>NC_052048.2:74133576-75505691 GCF_903992535.2 Arvicola amphibius | reverse complement strand
GAACCCGGGACTACTGTCACTTACAGATCACTCTGGACGTCTCCCTTCAACGGCCAGCTCTACACCGGGGCCCCCAAATAGCCAGGCTTCTAGGAAGAAGCGAGACTTCAAGAAAGGTCTCTGTGCTGGGACCCAGAACGACAGGTGAGGCCAAGGCCAAGCCAGGAACACCATGCCAGGTTCTGGATCAGTCTGTCCTAGACTTGTCACTTTGTACCATCGCTTGGGTCAACGTCCTGGTCAAACTGAAAGCCAACCATGGATTGAGCCCTCGTCCATCTGATGGACATTATCCTATCTGAAATCTGCCCCAAGTAAAGAGGAATGTCCCACATACACACGAGGAAAACAGGTGACATTCTGAGCCTCAGATCGGCCAGCCGAGACCTGGATGGAGCCAGCAGCTCGTCACATACAACAGGACACTCCTCTGCCACCAAGGTGGCCACGTGAGGCAACAGTAACAGTCAGGTGACTTGCCCTTTCTCCTCCCCTCCCGCAAGGCTGGCTCTCAGGATTAGCTGGCTCCTTCTAGGCTATCCTGAACTAGAGAGATAACTCAGGCGGTAGAGTGTTGGCCTAGCATACCTTGATACCCTGGGTTCAGTCCCCCACACTGCACAAGCCAGGAGTAGGGGTGCACACCTGTGTAATCCCAGCACGTGAGAGGTAGAAGCAGGAGGATCAGAAGTTTGAGGTTAGCCTCGGGTACATTAGACATCATTACAAACATATAGAACAGACATACCATTCACAACAACAAAACCCATAAAACCACCACCATGCATTTTCCTGGTACCTATGCAGCCTTTGGCCCTCAACAGCTCAGCCTCAACAACAACCTGGCCTGACTGCTACCACAAGAGTAAGAGTCTAGAAGATTCTGCTCCTCTCACTCAGCTTAAGGTGAGGGTGGGGATAGCTTTGGATAAAGAGTTTTGGGCTGGAAACCCCAGAAGACCCCACCCTTGCACATTACCTCTGTGAGCAACCACAGCCAGTCACAGGTCCCATCTATTCACCCCACTGTCTGCACAGGATCCCAGGATCCTGGTCAGGAGCCTGGAGCTGAAGGAGTAGGCAGGGCCACTTGGCTCCCACTCTTCATCTCCACTTCCCAGCTTCTAGAATGGAAAGGGGGACCTCCCTCGTGTTTCTCCATACGGACTGGCTGTACCTGCACACATCTGTGCAGGTGCACACACACGTGTTCGAGCATGCGCGTGGAGGCAGGAAACAATGTCAGCTGTCCTCCATCACTCTCCATCTTGACTTCTGAGACAAAGTCTCCCCCGAACCTGGAGCTCACTGGTTCAGCAGAACGGGACAGGCTGGCAAGCCCCAGAGGGCCTCATGTTTCTACCTCCCCAGTGCCAGATGACAGACACGCGCCAGCATGCCTGCCTTTGTAGGTGGGGGTTTGAACTCAGGACTTCACGTTTGTATGGCAAGCATCTTACTGACTGAGCTCTCACCCCTGCTCCTGGATTTTAAACTTCTCAAAGAGTCAGCTTTCCGCATTTTCACAAGGTCCTATAGGCCCCCAAACATTCCACTCCTCCTCCACTGCCCAAGCCAGACCCTCCCTTGGCTCCAGCAAATACTGACTGGGCAGCCTGAGGGCCTGGCTGTCCCTTGGACATCTTCCCAACTTTAAGGAGGTCCTTGGCCTAACAGGACCCGTTTCTTCACCAGAAACGTGGGCATTCCAACAGCTGCTTCTCAAAATGGGGTCACAGTGGATAAGTGGAGAAAAAAACAACAAAAACAAAACCAGGAATCTACCAGAACATGCAGGACAGCCTTTAAAGCCCTTTGCCCTCTGTGGGTCCCTCAGGGGCAGTCCTTAGAGACCCCTCCAGAGCTGCAAGCACACAATGTCCCTGCATACAGTGACGTTCTAGTTTCCTTCTCTATGAAGCTGTTCTCCTGTGTCTACGGGAGAGGATTCTTGAAACCTCCTGTTCAACATCCCTGCCAGGTCTACTTAGAAATATCCTTTAAAACCCACAGTCTCTACAAAGTAAAGTCAGAAACAAGACCAACCATTCACCCCAGGGTCTGACAAACCTGAGGACAGACCCTGACCACTTTCTGTAAGTGTCCTTATCAGTACAATGACAAGTAGCCCTGCAAACTTATGACCAAAGCTATATATCCATGTCACAGGAATCTCAATAATCAGTCTCCCTCGGAAGTGTGAGCTTGGGGGCAGGGGAGAGTCCTGTCACCCTCTCCAGCTGTGTGGAGCTTCCAGTGTAAGCAGCTGCCCCCTCCCCACACATTACCGTCTGGGGGAATGCACAGACACAGCTGGGGGTCCCCTGTGCCTCTATCACCTCAGAGGATTTGGGAGTCCAAGAGAGGCTAAGATGAGACCATCCTCCCCATACCCTTCTGGGATCACTTTGGATTAACCAGGTGGGACCCCTGGAGACTCCCAAGACACACTGGGGTAGGTAGCCTGGGCTCCACTTGCTCAATGCCTCCTTTGTGGGGGAGATGCAGCTTCTAAGGGCCCCACACGGCCCACTGCTGCCACTTCTCCAGGGACATCAAGGGGCTTCCAGGGAGAAAACAAAGCCACCCACAGGCTAGACATCCTCAAGGTGAGCACAGCTGGTGAGTCCCGCCAGGAAACGGAGTCCCACAGCTCAGGCCCTTCGGTCCTCTCCCCAGCACAGCTGGCCTTTCCTGTGGACCCCTCCCACCTGGCAGGGAGCAGCCTGCACGTGGCCAGACCCAGCTGCACACACATGGCCTTCATATGAGGCAGCGAAGAGGGCTCGGGTGCAGCTGGGCTGGTGGCAAGTGCGGTAGCCTGACCATCTGCCCCATAGCCCTCTCCTCAGACCAGAGGGACTCTGTCCCACCTGAAGCCGGGCCAGCAGCCACACAGCCCCCTCCGCTGCTTCTTCCTGGCTGGGAGGGTCACAGCAACAGTCAGAGGCCTGACAGGTTCCCTGGTGCTTGGGGTGGATAGCCAAGAAGCAAAGCCGTTAAGCACTGGCCACTGGAAAGACTCACCAGCCCTGATTCATTCCAGGCTCTGTGGTGACCACACAGCTCTGCCACTGCACAAAGCCATGGGTACACTGCCAACCTGGGAACCGAAGAGTGACACGTGGAGACGGTGCCACACAAAGCCTGTGAGGCCACCAGCAACGCTGCAGGACCTCAGCCAGCTCACACGAGCTTCCTGAGACCCTGGAATCACCTTATGACAACAACACCTGCTTCACAAAACCAGCTAGAACACAGACGATGCTAAGCACAGAGCCTGGCACTTTCTGTGCTTACTGTCAAATGATAAAAGGACTCGTGAGATGGCTCAGTGCGTGCCTGCTGTTAAGACCAACAGCCTGAGTTGGATTCCCAAGGCCCATGGGGTAGACGGGGAGAACCAACTTCTCAGTTGTCCTCTAACCTACACGCACGCAAGCACATGCTCACACATGCATGCACACACACACACACCACACACACACCAATACAACTTAAAATTTTCAAATGAGCTGGAGAGTGTGCCTTTATGCACTTAGGGGGCAGAGGCAGGCAGATCTCTATAAATTCCAGGCTAGCCTAACAAGATGTAGGCCAACCACGGCTACATAAAGAGACCCTGTCTAAAACAGGGAGCCGGTTAAAATAATAAGGAATCCATGCTCTCGTCTTACGGAGACGGAGGCGCTACCAATGGTTGAAAAATGCTCCTCTTCCTTACCGCCCCTGCCTTACTTCGTTCCCTTTGTACCTGTGAGGTCAGGGATAACATCACAATGAACCTTAGCAGCTGAAGCCCACAGAGGACAGGGGACTGTCCACAGCAATACAGAAAGACAGTGAGGTACAACAGGTGGGAGGCTGAGGCCCAGAAGAGGAAGGCGATCCCTGTGGCAACACAGACCATAAGTGCTATGGTGGCAGGGACCTGGTACGTACAGTCTCAGTCCCTGGCTATGTTTCTGTCCTCACACAACAAGTAGGGTGTGCAGTAGAGCCCAGCAGTCCTTCTAGGGACAGGGCAGATGGCTAGGACTACGAAAAGGCAACGGGGGGAGGGGGAGTTCATGTGTTCTTTGGGTTCATGCACTGAACATACAGACATGCACTGAGCTGCATGTGTGCACACACACACACCTCTCTGAGAATGCATGGGCTCACCCTCTGCAGAGACACATGGAACAGACTCTTTAGTGCAGAACCTGTCTCACAGATAACAGAAAGGAGACAGGAGTAACACCCTCATCAGTGAGAGTTGCTAACGGTACCACCCAGCAGAAAGATTTTAGTCAGAGACACTCTCCAGAAACTGCTGCCATCTAACCCCTCACTTACCACAAGACGATCTTGGCTAAGTCTCCTACCTTCTCCTGGTCTCAGCATTGCTTACTATAAAATGGGTCTATCCAATCCTGCCTGACTGGGACATTAAGACTAAGTAGAACAGGATTCCTTGTTGAAAGTCACAAAAGTCACAGGACACGAGAGACACAGACGAAGACACAGGAATGAACGCTCTCTGTGGGAAAGGCTGAGGAAGGTGGCTGGATGCAGACAAAGGGAGATTCTGGGCATGTGACTTCCCAGTTCAGGAAAGACTCACCTCGCCACACGAGGAGCAGACACACAGGCAATTCCCGCCCTTCCGTCATCCTCCTGTCCTGAGAGGTCACACAGGCTGTCACTGCCCAGACATGCAGGCACACAGCAGCTGGCTAGGTCAGAATGGTGGCTCCACAGCCCAGGGTGACAGCGGATGCATTTGCAGGCAGTGACCGCCACCTCACCTCATTGATCAAACATTGCTCCCAAACTCAGATGAGACCCTCAGGCTGAAAAGCCACGAGGGCCACTTCTTCCCAGGGGCTCCATGTCCAGTTCAGTGATGGACTAGGTCTCCATTGCCTGACCATACCCACAGAAGGAAAACGAGAGTATAAGCCAAAAAGAGGATGTTTTCTGAAATGGTTTGTGACTGGCCAAAGCCCAGAGAGGTTGAGTAACTTTCCAGGAGACAAACAGCTAATCAGTGGCAGAACAAACAAAAACTTCATCCATTAAAGCTGTTACATCCACCACCGACTCCAACCCCTTATATGACCTGGATGGGAAGGCCCGCGCCACACCCTTTTTAGAGTCACTCTTCCCTAAGACGATGCGTCCCAGGGGAGTACCAAGCTTATCCCAAATGGAATTGTCAACTGCCCCCCTCCTCCATGAGTAATTCTCAAGTTAAGTATTCTTTTGCTTCCCCAACAGGGGCTGCCAGGTAACAGCAGTCCCCACCAACGCCTCCCCCTCCCCAACCCCATGAGGAGCCTGTGACTTCTCCAGACCTCCCTTGAGGGAAAGCCCGAAGCAGCAGTCTCCTAGGCAGAGGTGACTGATGTGACCAGAAGAGGAAGGGCAGTGGCGGGCAGGGTCTCCTGGGAAAGTTCCCACAGATCAGTTCCTGAAGCTGTCCTTGGAGGGACCACAGCTTGCAGCGGGTCCTTAGGGACACCAGACACCAGGCAAGCGCAGAGATCCCACAAGCAAACTGAATGAACATGGAAGCCAGGACCTAAGAGAGGCTGACAAGCTCCCCTGACGGCCCTTTGTATTTCAGGACACCCCCGCAGGAACAAACCTTTCTAGTGTTGAGGTTCTTGGGTGTCATCCACAGGGGCCAAGACCCCAAGTATGCCAAGTGCGCAGGGCTGAAAGGTCATGTTCTCCTCCTCTCCCGGGCTGGGGAGGGGGGCGCAGGGGAAGATTACCATATTCCCCTCTGTATTCCCCACCCAGCCCAAGGAATTCCAGAAGACAGATACTCGCTGCCATACAAGTCAGACCCGCGGACAAGGTTAGCCCTCGGGAACACCGGGATGCGTCTGGGCTAGAGATCCTTAGCTTTGGTCCACTTTGCAAACTAAGGTCTGTGGCCAAATCTCAGTTTGATAACGCAAACCTGCCTGCGTTGCAGGATCCCCTTTATCCTGACTCCAATCCTAGGGCCACTCATCCACCCACTCCTACCACTGTTGCCCCGCGGCGGAGAGGGGATACCTGCTTCCTGAGCGCCTCGAAGGCTGCGCTGATGGTGTGCACCCGCGTCCGCTCCCTGGCGTTGGCCAGGAGCCTCCGGGTCTGCTGCAGGGCTTTGATCTCCGTGGAGGCGGCGGTCGCTTCGCCTGGCCGTTTCCTAGGCGACGCAGAAGAATCCGGGTGGTTATTGTAAATTACGTGTGAAATTGACGAGTAGGAACTTTCCCCCGAGCGCGTGGGGGGCGCAGGGCTCACTGGGGATTCTCGTGGCGCCGCTGGGGGTTCAGGAGGCACAGACGGCGTGGGGCATGCGGGAGGGGCGCACAGCAAGATGCGGGGACGCAGAGACGGCTCACGGTAGGGCTGCGCCTCGGGACGCCCCAGTGCCAAGCTCTGGGACGACGGTGGCGGCGTGGGTAGTCGCGGTCCCACTGTGCCTAGGGCGAAACCGCGTTTGCGCGCCTCTGAGACTTCAGGCGCTCGGATGCCCCTGAGCTCCTTGGCTGTGTCCGTGCCCCCACCTGGAAGAACCGCCGGCGCCACTGAGGCTGGCACTGGGGTTGCGATTGGGAACGGCTGTGTCCTGTCCCGGAGCCCGTTGGTGGCAGCGGTGGCGCTGGCCGTGGCGCCGGGCTCGGGTGCTTCCAAGTCCAATCGGAAAGTTTTATAGCCGTTCGCGCGCCGCACCGGCTCCTTGCCTTTCCGCTTGAGTTTCTTGAGGCCGTTCAGCTCTTTCACGCACACAGTCTTCCACGGCCCGTCCTCGAGGACCGGGATGTGCTTCATGGTGCGGACGGAGCCAGGCAGGGGCGTGGGACTTCCAGGGACGCGCGCCCGCTGCGATCGCTCTGCACGCTGAGCGCCTGGCTGCGCCCGGTGGCCGCGGTGCTCAGCGCCGCCTTGTCGCCTCGTTCTCTCCTCCTACCCTCCCTCCCCGGGTCCCTCCCTCGCTCCCCCACTCCCGGGGCAGCTGCGCCTCCGGCTGGGTGAAGGCTCGGAGGCTGCCCGTTCTCTCTGTGAGAGCTCAGAGTGTCATCAGAAGTCGCTGCCGCCCTGCCAGCATTTCAGCAGAACGCCCGCTGTGCTCCATCTGTGTTTGTTTAGCCTCAGTTTACACAGAAGCCCAGTTCGCAAGATCACTCAGCGCCGCCCGCCCGGAGAGGAGGCAGCTCCCGCAGCCGCCGCCGCCGCTGCCGCCTCCCTAGCCCAGGCAGCCCGAGCCGCGAGCGCCTTTAAAGAAACAGGAAGCATTTTTCAAAACAGCTGGGTTGAGGGCCGCCTCCTTTGTCCGCGTGCTCTCGGCCTCCCCCTACCCCATGCCTTCTGCCGGAACCGGCCTCCTCCTGCTCTTCCTCCCCGCCCCCTACTCTTGTTAGGGGCGCGCCTCCTCTCCCCAAATACTGTCGGCTTTCTCCACTACTGTCCTAAGCACGTGGCTGTTGATCGCTCTGACCCCTCACTGCCCTGCCTTCTTGTTCTGGGGGTGACGCAGCGCCAACCTTCCCCACCCAGAACCTTCCTGTCTACCTCCCACCCAAACTATCCAACAGAGGGAGAAATCTCAGAGTTGTGACTTCTTCTGGGAGGGGAAGATAAGTGGGAGTCTAGAACCCCAGAGTGACTGGACATTGTCATCCCACTGCAAGGCCTTCTCCCTTCTCCCACTAGCTGGAGCAAAGATCCCAGGAACAGAAGAGGACACATTGACATTAGGAAACGGAGGCACCAAAGTACACGGGAGGCCGCGGAGGGTGGAAGTTTCT
Organism: Arvicola amphibius; assembly: GCF_903992535.2. NCBI lineage: Eukaryota > Metazoa > Chordata > Mammalia > Rodentia > Cricetidae > Arvicola > Arvicola amphibius. The sequence continues at coordinate 75,497,898 of NC_052048.2, read as the reverse complement.
GATTTAGCAGACCTAACATCTGTGACGATGTGAAGTCATCTCACCCGAGGCGCCCTGCTAAACCCAGGTTTACTCATCTATGAAATGAGAAATCCGGAGAACATCCATGCTTGTCACAGCCTGGCTGTGAAGACTTAGGGACCCAGATGCATGGGTGCCCGTTCAACAGTAGCTGTCCTGATGCTGGTTGACCACGGCAGGACAGCTAAGACAAAGTTCTTAGTTTCAGAGCTCAGCTGAAACTTTACTGAATGATCTTGGCACAGTAACGTAACCCCCTCTGCTCCTCCCTCTCCTTGTGGCTAGGATGGGGCCATAATCTGGACCCTAATGTCAGTGGTAAGGGGCTGCATCCACTCTCCAGATCCCCAGTCCTCCATTCCACTGGAGATCCTTCTAGAAAAAAAAGAGGCCAATTAGGAGGCTCTCACGGGTCCTCTCCAAAGGCCTTCTTTCCGTGTGCTGTCTAACACACAGGGTTCCTCTCCTCACCGAGCTTTCCGGCATCCTTCTTCCTTGAGGCAAGCTGTCATTAAAGGGATTAGAGGAGGCTTGCCTCTAGCTTGAATGATGCCCAGAGTCAAGTGAATAGTGGCCTGGGATTCACTGGTGTGGTGAAACCATCTCAGGATCCAGCCAGAGTTGGGCAGACTTGCAGAATGGGTTGCCCGTGGCAGTTTGGAGTGTGTTGGAAGCTTCCATGTGGTACGGTATCATTCCTAAAGAGGCAGCTAGTGTTCACGGAACATACATCTTTGGTTGAGCTACATGAAAGCTCAACCCCTAGCCCTTTCCTGATGTCCCCCAAGAGGAGGGAGAGACCACGGCCATCCTTTGGGATGGAAGGATAGGAAGGACAGCAATGCTGGGTAGATCTTTCCTCCTCCACCCCTCACTCTGCCACCTCTCCTTCTGGTCAACTTGAGGATCTGGAGTTGGCAACAGGCAAGTGTCCCTTCCTTAGCTAACACTGTCTCATCGGTCACAGTATAGAAGGGTACTGGAAGGAAAAAGAGAAAATGTAAGTGACCTAACCGATGGCAAGAGTGCCTTTCTCAGCCCACCAGGGGACAGACTGCAGGATGAGGGCAGCTGCACACATCCCTGAGCGAAAACCTGTCCCTTCCCAGTAAGTACGTACTCACAGTACTCGTAGTTCCCATAGGCTTCCTTGAGAAGCTGGACAGAAACCAGCTGAACAGCGCCCCCTGGTGGTGTAAAACTTAGAAGACTCACCACACTGCTGAAGGCTCTCAAGAAGAGTGGCCCTGTAAAGACAGAATTTCACAAATCCAAAGAGGTGCGGAGATAAAGAGGCTCTCAGTTCTCCATCCTCGCTTTATATGAAATGACACAGATACCCTCCAAGAAAATCTATATCCTTTAGTAAAACCTCCCCCCGCTGAGACAAGCTTTTGAGGTTACACTGGAAGAACGCAGCGGTACCTCTGGAAGGTTCCATGTCCTTTAAATGGTTGTTCCATGACACAGGAGTGAAGCTGGAGAAGGAATGGAAGGAAAATGCTTAGGGCTTACACCACAGGAGACACATGCTAGCTGATAATTACCACCACGTAGGGAGCAAGAGCATAGGTTTTATGCCCCTCTTCTTCACGGCACAGGGGGGCAAACCCACTCTACTCACAAGAAACAAGGCTTCTGGAGGAAGAAGTCGCCAGCAGAAAGGGCGCGAGAGAAAGGCTATTGAATCCAGACCAACTGACCCTGAAACCTGCGCTCTGAACATCCCCTGCCCCTTGAGAGCCTGTGACCAGCACCTGGAAGTGAGGGGCTGGTCCCTCGGTGGAACTGGTCTCTTTGACAGCCACCTATCTCAGCTTGTGCTTCTAGTCTGAGTAGAAGCTGGAGCCACAGGTCTCCTTTAGCCCCACCTGATGTCTGCCTGGCTCCTTCCAGGTCAGAGTCAAATGGCATGAGGGCTACCTTGGACAGTCGGGAGTCTCCAGCTCAAAAAGCCTGGAATCATAATAGCCATACACTACTGTCCTCTGTGCTGCCTAGTGGAACCTGTCCCAAGGGTCCTTGGCACACAAGCACAGCCTGTGAGGACAGGATAGTGCTTCATGACGGGGTTCCGTGATTTCTGTCTTCTTGGCCAGATGAGAAAGAATCTTAAATACTTGTTGCACGAAGCTCTACGTTCCTCAACACGGAGTCTATCTCTGGCTGTTTAGATGGTTCCAGAGTGCCTGTTAGAGAAATTGGGGAAGAGCGAGAATTAGACAGCCAGGTGCAAATAGAATTCAATGCGAATAGTGCCCTTTGTCTCATATCAGCCCTGCCTAGGACCAGCCGGGGACTGGAGAGCAAGAACAAGATTACCCTGGGTCCATGTAAGCCCCTCTCTGCCATAGCCCCGGAACCACTGTTAACCAATAGGACACTGGATCCAGGGATGAGCTATGTTCTTTCTACCTTGCTGCACCACAGTGTCATACAGCCATAGAAAACCGAGGGTCTCGGGGCTAGGACAGGGTGCTGGGGCTCTTCAGGAGAGGGGAAAGGAGCCATTCTCTTAGACTTTGTGGGTCTAGCTTTGTCCTGAGTGTTCTCTGCCCTTAGTAGAGCAGACTCTCTGGAGAAGGGCACTGTCTGTGGGGTGGGGGTGGAGGGCTTTCTCCTGTCGCTCAAATTCAAAGGAAAAGGAGGAAAGAAGAGGACCGAGAGGAGTGGGGTGTCATTCTTAGCAGAGGGACTGTTTAGCACGCACAAGGCTCTGAGTTTGATTCTTAGCGTGAGGGAAAGGCAGGAGGGGTAGCATGTATCATCATGCCAGTGACTTCACTTTGCTCCGGTGTCTTGAGGGCTTCCATGGAATCCGTCTCTCTGTGTATCCGTGGAGAGAGCAGTGGCTCTGGGCTGCTGATGTAGCCTTGGAAGTGGCTGTGTGCTTTACAGGGACTGGACTGGCTGTGTCAGCTTCCTGCCAGTTGGAGCCTTTAGTAGAGGCCCCTATGATTCTGCTGGGGGTTGCGGGGAACTGTGGAGCCTCTGAGATGTTCTCCTGCTGGGATAAGTTGAGGAGGGGACAACGATGAAAATCAGTGGCCATTCATAGCATGGACAGATTCAGCCAGGTGCCATGATGGCGCAGACTAGCAGGAGGAATTTGATGGGGAGTCAACATCCTAAGGGCAGGTAGTTCCCATCCATTTCTCTGAGCATCTGTAGTCCTGGGATGTTGTGACTAAGGCTGGGGATACAGCAGTGAATAGAGACAAACCCTTGACCTCAGTAGAACTACAGAGTCCTGGAGAAAGGCTGAGTTTGACCTTCTGCAAAATGGCATGCTCCCAGAAGAGTGCAGGAAATAGAGCATGGTGGAGCAGCTCTGGGGCACTTCTTCAACTCAGGGACATTTGAATCGGGCTGGAAGGCAGCAGGATTTGCCTAGAGGATCCATACCCCTGGCCTGCTCCCTCTCATCCTTCCTGCCTGTGCTGTTCTAGCCCATGAGCAGAGGCTTCCTCTCTGTTTGCCGCTGGAGCCCTGGCCCTGCTCAGCCTGTAGCCTGCTTCAGCTCATGCTCTTCCTTTACATCACATTTCATCGTCTGCACCCCTTGGTCAGCAGTAGGAAAAGCAGATAGGAGCACTGTCTGGGGCCAACAACTTCCAAGGCAGGTGGCATGGTGCTACTCGAACAATAGAGCTTTGCTAAGAAGTGATGGGATGGCTTCAGCTGCAGGGATCTTTGTCCAAGGCTGACACACTGTCAGCCAAGAGGACATTTGGCAGATGAATGGAGAGCCACCAGGTCTCCAGGCACCCAGTTTCCCTGGCACGCCCTGCCCTCATCCTCTCCTGACCTCATTGCTGAAGTGTAGGACTCGTTCTGCATTCGTCTCTCTAGGGGCCAACAATGGAGAAGCTCTGAGGGGCACAGGCAGAAAGGCTGTCTGCTCTCCCTAGGTGTTTGCCTATGGTCGGTATGAGTTACCGTAGTCACTCATGCAGCCAGTAGGAATACTGAACATCTATGCCTGTGTTCATATATTGGTTTGTTTGGGGGTTTGTGGTTATATAAGAGAGAAAGGGGGGCTGGAGAGGTGCTGGATCCGTGGCTAAGAGCATTTGCTGCTCTTCCAGAGGACCCATGTTCAGTTCTAAGCACCCACATTGTGTTGTTCAGCACCTCCTACAATTCCAGTTCCTGGGCATCCAAGGACCTCTCTGGTCATCTCAGGAAACTGCACAGATATAGTGCATATATACATATACTCAGGCATGTACACATACAGGTAAAGCAATAAATATTTTAAGAGAAAAAAAAGGAAAGGAAAGAGAGAAAGAAAAGAAAAAGGAAGGAAGGAAGCAAGGAAGCAAGCAAGCAAGCAAGCAAGGAAGGAAGGACGGACTATGCAATCCAGGGGTGGGGTTGGCTAAGCTGATAGAGAGCCTCTAGTGCATGCAGCGCCTAGTTCCAGCCCATTAGAAAAATAATAAAGTTTACTGCATAAACTCGGCAAGGGGGGTGCACATCTGTAATCCCAGCTCAGGAGGTGGACGGAGGAAGATCAAAAGCACAAAGGCATTCTCAGCTACCTAGGGCGCTGGAAGCCGAACTGGAATACGTGAGACCTGGGAAGATGGCTCAGCAGTTAGGAGCACATGCTGAGCTTGCAGAGGACCTGGGTTCAGATCTCAGCACTACCGCTGGTCACAGCAGCTTCAGGGAATCGGACCGCTACACTCATGCGCTCCCCACACACATATAAACATAATATAATTTTTAAAAATAGGGACTAGAGAGGTGGCTCAGAGGTTACGAACGCTTGCTGCTCATGAAGTGGTCCTGGGTTTCCAGCACCTTCGTGGTGACTCACATCCATCTGTAGCTCTAGTACCAGAGGACCCAGCTCTCTCACTCTCCTGCATCCATGGGCATGAGGCACACATACAGTACATACCTACACATACTGTATCTAGGCTGAGCAAGCTATCCCTCCAGAGAAAATGGGTTCCAAAAAGGCAGTACAAGCAGTAGGGATAAATCCTGATCCTACTGCAGTGGCCCCTCAGCCTGCCCCAGCCAAACAACTATCACCCACATTCAGAGGGCCTAGTTTGGTCTTATGCTGATTCCTTCCCAAGCCCAAGCTGGTGGGCTCCTATTAGCACAGGTAAGCTGTTTCAGTGGATGTCCCCATCATGGTCTTGACCTCTTTGTTCATATTCTCAGTCCTCCCACTCTACGACTGGACTTTGAGAGCCCAGTCAAGTGCTCCGGTGCAGGTCTCTCCCTCTGTTTCCATCAGTTGCTGGATGAAGGTTCCATGGTGACAATTAAGATAGTCATCAATCTGATTACAGGGCAAGGCCAGTTCGGGCACCCTCTCCATTGTTGCTTAGGGACTTAGCTGGGGTCATCCTTGTTGATTCCTGGGAATTAGCTAGTGCCAGGTTTCTTGCTAGCTCCATAACGGCTCCCTCAATCAAGATATCTCTTTCATTGCCCTCCGTTTCTGTCCTTCCCCCATCTCGACCATCCCGTTCCCTCAAGTTTTCCTTCCCCTCCCCTCCTCCTCCCCTTCTAACCTCCCTTCTTCCCCATCCCAAAGCTCCCAATTTTCTCAGGAGATCTTGTCCATTTTCCCTTCCCAGGGGGATCTATATATGTTTCTTTTAGGGTTCTCCTTGTTACTTAGCTTCTGTAGGGTCATGAACTATAGGCTCGTCATCCTTTGCATTACAGCTAGTATTCATCTATGAGTGAGTGCATACCATGCTCATCTTTCAGGGTCTGAGTTACCTCACTCAGAATGTCTTTTTTTCTAATTCCATCCATTTGCATGCAAATTTCAAGATGTCATTTTTTTAAACACTGAGTAATACTCCATTGTGTAAATGTACCACATTTTCTTTATCCATTCTTCAGTTGAGGGGCATCTAGGTTATTTCCAGGTTCTGGTTCTTACAAATAATGCTGCTATGAACATAACTGAACAAATGTCCTTGTAGTATGATTGAGTATCCTGTGGGTATATGCCCAAGAGTGGTACCACTGGGTCTTGAGGTAGGTTGATTCCTAATTTTCTGAGAAACTGCCATACTGATTTCCAGAGCAGTTGTACAGTTTACATTCCCACCAGCAATGAATGAGTGTTCCCTTTATTCCACATCCTCTCCAGCATAAGCTATCATTGGTGTTTTTGATCTTAGCCATTCTGACAGGTGGTATCTAAGAGTCATTTTGATTTGCATTTCCCTGATGGCTAAGGATGTTGAACATTTCCTTAAGTGTTTTTCAGCCATTTGAGATTCTTCTGTTGAGAATTCTCTGTTTAGATCTGTACGCATTTTTTATTTGATTACTTGGTATTTTGCTGTCTAGTTTCTTGAGTTTTTTTATATATTTTGGAGATCAGTCTCCTGTCTGATGTGAGGTTGGTGAAGATCTTTTCCCATTCAGTAGGCTGCCTTTTTTATCTTATTGACCATGTCCTTTGCTTTACAGAAGCTGAGAAAGACATCATAGAAACATCACCCTTCACAATAGCCACAAATAAAATATCTTGGGGTAACACTAACTAAAGAAGTGAAAGAAAGACTGTTCAGCAAGAACTTTAAGTCTTTGAAGAAAGAAACTGAAGAAGTTACCAGAAAATGGAAAAATCTTCTATGCTCTTGGATAGATAGGATCAACATAGTAAAAATGGCAATCCTACCAAAAGCAATTTATAGATTTAATGCAATCCCCATCAAAATCCAACACAGTTCTTCGCAGACCTTGAAAGCACAATACTCAACTTCATATGGAAAAACAAAAACAAAAAAACCAGGATAGCCAAAACAATCCTCTACAATAAAAGAACTTCCAGAGGCATCACCATACCTGACATTAAACTCTATTACAGAGCTACGGTAATGAAAACATCCTGGTATTGGCATAAAAACAGAGAGGTTGACCAATGGAATTGAATCGAAGACCTGATGTTAATCCACACACCTATGAATACCTGACTTTGACAAAGAAGTTAAAATTATACAATGGAAAAAAGAAAGCCTCTTCAACAAATGGTGTTGGTATCAGTTGGTTGTCAACCTGTAGAAGAATGAAAATAGATCCATATCCATCCCTATGCACAAAACTCAAGTCCAAATGGATTAAAGACCTCGATATAAATCTGACCACACTGAACCTTATAGAAGAGAAAGTGGGAAGTATCCTTCATTGCATGGGTACAGGAATCCACTTCCTAAATATAACACCAGTAGCACAGACACTGGGGAAAAATACATAAATGTGACCTCCTAAACCTAAAACATAATTTCTAAATAAAATCTTTTTAAAAGAAGTAAAAGTCTAATTCAAATCCAGGGGTTTGGGACACTGTTTTCATGGGTGTCATTAAAGTCCAAGAGGCTCTGGGCTTGGACAATGTCTGAGTTTCCTACAGCTCTGAGCTGCATCCTCTTCCCAAGACAGGTCTGCACCCTGCCCAGGCCCCCTGCAAGGCTCAGCTCATCTGTAAACTGAGAAGCAGGAGAATGCAGAACCACAGACCTCAAACTGCCAGATCCAGCAAATTCAGATCTGTGCTAAACATACACCCACCCGAGAGCACAGCACTGGGGAAAGCAAAACCTCCACTCTGCAGACAGAAGCCCAAGTAACCGCTCCATGGCAGGGAAGGCTCTGGCCCCTTGGAAATAGAGCAGATCAGCCAAGGAGGCAGCCAGGGAGCTAGCAAGTGGTTCCTTAAGGCTGTGAGCTTCAGGGCCTAGTTGTCAGCAGCCTAACAAGGCTAGGCTTCAGCCGCTTTCCTCCCGGGATTGGTTCCCAGTCCCCACTGCTGTGCTCAGGGCTGGATGGGAAACTACAACGATGACTCCTTCCTTTTCATCTCCTTTCTCAAGGAAAACAACTTCCAACTCCCCGTGGAATGCATTCCTCCACTGTGAAGTCTTCCCAAACCCATCTCCCGAGTCTCTCAGAAAGAAGGGAGGGGGCTTGGCGGTGCCTTCAGTGAAACTTCTAAAAAAGTCTCTGCTGATGGCAGCAGTCGGAGAACGTGAGGGGGCAGAAGAGAACTGACACCATCTACAGTTACGAGCAGTAAGAAAAATTAATAAGGATCAGCAGTGTAAGGCCCACTCCATTGGCCCGGGAAGCCCCAGGAACAGTGGGAGAGCCGGTGGTCTCCACCCTGGCCGAGTCTGCAGAGTACCCCATCAGCCACCGTCCTAGATCGCCACAACTCGAACGAGGCTTATCCGTGGCCATCGTCTAATATCCCAAGGACAAACGCTTTTTATCATGCATGCCAGATCTAATTGATTGGTAGGGGTAGCCTGAAGCTCTGTGTTGGAAACGATTCTGAGATATCTTGGTCCCTGGGGGGAGGAGGGCTATAATTGATTGGCAGGTGTCTGCCGTGGGTGAAAGCCGAGGAGTGGCGCTTTTGGTACCACGTGCTGGCCACGCCTGCTGTAGTCCAGCCCTCCCCCATTACCAATGGGGGAGACTGAGTCCCAGAGCCCGGCGTGTGTAGGGGTTCCTCCCCAGTCTTCTCAGGAAGCCAGTTGCTTTGGCTAAATGGCACCCAGTATGTGTCAGATCCAAGGGCAGTTTCCAAGAAGCAAGGCAGCCACTGGTGTGGGTTAGCTGGGTTAGTGGCTCGTTTCCTGAAGACAGCTGATAGATGCAGTTATCACCTTGGACTGGCCGGTTGGCGTAACTGAAGCAGGTGACATGGCAGACCTTCACAGTCACCCTGAGACTAGTGCTCAGTTTGCTCAGAAGAGGACCTGTGGGTGAGATTAGCTAAATATTTGGGCACAGGACAATCAAATCCCCCAAATAGTCAGTGGAGTTGCCCACATAGGATGAATCACTGTCCAGCATATTTGGGCTGAGCTGGCCCAGCGGCTCTACCCACAACCTCACCTCTTCTGTGCCATCTCCTCGAGCCCTGCCAACCCAGTTCATTTCCTTCTCTCTGAAGCCTGACCTCGCGTCTCTTGGCAGAGAGGCCTTCTGTGGTGTACTGGGTTCCTTAGACAAGCCTTCCTGGCCCTGCCACACCTGCTGATCAGTTCCGCTACCCGAAGTCGGCCACAGCACAAACACTAACCAGGCTACTTTCCATTTTTGAAACTGGGGACCCCGGGACCTGAGAAAGGAAAGAATTCACCTGATTTCACACAGGGTGACAGATCCAGGATGCCTGGCCCTTACTCTGGGGGTTGCCCTGAGTAAATACATCCTAGAGTTCATTTACTCCTCGGGACAGCACAAATAACTTCTGAGGATGCCCAGGGAAGGTCCCGAGAAAAGGTCTGGGTGGCCAGGAACTTGGCACATGGAGGGAGCCTGTTAAAGGTATAAGGTGGGGTGCTGGAAGGTAGCCAGGCTATAGGAAAAGACTCATGTGGTGGAAAATACAGCAGGGCTGTTCAGAGGTCCAGTCACCACCTCCTAGGAGCACCTCTCATCTCCAGACGCTTGTCCCAGCGAGCCCTAGGAAACAGCCACCTCCTTAGGTCCTCATCTTGAGTGGAACAATCCTCTATATGGGGCGCTAGGAGAGAAACTAACTCTTGCCTAAGAAATCTGCTGATGTGCAAAAAGACATTGGTGGGGGGCCAACAGCTAAGGCTATAGAGACAGCCCCGGGCTGAGCTCTGGCTGGGCTAAGAGCTGGGGCTATAGAGACACAGTCCTGGCTTGGGCTCTGGCTTGACACTTACAACCTCAAAGATTGACCAAGTTTCCAGATCTCTTTGGGCTTCAGTTTCCTCATTTGCCAAGCCAGGACTGAAAGATTATTGACCCTCACAAAGCTATGGTGAGGGTTGACAAGCCCTGGGCCTGGGAAGCAGCCCAGTTAATAGCTAGCATACGTGAAGCCTTAGGTTCAGTCAGCACCACATACACTAGGCATGGTGGTGTATTCCTGCAATCCAGTCCTGGGGCAGTAGAGGTAAAAGGATTAGAAGTTTAAAGCTATCATCAACTATACAGGGAGTTCAAGGCTAGCCTGAGTGCAGGCTACCCTGTGTCACAAAAGGGAAAGGGGGATTAAGGAGATTACTGGTGGGAAAGGCTTGGCACAGGGCACCCACCAGCAGGCAATCAAAGATAGATTCTTTCCTTTTAATGTAATGCTTCGGGGCCTTACCTCCCACACCTCCTCCAGGAAGCCTCCCCAAATACTTCAGCCTATCCATGCACCCTGCTCTGGGAGGACTTCCAAGAACATCTGCCTGTGCTCCATACTGGGAGCCTCCAGTCCCAGGGTCCCCCCACTCCCTCCTACCAGTGTGCCTCTCCACCTTTGAGGGAAGAGTACTGAACAAAGTGGCCAAAAGGATCCTGCCGCTCATCCGGCTCCACCCATTTTACCCACCCCCTTCAGGTTTTCCAACCCCTTGTCTACTTTGTTCCTCATGCTTCTGTCTCCACGTCTCTGGGGCTCTGTTTGCAGGGGGGGAGTCTTCATGCACACACAGCCCAGAAAGCATCCAGTTGCTCCCGGGCTGACTGCCAGCAATTGAGTGACCTGCAGCTTCCTCCCCAAATCACATTCCACTGGCACGGATCTTGCCCCGCCTGACGCCAGCCTCCCAACTCGCCCCCAGAGCAAACATTTCCAGTTGGCAGCCTGGCCTTGTTTTTCTGAGGCCCTAATTCAGTCTCCCTTGTAGAAAACAGAAAACAAAATGCGTGGGACCAAAAACTGCAACAAAATAAACTTTAAAAAGAGAGGGCTGGAGGGTGAGGGCTTCACTCCAAGGCACATGGAAAAATAGAAGCTTCAAGGGGTGCAAAGGGTTTTAAGAAGCAAACCCACATGCTGCCCATCACCCCGCCTCTCATGCTGGCTGGGAAGCTGAGACCAATTCATTCAGGCTGCTGCTAAAGACGACTCTGTTCTCATTCATAGCTGAGCGCTGAGAGGACAGGAGACAAAGATGATGAGAGGCTAGAGACTGGGGAGAGGGCGGCCGAGCTTCGGCACCCGCGTTTGTTCCAAAGGGGAAATTACAGGAAGAAAAATAAACACGGCCAGCCAGATTTGAAGGCCAGTCCATGCGGCATTGGGGCGCTAGAGGGACAGGGTGTGTGTACGTGTGTTAGCGTGTGTACATGCCTGTGGGCGCCACTGGGTTTGCCTTCTCAAAATAAGGGCTGCTCAGTGGAAAGATGTCATAAGCCAGGCTGGGGCGGCCAGGGGATGGGCCAGCCAGGGAGGGCCAAGGCTGGCGCCCAGGCCTGCTCATGAGGTCAGGCAAAGGCCAGGTGTCAGAGCAAGGGAGTGCCGCCAAGGTCTGTTAGCCAAGGGCCAGGGCGTGTGGGGACAGGATTCTGAAGGTCAGTGTCTATGGGGGTCCTTCTTCAGGGAAGAGATGGCCTCACAGCTTCACTAATGGACATAGTCTGGGGACATGGTGCTGATCTCGGTCCTCAGGCGATGGCTCTGGAGGTGTAGGGTAAGTGAGGGAGCAGGGGGAGGGGAGGGGAGGAGGCAGAAGAGGAGAGAGGACAGAGAGGTGGTCAGCAGTCGGCAGAGTGAGGACAGTCAGACACAGATGCCATCAACACACAGATGAGAAGAGCAACCGAAAGTATGATAGTGAGGAGCCAGGGAGCTGGGAGCAGCCTAGACACTCAGGTGGGGATTGCCTCCCTTCCACCCAAGCCAGAAAGCTTGCCAGACTTTAGGAATCGGGGGCGCTCACAGGAGAAGCTGAGCTGGTCAAGACAGCTGGACAAGTAGAGTGAGGGTTGAGAGAAAACACAATCCTGGACCCAGATAGCTTCCGCTTTCTCTATGGCGCCAGCTCCCACACAGGGAAGACCTTGGTGATGGGGAACTCGCTGGGTGAATGAGACCTGGAGGGACTTGATGGAGTGTGAAGTAGTTGTGGGACTGAGCAGTGACATATAGGGTTGTTGGAGCAGGAAGTCACTCATGTAGAACAAGAGAGAACAGGCAGTGTCTCCCAGAGGGAGACCATGACAGGAGCACCTGGGGCTGTGTCACCAGCTGTGTCTCCCTGCCATTCTTTTGGCCTGCTGGGTTGACAGGCCCCTAAGGAGCTGAACTTGGGATGGCCAGACCGGAAGTTTTCCTCTCCTAGAAGAGGCTGACAAATCCTTGGCCCTTGGCCTTCCTCCAGTTGGTCCCCAGACCTAGGACCCCAGGGACTTCCCACTTGTGCTCTCACAGTCTTCCAGCAAAGTAGCCCACAAACTTCTCCAAAGGATATTCTTACCAAAATACCGTTCTGCCCCAAATCATTCTCGTGCCAGAGAAATGAGTCTCTGCTGGCCTGGAGAAGCCAGGGGGTAGGGATGGAGGTTGGAAGAACCCTAGAAAATTGGTCAACTAGTTTTCAAGTTCACTGTATTGTTGGGAGCCCCCAAGGACTATTTTTGTAAAATTTCCTCTTCTATTTAGTCAGGTCTCAGAAGGACAAGGTGTCTCCCTAAAAGTCCTCCAAAAATCTCTTTTTAAAAATGTGTTGTATATGTGTGTACATGTGCACGTGAGTACGTGTAGCCAGAAGTCAGTGTTGTCTGTGTGTGTACATGTGCGTGTGAGCACATGAAGCCAGACGTCAATGCTGTCTGTGTGTGTACATATGCATGTGAGCACATGGAGCCAGAAGTCAATACTGTCTATGTGTATACATGTACATGTGAGCACATGAAGATCAGAAGTCAATGCTGTCTATGTGTACGTGTGCATGTGAACACATGGAGCCAGAAGTCAATGCTGTCTATGTGCACATATGAACATGTGAGCACATGGAGATCAGAAGTCAATGCTGTCTATGTGCACATATGAACATGTGAGCACATGAAGGTCAGAAGTCAATGCTGTCTATGTGTATACATGTACATGTGAGCACATGTCAGAAGTTAATGTTGTCTATATGTGTACATGTAAGCTATATATGGAGCCAGAAGTCAATGCTACCTCTTCCCTGGTCTTTCTCACCCTATTTTTGTTATAATTTATTTATTTTTGTTTTATGTGCATTGATGTTTTGCCTGCATGTGTGTCTGTGTGAGGATGTCAGATTTTCTGGAACTGGAGTTACAGTTATGAGCTGCCCTGTGGGTGCTGGAATTGAACCCAGTTCCTCTGGAAGAGCAGCTGGTGCTCTTAACCACTGAGTCATCTCTCTAGCCCCCTTCTCACCCTATTTCTTGAGGCAACTGTCTCTCACTGAAACGGGAGTTCCCTGCCTCAGCTCGGCTGACGGCCAGCAAGGCCCAGGCCTGCCTCCTCCTCTCCAGTGAGCCATCATCGCTGTTCTTTTGTTAGTGGTGGGTTTCCCCCCCTCATGGGGTCTAAGGATTTGAACTCAGGTCTTCATGTTTGTGCAGCAACCACTTCACCAACTGAGCCAGCTCCCCAGCTCCCCGGCTCCCCAGTGTCTCTATATTAGCATTTTGAACTCAAGGACTTTCAATATGCAAATAGCCCTATTTATCCAGTGTGGCCGCCTTCAGGTTGGCACCCGCCTTCTGTCGTGGTCCTGCTGGTGTGTGAGATCTTACTTGCTTTCTAGGACAAGATGTTCTGGGCTTATCTTAGTCACTGACCTGGAAACAGGCCATTCTCCAGGAAGCGTCACTCCTTCCTGTGGGAGAGAATACTCAAGAGTCCACATTCAGGGCATTCCACGTTCTCAGAGACCGTATATGTTCTCTGCCTCTCGGTTTTCTCCAAGAAGAATTTGCATTCAGGGCAGGGCCACCCAAAGGATGTGGCATTATGAAACTAAGTGTGACTCTCCAAGATCTGAGGCTATCAGTCCTGAAAGGTAAGCTTTGCTGGTGGACGTCACCTCTCCCCTCCCAGGGACTAATCTTGGTCCCAGGGTTGGCCGCAGTGTACAGCTTCTTTTGGCTACGTGCTAAATGTGAGGGGCCCAGTCACTAAAATCACACTTCCCAGGAGCTCAGCTTCTGAGCCAAAGTTCTTCCGACAGCACGCTCAAAGTATTTTTCATATTACATTTTTATATTTTAAAATATTTATTTTATCAATGTATGTATATGAATGCTTTGCCTGCATGTATGTATGACCATCTCCCTGGCCCAAGGTACTTTAAATGAAATCTGCCAGGCAAACTTCTTAAGCACACAAATTGGCAAGCAGAAAGCACTAGGAAATAGTATAGATCCAAATATTGCCTGTCTGGATACTCCTTGTGTGCCCACGGAGTTTCTGGAAGTTCTCCTCGATATCCTGTCTGTGTGAGATCCTTATTGTCCACTTTGTTATAAAACAGAGTCAGGGTGATGTGTGGTAACGATGCCTGTAATTCCAGTGCTATGGCTCAGGCCAGAGGGCTGTGAGTTCTGGGCCAGCCTGGGCTACATGAAACCTAAAACAGAAGGGGACTAGGCAAAGACAAAGATGAGCAAGACAAAAACGGTGAAGATGAAGATAAAAAATATAAGAGGAGAAGAAGGAGAAGAGAGGGAGGGAGGGGAGGAAAAAGGGAGGGAGGGAGGGAGGGGAGGAAAAAGGGAGGGAGGATAGCGCCAAGGGAAGAAGAAAGTATTCTCAAGCCTAATAACTGGGTTCAATTCTAGGAACCTACATTGTATGGAGAGAGAGCCATCTCCTACATATTGTTCTCTGGCTTCCACGTACATGTCACGCACATGTTTCCATACACATACAAACAAATAAAGGTAAAAGAGCACAGGGGCATTGTGGCGCATGCCTCTAATCCCAGCACTCGGGAGGCAGAACTAGGAGGATCTCTGTGAGTTTGAGCCCAGCCTGGTATAAATAGTAAGTTCCAGGCCAGAGACCCTCTCTTAAAAAACCAAAACCAAAATAATAATAATAAAGTGAGGGAGGGAGAAGAGAAGGAGGGAGGAAGTGGGTTGGGAGTGTGTCTCAGGGACAGAGCATTTGCCTAGCCTGTGTGAGATTCTCATTCCCTTTCCCAGGATCCAGAAGCAACCCACACCAACCTCACAGACACAGTGGTAACATTAGACCACAGAGGGAGGAACTTCCCAGTTGCAAAAGGAGCCTCCAGATGAAATAAGAAGTCCGTGGGTGGATGCTTCAAGGGATAACACACAAATGCACAAGGCATGTGCAAGCCAGTAAAGGACAGAGAGAGCTGTGTGAACATGGACCATCAGAGCCTCCAAACTCTTCCCCGGGCGTCTGAGACCACTCTGGAGGCAGCTGGCTCTCTGTGATAGCTGATCAGGGTGGCCATCCCTTGTCTACGCCTACGTTAGCAGCATCTGCCTCTTCTCCCTTTAAAGCTTAGGTGAGGCTGAGAAATTCACTCCAGACAGTGTGTCCCGAGCGGCTCGTGCCTCCTGCATACAGGAGCCTCAGAATCGTGTGGTCTGCCAGGTGTCTTTGTTCTGCCTCTGCAGCCATGATGCTCACACCAGGTGTTCTTTCATGATGACCATGCCCTGAAGTTTTCCTTTCTGATCTGTGGGGCAGATTGGGTGTGGTCAAGAATAAACACTGACCCGGCGTTGGTGGTGCACGCATTTAATCCCAGCACTCTGGAGGCAGAGGCAGATGGATCTGTGTGAGTTCTAGGCAGCCTGGTCAACAAAGCAGGTTCCAGGACAGCCAGGACTGCTTCACAGAGAAACCCTGTCTCCAAAAACCAAACAAACAAACAAAAGAGAATAAACACTGAGGGCACCTGCTGAACATGAAAAGGAGCCTGGTTTGGCTGTTAGCATCCACAGGGCATTTGCAATGGGTTATAACTCCAGTTCCAGGGAATCAAACACCATCTTCTGATCTCCATGGCACCATACATATACATCATATACATATACATATACATATACATATACATATACATAGGCAGGCAAAACACCCATGTATATAAAATAATATAATTTAAGAAAAAAAAGAAGCCTTGATTTATTTAACTGCTAAGATTTAAAGTTGTCACCAAAATACAGTGTATCGTAGCCCAAATACTCACACTCCGTATCTTCCTTGTGCATGTGTGTGTGTGTGTGTGTGTGTGTGTGTGCGTGTGTGTGCGCTCACTGTGCCAGTATGCATGTGTGGCGGTCAGAAACTAACTCTCTCATACTCCACCTTATTTCTCAAGATGTGATCTTTCATTGTTGCTGCTAGCCTGGCTAGCCAACAAGATCTAGAGATTTACCTATCTCCACCCTTCCCAATATTGTGAGCACTCATCACTATGCCTGCCCGTATTTTTCAGTGTGAGCCACTGATAAAGAGATACAGGAGACCTGGGGGTCCACACTTTGCTTCTCATGCTTGTATAGCCAGCACCTAACCCCTCAGGCATCTCCCCAGACCCCTGTGTGGCCTCTCTCCCTGCTGCGTCCCTGCCCCTTCTCCTCCTCCTCTCCCTCTTCCTCCCCCTCCTGCTCTTTTTCTCTCTCTACCCATTTTTTTTTCTTTTTTCTTTTTCTTTTTTGGTTTTTCGAGACAGGGTTTCTCTGCAGCTTTTTTAGAGCCTGTCCTGGAACTAGCTCTTGTAGACCAGGCTGGCCTCGAACTCAGAGATCCGCCCGCCTCTGCCTCCCGAGTGCTGGGATTAAGGGCGTGCGCCACCACCGCCCGGCTCTCTACCCATTTTTATGGTCTGTTATGCCCTCTTTTCCCCCTGGACTCTCGGACAGTTTGGTCTTCATTTGTACCTTCTTTTGCTTTCTGGCCCCACTGCGCTTTTGCTTGGCCTGCATTCTCTCCTCTGGGCTAAGCTCTGCTCTGCAGCCCTGCGTCTGACAGCCTCGTTCTTCAGGGAATCTTCATTTACGGAGTCAATACAAATCAGTGGGCTCCTCTCTTCATGCAACCTGGATTATCAGACAGCCACCTGAGCTGCCTCTTTATACCAAATATGGATCCTAAAGAGTTCCGGTGAAGGGGACAAGTAAGGAGATGACATTGCATAACACAAAACTTAGCACCTGCCCCAGGGTGCATGGCCACCTGGAAAAGGCTAGGAGCAAACATGCCTTAGACTACTCTACTACCCCCACCCCAGAACAGAGAGACGGGACAGATACAGGATGCCTTTGGTTAAGCATGAGGTCATGTTAACCTCCCCATCTCTAAGATGCTAAACATCTGGCTGAAACAAGAGCAGTATAGCCGAACATCTGGATACTCACTCTGCACAGCATGGAACAGCTGCACGCTTGGCAGCATCTGCTTGAGTAACTGATGGGGGTCTCTTCTGTGTGCTTAACATCACATTCACGCTTTCATTTGCCTTGTAACCAAAAACCAGACCTAAACTGGTTTAAATTTTAAAAGGGAAATGCTTAGCTTACTGGCTGAGGAGCCCCAAGACAAGGTCGAGGTTGGTTGGGCTCTCAGTACGTGTTAATCTGGCCTCCGAATAGAATCCTCATGGACTCTGTTTCTTAGCTTTCTGCTCTCACCTTTACCACCCCCCTGCCCCAGACAAAGTCCCCTGGGTGGTACCACGTAGGTCACCAGAAGCGTGCTCAGAAAAATAGGATCATATTTATCCCAGCATTCCTAGCAGAAGCCTCAGTGCTATTCTGGTTGGACAGGACTGGGCCACATATCCCAGAAGATCCCGACTCTGTGACCAGAGGTTCCTGGATGCCGGCTTAGGTGTCTGCTCCAGTTGAGAAACAGAGATGGAAGCAGCATCTTCTGAACCTCCAGAATCGAGCTGGAGAGTGACAGGAGAGGAACAAACAGGGACGTGGGGGTTCAGCTCCCACCAGGCAGAGGGGTGGGACTAAGATGAGGCCCGCGAGGAACAAAAGGCACGACAACTAAAAGTACCCCACCCTCTCAAGGCCAGAGCTGACCCTGCCCTTCTCAATTTTAATTTTTTAAAACTTATTTATTTAGCTAATTTGTAGGCATGCATGTGGCATGGTACAGGTGTGGAGATCAGATAACAACTCACAAGAGTTGTTTCTTTTTTCCCACACGTGGGACCTGGGGATTGAACTTGGGTCATCCAGAATGGTAGCAAGTGCTTTTATCCACTATGCCAGTGGTTCTTAACCTTCCTAATGCTGCAGCCCTTTAAGATAGTTCCTCATGTTGTGCTGACCCCCAGCCATACAATTATCTTGTTGTTAGTTACTTCATAACTGTAATTTTGCTATTGTTTTGAATCATAATGGAAATATCTGATATGCAAGATATCTGATGTGTGACCCCCAAGGGGTCACGACCGACAGGTTGAGAACCATTGCACTAAGCCATCTCACAAGCCAGACTCGGGCCTTCTGAGGGTGGCGTACCTCCTTCCACTGTGCGCCCCAGCTGGATCGTTTGCTTCCCTCAGTGCCAGCTTTGCCTACACAGCACACTACCCAGGACTTGCTGACTTGAAACAATAAACATTTGTTCTGTGGGGATTTCTGTGGGCCGGGAATCTGAGGGTGGTTTAGCGGGGGGAACTGGTTTGGGGTCTGTCGTGGGGTGCAGTCCAAATGTCAGTGGGGGCTTTGGTCATCTGAAGGCTTTGCTGGGCCCGAAGAGCTAGTTCTTAAATGGCTGCTGGTAGAATGGCCTGGTTCCACCCCAAAGGGCTACTGATACATATGCCTCATGGCGTGGAAGCTGACTCCCCCAGAGCAGATGGTAAGAAGGAGAAATGAATAAACTATACTGCCCTGAGCCAGGTGTAGTGGTGCGCACTGCTAATCCCAGCACTCAGAGGCAGAGGCAGGTGGATCTCTGAGTTCAAGGCCAGCCTTGTCTACAAAGTGCATTCCAGAACAACCAGGACTAAATAGAGAAACACTGTCTCCAAAAAAGAAAAAAAGAAGTCACACCCCATGTGTCAGCTACTGTCCATTAGTAATGAGCCACTAATCCGGGTGTTATCTGCCTTCTGGAAGGAACGCCAAGGAGTTCGTAGACCTCTCTCCTAGAGGACCCACATGAGGAAATGACAAAACTTGCCCTGAGGACGTGGTAGCACATACGTGCAAGCCTAGCACTTGGGAACCAGAGATAGAAGGATTGCAAGTTCAAAACCAACCTGGGCAACATGGTAAGACCCTGCTTCAAAAAGCAGGGAGGGTCCGGGACTGTGGCTGAGACTCACTTAGATGTAGAATGCTTGCCAGTGATTGAAAGAACTGGCCCTTTCTTGCTTGCTCCTTTTTTTCTCTCCTCCCAGATTTCTCCTTCTGTTTATTCTCTCTGTCTACCAGCCCCACCTATCCTTTCTCCTGCCTTGCTATTGGCCATTCAGCTCTTTATTAGACTATTCAGGTGTTTTAGGCAGGCAAAGTAACACAGCTTCACAGAGTTAAACAAATGCAACGTAAAAGAATGCAATACAGCTTTGCATCATCAAACAAATGTTCCACAGCATAAACAATGTAGCATATCTTTGTTTCTTAAGATTTATTTATTTATTATTTCTATAGTGTTAAATCTGCATGTGCTCCTGCAGGCCAAAAGAGAGCACCAGATATTATTAGAGATGGTTGTGAGCCACCATGTGGTTGCTGGGAATTGAACTCAGAACATCTTCAAGAACAACCAGTATTTTTAACCTCTGAGCCATCTCTCTAGCCCGTATGTAACATATATTAAAATAATATTCCACAACAGCTCAACAGTCAAAAGCATTGTCTGCTCTTCCAGAAGATCTGGGTTCAATTCCTAGCACTCATATGGCAGCTAACAACCATTATAACTCTAGTTCCAGGTGATCTGACACCATCTTCTGGCCTCCAAGGGGATCACACACTCATGGAGTTCACTGACTTAATATTCTGGCAAAACACTCATACATATAAAATCAAATTAAAACAAATTAAATTTTAATTTAAATTAAGGTAGAGAGCAGTTGAAGAAGAATCCTGATGCTGACTTCCCCTGCACACCTGACATACATGTGAGCCCACATGTGAACACAGACATACACACATGCAGACACTCAAAAGTTAGATCTAAACGGCAGTAAGATGGCGTATCAGGCCAAAGGGCTCATTGTGTAAGCTTGACAACCTGGGTTTGATCCCTGGAATCTGGAAGAAAACCAATTCCCAGAAGTTATCCTCTGGCCTCCACACACATGCCTCTGCATGCACATTCCACCCCACCCCACACTAATAAATAAAATAAAAATTTAGAAAGAAATTTGGGAAGGGTATTATTCCTGGAAGCCTGACTGCCACCTTACATCAAAAAGGAAGCACTATGAGGGTTCTGGGAGATGGAACAAGAGCCCAAGCATCAAGGAGATGTTGAATTAGCCAGTTCTGGACGGAGTCCTCAGGACTTGTTGCTTTGAGGGATGCAGATGCCCTTGTTGAATGTTTCGGATGAGTTTTCTATAATGTGAAGCCAATTGCAGCCTAATTGCTACATGAAACAGTCCTATCCAGTGTTTACCTTTAGTACCTTGAAGAAGGCCCCCCAAGTTCTTGTTTAAGTGCCAAAAAACTACTTAATTCTACCGACATTGCTCCCGGGCTATACCCAGAAGCCTTTCCTCAGCTTAAGAGACAGTTTGACCTTAACCTTCATCTTCTTTATTTTTATTTTACTTAGTTTATTTGTATATCTATATGTGTTCTAGTTCCTGAGTGTGTACACATGTGTGAGCATGTACACGTGTGTAGGGGGGATAGGTACAGAAGCCATAGGCTGACATTAGTTTGCTTACTGATTTGCTTTCTGTCTTATTAGAAAGTGAGCCTGTGTGTTACACTTTTACTTAATATGCGCATACCACTGTGCACACGTGGCTGTCAGAGGACCGCTTGCAGGAGTCGATTCTCACCTTCTGCCCTGTGGGTCCCAAGGATGGCACCCACATCCTCAGGTTACCCACTGAGTCATCTTGCTGGCTCCTGCCTTCTTATTTTTAAGAAATTATTGGGAGGTAAACTCTCCCAGTGAAGTTGGAGCTTGCTGCTTTGGGTAGACCGACTGGCCAGCAAACTCTAGGGAGCTTTCTGTCTCCACCTCTCCGTCACTGGGTGTACAGCCATACCTGGCCTTTTTACATAGTGTTGGGCATCAAATTCAGGTCCCCATGTTAGTTAATACAATAAACGAATTACTGATTGAGTCATCTCCCAAACCCTTTTATTTGCTCTTCTCTCCTAGTGTTAGACATAGACTTTTCTGGGAAACCTCACAAAACAACAACAACAAGAACAAATCCACATCATACTCCCAGGAGCTCATAGCAGTCTTAGCAATCTCTGGACAAGGGAAGGATCTGGCCTCCCAGGATCTTATCTATGACAGATCCCTAGACCTAGCCATCCTAGGGGGAGAGCCAGGGAGGCTCATGGTCAGGTCTAGCAAGGCTGTTGATTTCCCCTGTGCGGTTTCCTGTTGCCCTCTTCTTCCTAAGAGTTCCCTCTTCTTTACCCTCCTCTGTCCCAGTTTCTATTGTCTCCTTTTTCACTGAGGTTTTTATTCTGGATCCATGAATGTTCAGAATAAAAAGAGACTACATTGTCTAGGCTCACTTGCAGCTAGATGTAGCTATGGTGAGAAAAATTCTGCCCAGTGATAAAGCTAAGAAAATTAAGTGTTAGCTCACAGTGGGGTCCTTAAAGTCAGAACTGTACCCTCCCCAACACCCCATCCTCTAACCGGCTGGGCATGGTGGCACATGCCTTTCATACCAGTACTTGCAAGATGTAGGACAGGCAGGCTAGCCAGGTCTACAAAGTGAATTCTAGTTCAGTTAGGGCCACACAGTGAGACTCTGTCTCAAAACAAAAGGCTGGAGGGGATGCATTAGAAGGGTCGAAAGCGAAAGACCTTGGGTTTTCACGGCTATTAGGTGGTGAAGGTCCTGTCTTGTTCGAGCCTCACTTTGGGGTCCAGCGTTAACTGTAGCCCAGCCCCACCTCACTTCCACTGTTGCTCTTCTCCTCACTCCCCTGCCCTGACGTCCGATTCCTTCTCTGCCCCTTCCTCTTCCTCCTTCTCCTCCCGATCTCTTGCTTCTGTCTACCCTGCATCTCCCTAATGTGTCCACAGTGACAGGTGGCAAAACTGGTCTGCTGAGGACACAAGTAGGCCTGCTGCTATCCAGCCTGTATGGACATGTCCCCGTTCCGAGGGCTGTGCCCTGCTAGAGATGTGTCTCCACCTAAAGGAGTCCCTGGCCATATTCGGCTATGTGCCCTGATGGTGCCCTGCTCCCTGGAAGGGGACAGAGAGCCAGCCAAGGTGCTAACGGAGGCCGCTCCTCCTGTGGATGATGCCAGTGCCAAGCTATGCCTATGGACTGCAGTGAGGCCTGGAACTGGAGACCATCTGGCTGTGCTCTCTGACTTCCACAGAGACAGCGCTCTGGGATGTTGGGGCAGTGGAAGCCAGCCTGAGCCGGGAGCCGACCATGGCTATTAGCCTTCAGCCCCAGTTCCAAGCTACCCAGGTGGGTGATGGTGGCAGGAGACGGGCAAAGAGGGACATCTCACAAACCCCTGTGCAGGCCGCTATGGCTTGCTTCCTAGCCCTCCTGCCAGCCTTTTGTCCCTGATCAGCTCTCACAGTGACAGATGGTGCCCTGAAGCCAAGCACTGGACTAGAGCCCAGGGGGACCATGTCAGCTGTGACAGGGCTCCCCTTTCATCCTCCCGCCTAGGGCTGGGGCAGCCCCAGCTCTTCACCTGGCTCAACAGGGCTTAACAGGCCTGGGGCTGAGCTGCAGAAAGCCACATGGCAGAGTGGCAGTGACCCTTTGGAAACCTGGCAGAGAGAAGAGATGACAAGACTCTGGGCTGAGCAGGAGAACACAGAGCAGCCATACTGGGTCTCTCTTCCAGCCAGGGGCATAGATGGCAGACTAGCCTCCAGTCCCTGGGAACAGATGAAGGGCACTTGTGCACATCCTGGGTGGGCTCAGAGCCAGTCTGGATGCCCAGAAGACCTCTATTGGGAGCACCCCTTGGTTCTAGATACCATTCCTACTTCCCCGGAGCCTCCAGCAAGCCAAGGTCCTTAATCTGGGCTAGCCAGGCAGGGGGGACACATGGCACAATCTGCGCGGTGTTGGGTGGTGTGATGTCACTCAGAATTCTCCAAAGGCTTTCCATCTGGAGTCAACACCACCCGGCCAGCTGCTCCCAGTGCAGTCCCTCTCCAGCTCTGGGCTGGATTGAGTGTCTGTCCCTCTGGAAGCCAAGCCCGGGACAGGCTTAGGAAGAACAGATTCAAAGACAGCTTTTCTCACAGACAAGCTAGACAGAGGACTGCCGGGGGGCAAGATGGCACTTGTGGGGTGAAAGATAAAGAAACATTGAACTCTCTCTCTCTCTCTCTCTCTCTCTCTCTCTCTCTCTCTCTCTCTCTCTCTCTCTCTCTCACACACACACACACACACACACACACATTCACTTTCATGCCCCACACTGTCCTCTATGTGCTGTGACTTCTGTGTCTGTACACTTTGCTCATCATGAATGCCCTCTGTCCACCTGGTAAATTCTATTCAGCCTTCAAGAGGCCTGATGTCCCTGACACTGGCCTCATGTTCTGCCTCTCTCCTCATGAACAGATTCATTAAGCCCCCAGCAGCTCCATGCACAGGCACGGAGTGCCCACTGCTGTGTTAGCAGATGGCCTCACAGCCACCTGTCTGTCAACCCTGCCAGCCAGCAGGGCCTCAAGGGCGGCCGAGGTGGTCTGGCCGAGCTCGGGAATGTCTTGTCTTCCACCACCAGGGCCTGTCCTCAGGGCTTCAGACAGGTATGGGTATATCAGGCTCACCCTGGTGATGTGTTTGTCCTTGCTGAAGGTACATTTGGGGCACGAGCAAATAGTTACTGAGAGAATGCATTTAAATAGGCCTTATGTGACTGGGGATATAGCTCCTTAGTAGAGTTCTGTTCAGCATGCACTAATCCCTAGGCTTTTGATCCCTAGAAAAGCATAAAACTAGGCCTCACGTGGGAGGCAAAAGCAGGAGAATCAGAACTTCAAGGTCATGTTTGGGTGTATAGCTAGTTCAAGACCAGCCTGTGCTACAAGAGACTCCATGTCAAAGACATTTATCATAGTCTCTCTACAATTCTCAGTCCGTGGGACATGGGGACCTCTCCTTGATGTCTTAGAGTCATTTAGAGGGAGAAATAAAAAAATATTAAAAATCAAATTGTTCTTGTGAAATCAAAAGTACCCAAAGAGTTCCCACACCCAGGAAGCCAATGAAGAAAGCAAGACCTGGGGACTCTGGGCACCCCGCCCTCTCATCTGCACAATGTCAGGCAAGGTGCTCAATCAGTCAGAGCTGATTTATGCTTTGGTTCCATAAGAAGGAAGATCTATGGCAAAACGTTCATTGTTGCAAAAAAAACTTAAACAACAAAAACAAAACAACAAAACAAAAACCAATGAGATGGCAGGCGACAAAGTGATTTCCAATAAAATGTAGAACAGCAATGGGGTAGGTCCAGAAGCCCGTGTTGGTGTAAAGGGCCTGCAGGGATTCTGTGAGCTTGTCATCTGCGAGCAGAAGTGGAGCATCCAGCCATGCAGGGATGAGTGGATGCTGCGGAAAGGCTTTTTTGAAGAGTTCTGTTGCATAACTTTTCTTGGGGAGACATGAACTCATGCCTGTTCACCCCAAATAGGTGGTCAATGAGAGACCAGACGTCTCCAAGCCAGTGAGATGATGGTTCAGTGGGTAAAGGCACTGGCTGCCTAGTCTGATGACCTGAGTTTAATCCCCAGGACCCACAGAGTGGAAGACTAGAACTGAGTCCTGCGAGTTGTCCTTTGACCTCTACAGGAGTGCCATGGCATGTACCCCCTCCTCCCAAATACACATGCACATGTGTGCAAGCACACACACACACACACACACACACACACACACGTACACGTACACATACAAGCAAATAAATGTACTAAAGAATAAAGCAAAATTCCAGCTTAGAGACAATGACTTAATAACTTACAGGAACATGGGTGACTCGAAAAACAGCTGCATCACCAAAAGCCTCCCCTCCCCCAACACTGGGGAGGGGGCAGCCTCTGGGGAGCTGCTTGGATGGAACCCCCTTCAGCTCCAGTCCCATCTTGTCCATACTCTAGCACCACCATGTGTAGCTGGGGAGGGGAGTGCAGGAGGATGTGAGGGGCAGCTGTCTCAGATGGGATCTGCTTGGAGGACAGCACCTCACAGCGAGCTCTCGTCCCAGATGTTCACATTTCCGATGGCCCTGTTTTACTAGAATGTTTCCACAGAGCTCCTGAACATTTTAGGTGACAAGTGGGAAAACTCAGGGACGACTTACAACGACCTCACTCTATGCGTCTATGCGAAGCCAACACAAAGCCAAGGCCAAGCGTCTTTTTCTTGCTCCTCCAAAGAAATTAAACATCACCGTAGCCAGCATTCTTCTTGCAGTTGACCTCTCTCTCTCTCTCTCTCTCTCTCTCTCTCTCTCTCTCTCTCTCTCTCTCTCTCTCTCTGTGTGTGTGTGTGTGTGTGTGTGTGTGTGTGTGTCTGTGTTTGTAACACATATATTCTCCATAGACGAGGACATCAGATCCCCGGAGCGAGAGCTACAGGTAGTTGTGAGATGCCCAACACGGGTTCTGGGAAATGAACTTTGGTCCTGAGGAAGAGCAGCAAATGCTTTTAATTGTTGAGCTATTTTTTTCCAGCCCCTCAGGCCTTGAATTTGCTATGTAGCCAAGGATGACCTTAAGTTTCTAATTCCTTTGCCTCTACCCCCCTGAGTTCTCAGACTGTAGGTGTGTACCACCGGCTGTTTATGAGGTGCTGGAGATTGAACCCAGAGTTTCATGCATGCTAGCGAAGCACTCTACCAGGGGTCTACATCCGCAGCCCCTGCAATCGACACCGTCTTCCAAGTGTGAAAATAAACCAATGACCTAACTTATTCTAAATGGAACTGTAAGCCACTTAAGATACTGTCTTTGTGTTAAAATTTGCAAGGACATGCTGAAAAGTAGAAGTCCAAATGGACGTGCACTTTTTAAAAAAGTTTATTTACTTTTAGTTTACGTGTTTCGGTGTTTTGCCTGCAAACATATATAGGCATAGTGTGTATGCCTGGTGCCCAGTGGTTATGAGCGGCCAAGTGGGAGCCAGTAACCAAACCTGGGTCCTTTGCAAAAACAGCAAGTGCTATTAACCAATCTTGCAAGCTCCGATGAACACATTTCATCTCAGCACGCAGGAGGCAGAGGTAAGCAGATCTCTAAGAGTTGGAGGCCAGCCTGGTCTACATAGTGAGTTCCAGGTCAGCCAAAGGTGCGACCCCACCGTTCCACCCCACCTTGACAAAAAAGAAAGAAGAGAGAAGGAAGAAAAGGGGTAGTCTGGAGAGCTGGTTCAGCAGTTAAAAGTGTGTACATGGTCTTCCAGAGGACCTGAGTTTGGTTCCAGGTTCTTCTTGCACTGATCGCATAGACTGTAAGCTCTGCTCCGAGCTATCTGATCAATCCTCTGGCCTCTGCGGGCCAGCACTCTACACATACCTACACTTTCACCCACACACAGAAGCATAATCAAAAATAAAATTAAAACGTTTTTAGGAGGACAGAGGAAGAAAGGAAAGGAACAAACAGAGGACGGGTTTAGTGGTATTTCATTTGTATTTTAATAAATAAAGCTTGCCTGAAGTTCAGAGAGTAAAACAGCCCCACTGGTCAGCCTTACAATCCAGGCAGTGGTGACACACACCTTGAATCCCAGTAACCACACTAGTTTGCTACTGAAACCAGGCACGCCTTTAGTCCCAGCCCCAGAGAATACAAGAGGGGAAGAGACAGCTCTCACACACAGTCTCATCCTGAGATTCCTGGAGGCAGGATCGCCATTTCAGTCTGAGGTAGAGGTATGAGCCAGTGGCTGGTTGTTTTGCTCTTCTGACCTTCTGGTTAAACCCCAGTTTCTGTCTCTGGGTTTTTGTTAATCAGGCTACAGATGGGAAAGAGGAAGAAGGGGGAAAAATTAAAATAGGATGGCATCAATACTCTGCATGTAGCATGGCTACAGCGTGTGAGACCACAGTCAGTGTCCTTTCCCCTCCCTTGCCCTTGGGTCCTGCCTCAGGATGAACTTCGAGGGCAGCTACCTAACATCACCCTCCTGGACCAGCTGCCCAAAGAAAAGTGGCCTAGTGCTAAAATTAACTATTGGCGAAGCAGAGATGTCCCACACATGTGACCCTGGCAGCCTGTTGGTGCTGAGGCACACCTGCTCATGTTGCCTAAGGAGTGGGCACCCCCGAAGGTTGCTGGGCTACGGGGAGCAGGTGGAGACAGAGCAGCACTGCCAGCGCCTCCATCCCTGAACTTCATCCCCTTCTGGGCCAGTCCTGGGCAAGCCCAGAGCTTCACAGACGACACCAGTTTCCAGTGTGAGGTTACCTCGTCTAGTCAGGCCTGATTCGGGCTTCTTTTGGGAGGCTAGAATAGGGAATTGGGGGTAGACATGGAATCCCACTGGGGTGATTGTGGCTGGGAAAAGTGTGAGAGCCTCAGTCCCTGTACTGGGGAAAGGATCCAGGCAGGACCACACTCTGACACCCCTGCAGGTGAGGAACTGCGGCTCTTGTGGGTCTGTTGTAAAGAAGGTAAGCAAGGCTGACCTTGACACCGGCTGTGTAAGTCCCTCACCACCGCCCTGTCTTTACTGTCTCCTGCAGGCCTGCCTCTGCGGTCCCAGCCCACACCCAAGAGTATTTAGAGGAGCAGTTTCCTGATCTCTAACTTTTATTTTCTTTATTTTAATTGGTGTGTGTATGTAAAAGTTCACACCTATGTATGTGTGTGAGTGAATGTGTGGTGGGGTCAGAGGTTGACCCTGGGTGTCTTTCTCAATGACTTTCCATCTTTTATACTGAATCAGGGTCTCTTAGCTGAACCCAGAGCTTGCTGGTATGGCTACTCTAGCTAGTTAGCTTGCCCTAATCCTCTGTCCCCTGAGCCCTGTGATTACAAGGAGCCACCATGCCCGCCAGGATTTAAGTAGGTACTTGGAATCCAAAATTCAGTCTTCAAGTTTGCAGGGAAAACACATCCCTCATCCCCACCTTGCTGGCCCTTGCTTGTTCTTTTGTTCTGTTTTAGGCAGGGTCTCACGTAGTTTAGGCTAGCCTCTAGCTGTGTAACTGAGGATGGCCTTGAACTCTTCTCCTGAGTGCTGGGATTACAGACGTGCACCACCCCACCATGCCCAGTTTGTGGTGTGCCGAAAATCAAAGCCAGGGCTTCAGCCACGCAGACAGCCCTTTACCAACTCAGCCACACCGCTCTCCAGAACGTTTGACCCACTCTTGCCACCTAATGCCTTTCAACCGGGGGCTCCTTACGACACAACATCCAGAAGGAGCCTCTTTCTCTGCCTTGGCTCACTTTAAAGAGAACACCCATTGATTCTCTGCTTTGGGGATAAGTGTTCAAGTGTAAGAAGGACATCACAAACAGAGACCCAGCCTGGGGCTACCTCTGAGCCAACCTCTAGTCCATAATCCCTCCCCTTTTCCTCCAGCTTCACACTGTCACGAAATCTTGAATGTTCGTCACTACACTTTAGTGTTGTGTACCTTGGCTATTTGTTTGGGTGTCCATCTCCCCCAAGAGCAAGCCCTGGATTTTCTTTTCTTTTATTGATCTCTGTGGCTCCAGGCCCCAGCTAGCATCTAACACACAACCCCAGGGCAGCATGAGGGCCTGGCCCACTCCAAACCTGCCTGAAGAAGACGGAAAATGTGCCTTGTGAGCAGGATTAGGAAGTAACAGGGATGACGTGAGGGGCTTTCGAAACCTGAAGAGGCATCCAGCCACGTGAATTACAGCCCCTTGCTATTCTGGGCCCTCAGAGACTGACCCAGGACAACCAACTAGAGCAGGCAGTCAGCTGGGGACGAGGAACTCTGCAACCCAGGCCTCTGCTGCCTCCTAGTGGCTCTTGGGCCATGGCTGAACTGAGGCTGCCTGACTCTGCTCTTAAGAAGTCTGTACAAGGCTTCAGAGTTTTCATCTCTTGCTCGAGGACGCCCACCCCAACAGGACATGAAAGACAGAGAGAAGGCTGTTCAGGGCCTTCCTTTTTTGCAGCGTGACTCCAGGGCTGGGCTTCAGTGACCCTCTTCATCTTCCTGAGCGTCCATTTTCTTATCTGCTAAAATAAGGATGGATCCCACTGCTTGGAAGCTGTTTAATAAATTCTAAATACCCAAATGACAGCTATTGCTAGGTCATTGTAGCAGGCTGCCTTCCGACTCCCTATGAAGTCAAAGATGAGCATGAAACTTCTGACCCTCCTGCCTCCACCTCGGAAGTGCTGGGATTACAGGCACAACACGCACCTCTGCACCCAGTTATACAGTGCTGGGGATCAGACCCATTTATGTTAGAAAAACACTACCAGCTGAACTACTTCCCAAGCCCCCCACTGCTACAACGAAAACAAAGACACTCTCAGAGGTGCTGGTGTTCCCCACTGCTCCCTGTCTCTAGGATGCCTCTGCCCACACAAAGTTCTAGTATTCTTTTCCTGCAGTACTGGAACTTGAATTCAAGTCTCGTGCGTGTTAGGCAGTTGCCCCACCGCTGTACTGTATCCCCAGCCCAGCGCATGACGTCTGGAGAGCTGAGACGGGATCCCCTGTCTCTGTTCTATACACTGACCTAGGGCTTGCTCAGTGGGCTGGCTGAATGAATGAATGCATCATGGGTGAGCTCAACATTCTTCTACAGGCTCTCCTGTGTGTGAGACAGGTGAGCTGGCTTAGTGGGCAGAAAGCACTTGCCATAGAGTCGGATGGCCTGTGTGTTGGACCTCCGGGACCCTTACAGTAGAAGGAAAAGAACTGATTCTTGTGGGTTGTCCTCTGACCTCTCCACATGTGCACACCCAGCCCCTCCACACAATAAGTAAAAAAAATACAATTTTACATTTTCAAAGGATTTCTCTGTATAATTCAAAACTTTAAACATAATCACTTTTTGAGGGGGAGGAGTTTTTTTCATCTTACAGAATTAATCACTTTTGTAACCACATGAAAACATATCAGTGGGGAACGGTGGGACAAGGAGGGAAGCTAGTGGGGAATTATATCCTTCCCCGTGCACAGTCCCCTTCTCGAGGTGGTGGTGACAGCGAGTGACAAGCGCTCCCTTTCTGCATGACTCATTCTCCCTGGTTCACCCTTGCCTCTCAGTGCTGGCAATGAACCTCACCCCAGGAGATAACCATGAGCCCACAGTTGCCTGGCTGTCTATACAAGCAACATCTGATGGCAAGTGTGTGCCTGGCTCAGAAATGGAGAGTGGACCCCACCCAGCCCACTGCCTAGAACCTCCCCACACCAGTACCTCGCCGGGGCAGGTGCCAAGGCTTGGGTCCTCGGGTGGCCTGGAAGCCCAAACCTTGACTGTATTGGGACATGGTCAGAAGTGTGGCCTGCCCTGAGTGGCCCCTGGAGGAGGAGAATGGGCACCATTCAGGGCAGGCCACACTTGTCTGACCATGTTCCTTGCTTGTCTCAATTTTCCCTTACTAAACATTTTTGGGTATGATTATAAAAGTATACACTTACTATAGAAATTTTAGGATGTAAAGAAAGTCTAGAGAGGGCCAACCCTGCTCGTAATACAACTGTTCATTTGGCGGGTACCAGCGAGCAGTCCTCAGCCCCTTGCGATAAAGAACAGATCTCAGCCTGCCCAGACCGTGCTCAGCCAACGGCATCCTCGTGTCCTGAGACAAATACTGAAGGTGGTTTGATGGGTTTCTTCCATGTTTTTCTAAATGTTATCTAACTGTATATCTAGTTTGTTTTGTTTGGGGGTGAGTATGATGTATGTGTGTGAACACGTCTGTCTGTGTGTATGCTCGCACAGGCGTCTGTGTGGAAGCCAGAGGCTGATGTTATGCGTATGTCTCCCTCAACCACTCTCCACAATTTTTTTTGAGACAGGGTCTCTCACTGAATCTGGAGCTCAATTCTGAAAGATTAGCTGGCTAACAAGTTCCAGAGATTCTCCTGTTTCTACATCCTGAGTGCTGGGATTATAGGCATGTGCCATCAGACCTAGCTTTAAATATATATATATTAATATGTATGTTAATATTGTGTGTGTGTGTGTGTGTGTGTGTGTGTACTAGGAATCAAACTCAGGTCCTCATGCTTGAAAGGCAAGCTCTTTACTAACTGAGCCATCTCTATAACCTCTTTTTTTTCTTTTTTGATACATGACCTCATCTAGTTCAGTTCCTGCCCTGGCCCCTCCCCCAAGTGCTGGGATTACAGGCATGCATCACCATGCTTGGCCTCTCTACCTAGCTATTTTAAGCACTTGAGGTCATACTGTGTCCCTTTAGGAGGCCAACCAAAACCGTTCTATCACGTGTGTTATCGGTCACGCTCTCATCTTCAATCTTTCTGTGATTCTAAATATTGCTGTGACTAAAATCCACTTATTTATTTTTATTATTATTTTTTCAGTAAGTGTATTAGCGTCCCCAGAGAGACTGAGAACATAGAAGTTGTTCTATTCTTGAGGCAGGGTGTCTCCTCAGTACCCCTATGGTACCAGAGAGCTGGGGGGGACTCCGGAGACCCGAGGGGTTCCTGGAGAAAGGCTGGCCCTCAGTCACAGTTGGAAGCCTGGAAATGCTGATTCTGGAATCACTGGAGGAATAGTAGCAGCCCTAACAAGGAAGCAACCTGGCAGTAAAAGGGAGACCAAGAAGCAAGAGATGGAAACCTTTCTTCTTCCCTTTTATCTGCTGCAACCAGAAGATGGGGCCCACATTTGGGAGTGGTCATCCCACATCAATTAAGGCAATCAAAGCAAGCCCTCCACCAAGGCTCCCTGATTGATTCTAAACTGTGACAAGGTGGCATTTAAAGCCAACCATCACAGTTGGCATACAAAATCGTACGTGTCACTGTGACATTTTTGTACATAAACCGCTGTAAATGGCTCACATCTGCCCTTCAGTTCCCCTGTAGGCCCACTGTCACTGGTCCCTGTCCTCCTCCCTAGATGCCGCATAAGAGAGAAAAGATGCAATCTTTGTCTTTTCTTTCCCACTTGTCTTATTCTCTCCCCCTCCAGACTCCTTCCTTACTTGTATAGGCCTTTTTCCATTTTCATGCTCTCTGTATTTTTTCCTCTCAGTCTAGATTCCAAATGTGACAATTGTCTGAGTCCGGCTAATTTCTCTTAACACAATGATCTTCAGTTCCATCCATTTTCCTGTGATTGACATGATTCCATTCTTTGCGGCTGGATAAAACCCCGTTGTGTATACGACCAGTTCATCTGCTGCCGGGCATCTAGGCTGGCTTCAACCTCGGCTCTCGTGAATGGTGCAGTAAGTCTGGGTTTGCAGGTATTTCTGTAGTCCACTGATTCAGACTAAAATCCTTCTAGATTACTTTGTGATAAGCTTTGCTCATTTTTTCGTATATTTTCCTAGGAAGTGAATTATTAGATGAAATGGCCATGAATACATGTTTGCGATTCCTCTCTCTCTTTCCTTCACCCAGCGCTCACTGAGTCCATTACCTGGGATTGGCACATGTGATAGACCTGCACAGTGGGCGCTCTGAGGGTTGGGGAGCTCTTGGCACCTCCACCCTCCCATGTCTGTCTGCACTTGCATGACCTGGGATCTGCATGTGACAGACCTGCACCTCACAGACTCACAGTGGGCACTCTGAGCATGCAGGGCTCTTTACACCGAAGCCACCTCCACCCTCCTGTCTGCACTTGCTCTGGATTCTGACTTGCTACTCTTCTTAGCAACTCTGAAACCCCTGGCCACCTGCTGGCCCTCCCAAATCCCCAAGACACGCACTCTGCCAGCCTTTGGTCCAGTATGGAAGACAGGTTTCAACAAAGAGCCACCACCCCAAATCTCAGAGCCTCTCAAGTGACAAAATCTAGGCTTTCACCCTAGCGCCACAAGCTATTCACTGATAAAGAGAAAGTTTAGAGAAAGTTTCATTAGACGTGTATCTATGATTCAATCATCTTCAGAACATCCCAGGAGGATGACAGCCGTCACCCTGGACAACTCCCCATGGACTCTCCGTTCACACACCCCTTCTCAGGACCTTTGTTCAGCACACTGGGATGCAGGCCTGTACTGGCTGTGGTTCGTGGGTGAGGACAACAGAAGCCACTTTGGCCAATGGAGAAGTGGTTCTAAAGAATTACTAAAGGGCAGTTGTGTAGCTGAGTGGTAGAGCACCTTCACTATGCAGGAAGCCCTGAGTCCAGTCCTCAGTCTGGGAAGAAATATTGGGAAGCTCATGAATCAGAGACATAGAAAAACAGGCATTAGGTGGGCTCCCAGAAAACTCCTAGGATCCCACTGCTGAACTGGCCTAGCATAGAACTGGTTCCCATGCCAACTCCAGAAACCAATGCCCCTAGTATTCTCATGTTAGCAAAATCCCTGCCCCAGCTGCCATCACACACAGTAGGTTCAAAAGCCTG
Source organism: Arvicola amphibius (assembly GCF_903992535.2). Classification (NCBI taxonomy): domain Eukaryota; kingdom Metazoa; phylum Chordata; class Mammalia; order Rodentia; family Cricetidae; genus Arvicola; species Arvicola amphibius. The sequence goes on along the minus strand of NC_052048.2, from coordinate 75,464,456 downwards.
AACATGAGTGGCCAGGAGATGCGGGTTTCTAGATTCTTCTTAAGGAAGGTCATACTCATAAGGTAAAAATAATGGGGGTCTGTCAATAGATTTGGGCAGCCACAAATGAGGTCTTCCCAAAGTGGGGTATGTCATTAGTGACAGTCTTTTCTGACATCTGACACTGGCCGAGATGAGCTGCTTCCCCCCTTAAGAATATGGAGGGGTAGGGAGATGGCTCGGTGAAGTGCCTGCTGCTTGAGCTTGAGGACCTGAGTTCAAGTCCCCAGCACCCATATAATAACCAGGTGTAGATGCACGTGACCCTACTCTGAGGAATAGGGGTAGAGACCAGCAGATTCTTGGTGCTCACTGACACCCCAACTTAGCTGAATCAAGGAGCAACAGGCTCAGTGAGGGATCCTGTCTCAAGGAAGTGGAAACTGATGAAGGAAGACGTCATAGGTCAACCTATGACCTAGACAGTTGAAACCCACACATAAACAAATCCACAGAGCATGTATAACATACAGACACACACACACACACACACACACACACACACGGGGGTGGGGATATCAGGCCTGGGAATGTATACTAGTTGGTAGAGTGCTTATTAGCCTGCACGAAGCCAAGGTTTGATCTTCAGCATCACATAACTGGGCACAGTGGTGCATGACAATAATCCCAGCACTTTGTAGGTAGAGGTAGGAGAATCAGGAGTTCAAAATCATCCTTGGCTATATAGTAAGTTCATGACCAACTTGAGATACATGAGACTCTGAGTCAAAAAGAAAATTGTGGAGTAATGTCCAAAGATGTCAAGACTGAAGATCCTGAGCTGTGAGCTTACTTGGACAAAAATCTCAAGCAAGGGATGGAAGTCCAGGTTTTGTCTGGGGATGTGGAAGATGCAGGCTTTGCTGTTAAGCGTCATCGAGGTCAAGGAAGTTTTTATAACATTGATGTCAATTTGACAAAACAGCTTCATGCCTGTTAATCCCGATAATTAAAAGTGAGGTCTGGCTAGATGTGTTGATGCACAATGTAATCCAGCGGTAGGGATATGGAGGCAGGAGGATCCAAATTTCAAGTTCATCTTCAGCTGTATGTCAAGCTCAAGGCTAGTGTTTTCCCACGTGAGAACCTGTCGCAAAAAAAAAAAAAAAAAAAAAAAAAAGATTTTAAGCTGGGTATGGTTGGCACACACCTTTAATCCCAGCACTCAGGAGGCAGAGACAGACAGATGTCTGTGAGTGTGAGTTCAAGGCTAGCCTTGTCTACAAAGCAAGTTCTAGTACAGCCAGAGCTATTACACAGAGAAACACTGTCTTGAAAAAAAACAAAACAACAACAAAAAACATAAACTAGTGAAAGTTCATTATGGAATAGAAAAATTAAAGTGGCCCAAAAGGGAGACATGGAGATGAAAATATTTGTCTATAAAAATCAGTAACTTACACTGGCCCTGCATTGATAAAATGGGGTTTAAGGGCATCAACCTTTCTTTAAAATGAAGATATGAAAACCACACTCAAAAAACCAAAAACCTGAAGACAACCTGCTGTCCTGTGTTGTACCATGACCACAGAGGATCACCAGCCTCTGTGAGCACTTGAACACCAAATGCTGGACCAGTCATCCGTCCATAGAAATCTCCTTCATAAAAGAGGGCCACATCCAGCCTCTGGAGGTCAGTCCCCAGAGGGAGCCCGGAATTCTCATAAAAGCTGAGTGAATTTGGCAGAGAGAGCCCTGCAAAGGAAGATCTCCCTACGTAACAGGTGCCACAACACCCTGGACTTAGGACAGTCCTCAGGGCTCCAGCCAGCGTGGAATGGCGCCCAGCTTACTGAGCCGCAGGCTCTCTGCCTAACCATCTGCTTTTACTGCGTTTTCAGAAGCATCAGAATACGACATTTGGAGGTTTAAGGACTTAGTCCTGTAAGCACAGCGAGTGAGCAGTGCTGCACAGGCCAGTCTCACAGCTGGTTTACTGGGCCTGGACTTCCTGACTCTGCCAGAGGTAAGTGACCCTTCCCTGCCTCAGAAACCAGGTGCCACCCAAGGCCCTTCTAATGAATCACTTGCTCCTTGAAGTCAACTAGAGGCAGCTCTGACCTTTGACACTAATGAAGCTATAGTGAATGACACCTTACCCCCTCTGCAGATATGAAGATCAAGCGTCACCAATGTTAAATAGTTTGCCCTGGACCCCCACACTAGTCACTAACGGACGGCAAGATTGCAACCCATCCGCCTGCTACCTTCTCTCTCCCTTCCCACCACACTGGCTGAAATTTTAACATAGCAGCCTTGAAGATTCTCATAGGGGTGTAGTGGGAAGCGGCGGGCTGCGTTCCCGCCGCCCAGTTCCCAGCAACCGGCTAGCTTTATCCAAAATAATTACACGGAAACTGTATTCTTTTAAATACTGCCTGGCCCATTATCTGTAGCCTCTTATTGGCTAATTCTCACATCTTGCTTTAACCCATATTTAGTAATCTGGGTAGCACCACGAGTTGTGGCTTACCAGGAGAGATCTTAACCTGCGTCCATCTCGGAGAGCAGCAGCATGGAGACTCCTATGGCGAATGCCTGAAGCGTCTCCCCAACTCTGCTTCCTTGTTCCCACAATTCTGTTCTGTCTACTCCGCCTACCTAATTTTCTGTTCTCTTAAAGGGCCAAGGCAGTTTTCTTTATTAGTAATGAAAGTAACACATAGACACTCCTCCATCATAGGGGTGAGGGGTTGGGTAATAGGAATCTTAAATATTGTTGGTGGAAATGCAAACTGGTAAGGATGTTGGGGTGAGAGTATTCTCCAGAGAAGAGAAACTCCCAGGACATATGCTTGTACACGGATGTGTTACAGGACTGGGCTCACAGGAAGCCAGTGGTATCACTCAGTGCCTTGTTGAAAGCCTAAGAACTGGCCATGGTGATGGCCAGACTCCATCCAAAGGCCTGGGAACCACCTGCTTTCAAAGTCCTAGTGATTACCTGGGCCACCCGCTCATGACCCTGGAAGTCTGCTGGGCTCTCCCTGCCCTCTGCTCTGTGTCCACGGTTCCTTTAACTTTGTACAGTATAAAGTTAAAGCTGGCGTTTCACTTTCATGTCTTTGACTCATTCCTCCTCCCCGTCCTCACCCCACAGCCTGTGATGGGCTGGTTATTTTTATTTCATGTGCACTGGTGCTTTGTCATGGGTGTCTGGTCCCCTGGAACTGGAGTCACAGACAGTTGTGAGCTGCCATGCGGGTGCTGGGAATTGAACCCAGGTCCTCTGGAAAAGCTGTCAGTGCTCTTAACTGCTGAGCTATCTATCCAGACCCCACAGCAACTCTTATAAGGAAAACATTTAATTGTGGTGCCTCGATTACAGTTCAGAGGTTCAGTCCATTATCAGCATGGTGGGGAGTACGGTGGCCTGCAGGCAGACAGGGTACTGACTGTATTTTGATCAGAAGGCAAAAGGAAGTTGACTGACTGTCACACTGAGGAAATGTGGAGCAAGAGACCTCAAAGCCCGCACCCACAGTGGCACACTTCCTCCAACAAGCCCACACCTACTCCAACAAGGCCACACCTCCTAATAGTGCCTCCCTACGAGATTATGGGGCCAATTACATTCAGACTGCCACATACACACACATATATTCGCTTTTGATGGTGAGTCCCAAAGTCAATATGCTTCCTCTGGCCATGCAGATTATGGGAACTGTGTTCAAGAGGGAGACTTGTCTTTGGAGCCCCTAAGTAGTTAAGACAAAGATCAGAACCCATCTGATGACCTACAAAGTAAACTAATATTTGATAAGCCATTAAAATCAAGGATGGTTTGTTACTGAAGCACAACCTGCTCACCCCACCTAAAGTGCCCTTATAGCCCATCAGCTGAACTCCTGCAACAGCCTCTGGCTTCTATTATTCTGACCCCACATCCCCACATAGCTGCCTTTGTAGGGAGTGGATCAAATCCATCATGGTTTTCTTAGGACTCCACAGCACTTTCTGATGTACTTAGAAGAAATTCCAAACTCTGGGCAGGGGAAACGTTTCGGTCACTAAAGTACCAAGCAAGATCACTACATTTGGATTCCAAAAGCCTACACAGAGTGGGGCATGGTGGCCAGCACTTATTTTCCCAGAAGATCCCTGCATGAAGTTCTCACTAGCCAGCAAGTTTAGCCTATTTGACAAGTTCCAAGCCAATGGGAAACACTGACTCAGAACAAGATGCCTTTACACACTGGTGCACACGCGCATCTGCGCGCGCTCACACACACACACACACACACACACACACACAGAGAGAGAGAGAGAGAGAGAGAGAGAGAGAGAGAGAGAGAGAGAGAGAGAGAGAGATTCAAATTTCCCATAACCTAAAAAGCGGGAAGCGGTGCCATCTGCCCTGTCTGTCTGTCCCCGTGACTGGTTTTGCCCCTTCGTTCCTCACACTTTCTACCCCAGTACTTTCTGTCATTTGGTATTTGAGACCCTGAGGTCTCTCCTGCCTCGGGGTTTCAGCATATGCTGTTCCTTCTGCCTAGATACTTTCCCACACTGCCATCTATGCCCTCTTTGGTTTCAGTGCTACTGTCAGGGAAGGCACCAGCCCACCCCGCCCTCTGCTCTCCGCTCAGCCCAGCTCCTAGATTTTCATCCCAAATTGGAAGCACAATCTTTCCCTGTTTGTTTACTCACTAAGTTGCAAGCTGTACAGAGGCCATGTAAGGTCTTGGTCAATATTTCTAATGGGACAAAGGCCGAAAGCAAAGGCAGTTTGCAAAGGCAGTGTGTGAGGCAGCTGAGTGGTCCTGAGCCTGCAAGGACCACTGACCAGCTCTCACGCCTATGGCCAGACTCCTCTCAAGGTCCTCCCATTCCCAGAAGCCATTCTGCCTCTCGCAGGCTGGGGTTCCCTAGGAGCCTCAGCCTGGAGTCTGTTCCCCACTGGACTCTGACAGCACACTGGTGTCAGGCCTGCCTGGCACAGGTCCAGTCGACAGCCCGGTGGAATGGGGGGGAGGGCAGGCAAAAGCTGCTGCCATCGCGTTATGGTTGGCAGCTCTCTAAAACAGCACAAAGTCAAGATTTCTGGCACTCACAGAGAAATTTGTGGAGACCCCATTCTAGAATTTTCTTCCCACCACACTATTGGTATCAGCAACCCTCTCCGGGGATGCCTGATTTCCAGGCACCCCTCTTCATCCCCCTCCATCATCACTGCTCACACAGGTCCCATCTGTCTATCCCCTCTCCTCCCAACACTTATGAGGGCATAGAAGACACATGTGATCCCCATCTCAAAGACAAAAGGACTGTGGCCAAGGAAGTCTCGAGTGTCTTTCAGGATCACATAGTGAATTCACAGGTGAGCTTGAATTCAAATTTAGAGACCCAATAAAGATTCTGTCTCTTCTTCCATCAGAACCCACCATACAAGGGACACCGTTAGGAGTCACATGACTTCTCCCCAGTCCTTAGTCTAATCTCTGTCACCTGTTCTTGACACCCAGGGGAGTTGGACTCCTTGCCTTGGGGCTTGTGACCTTGAATTTAGAAGTAATTTAGTGTAGCCAACTGTCTGCCTCAGATAAGATTCCTGGGAGTCAACACTTGTTGACAATCTTCCTCCCCACCCACCCCCTGCCCCCACCCTGATTACTCCGCTTGCCCAGCTCATTTACCAGATCTCACAGCCAGCCCAACCACAGCATCCACCCAGAAAGCACTCCATCCTCAAGCAATGAAGGCTGAGGACCCAAGAACCCAACCTCACCTTCCTCCGTCCTGAGTTCTGAGGGGAGCGCCCAGCTCCCGTCACTTGTGTGAGGCAGCCGCCAGACAGACCTGCTCAGGGGAAGGAGCTTTCGGCCAACAGAGCAGGGCAGAGATGACCTACTGGGGCTGGGGAGATGGCTCTGTGGTTAAAGCACTTGCTGCACAACTGTAAGAACTGGAGTTAGGAGTTTAAATTCCCAGACCCATGTAGTGACATCTCACCTGCAATCCCAGCCACAGGAGGCAGAGATAGGATCTACAAGCAAGCTCCCTTGCAAGATCAGCCATATTGATGTGCTCTGAATTTGACTGAGTAAGGTGGAAGAGTGATAAAGGATGACTTCTCTCTCTCTCTCTCTCTCTCTCTCTCTCTCTCTCTCTCTCTCTCTCTCACACACACACACACACACACACACACACACACACACACGACGGGGTGTTGTGGGGAGAAAGGCTCCCCCTCACTTTATTTCAGCACGTGAGAAGAGGATAAGAGCCTATGAGAGAGATGGGGCACGGGAGAGCCCAGTTGACCGAATGTTTGCTCACCTGCACAAACCCCTAGGTTCCACACTGAGCTCCACATAACTGGGGCATGGTGGTACACGTTTGTAAACCCAGAACTCAGGAGGCAGAGGCAGGAAGATCAGCTGCTGCCCAAGGTCACCCTCAATCGGAGTTATAGAAGACCTAGTCTTTAAAAAAAAATAAGAGAAGATGAAAAGCAGAGATTTGTTGAGACAGCCTTTCTTTTTGCGGGTTGTCCAAGCAGATCCAAGCAAAAGCTAGCAGAATGTCGTCCATATGTCAAACCCAAGCAGCCTTTTCAGGGGCAAGGCTCCCCACTCAAGGGCCTCCCAAGACCCCTACTTAACTCCAGCATCCCTGCGCACTGTTGTCATGGTGAGTGCGGTCTTGATTGTTCTTTTTATTACATTTATGTGTTTGTATGTGTGTTGCCTGAATGCCATAGGATGTGAGGAGGACAACCTGTGGGTGCCTCCAGCTTCGGTCCAGGCCTGCAGGTTTGGCAGCAAGCACCTGTTGAGCCATCTTGACCACCACGCCTCTAGGGCAAAGTGTGGTCCGATATCTCAGAGAAGAAAGGCTATATTACATGATTCTGCAGGGCTTCTAATAGGTGCTCCTAAAGGGGGGCAGAATCAATGGTTTTTCTTCCTGTTAGATTATCTCAAGTGCATTCATAGTCCCCTGATTCATCCACTCGAAAAGCCTTTCTTCCTAAACTGTGCAAAGGGTAAAATGGTTAATGTCAATTATTAATTACACAGGTCCAAATTAAGAAAGTTAGGGTCAGCAAGATGGCTCAGTAGGTAAAGGCTCTTGCCATACAAACCTGGCAACCTGAGTTCGATTCCCAGAACCCGTGTAAAGATAGAATGAGAGAACAGACTCCGCAAATTTGTCCTCTGACTGCCACATGTGTGTCATGGCCCAGGAGCCTCTTTCTCTGCGTTATACACACAATAATAACGTTTTTTTAAAAAAATTAAAGTTCATTGAAGGCCAGATGGGCTGGCACAGCTGCAGTCTCAGAGTGTGGGAGGCTGAGATGGGGAGGTGACAGAGTGACACCCTGCCTCCAGCCATATCTAGAAGACGACCCAGGACAACAGGCTTGGCAGCTCCTCTAGGCAACACCAATGTGTATCCACACTGAGACTCGAACCCTTAACCTGAGTCCCCCTCACTTAGACTTGTTTTCAAAAAAAAAAAAAACAGTACCGCATGCAGCTGATGGCGAGTGACCCTGCGTAAACACTCACACTTCCTTACTCGGAGAGGGACCATCTTTGGGGTGCTCACCTCTGGGCCCTAATGTCTCGGCGGATCGCCCGAGGGAATAGTTGAGAGGAGTCTAGAGAGAGGGTTTTCACAGCCAGACCAGGACTTTTGAGAGAGTTCTTTCCCTAGCTCGGGGTTTCTCATCACAGCATTGTTTCTGCGGGGAAATCGACCCAGTTTTTATCTTTTTCGCTTACACCACCTTTTCCTAGAATATAACCTGTTATGAATTCGAACAATACCTGCTTTTTTCCTTTGCTTTGCTTATGAATGTGCAAGTGTGGGTGTGAGAACAGCTAGCGTTCCCGGGGACAGGGCAGGGCCCAGGACTTGGAACAGCCTGGGAAGGTGGTGGGGGTGGGCTGGGGTCGGTGCCCAACGTGGGTAGCTTGGCCGTTCTGGTCCTCAGCTTGGTACCTCGTGCTACATAAGCACCACCTCAGTAAGCTGCTATCTGGCGAGACCAGGGCCTCAGCTGGTAGCCAGGACTGAGGGTTTTCCTGCAATGTAAGACAGTGCAGAGCTTAAACTGGGAAACTTCCAGAAACCCATGATAATTATGGGTGTGTGAGCACTGCCTCCATTTTTACCTCCTGAATGCCTAGCAGAGGTGGAATCCAGCTGCCCCTCTGAGGCCTGGTGGCTCCTGGGACAGAAACATGACTGCTGTGGGGGAGCGGGTACTCTTGCAGAAGACCTGGGTGTTCCCAGCACCCACATCAGGTGGCCTAGAATGGCCTGGAGCCCCAGTTCTAGGGAATCCGATGCCCTCTTCTGGCCTCTAAAGGGACTTGCACTCACACAGACACAAGGACAAGCAGGCAGCCACACCGACACATAAAATAAATATTTAAGAAGAAAGAAAAGGAAACAAGGAGGCTGCAGACTCCTGTGAGCCCTGAGACTCAGGCGTCAGTTCTCAAAGTCCACGGCCCGCATCCGCTTCCACTGGCTGCCTCTACAGATCCGAGTGCCTGCGGAGAGATAAGAAGATCCCTTGTCCCCATGAGCTTGTCTCACCTGGCCAGGCCTGTGGCACTCAGGGCTAGTCACGTTTACTCCCTAGAATCTAGGACTGAGACCCAGCGTCTCTGAGGAGCAGGAAGTGTCTCCAGAAGGTCACGAAAAGCCTGCTGTAGTCGTGTGGAGAAGGAAGGCCTGAGGTCATCAACAGGGAAGATCAGAACGGGCAACCACACGTCCAACAATATTCCGACCTCGGCCAGCCAGGAGCTGGGTTCTAAACCGTCACCCCTGCTTCCATGTATCCCTCTTCATGTCCTTCTATCTCCAGACCACCACGGTGGCCATCTGCCACAGTAACACCCACTGCCCTCACAGCCGCCCTCCTGACTGGACACTAAATCCTTGCTGTTCCCCTCAACCCTCTGCCCTCCTTCTTGTCCAGCTTTCACTGAACCTCAGAGTGGCCAATACCTGCATCCTCAGCGAGGTGGAAAGAGAGATGACCTCCTCCCCACAACTTCCCAAGAACCTCCAGTTCTCACCCCCACCTCCGGTTCCCACCTCGGCATGCCTCCCCCTTCGTCCTCAGCCCAGAAGTGTTTTAGGACACGTTTGAGTGGAACACTCCTGAGAACCGAGTAAACAGTGGTTTCCTCACATTCCTGTCAGCCTTTGTTTTCTAAGATTGAAGAGTCTAAACTGGAGAGGTCTCCCTCTCCCTCCCCATTCCTTGGCTCTTGCTTTGACCTTGGGGTTAAGGACGTGGCTGGCCTGGCTTGCTAGATTTGCACAACATTTCAGGTTGCCTGGTTGGCCGGCGGGGGTCTCCTCCACTGTCTTGCCTAAAGTGGACCTGGCTGCGGGACAAGGCTGTGACAAGGGCCCAGGCTGCAATAGCAAAGTTGCACCAAGGATGAGTTCTGTGCCTGACCATTGTGATGCTCTACCTCCTCACAGCCACGGCCACAGATGGCCTCCAGGACAGCCCCTCCAGTTCTGGCCACAACTGTCCCAGCCAAGGGATCTGGCTTCTCTTCTAGGATGTGGTGTGGGCCTCAGGGGAGGGCTAGAACAATGCCAGGGCCCTTATCAACAGCTAATCCCGGCCTGGCCGGCTCTGGCACTTCCCTTCTCAGAAACACCTACTCTTATTTTAACACATGGCATGTTCATGTCTGACTCAGCCCTAATTGCAGACAGAGCAAAGACAATCCCTCCCTAGAGCCACAGCCAAGAGCAAACACCTTCAAGTCCTCCAGGAATGGGCCTGGCTTCCTTTGGCCTTTGTCAGAGGGCTCCTGGTGCCACAAAATGGAGGAGCCGAAAGTAGAAACCTGGAAAGAAATAATCAGCTCTCATAGTTCTTTCTGGGTTCAGTTCACTGACGCCCAGAGAAGGCAGGCTCCTGTTCAGAGTTACACAGCCATGGGATTCCAGAGGCAGTCCTGTGTGCCTATCCTACATGCTTCTCGGAGCACTGGGGAGGCAGGAAGAAACTCAGGCATTGTTGTTGAGGTTCGTCTCTTTTCATGGTTCTGCCCCATGCTTTCTTAGGACTTGTTCCCTCTCATGGGTCAAGTGATGTGCACCACAGCAGCAAGAGGGGCCTCAGGCACCACAAAAATGAGAATTGGTTTTTGTCTAGAAGGGGAAATATCCTAAGTTGGAACCTCCAAGTAGGCTAGGTGTGGCGGTACAGGCCTACAACCTTAACACTCAGGAAGTGGAGGTAGGAACATCAGAGGTCAGCGTCAGCCACAGAGTGTGCTTGAAGCCAGCCTGAGCTACATGAGACTCAGTCAAGGAAAGGAAAAAGAAAAGAACCTCCAACAGGAAAAAAATACTTAGGTGAGTAGTGGGTAGGAGCAGAGATGCCACCCCACTTTGGGGACATCTGGAGCACTGGAAATAAAAATCCTCTCCAGAGGCAACATTCTGTTCCAGTAAAGATTTGTTTCAAACTCAAAGTGGAGAGTGTGGCTGGACATGAAGAGCTGTGGTAGACTATTTGCTTAGCATGCACAAGGCTAGGGCCAGGAGGGAGAGAGAGAGAGAGAGAGAGAGAGAGAGAGAGAGAGAGAGAGAGAGAGAGAGAGAGAGAGAGAGAGAGAGAGAGAGAGACAGACAGAGAGAAAGAAAGACAGAGAGAAAGAAAGACAGAGAGAGACAGAGACAGAGACAGAGAAGAATGGGACTTGGGAGGGTGACCCCCAGCTCGGCTCAGCACCCATGTTCTGATTCCTGTTCATCTGAACCCAGGCTCTGGAAGCAGCTCTCTGTGGCCAGAGAGAGACCCTGAGCAATTCCTTCTGTCCAAAAAGTCTGGTTAGCCACCAAAGCAATAGGACCTCAGATAGCTACCATAGCCATCTTTCTGATCCAGAGCTGTCCTGGTGGTCCCTGGACTCTAGCACTCTAGGACCAGCCTGTGAAAGCAAAAAGTGTCAAGCCCTGTGGCCCTCCAGACTATGCTAGAGATCTCTGAAGTGCAGAAATAGCAGCCAGAAGCTGTGAGCAGAAAATCCCGGGCTTAATCCATTCAATGTATGTTTGCTTTTCAATTCAAACATCTAATGAGCCTTTACTATCTGCCCTGCTCAGTGTGTGCCCAAAGGCTTCCCTTCTTTCTACCTATGTGGTACGATAAAGGTCAGCATCAGATGCTTTCCATTTGCTAGGAAGGAATGAAAACAAGAAACTCCGGCTACTGCTTAAGGGGTCCAAACACAGCTCGCTTTGTAATTACCCCCATGCTATTGTGGGGTGGGTTTTATTTTGCTAGGTAGATCCTCGAGTATCCCAAGCTAGTCTCCAACTCTGGGTCCTGAGGACGACCTTGGGTTACTCATCAGCCCTTCTCCGCCTCGGGAGTGCTGGGATTTCAGGCACCTACCACCACACCCAGTTTTACAACTCAAGGTTGCACCCGTGGCTTCGTGCACGCTAGGCAAGACTACTGATTGAGCTACACCCCAGCCCCAAGTACTGCTTTTTAAAAAGCGTGTGTGTGTGTGTGTGTGTGTGTGTGTGTGTGTGTGTGCTTAGTTTTCTTTATTTTCCACCATTTCAAATGCTAAAAACATCATACATGGGACTGGAGAGATGGCTTAGTGATTAAGAGCACTGACTGTTCTTTTTTTTTTCTGGGTTTTTTTTTTCCTTTTTTTTCGAGACAGGGTTTCTCTGTGGCTTTGGAGCCTGTCCTGGAACTAGCTCTTGTAGACCAGGCTGGTCTCGAACTCACAGAGATCCGCCTGCCTCTGCCTCCCGAGTGCTGGGATTAAAGGCGTGCGCCACCACCGCCCAGCGCACTGACTGTTCTTCTAGAGGACCTGAGTTCCATTCTCAGAACCTACATGACTCACAACCATTTGAACCCAGAGGTCTGAGGGTACTGTATACACACAGTGCACAGACATATGTAAACACAACACTCGTATACATAAAAGTAAAATAAATGAAATGACCTTTTAAAAAAATCGACATCCACATGGGCTGAGGACTTAACTAAGGGGTAGAGCACTGGATCTCAGCACCACACAGCCGCCTTCTTGTGCTACAGGTTGAACCTAGAGCCTTGGGCAAGCCAGGCTCTATCCCTAAGCTCCAGCCTACAATGCTGACATATTCTATAGCCACAGCTTAATCAGAAAAACCAGAGTATGAGACAGAAATATAATGCTGGTAACTTATCTCTAGACGTTAGGTAAAGTTTGCCAACTGTCTCAGTGATGCTCCTTTTCTAAGCCAGGATCATTGAGCTGGCCTGTCCCGTGGTCTCCTGTGATCTGAGACAGTTTCCTCATTCTTTGGTCTTCACGATTGTGACATTTTTCAAGAGCAGTGGCCGGTTACTCTGCAGAATGTTTCTCACTTTGGGTGTGTCTGGTATTTTTCATGATTAGATTGTGGGTCTGTATGTTGGGCAAGAACACCACTAAAGAGACATTGTGTCCTCGGTCATCCCAGCAGGGGGGCAGGAAGCTACTGCCTCTGTTCTGAGGACAGTAAGATGATCACTTGGATTGGGTGGCGCTCAAAGGATTGGTTACAAGCAAGGCCACTATGTACTCCTTTGACATTAACATACTAGCGAAGAGACATTTGAAGAAAATGGAAACGTCTGTTGTCTGTCCACATCCCGCCACCAGCTTCAGCCTCATAAAGGATCCTCTAGCCATTAGTACTGTGAAGTCAGCCAAAGCCTGGCTTTTCTATTTCCAGCATTCCTTCTTCCCTGACCAAATGGAATTCTAGAGAAGAAAGAGCATTCTTCTTTCCTTGTCGGCTTATTTCTTCAACTGTTGCTTATGTCGACGTGAAGAAACCAACGTTGGTTTTATTCTAAATGATTATTTATTACTCTAAATCTCCCAGACTTGACCAGCAAAAGCCTATGATGATCAATCAGTGTGAGATTCCTTCTCAAAAAATAAGAAAAAAATAGAATGATATTTGAGCTCAAGCTCTCACTGGGGGCAGGCACTTGCTACCAAGACTGAGTTCCATCTCCAGGTTCAACAACTCCCACAAGTTGTCCTTCTGACCCCCTCTCCCCATGTCAGCTATGGTACTTTCATGCATGTGCATGCATAGATAGATAGATAGATAGATGATAGATAGATAGATAGATGATAGATAGATAGATAGATAGATGGATGGATAGATAGATAGACAGATGATAGATAGATAGATGATAGATAGATAGATAGATAGATGGATGGATAGATAGATAGATAGATAGATGATAGATAGATAGATGATAGATAGATAGATAGATAGATGGATAGATAGATAGATAGATAGACAGACAGACAGATAGATAGATAGATAGAGATACATAGATAGATAGATAGATAGATAGATAGATAGATAGAGATACATAGATAGATAGATAGATAGATAGATAGATAGATAGATAGATAGATAGATAGATGGATGGATGGATAGATAGACAGATGATAGATAGATAGATGATAGATAGATAGATAGATAGATAGATAGATAGATAGATAGATGGATAGATAGATAGATAGATAGATGATAGATAGATAGATGATAGATGGATAGATGGATAGATGGATAGATAGATAGACAGACAGATAGATAGATAGATAGAGATACATAGATAGATAGATAGATAGATAGATAGATAGATAGATAGATAGAGATACATAGATAGATAGATAGATAGATAGATAGATAGATAGATAGACAGACAGACAGATAGAGATACATAGATAGATAGATAGATAGATAGATAGATAGATAGATAGATAGATAGATAGATTGATAGATAGATGATAGATAGATAGATAGATAGATAGATAGATAGATAGATGTAAATTTAAAAACATTTCATTGGGAATGTGGCTCAGTTGACAGAGTGCTTGCTTAGTATGCATGAAACCCTAGATTTGATCCCCAGTACTATATAAAATGATAAAATGGTGGTGGTGGCACATGACTATAAACCTAGCACTTGGGAGATAGAGGCAGTGGGTCAAAAGTTCAAGGTCAATCCTTGGTTATATAGTGAGTTCAAGGTCCAGCTTTCAGCTACAGGAGACCTTGTCTCAAAAAAAAAGTCTCATAGTACCAGGATATCTTTGGTTCTGGTGTCTGTCGTGAGATATTTGTACACTATTGAAAATATAGTTGCTGTGATTGGTTTAATAAAGATTAGAATGGCCAATAGCGTGGCGAGGGAGTATAGGCAGAACTGCCCAGGCAGAGAGAGGAAGTCAGACATACAGAATGAATGAAGAAAAGGTTAAAAAAAAAAAACCCACATGGTAAAATATAGGTTAATAATTTAAAAACTATTAATTTTGTTAATAAATAACAAAAATTAATAAAAGCAGGTTAATTTAGGTTATAAGAGCTAGTGGGACAAGCCTAAGCCAAGGCTGAGCCTTCATAGTAAAAGGTCTCCATATCTCTGTGAGCTGGCAGGGACAGAGAAAGACTCAGTTACATGAATCTGTCAAAGAGAACTCAGCTAGGAAGTGTAAGCAAGCCATCCCTGGCTGTCTTTCAGGCCCAGTTCCTGGATACCCTACAAATATCAAAACTGACACAGCCACAATTTATGTCATCCTAATATAAGATGACATCAGGACTCTGAGGTGTAACTCAGTCAATAGAGTGCATCCCTAGCGTGTACAAAGTCCTGGGCTCCACCCCAGCACCACACAAAACCAATGCGGTCACTCACCCGGTGTAATCCCAGCAGAACCTGGACTCTTAAGACCCTCAGATACATAATGAACTAAGGTCAACCTGGACTGGATGGATGGATGGACAGACGGAACGGACGACAGCAGACAGACAGACAGGAATAAAAGTGGTTTGACAGAAGCCAAAAACATGCGGTTAGCTGGTTTTTTCTAGAGTGAGTATTTCTAGAATGGGGTTGGCTACTTCCTAGGGGACTTTTCACATGGGGGTAGAAAAAGAAGGGTCAGTTTCAGGTTAAAACCAAAGATGGCTCTGTCTGAGACCTTTGTCCTGCCACAGTCAAGCACCCTCTCTGGCAACACTACATACACCGTGCTAAACAGGCATCATATGGACCAAATGCGCCCTCCCCCCCCACACACACACACACAATTTTAAAAATAAAAAATGAATGTTATGTTTCCAGGAATTAATAATTGAGAAGAAAACATGTTCAGGAATACACACAGCACAGTAGGCCTGCCACACATACACAAACGAGACACAGGCAAACAATGCTCACATGCTCGGGAGAGACGCTGAGGAGGCCGGAAGTGGCCCGGAGGCTCCAGGTGTGGTCTAGACTTGATTCTCCTCCATTTTAGGAGCATCGAGTGGCCTGGAACTTGCGATATAGATGGGGCTGACCTAAATCCACAGAGAGCCAATTGTCTCTGCCTGTTTGTACCACCGTACCCATCTGTGGGTTGTTGCTGTTTTTCTTAAAGATTTTTTGTGTGCATGTGTAAGTATCTGTGTTTGGTGTGTGTGTGGTGGTGTGGTGTGTGTGTGTGTACCTGCAGAAGCCATAAGAGGGTGTTGGCTCCTGTGGGATAAAGTCTTTGTGAGTCTCCCATTGTGGGTGCTGGGAGGATCTGGTCCTCATGATAGAGCAGCATTCTTAACTGCTGAGTCATCTCTAATCCCTTGTTTTGTTTTTGAGACATGGGTTTCCTGTAGCCCGGCTAGTCTCAAACTCACTCTGGATCTGATGTTAGGTCCTCCGGCCTCCACCTCTCCAATGCTAGGATTGCAGGGCAGTGTGCCATCATGCCCCAGGTTACAGAAAAAAAAACTCGTTGGATGAAATTGAAAAACCTAATTGTTGCAATGAAAAAATCCCATAATATCAGTTGATGTAAGGAGGAAGAACAAGAAAGAGTTTGAGAGTTTGGAAGAGTACAGGCTTATAAAAAAAAATAATAATAAAAAATAAAAAATAAAAAAAAAAACTTATTATATAATTAGGCTAACATGGTTTTCTGCCAGTAGGTGGCAGTGTGTGAACGGTGTTAAAGAGGGTTCTTCTCTCCTCCTATCATCTCCCCCTCGTGGTCCTTTGAGTTTTAGGCTTAGTTGTTGCTGCTGCTGGCCCTGAACTCACCACGAAGCAGCTGTCGTCTTCAGCGTCTGTTTCTTCCTGCCTCCACCCCGCAAGCGCTGGGACACAGGTGTGTATCACCATGCCCAGTTTATGAGGTGCTAGGGATCAAACCCAGGTGTCCATGCACGCTGTGTGAGTGCTCTAACCAGTGAGCCACATTCCCAGCCCCTGCTGCTGTTCTGTTACTGGTCTCTTTAAAGTGAGACAGAGTTTCACCAGGTTAGCGTGACCCAGCGTGACCCAGCTTGACCCTGCACATGCAATCCTCCCTGTGCCACCTTCCTGAATGATGGTATCAAAGGTCTGTGTGGCAACCCATCTAATCCTGGTTCTAGGGAGTCCTGGTAATAAGATCATCACAATAAACAACCCAAGTGTGCCACAGAAGAACAAGCAATCAACGTCAGAATCATCTTTCCTCGAACAAACTATGAGACAGAACCCACAACATAAAGCAACTTTCATAGAAAGAGAGCTGGGGGCATAGCTTATTCAGTAAAGGTGCCTGCCTCACAAGAATAAGGACTCGAGTTCAAATCCCAACAACCACACAAAACCTGTGGCATGGCACGTTTGTCTATAACCTCGGGGCACACTCGGAACAAGATAATCTCCAGAAATCTAATCAATCAATGAACTCTGGGCACAGGGAGACCCTGTCTCAAAATAAAGTGTAGCGTGAGACAGTAGATACTCACATTGGCCTATGTTCTCCCACATTGCATGCACATAAACACGCACTCACACATATGCTACACACAGAGGTATATAGATATCCAGAAAAGCAGAAAATCTACCTGAATATCACCTGCTTGTGAAGCGCCTACAGTAATTCCAGGAATTACTCCAGTGTCAGCAAGGAAAAGGGCTGCCTTGGAAGTATGGGGCTTAGTCCCCAGGGACTTGGAAGGTCATCATCGAGAGCAGGTAGGGTTGTAATAGGATGCATTAACGGTGCCCTGGCCAGGCAGGAACACCGCCCTGGCTCAGGACCCAGGGGAGAACTTACAAAGCACACAGAATGCCTGGCAGGGGTGGCGCACACCTTTAATTCCAGCACTTGGGGGCCAGAGGCAGGTGAATCTCCATGAGTTTGAGGTCAGCCTGGTCTACAGGCGAGTACCAGGACAGGTTCCAAAGCTACACACAGAGAAACTGTTATGGTTTTGGTCCCTGTCCCTTTAAGAGACAAGCCACACCCATTCCCTCCCCATCCGCTGAGGCAGGCTGATCTTCAGCTTCCGGCCTGAGCTTGCTCTCTTTTCCATCTTCCTCTCGGAGAGGCAGCTTCGCTTCTGCCTCTCTCCCCACTTCTCTGCTTCTCCCCCCCCCTCTTTCTCTCTCTCCCCCCCTCCCTTCCCCTTCATAGCCCCCTTGAATAAATATTCAACCTCACCATGTCTCTGTCTTCTGCCAGCCCGCCATGTGTCTCCCTGCCTGGGACCAGCCACTGCTGGGGGACCTGGAGCCATCTCTGCCTGGGACTGGCTGCTCCCAGAGCCCACTGTCTGCCACCACATGGGCCGCCACCACTGCTCAGGCCACCGCTCTAAGACCGGCAGCCTTCTCTGCCTGGGACTGGCTGCTCGCAGGGCCCGCTGTCTGCCGCCACATGGCCTGCTACCACCATTTGGGACTTTATAGCATTTGCTGATTGCCTACAGCTGCCGCCTGGGACTCCGTAGCATTTTTAAAAGAACACAACAGAAACTCTGTCTTGAAAACACACACACACAACCCCACCTTGCCCACTGCCTGGGGAAAATCTCAGCATGAAGAAAGACAACATGGTGCTGTTGACGTGGAGGCAGATGAGGAGGATGGACCTAGGGTAGACTCTTGTATCAGTTTAGCCACAGGTTGGACATTCCTACTCAAGAGGTAGCGGTGCCCATGGGATGACCTCTTCCTTCGGGGCGCTGCTCCGCGAACGACACAGCGTTCTGGATGTCTGTTCCAGGCAGAACAGAAAGAGGGAGAAATAGCCAGTAGGCCGAGGCAGGAGGATCATCACAAGTCTGAGACCAGCTGGGCAACAGAATCATTATGAAGCCAGCCTGAGGTGAGAAAGAGGTTCGGTTGGTAGAGCATGGGCGGAGTCCCGGTTCCATCCCTAGAACTACATAAAGCAGGTGTAGTCACACAAGCCCATGATCCCAGCACAGTTCAAAAACCGAAGGTCATCCTCAGCTACCCAGCAACTTGCCAGAAAGAGAAACAGAGAGGCAGAAGCTATGAAGGATTCATGGAACTGGAAAGAACTGGGCACCCTGGAACATGGTGACATTGCTTTTTTTTTTTTTTTTTGGTTTTCGAGACAGGGTTTCTCTGTAGTTTTTGGTGTGTCCTGGAA
This sequence comes from Arvicola amphibius, assembly GCF_903992535.2. Lineage (NCBI taxonomy): Eukaryota > Metazoa > Chordata > Mammalia > Rodentia > Cricetidae > Arvicola > Arvicola amphibius. The sequence goes on along the minus strand of NC_052048.2, from coordinate 75,445,959 downwards.
CTAGCTCTTGTAGACCAAGCTGGCCTCAAACTCACTGAGATCCGCCTCACGAGTGTTGGGATTAAAGGCGTGTGCCACCACCGCCCCTCTACATGGTGACATTTCTTGCTGGCTAAGAGTTGCTTCGCAACTGACAAAGTCAAAATCGCCTACTAACCTCCTTTCCCCTAAGACATCTCGCACAGGACGTTAAGGCCAACACTGAAGCTGGGGTGGCACACACCTTCCGTCCCAGAGTTCAAGGTTAGCCTGGGCCACGTGGAGAGTAGGCTAGCCAAGGCTGCAGAAGAAGACGTACGGTCTCAAAACAAAAACAACAAACTGGACTTAGGGGCGGAGTATTTGCGGCCTTGAGTTGAACGGGACCAGCGCCCGTCTTTCCTCACCAGTCTCGAGAGTCTCGAGTAAACCTTCTTACCAATCGTTTACACAAAGAAAATTCTTTAACAAAAGTAAATAAGGATACCAGCTCATGTTTTTGTATCTAATTTTTAAGTCTTGCCTAATCTTTAAACCTGGTAGCAAATGATATCTTTTGAGCAATTTTAACTTTGCAAACCATTGAATCATGTGTGTGTGTGTGTGTGTTGTGGTGTGTGTGTTGTGTGGCCACAGTGAAGGGACTTAAGTTACGTGTGTTCACAAGAGCTCTCCTTCTCTCTCTTTCTCTGTCTCTGTGTCTCTCTCTGTCTGTCTATGATTTTTCTCACTGTGTCTCTCTATCTGTCCCAGTCTTACTGTCTCTCCCCTTCTTTTCCTGTCTCTTTCCCTCTCTCTCTCGTTTCCCTCTCTCCCCTGTCTCCTCCCCATCTCTCTCCCTCTCTCTCTGTCTCTGTTTCTCTCCCTCTCCTGTCTCTCTCTCCCTCTCTCACTGTCTCTGTGTCTCTCCCTCCCCGCCTCGCTCCCTGTCTCGCTGTCTCTGTCTCCCTCCCCTTCTCCTCTGCCTCCCCCGCCTCCTGTCCTAATCTGACATGTGTGACACGTGTACTGTCTCTAATCTCTCCTTACTCAGCGCCCTTTGCTCTACCCTGACCCCTGAAATTCTTTTCTGCAGTGTAGGCAAGAACCTGGCTTCCTCTGAGTGACAGTCACTAAAGAATAAACCCGCAGGCTACAGGCGACAACAGCTGACGTGTGCTTGCGTTCAGTCACTCAGTGAGAGTGAACTGAGAGCTGGTCTCACATAGGTCTCCATTGCCCAGGCAAGTCTCCAGTTCCTGACCCCTGTCAGAGAAACAGCTTCCTGTTAGTAAGTACGATGGTGACCTCACCCTCTTCGAGCCACAAGAGCAATGGCACATGGGATTGCTTCCAATTCAACACTAGCCTGGGCTATACAGTGAGCTCAAGGCAGCCAAGGCTGCAAAGCGAGACAGTAAGACCCTGTCTGCCACTTAAAAGAAAAAGAAATGTGTGTTTGGTCTTTTCGTTAGTGTTGCCATAGCATCCTTTGGCAATCATCTGACAACCTTGTATACGCAAGCTAGTGCTCCATCCTTCTACCCCAAGCTGAAGGACCTCCAGGTCTCCTGCCAACCACTCCCACATTTCACAACACCCAGTCAGCCTTGAGATCAAAGCTTTGCCAGCTGCCCTTGCTTTGGCAGACCCCAGCTTTCGAGCAGAAAACACAGGAATGGGGTAAGGTTCTTGCAAGTCCCTGTAACCACACAGTGTGTGGTGGCACACACCTGTAAGCCCATCCCTCAGGAGACTGTGGCATGAGCCTGCCTCAAAAAAACATGACAAGAACAATGAGTTCTTACTCCCTCCAGCTTCCTGTCTCTAAGTTTGGGTCTAGGCCTTACCCCACGGAGGCCATGGCTATTCATTTTCTTAAATTAGCCAGTATTGGTTTTTGTGGCTTGTCCTTAGGGGACTGTGCACATAAGTCAGTTCATCCCGAGAAAGACATAATTCCTCCAACTTTGGTATCGCAGTGCACACCTATAACCCTAGCTCTCAGGAAGTAAAGAAGTCAGGAAGATGGTGCTGTAAGTGTGAGGCCAGACTGGACTATGATGTAGTGAGTTCAGGGCCAGCCAAGACTATTATGCTGAAAACCCATGACCTCAAACAAAACAGAGAGATAGAGAGAGAGGAGTCAGGCGATAGCGAGAGGCGGAGTTCAGTAGGAGAGGAGAGGAAGGGATTGCGAGAGAGTCGAGACGAGAGCAGGGAGGGAGAGAGAGAGAGAGAGGAGAGAGAGAGAGAGAGAGAGACAAACAGAGAGACAGAGAGAGAGAAGAATAAAGAATTCTTCCATGCCTTTGCTTGGAAAAAATCCAACAAAGGGCCCAACACAATCCTGCCTCCCCTGATTCATGTGATTTGCTAGACGAGCCAACAGCCTGATGCAACTTCTGATTGGGACATGGAAATCTAAGTTCAGGTTGGGTCACCTGCTGTGGAAAGGGAGTGGAGGAAAGGAATTCCTGTTGTCTGCAACACCTGCCCTCGGACGATGCTGTGAGGGGATGCGGGACGCAGTCCGCGGCACCACAGGGATGGAGGAGACCGTCAGTATTGTCAAGTTCTCTGTTTTCTGACCAGTCGTGTGCAAAACCTTCGGGCCCTGCTGTTCCTCAAGGATGGGTGCCCAGGTTGTTTCCCCCGAGTGTCCCTTCTCTAGAAAGACACATTTCATAGAAGTGCAGAGATCAAACTGCCTGGGAGTTATTTTAAACACAAGTATTGCCAGACCTGGTGGCATAGGCTCAGGATTCCAGCCACTTGGGAGGCTGAGACAGGATCAAAACGTTCAAGGCCAGTCCAGGGCATAAGCCTGTGATCCCAGCACTCAAGGGGTGAAGGTGGGAGAATCAGGATGCAAGGCCAGTCTGGACTATAGTGAACCTAAGGGCAAGCTGAGGTCTATGAGACCCTGTCTTCTTGCTGCTGCTGCTGTTGGTGGTGGTGTTGGTTTCCAAAACAGGGTTTTACTGTGTAGCCCTGGCTGTCCTGGAACTCACTCTCTAGACCAGGCTAGCTTCGAATTCACAGAGCTCCTCCTGACTCTGCCTCTTGAGTGCTGGGAGTAAAGGTGTGTGCCACCACCTGAGGAAACACTGTCTTTAAGAATAAAGAGATAAATAAAAGTTCTGGACTGGAGAGATGGCTCAGCAGTTAAGAGAATTTCCTGGAGAGACAGTACCCTTCGTCCAGCTTAGGCGGAAGCTAAATTCCAGGTTACGACAGACAAGAAATGTCCTCTAACCTCAGCTGGTATAACAGAGACTTCAAATCGATGTTGGCTGAAAAGCCAGGCTTGGGCCAGCAGATGCCCAGTGGACAAGCAGAAGCGAGATAATTCTTCTGCCTTAATTCTGTGTCAGTCTGTGTGTCTTTAACTCTGGGTCAGATTTCTGCTCAGCTCCACTCATAAGCATGTTGACCACTTAAGGCTGTGTGTGTAAAGCTAATCATCCTCCCCTTCTGAGGCTGAGACCACAAGGTCCGGAGTAGCTAAGGCGTCTCTGACAGATCTCTGACTGTCAGCTTTGCCTGGTTCGAGCTAAAGAACAGCAAGCAGGAAACCTTCCGTTATTAAACTTGCCAGGAAGAGTAAGACCATAAAAATAGATCACCCCGTGATACAGCTGCTCCCATGATCGAAGGCAACAACTCCAGGATGGAAAGGAAACCCTGCTTTACCAAGTGATGCTTAATGTTGACTCTCAGCCACAGAATCCTCGCATCAACCTGGAGACAGCTCTCTGGGCACGACTGTGATGGAGTTTCTAGACTGGGTCATTGAGGCTGGATGACCCACATTAAAATGTGAGCAGTATCATCTCCTGGGCCAGGGTCCTAGGCTGAATAAAAGGAAGAAAGTGGGCTATTGAGATGCCTCAGTGCGTCAAGACACCTGCTGCCAAGCCTGACTACATGAAGTCAATCTCCAGCTTTTATGGAGGAAGCATTGGGGCGGCGAGCAAGAACTCAAGGTGTCGTCTGGTTGATTGTCTCCATTCTGGTCCTGCAAGGTGGCCCAAAGCTTCTTTAACATCATTGTCCCTTGAGGGGACCAGTCTGGTTTCCACAAGATGTCCCTTCTGCTCCGGGGTGCTCCTAGCTACCATTGTGGGTGACAGGCCTTTTCTGTGGGGTGGCCCAACCTGCAAGGAATCTACAGTAGCTACAGGCTTAGGTCAGTGACTTCTCTCGGCATCTTCAGCATTGAAGGGAGCTGAGTTGTGTTAGGGAGACACTCCATGTGTGGCGAACAGGCAGACCTGCAGCAGCAAGCAGGTGGCCAGAGCAGAGATGCCAGGCTTCCATCCATCTGAGGGTGCCATCTCTGCAGGATCTGCGCTCTCAGGATGTAAACTGCCAGACAAACATAAGCAAAGCGAAGAGATCCTGAAGGCATCCATCCCTCTGTGAAGCAGCATTTCCTTAGCACCCAACACCTATCTCCCCTGCCTCTGTGACTGTCCCCTCAACATCAGTATAAACAGAGCTGACATGATGATCGGTCAGACCACAGCTTGAGCATGGCAAATTGGCCACAAACTCTTCTCTTCCCTTTCCCTCCATCACCCTGGAGCTCACATAAGCACCCCTGAAGACAGGGCTGGAGCACTTGGTCCCTCTTGTCTAGGGGTGCAGCTTGGCTGACCTGCTGGCCTAAAGCTCACCACTACTTTTTGATTTTGAGGGTAACTGGTCCTATCTAGCTTGTGGAGACTCCCGTAAGTTAGGACTCCGGGACGGGAATGGCTGAGGCGCTACATTGTGCAGCACTGTCAGCAGAAGTGGGGAGGCCCGGCCCAGCATTGCTGTAGGAAGCCAGAGGTGTTTTCCGCTCAGGGACCTCCACTAAAGTAGAACCAGATCCCTGCCTATGCTGCAGAAAAGAATTTCAAAACAGAGAAGAGTGCAGCAAAGTGAGCGAGCTTATTAAGTGGAGATAAGGAGAGTTCGCGATTCACTTAAGCAGGATGTTTAGAGAGAGTGACTCACAGCAAAAGAACACCACACACCCAAGATAAGAGGGCTTTGCAGCAGCCAGAGCTGCAATTAGACATTTCAGAACGGCTTGGATATGCTCTGCAGCTAAGCTCTGTGTTTCAAAGGATCTAATTTCACAACAAGGTTTAATGATTAAGAGAAGCTTAAGGTTTAAGCAAATTTTAAAATTTAAGTAAAAATATAGGAACTGGCCAGGTATGGTGATTCACCCCTTCAAGGCCAGCACTCAGAAAGGATCTCTGTGAGTTGGAGGTCAATATAGCAAGTTCCAGGTGAGCCAGAACATACAGTATTTAAAAAAAATGTTACCCAGGATGGGGTGGCACATGTCTTTAATCCCAGCACTCGGGAGGCCGAGACAGGTGGGTCTCCATGAGTTCGAGGCCAACCTGGTTACAAAGTGAGTTCTAGGACAGGCTCCAAAGTGCCTGTCTCACAAAACTAAAAACAAAACATATTTTTGGGGGGCCTGCAAGAGCAGCGGGTGGCAGGGACAGGAAATGAATGGGATCAAGATACATACTGTGAAAGACACAAAGAATAAAAAAAAAAGATAATATATATGTTTATGTTTAATAAATGAATACAGGAACTAGCTCTCTCTCTCTCTCTAGCTCTCTCTCTCTCTCTCTCTCTCTCTCTCTCTCTCTCTCTCTCTCTCTCTCTCTCTCTCTCTCTCTCTCTCTCTCTCTCTTTCTCTAGGCATCTCCCTGGAGCTAGAGTTACAGCCTGATGTGAGAGCTAAGAATTGAACTCTGGTCTCCTGAAAGACCAGTATTCATTCTTAACCACTGAGCCATGCCTCCAGGCCTTGTTTTAAGGTTTTTATTGGGGGGGGGGGAGGGGGCTGGGCAAGTTCTCACTATGCAGCTTGACCTGGAACTCACTGTGGAGAGCAGGCTAGCCTCAAGCTTATAGAGGCCCACCTGCCTCGGCCTCGGATCTGAAGGCGCACACCACCATAACCAGCTCTTTCTTATCTTAAAGAACTCCGTTTTGTAAATGGAATCGGTAAGGCGATGCTTTGTTCAAGGATGAACAGGGAGCACTCATACAGTTAAACTCAAGACCGTGAGCATCGAGCATGGTGCCTCAACTTCAGCACCAACCCTGCTGTGAGGCACTGTCGCTTTTAGAAGCAGCCCTATTTATTGTCTTGAAGCCTCTGGATCCCAGATTCCAGAGTAAGGGGCTTCTGACTCTTCCATGTCTCTATAACTTTTCTTGTCTTAACAATGTTTTATTACGCCAGGAGGTGGGGGTGCACACCTTTAATCCACTTGGGAGGCAGAAGCAGGCAGATCTCAGTGAGTTCGAAACCAGCCTGGTCTACAAAACAAGTTTCAGGACAGGCAGAACCGTTACACAGAGAAACCCTGTCTGGGGGAGGGGGTGGAGTTTTTATTACATTTTAATGCACTTATTTTATGGAGGGCAGAGAACAGCTTCAGTCAGTCAGTCAGTTCTGACAGCCAGTCCTCTCCTTTCCCCGCATGGTCCCAGGGAGGGGACTCAGGTCATCAAGCTTGGCAGCAAGCACCTGTACCCACTCTCCACCCCATTTCCTGTCTATCCCACTCAGCGCTCCTGAGAAGGCTTCAGTTAGGACGCCTCTTGCTCCAGGTTATGGGATGGGGAGCTTGTGGGGGGGGGGGCAATACACAAACTCCCAATGTCTACCAAATAAACCGACTCCACTTACAACTCTTTGTGAAAAGGCTCAAGCTTGATGGTGCTCTCAAGCATGGGGAAACGGGGGGGAGGGTTAAGTTGTCTGGGAGGAAAACCAGGAATGTGTGAAAATAAAAGGAAAATTAGGGTAAAAATAACATGGGAGAATTTTCCAGAATGGCCTTCATAGGTGGCATGGGGAGTCTCCCTCAACATTGATCTGTTGTTGGGGAAGGTGAACATTAATCACGCTACATGAGCACCTAGAATAAGACTACATGTTCTCAGAAACCTTAGATAGAATACAGATAGGTAGATAGATAGATAGGTAGACACATACATACATACATACATACATACATATGTGCACACACTTGCACACACAAAACATACTCATACACACACAACACATAGGTAGGTAAACGAAAACAAATGGATCTTGAGGCCACAAACTGTGGCGGCCACATCTACACTTCGCCATTACAAGATGGCGCCGAATGCTGAAGTAAACAAGTATGTGGCGCGAACTTCTCGCGCCACATCTGCCTAGCAACAGGTTTCCACCAATCCTTTTCTGCCTCGTCACCTGATCAGTAGACACGCCCCGTCCTCCTGTATATAAGCCGCCACCCAGCCCGGCTCGGGGGGGGGGCCCCCTGCTTCCAGCTCTCCCTCAACCAAGCAGCGCTTCAATAAAGTGTGATCAGAGAAGGATCCTGTGTCAGTGGTGATCTTTCCCCGCTGGTCGGGGCTCGCTCGCCGCAACAAACTTGTTTTTGAAAAATGTATATGTACATATGTGTATATATATGTATATATATATATAATTTTCTTTTTCTTCTATCATTTATTATCATTTATCTATATGAGAACCTGCACCTGTTCTCAACTCCAGAAAAAGTTTCTGGAATTTGTTTATTTTTCTTATGTGTATACATGTATACCATGTCATGGGACTGCCCAAGGAGGTCAGAGGAGGATGTCAGGTGCTCTGGAACTAGAGTTATAAATGACTACGAGCACCTGGATGTGGATTCTAAGAGCCCAAACAAGGTCCTCTGCATGAGCAGCAAGTGTTCTTCATCTCTCGGCCAGCTCTCCAGCCCGAGGAATTCTTACTCCCATGAAAACACTCAACACTGCTTGCTCAATGTACCCTGCACCTTCTTTTCCTTCCTCAGGACACTGACTTTTAACTATCAACACCCGAGCTCTCTGAAATACAAGTTCTGGTTTTTGTGATTTGTTTTGTGCAGGTGATCCGACCAACAGCTTAAAGCATACGAGGCAAGCACTCTACCTATTGTACTTTATATGCAGTCTACGTGTGCGTATCTATATGGACATGTGAGAATTGTGTGTGCACTTATGTGTATGTGTCTTTGTGTGTGCACGTGTGTGTGTGTCATTTTTGAAGAGCTAGCAGACAAGGCTCTGAGGAGTGGGTTGTCCCCTGAAGCAGGGAGGGGTTCTGAAAATGGTTTTGTTTATCTTTTTAGACAGCACCTCCACTGTGTAGCCTGTGCTGGACTAAAACTCACAGCTGTAGCCAAGATGACCTTAAACTTTTGGTCTTCCTGCCTCTACATCCTAAATGCTTGAATTATGGGCATAGGCCTTCATTCCTGGCTCTCAAAATATATATATTTTTTTAAACAAGGAATATTTTATGAACTTGTGTGTCATTCTTGCATAGAGGCCATGCTAATCCTCTCTGTGTCGTTCCAATTTTAGCATGTGTGCTGCCAAAGCAAACACTCAAAATATATTTTCCAAAGTCCCCATATAAAATCCTTTACCTCACCATTTCTGAGTTTGAACTAATCCACAAATTTATTGAAAATAAGGCTAAATCAGGAGCTGGCTAGTACCAAGACAAACAAGGAAATAAGACAGTTTACACTAGAGGTAAACATGAGTGGCCATGGCTAGGATCACAGATTTAGGCTATTCAAATATTGTGTTTCAACATGAAAACAGGGGCCAGAGTCCATGGCCTCTCTGAAACTACTGCATACACCAAAAGCCTATGGCCTTCCTCCATAAAACTGTGACCCAGGTGACCTCCGGCAAGGAAAGTCGGGAATTTTACAGAGCTAGCCTAGGACTATAGGTGAGGTCAGTTCTTTCTGCACCGAAGTCAATAGGCCCTGGCAATCAACAGAACAATTTAGAGTTTGGCGAGGTTGTCTAGCAAGTTTTTGGAGTTTGTATGAAAAGAGACTAGGGCTTACTGTCTAACAACAGAAGAGGGTTGGCTTACACGTGTACAGTCAGGAGGTCTTATCCTGCCTGGCTCAGGGTCCAGATTTGACACCCATGCATGGCTTTAGCTAGCTACCCTGAAAGAGAACAGCATTAACTGAAGCACCCCGTGTTGCCTCCCACACAATTTGTTAGAGTTAATAGTTTGAGAACAGCCTTTTTCGGTCCCTCTAATTAGATAGTAAATCATGGGGTTCAGCAGGTCCTCCTCTGTTATTTCCTAGGCAGGTGGCTGATATGATCAGCAGGGCCCCATCTCAGGCACCGTAATGGCGCCTGGCCAGGCTGTCAGTGGGTTAGAGCAGGAATCTCATCAGTGTATGAGGATCCTGATATCAGATAGAGACTTCCTCATACACGCAATGGGTCATTAGGGTGGCAGATAAGTCTAACCACAGCGAGCCCTTTGAATTCCTTAACAACAGTGGAGAAACGCTGGCTTAAAAAAAAGAGGAGGGACAAGCCCTAGTTTTCTCCTTTGGATTGTATCTGGGATGTGTACCTGGATAATGCCAAGGTTCTCATAAGCTACAAAGGACAAGAAAATCTCAATCTCTCTCTCTCTCTCTCTCTTTCTCTCTCTCTCTCTCTCTCTCTCTCTCTCTCTCTCTCTCTCTCTCTCTCTCTCTCTCTCTCTCTCTCTCTCTCTCTCTCACACACACACACACACACACACACACACAGTCGCATGTTGGCCTTGAACTCACTGTATACCCAAGAATGTCTTTGAATTAGAATAATATTGGATTTTCACCTTCTTGCCCTCCTCTCCCAGGTGCTAGGATTCCAGGTGTGTGCAACCATGCCCTATTTTTACAGGGCTAGGGATCAAACCTGTCAATTGGAAGAGAAGCACTCTTCCAATTGAGCTACGTCCCTAGCCTAGGAAGAATATTTTCTGAGGCACAGGGGGTTTTGGCTGTGCCTGAACTTCTTATATAAGAAATTCCCAAGTGCTGTTCCCACCACAACCATCAGATGGTAAGACTTTATTGCCAAACACACTTTGGTTGCAGGACGTAAAGAAATTGCGCTGAATCTGAAATTTCCTCTCTGCTGGATAGCTTTCATAATGCCAACAAGTACTTAGCAGGCTTCTGGAGGAGAAATATCATCAGTGGATTTACCCAGCAGTAGATCCTGCACGCTACAATGCTAACCTGCCAGGCAAGATGTGCCCATTGGAGAAACAGTGGCATGACTTTTAGGGGCTGAACAACTGACTTCCGAGGACTGCTCCGTAAGTGGGAACTCGTGTCTAGTTCTGTAAGCCTGCCCAAAGCCCAGAATTAGGGAAGTCATAGGCCCTTGGGGGACCTACTAATGTTGTTTCCCTAAACGAACATGCTGTCAAACTGCCTTCTAAACATTTGTTTATACCTTTAGATTAGTGCTACTCCCAATCTTGGTCTGAGAAGCTTCTCTTTCCAGTGGGAACAAGTCAGTACAGAGACCCCTAACTGGTCCAAATGCTGAGAATAAGCGACTGTTGGGCACGGGACATCCATCTCAAGCCTCCCAAGCCCCAGGAAGTATAAGGAGTAGGGAGCAGAAAGTGTGGCAGAGCAAGAGGATGTGGAGGAATGCCAGGAGGTGTTCTCTTCCGGACATGCTGTGGCTACGGCACTCACGGGCTTGCGCTGCATTACCCGCACAAGACCAAGCCAGTCGATAATCCCAGCATGGATGGAGGCGAGGCCCAGCAGCCCCCACCTCTAGCTGAGGAGCTGTCTGCATTTGATGGCTGCTGGGGAGAGGAAGCTATTTTTCGTTAGAGATGTGGTCCCCGGTAAGATGCCCATGAGTGTGCAGGCAGTACTAGTGAAATTAGTGGGAGGAAGAGAAGCAGAGGAGGAAGAGGCCAAAGACTGGAGGAGCTGGTGTTGAGGGTGTCCAAAGGAAATGAAGTTGGAATGGCTGTAATAAGGAATCATCACATATTATCAAAAACTGTTTTTTAAAAAAGAAAGGTCCTTGGGCAGCTGAGGAGAGGGTGCCAGAAATGTACAGATCCTATTGCCATACTCATGAATATCTTGCATATCACCATAGAACCTTCACCTGGCATTGGATGGAGAAAATGACAGAGCCCCACATAGGAGCACCGGACTGAGCTCCCAAGGTCCCGATGAGGAGCAAAAGGAGGGAGATCATGAGCAAGGAAGTCAGGACCGTGAGGAGTGCGTTTACCCATTGAGACGGTGGGACAGATCTAACGGGAGACCACCAAGTCCAGTTGGAATGGGACTGATGGAACAGGGGACCAAACCGGACTCTCTGAATGTGGCTGACGGTGGAGGAGGACTGAGAAACCAAGGACAACGGCAATGAACATGAACTCTACAGCATGGACGGGCTCACTGTGAGCTTTGTCAGTTTGGTTGCTCACTTTCCTGGACTTAGGGGGAGCTGGGAGGACCTTGGACTTAACATAGTGAAGGGAACCCTGATGGCTCTTTGTCTTGGAGAGGGGTGGAGAGGGGGTATGGGTGGAAGGGAGGGGAGGGAAGGGGGAGGAGGAGGGAAGGAGATGGAAATCTTTAATAAAAAAATGAGGAAAAAAGAAAAAAAAAGAAATTTGTGCAGGCACAGTGGCTTGTGCCTCTAATCCCAGCACTCAGGAGGTAGAAGTGGGTTTGAGGCCAGCCTGGTTTACACAGTCAGATTCAGACCACCCAGGGCTACACAGTGAAACTCTGTCTTAAAGAAAGAAAGGAAAAAGAAAGAAAGAAAGAAAGAAAGAAAGAAAGAAAGAAAGAAAGAAAGAAAGAAAGGAAGGAAGAAAAAAAAACAGCAACAACAAAAACCAAGTAGTAACTGGACAGGAGAAGAGGGACCTTGAAACAGATGTCCAGCAACAGGTGCTTCGGAAGGCTCCAGAAAATTCTCAAACATGACAGTGTTGAGCTGAAGTGTGAGATGAGATTTGATGTCTACCACAGGCAGAGGGTGGAAAGTGTCTTGCACTCCACTGGCTGTCTGGTATAGCTCACAAAGAACCAAATACGGTACTGAAGTCGCCTGGCTCTCAGCCAGCTGCCTCGGAACACGGCCTTGCCGTCAGTGCTCTGGGTCCCAACCCCCATGGCTGCAATGTTAGAGGAGATGATGACAGCTGGGACTTCAGTACTGGTGCGGGGTTTCACAGGAATGCCACCGAAGATCCCTGGAAAACAAATTGCAGGATGTTCTCTTATGTAACAGAGGAGCGGCCAAAACTCACAGGTGCCAATTTCCCGGTGGACTGGCAGAGGAGGTCTATTTTGGTCACTCTACGCAAGGCCACAAAAAATCCTGGAAAATACAAATCTGTGTCAGCATTTGCTCCAGTTGGCAACCCAGGGCTGTGTCACTGGGACAAATGCATGCGATGTGACCTGTCTCGGATCCTACTTGGGTTCCCAGTTTGAAATAGTAGTTGATCAAGGAAAAGATGGGACAAGTTTCTTTCAGATGAGCAGTTAGAGCCTGGTAGCTTCACAGCTGCCCGCACAGGAAAGGAAATCCCTATTGTTGTTAGGCTTCATCACAACCTCCATCACTAGCCATATCAGGCTTACAAGAGAGCATCGTGAGGATTATAAGAGTTGAAATAAACAGAATTGCTAAGTGTAGAAAAAGACAAGTGAGCCACAGAGGTTACCACACTCACAATGCTAGAAGGCAGAGACAGGCAGATCCCTGGGACCTTCTAATTAGTCAGCCTAGACTAGTCAATAAGGGGGTGGGGGAGTGATTTTTTAAAAAATCAGACAGCCTCCAGACTCTGTACACATGAATATGGGGGCATGTACCCCCAATAAGAACACTCAACAAACTAGAAGTGTAAGGGTAGAGGGTATAGCCTCACCGTAATACAGAGCATCTGAAAACTAAACAGAAAAGGCTCATTATTTAATGGCCTCCAGCCCATTTCTGAGAGGTGGATTGAGGGAGTAGCAGAGCAGAGGGAAGAGGGAGGAGGGAGTGGGAGGAGAGGAGGGAGGTGAGGCTGTGATCAGGATGTAAAACAAATAAATTTAAAAAAAAACATGGTGTACACACAGAGAAATATTCTTCAGCCTTCCAAAGGAGGGAAAAACCCTAATGCATGCTCCTCAATAAACGAACACAAGAACATTAAGTTAAGTGAAGCAAGCTCATATGAAAAAGCCAACATCCCACTTACCATTTCATCTCTATTCAGTATTCAAAGACACGGGACTGGGGGTGTAGCTCAGCTGGTCAAGTGCTCATCTTGCATGCATAAAGCCTTTTGTTTAGTCTCCAGTACCACATGAACCGGGCACAGTGACACAGGCCTGGCATACCAGCAGGAGGATTAACACTCAAAGTCATCTTCGGCTATATATCAAGTTTGAGGATAGCCTGGGCTACATGAGCACTTACTAAAATGTGTGTGTGCGTGTGTGTGTGCGCGCGCACGCATGTGTGTGTGCATGTGTGTGTGTGTGTGTGCGTGTGTGTGTGTGTGTGTGTGTGTGTATGTGTGTGTGTGTGTCTGTGTGGTAGAAACAGAACTGGCAGAGCAATCCCCAGCACTAGAAAAACAAAAACAAACCTCCCTAAAAATTCACAGAAGCAGAAAGATCGATGGTTATCAGATGCTGGGAGAAGGAACAAAAAGGAGTTTAATGGGTACAGAGTGTCAGTTTTGCAAGACGACAATGTCCTGGGGATCTATTTCACAATGAGGATATACTCAGAACCTCAAACCTGGCCACATAAAAGCAGTCAAGATGACACATTTTATGTTCATGGGGTTTGTGGCGCAGGGATTACGTTGCACAAGCTCTACCACAGAGACGTCTCTCCACTTTATTACCACAAGGGGGGAAATGGTGTTCTCCAAGAAGAAAGGTTTAGTTCATCTTGTGACCCAACTGTGCAAATGTTGTTCCCCAAGATACATCAAACATCCCATGCAGAAAAGTGCTTTATCTGTGCTTCTTATTTCATATAAGCAACATAATACACTTAAGAGACATGTGAGGGCTGCAGAAACGGCTCAGTGGTTAAGAGGGCTTGCTGCGAAATCATGAGGTCCGGAGTTCAGATCTCAGCGTAAATATAACCAAGCCAGGGGTCTTGTGAAGCCCTGTAGCCCCTATTCTGAGACAGGCAGAGACAGAAGGATCACTGGAGCTTTCTGACTGCCAGCCTGGCCAAGAAAATGTGGACTCCACATTCAAGGAGAGATCCTACCTCAAAGGAAGAGACAGTAATCGGGGAAGAAACATAGGTGTACAGTGTGCACACTTAAACAGACACACGCACACACAATAAAGATAAAAATCTTTTTCAAAAGATACACTTTAGGGTTTGGAGAGATGGGTCAGTGTTTAGAGCATTTGCTGCCTTTCCAGGAAACCTGAGTTTGATTCCCAGCACCCACATCAGGCGACTCATGAGCACCTGTAACTCCAGCTCCAAGGAATGTAATGCCTTCTTCTGGATCCAAGGGCACCTGCACACTCAGGCAAGACACACACACATGGAAAGCGCGCAGAGGCACACACATATACTTAAAAACAAAATAAGCTTCTTTAAAGATACAACTTAGTGACTCGGCAGTAGTGGCACACACCTTTAATCCCAGGACTCAGGAGGCAGAGGTGGGCAGATCTCTGAGTTCAAGGCCAGCCCGGTTTACAAGAGCTTGTTCCAGGACAGGCTCTAAAGCTACAGGGAAACTCTGTCTCAAATAAATAAATAAATAAATAAATAAATACAATTTAGTAAGTATTTTCAGGGCTGGGCATGTAGCTCAGCCGTAGAGGGCATGCTTAGATAGTATAAGGCCCTAGTTTGGTTCTCAGCACCAAATTAACAGGTCCTCTGGAAGAGCAGCGAGTGCTTTTAACCCCAGATCTACCTCGCTAGCCCTAAGTCCACCCTTTTGTAACACCCGTGCCAATCCACATAGAGATATGCATAATTAAAATTTTATAAATGTTTTAAAAGCAAAGAAAAAATAAAATAAAGACATAGGCTTTGTTTTCCAGTTTGTTAGCACAGGTGATGAAGGCGCTCGAGGAGATAAGTTAGCTGAGGATCTCTGACGGTCCAGCTTTCCACAGCCTGGAGCCCTAAGCAGCCAGTCATTGCTGTTCAATGTTTGGCACGTTTACCTTATTCTGGGACCTTCGGTCCACATGCTCACAAAGGCCAAGTCCACACCAGATCCAGACTCATCTGACACCAGTCACCACCACCATGCTACTTACGTCTCATCCCAGGGACATCACAGATCTGCACCTGAAAGGCCCTGGTGTCCTAGGCAGTGTCATGCCTATCTTGACCCTGAGCAACATGGACCACCAGAAGGCGAAGGCCCCGGTTTCTGCCCTTGCCATCAAAGCCCTCAAGAACCACAAGAGGCAGAGAGAAACAAGAAACACAAAACGTAGCAGAAATATCACCTCTGATGGCATTGTCAGCATTACTTGACAGATGTGGCCATTAGTCTTTAGCCAAAGAACTCTCTGGAGCTGTTATCAAGGTCCTGAGGACTGTCCAGTGCGGGGGGAGGGGCAGTGTCTGACAGTCATGCCACACAAGACATCATAGGCGTCATCAGCGGCACAGTGGAATGCCTGGAGAAACACGAGCGAGGCAGGCACGGTGGACACACACCTGTAATCCCGGCACCACATTAACCAGGTGTGACAGTGCACACACCCATCAGTCACTGCGCTCAGAAAGTGGAGACAGGAGCATCAGGAGTCCAAGGTCATCCTCAGCTACGTTATCAAATTTGAGACCAGCCTAGGCTCTAGAGTCCTTGTCTACAAAGAAGCAAAGCAGATCTCATCACTTTCTTAAGAAGGCCCCTTCCTCGCTTTCTCTGGGGTGAAGTGCCAACAGAATGACAGGCTCCGTGGCAGACATCACACCCGTCCTGGTCCCTAAAGCCTCCCTCATTGTCTTCCACCCTTCCTAGCTGCGGCCAGGCAGACGTAGGTGACCTAGGAGGCCTGTGAGCCTCCAACCAAGCAGAGGGAGGAGTCTGGGAGCCTGGATGACTTTGTGTAGCTCTGCTACACGGTGACACAAGCAAAATGAAACACATGTGTGCAAAGAACCTTGAGGGCTCTGGTACAGTAGCCGGAGAGTAGCAAGGTCGCCTGAGGGGACTGTGCAAGTCCAACTGCCTGGCTCAGCCTTGGCCTGACACGCTTCTCTCTCTCTCTCTCTCTCTCTCTCTCTCTCTCTCTCTCTCTCTCTCTCTCTCTCTCTCTCTCTCTCTCTCTCTCTCTCTCTCTCTTTCTCTCTCCCCTCTCTCTCACACACACATGCACACACACGCACCCTTCCTTTCCCTCTTTCAGGTCTCATGTAGTCCAGGTTGGCCTCAAGCTTACTATGTAGCCAGAGATGCCCTTGAACTTCTGATCCTCCTGCCTCCACTTCCCAGGTGCTGGGGTTACAGACATATACCACCAGCCTCAGTTTTCGTGGTACCAGGGATCAAACCCAAGGTCTTAAGCGTGCTAGGCGACCATTCTACCCATTGAGCTACATCTCTAGTCTCTTGGTTGAATTTTGTGCTGTTTGATTGGTTTAGTGTTCAGGGTGGAACTAAGACCATGTATATGCTAAGCACACGTGTTACCTCTCAGCTTTACCATTAGCCCTTGGTTAATTTGTATAACACATTTACATTAGCCAAAGATATTACAAGAACATTCTGGTCATACTATCCTAAAGTTTTGTTTTTCATTGTCTTAAATGGTAATCCTCAAAAATTAAATAAAATAAAGATTGAAATATCTTTATTTTATGTGTATGGTTGTTTTGCCTGTATGCCTGCTTATGTGCATCTGTGCACCATATGTGTGCAGTGCCCATAGAGAGCACCAGATCCACTGAACTGTTACAGCTGTTCTAAGCTACCATGCAGGTACTGAGAATCAAACCCAGAGTCTCAGGAAGAGCGGCCAGTGCTCATAACCAGAGCTTCTCCAGACCCAAAATGGCAGTCTTGGGTACTATGACTTACATAGAAACATTTACAATAAATATACATGTAGCCAGACATAATAATGTGTTCCCTTAATCCCAGCATGCAGGAGGCAGAGGCAGGCGCAGGTGGATCTCTGTGAGTTGCAGACCATTGTGGGCATTAATGAGTTCCAGAGGTAGATTCTCAACAGGGCTGGATGTCTGGGTGTCCGTGGCCTTCACACAGGACTGGTGAGAAGCAAAATGGAAATCAATCGATCCAAGGCTGAGGCTAATTCATGAGCCAGGAATATAGTTCAGCTGATAGACTGCTTGCCTACCATGCGCAAAGACCTGGGTTCAATCCCCAGCAGCACATAAACTAGGCGTGACGGTGCACACCTGTAATTTCAGCACTCAGGAGGCAAAGCAGGAAAATCAGAAGTTTAAGGTCAGCTTTGGCTGCATAATGACTTTGAAGTCAGTTTGGACTCAATACTGTCTTAATAACTAACAATAATAATAATAAATAACAACAAACTGCCTTTGGGGTCAGGAGGAGTGAGACAGGCTCCCTTTGTAACCCTGTCTAGTCTGGAACTTGCTATGTAGATCAAGTTGGCCTCAAACTTATCCTGATTTTAGCCAAGCCACTGGGCTCATGATCTCTGGTCACACACTTTTCCACAGCCTCGGTTAATCCTCACTGTGGCAACTGTTCGGCACAGTGGCAAGGCTTTGAAGCCAACAGAAACCACATGAATCTGTGAGCCACTCCCAGTATGTCTCTTTACCATCGTGCATCCAGCTACTTGATCTCATCACGGTCTAGCTCCCACCCTTCTCAGCCTGGGAGCACTGGAGCGCTTCCCAAGGAGCCTCATTAGAGAAAGCCATGGCAGGAATTGGATAAGGGGATTCTGATGGCTGGGGGTCAGCAGTATCCTACTGCCCACTCCTCTCGCTTGGGCCCAGTCAGAAGAGCCCCATCTCATACCCAGGAAGGGTGGTTAAGGGGCATAAGAATCTACTTCTGGACAAAGCTATCTGAGAGCCACAGGGGACACAGAAATCCTCCCAGACTCTGGCCCCTGTCTCAGCCTCACAGGGCACTTTATTATCTTGTTTTGTCTGAATTTCTTCCCACTAGCACCAACTAGAGTCTATAGAATCAGAAAATTTTTAAAAGTAAGGAGGGAGTGGGGGTTAGGCAGCCCCAGGAGGACCCTGGGTGTGCCCTTCCTACACTTAGCCTGTATCAAGAGGCAGGCAGGAAGCTCTCAAGAGCATTGCATAAGGATTGCAGATTGAGACGCCTGGGGTGGGGCTGGAGAGGTTCATTCTCACCCCACTCACAGCCCTGCCTCAACATCCCTTGCACAAAGAGTTGGGATTAAGCAAGACCCCCCCCCTTGGGGATGAGCAGAGAGACAAGCTGCAGAAACTGGGGAGGAGGGCAAAAGAAAGGAATAGGAACACCAGCCAGCACAGGGGAGGTGACAGACATGACCCTGCTGAGAAGGCTTGGGATCAAACACCTGGAGGGTTCTCGAGACCCAGGCAAACACTGAGGTCAGCTTGCTCCCATGGAGTCCAGCCCCCAGGTCCTCTCCCCCACTATAAGAGCATGCCTCAAATAGCGTGCCAAGCAGTAGGCAACTATGGCCAAGTCAGGTCTACTGCAGTGGCTGCTGTTGCTGCCCACACTCTGCAGCCCAGGTGCAGGTGAGTCTCCCAGCCTCCCTCACAGAGGCATCTCCATCACTTACTAAGCCAGTTCTGTGCCTAGAACAATCTCAGGCTGCACATATTCCTGAATTTAAAGACAAGTCAGCTGACCCAGAGAGGCCCTTGGGGCTTGTCCAAGGTCAGTTGGTGGATACTGAGGCAGGAGGACTCAGAGATGATTGACATATGTAATGGCCACCCATTTGCAATGAAACTGGGTTGGAGGTGGGGTGAAGGCAGAGTGCCAAGTGTATCCTGGATCCTGATGAAGGCTGTTCTGACCCCAACTATAGCTGTCGGGTTGGCCTCATCCCTGGATTGTGCACAGGGTCCTAAATTCTGGTGCCAAAACCTGGAGCAAGCAGTGCAGTGCAGAGCCCTGGGGCACTGCCTACAGGAAGTCTGGGGACATGTAGGAGCTGTGAGTAGTGCTAGGGTGCACTGGGGATCTGGACGGGAGGAATCAGTGTGGGTTCTGAATGGGCATAAGAGAAATGGGGTTCCCGCAGAGGCTGGGGTGGTGCGGAAGGTGGTATGGCAGAGTATGGCATAAAATGATGGGTAGAACTGAACAGAATGAAATAGATGTGAAGACACAAAACAGGGTGAATGGGATGGGAGAGGCTGATAAAAAGTGGGAAAGAGTAGAGTGAGCTGGGTGAATGTGGGGGGTTAGGTGGAATGAGCTGGGATGAAATGGATGGGAGGAATAGGATGGGAAGGGATGGGATGGGAAGGGATGGGATGGGATGGATGGGAAGGGATGGGATGGATGGGAAGGGATGGGATGGGATGGGATGGCATGGGAAGGGATGGGATGGGATGGGATGGATGGGATGGGATGGGATGGGATGGGATGGATGGGATGGGATGGGAAGGGATGGCATGGGAAGGGATGGGATGGGATGGATGGGAAGGGATGGGATGGGATGGGATGGGATGGATGGGATGGGAAGGGATGGCATGGGATGGGATGGATGGGATGGAATGGGATGGATGGAATGGGATGGATGGGATGGGATGGATGGGATGGGATGGGATGGGATGGGACGCAGCAGAGAAGATGAGATAAAATGAGATGGACCAAATGGAATGGGATAGAATCTACACAAC
Organism: Arvicola amphibius; assembly: GCF_903992535.2. NCBI lineage: Eukaryota > Metazoa > Chordata > Mammalia > Rodentia > Cricetidae > Arvicola > Arvicola amphibius. The sequence goes on along the minus strand of NC_052048.2, from coordinate 75,426,264 downwards.
AGGATGAGATTGGATGAGGGGTAGATACTTATGCCTTAGAGGGATCTGTCAGCCTGTGTCTGAGAAAGTCACGCTCCCTTGAGCTAGGAGCACACATCAACTCTTTTGCTCCACTTGAGACCCTTTTTCCAGAATGACCTGTGCCAAGAGTGTGAGGATATTGTCCACCTCCTCATAAAGATGACCAAGGAAGACATTTTCCAGGTAATGGAAACCAGACCCTGGATGAAGTCTAGGGGACAAGGGATAAGGGGCAGAGTGAGGAGAAGGAGCAAGCTCCCCAGAAGGTGTTTCTAGGCTGAGGTGAGGCCTCCATATGGATTTATCCACCCAAGAGTAGGTTCATAAAACTGAGCTTAGGGGGTGGGAAGATGGCTCCGTGGCTAAGAACACCCACATCAGAAAGCTTACAACCGCTGTCACTCCAGGATGATCTGACGCCTCTGGCCTTGGTGAGCAGAGCACTCACACACACTTGCCCACACACGCCCAGTGTGCTCTGGTGGAGGTCTTGCACGCACTCACACACACACTTGCCCACACACGCCCAGTGTGCTCCGGTGGAGGTCTTGCACGCACTCACACACACACTTGCCCACACACGCCCAGTGTGCTCCGGTGGAGGTCTTGCACGCACTCACACACACACGCCCAGTGTGCTCCGGTGGAGGTCTTGCACGCACTCACACACACACGCCCAGTGTGCTCTGGTGGAGGTCTTGCACGCACTCACACACACACTTGCCCACACACGCCCAGTGTGCTCCTGTGGAGGTCTTGCATCAGGGGACTCTGGTCAGGGCAGACCTCACAAAGGCCAGGTTAACCCTCCTTTCTCTGCCCTCCCAGGACACAATCCGGAAGTTCCTGGAACAAGAATGTGATCTCCTTCCCTTGAAGCTGCTCGTGCCCCGGTGTCGAAAAGTGCTTGATGTCTACCTGCCCCTGGTTATCGACTACTTCCAGAGCCAGATAGTGAGGACCCTGACCTGCCTGCCACACCCGCCACACAGCTCACATGCCTAAGTGGTCACTTCCCTGTATAAGTGGCCCCAACACACATACACACACAGAAATAGAGAGAACATTCAACCAGATACATACACAGCACCCACACAGTCATATACATGAACACCCATATCCATATCTACACACACACACACACACACACACACACACACTTCCCACTATGGTGATAGGAAACTCAGTTCCTTCATCCAGATAGCCAGATCAGGTGCACCTGCTCAATAACATACTGCAGACATTCAGACATGCCCTCCATCCGCTCTCTTTCACACACCCACATTCTTATTTATTCTCACATAATATGCTCACACGCATTCACACGTTCCCAGACACCTGCCCCACGGCCCTACATCATCATCACATCTGGCTTTGCCCTTCCTCGGAATCCTAGGATGAAGCCTCCCACCCAGCCTGCTCCCCAAACATTCAGGCTCAAAGACTGTGATCCTTCTCCCTGAACAGAGCCTGAGCAGTGAGGGGTTCCCTCCTGATCCTAACAGCCCTTACCTTTCTGTGCCCTAGAACCCAAAGGCTATCTGCAATCATGTGGGCCTGTGCCCACTAGGACAGGCTAAGCCAGAACAGGAGTCAGGGATGCAGGATGCTATTCCAGATCCTCTGCTGAACAAGCTGGTCCTCCCTGCCCTGCCAGGGGCCCTCTTGGCAAGGCCTGGGCCTCATACACAGGTAAGTCAACCCTCCCCAACTCACCCACCAATAGCCGCTTGTGGGAAATCCCGAAGGCTAAAGTGGCCACTGAGACACATGAGCACCCAGAGGGGCAGAGCTGGAAAGAGACAAAAAGCACCAGGCGGAGCTTAAAGTAGGAGAAAGAGAAGGCAAAGTGAAGCAGCAGGGCTCAGAAAGCACCCACCTTAACCCCACCTCACCCCTTCCTTCCTCAGGACCTCTCTGAGCAGCAGCTCCCCATCCCTCTGCCCTTCTGCTGGCTTTGCAGGACTCTAATCAAGCGGGTCCAAACAGTGATTCCCAAGGTAAGGCCTCAGTGCCCAGAACCCCACAGAGCTCAAGAGGGTCCCCAATAGCTGCACCTACCCTCACCTCAACACACCAAGAAAGCTGTGAGGAGGTAGGTGAGGAGATACCAATGCCTTGTCCCTACCCAAGGAACCTGAGGCTCAGGTGTGGGAGAGTCTGTCACGGCTCTTCCAGGAGCTCGCCTTCTGAAGGCTGAGAAGCCCTGGTGGTCACTGAAGGAAAAGAATGCATTAATTTCTCCAAAACTGAATGTCCACCACCTCTGTGTTCCAAACCCTTGGTGGCTTCTCCCAGTGGCCTCATCAGCCCCGGGGCTGTCCTGCCCACAAATGGTCATGCCCTATGAACACTGCCCAAATGAAGTCCTACAGGCAGTGTCACTCAAGACCCTCAGCAGGGCACAATTCCTGCCTTTCTGCAGCCTGTGTTGTGGAAAGAAGGTGCAGATTATAGACCCCGTGAGCTGAGGGGGTCATGCAGATGAAATCATGGGAATTAGGCCAGGGGAGGCTCAGAAGAAGTAATAATCCAAGATCCAGGCGGAAGCAAGGTCCTGATGAGCCAAAGACATCCATTAAGAAGGAAGGAGCTCAGGGAGCTAGGAAGATGGCTTAGTGAGAAACATCCTGGCTGCACCTAAGTTCATATCCTCAGCATCCATAAAAAGTCAGGGATAGCAATGCACACTTGGAACTCTACACGTCAGGGAGGCAGAAATGGGCAGCTCCCTGGAGCTTGCTGGCCAGTCAGCCTAGCCCAGTGGATGAGCTCCAGGGTTAGTGAGGAACCTTGTCTCAAAAAACAAGATAGAGGGGCTGGAGATACGGCTCAACAGTTAAGAGCACTTGCTGCTTTTCCAGAGGGCTGAGCTGGATTCCCAACACCCCTGTCAGGTAACTCCTGCTCTGGGGAATCCAACGCCCTCTTCTGGCACCATGGGCACTTGCACATATGTAGCATACATATACTCAGATACACACATATACATAAATAAAAATAAATCTTTAAAAAAAAACAATAAAGTGGAGATTGACTAAGGAAGACACTACGTTGACCTCTGACTTCCACATGCCTGCACACACAAGTGTACATATACAAGAACATACACATGCATAAACAAACAAACTGCCAGTCAAACCGTCCTGAGCATCACCGGCGGAAGACTGAATCAAGAACCGAGAAAAAGCATGAAGAGACAAGGTGTGGAACGGTGGAAAACGGCAGAAGAGCTGAGAGGGAACAGTCAGCAAAGTGGGGGGACTGTTGTCAGGGAAACCAAGAGATGAAGGGTGTTCAATTGATCGGAAAACTGCTGAACAGCCAGGCAGGATGAGAGCTGGGCAGGGGATGCAGAGTTGAAGTGTTCCAGAAAGGGGAGCAGGCCCAGCGAGGCTTCCTAAGGTCAGAAGCCATTTTAGCATCGTCTCCAGACAGCAGGGACCAGAGAGAAGATAAGGCCAGGGAGGTAGCCCAGGGTGGAGCCCGTGTCACCAGTGAATAATAGCTTGGTCACTGACTACAATGACTGTTGACTTATATCACCAAAAGAGGAGGAGAGCCACATGTGGGTTGATGACCCCAGGTGGGTGCCTTAAGTGGCATGCCCCATTTCAGAAGTACCGCACACTCCAGAGGTGTCCATATGCTGAGCCCTCTTCCTTTCTCAACCTCCTGGTACTGGGGCTAGCTTGTCACATGGGCTGAATAAAGGAAAGAGCCACATATCTGTGACCTCTGCTGCTCTTCAGCTTAGAGGTTGTCTGAAGTTGGCAAGAGGAGGGAGAAGTGTGGCTTTCCCAAGGGCTCTTAAAGACTCTGTCATCTTTCTGGGCCAATGAAATGAACTGTCTGTCTTCCTGATGGATGACCATGGGGAAGTAGGGTGGCCCTGGCTCAGGAAATGGGCTTGGAGTTCTAGCTTTGGGCCAGGCTGTTAGAAGCCATGGCCTTGCTGCCCCTTTCAAGTGGCTCTAAAGCAATTGGAGTCAGATCTGGGTCTGGTGTCAACTGCTGACTTTCTCAAAGACACCAGGTGTGCCCTGTCTCAGATGCTCAGTGGCCTGTGGACAGCACGCCTCTCCTTCCTAGAAGGGAGAAAGGGGTATGCCTGGGGTGCCCACTCATATGTCAGAGGAAGGTCCCATGCTGTCCTTTCTCCACCTCCACCCCAGGGTGTGCTGGCCGTGGCTGTGTCCCAGGTGTGCCACGTGGTACCCCTGGTGGTGGGTGGCATCTGCCAGTGCCTGGCTGAGCGCTATACAGTCCTCCTACTCGATGCACTGCTGGGCCGTGTGGTGCCCCAGCTAGTTTGCGGCCTTGTCCTCCGATGCGCCACTGAGAACGTCATTGACCCAGGTAAGCCTGCTGTCATCTCCCGCACCCTCCTCCTTTGGTCCTCGTCCTGACTTATAGCTACAGTGCACATATAGAGGAAGGTACATGGACAAGGTGGGGGACAGGAACCAACACTGATTTTTAACTATTTATGTATTTATTTGCATGGGTATGTATGTTTTGCCAGCATCTACATCTATATGCCCTGGGTGTGCCTGGTTCCCACAGAGGCCATAAAGGAAGCTGAATCCTCTATAATTGGAATAACTGACAGTTGTGAGCCACCATGTGGGTTCTGGGAATTGAACCCAGGTCCTCTGGAAGAGCAGCCAGGGCTCTTAACCAATGAACCAGCTCTCCAGCCCCAGAACCAACACTTATGTATGACAGCTTTCGGGGAAGGATTAAAACAGTCTTACTACAGAGCACAGACTGGCCTCAAGCTTGGTGTGATCCTCCTGCCTCAGCCTCTCAAGTGCTGGCATGGCAAAGTATGTGCCACCATGCCCAACCTGAAGTACAGTTTTGACTATTTTCCCTTTAGCCCTGCCTGCTTTGGACTCCCTGGTGGAAGAATGGCCACTACAAGACACTGAGTGCCACCTCTGCAAGGCCGTGATCACCAGGGCTTGGAACACAAGTGAAGAGACGATACCACAGACAATGCGCCAGGCCTGCCTTCGCTTCTGGCTGGACAGGCAAAAGGTACAGGGTGGGCACACGAGCAGGACTTACGCGTGGTTGTGGCTGAACCAGAAGAGGCTTTGTAGCCGGAGACACCCAGGATTTGGACTGGATCCCAGCCAGGTAGACAGGATGTGGGTCAGACAATGGTGGGATTGTCCAACTGTAACTGGCTAAGAGACATCACTGGGCCCACGGGGAGCATCACCAGGCCTTCTTCATGGGCCAAGTTCAAAGTGCTATTAGTCCCAGTAGAAAAGGGTCATGCTGTCCTTTCTTGGTTTCACCCCAGTGTGTTTGCCACCCTGTGCCCGTGGTGGGCCACATGCTACCCCCATGGTGGGCAGCATCTGACAGTGTCTTATAGGCACCAGAAAATGAGCAAAGTCAGGGCCAGCTGGGGCAGGAAAAGAACTCAGCCTTCTCCCAGGATCCTCCCTGTCCCCGCCTGCTCACTCTGTAACTCAGCTGGGAGCAGTCCACCTGTATGTGAAGGCTAGAAGCTGAGTATGGTAGTGGGGGCCTGTAATCTTAGCATTTGGAAAGCTGACAAAGGAGAATCGAGAGTTCAAAGCCAGCCTCAACTATATAAAGAATGAGCTCAGGGTCAGCCTGGGCTACACGAGACCTTGTCTGGAAAAAGGAGATAGAAAGGGAAGAGAAAATAGAATAAAAAGAGGGAAGGGGGAGGGGACTGAGTGAGATGGCTCACTGGTACTGCCTCCAAGCCTGACAACCTAACTTTGATCCCTGAGATCCTTATGGTAAAAGAAAAGAATCAACTCCCATAATCTGTCCTTCTGAGCACACATGTGCCCACACACGTATAAATAAATAAAATACAATTTTAAGGCATTCCAAAGCCACGCGGTGATGGTGCATGCCTTTAGTCCAGCACTCAGGAAGCAGAAGCAGGCAGATCTCTGAGTTAGAAGCCAGCCTGGTCTACAGAGTGGGTTCCAGGGAAGTTAGGGCTGCCCAGAGAAACCTGCCTCAAAACACAAAACAAACAAAAAGACATTTTAAAAGAACTGAGATTGATGGTTCTGTAACCTACGATAAATTTCCTCACCAAAGTAGAAAAGTACTTCCTTTAGAAAGAGGGCCTTGTGTAACCTAACCTGACACTGAAGGATCTTCTGATCCTCCTGCCTCCACCTTTTGTGCTGAGACTACAGGCACGCAACACTATGCTCAGCTGCATGTGCTCCAGGCAGTTTAAACTGACGGCTTCACGCATGCTGGGCAAACATGAACTGATGTGAAGTCAGGCAAGCCCACCGGTCCAGGGCCCTGCCTTTCCCACAGAAACCTGTTGCAGCCAGGCAGGCTTAGGTGGGGGTCTGTTTTTTTTTCCATGTGTATGTGTTTCATATTTATATATGTATGGGCACCATGTGTGCCCGCAAGAGGCCAGCAGGTTCCCTGGAACTGGAGTTAAGGATGGTTATGAGCCGGGCGGTGGTGGCGCACGCCTTTAATCCCAGCACTCGGGAGGCAGAGGCAGCTGGATCTCTGTGAGTTCGAGGCCAGCCTGGTCTACAAGAGCTAGTTCCAGGACAGGCTCTAAAAAAGCTGCAGAGAAACCCTGTCTCAAAAAACAAAAAAAAACAAAAAACAAAAAAAAAAAAAAGGATGGTTATGAGCCCCTTTATCAGGTCCTCCAAAGAGGGACAAGTGCCTCATGCACTGAGCCATCTCTCCAGTCCTTAGATAAGAGTCTGAAAGGTCAGTCAGGCACTGACAGACACATGCCCAGTCAGAAGGAACAGGGTGGCCGGGGGAGGTAAAAAGGCCAGGACTACGGGACAGAGAAGTCCTGCCATAGACTGGGACCTACACATTGTCTGTCTTTCCTCAGTGTGAGCAGTTTGTGGAACGGCACACACCCCAGCTGCTGGTCCTGATGCCCAGGAGCCGGAATGCCCATACCACCTGCCAGGTACGCCCACCCCTTTGGCTGGTCCCAGGACTTCTCTCTGCTCCTGCAGCCCCCCCCCCACATGGTTCAGGACCCTAGGACCCCCATCTCTTAAAGCCCGGCTGCAGCATCCCAGGTGCAGCAGCCCAGCACTAACTGTACCCACAGAACAGGTTTTGGTCTCAGAGCAGCAAAAACCTATCACAATAAGGTGGAAGGGGAGCAAACAGATGGCAGGGTAGACAGCTGAGGGTTGTGGTTGTGTTCAGCGGCCAGTGTGTGTGGGGTTATAGTACAGGATGGGGGGTCCCACCTCCTTAAGTCCCAGAGGCCATGGCTTGGAGAGTGGCACCGCAGGTCTTAAAGGTGTATCCAGGCAGCGGATCTGAAGCGAGAGTTGTTTCTTGAGGCCCCGCTGCTGTCTCTGGCAGGCTCTGGGAGTGTGTGAGGCCCCGGCCAGTCCTCTGCAATGCTTCCAAAGCCCGCACCTCTGAGAACTCAGTCTCCAGGTAAGTCCCAGCCCCACGCCTGCCCCTCCTGTGGACTGTGTCACCCTACCTCTCCCAGGCCCAGCTCCCGGCTTCTGAGGGTCTCCAGTGGTCCCATCAGGAAAAGGCTTCTTTTGTTTGGTTGTTTGGGTTTTGACCCTATTGTCACTCCTTGCCCTTCTCACCCCATCCAGCCCTCCACAGTTTCTGTCCGCGGCCTCCTCATATCTGGACTGCCTGACCTTAAGGATATCACATATTCGAGCCTAACTCAAACTTTCTTACACCTCAGGGGAAAATCATGCTTTACTGTCTAAGCGGTCACCACTCCCTCAGATGCCAAGAGTACCACGGTCACCTGACCCCATCCTCTCTGAGGCCAGTAACTTTCCAGGTCACTGTTTCTCTAAGCCAGGAGCAGCTCTAACGCCAGAGTCGGGAAATGACCTGGGGGTGAAGGGCAACAGTGGCCTCTCAAGCGACCTTGACAGTGATCTGGGTCCGGGTCACAGTGTACTCCAGGCCAGCCTCTCACTGTGTGTTTACCATCTGTTCACACGATTGTAAAACTCAGTGGGTCTCTGTGACAGGGCTCTGCCAGCATGCACACCCAGCTCACCACTTCGAACATGAGGAAGGACCCCGGCACTGACAGTCCCATTGGGCAGGGGGCACACTCACCACTTCTAACATGAGGAAGGACCCCGGCACTGACAGTCCCATTGGGCAGGGGGCACACTCACCACTTCTAACATGAGGAAGGACCCTGGCACTGACAGTCCCGTTGGGCAGGGGGCACACTCACTCAGTAAGTCTCTCAGGGACCAGGCTAATGTGCCCTTCCCTATTAAGTCCATCTGGGCGCCTGGAGAGAGGGAGGCTCCCAAGATGAGAGTCATCTTTTCCCCGGTTCCCAGGGTTCCAGGCCTTGCCTGCTGAAGCAGGAAGAGTGAGAGGTGACCTGAGCTCTGGTCCCAATCCTGCCATCAACAGGCTGTGGGCCCCCAGACAAAATGCACAGTCCCCTCTTGAGATATCACTAGTGTCTTAGGATTCTATTGCTGTGAAGAGACACCATGTCCAGAGTTGTTGTTTTTGTTTGTTTTTGTGGTCTTTCGAGACAGGGTTTCCCTGTAGCTTTGAAGCCTGTCTCGGAACTAGCTCTTGTAGACCAGGCTGGCCTCGAACTCACAGAGGCCTGTCTCTGCCTCCCAAGTGCTGGGATTAAAGGCGTGCACCAACACCACAGCAACTCTGATAGAGAAAAGCATTTAATGGGGTGGCTTACAGTTTCAGAAGTTTAGTCCATTATCATCATGGTTTGACACGGGTGACGTAAAGGCAGACACGGTGCTAGAGCTGAGAGTCCTACATCTTGATCAGCAGCCAAGAGGAAGGGGGAGACACTGAGTGTGGCTTGAGCACATATGAGACCTCAGAGCCCACCTCCACAGTGACACACTTCCTCCAACAAAGCCACACCTTCGAATAATACTGCTCCCTTTGGGGGCCATTTTCTTTCAAACTGCTACAACTACTCAAGCTATCAGTGGCCCAGTGAAGGGGCTCAGGCTCTTCTGAGCAGCAGCCTCACAACAGGCCCATGCCCAGCAGTTACTCCCCCTGCCCAGGAGCCTCACCTCCTACCCTAACCCCCCCCCCACTTCCTTCCTCACAGCACCCTGTGCCCTCAGCCCTGTGTCAGCCTGCGTGCCCCACGCTAGCCACAGCCCTTCGGGGATGAGGCACAGCAACCTTCTGGAAGCCTTCCGAGGGGCTTCAGGTCTTCACACCCAGCAGGGCCACGCCCAGCTCTAACAGCTCCTACACCCCAGGGACTGAGAAGAACCTGCCATGGCTCCCAGAAGACAGCAAGGAGAAGCTGGGTCTGGCCTCCTCAACCTCTTGCTAAGGCTTCTATGAAATGCAAGCTTCGGAAGAATAAAAAGTGGGAACATGAAGTATTGTAAGGGTCGTGGGTGAGGCTCAGTACAGGGCACTTTCCTAGCATGCAGAAACCTGGGCTGAATTCCCAGCACTAAAACGGAGAACAAACAAACAAACAAAAGTTTGAAGGCGGCGTCATGGTGTCTCTCAGCCACAATCTCAGCACTTGGAGACTCCAGCCTGTGATACGGAGCTTTTTTTTTTTTTTTTTAAGTGAAACAAAGGCACAAACAGTTCAAAAGACAGACATAGGCATTATGAAATTCTCAGCTAGTGCTTTTTCAAAAAAGAGAATAAAAAACAAAACCAGGAAGGGCTGGCGAGATGCTTTGGCGAGTAAAAGTTGACTGCCCCAGGCTGAAGATCGAGTCTAAGCCCCACGATCCACATGGGAGAAGGAGAGAACCAACTTCTAGTTGTCCTTTGGCCTCTATGTGGGCCCACCACATATAAATACAAACATGCATGCACATTTAATTTAAAAATTTGACCAGTGGCATGGTTCAGCAGGTAGAGATATTTGCTGCCCAAGCCTGATGATCCCTGGAACCCAAGATGGTAGGAGAGTTGATTCCCAAAAGTTATCCCCCTGACCTCCAGACTTATGCCATGGTACACGTGTCCTGCCCCACCCCACCCCCACATTATAAACATACACATAATAATGATAATTTTCTCTTAAGTCAGGAAATCCCTGGCCTGGGTGAGGGTGAGCACTGCATGTGCTGGCCATTATGGTTCCATATTTGAGAATATGAGCTCTCTGCTAGGGCTTCTTCTAGAAAGGGCTTCTGGAGCTGAAGGTATAGCTTAGTGGTGGAGCACTGAGTTAGCATGCTCTAGGCCCCAGGTTTTATCCCAGCAAAAGGGCATGGAAAGAGGGATATACTCTCCTGTCTTTTTGTAAGTTTACAGTCCTGGGGGTGATTCCATGTCTGCCACGATATCGAAGATCAGTGAGGACTGTGCATACAAGGACCAGTTCCCATGCTAACGCTATGCCTGGGTCACAGCTAATAAAATCCTGTTCCCTTGTGCAAAGTAAGAAAACAGTGTCTTTAAAGGGGCGGCAGGAGTCACAGCCTCAGCCTGATGTCAGCAGGGCCGGGGCGCACCTCCCTCTCAGCCCTCCAGAGCAGGGGTCCCCATCTGCTGTCCCCGTCCCTGCTCCAGCCTGGCTCCCTCCTGCTGCCTCCTCTCTCCCCAGAAGCTACTTTTTAAGGTGAGCTGAAGGTGCCAAAACATCAAAATAAGCAAATAAGAGGCTGGGGAGTTCAGCAGCTTAGAGAACTTGTCTCTTTCAAGGAGCGTGGGTTTGATTGCCAGCACCCACATGGCAACTCACCACCATCTGCAACTCTAGTTTCAGAGGATTCGATGCCCTCTTCTGACCTCCAAGGGCACCAGACAAGTGCCTGATGCACAAGCACACATGGAGGCCAAACATTCATACACATAAAACAGATAAATCTAAAAAAATCAATCTTCAGTATTAAAAACCTAAATGGCCAGATGTGCCTATACATGTGTGTATACATACATATATATGTAATATATATGTGTGGCCAGGCGGTGGTGGCGCACGCCTTTAATCCCAGCACTCGGGAGGCAGAGGCAGAGGCAGGCGGATCTCTGTGAGTTCAAGACCAGCCTGGTCTACAAGAGCTAGTTCCAGTTCAGGCTCCAAAGCTACAGAGAAACCCTGTCTCGAAAAATAAAAAAAAAAAAAATGTGTGTGTGTGTGTGTGTGTGTGTGTGTTGTCCTCATCAGTTTAGACCATGAAACCCAATACATGGACAGCTTCAACAGAACAGCCATATATGGGCTGCCTATGCATGCTTCAGCATTGCCAGGGCATAAATTTCATTCATTTTCATATGTGTGTGTATGTGTATGTGTGTAACTTTTGCCATGTTTCTAATTACAAAAAAACTACATTTGTTAAAGAAAATCTAGAAACTACAAAACTACAAACAAAAACCAGACCCATGACATTCAATCTTACCAACCCAAGGGGGCACTGTGACCACATGCATATTCCGACAGTGCACTTAGTTCTTCCCGCACTCCATACCCTCTGGCTCCACCCCACCACCCAACACCAGTGCAAGCTTTCTGCTCACCCTGCTCTGAGACAGCAGATGAGATGCAAATCCTTGGCCTCTAAACATAAACTTTACAATAGGTATTTCATAAATGTACAGCAGATTGTTGTCTTAAAAATCACTGTCTGTATTACTACACTCAGGCAATGGAAGGAAATGGGAATATTTTACCTTTAAAAAGCAGCGATGTAGCTGGGTTGGGAAAATGAGCCAAAGCATGAGGATGAAAGCCTGAAGGGAGATGGGAGCTATTTTTGCCTGACTGCTTTCACTCCAAGCTGGCAAATGCATCAACTCTGTTTCTGCTGTGACCGCCGCCACTGTCCTTCACTGAATGGAACTTTTTTGGCTTTGTGGACTTCAGACCAGCAGCTCTGCAGGATTGTCTAGGCTTCCAAGGCCAGATTGGGACTACCAAGGCACCCAGTTTAACAGACTGGGCAGCTACAAGATGCTCAGTGCAGCCTCTCCACTCTGCAGTCATTGTTGGACTGCCTAATCCATACTTATTGTGAGTCAATCTAATGAATCTGTAAATATATGTATATATTTATATATAAATGTATATATATACATTGTATGTAATGTTATATATATAATATATATTCTCTAATATAATTTCCTAGGGAAAGAAGTCCCAGGAGGGATCAGTTCTCAAAAGGAAGGGACTCACTCTCTACAACCAGGGAATCCTGCCTCCATCACAGCCTCAAGGAAGGAAAGGAGGAATTCAGAGGCTTAGGCAGGATTACAGGTTCAAGGCCTTGCCTAGGCTGTTTAGTAAGTACAAGGCAAGCTTGCGGCAACTTAATAAGACCTTATCTCAAAAATAAAAAAGCAGCAAGGCTGTAGCTTAGTAGCTAAAGCCGTTGCAATCCGTGTATGATGCTCTAGGCTCAACCTCCAACACTGCGAAAATGGTAAACATAAAAGAGAGCTGTGAGGGCCACAGGATGGCTTAGTGGGTGTGCTGGCTGGCTTTCAGTTAACTTGACACAGCTAGGATCACCTGGGAAGGACTCTCAATTGAAGAATTGCCTCCATCAGATTGGCCTATAAGCAAGTCTGTAGAGGAAATCTTCTTGATTGGCTCACTGTGGGTGGTGCTACTCTTTAGCAGGGAGCCTTGGGATGTACAAGAGAACAGGCTGAGCAAGCCACAGGGAGCAAGCCAGTAGGCAACATTCCTCCATGGCCACTTGCTTTAGTCTTTACCTTGACTTCCCTTAATGAACTGTAATCGGGATGTGTAAGCCAAATAAATAAAGCCTTCCTTTCCAAGCTGCTTTTGGTCACTGTCTTTGTTACAGCAACAGAAAGAAAACTAGGTCGGTAGGTAAAAACATGTGCTGCCATGGACGATGAACCAAGTGTGATACTTGGGAACCATGTGGTGGAAGGAGAGGATTGACACCCACAAATTGTCAGCCTCCACATGCATCTTCTATGCCTTCAATCCTTTGGAATTACACAAAAAGAGGGAATGGGGGCAGCAGAGAGAGCCCTGTCGTGGTGTGTTGCAAGAGCAGTCACAGTCCATGCCCACCAAGGGTCAGAATTTACTTGGCAATGCCAGCACAGAAAAGTAGCCACCAGTCCAGACAAGTGGTACCTCTGAGGAGACGCCGGGACCAGAAAAAGATAAGAAGGAGAGGAGGAGAGGGAAGGGGAGGAGAGCTCTGCTCAGGACCAGACAAAGTATAAGCTACTTCCAGGAAAAGGGGAAGATTAAATGGTCAGTCACTATGACAGGCTAAATAATAAGGAACTGAGCCAAGTGTAGCCTTTAGTCCAAGCATTCCAGAGACAGGCAGATCTGAGAGTTCAAGGCCAGCCTAGTCTACACAGTGAGTTTTAAGACAGCCATGGCTACAAAGAAAGACCATGAGTTACTTCCAGATGAAAATAATATGGTTTAGAGGTTCACTGAGCCAAAACTCATTTACTGAGAAATACAATTTCATCTATGGCCTCATGATAAATGGCTAAATTTTTTTAATTGATATTTATTGAGCTCTACTTTTTTCTCTGCTTCCCTCCCTGTCTCTCCCCTCCCTCCTTTAATCCTCCCCCAAGGTCCCCATGCTCCCAATTAACTCTGGAGAGCTTGTCTTTTTCTACTTTCTACTTCCCATGTAGATTAGATCTATGTAAGTCTCTCTTAGTGTCCACATTGTTGTCTAAATTCTCTGTGATTGTGGTTTGTAGGCTGGCTTTCTTTGCTTTATGTTTAAAAACCACCTATGAGTAAGTACATGTGATAATTGTCTTTCTGGGTCTGGGTTACCTAACTCAAAATAATGTTCTCTAGCTCCATCCATTTTCCTGCAAAATTCAAGCTGTGATTATTTTTTTCTGCTGTGTAGTACTCCATTGTATAAATGTACCACATTTTCCTTATCCTTTCTCCGGTCGAGGGGCATTTAGGTTGTTTCCAGGTTCTGGCTATGACAAACAAAGTTGCTATGAACATAGTTGAGCATGTCCTTGTGGCACGATTGAGCATCCTTTGGATATATACCCAAAAGTGGTATTATTGGGTCTTGAGGAAGGTTGTTTCCTAATTTTCTGAGAAATCGCCACACTGACATCCAAAGGGGTTATACCAGCTTGCATTCCCACCAGCAATGTAGAAGTGTTCCCTTTTCCCCACAACCTCTCCAGCATAAGTTGTCATCAGTGTTTTTGATCTTGGCCCTTCTTACAGGTGCAAGATGGAATCTCAGTTGTTTTGATTTGCATTTCTCTGATGACTAAGGATGTTGAACATCTCCTTAAGTGTCTTTCAGCCATTTTAGAATCCTCTGTTGAGAGTTCTGTTTACGTCTGTACTCCATTTTTTTATTGGATTATGTGATCTTTTGGTGTCCAATTTCTTGAGTTCTTTGTATATTTTGGAGATCAGACCTGATGTGGGGTTAGTGAAGATCTCCCATTCTGTAGGCTGTCGTTTTGTCTTGTTGACCTTTGCTTTACAGAAGCTTTTCAGTTTCAGGAGGTCCCATTTATTAATTGTTTCTTTCAGTGTCTGTGCTGCTGGGGTTATATTTAGGAAGTGATCTCCTGTGCTAATGCATTCAAGTGTACTTCCCACTTTCACTTCTATAAGTTTCAGTGTGGCTGGCTTTATGTTGAGGTCTTTGATGCATTTGGACTTGAGTTTTGTGCATGGTGATAGATATGGGTCTATTTTCATTCTTCTACACGTTGATAACCAGTTATGCCAGCACCACTTGTTAAATATGCTTTCTTTTTTCCATTTGATATTTTTTGCTTCTTTATCAAATATCAGGTGTTTGAACATATGTGGATTGATATCTGGGTCTTCTATTTTGTTCCATTGGTCCTCCTGTCTGTTCTTATGCCAGTACCAAATGACTAAATTTTAAACAGACAACACAAGCCATTTTAAAAATTGTTTTAATTATTTTCTATGGGTATTTTTTCCATGGATATGTCAGTGAACCATGTGTGTCTGGTGCCCACAAAGGCCAGAAGAGGTCATCAGAGCCTTTGGTTGTGAAGTTATCGATGGTTGTAAGCTACCATATAGATGATAGGATTTGAACCCAGGTGCTCTGGAAGAATAGCCAGTGCTCTTAACTGCCCAGCCATCTCTCCAGCCCCAACACAAGGCATTTCATTATATACTATTCAAACCTTTTATGTGCACATATGCAAAATTATAGAGCAGATTTACTGGGGAGGAGGATGACTATGACTCATTCCCAGGTTGTTCTGCAGTGTGCATCTCTTCCTTCCACCTTGCCAGGACTGGGTGTGTGCCTCAGTGGCAGGCAGAGCATTTGCCTAACACCAGGCTGGGTTCGGTTCCCCAGCACCAAAAGCCCCAAAGAACCCAGCAACTTGGCATTTTTGTTTGGTTTCGTTTTTAAAGTAGGTTTTACCATTGTACCATGTTCCCTAACTCATGATCCTCTGTCTCCCAAGAATTAGGATTGCAGGCATGTGCCATCACATTGAGTTGTGTGTGTTTGTGTGTGTGTGTACACACCAATGTGTTTATTATGTGCATGTTTGTGTTCATTTGTGTGGGTAGTGTGCATGTGCCTGAGTGTATGAGTGTGTGTACATATGGAAGCCAGAGGAGCGCTTAGAGGGAAACACAGGGTCTGGTGCTGCCAGGCAAGTGTTCTCCACTGAGCTCATCCCCAGCCCCAACCTTCCCACATCAACACAGGCAGGCGTTTAACACCACTGCTAATCACATGTTTAAACTGTTCTCAGTTACATTTACTTAGTGTGGGAGAGGGACATACGTGTGCCACAATGCAAAAGTAGCGGTCAGAGAACTTACAGGAGTCGGTCCTCTCCTTCCATGCAGAACTCGGTCTAGTCTAGATGGCATGTGCCTTTCTCTCCTGCTGGGCCATCTCTCTAGCCAACATTTTTCTCAATAATTTTCCTCTTTTAAATAATTACTAACAATAAGAAAAAAAGAGTAAAGATTCTCGTCAGACAGACTATACACATCTGTGATCCTGGTGCTTTGGAATCAGTCCAGCCTGGCCTGCAGAGCAAGGCCTGTTATGGAGGGGGCTGTCTTCCTAGTTACATCTTCTTACATCTGTTCCTAAGTCCTGATCGCTTCCTTAGAATCAATTTCAAGATGCATAGTTGTGGGACAAAAGTCTGCACATTTGTATTTTAACACAGGCTTCCTGTTGAGTTGATGCTCTGCACACATTGTATCTACTTCCAGCCCAACTGTAAGTATCTCTTCCATTTTCCATAAGTCCGAGGATTAGCAATCCTTTACATTTTTACTAAAAGATAAATTAAAACATGGAATTCCTGAGCTGCCATGGTGGTTCAAGTCTATAATCCCTGCACTCCAGCCTGAGTTACATAATGAGTTTTAGGACAGACTGAGCTAGAGTAAGACCCTGTCTGGAATAGGGAGGCAGGGAGGCAGGCTGGCCTCCTCATGTACCTCATCCTGTAAAGAGATTGTTAAACTCTGGGTTCAGCGCCTAGCACTGCATAAACCAGATGTGATGGTGTGTGATTCTCAGCACTTCAGAGATAGAGGCAAGGGAAGAAGTTCAAGGTCATCCTCAGCTCTAGGTTAGTTTGAGGTTAGGTTGGGACACACACGACCTTCTTGTAATTAGCATTTTTAAATTAATTTTTTTAATTTTATGCACAAGTATTCTGCCTGGATGTATGTTCACTGCACATGTGCCTGTTGGGTGCCTTCAAAGTCCAGAAAGAGGACATTGGATGACCTGGAAATGGAGTTATAGAAGGTTGTAAGATGCCTTATAAGACCTGAGAATGGTACCCTGGCCCAATGAAGAGCACCAAATACTCTGTAATCAACAAATCAGCTATTCAGCTTTGATTACTGAATAAGCATCTATATGCTTACAGTTTGTTCATATTTATCCTTTCTGTCTGATTGTGATTCTTTTCTTCTTTTTAAAAAAGTTATTTTATGGGCTAAAGATATAGCTCTGAAGTTAAGAGCATGCACTGCTCTTCCAGAGGACAATTCCAGAGTTCAATTCCCAGCACCTACATCAACTACAACAACTGCTTGTAACTCCAGCGCCAGGGGTTTCTGACACCTCTGGCCTGTGAGGCCACCTGCACTCACACGGACAAACCCACACACAGACACATACAAAAGTAAGAAAAATAAATCTTTTTTATGTGTGTGTGAAGTGTGAGAAGTGTGCACGTTTGTGTGTGCATGTGAAGCTCAGGACACCGTGGAGTAAATTCTTTTCATACGCCTTTCCGTGGGACTTGGGGACTGACTGGACTCAGGTGGGCGCTGCAAAGGCTTTGCACACTGAGCCATCTCACTGACTCTGCTTACTGTAGTAACAGTAAAGATCTAGTGGAGTACTCATTGTTTACTGTCCTACCTATCTTCCTATCATGTATCTTCGGCACAGGATGTTTTCCATGTTCCTCAACCTAGCTGCAGGGTCCTGCTAAGAAAGCATGAGTCTCCCTTCCCCACCATGGTTCACACTCTGGGATTTGAGGTCTATTAAAAAGGAGTTGCATGATGGGATCATGACTGAAACACAGAGGGCACGCACCTGTTCAGACAGCATGGTTAGTAGAAGACACACAGACCCGAGACCAGTCATTCTCAATCTTCCTAACGCTGCAACCTTTTAATACAGCTTGTCATATTGTGGTGACTCCAATCATAAAATTATTTTTGATGCTACTTCATAACTGTAACTTTGCTACTGTTATGAATCATAATGTAAACATCTGTTTTCCCATGGTCTTAGGCGATCCCTGTGAAAGGGGTCAAGACCCACTTCTGTAGACTATTAAACAGAAAACTCTGAGAAGTGGGCCCCAAGTGCTTAGGTGATACTATGTCTTTCTTGGGAAAGTAAGCAGACAAAAATTACCATTCACACAGCACCAAGAACACAGTACCAGTGAATTTGATCCAGAAACACTAAGTGCTTCATAAGTGCCAAGTCTCTCCCCAGGACTGGAACAAAAGAAACAACCTATCTTTTGGAACTTAAATTTGAGTGCCTGGTATGGACACATGCCTGTTAATCCCAGCACTCAGGAGTCTGGGCAGACAACTGCTAAAAATTTGAAGCTAACCTGAACTATATAGCATGTTCTGAGCCAGCCAGAGCAACCACAGTTCTCCTCCGTCTTGGCTAATATTGATGATATGTTCTGCTGGGCTCCTGAGAGCAGGCCAGTGTAAATGCCTGAATGCTAACAAAGTGGATTACTGTGACTTTAAGGTCAACCTAGTCTACACACCAAATTCCACCCCAGCCAAGGCTACATAGTGAGATCCTGTCTCCCAAAATAAATAAATAAAAATAAGCACCCACGTCATTGCTTATCAACACATGACATTTTGTATCCTAGGTCAGTGAGACCAGAATTCAAAACAAACATAAATGATTTTGGAAGTGAGGAAAATGCTTCAGTCTTTACCTTAGAAGACAAAGAGCTGCCAGAGTGGACGGTCAGTGAGAGGGAGGAGTGGTCTGCTGAGCCCTGCTTTAAAGATTAGTTCTGAGCTCCGCATGTAAAGGCTCATGCTGCCAAGTCTGAAGACTTGATTTCAAACGCAGGGACCCACACGCTAGGAGAGGAGAACAAATTCCCGCAAGCTGTCCTCTGAACTTCATACACATGCTGTGGCATGTGCACACTGATACGTATACAAACGCATAAATAATGCAATCTGAAAACAGCTAGGGGTGATGGTGTGTGCCTTTAATCACAAAACTCAGGAGGCAAAAGCAGGCAGATCTCTGAGTTCAAGGCCAGACTGGTCTACAGAGTGAGTTCTAGGACAGAGAAACCCTGTCTCAAAAAAAATCAAAAACAAAAAAAATCCCTGAAAATAATACTCTGTGTAGGGGTGGGACAACTTGCAGGAGTCAGTTCTCTCCATGTGGATCCCAAGAATTGAAATCAGGTCCTCAGGCTTAGCAACATGCACCTTTACCCACCAAACATTTCAATAGCCCAACTAGGAGAGGGAAAGAGGAAAAGAAAAAAGGGAGGGAGATGGGGAGAGAGGGAGCAGAGACAAACACATGCAAAAGAAAATAAACAGGACTTGGTAACGGGATAGGAGGGGGCTAGAGAGATGCTCGGTGGGAAAGGGCGCCTGCCCCACAAGCATCAAGACTGAGATTCTGTGGACACAAGCTCACCTACAAACCACTATTTCAAGGTGAAGGCAAGAGGATCAAGGGGGCTTGCTGGTACAAAGACTAGCTCTAGGCTCATTCCTGTCTCAAAAGAATGAGACAGAGAATAACGGTGTGATATCTGACCTCCTCTGGCTGGCTGGCAGACAGACAGACAGGCAGACAGACAGACACACACACACACCAAAAAAAAAAAAAAAAAAAGGAAAGGAAAGGATGACTCCCAAAAAATTGATGAGGGTTCTGTCTGCGATGGGGTCTCAGGTAGCTAAGAATGCCCTTGACTGTGTTCTCCTGCCTCCTTCTCCCACATACTGGGATTACAACACATGCCTTCATGCCTGGTTTATGTGGTGGTAGAAATCAAACCAAGGGTGAATGCTAGTTGAATAAGTATTCTACCAACTGAGCTACATTCCCAACTAAGTTTGAGTTGATCTAAAGACATCTAAAAGCAAACCAAATGGGCAACTGGCTTTAAGATCAAGAATTCAGGGATGTGTGGTGTTAGGACTTTCTAGGTGTCCCCTCTCTCAGAGTGGCAAAAAGAGCCACAGGCGCAGCTGAAATGGCCTGGGGAAGAGGGGAACAGTGAGAGGAGGGGCCTGAGACATTCCAGCTTCTATCAGCTGTAAAGCAATACACCAAACAAAACACGAGCCACAGCTGCAGAAGCACCCCAGTTCAGAACCCGCTGAAGGGGAGTGGCAGGCAGCCTGTAATCCCAGCACTCCAAAGGTGGAGACAGGAGGATGGTAAGTTAGAGGCCAACTGGGTTACAGAGCAAGACTGTCAAAAGGGAGGGAAGAGGGAGAGAGGGAAGGAAGGAAGAAAGGAGAGAGGGAGGGAGGGAGGGAAGAAGGAAACAAAAGAGAAGCTGCCATAATCAGCTGACTGGCTCCTGCTGCAGTGCCTTTCCCACATCTTAGACTTGCTTCAGTGCTCCCGCCAGAGCTCAAATCCTCCAGGTTATTGAGTCAATGACTGATGCTTCTACCCAGTTCCTTGGCCAGTCAATCTCTGCTCTGGCTCCCCACTGGCCTGGCTGAGACCTGCTCAGAACTGCACTGCTGTAAGCAGCGCTTTCTAGTTCTTTCATCTCCGCCTTCCAAAGCGGCACTGCAGTCTGAAATTGCCCACCTTTAGCCTTCTAGTTAGGCACAAGAGTTTATCATTTTTAGTGAGATATTTTGTTACTTAGAGACAAATGTACTCCAAATGACGTAACACCCACAAGCTGACAGGAAGAAACAAGAATGATGCCCACAAGATAACAGACTGCATGGCAGAAAGTATGTAAGTTACTAAGGAAAATAAACCTCTGAGCAAGCCTCAATGAGGTACATAAAACAAAAGGCTGGTTTAAAAACAGGAGGATATTTAATCCATTCCAAAAGTCCCATAGGAGAGAAGGAACTATAGGAAAACCATCTACCTATGATAGACAGAAAGATGCTGTTAGCTTCATGTTCACTCAGAGAATCTCAAGACTTGATGTTTCCAAGGAATAATATGTTCTCTGATACTTGCAGCAATTCAAGTAAGGCATCCATCTGTAGGAGTTCTGCCTGCTGGCGCTGAAAGGGAAGGAGTATCATCTGCAATGTGCTGTCCAGAGAAATGCTGGACAGCACAGGACACCACGGGCAGACAGGCTCTTTGATGGTGACGCAGCCAGACCCATAGAAACTGAGCTGGGGCAGGAATCTTCAGTCAGCTCATGTTAAGTTACAGCTTCAGTATTTTCATTTAACATCTTCAGCCTTTGGGGGCAAAACCCCAGACAAGGCGTTCAAGCCCCCTGCTGGTTGGTTTCATCATTATCCCGCCTCTTCCAAATCTGTCAGAAATGAAAACAATGATGAGCTCTGCAGGCAGCCATCATGTAACTATTCCCTGCCAGGCAGCAGGCAGCAGGCAGCATTCCGCCCCGCCCCGCCCCGCTGTCACATGCGCTGCCTTCCCCACTAATGACGCACACTCCCCACAACAGTCCCTTCCATCCCATTCATGTTTCCACACACCCTCAACTTTTGTTCATTCTTTTTTTATTTTTTCAGATTCATTTATTATTTAATGTGTATGAATGTCTTGTCTACACTTACGTATGCACCATGTGCATGCTTGGTATGCTCAAATGTCAAAAGACAGCTTTGGATCTCCTGGGACTATGTTACAGATCTCTGCTAAATCATAAGACCACAAACACACTTTGCTCACTTGCTGACTTACAGGCTTCTGCACTTTTCCTTTCTGAAAACCTGTTTAACTTCTGGGGACACATAATCTGGTCCCCTCGCACTCCTAAAGCACCCAGGCCTATAATCAAGACTCTACCTCAAGTCCACTGGGCCACACCCACCTGAATGTACGCCTCGGACAGTGTGATCATCTGGGGCAGGATGTCAGTCACCTGGAGGTCTTGTAATTCATACCACTTGCCGGTTCCCTGCACAAAGCATGAAAGTTTGGGTCAATCTGCTCTCGAAAAACAGAGGTGTGAAAATGATACAGCCAGGGATCAGAGACAAGATGACTGACTGCATGGCAGAAAGTATGTAAGAACGGCCACTAAACATCAGCAAGAGTCAAAACCTTGGCTAGACCTGAGTCAATGAACAGTTTTGATAACCTCAATTCCTGTCAAGGAGTCTTTGAAATACAATGGAGTACCAAACATTTTGCGTCCCCCCCACCTGTGTGTGTGTGTGTGTGTGCGCGCGCGCGCGCGTGTGCGTGTGTGTAGGGTGTCCTCACATGGTCCAGTCTAACATCAGACTTTCTCTTTAGCCAAGGAAGACTCTGAACTTCTGACTCTCCTGCTTCTACCTCAAGAGTGCTGGCACTATAGGTGGCCACCACCGCACCCAGTTCATGTGGTGTCTGGAATTAAACTAAAGGTTTTGTGCATGCTAGACACCCTGTCACATGAGCTAAATCCCTAGACCCACTTAAGGTGATTTAGGTGGCCACTCACAAGAAAAAAAGAAAATGTCCTCCAATCTCTAATGTCTTTTTCCTGTCCAAAAATGGTAAATTAGACGAACCTGCTAGAAAGTACATAAAGCTGGCTGCTAAGAACCTATAAATGGACATTCTCCTCCTCCATATCCTCAACCCAGAGACAGGAGAAACAAAGAAAAAGGTAAGGCACCTTGGTGGACACTGCCCATCACCTAGAGTTTGCCTGCAAACCAATGTCGCCAACAATAGCCAAACGACCTCACAGCATGCTGCCATGAAAAGACCTAACACATGAAAGAACTGCTGAGACCGACTGCAGATGCCTCAAGTTCAGAGTATAGGACTGCAGAGAAAATGTGGGCCTATATAAGCAAGTTCACTTCTGGCTCTAAGACTAGTTAAGCATGGCTCTGAGGCCAAATATCTCGGCACAAATCCCAATGTTACTGACTTCAGATAAATTCTCAGACTCTAAGTCTAGGTTTCCTCATGTGTGAGGGATGTGCTTTATAAGGACAGTAAACCATTAGTCCCAGGGACAATAACCTACATTAAAATTCTGCATTTATTCTCTGTGAGTTCGAGACCAGTCTGGTCTACAAGAGCTAGCTCCAGGACAGGCTCAAAAGCTGCAGAGAAACCCTGTCTCAAAAAACCAAAAAACAAAAACAAAACAAAATTCTGCATTTATACATATATTCTGTGTGTGCTTTTGTTTTCAGCTTTAGATACACTCTTAAAATGTGTTATCTCTGGTAGGCATGGCGGTAATACCTCTGATCCTAGTACTTGGGAGGCTAATGGCAGAAGAACTGCCACAAGTTCTCAGCCAGCCTGGGCTATGCCTACGTTCCAGGTCAGCCTGGGCTACAGTATGAGACCCTGTCTTAAAAACAATCCTGACAAAGTAAGGAGTCTCTAAACCAATGCTTCTCAAACGTTAATTTCATGCATATCAAAGGGTCTTGTTAAATAATGAAGAGCTGATGCAATGTGAGCCAGGGGGCTGAAATTCTGCTGTCCTAAGGAGCCCTCCGATGGCACCACAGCTCCTGGGGCTGGTGGGGCTCTGACCCTGAACAGAGGTTCTCAATCCTAACTGGCTAGCAGAACCTCCCAGGGAACTTTAGAACACTTGACACCTCATTCTGCACCCACACACTGTAAAGCAGAGTCTCGTAGTTAACCCTGATGCCAATCAATGCTTGGGGTAAGTAAGCATGCTACAGAGATGGGCTTAGCACCATAGGATCTGTGGCTGCATCCACAGCCTCTCTACTCCAGTTGAAAATTAATGTCTACCGTAACTGGGCTGGGGTACCTCCCAGTGGTATCTAACATAAGACAAAACTAAAACCATCCAGTACATACAGAGTTCTGAGGCCAGGCCCAGAAACGGCAAACTCAATCACACCACAGGAACAACGCCTATTTTGCAGCTCTGTTCCAGGCCAGTCAGAGGCCACTCACATGATGAAGCACGTGGATCCTATAGGAGCCCTCGGAGGGCTTGCCATCATGCACGATGTTGGCGATGAGATCATAAGTGGTGTTCTTGTGGACTGCTTGGACTTCTTCAGACAAGTATTCTCTTAGATCCACATTTCTGGAGATAAAGAGAAACAACAGAACATCAGACCATAGCTGTGAAGTTAGGGAAATGCCCCTTACAAATGATGCACAGAGCTGCTGACTGCTACTTTAGGGTCCTAGTTCTGGAAAGGTTTGTAGTGCCACAACAGTTCCAGTGTTGAATTCACATTTTCCAACAGTGAAAAACACCCCTTAGGAGCAAGTCTGGAGGGAAGGGTTTGAGTGGGAATCGTGGCTGTTACCAGACAGCTGCGAATTTAAGTCTTTTACAGAAGGATCGTAGCTCCACTGCCTCCCGACTGTGATGAGCTGAGGCAGCAGGGGCCTGCCCATAGGCCAAGAGTGTACCTGGCTACTCCGGGATCCAGGCAGCAGCTGCCCTTTGCCCCGAGGCACTCTATGGAAGAAGACTGATCACATGATGTGTCACTGTAACAGCTTCAATTTGAAAACTAGGCAACCATCAGCTTTCTTATTTTCAAGACTCTTACTTTTTCCATATTTTTTCAGTGAAGTTAGAGGCAAAATCATTGCAAGTAACCCAGCTGCCGTAGGTAGCAAAGGTATAAAAGGGGAATTTATTTGAAGGTTTCTAGACTAGAAACCAGCACTGAAGAAAACAATGGGTCCAGAGAGCTAGCTGTCTTCTGATCTTTGTATGTGTGGTATATGTACTTGTGTGCACATGCAGATGGCTGTGAGCACCTGGAGAGGAGACCAATACCTGGTGTCCTCCTCAATTACTTTAGTCCTTATTTCTGAGGCAGGGTCTCCAATGCACTTAGGGTTCAAAGACATTCTGAGCTACACAGTGATTCAGGTCAACTTGGTCCAAAGACTGACACTCTGCCTGTTTTTGAAGGGGAAAAAAAAAAACAACCAAAAAACCTTGGGGGCTGGAAAGAGGCTGGCTGCTAGAGGACCCAGGTTCACGGCCCAGCACCCACAAGGGGACTCACAACCACCTGTCCTATAACTTCAATTCCTGGGGATCCAATATCAAAAACATCCGATGTGATGTGCAGACAAACATGCTGACAAAACACCCACACACATAAAATAAATAAATCTTAAAAAACAGCTGGACGATGGTGGTACACACCTTTAATCCCAGCACTTGGGAGGCAGAGACAGGGAAGATCTCTGTGAGTTCAAGGCCAGCCTGGTCTACAGAGCTAGTTCCAGGACAGGCTCCAAAGCTAGAGAAACCCTGTCTTGAAAAAGCAAACAAAACAAAACAAAACAAAACCTCTGCCTCTACCAGACACAGAGACATACATCTTTAATTCCTCAGGAGACAGGTAGAAGGATGTCTTTGAGTTCAAAGCCAGCTTGGCCTATATACTGATATCCTGAACAGCTTTGTAGAGACCCTGTCTCAGAAACAAAACAAAACAAACAAACAAACAAAAGGTTTTTTATAAAAATTAAAAAACAGGAAAATGGACCAATTAGTAAAGTGCTCACCATGCAAGCCTGGTGGCCTGAGTGTGACCCCTGGGACTCAAATAGTGGAAGAAGAAAAATAAATCCCATACATCATCTTCAAACCTCCAGAAATATGCTGAGGCTCATCAACCAACGTATGAGTGCACACACATATACAAAATAAAGACAACATAATTTTTTAATGAAATTGTCTTTGAGTCCTGGTCTAATAAACCTCCTATTTTATAACTTCTCCAGAGCAAGCTTTCTAAAGGGCAAGCTACCCAAGTCCCAACTGCCAAATGTACAAATGCAGCTGCTAAGAGGAGAAACCTACTCCAGGCCCCAGAGAAAAGGCAGCAGGGCAGGTAAGGAGTTTCTGCAGGACTGAAGAAGCACAATCCACACAGTGGCCTCTTTGCAACTGAAGCTCTTTCCTATCAGTAACACACTGCCCACTCACAAGAGACTAGCTCTGACATAAAGCCTTGGTTGGTGGGATTTCAAAAGCAGTGCTTCTGAAGTCTCATTCAAGAGATGAGACAGGTGGCTTCTGTATTCCCCACCTGTCACACAAACAAGACAGTGACAGAAAACAGGAAGACAAGCCCAGAGAGAAAGAAGGAGCTGGAGAGATGGCTTAGAGGTTAAGAGCCTGGCTGCTCTTTCAGAGAACCCAGGTTCAGTTCTCTATACCTACATGGTTCACAACCATCTGTAATTCCAGTTCCAGAGGATCCAGTGCCCTCTTCTGGCCTCCATGGGCTCTATATGAACACGGCAAACACACACATGCAGGTAAGACACTCATAAACATAAAAAAAAATTAAAGAAATATTTTTTTAAAAAAGAAAATTCTCTTGTATTCCTCACTTAGAAATTCTTCTGCATGGCATCTGTCACAGACTCACAGTTCTAGTTTCTGAGGAGGCTGAGCTAAGGGCACAGTTCATTAAAGGCCAGGTTTGAGTTTCATAGCAAGATCCTGTCTCCAAAAATTAGATAAAATTTAGACAAAGCTCAGTGATACAGTAGCACCTAGGATGCCTGGTTCTGCCTCTAGTAATTAAGAGAAGATACCCCAGGACACCTCTCTCTTCTCACCATCTACTGCCACAGATTCTCAGGGAAGATGGAATCCATTAGAAAAACAAAACAAGCCCTACACTGGGAGGACCCTTAGGGCTCAGCCACTCTAAGTCCCACAGCCCAGAGTGCACTTTACCCACTAAGCCATCTGCCCAGCTAATCCTCCCTCTCTTTAGACTCACACAGAACCAAGAACTGGACATCTTTCCACAGGAAAACTGGCAGTCCTGGTGGTTGGGGGACTGAAAGAGAAAGACGATGAGGGGAAAAGGAGACCAGGAGATGAGCATCTGCCCACCATAAACCTGAAATCCTCTGCTATTTTAAACTACAAAGACTTAAAGTATGAAATTCAAAGACTACCAGAAACAGACAAAAGCGTAAAACTTCCCTGTCAACAAGAAAACTGGACATACTCTAGACATTCAAGTTAAACACAGGCCCAACCAAAGCCTTCCCCTGTCATCTGTGTTGGACTCCACGCTTCCTCCAACCTCAATACCCACTGACACACTTCTTGTCAGCCTGCCACGAGGCTTCCCCACATTCTCAGAGACCTTCTTCAGACCATGTAAAACACTGTCTCTTGGTGGTAGAGAGATGGCTCAGCAGGGAAAAGCACCGGTTCCTCTTCCAGAGGACTACAGTTTGATTCCTGGAACCCACATGGGTGCTCACAAGTGGCTGTAACTCCAGTTCCAGGGAATTTGATGCCCTTTTGGCCTCTGTGGGCACCAGGAATACACAAGATACAGACATACATGCAGGTAAAATAGCCATACACATAAAATAATTTTTAAAATTTAATTTAAAAAAATTAAGAACATTGGCTTTTCAGACCATAACCAATTACGTGAATTAAAGGTCTTTCTAAAGACACTTCAGGGCTGGAGAGATGGCTCAGTGGTTAAGAGCATTGCCTGTTCTTCCAAAGGTCCTGAGTTCAATTCCCAGCAACCACATGGTGGCTCACAACCATCGGTAATGGGGTCTGGTGCCCTTTTCTGCCCTTCAGGCATACATGCAGAAAGAATATTGTATACATAATAAATAAATAAATATTTTTTAAAAAAGACACTTCAGTCTTTCTGAATTAGAAGACAGTCAACGAAAAATATCAGGTACCTTTTCAGTTCATTCAAACAAATCATGAAAACTTAAGTCGGGTAGTGGTGGCATATACCTTTAATTCCAGCACTCAGGAGGCAGAAGCAGGTGGATCTCTGTGAGTTCAAGGCCAGCCTGGTCTACAAGAGCTAGTTCCAGGACAGATACCAAAGCTACACAGAGAAACCCTGTCTCAAAAAAACAAAAAATCATGAAAATTCAACTGCAGAGTAAATTTAAAGGTCCCACATTAAAATTTGTAATTTATGACAGTGTGCTGTCACATGCTTGTAATTACAGAACTTGGAAGGTAGAATACAGGAAAATCAAAAGTTCAAGGTCATCTTGGCTTAGAAAGTGACTTCAAAGACAGTATGGACTACATGAGACTATATCTCAAATAAGTAAACAAATAAATGACTGTATCTAAGTTAAATATTCTGCTGTGGAATAATCCTTCTATACACTGTATGCTTATATGTCCCTATGATTGGTTTAATAAACAAGCTGACTGACCAATAGTTGAATAGGAAAGTTAGGCTAGAAAGTCAGAAAATGCTGGGAGAAAAAAGGGTAGAGTCTGGAATTGCCAGCCAGACAAAGAGGGAATAGGAGATGAATGTGCCATGCTAATAAAGGTACCACCAACAAACAAACAAACAAACAAACAAATAAAGGTGCCACCACGCGGCAGACTGCAAATAAGGAATATGGGTTAACTTAAAATGTAAGAGCTAGGTGGTAATAAGCCTGAGCTACTGGCTGGGCACTTGTTTTGTTTTTCAATTTTTATTTAATTTTATTTTAGGTACATGGGTATGAAAGTGTCAGATCTCCTGGAACTGGAGTTACAGACAGTTGTGAGCTGCCATGCGATTACTGAGAATTGAACCCAGGTCCTCTGGAAGGGCAGCAGTGCTCTTAACCTCTGAGCCATCTCTCCAGCTCCAGCCCAGCATCTGTAATTAATACAAGCCTCAGAGCAGCTGCGGGACAGAAAAACTCTGACTACAATATCAATCTTTGGGGACCTTGAAATATATACATCCTTCCAGCAAAATCATTAATTTCTCTGATGAAGGAAGCTGGTTCTTGTAATCTCCAACCAAGTCAGTCCAAAAGGAACACTATGGAAAGATAATCCAGACTCACAGTCAGATGGGACAGCTGTAGACTTGGGAGGCTGATGGTATGGGAGGTCATTCTGTCCATGTGTTGCTTTTATTGGTTAATGAATAAAGAACTGCTTTGAGCCTATAGCAGAGCAGGGCAAAATAGAGGTAGGCAGGGAAAACTAAACTGAATTCTGGGAGAAAGAAGGCAGTTAGAGAGAAGCCATGTAGCCCCGCTGGAGACAGACGTCGGAACTTTATCCAGTAAGCCACAGCCACATGATGTTACAGATTAATAGAAATCGGTTAAATTAGTATGTAAGAGCTAGCCAATAAGAAGTTCGACCTAATATGCCAAGCAGTGATTTAATTAATACAGTTTCTGGGTGATTATTTCTGGACTGAGCAGCCGGACAAGCAAGCGGCTCCTACAACAGGCTACAGCAGGAGTTTCAAGTGGTCAGGATCATCTGCCAAGTTCAAGGACAGTCTGGGATTCATAAGACCCTGTCACAATGTCTCAAAAAGAGAGAAGTGGGGGGGGGGCACCAGAATGAAGTAGGGCAATACACACGTGATGGGGAAGTTGACAATTGTCGGGTTCTTCTCCACAAAGAAGTTGTTCTTAGTAAATCTCTTGATGCAAAAGATTAGATATGGAGGCAGCTTGGTGAGCTGGAAGCGCTTCAGGAAATTCTCCTTGTAAGTTTTGTATTCCTAGAAAAACAGTTTGATGACATTAGTGCCAGCACTCAGTGTCAGCACTCGGTACAAAAGGGACCTGAGCTTTGCTCTGGCTTTTAAACATAGCTCTGTATCACACCTAAAATTCAGAAAATACATAGTCCCCAAAATCACAAAAGAGGCTAAGATCAGCAATGGAGCAAACACAGAGTAAAATGCAATGGACTGCTTCAGCCAGTATAAGATCACACTGCTGAAACTAATACCACAGCTGTGCAGGCTCAGGCAAACACAGGGAACAAAACCGACAAATGAAAACAACGGTTAAAAGCTGAATTACCACCAGAAAGATCTTACTTTACACCAGGCGGCATGGTGGCACATACCTTAAATCCCAGCACTCAGAAGACAGAAACAGGGGGATCTCTGTGAGTTCAAAGCCAGCCTGGTCTACAAAGCAAGTTCCAGGATAGGCTCCAAAGCTACAGAGAAACCCAGTCTTGGAAAACAAAACAAAACAAAACAGATCTTACTCAAAATGGGGAAATTTTTCTTGCCTTAGTAACAGTGAAGCACCCTCAGTATTCCAAAGGAGGTGGCTAACAACTTCTTCCATCCTTTCTGTCTTAAAGATTCTAAGACCTGGGCTGGAGTAGCTCTGCAGTAAAACCTGTACTCAGCACACAGGAGGCACTGGGTCTATCTCAATCCCTGGCAACTGAAGCTCATATCTGAGAAGAAATCTCAGGGCTTGTGTAAGTAGTGTAGAAGGTCACATTTCCTGTGAGCTCATTCTACAATGGCCTAAGAAGAAAGGGAAGGGCCAGGACACCTGCCAACCCAAGGGGCTTAAAGCGAGTGAACATTAGCAGTTTCCCTTTTTCTTTTATGTGGATGGTGTTCTGCCTGTCTATGAACCCGTGTGTGCCCAGAGAGGTCAGAAGAGCATGCCAATTCCCTGGAACTGGAGTTACAGATGGTTGTAAGGTACCACTTGCATGCTGGAAACTGAACCCAGGTTCTCTGCAAGGGCAACACTCTGAACTGCTGATCCATCTTTCCAGCCCTGAGAATAGTTTCTCTCTCTCTCTCTCTCTCTCTCTCTCTCTCTCTCTCTCTCTCTCTCTCTGATTTTCAAGACAGGGTTTCTCTGTGTAACTATGGCTGGCTGGCCTTGAACTAAAAGATCCACTTGTCTCTGCCTCCCTAGTGCTGGGGTTAAACATAAATTCTTATCCTTGTCTGGGAATATACCCTAATAAAGCACTTGGTTAGTATACATGAGGTTGAGGCTCAAACCCCAGTAAAACCTAAGCTTACATTTAGTTAAGAGACAGGACTGAAAGACTAATCATAACCAGAAACAATCAGCCAAGGCTTCCTTCTGAACTGACTGAGTTCTAAACGGAAAAACAGATCCCTTGAGATCCACAAGTTGCTCAAGGAAATAGAATATATTTTCAATTTAGAGAGAGAGAGAGAGAGAGAGAGAGAGAGAGAGAGAGAGAGAGAGGAAGAGATGTTAGGTGAAAGTGGGTGTATACATGCTATAATTCATGTCTAAAGGCCAGAGGGCAATTTCCAGGAGTCTGTTTTTTCCTTCCACTGTGGGCTCCAGGGTCTGAACTTAGGTTTCCAGATCTCCATGACAAGGGCTTTGACCTGCTGAGCCATCTCACTAACCCCAAGAAAATACTGATTTTAAATTAGAATATGCCTGCTTCAATACTATCTGGATAATAAAACAGCAATTAAGAGACCCACTTCTGACACTGCATAGTGAGGGGCCTTACAGACCTCCTCCCCAGCAAATTGAGAGAAAGTTATTAAAGGTCATCTAGAAAATGAAGAAACTTTTTACAAAAGAAAGGGTTTGGGTACTTCTCCAAAATGTTAATAAGACAGCAAGGGAAACAAGAGTGTGGGGTCTACACTGTCCCTTCCAGCTCAGCAAGAAGGAAACATCACTTCAAAACAGTTCAAGGTTCTTTTCTCCCCACCCCAGGAGTCCAGTTTCACTGGGTTGTGGTGGCACACACCTTTAATCCCAGCACTTGGAGGCAGAGGCAAGTGGACCTCTGTGAGTTCAAGGCCAGCCTGGTCTACAAAGTGAGTTCCAGGACAGCAAAGAAACCCTACCTCAGAAAAAAAAAAAAAATACAACAATTTGATACTGAGACTGAATTAACGGTAAGTACCTGTATTATTAACAAAAAATAACAGCAAAATTGACAAATTAAAAATAATTGTTGGAGCTGGAAGTGGTGGCCAGCACTTGAGTGGAGGAAGGAGAATCAAGAATTCAAGGCTGGTTCTGGCTGCACAGCAAGTTCTAGGCTAAGCTGGCTAGACAAGACATTATCTCAAGAAACACAACAAAATAAAAATTCTCTTTTTAAAGATGAGATTCCTGGGGGCTGGAGAGATGGCTCAGAGGGTAAGAGCACTGACTGCTCTTCCAGAGGTCCCGAGTTCAATTCCCAGCAACCACATGGTGGCTCACAACCATCTGTAATGAGACCTGGTTCCTTCCTTGCCAGCAGTACATTGTATGCTTAATAAATAAATCTTAAAAAAAAAAAAAAAAAAAAAAAAAGATGAGATTCCTGTATTTCTTGAGTTTCCAAACATCTGAATCTCCAACTTTTCTTTACAGTACTCAGAGGCAGGTAGGAGCCATGTAAGAAGGGCTCCAAAGTTAAAGAGTTAAATACCAGAGAGGCTGGGAGACTTGAAAAAGACAATACATTCAGAGTAAGACTATGATATTTATGCGCTGATTCTGAAATAGAAAAGGATGCAGAGGCTGGGGAGTAACTTGTTTATAGAGCACTTGCCTTCCACTTCCAAAGCCCTGTTGTCAACACTGAAAAAAAAGGGTGCTGGTGATGATAATGTTAAAATACAAACCGAGAAAGCAGGGCAAGGGTGGCAATGTGGCTACCTTCTCAGTGATGCCGTTGAACTTGGCCAGGATGTTGAAGAGCGGCACCTGGGGGATAATGAGCTGCTCCTTCTCATCCTTATAGAGTGGGGCGGTGGGAAGGTCCAGCGTCAGGTACATGAATGTGGACTCCACCATTGTCTCTTGGTACTCATCATTATGGAGCAGCTGTTCTTTCTCTTCCGCTGGCTGGAAATGAATGAGAAGACAAAAGAGGAAAGAAGAGTGAACAGCAGGAAGCAAACCCACAGAGACATGATGCTCACTCACATCCCCTAGTCCAGAGCCCAGGCAGCCGTATGCAGAACCACCTGACAGTATTCATTCAAAAACTGATGGCATGTGTGTGCATGCATGTGGTCATCCAACTAGAAAGGTGACTGATCGCTGACAGGAGACCTTCAGGGGGAAGAGTGGGAAAGGGAATACAAGGGACATGAAGCAAGAGGAGGAACTATTGTAGAAAGAAACCCGCCAGGAAGAGAGCACTGGGAACAGAGCAGGGCAACGAAAGAGAGGGTTAATGAGAACTAAGTGTAATGGCACACGGGTTTGAAGACACCACTCAAACCCATTCCCTTGTAGACCAACTCTTAAAGAAAACACTAATCCTCTTTGAAAGGGTTTTACTTATACACCTACTATTTAAAAAGTTCTCAAGAAGCTCAGCTGAACCACTCAGTGGTCAAACCACTTCAACCAAGACTACCAACTACAAACTCTAAAGTTCACAGTACATGGCCACTATGGGCACAGAGCTGCCCTACAGCAGGTGCTTCGTCAACTTCTTTGTGGGCACATCCTGTCTATTCTCTAAGCTCCTGGTTCCCCAAGTCCCTCAAGGAACATTTATCAGGCTAGAATTCTGTTCTGGACACTCACCAGATCAGGATGAGGAAGCTTTTTAGTGAAGATTCTCATTGACCCCTGGAAAACATCAGTCACAATAGCTGTCAAACAAAAAGCAAAATACAAAGTTTGTGAAACCAGAAAGCATGTCAAGAACATATCCCAACTTCTAAATTTCTGGTATAAACCAGAACAGTGTAAGACTCAAGCTCTTCTTAAGCACAGAAGCTTCACCTTGTAACATATATCATTGTACTTACATAATTATTTTCCTAAGTAATTACATTATATCTCCTCCACACGACATTCTTTATCCATTGGGCTGGGTCATGAAAGGGGAAAAATGTGAGTTTGAAAAGAATAACTTAAAAACATAATCATTTTAAAAAGAAAGATCCTTAGAGATGACTGAGCAGCTAAGGACACTTGTTGCTCTTGCAGAGAGAACTCAGGTTTGATTCCCAGCATCCACATGGTAGCTCACAACCATTCCAGAGGCTCCAATACGATCTTCTGACCTCTGAGGGAACCAGGCACACACATGGTGCACATAGCAAAAGGTAGGCAAAACACCGAGACAAATAAAATAAATAAATCTTTTTTTTTAAAATATCAGTCAGAACTGGACATAGAACTGGGTGTGGTAGCTCACACCTATAATTCTAGCACTTGGGAGGTGGAGGCAGGAGGATCAAGAGTTCAAATCCAACTTTAGCCACATGAGATCCTACCTCAAAACAATGAAAACAAAAATAGGTAAAAAGGGAAATGGCTTGGTCAGTAGAGAGCCTTCCATCAGGTATGAAGAAGACCTGAGTTTGATCCCTAGATGGGTAAGGCCCATCTCACCTCTAATCTCAGCACTGGCCTTCACAGGTGTATGTATGTATATACACACTCACACACACACACACACAGAGAGAGAGAGAGAGAGAGAGAGAGAGAGAGAGAGAGAGAGAGAGAGAGAGAGAGAGAGAGAGAGAGAGAGAGAGAGAGAGAGAGAGAGAGAGAGAGAGAGCCTCAAAAGTAACTTAGTCGGGGCTGGAGAGATGGCTCAGCGGTTAAGAGCATTGACTGCTCTTCCAAAGGTCTTGAGTTCAATTCCCAGCAACCACATGGTGGCTCACAACCATCTGTAATGGGGTCTGGTGCCCTCTTCTGGCCTTTAGGCATACATGCAGAGAGAATATTGTATACATAATAAATAAATAAATATTAAAAAAAAAAAAAAGCAAAAAAAAAAAAAAAAAAAAAGCAACTTAGTCAAGGTATTTCTGCCCTCAAAAGGCTGTAACCTATACTGAACAAGAGAGAGAAATGACTAAGATGGTCAACAAGAACAAAACCAAGACAAAGACTCAAAGCAGGGGCTGGAGAGATGGCTCAGAGGTTAAGAGCATTGCCTGCTCTTCCAAAGGTCCTGAGTTCAATTCCCAGCAACCACATGGTGGCTCATAACCATCTGTAATGGGGTCTGGTGCCCTCTTCTGGCCTGCAGGCATACACACAGACAGAATATTGTATACAAAATAAATAAATAAATAAATAAATATTTTTAGAAAAAGACTCAAAGCACACAGGGTCACAGAATCCCAGCGGAACATAAGTTAGAGACCTGAGAGAATGAGCTTGGCTGAATTTACCTCGCAGACAGGGCAGAGCTACCTAGACTAAGAACCCAACTCCATCACCCAGCAGAGCCATCATAACCCAGAAGACAAGAGCTGGGTGTGGAGGGGCACTTATTCTCAGGCAGTGAAGAAGGAAGATTAGGAATTTGAGGCTAGCCCAGGCTACAAGGCAAGACCTGATCTCAAAACAAACAACACATACACAACCACACAATCAATCAAATAAAAAAGAAGACAAACAGCAGGGCATGGCGTTGACAGGTCTTTAATCCCAGCACTTGGCAGAGGCAGGCAGATCTCTGTGATTTCAAGGCCAGCCTGGTCTACAAAGCAAGTTCCAGGACAACCAGGAATGTTATAAAGAAAAACCCTGTCTTGAAATACAAAAACAAAAAAGAAAGCTACACTGCATTATGTCTCTAGAATGACTCACCTGACTCTGCAGTCTATAAGCTACAAAGTATAACTGGAATTCAAATTAAACAAGAGAAGCTGAGGGTCAGAGGGACGTTTAGTTTAGTTTTGTGCCTACAAGCAGAGCCACTTTTCAGTCTGCTCTACCATTCAGCTCAGTCCTTCAACAGCTCTAGCACTAGAGGAATCTAAGAATCTAGAACACGATGCTCCCACTCTCCATTCCAAACTGGGTCAGAATTTCTAGAGCATAATTATACCTATTTCTGATTTGTAAAAAAATGCTTTGGCCAATATGTGGTGGTGTTTGTCTTTAATTCCAGCACTTGGGAGGCAGAGACAGGTGATCTGTGTGAGTCTGAGGTCAGTCTGGTCTACCCAGTCGGTTCCAGGACAGCCAGCCAGAGCCACATATAAACTCTGTCTCAAAAACAACAGCAAAACCAAGCTCTGACTTGTTCTAGAGAGATGGTCTAGCAGTTAAGAACACATACTGCTCTCGCAGAAGACTGAGTTCAGTTCCTAGGACCCACTTCAGATGGCTCACAACCACCTGTCACTCCAATCCCTGGGCTTCTGACAGGCTCTGATCATCGAATGCTTCTGTACACGTGTGGTGCACACACACTCATGCAGGCACATTAAATAAATAAACATTTTAATCTGAGTAAAATGACACATGCTTGTAATCCTAACATTTGGAGGTGAAGGAGCTTTAATTGATACCCAAAACAATATCAATTAATGGAGCAGAGTGCTATTTCAATAAATATATAGTACAATAATGGCCAGGTGAGGCTAATTGGCATGTTCATCTCTAAACATTTATCATTCCCTGTGCTCAAAACATTCAAAATCCTCTCTAGAAGCTCTACTGAGATACACAGTTAGTGGATGTCAACCACTTTTACCAACTGTGCCAAAGAACACTGAAAGCTCCTCCTCCTGCTAACTTCTCTGTCTGAAAGCCCTTAGCCCTAGGCCTCTGGTAACCAGGATTCTACTCTCGGCCTCTGGAAGTTCACTTCTGGAGGGACAAGACACAGCCATGTCTCTGTCTGTCTTACTTCACTTAACCCCAGTATCTTCCAGGCATTTCTGCTTAAAAACTACTGGGGCCAGGCAGGCAAGGCAGTATATATTTGTAATCTCAGTATAAGAGAGGCTGAGTTAGGAGGATCACAAATTCCAACCCAGCCTGGGCTAGGCAGCAAGAACATATTACAAAGACTTAAAAAAAAAAAATAAAGATAAAACAACAACGAAACAACCAGGAAAAAAAAATAAACTGAGAATATAACCATATTCTAATAAAAAAAAAAAACAGGGCAAGATCAATTCAGGTCTAGCACAGCCTAATGGCACATGCCTGTAATCCCAACTTCTGGGGTGGAAGCAGAAGAACCATGCAGTCTGAGTCATTTCAGTACAGAGGAAACTGAGACAGAAAGAACCTGAGCTCCAGGCCAGCCGGGGGTCCAGCAAGACTTTGTCTCAAAATGGAAGAAGCAGTATAAGTATAAATGTTTTTCTAGAAAAAAAGCAAAAACAAAGAAAATGAGGCTCTCTTTGGACAAGCAGCACGACTTACTCTTCTTCTTCTTCTTGGTGCCGCCCAGAGCCGAGTGCAGAGCATTCAGAAACCAAGACAGGAAGTCAACTCCATCCCCTGGGAACAAAGGGAGAGAGAACATGCTGAAGCTCAGAGGCAGGAAAGGAACCCAACCATGTACTGGCTGGTTCTCCTCACGCACCCCATCTTGTGCATCCTCCTCTACCTAACAACAAACACCCGCACTCCTCAAGGTCAAGCTTACTTTTTTTTTAATACTTTTTTTTTTAAATTTATTATGTATACAGTGTTCTGTCTGCAGGTATGCCTGCAGGTTAGGAGAGGGTGCCAGACCTTACTACACATAGTTGTGAGCCACCTTGTGATTGTTGGGAATTGAACTCAGGACCTCTGGATGAACAAGCAGGGCTCTTAACCACTGAGCCATCTCTCTAGTCCCCCAAGCTTACTCTTTAGTCTTCTCTTTCTCTCAAGGTATTTTGATCTACAGTTGGACCCTGTCACTTCCATCTCAGAATGTACTTCACCACCCAGTGATGATAATAATGAATGACGGCCCTGTAACATCCATACCTTCAGAGTGGCTCTGACTTCCTTCCTCACTTCCCTATCTTAAAGACTTATCTTTCAGGAAGGTGACTTAAAGTGCTATTTCCAAGAAAGCATCCACACACAATGCAAAGCAAAGGATTCTGGGAACAAGCAACATTCCTGGCCCATGATAAGAGTGCCTAAGAAGAAACTAGGTGCCTACCTCCCAAGTATGTCTGAGATAATGGCTACTGTCTTACCAGATGTCTGTCTCCATTCACTTCCCCTCTGTTCATCTAGTTAAAATTTATAAGGCTATGTATTCTTCTTTAACTTCATCTCCCTGATTCCAAAGGCCTGACAGCTCTACAAAATTACTTTCCTAGATTCACACACACAATGCTTTATTTAATTACAAATGACCAAAGCAAGAACTTGTCTATGCACCCACATCAACTGATAATGCCCAGACACTGGGGTCTCAGACACTGGGGTAACTACTTAACTGACAATGCAAACCATGACTATGGAGGAGGAAACAAGGGAAGCTCACTCTTGGGGCTCAGGCTTTTCTGCAGCTCTAACCGTCATGCTTTAGCTCTGCAAAGGTGTCAAAACTGAAGGAAAGGCTAACAGAGAAAACCACCCATGGTACACAAAATAAATTTCTCTATAAAAAATATCATATCTTGTTGTAGCCCTGACATAAAAACAAAAGAAAGCTCATTGCTTAGGCAGAGGATCTGAGTTCAGTTTCCAGCCTCTGCAATGGATGGCTCACAACTACCTGTACTCCAGTCTCCAGCTTTAGGGAATCCAACAGCCTCTTCTAGAATCCAGGAACACCTGCACATTTAAATATATACACATACATATTCACACACATACTCCATGGGCACCTACACACACACACACACACACACACACACACACACTTAAAAATAAATCTTAAGGGCTGGAGAGAGGGCTCAGTGGTTAAGAGCACTGCCTGCTCCTCCAACAATCCTGAGTTCAATTCCCAGCAACCACATGGTGGCTCACAACCATCTGTAATGAGATCTGGTGCCCTCTTCTGGCCTGCAGATAGAATACTGAGAATACTGTATACATAATAAATAAATCTTAAAAAAAAATCTTAAAAAT
The DNA here is from genome assembly GCF_903992535.2 of Arvicola amphibius. NCBI lineage: Eukaryota > Metazoa > Chordata > Mammalia > Rodentia > Cricetidae > Arvicola > Arvicola amphibius. The sequence continues at coordinate 75,388,012 of NC_052048.2, read as the reverse complement.
CAAAAAAAAAATTGAGACCTCACAGAGTTGGTGCAGAAACCAAGTAATTTTATGAATCTGGATGCTGGATATGTGAAGCTTCATCTAGCACAGGAGGTGGCTGTCCCCTGTTCAGAAGAGTAAGTGTTACTACTGGCCTGTTGCAAACTATGAAACTCCATGCTCAAATGTCTTTGCAACTTCTGCTCATTTGGAAATAAATCATGGGGTTCTGGTCAACATACACTATCTATTCCCAAGTGTATCTTACTCTCTGTTGCCCGAGTCTCAGCTCCTCATCTACTTACCTTATCATCTCCTAGTTAGTACTCTTCTCCTAAGTCCCTGAGAATCTGAAAGGCACTACTACACAACCATGGTGGCACATGCCTTTATTTCTAGCATGTAGGATGCAGAGGTAAGTGGATCTCTGTGCCCGTCTGGTCTACATGGCAAGTTCCCAGACAGCTAGGGCTCAGTAGGAACCTGTCTATTTAAAAAAAAAAAAAAAAAAAAAAAAAAGTATTGTGGGGCTGGAGAGATGGCTCAGCGGTTAAGAGCACTAGCTGTTCTTCCAAAGGTCCTGAGTTCAATTCCCAGCAACCACATGGTGGTTTACAACCATCTGTGATAAGATCTGGTGCCCTCTTCTGGCCCTGCAGACAGAACACTGTAAACATAATAAATCTTAAAAGAAAGAAAAAAAGAAAAAGAAAAAAAGAAAGAAAAAGGTATTGTGAGTAGAGGTGGCAGGAGAGATGGCTCAGTAGTTTATAGTACTTGTTATTCTTTCAGAGGACCTGGGTTTAATTTCCAGCACCCACATGGCAGTTAACAACTGTCTGTAACTCCACTTCAAGGGGATCTGACAACCTTTTGTGGCCTCCTCCGGTACCAGGCATGCATGTGGTATGCAGACATACACATAAAGGCAAAACACTTACACACATAAAATAATAAAAAAAAATTTAAAAACCAAGCCACTGACCTTTCTCTCTGTGTAATTTATTCCTCAATCAGAATAATGGGATTTTATTTTGGTTTGGGATTTTTGAGAAAAGACATCATGTAGCTAAAGATGGTTTTGAACTCCTATCTCCACCTCACAGGTGCTGGGATTATACGCATGGACTACCATGCCCAGGTCAGAATAGTGTGTGTGTGTGTGTGTGTGTGTGTGTGTGTGTGTGTGTGTGTTTGTGTGTGTGTGTTTGCACGCGTGTCCTACTGTCCCGGAACTCACTCTGTAGACCAGGCTGGCCTCGAAATCAAGAGATCCGCCTGTCTCTGCCTCCCAGTGCTAGGATTAATGGCGTGTGCCACCGCCCCCCCCCATGGAACTGTTGTCACACTTTGGCAAGTGCCAACTGATTTTCAACCTTAAGATAAAACCCAGTCTCCTTACAAAGACACAGAAACTGGGAAATCCCCTTTCCTAACTACCACCCTGGTTCTCCACTGACCCTGGGATCCAAGATGTGACTACTTACTCTCTGTGCCAGACACATTTGAGCATCCCAAACTATACTGGAACCCCATGCCTGCCTAGCCATGCCTATCACCAACCCACCTCCTCCTCTACCTAGCACTCAGGACTCTACCCATATGTTTACCTGGGTCTCTGCTCCATGAGTTGGAGAGGCTGCTTTTTCTCATCACAGCACTTAACATCCTCTAATTACTTCCTATACAATTACCTTTTCTGTTAGCCTGGCATTTCCTGGAAGAAAACGATCATATACCTCAACCTGTAGCTCTAACACTCAGGAAGGAAAGTAGAGGACAACCCAGCATGGGGAAAGCAAAGACAGGCAGAATTCAAATACTCTCTGTGAGTTTGGGGTGAGCGCCAGGCCAGTCAGGGCTACAGAGTGAGACCTTATCTCAAAACCAAGAGTACAGGATGAACAAATGGATGCAATGTGGTACTGCATAAGACCCAGCTACTAAGATTAACCGGAGACTTCACTCAGCAGCAGTTAGAACTAGGCTGAGAGATGAGAAAGAGTGGAAAACTTCCCTGAGTACCCAACAGGGGACACAACAAATGAGCAGCACAAGCAGCAGCTACTTAACAACAAGGCTTGCCTAGGATCTCCCATAAGCAATACCATTATTCTGACAAATACAACAGATTTTTGTATTCTCTCTTTGAGAATACAGCTACAGTCTCTTCGATCCCCTACACAAATCTCTTTGGACCCACTGATCAGAAAAGAATGAAGACCCTAACCCCCTATCCAGAGACAGTCCCTTCATGTCCTATCAGGATTCACTGACAAGTGGAAATAAATGTGTTCACCGGCTCTGAGATGCCCCTGAAATGCGGTCCTCAAGTCAGAGAGATGTGGGTGATTTGTCTCTCACCTTGTTTGGTGATCTGAAAAGTCTTCTTGCTGCAAAGGACAACAGCCTGAAGCATCTCATGAGGAGAAACATGTGCCTTGAAGTTTCGGGGGTTCCAGAGCTTTCTCATCAGCTCTCCAAAACGCTGGACCAATAAAAACATAATATCCCCTGGAGGGCGCTTGATGTTCTTATAATTGTCTTCCTCCAGGAAGTAATTCCGAAGAGGAGGAACATTAGACAGAGCCTGGAAATCAAGCATTCCAGTTAGCACAAATCCCTTTGCAGGACCACTTAGGACCAGGCTGTTTCAGCTAACATTCAGATAAAGCCTGTGACAGGACTAGGATAGCCTTCAAACATCCAAAAGAAACTGACTCTAGGGACTGGTAAGGTGGCTCAGAGGGTAAGAGCGCTGGCTGCTCTTCCTGGCTGTTCTTCCAGAGGTTGAGTTCAATTCCCAGCAACCATGTACTGGCTCACAACCATCTACAATGAGATCTAATGCCCTCTTCTGGTCTTCAGGCATACATGCAGGCAGAACACTATACATAATAAACAAATAAATCTTTAAAAAAAAAAAAGAAGGAAGGAAGGAAGGAAGGAAGGAAGGAAGGAAGGAAGGAAGGAAGGAAGGAAAGAACAAACAAACTGACCCTCAGAAAATGCTGCCAGAGCTCAGAGAAATGTCCTTCACTGAGTCACACAAAATAAAGGCTGACAAACACTTAGTGAATGTACACAATATGAAGGACTTGAAAAGTCAAGCAGAGACTCAGGTCTGCAATCCCAGTACCTGGGGGGCTGAGGCAGAAGAACTACAAGTTTGAAGCCAGCCTGGACTATGTATGAAGACAGCCTGGACTATGTAGGGAGTAGCCTAGGCTACAGAGCAAGACCCTAGTTTAAAAAAAAAAAAAAAAGATAAAATAAATTAAAAAAAGCACACACACAGAGCAACCGAACAAATAAACAAAAAACCAAGCAAAATCAAAAGTCTTCAAAGAGTATTCAGAGCTAGGGAGATGGCTCAGCGGTTTAGAGTGCATCCTGATCTTGCAGAGGACCCCAGGACCCACGTCTGGCAGCTCAGAACCACTTGCAACTCCAGCTCCAAGGTGTCCAACACCTTCCTCTGGACTCCACAAGTACCTGCATTCATACATACACATACACGGTACATACATATACACAGAAAGGAAGGAAGAGTCAGGTGGAGGTGGTGCATGCCTTTAATCCCACCACTCCAGAGGCAGAAACAGGTGATCTCTGTGAGTTCAAGACCAGCCTGGTCTACAGAGCGAGTTCTAGGACAGGCTCCAAAGCTACAGAGATATAGAGAAACCCTGTCTCAAATAAATATATAAATAAATGAATGAATGAATGAATATTTTTTAAAAAGAGGAAGAAAGGAGGGAGCAAGAGAGAAAAAGAAATAGAACCCACCACAGTGGTTCATTCTGGCATTGCCTAGCAACAGAGTCCACTGCCTTTCAAAATCTGGAAACTGCAGGAACCATAAACCTAGAAGCTGAAAAATCCCTCAGCATGTGGTAGCCGCCCCTTGGCCAGAAAGGAGTGTGCTGCTGGCTGCAGAGCAAATGCTCAGGTAGAGTCCTCAGACAGACCTGGGGTCTGGGACCTTCCAACTGTACTCTCTAAGAAAGTGTTAACTTCTTGGCGGCTTCCAGCTACTCTCCCCTCCCCATTGTTCTTTCTTGAGCATACCTGCAACACTGCATTTGCATAGTCGTTGGCTTTTATGTTGTTCAGTCCCACGATCCCTGGCAGGTAAGTGGTACCATCATATGCCCGGGACAATTTGGCTTGCTTGTCCAAGTTTGCAATTTGCTGCTTTGTGAAAGTAGGCTTCAACACATACTGCCAAGCAAAAAGAACACACAGGTTGTTGTAAACAGGGTTCACAAGGTATATCCAGAAAATAAAAATTCCCTGGTCACGAATGCCCCACTATATACCCTAAGGCTCAGCCACCAGGGATGAAGACCAAGGTAGGGAATATGTCCCCCACAGAGCTCATCTGCAAGGGGCTTTGTGACTAATCCTGAATCACTGAATTCCACGTCTGTCTTTACTCCTACAGTCTGGTCAACTCCATGATCAATGGCTGCCAGAACCCCAGGATCCTCAGGACTATGAAGACAGCAGGAGCCCAAGTCTCCAGTGGGGTATCCTGTGTACCTAGTTCAAGAGTGGAGCACCTTCTTCCCTGCCAGGCTTCCAAGGCTCCCAGGGCTGTGAAGGCAGGACAGAATCTTCCTGGTCACAGAATCATCATCATGAACTTAGTTTGAAACTTGAATTTATTCTACTTTTTCACTTTCTCTAGCAGGGCCCTTCCCAGAGTTCCTTGGGACAGCCCACAAAACAACGTGCCCGACACCAGCAACCTGGAACACATACTGTGATGTCCTCCAGTGAGGAATCGATGATCTCATAGTTGTCAGGAAGGCAGTAAAACTTGAGAGTGTGGAGGTTGAGGAAGACATGGTGGCTGAACTGGACGCTGTGAATATAGGCATGAGACTTCAAGCCCCGGCCTGTGGGAAAGGGGGAAGGGCTGTCAGAGAAAGGCCTAAAAGGCACAGATCAAGTTTGCTCCTGCCTCATTACTTTGTGCAAAACATGTTAAAAGCAAAAACAAAGTAAGTCCTATGCCATCCATGAAATTAATCCCCACATAAACTTCTCTCACAAAGAGAACCAGAAAGAACACTAAGACTTAAGTTAGAGAAATTAGTTTCAACATAAAAGTATACATGTAGATCGGGCGGTGGTGGCACATGTCTTTAATCCCAACATTCGGGAGGCAGAGATTGGAGGATCTCAGTGAGTTCGAGGCCAGCCTGGTCTACAGAGTGAGTTCCAGGACAGGCTCCAAAGCTACAAAGAAACCCTGTCTCAAAAAAAAAAAAAACAAAACAAAAAACAAACAAACAAAAGTGTATATATATATATATATATATATATACACACACACACACACACACATACACACACACACACACACTAACTTCATATGTATCAGAAACTAGGAGTATTGAAAAATATGTTATTTAATATATAAAAACATAAATACACACACACAGATATACCTATCCTGAGGCTGCCTTCCCATCAGCTGTCTTCAGCTCCCACCTGCACCCATGTCCGCTGTCCTTGCTACATCCCTTTATGTTTGTTATTGCTTAGCAGTACTAAGAGTTTTGCACACATTAGGCAATACTCCAGCACTAGTCTACTGTTGTGAAAGTTTCCTTAGTTTATGCTGTGGGATATTTGTTTAAGGATGCAAAGATATGTTGCATTCTTTAGTGTTGCATTTAACTATGTAAAGCTGTGTTACTTTGCCTTCCTAAAACACCTGACTGATCTAATAAAGAGTTGAATGGTTAATAGTTAGGCAGGAAAGAGGGAGAGGTGGGGTTGCCAGGCAGAGAGAATAATAAATAGGAGGGAAAATCTAGGCTTGAGTGAAGCAAAGAACAAGGAGGAGTGAGAATAGAAGAGGAGAATGCCAGGGGCCAACCACCCAGTCACACAACTAGTCACGGAGTAAGAAGGGAAGAAAGACATAGAATAAAGAAGGGTGAGAGACAGAGAGACAGAGACAAAGAGAGAAAAGAAAAGAAAGCCCAAAGGCAAAATATAATGGGATAATTTAACTTAGAAAAGCTAGCTAGAAAAAGCAAAGCTAAGGCTGGGTATTCATAAGTAAGAATAAGTCTCCATGTATTTATTTGGGAGCAGGGTGGCAGGCCCACAGAGTTAAAAAAAAAAAAAGAAAAAGAAAAAGAAAAAGAAAAACCAACTACAGGCTACCCTGCCAATCTTGCTAAATTGACTAAGCTGTCTCCAAACTTCCACCTTCCAATCCCCTAGCTCAGGTTCCTGAGAAGCTGGGACAACGTCTGCACCCCTCCCAGCACTCCTCTTTTTAGTATCACTCTCCTGCAGCACGTTCAAATGCAGAGGAGCCGAACACGCACTTCTAATCCCAGCAGAAGCAAGCACAGCTCTGTGTTCGAGGCCAGCCTGGTGTACAGAGTGAATTCCAGGACAGTCAGGGCTGTTATGCAGAGAAAGAGAAACACTGTCTCAAAAAGCAAAACAAAAACAAACCAACAGCCGGGCGGTGGTGGCGCACGCCTTTAATCCCAGCACTCGGGAGGCAGAGGCAGGCGAATCTCTGTGAGTTCGAGGCCAGCCTGGTCTACAAGAGCTAGTTCCAGGACAGGCTCTAAAAAAGCTGCACAGTAACCCTGTCTCGAAAAACCAAAAAAAAAAAAAAAAAAAAAAAAAAAAAAGAAAAAAAAGTTAGAAACAAACAAACAAACAAATGAAAACAAAGCATAAGGACACATGTGTATGAAGGAGCGTATGAGACCCCCATCATTTCATATTCTAACCTAAAACATTAAAAATAAAGGCTGAGCGGACTCCTTTAATCCCAGCACTCAGGAGGCAGAGGCAGGTGGATCTCTGTGAGTTTGAGACCAGCTGGTCTTCAGGGTTAGTTCCAGGAAAGTTGGAGCTACAGACACACACACACAAAATGTGTCTCGAAAAACCATGAAAAACAAAAAGGGTGCTTGCTTTGGAAGCACATATACTAAAATTGGAAGGATACAGAGAAGATTAGCATGGCCCCTGCACAAGGATGACATGCAAATTCGTGCAGCCTTCCATATTTAAAAAAAAAAAAGGCTGGGCATGGTAACACACACCTGTGATCCTAGCATTAGGGAGATGAAGACAGGAGAGTCAAGACCCTGTCTGAAAATATACACAACACACACACACACACACACACACGACTCTTTGGGGAGCTGGCAAGATGGTTCAGTAGGTAAGGGCATCTGCCACCAAGCCTAATGACCTGAGTTTAATTTAATCCTTGGAACCCACATGGCGAAAAGACAACCAATTCCCACAAGCCGTCCACTGACTTCCACACATGCCCACAAATATCCACACTGGTATATAAAACTAACCTTAAAATGTAATATATTTTCAGGAATTGACTTTGGAGACAGGCAGGATGACAACACCTACAATCCCAGCACTCAGATGACCAGAGACAGGGGACCTCAAGCCAGTCAAGCCAATACAGTGAGTTCTAGGTCAATCAGGGCTACATACTTAAGTATTGTCTCAAATATGAAAGGTGAAGAAAAACTGACCTTCATGTATTTCACTAACCTCTGTCCTTATTTTTATTCATTGCTATACAGTCTAGCAGAAATCATTAATGAAGGATTTGCTGATTGTTTTATCTGTCAACCTTGATCTCACATAAGCTCCCTACAAAAGCAAAAAAATGTGGCTTCTCTTTTTTTTACTTCCCCAGTATACTATGTACATGCATACTACTTGTTGGTCTAAATGAGTTAAAATAATACATTTTCAGAAAGAACTAAATAAGTATTCTCAGGAGATGATGACAGGGTACCTGCAAAACCCAGCACGAGAAAGCCTAGGGCAGGAGGCTCAAGTTCAAGGTAAGCCTGGCCTACATACTCAGACCCCACCTCAAAACAGCAAAGATATAAATGCAGAAAACATTAGACTCAGAAACCCAGGACCTTACCCAGGCAGCTCAGTGGTAGAACACTTGCCTAGGACATCTGAGAACCTAGGTTCACTGTCCAGTGCCAAAAGGAAGGAAAAGAGGGTGGAGGGAAAAGAAAGAAACTTAGAAGCTCAGTGCCAGGAGACCTAGGACTAACTCTTTCTCCCTTTCAGATGTGCTCAACTCTGATCAAGGAGAAAACCTCCAGTTTCCTGGGAAGAAAGACAGAAACTATTAAACATGGTTCCCAACAATAACTTACTTTCCACAAAAAAAGGAAAAAAAATAAGACAGCTTCACAGTTTAACGCATTTATCATTCATGCCATTTATTTACCTTGAAAGTACTTGCCACACACCAGACAGGCGTAGGCATTGATATGCGAGAGGGAGATAGAGCAGAGTTTCTCAAAGTCGAAGTCCAGCACACTCCTGAGAGACAGAACACAGGAACAATGAACAGGGATGAGGCAGTGGTGGCTCTCCATGCCACAATGCCACACACATCCTTAAGAGAATGTATTAACATAAAACCACATATCCAGCACTCCCCCAGAGCAGGCTCAAAGTGTCTGCATCAAACACAAATGCCCACAACACACTTTTTCATTAGATTCATCCAACTGTGGATCAATATTTGGAAAAAACAAAAGTTACATCTTCACTAAACATATACAGACATTTTCCCCTTTGGCATTATTCCCTAAATGACTATTTTGCATAGCACTTGACACTATATTTGGGATTAGTAATCTCAGACAATTTAAAGTAACAGGAGGATGTGCAGTGAACATATGTAACTATATAAATATTGAATATATGTAATATATCCAACAGCCAGATTTTGGCATGTATCAGGGAGTCTTGGTCCCACTCCCCCCATGGATATGAGACAACCTTTTCATAGAGGCCCAACTCCTCTAATTCTGGCACCTGGAAGACTGAGTCAGAAAGACTGCAAGTCCCAGATCGTCATTGACTATAGAGTAAGATATCAAAAACAAAGACCCTTCCATTATATTCAAATTCTTTGCAGGAAAAACAACAAAGAGGACTAAGTAAGAGTCCAACAGCACTGAGAGAGTGAGGACATAAAGTGTAAACACGTCCTCTGAGAGACAAGAAATTCTGCCAGGCATGGTGGCACATACCTTTAATTCTAGCATTTGTGAGGCAGACGCAGGTGGATGTCTGTGAGTCTGAGGCCAGCCCAGTATGCACATTGCACTCCAAGCCAGTTGGGGCTACACAGTGAGACCTTAGCTCAAAAATAAATAAAAACTTTATCTTTGTTTAAAAGAGAAAAAACAAAAAACAAAAACAGCCAGGCAATGGTGGTGCACACCTTTAATCCCAGCACTTGGGAGGCAGAGACAGGTGGATATCTGTGAGTTTGAGGCTAACCTGGTCTAGAAAGCCAGTTCCAGGACAGCCAGGGCTGTAACCCAGAGAAGCACTATCTCAATAAACAAACAAACAAACAAACAAACAAATAAATAAATAAATAAATGATGGAGGAGGATCATCTATGTGTTACTTTCATTGGTTAATAAAGAGACTGCCTTGGCCTTTTAATAGGGCAGAAAATTAGGTAGGTGGAGTAGACAGAACAGAATGCTGGGAAGAAGGGAAGTGAGGCAGTCACCATGACTCTCCTCTCCGAGACAGACGCAGGTTAGGATCTTTCCTGGTAAGCCACCACCTTGTGGTGCTACACAGATTACTAAATATGGGTTAAAGCAAGATGTAAGAATTAGCCAATAAGAGGCTAAAGCTAATAGGCCAAGCAGTGTTTAAATGAATACAATTTGTGTGTTGTTATTTCGGGTGTAAAGCTAGCCATGCATGAGCTGGGTGGGACAAAAGACAGGCCTGCTCGCCTCCTCACTACAAATAAATAAATGGTAAAAAGTGGTTGGGGGATTCTGCTGAATGGCAGAGCACTTGCCCAGCAAACACAGGACCCTAGCACACACACACACCAAAAAAAAAATTAAGAAAAAAATCCACGAGAGAGAGAGAGAGACAGAGATGAGGGAACAAGCACCTGAAGAAGTTTGGACACCTACAACTAGACCTGGCCATTAAAACAAAAGCAGTAAGTGTGACTGCTCAACATTAAAGGAACAAAAAGTCTTTTATGTCCACTGAATCCACAACTGTGAGAGAGATTTAATAGTAAATATTAATAGTTGTACTGCTGAGGGATCAGTTAGCCACAAATGGTCATTGATAACTAAGTTTTAAATTTAGTTCCTGGACTGAAATATAGCTCAGTGGTAAAGCATGTCCAGCATGAGAGGCCTGGATTTGATTTCAAGTATGATAGAGAAACTAAAAAATCAGTGCTTCAACTGCTAAGGCCATATTTCAAATCCTCAAGAGTCGTGTGTAGCCTGTACATCCTATAAAGGACAACACTTACGAAAAGCAATTACTGATGGGCTTGGTGGGGCACACCTGCAACCCCAGGACTGAGCAGCTGAGGTGGGGGATCGAGAATTCAGTGTCAGCCTGGGCATATTATCAGAACCTTGTCTCAAACAAAACAAAACAAAACAAACAGCATTTTAAATGCAATTCTGTATTGTGGAGAATTCTACTGGACAGCACTATCTTAGAAGATAGGCTGTAGACAACTAGAAATCAAAGAAAATACAAGATAAGGGGACTCTCTCTGCTATACACAAAAACCACATTTGGGGCCTGGAGAGAAGGCTCAGCAGTTAGGAGCAACGGCTGCAGACAACTGGAGTTCAGTGCCCAGCACTGACACCCTCTTCTGGTCTCCACAGGCACTTGCACACACATGATACACACTAACTTGTGAAAGAACACACACAGCTAAATCTTGAAGAAACAGAAGTCTTGGCAACTTCTTCGAGAAGCCCACACCCATGCTCTTAGGTGTGTCTTGCCTTCTTGTGAGTACTTCTTTCCCTTAACCCTGTGCTTAAGTCGATATTAAAATTTCTTCAAAGTGCCTCAGTAACAGAGAAAATAATTATATTTTGTTTAATGAATCTTGAAAATCTAGAATAGCACCTGATAAGTGGTGTGGATTCAATAAGTATTTCAGTATGCTACTGTAACTTCAGGTACACATGTATCCCTGAGTTACAAATTAGAAATTCAGAATCAGATAAAAGCTTTTACTGTGTATGGATGTTGACTCGACAGGTAATGGTGACACATGTCTTTAATCCCAGCACTCCAGAGACGGAGAGGCAGGTAGATGTCTGAGTTCCAGAGTAGCCTGGTCTACAGACTGAGTTCTAGGACAGCCAGAGATACACAACAAACAAACAAACTTTGCCACTCTGAAGAGACAAAATGGAAGAACATGGCAAGAAGCACAATTTTTGAGGCCAAAAGGCTTTAAATGAGGAAAATTTGAATGAACTGTTCACTGCTCAAAATTTTTACCATATTCTGCATATAAAAACCCACTGATTTTGACTGTATGGTCCTGGGATTAAACCCTGGGCCTCTGACAGGCCAGCCCAAGTGCTCCACTGCTGAGCTATATCCCCAAGCCTTTCCTCATCCTTTCTATCGCTGACCTGTTAATGGTATCCAGATATGGGCAGTGACGACTCCTCCGGTCCTCTGAATCCACTCGGCCATTCTTTGCTGAGAAGAAAGAGATCACAGACTTTAAAATGGAAAACTTGTGCTGGGATGTAACTCAGTGGAAGAGCACTTAACTAGTAAGGGCAGGATTTGCTCTTCCACAGCAACATAAACGGAGAACAGAAGACTACTCAAATCACAAGCACATTGTGTTTTGTTTGTTTCTGTTTCCCATGGAAATGGGAAAATCTGACCAACTAAGATTAGGAAAAGCTTTTACTTTTCTTGTAGTGACAACATTCTAAAAAGGTACAAACTAAGAGTAGATCTATAACATCTATAACCAACAAAAGATTAATCCATGTATTACATAAAGAAATCCAGGCAAGCAAGATGGCTTAGTAAAGGAACTTGCCACCAAGCCTAGCTGCCTGAATTCAATCCCTGGAACCTACAAGGTAGGAAGGGAGAACTGACTGCCACAAGTTGTCCTCTGACCTCTACATGTACACCATGGTACATGCGTACACACATATAAATAAATGTACCAAACCTTTTGTTTTTCACCATGTATGATAGTGTACACCATTAAACCTAGCCCTTGAATAACACAATCTATAGAATAATCCAATCTCTCTCCTAAGGCTGTTGACTGTATCAACATCACTGACAAGACAATATAGAAGTCCTACAACCTCTGCAAAACCCAGAAGAACTGTCTCCAAACTAACTAATACAAAGTCAGTACTTTAATCGGGTGCACAGAGATCTTGACTGAACGGGCTTATTCCAGATATAGGAATTCTGCAAAAGCTGGAGAGAGGAACATCTGTAAATTTATTTGCAGAGCACTTGACCCACGTGCGCTATTCGATAAAAGGGAGCTGTGATGTATCGAGACAACGTGAAGATTAGAATTGTCTTCATCTGAAAACAGTCCTGTCTGGACTCAACCTCGGGCAGGGAAGCACAGAAAGTAAGGGAAAGTAAAAGGCAGGCGGAAAATGGGCATCTCAGAGCTCAGTACAGGAACCTAAGGTCATCCCTGGCTACAACAGCAAGTTCCTCAGACCCTGTCTCAAAAAAAGAAAAAGGAGAAAAGAAGATAGCAGGCGAGCGTGGAGAGCGCGCCCTGCCCGGCCCCGCGCACCTCGCACCTCCCGCTCGGGCTCCGAGTCCTCGTCGGCCTCGCGCTCCCGCTTCACCCTCACTGCCGGGGGCGCGGACGCCGGAACCTCCCGCGCACTCGGCTCGGCTTCCCGCTTCACGCGGACCGGGCTGGCCCGGGAGTTCGCCGCCTCGGGCTCCCGCTCGCGGTCTCGCTCCTTCTTGATGCGACCCGAGCTACCCCGCGACTCGGATTCGCGCTTCCCACGAGTGGAACCATGAGACTGCCGTTTAGACCGGCTAGACATTGCCACCGGCCGCTGGGAGCTTCCGCGCCGGAGCCGCGCACGCTGGGGACACGCGGCCAATCAGGAGCCGAGCTGGCCTCAAGCACAGCTCGCTACGAGTCGCTGAGAGGGACAACACACGCGGCTGGACCCTTACAGGCGCTACTCGCCCTGTTGAGACAGTTATGAACCTGCTGCTTTACAGCTGCTCGTCACAGCTTAAAGAGATAGGAACCTTTCACGGGCTTCGGTGATTGTAGAAGAAAGGAAGCTGGCATTCGACCCTAGATATCTTCAGGACAGTCTGTGTCTCGAAACGACAATCCAGAGATGTCCCCTGATCCGGGACTGATGTCCTATACAGGAAAAGGAGTCAGTATTCCCAAATTACCCCCTTCATTCAGACTTGTACCTGGGAACTTCAATTAGTACCATATTTAGAGGGCTCTTGACATAAGGAAATTGCAAATACTCTGCCAACGCTCATTTATTGTTTAGTTAATAAAACTCCAAATTCAGTTTGACCACTGAGCCATGCCTTAGTCCCTACCTATTTGAACAGTTCCACTGAAGTAGAATTGACAGAGTACTGCACGTTTGATCAGTGTAACTTGCTAAATCGTGATGTGTGAACATTTGTGAATCCATTGCCATAATCCAGAGAGGAAACTTGTCTCACTCCAGAAATGCCCTTGTGCCCCTGTGGAAACGTACCCAAACCACTGGGTGACCACATTGCCTAGAATTTTATACTCAAGTGCTATACAGTGTTAACTCTCTCTGACCTGGCCTCTTTCACAACTCTATAGACAGTTGTTCCTTACTTTACATTGCAATATTCCATCACACAGTTGTACAAGAGTGTGTCACTGTTCTAATAATGAGTTTCTGCTTTTCGCATTTAAAACAAGGACTTAAAAAAAATCCACTCAGGCTGAGGCAGAAAGATTCCCAAAGTTTAAGGCCAGTCTGGGCTACAGAGTTAGTTCAAGACCATCCTGAGCTGTAGAGCAGAAGGAAAGAAGGAAGAGACAGCTGTACATATTAGACCCTCAAAAGCCTTGCTTCCTCCCATGAAGACAGTTAAGCAAGTGATCTGGGCTGGGACAGTGCAGCCCCAATGTTGCTGGAATAGGGACTGGGTATGGGGGGGAGGGACTTAGCTACCTGAGAAACAGGACCACCACTGGGGCTTGATGGCTGCCAGATTAACTACAGGTTCAGTTAGAGACCGTACCTCAAAAAAAAAAAAAAAAATAGAGAATACAAACCACAAAACCTGGTATTCTCCTCTGGCCTACACCACACACTCAAACACACAAAAGATAGGAAACTTAGGCACAGTTGGATCAGAGTCAACCAAGTGGCATATATAACATTTTCTTTTTTTCTTCGCCATAAAGAATGAAATAGTCATTTGCAGAGAAATAGTGAGTCTAGAAATCGTGTTAAGCGCACTCAGTAAGATTTGGAATGTTGCATGTTTTCCCACAGGCAGAGCCTAGATTTAATGGTGTGTGTGTGTGTGTGTGTGTGTGTGTGTGTGTGTGTGTGTGTGTGAGAGAGAGAGAGAGAGAGAGAGAGAGAGAGAGAGAGAAGTATAAGAGGCAAGTTAGAGATCTAAAGGGAGAGAAAGAGCAAAGGTGATGGGAATGACAAGATACCACCTTCTCATGAGCAGAATATGCCCTTATACGAACAAAGCAGATACACATACGCATATACACATACATTTGATCTCATAAGGAAGCTCACTGTACTGTACAATAAACTAATTTTAAAAGGATAGAAAAGAAAAACATTTCTAGCAATAGTTTTCAATGTTCGTGGACGACTCGCATTTTTTTATTATTTCCTGGTACATCTGCTATAAAATCCTTCTTTCGGAATGGTGATATTACAAAGAAAGCGAAACTCCCGCCCTAACAGTGCTCCATTAGACCAGGTTCCTAAACTCCCAAAACACTGGCGCCTACGCAACCGGAAGAAGTGCAACGGAGCCGGAAGTCGCAGTCCGCAGCCGGAAGTCGGGCTCCGCAGCTGGCGACTTGAGTTACGCGCCGTTTTGACGGTTGCTGCGGCTCTGCGCCCAGGATCCGAATGGAGGCGGCTCGGGATCCAGGTCCGGGACTGTGCTGCAAGCCCGGGGGGCGTCTGGACATGAGCCACGGCTTTGTACATCACATCCGCCGGAACCAGATCGCTCGGTACCGCCCCGCCCCAGGCCCGGCCCGGCCCGGTTCGGCCGGGTGACAGAGCCTGACTCCCGCTCGGCTCCCCGCAGGGACGACTACGACAAGAAGGTGAAGCAGGCCAAAGAGAAGACGAGGAGGCGCCACACGCCCGCGCCCACGCGGCCCCGCAAGCCAGACCTGCAGGTGTACCTGCCGCGTCACCGAGGTAAGCAGCAGCCAGCCCGAGGCCCCGCCCCCTGGGCAAGCCCCACCCCCTGGGCGAGCCCCTTTTCTCTGTGTCAGGGCCCACGTCCCCCTCGTCACAGCCCTCGCACAAGCCACTGCCTCAGCGCCCTCAGATCTCCGCTCCAGGGCTCGTGACCCCAGTTAAGCAACTGAAGATACATGGGACCCGACCAGAAATCACTGTCCACCGGTGTGGTCTGCCATGCTGTGTTTTAATATTCCTACCACCTGGAAGAGAGAAAGCCTGGCTGAGAGTTAAAAACATAAACGGCCAGTACATAAAATGAAATGAACCAAGCAAATGGCCTTTTCCCGGTTTTCCTGTGACCATAAACTCACATTAACTAATATATGACACCAAGTTTGTGTGCTGTTATTTACAGAAGGTTTAGATCCTGAGTACATTAACTCATTGAGTCCATAGGACACCATAAGCTGAGAACTATTATTTCTGTTTCACTGTCCAAAGAGGTGAAATGTTAAGTTGTCCAGCATGTCAGAGCTAGTAAATAGCAGAGCTTGGATTTGAACCCAGGCAGAATTCTGCCCATCCTTTCAGCAGCTTCCAGTGATATGTGCTGGAGACATGTGCATCTTGTACCTACTTTATAACAGAACTATTCTAGAATAGAGAAAGGTAGGAAAGTTAATCCTGACTGACAACTCCCCAAATGCACACACTGTTTACAAACATGCATACCCAGAGTCTGTCGGGAGCCTGGAGCCTTTCTTGGTGCCCTTTTTCTGATCATTTCTGTGGGTAGGGGATTTGGCAGCATCCCCCCTTTCCCTCTCATTCTGGTTTGCCCTTACAGATGGCTCTGCCCACCTAGTCAACCCAGACTGTGAAGAGTCGGGTGAAAGCAGCAGTACTGGAAGCTCTGAGCTGGAGCCTCCTGGCCGCCAGCTCTTCTGCTTAGAATATGAGGCAGACAGTGGAGAGGTCACATCAGTTATTGTGTATCAGGTACGCCTTCTGGAAACAGCTGCAGCTTGAAGGTCCCGGGCCATGATGGAAGCTACTGCTAGTCCCTGAGCCAATGTTTATGTCACGGCCAGTGGAAAAACATGTCTTCCCCATGGGACTGCTGGGCAGTGACAGCAGGTACAACTTTCTCAGCGCACAGCGATTCTTAGTTGGGGGGACAGCAAGAGCTTGTGACTCTCAGTTGTGAATCGCTGTTACAGGGGATTCCTGAGAAATGAGAAGCCTTAAGCCAAAGAATCCTATGAGAATGCTGTCTAGGAACAGGGCAGGTCACTTTCCTTAAAGAGACCGGCTCTGAGCTTCTTGACTCTTCCTCTATGTAGGATGATGACCCCAGAAGGGTGACTGAGGAAGTATCAGCACATTCACCTCTGGATCCAGCCATGCGAGAGGCCCTCAGATTGCGCATCCAGGAAGAGCTTGCAAAGCGCCAGAGCCAACACTGACTGGGTTGAAGGCATTCAGGCAGGACTCTCTGCGCTTGGCAGAATTTCGCCAGGGAGCTCACCTCTAGTTTGAGGGTACCGGGACCAGTCTATATGATCTTCAGGGATCCTTGTCCTCCCTCTCCAAGCTGCTCTAACCACAAGGGGGTTGCAGGACCACATCTGGCCTACCTCCCAACAGTCATTGTTTCTTGTATATTGGCCCATTTGTCTGACCTAACATTCTGGAATTTTATGGACAGTTTTGGCTAACTTGGTGTTTTGGGAGCAGAGAGTTCAGGGAGAACCAGGGCTTATGAAACCTTTGCCCATGTGCTGCTATCTTGATGAGGTCATTTGCCAGGCCCTTTCATGAGCCATATTTGATATTTTGTGGTTCTTTGATGCTCTGCTTTCATCCACCCAGCTTCCCCTAGACCAGTTGTCAGTTTTCCTTTCTCCTATCTTTTGCCATGGGTAGAATCCATTTCCCCCACCCTCCCAACATGACTGTTTCTCGACCACTCAGGAATTTGGAAGTGGGGATTCTGGGAGCCTGCTTTCCTACCAAGTTCTCCAAGTAATTCTGATGCCAATAAAACAGGAGAACTTTGTTTTTGAAGCCTATTTGGAAACATATCTCCTTCCCCTTCCATGACTTTCCCAAGCTGCTCATATGCCCCACTGCTTTTGCACCGTGTAGAAGTCTGTGTAGGAGACCTAGGAAGAAGATGCTGAGCTAAGCTTTAGTTATCTGTTGAAAAACCTGCCTGCTAGGAGTGGTGGCTCACACCTTTAATCCCAGCACTCAGGAGGTAGAAGCAGGCAGTTCCCTGTGAGTTCAAGACTAGCCTGGAACAGAGGGAGTTATAGGACAGACAGCCAGGGCTCTAAAGAGAGACCCTGTCTCAAATGGCTAGGTCTACCAAATTCACTCCCCAGCTATAAACAGACTATATCTTTTGCTCAGACTAGAGGGGAATTATCGAAACAAATTTGAAATTAACTCTCCAATTATGGCTTAACAGTCTTGAATTACTGAAGTTGGGAAAGTTGACAATAGCTATAATTGCCTTTGCGGGGGAGGTGGCCTCTAGTTGCAAAAAGAGAGTCCTAAAGAACATAATAGATGAAGTGATATGAACACTTCTCCACCCGATGCTTCCCTACCTCCCCAGGTTATGTCTGAGCATGGCTATGCACACTTGTAACCCCAGTATGCAGGGGGCCAAAGTAGGAGGATGGCTGCAAGTTAAAGGCCAACCTAAGTTGTTTCAAGAAAAAAATAAATGTAACTTAGGTCCTCTGGGTAAAGATCTCCAGACATAGCAGTTTTCCAACAGGGGACATGTTTTCCAACGGGGGACATGTTTTCCAACACAAGATTAGGCTAAGGTCTGAAGTCCACAACACATCCTGTGCACAGGAATTCAGAGGCACCTAGGATTTCCAGGAAATGAGCCTAACTTGAGCAACTTGAAATGTGAGCTGTAAAAGAGCCTGTGAGCACTGAGACTGCCTACAACCAGACCCCCTGCCCCAGGGGTTTCTATACGAGGCTCTCAAGACCCTCATTCTAGTGATCAGCTCAGTAGTTTTTAAGGATACTTAGGGGCTGCTGGATTTTATCCCACTCTGATGAAAACAGATGTAATGGGGTTGGGCATCTTGATGCCATTAAAACAATAAGTCATGGCTTGCCATGCAGAGAAATTCTGGGGCAGTGAGTTAGGTGGTAAGTTAGAAGGGCCTGGTTGTGGATGTGACTGGGGACCTAAATGCTCTAGACCCAGAGAGCTGATCCCAGGGTTAAGTGCCTTAAGCTTGTTGGTCCTCAGCCCAATTCTGCTGTCAAAGGAAAGC
This sequence comes from Arvicola amphibius, assembly GCF_903992535.2. Lineage (NCBI taxonomy): Eukaryota > Metazoa > Chordata > Mammalia > Rodentia > Cricetidae > Arvicola > Arvicola amphibius. The sequence goes on along the minus strand of NC_052048.2, from coordinate 75,369,432 downwards.
GCCTTTACCTGTACTTGCGCACATGTGCTGTCAGTGCCTTTGGACCTGCATGGTTAAATTCCATCCGGAACCTCCGGGGTAAAGGAGGTTCTGCCAAACTCCACGCTCTTCATCCAGCAGGTCATTTTAGTCTCCAGTTAATCAGTCCATTTTCTGACTTGAAACACAGGATTCACTGGAACTCTGGCTGCTTTGGGGTGTTTGCCTTCTTAGAGCTTTCTTTCCTATTCCTGGTTCAGTTATTCAACTTAGAAAAAAAGACCTGAAGAGGAATCTGAGGACCCAGCACCTAAAAATTTGCCTCTATTCCCATTTCTTGGAAAAGGAAGAAAGAGAAGAACACAGCATTCAGTGTAGTCCTTTTATGTGTTTATATGAGCCTCACAAAGACCTCAGAAGGGAGACTGATAGAAACTCGTCTAAGCCTTTTTCCCAGAAGCATTTTGCTTATCAGGTGTATGAAAGATTTTCTAGCCAAGAAAGCACTCTTGATTCTTAGCTTACTTGTCCTAAAGCTGCAAACCTGTGCTCAACTGAAAGCGCATCATTCTGAGCCAGCCTGTCGGAGCTGCTGCTGTTTCTCCAGGCACCCCTGAAATGCCTCCAGGGGCTGCGTCTTCAGCCTTACAGCTTGGCTGCATCGCTCTGCTCTTCTCCTCTGGGGTCCATGGTAGTACTGTTCAGTTCATTTGGCAGACCTGCTTCTAGCTCACAGGCCACAGTGAGCTCAGAACTGTGCCATGTTGTGGCACAGTAGAAGCAGTGTGCTGTAGACAGAACTTAACAGCAAACTGCTTCAGGGTCAACACTCATTTGAGTAGATAAGGTCTTGGCTGGTTTTTTTTTTTTTTGTGGGGGTGGGGGAGAATATGGGGGCAAGGGAGGCTGGGTCAGGTAGGAGAGCACATGCCTGTAATTCCAGCATTTGAGGCTGAGGTGAAAGGATTGCCATATAACCAGGCATGGTGGCATATACCGTTAATCCCAGCACTTGAGAGTCAGAGACAGAAAGGTCTCTGCGTTTGAGGCCAGCCTGTTCTACATAGCAAGTTCCATGACAGGCCGGACTACGTAGAGAAACCCTGTCTCAACTCCCCATGTTAACCCCCCCCCCAAAAAAAAGAGCCTTGAGTGTGAGGCTAGCTTGAACTATAGACTTTGTATCAAACAAAAAGTCTCATTCCTACTCTCTGTGGAATGTTTATTCCCCTCAATTCTTAACTAGAATTAAGCCTATATTTCACAGTTTTGTAATTCCTGGGGCAGAGTTTATGTCATTTGTGATAGAGCTGGTTTTGCAAGGGGCCTTGGGCTATGCAAGTAGAAATGATAAGCTGGAGTTGTAGCCCACTGGCAAGCATGAAAGTCTCTGAAGAGTGTAGTGCAGGAAGGGAAAAGATACAAAGTGTATATGTGAGTAATGTATGGTCCGCTACAGTCCAGCCAGTGGTGGGTCTATCAATGTGGAAGAACATCTCTTTGGTCATCTGGGGTGCACTACCAACTAGATCAACCCAGATAGCTCAAACCCCTTTGGGGTAAGTATGCCAACCTGCTGTGTGTTTGACAAGGTCTGAATGGCAGGGTGGTGCTTCCCAGACAACCCAAATTTAAATGAGACCTTTGTGTGAAGGACAGATGACTTTCCTGCTTCTGAGCTTTTTGGGAAAATCTTGTGGAATGTTGATAGTTATTTGAAACCTTAACTCTGTTATATTCCTATCCTATCCCTGGGAGCCCTAGGCATCCAGCCCAGATTTCCATAGGAGCTGGAGTGAAGCTAGAAGTGAAAACTTTCTAGTAAAGGGATCCTCTTCCCAGAGCCAACCGAACAAGAGGCTGGGAGTGGTGGTGAACAGTTCAAGAAACTCAGACAGGAGGAGCACTGTCCATTCGAGAGCAGCCTAAACTATACAGCAGAAAACAAAGCAAAATCACATCGGAGTGTACCGGCTATGTGGTGCTAAATAGAAAAAGCCATACATTCTCATTTCCGGTGTTTCTGTATAAATAAAATGAATTATGAAAATTGTTTCAAAATCGTGGAAAGTACTTTTTTAACCAAATAAACTATTTTTACAGCACTGTTTTTGCCAAGAGTTGTGAAATCACTTGTGTACTTGGGGCGGGAGGTTAAATGCCTGCCCTAAAGTTGTTCCACTACCGAATCAGCATTGAAAATCTCTTCTCTTGCTGGGCTCACTATTTTAAGAGCTGCTCTGGTCAGAGTATAGCAGTTAGACTCACATAGCATCAAAGTTGAAACTTTTAAAGACATCTGGTCCTACTGTTGTCCTCTTAGGCAGCTTCCTCCTTCAGATGTCCATAAACAACCTGGTCCTCATGAGGACCTGTACCTTAAGAGTTTTGGGGATTATTCAGGTTGACATAAACCTCAAAGTGCCTCCAGTGGCAAAGCTCCAGAGTGCAGGTGACCTCAACACCATGTCAGAATAGTCAGCTCAGTAGGATGGGGTGAGCGTTAGGAATCAGAGCAAAATGTCAAGGCCGTGGAGCCCTGCTGCAGCAGTTCTAGGACAGGCAGGATGACCGTCAAGTTAAAGCCTACATTGAGCTTGGTGGAGCATGCCTTTAATCCCTGGGGCAAAGAGTCGGAGATAGGCAAATCTCTTGAGTTCAAAGATTATATAATTTGGGGGCTAGATAAATGGCTCAGCGGTTAAAAGGACTTGATGATCTTCCAGAGGACAAAGACTCAATTCCCAGCACACAACTGTAACTCTAATCCCAGAGGATCCATTACAGGGATGTGGTGCACAGACTTGTAGGCAAAACACCATACATAGAAAGTAATAAAAATAAATCACACATAATTTTAAAAGGTCACCAGCCAGATACAAGGAGTTCCAGCAGCAGAACTACACAGTCCCTATCTTGAGGGGAAGGGGAAAAAAAGCTAACCAGGTGTGGTGCTACATGCCTGTAATCCTAGCAGTCTGGAGGCCAAAGCCAGAAGGATCATTAGTCTGAGACTAGTCTGGATTACATAATAGGACACTATGTGGGGGGAGGGGGAGAGCAGCACTCAGCGATAGGTCATAGTCCTGTTTGAACATATAAGAAGAAGGTACCTGGCTAGGTCGGAATGCAGTGGGACAGGAAGATACTACTGTGTTACTGAGAGCTGCACCTTTGCCCCTACAGTCAGAAGCTGGGCTGGATTTAATACCCACCACCACCACCCCTGTCGATTCAGCCAAGCTTGTCGTCTTGTCCAGTAATCATTGCACAGTCATGTTTCTCGATCTTGTTTTCCCTATTAAGTCCTGGTGGTAAGGGGGAAATGGCCATTCAGTGGTTTCCTATACCATTTCTGTCCTCCATTTGGATCCCCAAAAGGTTTCTCCTCTTGAAGCCCCAATCCACAGCTTGTTCTGCTCTATTTGCTTCAGCACAAGGGACTTTGTAAAGCTAAAGCTAACCTTGGTTTCACCAGTCTGACTATCTCCCGCTTCTACCAGCCTGAGATTGTGCTCCCTTGGGATAATGACTCTCCTAAGAGTGGTCTCACGGTGACCCCACTGCTGGGCTGCCTCATACGCAGAGCCAGGCACACCTATCACCACAGGACATAGCCTGCCCTTTCCTTCATGGAGAGAATGTTCCTGGTACACTCTCAGCCCATCAATTGAAGGGAGACTAATGGATTATTTATTCCCTATTATCTCTTCCCAGATTCCATTTAGTCCCTCACCTTTCCCTCTAGCAAAGAGCACCTGGGTGTGTTCATCTTTACTGGCCCTACACAGGCACCTGCATGTATTTAAAATGGATATCCTTTAGTACCCTAAACCTTATTTAAGTGTCATTAAGAGTCATTAGTCGGGAAACATCTTGAACACAGTGACTGCTGGCCAGTACTCTGTGTTCTTGTATGCCCCCAAAATAAAAATAAAAGCAGCCCTCTTCCAAAGTTTGCTAATGGGGCCGGTCGGAGGGAAGCGGGTGGGGTGGGCAAAACCAAATCCAACGTGCTTTGGGTTTCCTAAACCAAGTCCAGGTTTGGTGCTTGCCTTCTCATCCACCTGCCTCATGCCTGTCAAGACAGTGGCAAGCTTGGGGGCTACACTGAGGTAGGGGAGAGCCTCCCCAAAGCCTTGACAGTCGACCGAGGCAGTGGAAGAAGGCTTCTTTCAGCCACGTGTACGATGACAGCCACAGGCTACAGTCACGGGCGGAGCTGTAGGACCGGCCAGCCCGCACTCCCACCGCAGGAATGACAAACACAACTGCCCTCTAGATCTCGGTGTCAGAGGTGTCCGGGCCATCGCCCCCGGCGCCCAGGTCCCCTGGATTTAGGGTACCGCCCACGTTTCCCCCGTGACATTGCCGCGGGGGCTCGGGAGTTGTAGTCTCGGGCGGGGCGCCGGCACCGGGGCCGGGGCTACGCGGACTCCACGTCCCGGCGGGCGGCGCGGCGGGCCTGGGGCCGCCAGGGGCGGGGCCGCTCGGCCCTTTAAACCTTTCAGGGCTGCTCCGAGGGCCGCAGCTGGAGACGCAGCCACGAGGGGGCCGAACAGGGAGCGGCGGCGGCGGGGCGCTCCGGGGAGGTGCGTACTGGACTTCTTTTCTCTCTCGGCCACCAAGGGTTCGCCTTGGGAGCCGGGCTCTGGAGGGACGGGAGTTGTCGCTGGCTGCGGACTCCTACCCAAGCTGGGGTCCCTGTGCCTACCCGAGCGAGACCCGGTCGGGTTTCCCTCGAGAACCCGCCCCTTTGCCGGGGCACGGTGGTCAGGTGGTTTGCCCGCACGCCAACGCCTCGCAGCCGCTTTCTCGGCCGGGCGAACCCTTCCAGGCTTTCCTTGGCATGATCCCCTTGATTGTCCTAGCTCCAGCCTTCACCGAGCCGGTGTCCCTCAGGCCGGGGAGCGTGGCTCTCTTTCCAGATGTTACAGCCCTGCCCGAGGGTCTCAGCGCGCCGGTGGCATTTGAGTAGATCGCGGAGGCCCCAGATGGATAGCCAGAGGGTGCCACGTTCCCGCCGGGGCTCAGCCCAAAATCTGGACGCTCGAAAGCCCAGGGAGAGCTCTGAGTGAAGTGTTGCCCACCCTCCCCCTCCCCCCCGCCCTGGCCAGTCACCAGACCCTGGACCTTGATCTCTCTCCCCCACCAGGCCAGGGCAGCTGATGATTGTGGCTGAAATATCTCAAGGTAGCTGGGCCTGCCCCCTCTTCCCCACCTACCTGTTGTCCTTACCCCCAAACCACCACCACCCTGGCTCCACTCCCTCATGACCGCCTGGATCCTCCTTCCTGTCAGCCTGTCAGCATTCTCCATCACGGGCATATGGACAGTGTAAGTAAGAGGGGTATGGGTCGAGGGGGACTCTAACAGGACCTTGATGGCACATAAAAAAATCTGTTGACCTGTTTGTAGGCTCCAGAATGGTGGGTACCCAGGGTCACTCTGTCTCCAAAGCTTGGCCTGATTCCTGGGCACACAGCCTCGAGAGACAAGCTGGCTGGACTGCAGTCCAGCAAGACAGCTCCGACATATACTTCTAGGCAGGACAACCTCCAGAGGGTCTTTGGTTGGAGGCAATTCTGTAGGGTCTGCTATAGCATCAGCACCTACCTCCTCACCCGACCAAATGACAGCAGGGACAGCGAGGCTGAATTAGGCCAAAAGTCAGAGCCAGTAGGGGGTGGCTGGGCCTGAAGAACCATGGGGACAGGTGACAGGAAGTTCTGCTTCCACAGGTATGCCATGGCCGTGATGAACCGCCACGTGTGCCCAGTGGAAAACTGGTATGGAACACTCTGCAGATGGCCTCACTTTCAAATTCCCTTCATCTCTGTCCCTCTTTGAGCTCACAAGCCACATGGAGACCATAGACCTCACTGCTGTTCCCTGACATTGGTTTCCAGGCATGACATCCAGCCCACCCACCCACTTCCCATCATCCCTTCATCCTCTTTACTTATGCTCCAGGAAGGCCCTGGGGAGGTCTGAAAGATTTCCAAGGTTTTGAGATGCCCCTTCCCAGTCTACCCTGTGTCCTACCTGCCAGGTCCTACAACGAGTCCTGCTCTCCTGACCCCACTGAACAAGGGGGCCCTAAGACCTGCTGCACCCTTGACGACGTTCCTCTCATCAGGTAAGTCCTGGAAACTGGGCAGACTCTAGGTCCCTCCACACTTCAGAAACCTCCTCAAGCAAAGGACTGTCTCTGGATCTCAAGATGAAACACTTAGCCAAGTAATATTACCAAGGCTAGTGGCAAAGGGCTATACTCCTATAAAGTAGGAAGTAGGAAGATGAATTCCAGACCTGCCTGTGCTATGTAAGACCCTGTCTCAGGGAAGAACAGAGACAAGGGAACCTGGGCATGAGTATGTAGCTCAGTTGGCAGAATGCCTGCCTGGCATTCACAAAACCCAGCACCACATAAAACTAGATGTGGTAGCACAGGCCCACAATCCCAGCACTCTGGAGAGTAAGGCAAGAGGATCAGAAATTCAGAAATTCAAGGTCATTCCAGCTAGTTTTTGGCCAGCCTGAGCAATGTAAGACCCTGCTTCAAAGAAATAAATGCACTACTTGCTATTTCTAGGACTGGGCATTCTGCTGAGTTTTATATGCCAGAAGTGCCTTTCCGTCCATCTTCAGGTTAGGACCTCTTTTCACCACTTTTGATGTGGAAACAGGCTCGGAGATGCTCATTCAGGCCATACAGCTAGCCAATGAACGTACCTGGATTTAAGGTCAGCACTTCTGAGTGCCCAAAACAAGTTCAAGGAGATTTAGAACAGCTGCAGGCCTCAACAAGGAGTCTCAGATCTGCCAGGCACTCTGGGACACCTCTTTCTCTCTTACACGTGAGCTCTGTTTAAATCAGAGGCTGGCCTGGTGAAGGACCAAGTACAGATAAAGCCCTCAGGGGGTGTGGGAGGGGTGTAGAGGGCCACGGGTACTCCTGCCTCACTGTCCTCACCCCTCCCCTCAGCAAGTCTGGAACATATCCCCCAGAGAGCTGCCTCTTCAGCCTCATTGGCAACGTGGGTGCTTTTATGGGTGAGTGATACTATCACACCCCTACCCTCATCTCCAGAAAAACCCAGAAATGTTTACTCTCATCAGCCTGCCCCATCACCAAGAGCTGGTGAGGGGGCAACTTCTCTCCTGTTCATTGAAGGCCAGATGCTAACTAATCTTAGCTGCCCTGGATAAAAGCCTGGCACTTGGGGGAAGGACACAAAAACAGCTCTACCTTCTTGTCCACAACCTTGTAGCTCTCACCTCTCAGCAAGAGGCTGGAGGGCAAGCTGGGAAGGTTGGAGGAGGGCAGGGAACTGGCCATAGCATTACTGTCTTCCCCTAGTGGCCCTGATCTGCCTCCTTCGCTATGGGCAGCTCCTGGAGCAGAACCGGCACTCCTGGATTAACACCACAGCACTCATCACAGGCTGCACCAATGCTGCGGGCCTTGTGGTGGTCGGCAACTTTCAGGTGCCTCCTCCCCACCTCCCCTTAATAGGGTCTAGCTGCCTGCTCCGGCAGCGCCTGGAGGCTGATCCAGGAAGGGAAGGGGGTGAGGAGGGAAAGAGAAGCAATGGATGGGGAAGAGAGGTGGGGCTACTTCATGGATTAGCCCCTGTCTGAGCCAGGTGGACCATGCCAAGTCTCTACACTACATCGGAGCCGGTGTGGCCCTCCTTGCTGGGCTGCTCTTTGTGTGCCTGCAATGTGTTCTCTTCTACCATGGGGCCACCACCACCCTGGACCTGGCTATGGCCCACTTGAGAAGTGTGCTAGCTGTCATCGCCTTCGTCACCCTGGTCCTTAGTATCCTTCTGGGACAGGGTAGCCAGGACCTCATCCCCCTAGCTCAACCCTTCTCCTACCCAAGTTGGGGGTAGGGGTGGGATCTTGAGCCCAGTGACCATTGCCCTAATAGTCTCCTTATGAGGTCTGAGCCTTTACCTCAGCATACTTAAATATATGGGATGGCCGAACAGTGTTGCCAAGTCCACACATCCCTTTCCTTAACCCTACTCCAGGTGGAGTCTTCTTCTTCCACGAGAGTTCTCAGCTGCAGCATGGGGCTGCCCTGTGTGAATGGGTGTTTGTCCTTGATATCCTCATTTTCTACGGCACCTTTAGCTATGAGTTTGGGACAGTCTCCTCAGGCACACTGGTGGCTGCCCTGCAGCCCGCCCCTGGCAGGGCCTGTAAGTCCTCTGGGAGCAGCAGCACCTCTACCCACCTCAACTGTGCTCCCGAGAGTATTGCCATGATCTGAGTCTGGAGGGTGGCTGGCCCAACCTCCGCGGTACCCACACCCTCTACCTTCTTTGCATTTCTTTTGTACCAAAAACAATTTTTTGGAGTATTGTTGGGATCTAGGCTTCCTCACTCTTGGAGAAGTGGCCATCCAACATCCACCTGTGCCATAGAGGAGCATGGTCTCGCCAGCTGCTCTGCTCCATGTCCTGTTAACCCATACCAGAGTAGTATTTTGAGTTAAAGGTCACCTGTCCTCACTTGCCCTGCCAGCCCTTCAGGTGCCTTCTACTCCCAGTGCCAGAGCCAGACCACTGGGGTTTCCTGTTGCAGGGATTGGGGGCTGGGGCAGCAGGGGCCCATAAGTCTGGATGATGGGAGGAGCATGCCTTAGCCTAAGGGAAGGCCCACCCAGCTGCATTTGGGTTCTTCACTCTGCCCCTCACTTCCTTTAGGGCAAATAACACAGCAGAACCACATGAGTATTTTAGTACTTTTTTATATCTATTAAAAGAATTCTAATTTGCATGTTTGCAGTCTGTTCTGGAGAATCAGGGAGGGTCTGATCCAGTAGGTAGGGATGAGAAGCCCTTTCATCCCAGAAAGATTCTTGAGGGTTGCCAGTAACTAAGAGTGACAGATGCCATCTAAATACATCAGAAGGGTCTGGGCATGGTGGTACATACCAGTAATCCCAGCAGTGGGGAGCTAGGAGGTAGAGGATCTCCTAAGTTCTGTGTATACCAGGCTCAGCCAGCCAGGGCCACATAGAAACCCACTCTTAAAACCTTGGCTCCCTTTATGAGTCTAAACAAGCTAAAGACCTGGATTGGCTTTGTAGTCTCATTTCTTTCCCCTGCCCAGTCTGGCTTGAACTTTGATTCCTTGATACCCGGGGCCTACAGGGACAGGATACAGAGAGCAACTTTTACAATGTAAAAGTTTTCTCTGTGGAACTAAAGAACACCCCCAGGATTCCAAATGTTAACTAAAGGTTCCAAGGTTAACTAGATTCTTCCGGAAGGGGGTGGTGCAAGTTAGTTTATCAGTTTTAAAAAGCTACAAAGTGCCAGGCCCTGACACAGTCTGATTTCTAACCAAGAACACTCAGACCCAAGCCCTGGCTGCTACCAAGGCCCCACCACCCAGAGTCTAGAGCCAGCAGAAAGGGAAATGCAGCCTGGCACCTTCTACCATTTGACACCTTTGCCATCTTTCTCATTAGCAGCAGGGTTGAGGATGCAGAGCCCCTGCTCGGGCGTGTGAGCAGTGCATCTGCAGAGTGGGTAAAGAAACCTTTAATGAAGACTCAAAGTGCAAAAGGGCATAGATGTCACAGAGGCCAAGCTCACAGCCCTAATGCTGCCTCACGTGTACATGGCTCCATGGAGGTTCTCCAGGCGGTGCTGCTGCTGCTGCCGCCGAGCCTGGAAGAAAGACAACAGGGTGGGCAGGGGCAGGCTTGAATCCCGATGGATAGGGCCACAGAGCAACTGTCATGGAGCCTGTTTTCAGGTTCCTAGCATCAGCAATGCTAAGGCCTTTGCCCCTTACTAAATTGACTTGGAAGAGAGCCAACATGAAGTGGTCAAGAGACCTGTCCAAGCCTGCTGAGGTGGAGGGACGGGTGACCAAGCCCACTGTATCCCTCCACAAAGTCACCAGCCCCTACCTTGTCTTTCTTGTGCTCTTCATAACTATCATCATCAGTGGGCAGCTCATGGCGGCACAGGGGGCAGGAATTTGTCTAGAAAAATCAGAACAGTATTCCAGCCCTTTCCTGCTTCTGATTCCCACCACTGCTCTCACCCTTCCTTAATTCCCATCTCAGTCCATATCCAAAACTGAAGTTTAGGAATTGGTATCAGGGCAGGGTAAGGGCTGGATGAAGTACCTTACTTAGCCAGGGCAGAATGCAGTTGGAATGGAAGAGGTGATGGCAGGGCATCTCAATGACAGTCTCCTCCTCCTCAAATTCCAAAAGGCACACAGGGCACTTGAGCTCTTGAAGAGGACATGCTGATCAGGAAAACTGTTAAGGCCCCACCCCAACCTCCCACTCAGACCCAGATTGGCCTAGAAAACTAACAGGCCAGATTGTGGTGGCTTGGGGGAGATGGCAGGTCTGGCTTATCTGCCCTAAACAGAAAAGAAGACCTTGTATCCTCACCAGCCTTGGCGCTACCGATGACTGTTCTGGGGAGGCTCTCTACCACGGCCTTGGCAGCTGGTGGAGGCAGGTGGTGTTCCCAGTCTACCAGTCCCAAGTCCTCAAAGTCCATCCTATTAAAGAGTGATCTGAGGAAGAGGGGGTAATGTCACAACCTAAGGAAACCACACATTTTTAGTCCCCATAATCCCCTAGACACAAACAGACAAAAACACCTGTCCTAGCTAATAATGACCAGTACACAATAGCAGCTCAAAGGAAAAAAAAAAAAAAAAAGGCGGGGTGGAGGCGGGATGAAGCCTCCCACAATATTTGGGAGGCCGTGAGTTCGAGGCCAGCCTTTTCTAGGTATTAAGTTCCAGGCTAGTTAGGGATACATAGTGAGACTGTCTCAAAACACAACACAAGAAAAACACCAGCACGGCAGTGTGACCAGACAACTCTAGCTCGCTGTTCATTCCCATTTTACACGAAGTAGCGGTCTCAAGGAAGTCGTTCAGGAATGACCGGGTAACGCCAAGTTGATTCCGGGGCGGCAGTGGGCTTCTGTGCCAGCTTACTGCTAGAATACTATCCAATTTACGCACACAGGCACAGGTCGTGTCCGCTCCCCCGTGACAATCTTCTCAGGTGTCTCCCTCTGCGACTCCCACCCTTTCCAGCTCAGTCCTTCCCACGATCCCCTGGCGAGTCCTGCTCATTAATGGCCCAAATTAATGACTCCCGACTACTCGCGCTGCCCAGACTAACATTCCATATTATTCATCCCATCTCCCAGGTTACCCGCCCTCTCCGCCAAGCCCCAGCCCAGAAACCTGCTGCCCGGGGCCCAGCTCCAAGCCCCGCGCACTCTCCTCGCGAGCTCCAGCAACATATTGTTGCGGGCCTCGCGATCAGGGTTCAACGGTTCGCAGTCGTGCTCATCAAAGTAAGACGCCATGGCTGCCGGGTTGCTAGGCTTGTCTGACACAGCTCTAGGTTGCCGCTGGATAGCCGGATCCCACCCTGGCCAATAAGCGAGCGGGCTTCGAGAGCACAGCCAATCAGAGAACTCGTGGGGTGGGCATAGTGGCTCGCTGGTCGCACAGAGGCGCGGAAGTACAGATTCAGTCGCCTCTCGTTGGTCGGAAGAGTCAGGTGACCAAAGGTAAAGCCAATAGAGTTGGAGATCGGGGAGTTTCCGGCGTCTCTCCCCGAGGGCTCCCACCGTATTCCACAAGTGGAAGTGCAAGCCGGAAGTCATTTTGAGTCTCGTTGGTTGAGTTTACCGTCATGCCCCGCCTACTCCTCGAGAGGATAATTCCCACGCATTTGTGATGCTCTGGGCGTAAAAATAAGGGGTGGAAGGGCTGGAGAGATAGCTCAGCTGACCCAGGTTTTAGTCCCAGCACCCATAGGCGGCGCTCAACCATATGTAAGGCAATTTCCAGGGTTCCGACACTCTCAGCGGGCACTAGGCATGCAAGGACGGACAGAGGGAAGGGCAGCAAAACACCCACACACATAAACAAACAAACAACAACAACAAAAAAAAACATTTAACCCCAGAACTCAGAAGGCAGAGGCAGGCGGATTTCTGTGTGAGGTGAGGCCAAACAAGGCTATAAAGTATGACCCTGTCTCAGTCAATAAAAGTAAAAAACATAAATAAGGAAAGAGGAAGAAAAACAAAACCATGTATGGTTAGGAACTCAAATGGGTCAATTTACAAACTCTTGCAACTCCAGTTCCAGATTACCCCTCTGTCTCCCTTCTCCCCCATACCTACATTCAACTGGCAGAAACACATACACATAGTTATAAAAATAAATCCTTAAAAAAAAAAAAAAGAGCTGCAGAGGCAGGCAGAGCTCTGTGAGTTCGAGACCAGCCTGGTCTACAAAGCGAGCTCCAGTACAGCCACAGTAAAACCCTGTCTCGAAAAAATAAACCAAACCAAACCAGACCAAAAAAGTGACAGCCAGAGGATTGCAAATTCAAGACATGGTTACATAGTAAGATCCTGTCTTAAACAGGATAAGCTGGAAGGTTGGGGGTGTGGGGGATTCACTGAAGAGATGGCTCAGCAGTTAAGAGCACTAACTGCTCTTCCAGAAAACCTGGGTTCAATTCCCAGTACCCACATGGCAGCTAACAACTGTCTGCAACTCTAAGATCTGACACCTTCTCACAGACACCCATACAGGCAAAAGCAACAATGCACAAAAAAACCAAAAATAAATAAAAATTTTAAAAAACAGGATAAAAGGAGAGACACAGAACAAAAACCCATATCTGATCACTGTAATTGTCTGATACTGTAGTGATTCTTTTTTCTCGTGGGGGCTTAACTAAGCACCTGCCCTACCATGGAGCTGCACCCCCATTACTTCTGTGCCCTTTTATATAAATGAAATCTGAGTCCCAGAAGTGGCTTACCCAAAGTGAGTGTTGCTGACCTACTTACAAGTACAAAGTGATATCCTCCATCTTTCTCAGCAGAGAAAGATGATAATAAACCCAGGGAAGGAAAAAAAATTCTTTTTTTTTTTATTTTGGTTTTTCGAGACAGGGTTTCCCTGTAGTTTCTAGAGCCTGTCCTGGAACTAGCTCTTGTAGACCAGGCTGGCCTTGAACTCAGAGATCCGCCTGCCTCTGCCTCCCAAGTGCTGGGATTAAAGGCGTGCGCCACCACCGCCCGGCCGGAAAAAAAATTCTTAGAGCAGGCATGGTGGTGTACACCTGTAATCTGAGAATTTAAGAGGCCATCTTGGGCTTTTAGGGAGACACTGCCTCTAACAAAGACTAATAAGCCTGTATGACCCTTACTTGGCATAAGCTAGGGTCATCTGGGAAGAAGGAACCTCAACTGAGAAAATGCTCCATCACACGAGCCTGTAGACAATTGGTTAATGATGGATGTGGAAGGACCCGGCACACTGTAGGCAGTGATACCCAGCACTATATAAGGAAGCAGGCTGAGAAAGCGGTCAGCAGGGTTCCTCCATGGCCTCCACTTCAGTTCCTGCCCTGATTTTCTGTCCTGACTTCCCTTCATAATGGACTATAATGATAAGTTGAAATAAACCCTTTTCTCAACAAGTTGCTTTTGGTCATAGTGTTTTATCACAATAGAAAGCAAAAGCTGCCAGACAGTGGTGACACATGCCTTTAATCCCAGCACTCAGGAAGATCCCAGCACCAAGAGGCAGGTGGATCTCTTGTGAGTTTGAGGCCGGCCTGGTCTACAGAGCAAATTCCTGGACAGCTAGGACTACATGAATAAATCTTGTCTCAAAAAAACCAAATAAATAAATAAATAAATAAATGAAGCAAACAAAACAGAAGTTGGCACTAGGACTTGGGTATTTCTAAGACAGATCTGAATATATTATCTGGGAAGACTGGTAAGGAAGTTGGAACATTGGGCTGGAAAAGTTGTTAAAGTCTTAGAACTTAATGAACTTGTGAGAACTTGGAAAATAATGCTGACAGCCATGCAGCTGATGAAGGCCTGGCTTAAAGACATTTCAGAGGCAAGTTTGAGAGTCTGTTGCAGGGAGCCGCTTGTTAGTCCCAGCTGCCCAGAACCAAAATAACCACACAGAAACTATATTAATTAAATCACTGCTTGGCCCATTAGCTCCAACTTCTTATTGGCTAACTCTTACATATTAATTTAACCCATCTCCATTAATCTGTGTATCACCACGAGGTCATGACCAGCGAAGTTCCAGCATGTCTATCTCTGGCCGTGGATCCATGGTGTCTCTGACTCCGCCCTTCTTTCTCCCAGCATTCAGTTCCATCTCCCCGCCTACTTAAGTTCTACCCTATCAACAGGCCAAGGCAGTTTGTTTGTTTGTTTCTTTATTATGTATACAATATTCTGTGTGTCTGCCTGCAGGCCAGAAGAGGGCATCAGATCTCATTTCAGATGGTTGTGAGCCACCATGTGGTTGCTGGGAATTGAACTCAGGACCTTTGGAAGAGCAGGCAATGCTCTTAACTGCTGAGCCATCTCTCCAGCACCCAGTTTTTTTTTTTATTTATTAACCAAGAAAAGCAACACATAGACAGAAGGACCTCCAAGACACCGAGTCCCTTAAAAACTGCCAGGACTGTTTGTGAGATATATTTGAATTAAGAATCTGTGGCTTAGCTGGGTGGTAGTGGCACACATTTTTAATCCTAGTACTCTGGAGGCAGAAGCAGGCAGATCTCTGTGAGTTCAAGTCCAGCCTGGTCTACAAAGCAAGTTCCAGGACAGCTAAGGATAACCAGAGAAACCCTATCTCAAAAACAAACAAACAAACAAACAAACAAGCAAAAAACAAATCTGTGTCTCTGGTCAGCTGGGGGCGAGGGGGCTGAAGATCCAGCAGTGATTAACAAGAGACTGGCACCACTGAGGTGAATCTTAGCTCTACTAGGACAATCTATGCTGGTTAGTTGGAGCTGAGAAACCAGCAGTGATAAAGAGGAGATGAGCATTGTTATTATCATGTTTTGTTTTCTCAAGACAGGGTTTCTCTGTGTAGCCCTGGCTGTCCTGGAACTCACCCCGTAGACCAGCCTGGCCTGAAACTCACAGAGATCTGCCTGCCTCTGCCTTCCAACAGCTGGGCTTCATACCACCAACATACCAGACCAGCTACAATGCCACAGTCTTTTTTTTTCAAGGACATGCTTATCTTTTTTTAAAAAAAAATGCTTATTTATTTATTATGTATGCAATATTCTGTCTGTGTGCATGCCTGCAGGCCAGAAGAGGGCACCAGACCCCTTTACAGATGGTTGTGAGCCACCATGTGGTTGCTGGGAATTGAACTCAGGACCTTTGGAAGATCAGGCAATGCTCTTAACCTTTGAGCCATCTCTCCAGCCCCCCACAGTCTTTTTTTAAAAAATAATTTATTTATTTTTATGTACATTGGTGTTTTGCCTGCATGTATATCTGTGTGAGGATCTTGGAGTTACAAGACGGTTGTGAGCTGCCATGTAAGTGCTGGGAATTGAACCCCAAGTCCTCTGGAAGAACAGTCAGTGCTCTTAACTGCTGAGCCATCTCTCCAGCCCCCAACTCCACAGTCTTTACTCACCAGTTCACATTGGTTTTGTTTGTTTTGTTGTTATTGTTGTTTTCTTTCTCAAGGCAGGGTTTCTCTGTAGCTTTGGGGCCTGTCCTGGAACTCACTCTGTTGACCAAACAGGCCTTGAACTCATATAGATCCACCTGTCTCTGCCTTCTGAGTGCACCTCCACCGCCCAACTGCTCACATTATTTTTTGAAACAACATCTCTTATTGGCGCTCACCAATTAGGCTAGGCTGGCGGTTAGTGATTCCCCAGGGATTTGCCTGTCTCTACCTTCCCAGTTCTGGCTGAACAAGGCCACCATTTTGTTTATTGTTCGTTTATGTGTTCAGAGAAAGTCTCACTGTGTAGATCTACCTGTCCCTACTTCTCCAGTGCTTAGATCAAGGTTAATGCTATCATATTGGACTATACACCTGGCTTTTTTTTAATTATTAATTTATTATGAATACAGTATTCTGCCTGCATGTATCCCTGCAGGCCAGGAGAGGGCACTTAATCTCACTGCAGATGGTTGTGAGCCACCATGTGGTTGCTGGGGATTGAACTCAGGACCTCTGGAAGAGCAGGCAAAGCTCTTAACCACTTAGCCATCTCTCCAGCCCCTATACCTGGCTTTTTAAAAGGAGTTCTGGAGATGTAACTCAGGTCCCTGTGTTTTCAAGAGAAATATTTTATGGGATTATCTCTTGGCATGTTTTCTGTTTGCTTAAATTGTGTGTTTGTGTGTGCATGTGTGTGCGAGCGCGTGCATGCGTGCTTGTGTGTGTGTGTGTGTGTATACACTTAGGTGCAGGTGCCCACGGAGGATGCTGTCCCTGAAGCTGGACATACAGGTAGTTATGAAGTGCCTGACTTGAGAGATGGGAACTAAACTTGCAAATGCGGGTTTTCTGCAAGGGCAGTATGCCTTCTTAACCACTGAGCCATCTCCGCAGCCACTTTTTGCTTTTGCGACAGGTTTCATATAGTCCAGACTGACATTAAACTAACTGCAGCCAAAGATGATCTTGACATTGTAATCTTCCTGCCTCTGCCTTCTGAGTGCTGGGACTATAGATGTATGCACCACCATCAAACCCAGGACTTTGCTCATAATCAGCAAGCACTCTAAAAGTTGAGCTGGATTCCCAGCAAGCCCCTTCTTCTCCATTCTTCCATCTGGAGTCCCGTTGGTCCTCTGACAACCCTCAAAATGTCAGAAATGATGGATTTCATTTTCAAAGGTATGTTTTGTGGGCTGCTATGTCCATGCCCCCATATTACATAGAGGTCTGTCTGTGAAGGGCAAGATCAAGGAGGAGAGGAAAGGAAGGGGGTATCCTCCTTTAGGAAACAGATTGTCTTTTCTTTTTAAAATTACATTAATTTGGGCTGGAGAGATGGCTCAGAGGTTAAGAGCATTGCCTGCTCTTCCAAAAGTCCTGAGTTCAATTCCCAGCAACCACATGGTGGCTCACAGCCATCTGTAATGGGGTCTGGTGCCCTCTTCTGGGCAGCAGGCATATACACAGACAGAATATTGTATACATAATAAATAAATAAATATAAAAAATTACATTAATTTAGTGTATATATGTGTGTATATAGTATGTAGTGTGTTTCTGGGCCTGTGGGATGTGTGTGTGTGTGTGTGTGTGTATGTGTGTGTGTATGTGTGTGTGGTATTTCTGTGTCTGGAGTGTGTATGTACACATCTGTGTTTATGCTATATGTGTGTCTGTTATATTTCTTTTTTTAATATTTATTTATTATGTATACAATATTCTGTCTGTGTGAATGTCTGAAGGCCAGAAGAGGGCACCAGACCTCTTTACAGATGGTTGTGAGCCATCATGTGGTTGCCAGGAATTGAACTCAGGCCCTTTGGAAGAGCAGGCAATGCCCTTAACCACGGAGCCATCTCTCCAGCCCCCAGTCTGTTATATTTCTGTGTCTGTGGGGTATGTATGTGTGTGTGTGTGTGTGTGTGAGAGAGAGAGAGAGAGAGAGAGAGAGAGAGAGAGAGAGAGAGAGAGCACACTTTTAACCAAACAGCAGCTTTTACTCAGCTCCAGCGGTGCAACTCAGTAGGGCCAGTGCAGCAGGCCGCCCTCAAGGGCCAGTCCATGACATAATGGAGATGCAGAGGTGCACACATCCAGGATGCCCTTCAGCACTCAGTGGGGAGGCCTAGACGCAAACACCAGGATTCCCTGTAGACCAGGACAGGCCTGTGCAGTCATTCAGCCTCTCCTCCAGGCCTGGCTGGGTCAGTTCCAGTTCGTACGGCAGTTCCTGCATCCAAGTCCTATGGTTGACTACTGTCCTCATCGCTCGTCGGAAGAAAGGTGACCAGCAGCACAATCAGGATGATGAGTAGGCCACCAGCCACTGCCAGCCCCACGTAGACCCGGCACCGGATGTTCTCCCAGCGCTTCTTTTGGGCTAGAGTATTGGTTGTCTTGCTGAAGGCCAAACTCTGTGGATACCCAGAGACACCGAGAGAAAGAGTTACTGGTCCCACAGGACCTCAAAGGCAGCTCTCCATCTGCATGCCAGCATCCTCCCTGTCCTGTTTGCTGCCCCTCCACTCACTGCACTCTGGAGCCCTTCCAACCTGGCTCCTGACCTCAAACACTGCTGTAACACTTGACTCTGCTAGCTCACACCCACTTAGCCCATGACCGCTAGGAATGCACACAACACCAAAAACTTGGTAGGTTTATTTGTTTACTTTTTTGTTTGTAAGACAGGGTCTCCTGTAGCTCTGGCTTGGACTTACTGTGTGACTGAGAATGAGCGTCTCTGGATTCCTCGAGTGCTGGCATCACAGGTATGCACTGCTGTGTTTCATGCCATGGTGGGGAGGGAGCCCAGGGCCACACATGCTAGCTAAGCACCCTATCAGCTGAGCTCTAGCCCCAACCCAAGTGCATCTTTGTACATTCCTCTAGTAGAAAACCAGAAGCCCCAGACCCCACCTCTAACCTCCCCACCACAGCCTAAGAGCTCTCTAAGGGTCAAACTTCTGTCCCTTCCCAATTCCCCGGGGCCACACACCATGTCCAGGAGCTTGTGCGAGCGCTGCTCCAGCTCTGCCAGCTTGCCATCCCGCTCCAGGACTTTTTTGTAATTGTCGAGCATGATTTCCGTCACTTCGTCTGCCTGCTGCTGGCATCGCTCCAATTCTTTCCCTGCCTGAGCACCAAACCCAAGGTCAAGGATGCAAGAGTTCCCCACCCAGGAGCCTTCCTCCTGGCACAAAGGAACTGAACTCCCCGCTCCCCTACAATGTCTGGGTATGGCAGATGAGTAATAGCATCCTTTGTGTGTAAAGGCATGAGCTATTCAGGTTAAAGGGCTGCCTTCTGAGCGGTTGACCTCCGGGCTCCTTGTCCATCCACTCTGGATTTCAGTATCTCGGCTTCTTCTATATTAGCTCAAACTGGGAACTTCCTCAGTCTCCACCTTCCCACATAGCAGACATTTTGTTCACCTGCTCCAAGATGGCATCTACCCAGTGTTCATCTGTCCTATGACTTCCCACTGACCCCAAGAAGTGGCAAAGAGCAAGAAGCCAAGCAAGAAAAAAAATCCACTCACTCCGCAGGATGAGAAAGGTCATTGGAGACCAGGGCACATCAGCATCTCTACCTAGAACCCCTCCCCAACTGAGCAGCTCATCTCTGCCTCTTTGGACCTCTGACCAGTCAGGCCAGTCTGCCTCTCAGCTAACCTGCTCTCCACCTCAGTGACCACCTTCTATTTCCCCTCCAGCCTTCTAGTCAGCCATGGCTTCACTGGGATCCCTAGTTTTCAATGGAATCCAAGTGACAATCTTTGGCACTGCTTCACCTAACCAAGAAACCCAGTTTCTTTTGGAGATGAGAGAAGGTCACACATTTCAATGGGGGGGGGTATGAAAGGAAAAGAGGGAGAGAGGGGAAGAGGGGAAGAGAGTGGGGGCAAAAGCACTGCTGTCTCTTGATGCCACGTGCTGACACCATGAGCAGATCTCCTCAGGAAGACAAACACCAGAGGATTAGCAAACCACGGGAAACTCCCTCCCCTTAGCCTAGTCCTTCCCAGCCCATCCCTAATCTATCTCCTTTTCATAGAGCATCAACCCCCACCCCTTCCTGCCAGCCCATATCTCCTATTGTTCGCAGCCGCAGACACTTTGGCATTTGACAGAATTCCACTTAAAACCGGAGAAGATGTGTTGGGAGAGACCTGGTAGTCATAGAGGCTTCCCTCCTCCACAGGCAAGAATCCTCACATAGTATCATCACAGCTGCCCCCCTGCACACAGCCCCAGCGCATTCCCAGGACATGAGTCCTCTCTCCACAGCTAGGTCACATGCTCCCAGAGGGAGAGCAGGGACCAGCATCCTAATCCATCCTCTGGCATCCTTAAGCCTGGGTGGCCAACACAATGTTGATCATGCCAAAGACCCAGTAAAGGGGTCGGTTGCTTGATCACCTATCCAAAAGGAACCCTTAGTCTCAAGAGAGGTTCTCCTGATTTGCTTATCTAGCTCAGCAGGAGTTTCGAGGGACAGGCACCTGAAACCCCAACAAGTCAATATTTACCCAAGAGCCAGCAAAACAGCTTGTTTTTAGAGTGGTGTGGGCAAACCAAGGAGGCAGAAGGTGCTCAGAGGCTGGAACCCAAGGCAGCAGTGAAGAGAACAGGGGACTCATGCTTCCTCCCATTCCTGTGTTACTTGTCACCCCAGCCGTGACTACTGCATTGTTGGACAAGGCTCCATGTTCCAACCTCCCCACATCTCAGCACTCCAAAGCACAGATTTGGGAATGGACAGAACTTTAAAACAAGAATCACCGTTTGGTGGGATGCCGGGGGTATTTTCGTTTTTATGAATGTAAGGGGACACAGATGTGGAGGTCATAGGACAACTTGTCCACTTTCCCATGGATTCTGGGGATTGAACTCTGGTCAGCAGGCTTGTGTGGAAAGCCCTTTGACCGCTGAGCCATTTCATGGCCCCTGTCTGACTGTGTAGCATATGAGTGTATTGTTAGTGCTTTTGTTAGTACACCTACTTGCAATGCACCCAGAGGCCAGAGGATGATGCCAGTGTCCTGCTCTGTCACCGTCTGTCTTACTCCCTAGAGATTGGGTCTCTCACTGAACCTGGAAGAGTCTGGTAACCAGAAAGCCCTACCAACCCTCACGTACTAGTGACAGGTGCTATTAACTACTGAGCCACAGCCCCAGCATCTTCCCTTCTTTATCTTTTAACTCCTTTCCTTTCCTTTCCTTTCCTTTCCTTTCCTTTCCTTTCCTTTTCTTTTCATTCCCTTTTCTTTTCCTTTTCTTTTCTTTTCTTTTCTTTTCTTTTGACAAGGTCTTGCTTAGCCCAGGTTGGCCTCCAACACACTTGTACTTCTGCTCCTATTACTCTCATTTCCCAGTACTAGTACAAGTTTGCTCTACCATGCCCAGTGTATGTGCTGCTGGAGATGAAAACCCCAGGCTTCATTCACGCTCAGGCAAGCACTCTACAGGCTGAACTACATCCCCAGCTCTGTTCTTCTGTTCTGGATTCTACAGCTGTTGTTATCTTATTCCCATACAAAGGGTAAACAGGCTCACTTTCTATGGAGAGCTGGCTGTGCTCCAGCTACAGTCCAGAGCCTTTCTCCTCTACAGCAAAGCCAGGCCTACGCCTATGGGGAGCCAACATGGGCTCCAGACCCAAAAGGATACGTATGTTCCAGGGAACACAGCCATCAAATCCCAGCCCACTTTGGTCCCCTCAACCAAAGATAAAAGGACCCTAACTGTATGCACAGGTCTCTGCTGGCAGTATGAAAGAGAAATTGCTAGGAAAAGTGTCAGGGAAGAGCTGAGCAAACAGAGGGCAAGGGCCATGCTGCCCTGTGCCACTTGTCACTCAGCCAAGGGCCTGGCAGCTGGCAGACACATGACAGATAGTTTCTGGATGAACTGTACCTGTTTTCAGGAAGAGCTCTCCCTAGCTGATGAAAAGAAATACGTGGTGCCATCACAGAAGGGTAAAGTTACACACAGAGACATAAAGTGTCCTAGTCACCCATGGAGATTACAAGGGTCAGAATTGTAATCAAAAGGGCAGGTGCCGGAATGGAGCTGGGTCATTCTGGCAGAGACAGGGACACAGCCCACTAGTGAAGGGACCTGGCAGAGGGTAGAGAGGCTGGGCAGGGCTGGGGAAAGCAGCAAAAGTCAAGCGGGGGAGGAGGGGAACCAGTGTGGAGGAAGTGATAAAACCCAACCAAGTCCGGTGTGGTGGCATGCGTAACTGGGGAATCTCCAGTCTCAGGCCAGCCTAGGCTATTGTAATGCGATCTGTCTCAAAAACAAAACAAAAGCATTAGGCATGACACACACCTGCAATCCCAACGTCCCAGAGGCAGAGGCAAGAGAATTGGAAATTCAAGGTCATCTTTGGCTCGGACTACAGGAGACCATCTCGAGGCAGAGGCTTGGGGTGTGTAGGCTGGGGAGATGGCTCAGTGGGTAAAAGTGCTTGCTCCTGAGTTCGGATCCCAAGCACCCATGTAAAAAGCCAGTTATGGCTGCACATCCCAATACCCCCAGCTCTGGTAGAGAGCAAAGAGAAAGGATCATTGGTTTTACGGGCTGCCATTCTGGCTCCAGGTTTGGTAAAACCTTTGTCTCAAGGGGATGTAGTAGAGAGTGCTGGAGCAGGAATACACACACACACACACACACACACACACACACACACACACACGCACGCACGCACGCACGCACGCACGCGTGTGCTTGCGGAGAGCTTCAGACCTTCGATCTCTCATTGAGCACGTCCTCCTGCCCCGCCCCGTTCTGTTTCGTTTTACAAACCTCTGGTTGGCATGGAATTCAATATATAGACCAACTAGGCTGCTTGAACTCACAGATATCTCCCTGCCTCTGCCTCTTAAAAACAAGAAGTAGGGTGTGACCACGCGTGTACATAACCCTAGCACAAGGAGGAGGGGCAGAGCACGTGACATGGTAGAGGAAAATTCCCAGAGCTTGCTCGTTCATACCCATGTAAAAACGATGTGTATTGGTGAGCACTTATAACCTCATTGCTGGGGGCCCGGAAGACAGGAGGACCCAATCTCGAGAACAAGGTGTGCTGCCTCCTTCGCCTCAAATTCTACCTGGCTCTGCCACTTACCAGCTGATTAACTAACCTGAGGATGTGACCTTTCTGACCAACTACTTCCTTTTTTGTAAAGTGGTGGTAACAGCACTTACTTCCTAGAGCTCATCACACTAGCTCAGACTGTGGGATATATTATAAACAAAAGCCTAAACAATACCTGACCCACACCAAATGCTAAATAAATAACTAATTAGTATGAGACTAATTTTTCATCACTTTCTTTTTATGAGACTTCTTTTTTTTAAACATAAGATTTTTTTTTAGATTTATTTATTTTATGTGAATGGATGTTTTTCCTGCAGGTATGTGTGGGTACCATGTATGTGCCTGGTGCACTATAAGTGTGCCTGGTGCCCAAGAAAGTCAGAAAAGGATTTCTGACTCCCATGGAACTGGAAGTATGGGTGGCTGTAGGCTGCCATTTGGGTTCCGGGAGTCAAATTCAAGTCCTCTGCAAGAACAACCAGTGCTCTTAACCGCTGAGCCATCCCTTCAGCCATAAGATTTATTTTTAAAAACTATTTATGGGGCCCGGAGAGATGGCTCGGCTATTAGAAGCAGTGGCTGGTTTTCCTGAGGACCTTGGTTTGACTGCAAGCACCCATGAGATGGGTACAACCACCTGCAACTCCAGTTCCAGGGGACCTAACAACCTGTCTGGTCTCTTCAGGTACCGGCCACATGAACCACCTAGAATGGATACTGAGGACTGGGTTCAGGTCCTCTGTAGAAGCAGCAATTGCTCTTGATAAGGCATCTCTCCAGTCCATTTTCTTTTTCTTTCCAAGCCTAATGTAGTCCAGGATGACCTTGAACTCACTACGTGTATACGATACCATCATGCACACTTGGCTCCTTTTGCCCACTCTCTTTTTCCACAAGATTTATTTATTTATTTTTATTTCTGTGTGTATGGATGTTTTGTAATCATGTATGTCTGTGCACCAAGTGCATGCAGTGCCCGAGGAAGCCATAAAAAGGGTGTGTGATGGCCTGGAGAGATGGCTCAGCGGTTAAGAGCATTGCCTGCTCTTCTTAAGGTCCTGAGTTCAATTCCCAGCAACCACATGGTGGCTCACAACCATCTGTAATGAGGTCTGGTGCCCTCTTCTGGCCTGCAGGCATATACACAGACAGAATATTGTATACATAATAAATAAATAAATAAATAATAAAAAGGGTGTGTGACCTCCTGGAACTGGAGTTACAGACAGCTGTCAGTTGTCATGTGGGTGCTGGGAATCAAACCTGGGTCCCCTGAAAGAACAGCCAGTGTTTTGTTTTGTTTTTTGAGATGGATTTTATTATCTATGAGTACTTTGCTTGCATGTTTGTATGTGCATCTTGTGCCTGCCTGAGGAAATCAGGTTCTTTGGAACTTGGCATCTGGAGAGGGGTGGTTGTGAGCCACCATCTGGGTGCTGGGAATCTAACCCAGGTCCCTGGAAGAGCAGGACTGAGCCACCACTCCAGCCAACACTGTCCCCCACACCATGAAGAAGTATTGGGGGCCTTAGTAAGGACATCTTAGGTGTGGGCATACGTTCCTCAAGAGAGTCACCTTTTCCTTTTCTTTCCTTTCTTACGAGATGCATAACCAGCCAAGGTCTTCCCTGTTGCACACTATGCATCTTCTCTAAGTGGGGAACCTTCCGTGGATCCTCGAGAACTGCTGCTCTGACCCAGCATCGGCTTTCTTTTGCTCAGGTTCCACATGCTATTGAGATCTTGTTTATTTGTGTGGTAGCGGGGATTGAACCTAGGATGTCATGTACTGCAGCCCTTTCAGAAATTCTAATTTAAAAAAAAATGAGAAAGAGATTCTCAATAAACAGCACAGCCTGGCCTGAGACTTGGGGGTCCTCCTGCCTCTGTCCCTGAGTGTTGGGGTTACAGGCCTTAAGTCTTGAACACTAGCAACAGTCACTTTTCAGTGGGTACGTAACCTGAGCAGCACTGACCAGCTGTGCACGGGAGATCTGGCTCAGTCTTCACAATAACCCACTGGACAGTGTTATCGTCCCTGTTTTACAGCCCAGCGGTGTTAAGCTGTCCGGAGTCAGTAGGTAACTGATCTGAGGGTACAACAGCCAGACTCCAGGGGCCGCAAGTCTAAACCCTAAGCTAAACTAGTTACAGAGAGAGTGGGGGGCGTGATGCTCCTGCCGATTGGCTCAAGACTACCAGCCACTTGATGCTTCCAACTCAGCTTGGGTTCAAACGAGAGGCCTGTGACTACACACACAGATTCTGTCAGATGAATGACTTCAAGAATTATTTTCAATTGAGCATAGTTGTGGACCTATTTAATCCCAGAACTCAGTAGGCAGAGTTCGAGGCCAGTCCGGTCTATGCAGTGGGATCTTGTCTCAAGAAAAAACAAAAAACAAACAAACAAACAAAAAGAATTATTCAATAGCTAGGCATGGTACCAGATAATTGTAATCCCAGTACTTGGGAGGCAGAGGCAGGAGCATTGCTGCAGTTTCAAGGCCAGTTTTGTCTGCATAGGTGGTTTAAGGGTTAAATAGTAAGACTGCCTCAAAAAAATAGTTAATTCTAGTCAGGTGTGGTGGTTCAGCTTTATAGTGAGAGCCACACCAACCTGACCTATATGAGACTTTGTCCCCCCAAAAACAAACAAGCAAGCTAAGTAATTTTTAAAATTATTTATAGTGAGGCTGGAGAGCTGACTCAGCGGTTAAGAGCACTTGCTGCTTTTCCAGAGGACCTGGGTTCAGTTCCCAGCACCCAGTTGGTAGCTCACTGTCATCTATAATTCCATTATGAGGTGAACCAACACCCTCCTCTGGACTCCACAGGCACTCATGTACACGGTGCACATTCACACATGTGGGAAAAACATTTATACACATATGATTAAGTCTTTTTAAAAGCTTACTTATGGTTCTGGAGAGACAGCCCCACGCACAATGCTCTTCCTGCACTCGTATGAAAAGCTGAGCTTGACTCCAGGGCACCCACATAAAAGTCAAGCGGTCCGTGTGTAATCCTAGTGCTCAGGGTGCAGGAACAGGGACCTCAAGAAAAAGCTACCTAGACAAGCTGAAGAGCTCCGGGTTCAGCCAGAGACCGGGCCTCCGTAAATAGAGCAGAGAGCTGTTGACTGAGAGAGCTGACATCAACCTCTGACTTCCATCTACATCTAAACACGTACGTGCCCACACATGTGAACAACTTGTACATGTGCAAAAAAATGATTGCTCACTTTCCATCTTCCCAATCATGGCTTTGTCCTATGCTAGTGGCACAAAAGAACTATTATATCCTTTTTGACCCCATGAGTCACAGAGGAGAAGAAAAGGGAAGGAAAGGGAAAGGGGTGGGGTAACTAGGTAGTCAGAGGGGTGGGTGGCAAAGAGAAAGAGGTGGAGACAGAAAGGGGGACAAGAAGGGAGGAAGAGTTAGCTGATGGAGCTGGAGACAGGCTGGAGGAACAATATAAACCCCCCCCCCCCCAGCTCTGAACCCTCTTTACCCGGAATGCACCTGTGAGCATCCCAAGGTTCTCCCATACAGCCAGATAGCTAACCTTCATTTCAGCTCCCCAGGAGCTGAGGGCTCTCGGGAAGCCCACCCCCTACCTCCTCCCATCTCTTACCCTGCACTCTAGGAAGCGGGTTCTCAGCTCTAGCCCATTCTCAGAGACTCCCTCAGTTTCCTGGTGTGGCCTCAAAGCTTAGGACTACTTTCCTGCCCCACTTCCCTTTCCTGCCTCCTGTTCCCTAGAGACCAAGCCATCCAGGCATTGCCATCACTAGCCAGGCCACATATCCAGCCTTAGAGGACTAAACGTGCTTCCAGTCTGGCCCATCCTCCCAGGAGTCCCAAGGGGAGGAGGATCTTGGCACCAGAGGTCTCTGACACCCTGGAAATGGCAAGTCTGCAGCAGGAGCATGGGTGACTTAACCCAGGATTATGTCACTAGGTAGAGGTTAGGAAAGAGTCAGCCTGTGTCACACTGATAATTTCAAGGAACTTTTAGAGCAAACAACTTATTTTCTCTTTCCCTGGGGAAAGTGTTTACCCTTCAGCACCCGGCCTACAGCGGCCCTAGACCAGGCATCTACTCAGGTTTCCAACCCTTGGGCCAGCTCTGGCTCTCTGAGCCCCAGGAAGACCTGTAGAGGTCATCACATTACCTACTACTTCTTAGCAAAGGGTTCTGAGTGCCTGGCAGCAGCAACCATAAACATCTCCTTTAACCTCTCAAGGACCTACTAAGGTAGGTAGGTATTGCTGCTGCCCCTACTTTATGGCACGGAAAAGAAAGCTTGTGGAGGTTAAGTGTCTTGCCCGGTATCGCTGCAGGAGCGTGGGAAGCTGCAGTTCCGCTCACTCCGCCCCGACGGGGCGCACTCTGAGTCGCTTATACCCGCTGCCTGCAAAGTTTGGGTCTGGCCCGTACGACCAGTGTGACCCACACCCCTGGGGTTCGGTCTCCCACCTCACGCCCCCGCACAATCGCCCTCTGCCCCTGCCCGTCTCACCATCGCCTCCACAGCCGCCGCCGCCGCCGCCGCCACCGCCTGCTCGCCGGCTCCAGCTCCTCTGCCCTGTGCGGCCTCAGTGCCCGCCGCCCTGGAGGAAGCCGCGGGGCGGGGCGGGCCCCGCGGGCCAAGGGGGCGGGGGGCGCGACTTCTCGGTGCCGGACCCGGGCAAACCGAAAGCGGCAACAGGGCCCATGGGGCGCCTCCTACCGGGTCACCAGCGTCCGACTTCCGATGGCACCCCAGCCTAGTGAATAAGGGTATTTTGTATGTCTTTTGGATCTGCGGCTGCAAAAGGAGTTAGCCAGGGAGGCGTCATTCTGTCATGCGACAAGCATCTGTGAGTGCTAAGTGCTTGAGATGTCATGGACACTCCAGAATGGGTGTTTGTCACCTTGGTGAGCTCATCTCACCCGAAATTAAAAACTCATCAACCACTCCAAAGTTCTGATTGTTTTCAGATGGAGCAGGCAGCATTACATGTCACCGAGTTGTACACTTAAAAATGATAAGCAGATCTGGCAAGATGGCTCATTGGAAAAAGGCACTTGAAGCCAAACCTAATCAGAGTTCCATCTTTAGGACTCACATAGTGGAGAGAACCAACACCTGCAAATTGTCCTCTGATGGCCATACACTGGGGGAGTGGGGATTTTTTTTTAATGCTAAAATGCTGCAGACATTTCTGTGAGCTAAAAGTCTCAATGATGTATGGAAGAATGAGCCTCTAAAGTTGCAGGGATGGATCCCAGCCTGAAATAAAAGATGACAACAGCGACCAACAAGAGGGGGAAAAGGAAAAGATAGATCTGAGCTAGCTTCCAGAACAGTATTCAAGTAGAGAGACCTTTCCTTTCCTACAAAGATAAAATACAAACATGGAAAGTCCTGAAGAGCATCCGAGCTGGAGAGCAAGCTGCTGCAAGGAAAACAAACAGGCATTGTCCAGCCCGAGAATGTGCAGCTTCCTTCCCCTTTGATGCCTGCTGCCTGCCGTGTGGGACCTCTAGCAGGTGAGGAAGATGGGATTTTGAAGGAGAGGGATGATGAGGATACCCAGCTTTTCTTGCAGAACTGGGGAAAATTAAAGAGGAACCAATGAGCAGATAAGCAGTCTTCTCCCTAAACCCCGCTGGCCCAGCTCAGCCCAAGGCCAACTTCAAGACTAAAATGAGCTTGTTTTTAAGGACTGTGAGACAGGTGTAATCGGAAAGGCAAAAGATTTACAAGTGATACACTGTAATGCGAACTTTGCAAAAAACTCATGGAGAAATATATTAAGTAGTACTGTCTTATGTGCTTAGTTGAGGACTAAAACGTGGGCTGCGAGACCTAGCTCAGTGGTTAAAGGCACTGGATGCTCCTCTGGAGGACCCAGATTGAATTCTCAGCAGCTGCATGGCAGCTCACTACTGTCTATGACTTCAGTTTCAGGGGATCTGATGCCCTGCTCTGGCGTCTAAGGGCACCTGTCATGTATATGGTACATAGTCACAAATGCAAGTGAAGCATCTTTACATGTGAAATAAAAGTAATTTAAAGAAAAGGTAATTCTAAAAATTACCTATTCATTTACTCCTGACCACAGCTGCCCCTCCTTCCTCTCCTCCTGGTCCCTCCCCACCTGCCCACCCTCTCAACTTGCTCCTTCTCTGTGTCTATTCAGAAAAGGACAGGCCTCCCACGGATATCAACCAAACATGTCATATCAGATTGTAGTTAGACTAAGCACCTCACCTTGTATTAAGGCTGGGTAAGGCAATCCAGTATGAGGAAAAGGATCCCAAGAGTCAGCAAAAAGAGACAGAAACAGCCCCTGCTTCCATTTTTAGGAGTCTCACAAGAAGACCAAGTTACACAACTGTCATATACGCAGAGGGCAGTCCCATGCAGGCTCCCTGGTTGTCATCTCAGTCTCCGTGAGCTCCTATGATCCCAGGTTAGTTGTTTCTGTGGGTTTCATTATAGTGTGCTTTGACCCTTCTGACTCATACAACCCTTCCTCTCGCTCTTAAGCCGGATTCTCAGAACTCCACCTAATGCTTGGTTGTGATTCTCCACCTCTATTTCCATCAGTTGCTGGATGAAGGCTCTCTGACAATAATTGAGCTAGGCACCAATCTGGGGTTCAAGATGGT
Source organism: Arvicola amphibius (assembly GCF_903992535.2). NCBI lineage: Eukaryota > Metazoa > Chordata > Mammalia > Rodentia > Cricetidae > Arvicola > Arvicola amphibius. The sequence continues at coordinate 75,340,127 of NC_052048.2, read as the reverse complement.
GACCTGGCCTCTCAAAAGAGTAATTTTTTTAAAAAGACTGAAGTGTTAAGGAAAAAATTCAACTGTAAATTGCGGCTGGGCATGAGCTTGCCTATCATGCACCAAGCCCTGGGGTTGACCTCCAGCATTACAGAAACTTGATCTGGTGGTAGATGCCTGAAATCCCAGTACTGGGGGAGCCAGAGGCAGAAGGACCAGAAGTTCCAAGTCCTGGTCTGATACACAGTGGGGTTTTTTCCTGGTTTGTTTGTTTTGGTTTTTGGAGATAGGGTTTCTCTGTGTAACCCTGACTGTCCTGGAACTCACTCTGTAGATCCGGCTGGCTTCAAACTCAAAGAGATCCACCAGCCTCTGCCTCCCAAGTGCTGGGATTAAAGGCATGCGACATCACTGCCCAGCTACTATATATAATGAATTTAAGGTCAGTGTTTACTATATGAGACCCTCTCTAAAAACAAAACAAAACAAAAAGACAAACTGAGCTGGCACTGTGGCTTATGGCTGTGATCCCAATACTTAAAAGGATGAGGCAGATTGACTGAGTTTGCAACCAACCTGGATTACATAGTAAGTTCCAGGACAGCTTAAGCTAGGCTGCAAAGCTACCAAGTGAGACTTGATTGAGAATTTCACCCCAGTGTAAAAAGAAAGCGGATTCTTGTGGGAGTGCTAGCTCTGGCTTTTCTCTGTTCCGAACTCATCATGAGAAACTTGCAGGCCTGTTCCTGTGCCAAGGCTGCTGGTGTGCCTCTAGCATTGTGTAGCCTTCCTGAACTTCTGTAGAGAAATCACCAAAGCCGTCTTCCATCTTCCAGACGGCCCCTGACATTCCAAAGGAGGCCTCTTAACCAAAGTGTCAGGAGCTTTCTTCCCTTGGGTTGAGCCACTGTGAGGACAGACCACTGGTTTCCAAGCTTGGACACAGCACCTCAGAGCGGGTTGAGGAAGAGAGGGTAGGTGTTGCCATGCCAAAACAGACCAAGAAGGGCTATTTGGTACTTTCCCGGCCCTGCATGGAATCAGGAGCATGGTTCCAGAATCTGGTCTCTATTTAGTCTCAAACTTTTGTCTCTTAACCCTGCCCTTTCCGCACATCCTCCCAACAACAGGTTGTTTCTAATTCTGGAAAGGCTGTGGAGGAAACAGGGGCAGAGGTAGCCAAGAACCCTTCCCACAAACCAATGCAGACTGGGCACTGGAAAGAACAGTGCTGACGAAGAACCTGGTGGGGAGGAGGGGTCCAGAAGACAGAAAGCTCATTGTGCTGCAGGCCCTGTCCTGTGACATTGACTGTGACTAGCATGGGACTCCGGGGAGAGATGCTGGCTCCCACCCCCTCGGAACAGCTGAGATCCAGGGCCCTGTAAAGACCCAGAAGCGCAATGGCGGAAAAAGGCAAACAGAACACACAGAACAACCAACAAAGGAAAAGCTGACTAGTTCCTTCAGCGTTTGGCTCTGAGTTATACCAAGGCCCTAGAAGAGACATGGCGGAAGAGCTCTTGAACCAGGTTCTAAACGGCATGCCATATCTTTGCAAACACTTCCAGGAGAATAGTTAAGGGACATAACAAGGTCCAAGGAAGACATTGAATTCTGCATCCTACCCTAAAGTGCTATGGAGGTTTTAATTCTCCTTGTGGTATGATCCTTAGGAAATCCTTACTGTGGCCTATGAACAGTGTACTATGAAGAAAAACAGGAGGCCGGGCGGTGGTGGCGCACGCCTTTATAATCCCAGCACTCAGGAGGCAGAGGCAGGCGGATCTCTGAGTTCGAGGCCAGCCTGGTCTACAAGAGCTAGTTCCAGGACAGGCTCTAGAAACTACAGGGAAACCCTGTCTCGAAAAAAAAAAAAAACAAAAAAACAAAAAAACAAACAAAAAAAAAAAAATAAAAAAACAGGAGGGCTTGGGAGACAGCTTAGGAGGGAAAGCCCTTGTTGTGCAAGCTTGAGGGCCTGAGTTAGAATTCCTGTTCCCTGTAAAGGTCTGACACAGGCTTCTGTAACCTCAGCACTATGGAGACAGGCAGATCACTGGAGCTCATTGGTCAGCCATCCTAGCCAAATCCATGAGCTCCAGGTTTACTGAGTGACCCCGTCTCTGATGTGGGACGTCCTTCTGTATATGTGTTGCTTTTACTGGTTAATGAATAAAGCTGCTTTGGCCTATGGCAGGGCAGAATAGAGCTAGGCTATTTCCTGGCAGGAAAACTAAACTGAATACTGGGAGAAAGTAGGAGTCAGAGAGATGCCATGTAGCCTCTGAAGGAGACAACCGCCCCAGGAACCTTACCGGTAAGCCACAAGCCTTGTGATAAAATATAAAATAATAGGAATGAGTTAATTTAAGATGTAAGAGTTAGTTAATAAGAAGCCCGAGCTAATAGGCCAAGCAGTGTTTTAATTAATGTAGTTTCTGTGTGATTATTTCGGGTCTGGGTGGCCAGGAATGAACAAGCAGCCTCAGCCTACACATCTCAAGAAGTATGGTAAGGGCTGGAGCTGTAACTCCATAGTAGAGTACTTATCTCACAAAGATAATGACGTACGTCTAATCTTCAGTACCATTAAGGAAGGAAAACAGGGCACACACTAGATAGTAAGGTAGAAAGCAATGAAAGCATCCAACATTGACCTCTGGCCTACACATACAAGCACATATCGATACACATGCACCTGCATTCATCCACATGGATGTACATACACACATATATTCAAGACTGAAGGGAGGGAGGAAGATGGAGAGATGGTTCTTTGGTTAAGAGTGCAAATTGGCTGGGTGGTGATGGTGCACGCCTTAATCCCAGCATTTGGGAGGCAGAGGTAAGCGGACCTCTGAGTCTCTGAGTTTGAGGCCAACCTGGTCTACAGGGTGAATTCCAGGATAGCCCGAGCTACACTGAGAAACCCTGTTTCTAAAACAAAACAAAAAGTGCAAACTGTCAAGTGGTTTAGCTGCCTACAGAACACCTGAACAAGAACAACATCAATAAGCATGGTAACATAGAAGGGGCGCTCTCAAGGGGCCCCATGCCTAGACAGACCTACAGGCAACTGAGGGATGCTGAGAGAGGGAAAATCAGTCTTCCCCAGAGATGAGCTCCTTACCTGGTTATCCAACACCAAGTGGTCAGCCCTGAAATCATATGAAATCATATCATGCAAGCAGCACCAAACAGACTCAACAGGCTGTATTTGTGCGTGTGCAAAACAATAACAACTAAAGAGGCCATGAATTTGAGAGGGCGTGAGGGAGCAGCTGAAGAGAACAACACAGTATAATTACATTTTAATTAATAATAAACAAATTTAAATTTTTTACCTAAGGGGGAAAAAGAGTGCAAACTGTTCTTGCAGAGGACCCAAGTTTGGTTCCAAACACCCATGTTGGGCAGCTCACAGCTTGCTGTAACTCCAATTCCAGGGGAACCGACATCCTCTTCTGGCCTCTGGGGCATCTGCATTCACATACCCATACTTTTTAAAAAACAAAAGTCCACATACATACACACACACACACACACACACACACATATACGCACACACATACATATATATGTATACACATATACACACACTAGAGAGTGTGTGTGTGTGTGTGTGTGTGTCAGACAAAATTATTGATTCTAGCTTGGTATGGTGACTCACAGCTGCAATCCAAGTGTGCGAAGCCTCTGAGCTGCCATCTTTCTTCTATAAAGCTGTGCTGTCTTTGCATCATCTTGATCCTAGATTGGGAGAAACTGATCCGGAAGGGATTCTCAGGAAGAGAGAAACGGAAGGGCAAAGGGCGAAGGAGAGAGGAGGAAAGCGCCTCATGCACGCAGGGACACTGAAAGGTCTTTATTGCCCACCAGTCACCAGTAGTCTCCCAACCACAAGCAGGCCCTTCTACCCCACTCTCGGGACCCATGAGATGCAGTCACAGTCCAGCTCTCTCCTCCCAGGGGATCAAGGTGCTTCTGGAGCATACGATGTAGCCGAAGGCCCTCACGGGGACTAAGCAGCATTTCTGTGAAGGAGGGCAGGAGAGGGCCCCTCTTGGCACACATTAGGGAGGGTTACCCCTGAAGACTAGGGTGGGATGAAAGGGGCTCTTAAGTGGGGATGGTGCCAGTGGCAAAGAGCACAATGAGGATGATGATGACAAGAACAATCACACAGATGATGACAATCATCTTCACATTCTTCCACCAGAACTTCCGGGCCACCTTCTGCGATGTTGTCTTGAAGTGTTCAGACTGTTAGGGACAAGACAAAGCAGTAGTGACCTAGCGCTCCTTCCCTCAGGACCAGTGTAGATGTTTACATTATAAACTGAAGTAACAACCTGAGACAAAGAGCTGCAGCCAGGGTATAGCTAACTCTAAACAAACAAAAACAAACAAATCTTTCCCATTACAGTGGGAATGGAAAGGTTTTTTGTTTGGTTTTGCTTCATTTGTTTTTGTTTTGCTTTTTTGAAACAGGGTTTCTCTGTAACATCCCTGGCTGTCCTGGAACTCGATCTGTAGACCAGGCTGGCCTTGAACTCACAGAGATCTGCCTGCCTCTGCCTTCTGAGTGCCCGGCTATGGGAATGGAAAGGTTTTAAAAATGTTTTGATAACATTTGCTGTGCCCTGTGTGCTGCCATATCACCACAGAGGACAGCCTGCAGGAGCTGTCTTTTTCCACTCTGTGTCCCGGGCACTGAACTCATGCCATCGGGCGTGGAGACACGAGTCTTTACCCCTTGAGCTAGCTGTCTGTGTTCTTTGTTTGCTTGCTTGCTTTTAACTTTTGAGCTAGACTCTCACTATATATCCCTGACTGGACTGGATCTATCTGTCTCTGGCCACTGAGTGCTACAATGCGTTACCCTCCTACTTGATAAATCTCTTTCCACAACAATGTGTAGGCCAAGTTCAGAGTTAGAATCCATGAGCTCATGGAGCTTCCCTCTGAGCATGGCAGGGGCCAGGACTTCCCTTCCTTTTCCTTCCATCTTCCTTTCTTCCTCCCTTCCTTCCCTTGTAGTGAGGAGCAGTGGGCTGCGTTCCCGCTGCCCTGCTCCCGGCCGCCTGGCTAGCTTATGCCCCAAAATAACAACACACAAACTGTATTCATTTAAACACTACCTGGCCCATTAGTTTCAGCCCCTTATTAGCTAATTCTCACATCTCTTGCTTTAACCCATATCTAATAATCTATGTAACACCACAAGTGGTGTCTTACCGGGAAAGATTCAGCATGTCTGACCTGGTAGCTGGCTTCATGGTGACTCTGGCTCAGAGAGGAGAGGCATGACATCTATCTCACTTAGGAGAGGCGTGGCATCTGACTGAGCCATCTACCTCACTTCCTTCTTCCTGTTCTGTCTACTCCACCCACCTAAGGGCTGGCCAATCAAATGGGCCAGGCAGTTTCTTCATTAACCAATGAAATCAACTCAAACAGAAGACCCTCCCACATCATTCCTTTCTTTCTAGCCAGGATCTCATATAGCAAAGACTGGCCTCCATTGCTATGTAGCAAAGGATGAACTTGAACTTTTAAAAATTATATTGATTTATCTATGTTTGTATGTGTGGTGTACACACAGAGTGGAGGTCTTACTCTGTAGGAATCGAGTCTGTCCGTCAACCAAACATGCACACTCCAGGTATGGAAATCAAGTCCTTAGACTTGGCAGCGAGTCTGTTGTGCCGACTTGACGGCCTGGCTTTGAACTTCTGATCCTCTTGACGCTGCATCCCAAGAGTTGGGATTATAGGCATGTACCACGATGCTCTGTTTATATGGTGCCAAGGACTAAACCCAGGGTTTCATGAATTCTAGTCAGGAACTCTACCTCCTGAGTCCTATCTCCAGCCTCCCTTCTTTTTCTCGCCTCCCCCCACAACTGGCCTGCACACCGAGGAGTCTTTCACAGCTGCTCATAGTCTAGGTTTGTTTGATTGGCAGACCCATAGGCTGAGGGGTACAGGAATGTGCTCCAGATGGGCACATCTACTGACTATGACACTTTGTCTTCTAGGGACTGCAAGAAGAATCAGGGCACTACAGAGGGTAGGGAAAGTAAGAAAACGCTTCCTGATCCCCCAAGTTAACTTCCAGACACTAAGTCTCCATCTTACCTCACAGAAAGCACTAGATTCCAGGATTACACATGGGACCCAGAAAGCCAGAGTTTCCACAGCATGTGGAAACTGAGCCTTGGCTGATGGCAGACTTAACTTCCTCCCTGAGAAGCTGGCCTAAGCCCATGACTGCAAAGAGAAGAGGTCTAAGCAAGATGTGTAGAGAGATTATTCTGGCCTTTGGTGGGCAGAGGGGTCCTGGGATCAAAGACTGTCACTGCTCTTCCCAGTCCTGTTTTAAAGCAGACTCGGCAAAACCCTATTTTCCCACTCCCAGCCTTATAACTTGTGGAAAATGTTAAAAGCCAAGGGCCACTTGCCCAGGGCTCATAATTTTGCCCTGGGAACGTCAACTCCAAATGATTGTCAAGGGCTTCAAAAGAAGAATCAGCTTCAGCCCCAAAGAAGCCTAAGAATGCAGTAGGTGACTGAGCTATCTCTGAAGTGGCTCTGTGGGTGGACCCACCCCCCCAAGACCAAATAGACCCAATCACTAGACTCTGTACCAACCACAGAGGAGCAAAGAACCAGAAAAGGGGAATCAACAGTCCTCTGAGTAGGCAAGAGGCCGGTGGATATGGCAGTCTGCCATTCTCTCCCCCCAGAGCTCCCCCACACCATGAGAACTCTCCCTCTAGTCCCGGTTTGCTCCCCATCTCACCGTGGCTTCCAAGTCCTCTGTCTTGTTTCGGAGATGGTCCAAGTTTTCCCCTCGGGCCAAGATTCTTTCCACATTCTGGGTCATGATATTCTTGACTCCCTCCACCTCACTCCGCAGGTTCTTAACTAGGTCATTTCCAGCACCCCCACTGGCGTCCTCCTGAATGTCAATACAGGGGTTAATTAGGCCAAACAGCAGAGGATCCAAGAGGCCAGAGGAGGCTGGAAGAACTGAAATAGATTTTAGCCATTTCTAATACTTAACTATTACCAAGAGAATGTTCTTTGTTTATATTAGTTATATCCACATAGGGGGGTGTATCCCACACAAAAGGCCAGAGATTAGCTTCCTGTGGTCAGGTGCTCCTGCGGAGTGCTACCTTGCTTTTTCTCCCCCTCCCCCAGGCTGACTTTTGGAGAGCTGGCCTGGGTTCTCAGATTAGCCTGGCCATCAAGCCCCAGGCATTAACCTACTTCTACCACCCTAACCCTGGGAGCCATCACACCTAGTGCTTGTGGCCACCACACCTGGGTTTTTTCTTTTTTAACACCATCTGGGGATCCAACTCAAATCTCCATCTTTATGTGGCAAGCACTTCACCCGCTGAGTCACCTCCCCAGCTTTATTTATTTATTTATTTACTTACTTATTTGAGATAGGGTCTCAAATAGCCTAGGAAGGCCTCGCTTCCTAAGTAGGATGTCCTTGAACAGCTGACCCTCCTGTCGCTACCTACCCTGGGCTGAGATTGATTACAGGTGTGCACAGCCAGCCCTCGTTTATGAGATGCTGGGGATCAAGCCCAGAGCTCCATGCATGCCAGGCAAACATGCTACCAACCGAGTCCTGTATAAGTGGATAAGTGTATATGTATGTGTATGTGTGGATGCAGAGTGGGGGATATACATGCACACCGCAGCACCCATGTAGGGGTCAGAGGAAACTTTACTGAGTGGGTTGTCTTCTACAGTCGGATGGGTAGAAGTGGGGGGATGTTGAACTCAGGCTGGCAGGCTCACCCCGAGAGCCTTTTTACCTTGTACCTTGGCTGCCACATTTGTGTGTTTTTAAGTCCCTGAAGATGAGATTTGATTCTGGACTATCATCCGCCTTCTATTTGGGACTTTCAGGGTCCCTGACAAGGAACAACACACACACCATTCTTATTTCCACTCTCCACAAGGAGGGTCAAGGAGATGTCACAGCCGGCGTTCCCGCTCTCCTCAGCGGTGTACGGCTACTCTTCACTGGTCTCCACAGCCACCCTCTTCCCAATCCTAGTGGGTTCTCTCTAAGTGTGAGAGCTGGCTGGCAGAGCACCCTAGCCTGGCCCAACCACTCCAAGTGCCTCTGGAGACAGCTGTTAGTGAGTTGTTCTGGTTCCGGCCAGCTGGGCGGTATAATCGCGGTTCAGTGGCTGTGGCCCCCAGAAAGCATCATGAGCGTTGGACCGCACACTTCTGCTTTCCCCAGAATTTAGCGCCTGGTGTAGGCCACACACCACCGCCTGCTTATATAGATATTAAAAGTTCTCCCCGCTGCGGTCTCTCTTTGCAGAAGGCTTCTAGATAAGGCTTTTGAACTAGGAGGGAAAAGGCATGGACTCCTCCCTTGGTGACCCAGGGGGCCTCAGGTACCAGTCACGGGGTGTGGGCTGAAGCTAGATTGTCAGGGAGAACCGACGCCTGGCTGCTTTACAAACTCAGGCGCTGTTGCTAATGTTTCTAGAGAAGGGGCTGCTTTTGGTGGCCAGGCAGATCCTTCGGGTGTCTGCAGATATACAGTGCGAGGCTAGGAGGGAGAACTCCAGCCCGCTGGGCTGGAATCTGAGCCCCAAAGAGCAGGGGCACTTGTGGCCCGGTAATGTCACAACACCGGGCTCAGGCCCAGCTGGAGGAGGCGGAGGAGGGGGAGGGTGCGGCACAGCAGCTTCGCTTGGAATTCGGGTCCCCCACCCCCTACCGAAATCCTGATCCGATCCAGCACCGAGGTCACGGGAGGAAGGCGGTGGAGAAGTGTCAGGAATCCCTGGCCCGGAGTGCAGAGCTATTTGTGGACGAGTTGTCAAAAGTAAGGAGACAGAGGCGGCGCTGGCCCTAGAGGGCCAGCCCTCTGACTGTCGCCAACTTACCTATCTCGACACAAGCAACCCCTAGACCCGATCCCCCACTAGAAGCCCCCCTAAACCTCTCTTTTCCTAGTCCCCACGTCACTCACCATGTCTCGGAGCACTTGGGCCTCACAGTCTCGCCTAGTCTGTTTCCACTTAGCGCAGCCACAGCTTCACTTCCTGCTTACTCCAACTTTCTGCCCGCCTCCTGCCCATCCCGCGACTCCAGCCTCGGCGGCTCCTGCCACACCTAACTGCAGGTTTCTCCAGGTAGGCGGCCGCCCTCTGCCGCCCTCCCAGTCTCCTCCCAAACAAAAGCTTAAGCTTAAAGCAACAGGGCACTCCGGCCGGGGGGTGGGGGGTGGGGGGTGGGGGAGGGGTAGGAGGTGAGGGGGCAGTGTCTAAGTCGTCCAGAACGAGAAAAGAAAGGAGCAACCAACCCTCCTAAGTTTCAGAAACCCGTGAACTCTCCTTTTTATGCTTCAAAGAAGTAATTCTAGTTTTCAGGGACTTAAATTAGCCTTGTTCAGATAGAAACGAATGTACGGGTGAAAATACTTCGCTGGACAACCTTTGTCCCCCAGGGCCAACCTGAGTGAGAAGAAAGCACTAAAATCCCCCAGAAAACGGGGCTGCAGAGATGGCTCAGCAATTAAGAGCACCTGCCGCTCCTGAGGAGAGAAGTTCAGTTCCCTGCACCCACATCTGGCTGCCCACAAACTGCAGCTGGGGCGCGCGAGGGGGTGGGGGGATGGGGGGTGGGGTGGATGCCCTCTTCTGGCCTCTGTGGGAATATGAATACACATGTGCACACACACACGCATACACATAATTAAACTCTAGGAACGTTCCAAGTTGGGTCTGAGAGAATCTTTTCCTTCTCTCCTGGTTTGTCAGGTGCCGAGGCTGACCTTAGGCCATGGGGAAGAGTGTGAACAGAAAGGGTAGGGCACCTTAGCAGTGTCCGCAGGGCGGCTCTCTCACCAACCCCTCCTTTCCTTCTAGAGTTCAGCAGTCCTTATTTCCCTCCGAAGGTCACCATGGGGGTTGGTGACCCTGGTCAGTTGTCCAAAGATTGTCCAATGGATTAGGAGGGGGCCTGAGGTAAAGGGTTTTTCCACCACACGTGGCTGTCCGCCAGAGAAAATCTGCTCTTCTCCGGATGGAGTTTGTCAAGACAGAACAATAACAAGGCACCAAGAGGGCAGACATTCTTTCCCACCCCAGAAGAAATAACAGTGCCAAGGAGGAAATCTTAGTTCTTCCCTCTTCCGACAAATAAGAGCCGAAAACAAAAAAAACCTTTAATAAATTTAGAATCCCTGTATCATTTTGAGACACTTTTGTGTTTTCTCTTGCGTATGCTCAGGGACTCATGGGTGAACTGCATCCCCCCAGAAAATGCATGCTTAGTTTTATGGAAGTAAATCAAAGCAACTAGTAACACTTTTTAAAAATTAGATTTTTTAAAGGATTATTTTTATGATTTCTAATTATGTGTATGTGTGGGTCTGCCTGAGGGCAGAGGTGTCAGGTTCCTTGTGAGTTACAGGCAGCTCACAGCGGTGGGTGCTGGGAACTGGACTCTCTCTGCGAGACTATACTATGGGATGTGTGTACAGTGTGTGAAGATGTAGTGCTGTGATTGTTGTGATAAAAACCTGAATGTCCCAGGCAGGAAGTATAGGCGGGACTTCTGGGGAGGCAGGAAGTATAGGCGGGACTTCTGGGGGTAGAAAGAAAGAGAAGGAGGAATCTAGGTGCTCGGGAGAAATCAGGAATCATGGAAAGGAAATAGAAGTTGCAAGATGGAAGAGAGGTAATGCCACGTGAAGACCATAGATTAATATAAATGTGTTAGTTTAAGCTATAAGAGCTAGTTATGAATAAGCCTAAACTATAGGCCAAGCTTTCTTTAAGTAATAAGTCTCTCTGTCATTATTTGAGAGCTGGCAGGCAAGACAGAGAAAGAGTTATTACAAGAGTAATACCTTATCTTAACTGCTGAACTGTCTCTCCAGTGCCCTAGCAACCCCTTAAAACTGCACAACCCATTTCCTTCCCAGTAAAGCAAAAGAAACAACTAGAATAAATGGGAATGAGGTTACAACAGAGAAGGTCAGCTCTACACCTGATCTTAGCCAAAGGTCAACAGGTGATGAAAATGTCGGTTCTAAACAAGGTCTTTAGAGTCTGCAGATTCTCTCGGTGACTGGCAGGACCCAAGTGGTCACAAAGAAAGAACTGGGACCTGGAGAGGTGGCCATCCACTAAAGCACATACTGCTCTTCCAGAGGACCCCAACTTGATTCCCAGCACCTGGATCAGGCAGCTTGTTTCCTGCAACTCTAGCCCCAAGGGATCTGATGTCCTCTTCTGGCCCCAGCAGATGCTGTACTCTTGTGCACACACACACACACACACACAGTTAAAATGATAGTGATAGACAGGTGGATCTCTGATGTAGGAGTGTTTCTATCTATCTGCTGTTTCATTGGTTAATTAATAAAGAAACTGCTTGGCCTGATAGGTTAGAACATAGGTGGGTGAAGTAGACAGAACAGGATGTTGGGAGTGAGGCAGATACCTCAGGCAATTGCCCTGCCTCTCCTCTCTGGGACAGTCGCCATGAAGCCATCCACCAGGTCAGACATGCTGAATCTTTCCCGGTAAGACACCACTTTGTGGTGCTACACAGATTATTAGAAATGGGTTAATCAAGATGTGAGAATTAGACAATAAGAGGTTGGAACTAATGGGCCAGGCAGTGTTTAAATGAATACAGTTTGTGTGTTGTTATTTCTGGGGCTAAGCTAGCTATGCGGGAGCTGGGTGAGATGAAAAGCAGGCCTGCTCCTCATCACTACAGATCTCTGAGAGTCTGAGAGTCTGAGACCAGCCTGCCTTTCTTATCCAGTTCCAGGCTAGCTAGGGCTACGTGGTGAGGCTCTGACCAAAATCAATCAATCAATCAATCAATAGAAATGAAATTAAATATTTTTAAAAGAAAAGAATTGTATTTTAAAAAGAGTCATCCTAAACTGAAGGAGGTCTATGAGACATAATCCATCTGGGCCAGGTGTGGGTGCAAATGCCTTTAATCCCAGCACTTGGAAAGCAGAGGCAGGGGGAAGGAATCTCTGTGAGTCTGAGGCTGACTGGTCTACTTAGTGAGTTCCAGGATGTTTGGAGTCCTGGGTCTACCCCCAGACCTCCCACCCCCAGACCCTTGCTCTCTACCTGTATTGTCAATACAGTGCTGACTCATGTGGCCATTGAACAGTCACAGTCTGGTTAGTGAGATCTGAGGCTATAAAGTACATGTCAGATTTTTTTAAAGTAGTATAAAAATACTATACTTTCATAAATTTCATTAATCTTTCATAGGCTGGTGTGGTGTCCCGTATCTGTAATCCCAGAACTCAGGAATCTGAAGCCAGGGCAACCACATCCAAGGCTACCTCAGGCCACATAGCCTGGGCTGTGGCCAGGCAGACCATGACTTCAATCAACCAGGCAACTGATGGCAGGTTGAAATGGCGCTTTGGACTCATTCAGCTAGCGGATGGATACACAAGTGCCACCATGCTTTCGTGTGGTGCTGGGTTGCATCTAATGCTCCCTGCAGTGCCAGGTGAGGGCTTCACCGTCTGAGCTGCACATCCAGCCTCTTGTACAGTTTTCGTTTGACTAGTAGAGAAAATTAAACTGCACAACTAATAAAAACTTTATGCTTTTCTCTTTGGAGATGGGTGCTGGGGTTGAAGCCAGGGTCATGCGCACGCTAGGCAACGTTGAGTCACAGCTGCCTCTCCTTTCACTGTCCTGAAAGACACAGAAGGCCTTGGAATCCCTGAAACTGTGGGCGCCCCCTGATGTGGGTGTGGCCAACTGAACTAAGGGCAGCTTGTGCTCTCAACTGCTGAGCAGTCTCTCCAGTTCTCTCTTTGGAATTTATTATTTTTATTTTATTTTGTATCTTGAGACAGAATCTCCCGATGGAGCTCAGGTGGTCTGGAACGTGATATGGTCCAGGCTGGTCTGAAACTCAATGATCTTCCCTCCCCAGATTCCTAAATTTGGGGATTAGAGGTGCGAGCCAAAATGCCCAGGTGTTCCTTTTCCTGCCTCCCCGCTCCCTTGCCTACCTCCTCCCTTTTCTCTTTTCTTCCCCCCTCCTTGCCTTTCTCTCTGCTTGCCTTCCTCCCTTCCCTCTTGCCTCCCACTAAACCTAGAGCTCCCCAGACTCTGGGGTGGGAGCAGCCTGTTGAGATTGTTTTGCATGGGCTTTTGTTTCTAGAAAGAAGAGAGTGGTCTGCTTCAAAAGAAATAAAAAGCTCAGTAACTTTTCTGTGACCCTTGTTACAGTGTGATTTCTTTCTTTTTTTTCCCTTGGGACAAAGTCTTATGGAGCCGGGACTGGCCTGGAGCTCAGGGTGCAGCTGAGAAAGATCCTACTGTCTTCCCCACCCTTGTGCTGGGATTACAGCCTCACAATACAGACCTCGGGAGGGGAACTCACCCTCAGTGACTGACTGTAACTTTGTAAGGAATAAGGACAGCAGGTCATAGGTCGAGGCTAGAGAAGTTGTGGCAGTGTTTTAAGGATGGCCTCTGTTTTAGGATCTTCTGCTGTGCTGCTGATTCAGCTGGGGTAACCTTAGATAAGCTGTTCCCCTCTGGAGCTTCCAGTTTCTGGTTCTGCAAATAGGAATGAGAATGAAGGCTACTTGCAAAATCACTTTTGATGCTAGGCATGTGGCTCACTCCAGTAATTCCAGCCCGTGAAGGCCAAGCAGGATGGATTATTGTGATTCTGAGGCGAGCCTGGGCTCACAGTGAGCTTGAGGCCAGCCTAGGCTAACAGAGCCTCAAAGCAAAAACAACAATAAAACAAAAAGTCAGGCATTCTTGTACTTAGTATTTGAGTGTCAGAGGCAAAAGGATCGGGAGTTCAAGTCTGGCTTTGGCTATACAGCTATAGCTAGAATCCATCTAAAAACAAAGTGGGGAATCTAAGAAAAACGCAAGTGAGAGAAAGGGGAGAAAATGAGAAAATAGGGAAGAGGAATATTACAGCCTGAAAAGGCAACTAGTGTTAGGCTGGCTGGGTTACATATGAAGACCTCATCTTTTAAACAAACAAAAGCTGGGTATGATGGTTCGTGCATGGATTCTGGCAGTTGAGCAACAGGGGTAGGGGATCACTTTAATTTGGAGGCCAGCCTGAGCTACATAGTGAGTTCCAGGCTAGACCCGGCTAAAGCGTGAGAGAGTCTTGTCTCAAAAATAAACAAATTCAACCAAACAATCATACTTCAGTCTAGATGCCGGGTTTGGGGAGAGCCAGTTTCCTTTGGCTGACGAGTTAAATGCCCCACGTGATTGCAGAACAGGAAGGCCTGTTGTCCAGGAGAAATGTGTGGTGGGTCTGTCGCATTTAGGGCCACTTTCATACTTTACATGCCTCCTTTGAAGGTCTGTTTTGTAGGACAGCCTTGGTTTTTGTTTGTTATTTAAAAACAAAACTATCTTGAAAAGAAATTCAAACAAAATAAAAACAAGGAGGCTGATTCCAGGCATGGTGATCCAGGCATGGTGACTCCAGGCATGGTGATCCAGGCATGGTGACTCTAGGTATGGTGATTCCAGGCATGGTGATCCAGGCATGTTGACTCCAGGCATGGTGACTCCAGGCATGGTGATTCCAGGTATGGTGATCCAGGCATGGTGATCCAGGCATGGTGACTCCAGGCATGGTGACTCCAGGCATGGTGATCCAGGCATGGTGATCCAGGCATGGTGATCCAGGCATGGTGATCCAGGCATGGTGACTCCAGGCATGGTGACTCTAGGTATGGTGATTCCAGGCATGGTAATTCTAGGCATGGTGATCCAGGCATGGTGATCCAAGCATGGTGACTCCAGGCATGGTGATCCAGGCATGGTGATCCAGGCATGGTGATCCAGGCATGGTGATCCAGGCACAGTGACACACACTACTGCTTGGGTGGTAAGGCAGGAGAGCTAACCTGGGCTGCAGTGTGAGCAATGAACTACAAAATGAAGCAAGCATAAAAGCAAAGGCTTGGGCATTGCTCTGTGACTGTTCTTCTAGCCAGGCCAAGCCCTGGGTTTGATCCCAGCACCACACTGGGGTGGCTTCATACTGTCATTCCTTCTTGGTCATTTTACATGTTCACTCTCTTCACCAATCCCAGCTTCCCAGTGGGCGTCAACTGGTCTCTGCTCTAGACAACTTACCTTTTGGTCCCACCCATCCTTTAGTGACTACTTGCTGGGTTCCCCAAACAAACCTGAGTGAATTCACCTTGCCTCCCGGTTCAAGGCAGACTTCGGGGCAGGCATTCCGGGAGTTTGTCCACTTTCCCAATCTTTCAGGATACAGCCTTCTCAGCCCTACCCATGCCTGTCCTCCAACACCCTTTCTTGCTGAAGGGCTTCTTCATTCCTTGGGCCTGGGGAAATTCTTCTCATATTTCTTTATTTCGGGAATTCCCAGCAGAATTGAATTTGTGTCTTTCTCCCCCATGTTTATCAATTTCCTTTTCCCATGCACACTTGTAGCTGCAAACACATTCTGCTTCTCCAAGACATACATTTTTTCACTTATTGTTGAGACTGTATTTTGTTATATAATTTTAGCCTCGAATTTATGGTAATCCGCCTGCCTCAACCTTGCCAATCCTGGGTTTACCAGCATGAGGCACCACGCCCAATTTATATTTAAATTATGAAACACAGCACTACTTAAAAATTTAAGAATAGATCTCTGAATTTGAAGTCCTGGTCTACATAGTAAGCTCTTGGCCAGCCAAGGCTACTACTAGCTTATACTTAGATCATCTCAAAAACCAAACCAAAACAGACAAACACAGAACCCCTCAAAACACTAAATTTGGGGAACATTTATCTAGGAGCTGTTTGGACAGACTGAACTGGAGCACCCTAAAACTGTGCATGAGGCAAAGGCAGGGGCTCCTTCGGTTTTGCTCTTTATTGGGGATTTCCAGAGTAGCTTTGGGAGGCAGTCATTGCTTGGGCAGACATCCTAAATTGTAAGCCTCCTTGTTAATTATTGAGGGTACTCCTGCTGAGAAATGTTGCAGGCCAGCAGATACTGACTTCAATTGTTTACCCAAGCCTATCGGAACATTCTGTGGTTTAACCTTCAGCAGGCCTGAGTGCAGGCCTCTTGGAACCTCCCAACTCCACTTAAAAAAAAAATCTTAATTGCTAGACGTGGGTAGTGGCATGGCACCTGTCATTCCAGCTACTTGGGAAGCTGAAGTCAGCCTGGGCACACAGAAAGACCACATCTCAAACTTAGAAAGAGAAAGGTGGCTAGCACAGGGGTAGTGACGCACACTTGTGATCTCAGCTCTCAGGAGCCTCAAGTGGAAAGAGAAATGAGTACCAGGCTAGACTGGGCTGCATAGTGAGGCCCTGTCAGAAAAAAAAAAGAAAAAGAAAAAAGAAAACTGTTAGTTAAATGGCAGATGGCAGGGGCTGTGTCCTACTCTATGATATGACATAGCCTCCCCTTACTCAACTCATTCAATGTTTTGGATGTTAAAGTTAGAGCTAAATAAGGTGGGGTTTTGTTGTTGTTGTTTGTTTGTTTGTTCCTTCACAATGCAAACAAAATAACATTTTTATTAGGAAAGACCCATGAAGAAATTAGTTTCCCAACCTTTGGACTCTTTCACGTGACGTAATGCTGAAGGCTTTGTATATGAATCCTGAAGAGATACACCGGAAACCAGCAACTCCCTGAACCAAAGCAGGTCACTAGGCAAAAGGCTGTTGAATTAGTGCAACCCATTAATTGTTTGCCGGGAGTGGGGGTATTTTGTTTGTTTTTTAATTTAATTTTTTATGTGCATATTGGTATTTTGCCTGCATGTATATCTGTGTGAGGATATCACATCTTGGAGTTACAGACTGGTGTGAGCTGCTATGTGTATGCTTGGAGTTGAACCCGGGTTCTGTGGAAGAACAGTCAAAAGTGCTCTTAACTGTCGAGCCCTCTCTCCAGCCCCTGGACATTTTGTTTTTTAAGACAGATGCATTTCTTGTATCCAGAAGGCTCTAGGTGAATGTTGTCACCCTACCTAGCTCACCCAGAACTTCCGATTTCTCAAAGGAAACTGTCCTTGACTTTGAAATCCCTTTTCCCTTCTGTCTCTCTCTGGTGTTTTCCCGTATGTATGCCTGTGCACCTTGTGGTGGTAGTCAGAAGCCAGAGAGGGCATAGGATCACCTAGGACTAGAGCTATCGACAGTTGTGAGCTGCCATGTGGGTGCTGGAACTTGATCTCAGATCCTCTGGAAGAGTTCCATTCATTGCTCACAAGTGAAGAGCCATCTCTCCAACCTGAAATTGTACTTAGATTAAAGCCAGCTCAAATGCTACTGCCGTGTGTGCATGTGTGTGCTTGTGTGTGCAGGTACATTTGGAAGTAAAGGTCCGAGGACAATATGGGTATGATTCCTCTCAAGCAACAGCCACTTGTTTTGTTTAAAGACAAGGTCTCTCACAGGCCCGGAATTCACCAAATAGACTACATTAGCTGTCTGACAAGCCCCAGGGAATGGCCAGTTTCCGTCTCCCCGTCTCTGAGATTTCAGGTCCATTGCCCATCTTTGGTTGTTATCAAATGGGCCCTGTGCACTCTAAGGCAGCTGGGCTGCACCACAGGCCCAAATTCAAAACAAACTGATGAAAGCTTGCTTAGCCTCCCGGTTCATCCTCCCCCCCCCCCCATGCTCCCACTGAATGTATTTACCATTTAGGACTTTCTGCATAACAATAGTGGTACCACTAGAGTTCTTAGGGTCAAAACCTGGGTTATAAAAGCCCCAACAAGCTAGATTTGGCCACCAAACCCCAATACATAAATTAAAGAGACAAGTAATAGAAACAGAGAGAGGAGATTGATTCCATGTGTCCACATTGGAGAGAGGAGCAAATAAAGAGGTCAAGTGACCCCAAGTCCACCTTTAGGGTATTGATGTGAGGTTTAGACTCAAATAGAGGACAAGAGGCTTGTATAACTGAGCAGGCTTGGCTGGTATGCACTCCCTAAACCATGGACCCCCTCAGGGCTTCTACTCAAGTCTGGCCGACAGAGTAATCTGATAGTAGTCAGAATTCTGTGAAATCTCTCCTGGGAAGCAGCTTCTTCCCAGCTGACACCAGACTTCAGCCTTTCCCTTAGTCTAACTTGGGAATCCTGGAGAAAGTTTAATTCTTTGGAACCAATAGTCTGATAGCCCAAGCAGGGGCACAAGTTTCTCTCTTTGGCATATCTTCACTCCTATTAGATAGATGATTACAGAAGTTGCCTATTATTTCCATATCATAATTTTTTTACGTGTGTGTGTGTGTGTGTGTGTGTGTGTGTGTGTGAGTGCACATGCACACGTGTGTTCGAGGGGAGGTCAGAGGACAACTTGCAGAAGTTGATTGTCTCCTTCTACCAAGTGGGTCCCAAGGCTCAGTCTCGGGTAATTAGGCCTGGCAGCAGTCACTGAGCCATCCTGCCAGTCTTCGTCATCATCTTAGTCAGTGCTCTATTGCTGTGAAGAGACACCATGACCATGGCAACTCTGATAAAGAAAAGCATTTAACTGGGGGCTGCTTTACAGTTTCAGCAGCTTACTCCATTGTCATCATGGTGGGGAGTCCGCTTGGCAGCAGGCATGGCGCTGGAGAGGTAGTGAGAGCCTTACATACTGATCCTCAAGTAGCAGGCAGAGACACTGGGCTTGGAGAGGCTTTTGAACTGGCCTTCTCCAACAAGGACACACCTCTTAATCCTCCCCAGCAGTCCACCAACTGGGAACCACACATCCAAATGGATGGGGATCATTCTTATTAAAGCCACCACAGTTATTGTTATTATTATTAGTCCTGTGGCTAACTCAGGACTTGACACTTGCTAAGTACACCCTTCTACTCAAACTCCACTCTCCATCCCTCCATCCTATTGCTGCCGTCTTCCCTCTTCCCCTCCCCACTTTGTTTTTTAGATTGAGTCTCACATAGTCTAACTGATCTCCAGTTCAATATATAGCCAAGGATGGCCTTGAACTCCTCACCCTCATGCCTCTACCTGCCAAGTGCTGGGATTACAAGAGTGAGCCACTTGTATGTAACAGACTGGAATGTTAAACATGATGGAATTAACTTGGGGCGGGTGGGTACTTCTGAGGATCAAACTCAGAGCCTCATGCACGTTAGGCACGTACTTTACCACTGAGCTACAACCCAGAAGCATCACTGTACATGATCCTAGAAGAGTCAATGCAAACTTTCCAGGCTGCACTGACTCCCTCTGGGCCACAGGTTTCTACTTTTTGTTTTCTGTGTACAGATGTTTTGCCTGCTGGGCCACAGTGTGATAGTGATTAAGAGACCCATTTCTTATAGGTCTGTAGTTTCCAAAGTGATGTGACCTGCCTTGCCTGTTAAGATAACCTAGCAGTGGACATGTCCCCAACAGCAGGAACACTATTGGTCTAGTGATTCCAGCTGCCAAGCACATCTGGCCCCAATAACCCCTACTTTTATGTCTACATCTGCTAGCAGTGCTGCTCAGTGTGGCTCAGAGCTCCTGGGGTCTTCAAGGACAGCAGCTACAATAACACTGCCATGTTGACATTTGCACTGTGATGCTGGCAACAGAGCAAGAAGGAAGACAGAGGCAGCAAATTGGAACAGTATCCATTCATGTTCCCGCTGTCACATATTTACAGCAGTTAGCTACTTACTTATGTGTTTCTTTATTCATTTTATGCTTTGTTTGTTTGGTTGTGTTTTGGAGACAGTGTCACATGTAACCTAGGCTGGCTCCAAACTTTCTATTCAGCTAATGGGCTTCCTGCTTCCATCTTCCAAGTACTGGGATTACAGACATGCACCAACAGGCCGGGCTTGAAATTTGTTTGTTTTATTTTACCGGGCTTGAAATTTTTTGTTTGTTTGCTTTATTTTACATTTATTAAAAATTGTAAATGATTTATTTTAAGGCCAAGCCCGATGGCACTTAAGTCTCAGTGCTTGAGAGGCAGATGCAGGTAGATCACTGTGATTTCAAGGCCAGCCTGGTGACTTCCAAGCAGGTCAGAGCTACCTAGTGAGATTTTGCTTGCATGCCTGTGTGGTACTCTTGGAGACCAGAAGGGGGCATCAGATCCCTTAGAGCTGAAGATGCAGGTGTTTGTGAGCTACCAATACAGGTGTTAGGGTCCAAACTCTCTTCTTCTGGTAGAACAGTAGAAGTTCTTAACTACCAAGTCATCCTTCCATGCTGGCAGGCTGGCTTCTTTCTTCTCTCTCTCTCTCTCTCTCTCTCTCTCTCTCTCTCTCTCTCTCTCTCTCTCTCTTTCTCTTCTCTCTCTCTCTTTCTCTCTCTCTTTCGTTCTTTTGTTCTATCTTTCTTTCTTTCCTCCTTTTAAATTATGTGTATATGTGTCTCTGATGCCCTCAGAGGCCAGACACATTGGATCACTCTGGAACCAGAGTAACAGTGGTCGTGAACCACTCAATGTGGGTGCCAGGAAGCACTCTTAATAATGAGACATAGCTCCAGCTACCCTATTGATGTTTTAAAAAAATACTTTATTTGATTCTTATTTATTTTAAAATTTTAAATGTGTGTGAGTGTTTTGCCTGAATGTATGTTTGTGAGCCTGGTACCCACAGAGGCCAGAACTAGGTCTTGAATCCCCTAGAACTGGAGTTACAGATAGTTGTGAGCTTCCAAGTTTGTGTTAGGAAGTGAACGCTGATCCTCTGGAAGAGTAGTCAGTTCTCTAACTGCTGAACTATCTCTCTAGTCTCCTTTATTTTATTCTTAATTGTGTGTGTGTGTGTGTGTGTGTGTGTGTGTGCACATGAGTGCAGTTGTCCATGGAAACCAGAAAGCATCAGAGTTGAAGTTACAGGCACCTATGAGCTGCCCAATTTGGGTGCAGGGAATTGAACTTTGGGTCTCTGAAAAAGCAGTATGTGTTCTTTAACTATGGAGCCATCTTTCTGTGCCCTTATTATTTGTTTTCAAAATGGTGCTATGTATCCCAGGCTATTTCATTAAGTAATCCAATTAAGTAATGATAATTGTGATCTTTTAATTCTCCTGCTTCCACCTCCTGGGATTACAAATGTGTACCGCCCCACCTTATTTTATGTGGTGCTTGGGACTGAACCCAGGGTTTCATGCATGTTAATCAGGCATTCTACCAACTGAGCTACATTCCCTGCTCCCCAGATTGCAATGTGTGTAGTTGTGTCTGTTCACGCGTGTGCCATGGTGTGCATGTGGAGTTCAAAGGACAATCTTGGATGTTGGTCCTTATTATCCATCTTATTTGACAGGGTCTCTTTATACTGTTACTTAGGCAGATTAATGAGCTGGCCCTGCAAGCTTCCAGGAGTTTTCTGGTTTGTGTTTCCCATTTCTCCTTAAAAAACCACGGGACTAGGCTGGAGAGATGACTCAATGGTTAAGAACACTGGCTGCTCTTCCAGAGGTCCTGAGTTCAATCCCCAGCAACACATGGCGGCTCACGACCCTCTGTAATGAGATCTGGTGCCCTCTTCTGGCCTGTAGGCATACATGTAAGCAAAACACTGTATACATAATAATTTTAAAAAACTCACTGGGATTACAGATGCATACTTCTTCTGGGTTTTACACGGATTTAGGGACTCTAAAGTCAGATGTGTAAGCATACTAAACCACTTCCCAAGCCTCACTAAGTAGCCTTGGTTGCCTGGCACATGCTATGTAAACCATATCGTCTTTAAACTCAAAGAGATGTGCCTGCTTCTGCTTCCCAAGTGGTGGGATTAATGACAGGTAGCATTATGCCCAGACTTCAGTTCCAATTTTTTTAGAACCATTTTAATTTCCTTGGTTTTGGACTTTTGAGACAGAGTTTCATGATGCAGCCCTGGCTGCATCTGAAACTCCATAAGTAGACTTGGCTTTCATGAAACTTGCAACAACCCCCTGCCTCTATATCACGTGTGCAAAGATTATTGTCATATGCAGCCATGCCCAATTTAAAAAAAATACCATTTCGCCAGACATGGCGACACAAGCTTTTAATCCCAGCACTCAGCAGACAGAGGCAGGTAGATCTCTGTGAATTTGAGGCTATCCTAGTCTACATAGCAAGTTTCAGGACAGCAAGGGCTACGTAGAGAGACCCTATTTCAAAAAACTAATAATAAAAATACCATTTTCAATTGTGAATGCCCTTGACGAGCTGGGATTTGACTCGCTAGTAAAGCATTTGTCTCTTATGTGCAGTGCCATAGGTTGAATCCCTCAGTACCAAAGACAGTTTTCTTTGCTGAGTGCAGTGGTATAAATGCCTCAAAGCACTGGGAAGACTGAGGCAGGAGGATTACAAATTTAATGCCTTTCTGGGATCCAGAATGAATTCAAGGCCAGCCTAGGAAATTTGTTGAAACCCTGTCTTAAAATAATAGATTTTTAAAAAGGGCCTGTGGATGGGGGCTGGAGAGATGGCTCAGCAGTTAAGAGCAGTGTCTGCTCTTCCAGAGGTCCTGAGTTCAATTCCCAGCAACTTATGGTGGCTTACAGCCATCTGTACTGGGATCTGGTGCCCTCTTCTGGCTTGCTGGCATACATGCAGGCAGAACACTATACATAATAAGTAATTTTTTTTAAAGGACTGAAGCTGTAGTTCAGTGGTAGAGTAATTGCTAAGTGCGCAGAAAGTGGTGTTCTCCAGTGCTATTAAAAATAAATATTTGCTGTCTAGGTAAGATCACTTGCTGTGTAAGCCTGATGATCTGAGTTGTGCTCCATGGAATCAAAAAAAAAGCTGAAAGGAAAAGAGCATCTGTGACCCCAGCACACTCTCAGAGGAGATGGGAAAGAGACAGGAGACTCTCAGGATGCTTGCAAACCAGAGAGCCCGACTTTCACTGCAGCAAAGAGACCTAAGGATGGAGGGTGGAGACAAGCACCTTAAGGTGGTTCTCTGACCTCAACAAGTGCTCTCAACTCACACACACAGACAAGTACCCCCCAAATATATCATAATACAATAAATAAATAAAACCACCTGTACAGTATGGATATGTGTGGTACTAGAGAAGAGTCTAGAATGATTTTTAAAAAGGCTATTAAATTGATTTTTCCTCTTGTCCAGTTAAATGTGTGTATCGTCACATTTCCCTCATATCCTTTAACTAACATTTCAAAACAGATTGAACAGAGAAGCTAATATGAGAATGTAGCTATGCTGGATGATGGTGGCACAGGCTTTAATTCCAGCACTCAGGAGGCAGAGGCAGCAGATCTCTGTGAGTTTGAGGCCAGTCTGGTCTACAGAATGAGTTCCAGGACAGCTAGGGGTGTTACACAGAGGAACAAAAAAAGAATGTAGCTATGTTTAACTGAACAAAAATGTAAGAAAACTGTATATAAAACAACACAGTTTTGTGGGAAATATATTTTGGGGGTTTATGGAAGAAAAGTCAACTTCTTTCTGTTTGAGCTATTAGCTGATCAACTGTCCAATGATTGTTTGTTCTATTTATGTAGGTGCTATAATAAGAATTCTGTGCTGGCTAGTATTTTGTCAACTTGACACCAGCTAGAGTCATTTGCCCAAGCCTGTGGGGGCATTTTTCTTGACCAGTGATTGATGTGGGAAGACCCAGTCCACTGTGGTTGGTGCCACCCCAGGGAAGGTAATCCAGAGTTGTATGAGGAAGCAGGCTGACCAAGCCAGGAACTAGTAAGTCAGTAAGCAGCATTCCTTCAGAGGCTCTGCTGCAGTTCTTGCCTCCAGGTTCCTGCCACCCTGATTTCACTCAGTGATGGCTGTGATGTGGTACTGGGAGTTGAAAGAAACCCTTTCCTTCCCATGCTGCTTTTGGTCATGGTGTTTCATCACAGCAACAGAAACCCAACCAAGTGTATTTACTGGAAGGCAGATTAGCCAATAGCACCAAGCCTCTTAGCAATTTAAATAAAAAATTGCAAAATGTTTTGAGACTCGATTTTGGAACTCCAAGAGTGTTTGATTTCTAATTTCTATTCCCTGTAGAACAAAAGCAGGTTATTCCATTGACATGTAAACACAATATGTTTTCTGTTCTGCTGATATAAATTCAACACCAACTCTTCAGACACATCAGTTACGAGTATAAAGTGTATCATGTAACCACAAATCTATAACATTGGAAGGCTTAGACAAGAATGGATGCGGTGGGGCTGAGAGATGGCTCAGGGGTTAAGATCACTGCCTGTTCTTCCAGAAGTCCTGAGTTCAATTCCCAGAAACCACATGGTGGCTCACAACCATCTGTAATAAGATCTGGTGCCCTCTTCTGGCCTGCAGGGATACACGTTGGCAGATGCTGTATACACAATTAATACATAAACCTTTTTTTAAAAAAGGAATGGATGCTGCTAGAATAATGTTGTTTCCTTTGATGAATGCTGAGCACCTCTCTCCTCAGGTTATTTCTTCAGCTTGTCAGAGCAGTGAGGAATGGTTGTCTCATAACCAAGTTAGAGTGAAGACACCGGCCACACGTCGCACATGCTGCAGTGTGTGTGTGTGTGTGTGTGCGTGTGCGTGTGTGTGTGTGCATACATGTGGGCGTAGCACAGATGTTAATGGCTGCTATCTTCTAACTGAGCTTTTAAAAAAGACATTATTGCTGTTGTTACTGTTGCTATTATTATGGTTTTTCTAGGTAGGGTTTCTCTGTGTAACAGACCCCTCTGTACTGGAGCTCATGTAGATCCACCTGCCTCTGCCTCCCAAGTACTGGGACTAAAGTCGTGGTACCAACACACCTGGTTATTTATTCTTTTTATTTTATGTGTTTTGTTTTGCCTGCATGTGTGTCTCTACACCATGTGCATGTAGTGCCCCAGGAGGACACAAGAGGGAGTCAGGATCCTCTGGAACTGGAGTGAGAGAAGGCTGTGAGCCATCATGTGGTTGCTGGGAACCAAATCTTGGTTTCTGCGACAGTAACATGCACTCTTAACCACTGATTCATCTCTCCAGCCTCCACCTGGTCTCTCCGAGATGAGATCTTTCTATGAACCTAGGGCTCACTGAGTCCTTCAGTGAATGCTGGCTGTCATCTTTCTGTCTCCATCCCCCAGGATCAGGAAGGAGCCCAGAGCTTCAAAACCAGGTGTAGTGTGAATTCTAATTGGTCTTAATAATAAAAACCCAGAGTCAGATATCAGGATAAATGCTGAAAGATCAGAGAAGTAAAGGAGCCAGCCACTAGGGAGACTTTTTTTCCTCTACTGAATCCTCAGACCAAAGGGGGTGTGGTCCTGTCTCCACAGATCCTCAGACTAAGCACCTTGAGCTCCTGTCTCCTCCTACCTTATATTCCTCTCTTTGCCCAGCCATATACCTTCCTATCTCCACCTCCCTAGTGTTGGGATTAAGAGCATGTGACTCTCAAATACTGGGATTAAAGGTGTGAGCCATCTGATGTGGGATGTTCTTCTATAATCTATAGATATGTCTTATTATCATTGATTGATAAAGAAGCTGATTTGGCCAATAGCTAGGCAAAATATAGATAGGCAGGAAATCCAAACAGATACAGGGAGAAAGAAGGCATAGTAGGGAAGACACAAGCAGCTGCCGCTAAAGAAGCAAGATATGAGGTAACAAGCCACGAGCCTTGTGGTAACGTATAAACTAATAGAAATGTAACTCATTTCTAAATCAACTCTAATCTAAGTTGTAAGAGCTAGTTAATAATAAGCCTGATCAAATAGGCCAAACAGTATGTAATTAATATTAAGCATCTGAGTGGTTATTTTAGAAGCAGTTGTGGAACCAGGTGGGATGACAAGCCTCCAGTTACAAAACAGGATGGTGATTTAAAGTTCATTCCACCTATAATTTAGGTTTTTCCAACTTTAAGGTCTTATCACATGGCATATTTCTCAGTCTTTTCTTGAAATATTCTGTACTTAACTCTCTGTTTCTTAGATCCCTACAGTTTATCACTAAGTGGTCATCTGGGTTTGGATCACAAAGCAGTGAAAAAATAAATTAAAGAACTTTAGAAATAGATAAAATGAGGATGGAGAGATGACTCAGCAGTTAAGAGCATTTACTGCTCTTCCAGAATCCAAGTTCAGGTTCCAGCACCCAGAGTGGGCAGCTGAGAGCTGACTGTAAATCTAGCCTCAGAAGATCTGATCACCTTTTCTGGCTTCTGTGGTCACACACATGGCACACACATGACACACACATACATATATACACCAATTTAAAAAAGTTAAACAGAAAAACACTGTGACTTTATAGTGTCAAGACAAATGCTGCTATAACTCTGAATATCTGAATGTTACTTTTGATTTTTGTTATTTGAGAGAAGGTTTCTCTGTCCTAGTCCTAGATGTATGGGAACTAGCTCTGTACACCAGGTTGGCCTCAAACTCAGAGATCCACCTGCCTCTGCCTCCTGAGTGCTGAGATTAAAGGTATGTGCCACCACTACCTATCCTGATAAATTCTTGTTATAAATGCAACTTTAGGTGATTTGAAGAGGTAGCCTGTAGGGAAATGAACTGTCAAAAAGAATATGTCACTTTGATATGGAATATTATCAGATCCCATAATTGTAGCTTGTCAAGGAAACAGACCAACAGGACCTGAAGGACACTGCCGAAGGATCACTGGCCAGATTCCACAGAGAAGATCAAGGGCCAGTTCCTTATTAATCTGTTTTAGATGCGAACTCCATGCTTTTCACCTGGCCTCTCCACATCTCAATATATACTCAAAAGTCAAGCCAAAATTTTTTTTAAATATAAGATTTAAATTTTCCCTGTGTATGAGTGTTTTACTTGTGTGTGTGTTTCTATCATGTGTGTGCCTGATGCCAGCAGAGGCCAGAGAGGACATCAGATCCCTTTGAACTGTAGTTACAGATGGTTGTGAACAGCCATGTGGGTTCTGGCAATCAAACCCAGGTCCCCTGGAAGAGAAGCCAGTGCTTTGAACCAATGAGTCTTCTTTCCAGTCCCTTATCTGAGCATTGAGGAAGGACTGTCTTCATTTCACACCAGGTCTGCCAGGAAGTGTTTGGTTCTGAGGAGGCCTATCTCTTGAGGACTGTCTGTTACAGTTTCTATTGCTGTGACAAGACACCATGACCACAGCAACTCTTATAAAGGAAAATATTTAATTGTGGTGGCTCGACTAGAGTTCAGAGGTTCAGTCCATTATCATCATAGTGGGACATGGTGGTGTGCAGACAGATATGGTGCTGAAGAGGTAGTTAAGTGTCCTACATCTTGGCTTGTAGGCAACAGGAAGTGGTCTGTCTCACCGGGTGTAGCTTGAGCATAGAAGACCTCAAAGTCTACCTCCACGTTGACACACTTCCTCTAACAAGGCCACACCTACTCCTACAAGGCCACACTGTTGTAGGAGTTTGCTTGTTTGTTTTCCTGGTTTCCCAGACTCCCAAAATAACTACACATAAACTGTATTAATTAAATCACTGCTCTATTAATTAAATCATTAGCTCTAGCTTCTTTTTTTAAAGGTATTTATTTATTTATTTATTTATTATATAATATTCTGTCTGTGTGTATGCCTGCAGGCCAGAAGAGGGCACCAGACCCCATTACAGATGGTTGTGAGTTACCATGTGGTTGCTGGGAATTGAACTCAGGACTTCTGGAAGAGCAGGCAGTGCTCTTAACCACTGAGCCATCTCTCCAGCCCCTAGCTCTAGCTTCTTATTGGCTAACCCTTACTTATTAATTTAACCCATTTCTATTAATCTGTGTATCACCATGTGGCTGTGGCTTACTGGCAAAGTTTCAGCATGTCTGTCTCTGGTGGGGTTACACGGCATCTCACTGACACCACCTCCTTTCTCCCAGCATTCAGTTTAGTTTTCCCTACCTAGCTCTTTTCTACCTTATCATGGGATCAAGACAGTTTCTTTATTAACCAATGGTATTCACAGCATACAGGGGGAATCCCACATCACCACACTTCCTATTAGTGGCATGCCCTTTGGGGACCATTTTCTTTTTAACCACCAAAAGGACCTTATAGTTGGGTCCAAAATATATTTATTTTCCACAAAAATTTGTAATATTTGTTGGATAAAACACAAGGACTCACATATGCTAGACCAGTAATCTATTGTGTTACAGATGTAATTTGTCTAAACATGTAATAACTTTTTAATTGTCTTTGAATAAGTCATCATACATGTATATGTGTATATGTTATATAATTTTGGTTTTTGTTTGCTTTGTTTTGTTTTTTTTTTCTTTTTACATAAATTGTTCTGGGACTTACTACATACCCAAGGGCAACCGTGAACTCTTGCTACTCCTGCCTCTACCTTCTGAGTGTTGGAATTATAGACTTATACCACCGCATTTAGCATTGATGTATTTTTTTGAAATTTATTTTTATTATTTTCAATTATGTGTTTATATCTGCATGAGGGAATGTGCACATGACTGCAGGTGCCCTCAGAGGCCTGGAAACCCCCCAAAACTGGAGTTAAAGACAGTTCTGAGCCACCTAATGGGGGTACCAGAAACCAAACTCAGTTCATCTACAAGAGCAAGACTATACATGCTCTGAACTGCTGCCATCTCTCCATACCTAGATACTCATTTGAAAATCTTCTCAAAGTAAAACTGTTCAAAATAGGAGCTGGAAAGATGCTCCGTTGCTGAGAGAGTTTACTACTCTGCAGAGGACACAGGTCTATTCCCAGCACCGCATTCCAGGGCTCACAAGCCATTGTAACTCCAGTGATAGGTGATCTGATGCCCTTTTCTGGCCTCTGCACATACGAGGCATACAGATACAAAAATATACATGCAAATAAAAAGAAATCTTTAAAAATATCTTCCAAACTGGGGTTGTAGCTCAGTTGTACAGTGTTTGCCTAGTATACTCTAGCATTTGGGTTTGAGCCCCAGCATTTCACACTTACACACACTAGTTTACTCTAGGATTTGTGCGAGCCCCAGCATTACACACTTACACACACTAGTTTACTCTAGGATTTGTG
Organism: Arvicola amphibius; assembly: GCF_903992535.2. Lineage (NCBI taxonomy): Eukaryota > Metazoa > Chordata > Mammalia > Rodentia > Cricetidae > Arvicola > Arvicola amphibius. The sequence continues at coordinate 75,311,118 of NC_052048.2, read as the reverse complement.
CGAGCCCCAGCATTACACACTTACACACACTAGTTTACTCTAGGATTTGTGCGAGCCCCAGCATTACACACTTACACACACTAGTTTACTCTAGGATTTGTGCGAGCCCCAGCATTACACACTTACACACACTAGTTTACTCTAGGATTTGTGCGAGCCCCAGCATTACACACTTACACACACTAGTTTACTCTAGGATTTGGGTTTGAGCCCGAGCATTTCATACTTACACACACTTAAAAGAAAAATAAAGACCAGAACTCAGCATATGTTTGTAACCAGGACTCAGGAGGTAGAAGCTGTCGGGTCAATATTCACGTAATCCTCACCTGCAGTGTTTGAGCCAGCCAGGACTACATGAGACCTTATCTCAAAATAAAACAAAAATAAACATAAAATCTAGATTCCTCTGTTTCCAACACTGTAAGAGTGTACTGAGATCAAAATGGTGGTGAATCGTTCTGTTCTGGGATATTTTTCCTTATCCTGTGGGCCAACTCCAGTAGCGAATTGGATGTTATGACTGTGTTCAATACCTTCTGACTGATGGCTGGACAGGGCTTGCTCCCTATCTCTCCTTTTTTTTTTTTTTTTTTTTTTTTTTTTTGCCTTCCTGTTGCTTTTAAATTCAGGAGTTCCTTTAGGTACAAAACGTATTGGCACACTAGCTTTAAGCAGGGGCAGTTCTTCCAAGTGCATCCTTACCTCTCCAGGCCGCATCTGTGGAAAAATCTGCCCTTTTGCACCATTTGTCTTTTTCTTTTTTTTAATGCCAGGAAGCACTTTAGGACATTCAAACCCAGAGAGGAAGGACATAAAGAGGTTAGGAAAGTATGAGTCTTAGTCTTGCAATCCAAACATTTGGGAGACAGAAGCAGGAGGATCGCCAGGAGTTCCAGGCTAGTTCTATCTCAAAAGGTGGCACAAGCCTTGAGTCCCAGCACTCTGGAGGCAGATGGTTGTCCGTAAATTCGAGGCCAGTCTGATCTACATAAACAAGCACAGGACTACAGAGCTACAAAGACAGACCCTGTCTCAAAACAACAAAACAGGCGTATGTGATGGGTAGTTAGCATAGAGACACTTGTTCTGGAAGTGGTCACTCCTCCCCTTACGATGCCAAGGTTAGATTCACGCTTGTCCTTTTAGATTCACGCGTGTCCCTTTACCCCTGAGCTGTCCATCCACCACCCCCCACCCCAACTCCTTGCCCTACCCCACCTCCACTTGCTCCGCAAGCTCTTTGAGCTCAACCCTCTGCTCAGGATCGCCCCGCCACTCAGCCCGCCCACACACTTAGCCCCGCCCCTACGTCTGAGTACCCGGCCTCGGGTTCTGGCCTTCACGACAGTGCGGGTGCTTTCCGGCCTGCCGTGCGAGTGTTGACGTGTCGAGGGGGCGGAGTCTAAGACAGTAGTGGGTTTCCACTTGCTCGCGCTCGGCTGCAGAGGGCCATCTGTCTCTGCAGTCATGGCTGTGCACCGAGGCTCTGCACGGACCGTTACCTCCTCTGGTAGGCTGGCTGAGGGTTGGCGAGAGGGACGGTGGCCTTAGTGAGGAAGGGGCATATTGGGAGAGATGGTAGTCTTGTTTCTGAGTCCGTGGGAGGATCCTGGAGGAGGACCTGCCACCCAGAGGCTTGCAGTAGTCCGATCAATGGGAGAACCCAGTGGGGTGGAGACCCTAGGCTGCGGGGACTTCGGTTTTCCTACGCACACATTTCCCCCACTTCTTGGTTGTAGATAAAGTGCAGAAAAACAAGTCTGCACAGACATCAGGGCTCAGCCAGGGCAGCCGCATGGAGAAACTTTTGGGGTTTGAATGGACAGATTTATCTAGCTGGCAGAGTGTCGTGACCCTGCTTAACCGACCAACGGACCCCGCAAACCTGGCTGTCTTTCGTTTTCTTTTTGGTAAGTCCATTTTCTAGTCCCGGACATTTTGGTTGGGCTTGGGAAAATGACATCCTATTTATTTTTAAGATTTATTTATTTGTGTGTGTGTGTGTGTGTGTGTGTGTGTGTGTTAGCTTGTCTTCTACTACTGTGATAAAACACCATGACAAAAAGCAACATGGAAAAGGAAGGGTTTGTTTCAGCTTACAGTTGTAGTTCATCATGAAGGGATGGATGTCAGGACAGGGACCTGGAGGGCAGAACTGGAAAAGAGTCATGGAAGAACCGCAGTGGTTGTTGGCTTGCTCCTCATGGCTTGCTCCGCCTGCTTTCTTATACCACCTGGGATCACCTGTCCACACAGTAGGCGGGGCCCTCCCACATCAATGCTCACAGGCCAATCTGATTTGAGGCATTTTCTCAATGGAGGTTCCTCTAGATTCTTTTAAATGGACAAAGATTAACCAAGATAGTTTCTGTATGGATGTGTGAATGTATGCCAGGTATGTGCTTGCTTGCTGAAGCCGAAAGAGAGTGTTGGATTCCTTGGAACTGGAGTCAAAGGCAATTGTACTGCTTGATATGGCTGCTGGGAATTGAGCTCTGGTCCTTTGGAAGATCAGCACTTGCTCTTAACTGCTAAGCCATTCTCTCTAGTCCAATCACCTATTTCTTAGTTATTTCTTAGATGTTCTTTTCCTTAGAGCTGAAAGTACTGGAATAATGGAAGAATTCTTTGGAAGTTTAGAATCGTAACCTGGCCTTGTCACCTCTAGTTAGGGTTTAGTGCTCAGAAACGCTTTGGTCTGTGTGCACATGTGCATGTAGATCACAGGTCAATGTCAGGTGTCTTCCTTAATCATTTCTCCATCTTATTCTTTAAGACAGGGTCTCTCCTGAGCCTGGAGCTCACCAATTGAGTTAGACTGGCTGGGCAGCAAGTCCCAGGAGCCATCCTGTCTCCCTGCCACCACAGCGCTGAGATTGATGGCTGCTGTGCCAGGCTTTCTGCATGAGTGCTAGTGATCTGAACTCAGGCTATCATGCGTACAGCAAGCACTTTTATTTTTACTGACTGAGTAATCTCGCCAGCTATCTTTGGTGTTTGAAATGGTCTTATTCCGTAGATCAGAATTATCATGCCTCTCGAGTGCTGCTCTTCCTGCTTCTTGAATGCTGGGATTACAAACACCATCACACCTGACAAGGAACCCATTTTATTCATGTCAGGAAGCTGCTTAGGAGTTAAGTATTTCAGAGAAACAACCTAGCAGCTCAGAGAGTTAGGATGTGCCGAGACTCTACTCCTTTAAGTCCCGTAGCTTTCAGCTGGAGGCCATTTTGCTTCCTGAAGACATTTTTAGATAGAACTTTTTTTTTAATATTTATTCATTATGTATACAGTATTCTATCTGTGTGTATGCCTGCAGGCCAAAAGAAGGCACCAGATCTCATTACAGATGGTTGTGAGCCACCATGTGGTTGCTGGGAATTGAACTCAGGACCTCTGGAAGAGCAGGCAATGCTCTTAACCACTGAGCCATCTCTCCAGCCCCTAGTTAGAACTTTTGAAGGAGAGGAATAGGTAATGGTGGCTGGCATCTGTACTGGTACTAGGATGCACTAGATGTCTTGTAATGAACTGGTAAATACCCCTACAGATAATTAACCAGACTGGCTAACGTAACTGCTTCTGGGATTGAGAAACTGCCTGATCCCAAACTGGCTTCCAGAGCCGAGTGTCCCTTATTTATCTTAGTGTTTTGACCAAATACCACCGCCTTCCTGGGTGTGTCAGTGTAGTAAGGAGGCTGCTTGTTGGTTCCTGTCCGCTTAGCCCCAAAATAATCACACAGAAACTGTATTAATTAAATCACTGCTTGGCCCATTAGCTCTAGCTTCTTATTGGCTAACTCTTACATATTAATTTAACCCATTTCTATTGATATGTGTATTGCCACGTGGCTGTGGCTTACCGGCTAAAGTTCCATCTGGCTCTGGCGGGGCTCCATGGCTTCTCTCTGACTCTGCCCTTCTTTCTCCCAGCATTCAGTTTAGTTTTCTTTGCTTACCTCTATTCTTTTGCCCTATCAGGCTAAGCCAGTTTTCTTTATTAATTAACCAATCATATTCATAGCATACAAAGGGGAATCCCACATCATGTCAGGAGGCAAAAAAAAAAAAAATGTGTTAAGAAGGTCCCCGGAGCACTTTTTATGGCTCAGTAGGGTGTATCTTTATAGATGTAAGTAATTGAACCCTAACAGTTTCTTTAGTGTTTTGTACATAGCTCTTATTTAATCCTATCTGCAGCTCTGTGACATTTTGTTATTGTTTGTCTTGTTTGTTTTTATTTTTTGAGATAGGATTTCACTGCCCTAGATGTACACTCCTGGTTGATCTGCGTGATAATTCTGATCTACGGAATAAGACCATTTCAAACACCAAAGATAGCTGGCGAGATTACTCAGTCAGTAAAAATAAAAGTGCTTGCTGTACGCATGATAGCCTGAGTTCAGATCACTAGCACTCATGCAGAAAGCCTGGCACAGCAGCCATCAATCTCAGCGCTGTGGTGGCAGGGAGACAGGATGGCTCCTGGGACTTGCTGCCCAGCCAGTCTAACTCAATTGGTGAGCTCCAGGCTCAGGAGAGACCCTGTCTTAAAGAATAAGATGGAGAAATGATTAAGGAAGACACCTGACAGTTGTAGGTCAGGCTGGTCTAGAACTCACAGAGACCTGCTTGCCTCTGCCTTCCTCCCCAGTGCTGGGATTAAAAGTGTATTCTAGGATCACTGGCTTGTGAAGTATTTTTTTTAAATATTTATTTATTTATTTATTTATTTATTTATTTATTATGTATACAATATTCTGTCTGTGTGTATGCCTGCAGGCCAGAAGAGGGCACCAGACCTCATTACAGATGGTTGTGAGCCACCATGTGGTTGCTGGGAATTGAACTCAGGACCTTTGGAAGAGCAGGCAGTGCTCTTAACCGCTGAGCCATCTCTCTAGCCCTTGTGAAGTATTTTTTAAAGCTCTATTTTAGTGTGTATATTGTGTGAGTGTGTGTACACACTCCCACACGTGTGTGCACACTCCCACATGTGTGTCCAGGTGCACGTTCCTGCTCACAAGCACAGAGGCTAGAAAACAGTCTCTGTCACCCTCCATTCACTCCTTTGAGGCCAAGTTTCTCCCTGAGCCCCTGGGGCTTGCCGTTCCTCAGCAGGCTGGAAGCCAGGAAGCCAGCAAGCTTCCTGTTTCTTCCCCTTTTACAGCTGGCATTACAGCTGTGCATAGAATTCCCAGCTTGTTATTGGTGCTGGGATCTGAACTGCAGTCCTTCTGGTTGCTCACTGGGTCCACCTCTCTAGTGTCCCTACCTCTTCACAAAGTATGCACATGATTTACAGGTGGGAATCAGCTTGTGAGCTTTAGGGTTTGTTGGACCACACAACTAGAGTAATTCCTAGCCCAGAATAGGCTCAGTACTAATAGTAGGGACTAATAATAGTGGCTATTATTTTGTTTTTTGAGGCAAGGTTTTTCCATTTATCTCAGACTGGACTGGGACTCACTGTGTAGCCAGGCCGGTGGTGAACTTCAAGTGTGGTGCTGTGTGTGCTGAGAGCTATGTCGTGCATCCTTAGCAGATGCCTAACAGCTGTCTTCCCCCACTTGCTTTTGTAGCATTCTTGATGCTCCTGGACATTCCCCAGGAGCGGGGCCTTAGCTCCCTGGACCGAAAATACTTGGATGGGCTGGACGTGTGCCGCTTTCCCTTGTTGGATGCCTTGCGCCCTCTGCCCCTTGACTGGATGTACCTTGTCTACACCATCATGTTTCTGGGTGAGGGGAACTGGGTGCTGGGGATCTGAACTAGGGAGAACTGACTGAGCTGGTAGAAACGCAGCAGAAGCATGCTGGTGAACCAAGACATTGGATGTCTGTAGCACTTCTTGCGTGACTCGGCCTCATGCTGCTCGTTTGTTGTCATGTGAGCCATCACGACCCCATAACTCTTCTTTCATTTAGTGCTCTGCCTGATTATAAAATGCCTGCTGACTTTTCTTGATTTCAGTCCCAGGGAAGCTGGGCCTGTGGTGACACTTTGACCTTGAATCCTCTCCTCACAAACCTCCAGGGGCACTGGGCATGATGCTGGGCCTGTGCTACCGGCTAAGCTGTGTGTTATTCCTGCTACCCTACTGGTACGTGTTTCTACTGGACAAGACATCGTGGAACAACCACTCCTATCTGTATGGTTTGTTGGCCTTTCAGTTGACGTTCATGGATGCAAACCATTACTGGTATGTGCCTTGAAAAGTAGGGGTAAGTAGGGGTAAGGTGTGTCTGGGTCAGGATGCTTGCTAGAGAGACAGGGGCCAGTGAAGTCCTAGGAATTGTTGCATAGGCACAATTTTTATTGGTGCTTTGGTCTTTTGGGAGGGGGGTTTCAGGTGGGATTTGTATTGCTGTACGTCAGGCTGGTCTGGAACTTACTATGTCATCTAGGCTGGCCTTCCACTTGCTATTCTCTGGTCCTAGCCTGACTGCTGGAATTAGAGCTGTGAGCCACCATGCCGACTCAAAGACATTTTAAACCAAGTTTTGCAAAGTATGGTTTGAGATCATACTTTGACTTTGATGGATTTGGGGGAGCCTTTCCTCCTTCCATGTGGGTTCTGGAGAATCCTTCTGAGGTAGGCTTGATGTTGAGTACCCTTCTTCACCCAGCTATATTGCTTGCCTGACTTGGATCGATTTGGGAAGGGGAAGGGCCAGCAAGTTGGGTGATTGCAATGACATAGGATAATGGCTCCACCCACCCCTTTACTTTTTCCATATCTCTCCAGGTACCTTGATATGTCACTCCTGTATCCCTCTTAGAAGAAGAGAAGACTAAAGCCAGACATAGCTGTTTTCATATACTCCAGGGTGCAGACTTTACTTTCTGTGTGTGAGCCCAGAGAGGCAGAGTTAGAGCCAAATGTAGAAGTTCCTGTGAGGTGCAGATGATACCAAGAGGAGAGGGGCCACCAGGGTTGCCCAGCAGTGCTGTCCTAGGAGAAAGTAACCCACTCCACTATGGCCTAGGTGACCATCTCTCAGGGGAGGTGGGGCAAAGCCTTGGAGCCAGGGTGACGGGCAGGAGACCTTGAGGTTCTCTATTGTTCAGTGAGAGTAGCTGGTGGGAATGGTTGAGCAGGGATGTATGAGTACACATTTCTCTCCCGGAAAGCTTTGTGTGTGTGCACGTGTGCTGGGGATTGCCCCGGCCTCCTGCGTGTACACTACTTCCCAAACCCCAGTCCTCACCTTTGCCAAACTTGAAACCCATTCAGGGTGTCTAGCTTTGATCCTAGAGAATTAAGAGGTCATTTCGACAGGTATCCCCCATATTCAGATTCCACTTTTGTTATTTTTAGACATTTTGAAAAAATTACTATCACGTACTCAGGACTTTCTTTGTGGCAGGCATATTTAAATGTTTTTCCTCATTCAAACCTATGAAGAGTCAGGTTTAGTTGCAGCACTTTGGGATGCTGAGGCCAGAGGATTGCTTTGAATTAGAGACCAGCCTGGAATATCTATATTAAGACCTTGTCTCAAAACAAACAAATATGAGGTCCCCAGAGGTGAACTAATTTTGTAGATGAAAAAGTAAGTCTTGGGAAGATAAAGACTCTGCCTAAGGTTACACAGCAGGGAGGAAACAAACGACCTCATTGTCCTTGACTGTAGGTCTAGGCTTTTGCCCACAGTGTAAGCCCCATTCTCCCTAACTTCTTCCAAACCTGCTTGGTTTCTGCCTCAGAGTAAATCTGGTGTTAGTATCATAGCTTTTTCAGTTCTCTCGCAGGATAAAATTTAAAGTCAGGAGTCCTTTTTCACTGGATCCAGTTTTATAAATGTCAATTTATGCTCTGCATTATTTTGCTGGGGAGGATTTTGAATTTATTTTTCCTTTTTTACCCCTATGGAAATGGAGGTCAAACTCCATACAGGGTCTTGTGTGGGTTAGGCAAATGATCAGTGACCTGGGCCACTTTCCCAGCCCCCTCCCCTTTTGAGATAATAGACTGTGTAGATGAATGTGGTGGTGCATGCCTTTATTCCCAGCATTGAAGAAGCAGAGAGGCGTGAGATTATAGCTTGGTCTACATGGTGACTTCTAGGCCAGCCTGGGTTGTAAAGACCTTGTCTCAAAACACCAAAACAAAATAAAAGAGATAATGCACTATACATGTATATTTGTGTGTGTGTGCATGAGTTTGTGCACCTTCGTGTCTGTGTTTTTTATTTCATGTGTGTATATATTAAGCTTACATGTATGTATGTGTAACACACTACATGTATGTATGTGTACCATGTGTGTTCCTAGTGTTGGTGGAGGTCAGAATATGGTTCCTGAAATTGGACTTACAGGCAGTTGTGAGCTACCATGTGGGTTCTAGGAGTTGAACCCAGGTCCTCTAGAAGAGCAGTTAGTGCTTTTAACTGTCTCTCCATTCCCCGTTTTGTGACTTTATTGTTTAGTTATTTATTTACTTTTTTTTTTTTTTGAGACATAGTCTTACTGTGTAGTCCTAGAACTTGCTATGTAGACCAGGCTGGGCTTGAACTCATGGGGATCTGCTGGCTTCTGTCTCCTGAGTGTGCACCATGTATTTACTATGATGTGGGGTTGGGAGCACGGTAGAGGGGACAAGGGTGCATGTGCTATGCTGTATGTGCAGAGGTCAGGGTTTTGTGGGCTTCGGGATGACTGCGGGTTGCTGCCCTGAGCCATTTCTCCGGCCCACCCCTTTAGATTTGTCAAACGCTCCCTCCTTGTCATTTCTATTATAGCTTTGAGCCTGATCTGATTCCTTAGGACAAACTGAAGTGTGTGTGTGTTTTGAGTCGGACTCTGATCGTATGTAGATCACTGGCTCCAGACTTCAGCAGTTTCCTTGCCTCTGCCTCCTGAATGCTGGAATTTTAGTCATGTCCACTATACCCTGCTACACTGAAGATTTTATTCTTGTTTGTTCGTTTGTTTGTTTTTGAGGAAGGGTTTCTATGTATAAAAGCCCTCATCATTCTGGAACTTGCTTTGTAGACTAGGCTGGCCTTGAACTAACAGATATCCAACTGCCTCTGCTTCCCGAGTGCTGGGATTAAAAGTGTGTGCCATCATTGTCCAGTATGAGAACTATTTCGGAGGTAGATAGGACTGGCCTAATTGGAGGGTGGGAATGTAGCTGAACTAAAGCCCTTTCTTGATGTTTTTCCTCCTTCCTGTAGGTCTGTGGATGGCCTGCTGAATGCCCAGAAGAAAAATGTCCATGTGCCCCTTTGGAACTACACAGTCCTGAGAGGCCAAGTATGGAATCTTGTGTGTGTGTGTATCCAAATCTTACAGCTGGATCGAGCCCAGAGTCTCCATTTCTTCATTGCTTGATGCTGCCTATGGCAGGCCAGCTGGCCCAGGAGCCCCAGGGATTTGCTGTCTCCATCTCCCATCTTACTGAAGGAGAACTACAGATACACAGCACTGTGTCTTCCTTTCCACGGGTTCTTCGAATTCAGACGTGGATCCTCACGCGTTCTTGGAGAATGCTTTACACATTGTACACCTCCCAGCCAAGGAATAGGGTTTCAGTAGGCAAGGGGCTCCTTGTGAGCTGTTGCTAGTCAGCAGTGGCTAGAGGCCCTCTCCTCTGCCTCCCTAGATTCTGTCTTGTTTTTAAAAGATACCTGTTTCTATAGTTGGGCATAGTTGTACACATTTTTAATTCCAGCCCTCAGGAGGCAGAGAAGATCTGTGAGTTTAAGGTCAGCCTGGTCTACATACTAGTTCCAGGCCAGCCAGTGAGACCTAATCTCAAAAAAAAAGTTATTAATTCATTGTATGTGTGTGCGTGCATGCTTGTGTGCGTGCATGTACCACATGGCTTACATGTGGAGATCACAGGATGGCTTAGGAATTGGGTCCCTCCTTCCACTGTGCTGAGCAGGATGTCTCTGTCCTGCTGCATACTCCAGGCTCCTATCTCTGCCTCCCTTTTCACTGTCGCAGTGATTACAGATGCATCCCACTGCATCTTTTTCTGTTGGGAATCGAACTCAAGTTGTCAGCCCTGTCTGACATGCACTTTTACCCACTAAGCCTTCTTGTTGGCCCTGGTTGTTTCTTTATTCCTTTTGCTGGAAAGCTAGATGGGCCCTTCATTTTTCCAGTTCCCCAGTCCCTGAGTTCTCAGCCCCTCGTGGAATGATAGCACCTTGTCTATTAGATTAGACTCCTCATGAGATAATCACATCTGTGCTTTTATTACTTTTTTCTTGGAGCCACCATGTGGTTGCTGGGAATTGAACTCAGGACCTTTGGAAGAGCAGGCAGTGCTCTTAACCACTGAGCCATCTCTCCAGCCCCCATGTTTGTTTTTTCAGTTTGTTTGATGAATGTCTATGTGATGAAAGGGTAGAGGAATGGCTGTATTCTTTTTTGGGTACTGGCTAAGATGGGAGCTTTATCCTTTAAAGTTTTTTAAAGTTTCATTTATTTTTTTAATTGTTTTTATTGAGCCATATATTTTTCTCCACTCCCCTTCCTTCTTTCCTCCCCTTCTACCCTCTCCCATGATCCCATGCTCCCAATTTACTCAGGAGATATTTATTTTTATTTATGTATGCATGTGTGCCAACTTGTCTGTGTATGTACCATGTATGCAGTGCCTACAGAGACCAGAAGAAGATGCCCTTGAACTGGAGTTGTAGGTGATTGTGAGCTGCTTGACGTAGGTGCTGCGAATAAAACCCAGCTCATCTGTAAGAGCAGCAAGTCCTTAACCGCAGAGCTTTCTACAGAAAAAGCAGGGGTTCTTTGTTTGCTTAAGCATCATGCTACATTTTGTGTTTACAGATCTTCATCGTGTATTTCATTGCGGGTGTGAAAAAGCTGGATGCAGACTGGGTTGAGGGCTACTCCATGGAACATTTGTCCCGGCATTGGCTCTTTAGTCCCTTCAAGTGAGTAGAGTCAAGGTAGAGGCCTTCTTGGGTTACAGGTACTGCGTGGTGATTTGTCTGTCAAGTCTATATAACGTGTGTCTGTCATTTGCCTTAGCTCCCTATTCAGACAAACGCAGAGTCAGTGGTACTCAGAGATGGAGGCTGAGCTAGGTGGAAGACTATAGTCAGACTGTCTGGAAGAGAAGAGTCAGAATCAGGTGACATAGTGTGTCCCACTTTGCTTTTGCTGAGATAAGACCATGACCAGAAACAGCTTGGGAAAAAAGCGGTTATTTGGCTCACACATCCAGTCCATCCTAGTCAGCAGCTATTGTGGAGGAAAGCCAAGTCAGGGGCTCCCTAGAGCAGGAACCTGGAAGCAGGAACGAAGTGGAGACGGCTGAGGATGCTGCGTACTGGCCTGTTTCCCATGGCTTGCATACATGTGTGTACCACATAGGTGCCTGGTGCTGATAGAATCCAGAAGAGGGCATCTAGTCCCCTGGCGCTGGAGCTACAGACAGACTTGAACACCATCTGGGTACTGGGACTCAAGCCTGGGTCCTCTAGAAGCTCAGCCAGTATTAACTCCTCTCCAGGCCTGCTAGCTTGCTTTCTTATACCACCCAGGACCAACTGCATAGAGGTGCCGCCGCCCATAGCTGCCTGGGCTCTCCCACGTCAATCGTTAACCAAGACAGTGCCCTGAAAGACCTAGGCATTCTAACGGAGGCTATCCCTCAGTTATGGCTTCCTCTTCCCAGATGGCTCCAGCTTGTGCAAGTTGATAATAAATGAAGCAGCACACTTGGTACATTAGCCAGTACCAAGCCGTTACCTTGGGTGACAGTGGTAGTTGCTTGTGTCCTTGCCTTGTCAACCTCAGTTTCTTCTTTCTTTTTTTTAATGATTTATTTATTTATTATGTACACAGTATTCAGCCTCCATGTCTGCCTGCAGGCCAGAAGAGGGCACCAGATCTCAATACAGATGGTTGTGAGCCACCATGTGGTTGCTGGGAATTGAACTCAGGACCTCTGGAAGAGCAGTCAGTGCTCTTAACCTCTGAGCCATCTCTCCAGTCCCCCAGTTTCTTTTGTTAATTTTTTATTACATTTGGCTGTACTGGGGATTGAACTTAGGGTCTTATCCATGTAATGTAGTACCCCAGCCCTGACCCCACTCTTTTTATAGTCCTTTTTATTTTTTAAATTTTTTTGGAGACGGTCTCACTATGTAGCCCTGGCTGGTCCAGACCTTACTATGCAGACCAGACTGACCTTGGACTCAGAGAGCTCCTCTGCCTCCTGCATGCTGGGACTAAAGGCGGAGTGACCATAGCCTTCTGTAGAGCCCCTCAGACAGTTCAGGGAAGACAGCCGGTGCTGCTCCTGCCCACAAAGCAGTTGTTACCAACTCTAAAACAGCTTCAGTGTGAGGTTTTCCTTTCCTTCCAATTCCTCCTCTCATTTTGTTTCTCCCCCCACTTCCTCTGTTTTCCATGTGTTGAAATGTGACCTGCTAGCCAAGCAGTCGCTCTTTTGCGGTTTCATATTTACATGTGTCTGTTCGCATGTATTTGTAGGTACATTAGTACATGTGTCTGTTTGCATGTATTTGTAGGTACATTTGCATAGTGTGCCATGCATACGTGTGGAGGTCAGAGGACAGCTTGTACAAGTTGCTTCTCGGCTTCCACCATGTGGGTCCCAGGGAACAAACTCAGGCCTCCAGGCTTAGCAGCAAACACATCTGAACCACATCTCTCCACCCCAAAGCAGTCAGTGTTTTCAAACAAGTTTTTTCTTTTCTTTTGAGAAAAGATATCATCTATCTCAGGCTGGCCTCCAGTTCCCTGAGGATGACTTTCAGCTTCCTGACTTCCTGCTTCTGCCTCACAAGTATTAGGATTATAGTGTGCACTGCTGCACCCAGTTTTCTGAAGTTCTGGGGACCAGCCCTGGCACTAAAAAAAAAAAAAAAAAACTTCTTTAGTTTATTCTTTGTGGATTTCGCATCATGCATCTCGATCCCACTCATCTCCCTGTTTCTTCTCATCCGCCCTCTGCCCTTGAAACCCCCCCCTCAGGATAAAACAAAATAAAATTTAAAAGAGAAAAGAAAAAGAAGGAAAACTCTCATCGTGGATGCTGTTGTGTGACACAGTGGGTCACGCGGTACACCCTTTAGTCCGTACGTCATTACTTGCAAGTGTTCAGTGCAGTGAGTCGTTAGACTGGTTTGAGGCCTCTGGTTTTTGGCTCTCACTGGGACTCCTCTTGGATATCCTGTTGTTGTCCTGTGTCATGGAGATCCTGCCACTTTGGGCCTGCAGGGCTGGCTCCTTTCATGCTCAGCACTCACCTTTTAACACTTCTCATTTATGATTTCCATGGGGAAAATTCTGTAGTATATTCCCCACAGTATATTCCCCACAGTATATTCCCCACAGTATATACCCCCTCCCAAAAAAAAGGACCTCTGAAAATGTCAAGGGGTTGGTAAACTCCAATGTAGAGCTTTTTTTTTTTTTTTTAAATATTATGTACACGGTGTTCTGCCTCCATGTATGCCTGCAGGCCAGAAGAGGGCACCAGATCTCACTGTAGATGGTTGTGAGCCACCATGTGGTTGCTGGGAATTGAACTCAGGAACTCTGGAAGAGCAGCCAGTATTCTTAACCTCTGAGCCATCTCTCCAGCCCCTAGTAGAGCATTTTTTTTTTTATTTTAAAAATTTCCGCCTCCTCCCCGCCTCCCATTTACCCCCCTCCCTCCTCCACTCCCCCTCCCTCTCTTGTCCAGAGAGCAGTAAGGGTTCCCTGCCCTGTGGGAAGTCCAAGTTCCTCCCCCCTCGATCCAGGTCTAGGAAGGTGAGCATCCAAACAGGCCAGGCCCCCCCCCCCCAAAGCCAGTATGTTGGGTGCATTTGGGCCTTAGCTGTTGTCCCCACTGGTGGGTAGATCTTCATTAGAGACAGGCTGCTCAGGTCCCTAGTGCTTCAGTCGTGCTGTGGTTGCTGGGCGACCCCGCTGCCTGGGCCTGGACCTTTGTCCCCGTGTCAGCAGGCTGGTGCTGTCCGAGGAGCTGACAAGCCTGCTGGTGGTGCACTGGTGCGGCCTGCTCCTCGACCTCTCGGCTGGCTTCCTGCTCTTCTTTGATGCCTCAAGATCCATTGGCCTCTTCTTTGTGTCCTACTTTCACTGCATGAACTCGCAGCTCTTCAGCATAGGTCAGTGCCTGCAGCTGCGGGGTCTGCCGGTGGGAGATGGCAGTTGGGTGGGGAGTGCAGGAGCTGAGCTGAGCCCAGTGTGGTCACTGTGAAGTAGGAATAAGTTAAGGATGAGAGGATTGGGACCTCTGGGTACAACATGTTGCACAGTGAGGGTCTGGGGGAAGAACTGTTAGGCACTTCCTTTAGGGCCAGGGATGAGGCTCAGCTGCTCCAGTGCTTCCCTAGTGTGCATCCCCAGCACCACACAAAACTGGGTTGATGGTATTCACCCCTTGTCCCAGCCCTTGGGAAAACGTGAGAAGGACTAGGTCAAGGTCGTCCTCAGCTACACACTGAGTGCTAGGCCAGCACAGGCTTTGTGAGACTCTGTCTCAAGAAAGCGAAGACAGAGCCTCCTTAGAGTAGAACACCTCAGCAATACTTCGTAAGGGAGGAGCCTGACCATGCTGACTTTCTCCCTGCTTTCCTAGGTATGTTTCCCTATGTCATGCTGGCCAGCAGCCCCCTCTTCTGCTCAACTGGATGGCCACGGAAACTGGTAGCCCGGTGCCCCAAATGGCTGCAAGAACTGCTGCCTACCAAAGATGCTCCTCGGCCCAGCCCTTGCTGTGTCTACAAGAGGACCCGGGCCAGGGCTGGTACAAAGGCGGGGCTGCGCCACCGGCTTGGAGCCATCTTCACCGGGCTCTACCTTCTGGAGCAGCTCTTCCTGCCGTACTCCCACTTCCTCACCCAGGTTTGTGCGGTCGTTTTACATGCGGCCTGTGCTGGATGCGGCAGGACTTGGCTTTAGCTCTTCCTTGCTGCAGAATGAGGTTGGGTTGAGAGACATCAAGCTGATGCAGTCTGCTCTGCCTTCTCAGGGTTACAACAACTGGACAAACGGGCTGTACGGCTATTCCTGGGACATGATGGTACACTCTCGCTCCCACCAGCATGTAAAGATCACCTACCGCGATGGCCTCACGGGCGAGCTTGGCTACCTTAACCCTGGGGTGAGACACCTGATGCTGCCCGTTCTTCAGAGCACCTCGGGCTTTGGGATTTTATTTGTTCCTACACATATCATAAAATAAAACAAATTTGGGTCCCTGCACTCTCCAAAACCAGACAGAACCTTCTTTTTTTTTCTTTTTTCTTCCTTCCTTTCTTTGTTTTTTTTTTTTTTTTTTTTTTTTTTTTTTTGGTGCTGGACCCAGGGCCTGACCACAAGTATATACTCTACCATTGAGCTACATCCTCATCTTTGAACCTTTCATCATTTTAAAAAATTTAATGTATGTGCTTGTGTGTGTACATGAGAGACAGACAGACGCATGTAGAGACAACTTTGTGAAGTCAGTTATTTCTACAGCTTTGTGAGCTCTGGAAACGTAACCCAGGTCATCAGGGGGGTGTGGCAAATGTTTTTAACATGCTGAATCATCTCACCAGACCAGACCTTTTTTTTTTTTTTTTTTTTTTATCAAGACAGGGTTTCTCTGTGGCTTTGGAGCCTGTCCTGGAGCTAGCTCTGTAGACCAGGCTGGTCTCAAACTCACAGAGATCTGCCTGCCTCTGCCTCCCGAGTGCTGGGATTAAAGGCGTGTGCCACCACCACCTGGCTACCAGACCATATTTTTAATTAATTAAGCCAGTGTCTTTCTGTATAGCTCAGGCTGGTCCCTTTTCAGCCATTCTGTCTGATGCTGTATTTTTTTTTTAATGTGGATAGAGATGAAACAGTTTGTCATTGTTTTGAGTTAAGATTGTGTTTTGGAAAGGTGAGTAAATACCTAGCAGTGAAAGTTCACATCCGAAGACTTTCCTGTCCCTGCTGCTCTAACTAGGCAGCAGTAAAGATCTTTGTGTTATTGGCAGTGACAAAGTGGGACTAATATGGGGGTTTGGGACAGGTATTCACACAGAGCCGGCGATGGAAGGACCATGCAGACATGCTGAAGCAATATGCCACTTGCCTGAGCCTGCTGCTTCCCAAGTACAATGTCACTGAGCCCCAGATCTACTTTGATATTTGGGTCTCCATCAATGACCGCTTCCAGCAGAGGTGGGCAAGGGGAGCAGAGACAGGGGAAGATGAAGCACAGCTCTTTTTGACCAGATGAAAAGCTGACGTCTTCTCATGGTGTCTTGCTTTTTACAAGGCTGTCTCTCTCTCAGTCTAGTGCATGTCGGGGTTGATCTGGTTGTGGGCATAGTTGGTTGTGTCCAGCAGGGGGCACCATCATCCAGGAGAAAAGCGAACTGACTATTCTCTCAGACACTGTTAACACAATGCCTTCTCCTCAGGTGGCCACTAACTCACATTCTTTCCCCTTCTCTCTGCCACGGACTGGCAATAACATGCTGACAGTAGGCATTTCTCCTTTTGGGAAATCCTGTCCACTCTCCATGGGTCCAGTGATGAAAGGAGCAGAACCAGTGGTGGGTGGGCGGCCACTGCCTCCTCAGAACATGGTTTTCTTTTTTAAGGCTTTTTGACCCTCGTGTGGACATCGTGCAGGCTGTCTGGTCCCCCTTCAAGCGCACACCATGGGTGCAGCCACTCTTGATGGACTTATCTCTCTGGAGGACCAAGTTACAGGATATTAAGAGCAGTCTGGACAACCACACTGAGGTGGTCTTCATTGCAGATTTCCCTGGTACGGAGGAAAGTGAGAGGAGATTGTGCTGTCTTTCCTTAGCTTCCTTGACCAGAGACATTGCATATGATGGGGTAGGGAGGGAACTCTCTGGAGGTGAGTTCTGGTAGGATGGGGTGGGATAGTGAATTCTCTTGCTTCTGGCAGGGCTTCACCTGGAGAATTTTGTGAGTGAAGACCTGGGCAACACTAGCATCCAGCTGCTGCAGGGAGAGGTCACTGTGGAATTGGTGGCAGAACAGAAAAACCAGACTCTTCAGGCGGGAGAAAAAATGCAGGTATTTGCTGGGGTTAGCAGTGACAGAGGCTGAGGATGTAGTACTACAAAACAAAACCTGCAGAAGGGGCATGAAGTTCAGGGAGATAGGGTCCATTTATTACAGACAAAACGTCTTTACCAGTGCAGTAGTGTAGGGGAGGCTCAGAAAGCAGGGACTTCACTGGGGCATGGAAGCACGTGCCTGTCATTTTCAGGACTTGGGAGGCTGAGGCAGAATTCTAGGCCAACCTGGCCTACACAGTGAGACCAGAACTCAAAACAACACTAGGAGAAGAAACAAAAAAGGACCCCTGAGGCTGTGAAAAGCTTTCCAGATTCTAGGGGCCATTATTTCAGACTCCAAGACACAGGAAAAGAGAGCGCCAGCATGATTAGAGTAGCGAGGCCATAGGCTAGCTAGCAAAGTTAGAATTAAATGTATCCTTTGTTCCCCTCTCAGTTGCCTGCTGGAGAGTACCATAAAGTCTATACTGTATCATCGAGTCCCTCCTGCTATATGTACATCTATGTCAACACAACAGAGGTCGCACTGGAGCAGGACCTGGCATATCTGCAAGAATTAAAGGAGAAGGTGGAGAATGGAAGTGGTGAGTGAGTGCGTGGAAGTTTGACAGAGAGAGTACCTTGTGTCAGGAAGTCAGGGTTATAGCTCTAACCATCAGAGAGAGTGCTGAAGCCTCAGAGATGGGAATGGCCGAGTCATAGAGGGGTCCATCTCATTGGTTCCTTTTTGCTGACTTCTGGACAGAAACAGGGCCCCTGCCTCCAGAACTTCAGCCTATTTTGGAAGGGGAAGTAAAAGGGGGTCTTGAGCCAACACCTTTGGTCCAGACCTTTCTAAGACGGCAGCGTCAACGCCAAGAAATCGAACGCCGGCGAAATAGTCCTTTCCATGAGCGACTCCTCCGCTTCTTGCTGCGAAAGCTCTATGTCTTTCGACGCAGGTAAGTTTCACTCACAGAAGCAGTTGTTGCCATCAGGTGTTTGCAAGTTTGGTCACTTTCCCCTAGTGAGGACAACAGTAGAGACTTCTAGGGATCTTTCCCCTCCTCACCCTTCCCCATCCTTTTTATCTCTAACCTTTCTATCTTTCTATGGTTATTCCTATTCTACTCTAGAATACTGTCAGCCTTCAGAGGAGTAGGGTCCTTGCATTTGGGGTGTGGAAGGTCAGTAAGGTAGATATGTCTGTGTCTCCAGGTGAGTGGGTCTAAGACCAAGTGTTTCCTTAGGGCTTTGGTTGGAGTTATGTAGAAAAATAAATTTGGACTGTTTAACTTTTTTTCAGCTTCCTGATGACTCGAATTTCACTCCGAAATCTGCTATTAGGCCGCCCTTCCTTAGAGCAGCTAGCCCAAGAGGTGACATATGCAAACTTGCGACCCTTTGAACCAGTTGATGAGTCAAGTGCTTCAAACACCGATTCTTCAAACCCTAATCCTTCAGAGCCAGATTCTGAGCATGTCCACTCTGAGTTGTGAGGGCAGTCCAGATGTTCTGTGCAGTTGTGGGGGCATCCTGGATATTTGCGAAAAATGGTCTATTTTGAGATAGGGTTTCACAATACTATACAGGCTGGCTTCAGATTCATGCTAGTCCCTCTGCTGAGTGTTCTTTGATTACATGAATATCACCAAACCTAGTTTTTTTTTTCTTTTATATCCCCCACCCCTTATAAGTACAAGATGATAGCTTACAGAATCCAAGGCAACAGGGAATTTGAATCCCAAGATTGATGGCTCTTTTTAGAAGCAGTATGAACTGTCTTCTTACAGCAAGAAAATCTTTGTGTAGCCCTTGCTGTCTTGGAACTCTCTGTACAGACCAGGCCGGGCTTGAACTCTCACCTTCCTCTGCCTTCCAAGTGCTGGGATTAAAGGTGTATACCACCAATGCCTTGTGTATAGTCATTTTAAAGCTGGTTCTTTAGGAAAAGGAATTTACCACAATGATAACAGCTGAAACCATGTGCTTGCTATGTACCTGGATTATCATACTTTGTACTTTAAGAAGTATTGGCTTTATTTTACCTTTGAAGAAAGGAAAGCAGGTAAAATTCACCCAAAGGCATCCAGGAGTGGGTTGACAATTTGAACGGCAATTTATTGGACTTAGGTCTTATATGTTGTTGCTTAATAATTTTCAGAATCACTGACAGTAAAGCTGAAGCAGTATAGCTTAAAACTTGTATTAATTCCAGGTGATTAGGATGATCAGGTACTAAATGCACAAAGTAATTTTTTATTTACAATTCCTTTTTTGTAGCCAACAAGTTTTTCAGTAGCAGTGGTGTTAGAATAGCACTAAGTAGGGAAGCCAGATGGCTTGCTTTAGTATAAATCAGCTTAGTGAATGGCAGCTCTCTAAGCCATGACTGAATAAGCCTTGAGGTCTTCCTTACATTTGTAAGCTCCATCATGTCTATCTTCTGTTTATTCTATTTTTATCTCTACTATTGGCTTATTCCTTCACCCTTTATACTAGAGTCTACTTAGGGATAGACCAAGTCAGAACTCCCCCCCCCCCTTTTTTTTTGCACAGGTTGAACCCAAGTATGGACATCAAAAGTCCCTCTTAATGCATACAAATTATTGTATATAGGCTATTGATGGCCATGTACAGGAAACTCTCTGATCCAATTTTCTAACAGGGAAAACCGTTTTGTGTGTGTGTTTTTTATTTAGAGACAGGTTTTCTCTATAACAGCCCTAGCTGCCCTGGAATTTACTCTCTACACCAGGTCTGGCCTCAAACTTCATAATCTTTTCTTACAGTAACACTATGAATGTACCTTGGCACTATGTCCTTTCCAGGCTCAGCTGTTTCCTTGTTCCCTTAACCTGTCACCCTTGACTAGCAAAAAGTTATTTGGGAGGCATGTCTTTCAAATGTATGCTGGAAATGAACCCAAATTTCATGCCAAGTACTCTGTACAAAGATGCTGTTTCTGTGCTGATTTACTACCTGACTTTTTCTCAAGAGAAATGTTAGGATGGATTAGAGAGGAGGACATTACTAGATAAGCTATTTGGAGCTAGAGATGGGAGTTCAGTTGATAGAGGTACTATTAGCCTACCATGTGTGAAGTTCTGGGCTTGATACTTAGCACTGTGCAGGGGGAGCTGTAATCTCAAGAGGTGACATCAGTTTAAGGCCAGCATGGGACAGGTGAGACCCTATCTGGTTGAAGGAAGTTGTATTAGTATTGCTAGAGAAAACTATGCTCTCCCAAGATTTGTTCTGGGAATGGATTATTGTCTTTAAAAAGCTAAGGGGCCTAGCATTTGTACATCTAGCAAAATCAAAAATACAAATTTCCTTTTCATGTTAAGAACTTGTACTTGATTTTACCATCTCTCTAGTGTATACCTCATGCTTGTACTTAGCTTGTACCCTTGCTTGGTCTAGTGTTCATGTACCTAGTACTTTTAGGACATACTCTGTCCTATGCTACTCTTAAAAGGCCAGTTATCTCAGTTTAGCAATTTTGATCTTATTTATCTAGCCCAGACTATCCCCAAACAAATTACGTAGCAGAGAATAACCTTTAACTTCCAGTTGTCCTGAACACTCATATTATAGGTGTTCATTACCATGTCTGAATTTCTCTTCCTTTGAGACCCTGGCTATCCTAGAACTATGTAGACAGCCAACTTCAAACTCAAATATATGGCAGTCTCTGCTTTCTGACATTTGGAGTCACAGGCATGTGCTACTAGATACAGCTCAGCAATTACTGTTGTTCCTACTACTAATCACTCCATCTATCCCTCCTGTCTTTAGTCAATAAGGTTTCCATTCACAATGGAATGGTACCTAAGACTTGAGATAAAGACTTGCTAACCAAGTCTGCTGTCTCTCAAATGCTGGGATTCCAACTGAGCCACAAAGGCTTTCTAGGCTCCTCGAAATCACTAAACCTTTACCAGACAATGCAGTGGGTTTTCTGTTACTAATTTTAATAAACTTTAGTTAAAAAACTTTGCTTTGGGGGCTGGAGAGATGGCTCAGAGGTTAAGAGCACTGACTGCTCTTCCAGAGGTCCTGAGTTCAATTCCCAGCAACCACATGGTGGCTCACAACCATCTGCAATGAGATCTGGTGCCCTCTTCTGGTGTACAAGCACACACCAAGGCAAAACACTATACATGATAAAAGAAAAATTTAAAAAAAATCTGCTTTTCCAACACTAAAAACTAAAGTGCCTTCCTGTCACCACAGAAGCTCCCATCCCATTCAGGGAAACCCACATTTCTTAAATTTCAGAGAATCTTCCCCATTTATTTCAATAGCAGGGGCATACTAGTTCTGGCTAGCCCAGAACTCAGGAGAATCTACTTGCTTCTGCTACTCCAGTGCTTGAGGGATGGGGAGGAGACACCTAACTCCAGAGCTTACAACATGTAAAGTATTCACTCCAAGCTTCTAAACCATGACCTTACTGTTGAAAACCTTTTATCTTTGGCAATGGTGGTAGAACACATGTAGATTTTACCATAGGAAATAACAAATAGACAGTTTGGGTAGAACCTAGCATTTTATTTAGATCTTCATTAAACTGTTGGAATTGAGAACCAGACATACGTAATAAACCTCCAAAAATAGATCCTGAAAGGCACTTTCTTGCTTAGGGCAAGCAGTCACATGGAATAAGCATGTAAACAAGCTGGCTTCTCTGTACCACACCAGCCAAGTCAGCTTTCTCCATGGCCAGCTGCACCAGCTCTGCCCTCCCTTCTGTTAACACCAGCCAGACCCCCTGTAGGTCTAACCCAAGGTTTTTCTGTAGGACACCTTGGCCTACCTGGGAATGCTGGAAACATGTTAAAGGAATCATGGTGTTGAGGAAAAAAAAATCTTTTAAAAGCTGCCATCTGAGGTGATGGCTTCTCTGTACTTACGCCATACCCCAGAATACAATAAATAAGCAATTAGAAAATGTTCAAGTATGAAGGGATTTCCTCCTCCCCGCCAAAAGCACTGCTCTCTGAAGGAAGCTGGTTTCTCTGTAGCTACACCAGCTGTTCAGAAAGCTCATTGGACCTGGTTTTGAAAATAAAACAAAGTTAAAACCCTGGGAGGAGCTATTGTGCAGTGGAGTACTGTCTTTCTTATAAAGAAAAAAAAGTTACCTGGTACCAAAGTGTGCAACCTACAGACCCTCAGGTACTGCCCTGTGACTTCTCTGTATGACATCACAAGGGTGCCAAGTGCCTGTTTTTCTAGACTAGAAGTTGGTGAGGTTTGGCTAGTGCTGAAACCATGCATAGGATTGGTTTACTAAATAAAACCTTATTACGTACGTCCTCCAAAGACAGCTGAAAAGTGGAGAGATTTTGATTTGGTGCTGTTTAAAAGGTGGCAATTAATAGCATAAGCACCAGGGAGATGGTTTAATTGTAACTGCCTTTTTTTCTTTTTGAAGTCAGGCTAGAGCTCCAACTGAAACTTGCGTTTCATGCAAGACTGATTGGATAGGGACCACTCCCTGACAAAGAACTACATAATTAGAAATGACCAAGTTACAGGGAGGATAAAGGGAGGGGCTTCACATTCAATAAATAGAGCTCAAGACATTACAAATTCATGCTGACAGGGCTATGGCATTGCCAAAGTCTATAGTCAAACTACGAGTACTTTACGTGCACATTACAAGGACATTTTCAGCATCTGGTGGGAAAGTAATTGCAATTAGGACTTTGGAGGATTAGGTGATAGGACACAAAGATTCGATTTCAAAGCATTATTCACTACAGTGTTTGTTTCTAGGCAGTTACATGGATCACCTATGCTCACTATATTCATTATAATGGTGAACAAAACACCTAGGGACAAGAATAGCAAGCCCAACTTACAGTTCCCCACAAAAGCTAAAGTTCATGTCATTGATTAGTGACTGCAACTGATCAGGAGCTGAAAGAGGACAGAAAAATTTAGGAAAAGGGCCCTTTCCCTCAGAGCTTGAAGGCTTCTCTGTAGCCTACGCCAACAAGTCTGGGGAAAAAAGGCTAACACTTTCAGTATTTAAGCTTTTTGGGCACTTCCCATGGGAAGCTGTCCCTACCAAAGTGGCCATAGGCTGCAGTCCTCTGATAAATTGGCTTCTTCAGATCCAGATCCCTGGAATATACAAGTCCATAACTTAATATGTAGCATTAAATTAAAATAAAGCAAAACAATCAGCAAGACTCATTTCAAGAGCTCTGGCAAAATGAGTTCAGTTCTCCCTGGGGTTTGCTAGGAAAAAAGTTCACGGCAAAAGTGTTGTTACTTCCCTGGTGTCCAAACTGCTTGCACAGTCCTTTATTAGTAACTACAGTTCTTGTTTTCCAGCCCTGGCTTGACAAATATGAAAACTTAAATCATTCTCAGGAATTCCAATTAAATACTTACCGAAGTCCAATCACTGCCCACTTTGTAACTTTGACCATCCCACCATAACATATTAATCCTTAATGTAGCACCCTTAGTTAATGTAAGCACAAAGCTCGGTATCGAAGATGGAGAACTTTTTAGGATGTTACTGAGTCACAGAATACTAACTTCATTAGCTAGGTCCTCTTCAGGCAATTTAAAATATTGGCATGTTTTAAGAATTAAGATTTGTTCCCCTACATGAAGTCTACCTTCATCTCCAAATTTCAGCATACATGCCCACCCCCCATTTCTCACTAGCAATAGGCTTTTACCATCTTTACCTGACAATGACCCCAGGGCGAAGATCAAAATTCTTCTTTACAATTTCTAATAGCTCTCTCTCACTCTTCTGGGAAGTACCATAATGGAAAATGGAGATCGACAATGGATGAGAAACTCCAATAGCATAAGAGACCTAAAAGTCAGTAATATATTGTTATAAAATAGGGATGCATATAAACTTTTACTTAATACTCTTTTCCCATTTACCTGTTCATTACATACCTGAACAAGAACCCTCCTGCACAGACCTCCTTTAACAAGGGATTTTGCTACCCAACGAGCAGCATAAGCAGCTGAGCGGTCCACTTTGGTATAATCCTTTCCTGAAAAGGCCCCTCCTCCATGAGCTCCCCAACCGCCATAAGTATCCACAATGATTTTTCGGCCAGTCAAACCAGCATCACCCTGAAATTATAGGGTTTAAGTCATGTAATCTTTTCTAGTAAGTGGTTCTTGACTAGGCTATTAGGAATCATTCAAGATCCTTATGTAGCTAGCAGTAGCCACACGTATAATCCTAGTGCTTTAAGACTAGCTGCATACAGTGATATAACATCAGGTACACAGTGAATTTGGGGGTAGCATGGGCTATGCAAGACACAGTGTATGTAGAATATGTATGGCTGGGGGAGGGAGCAGTCAGAAAAAAGATGGGGCAGCTAAAATTTCTAAGTAACCAACAATAATCAAAACATTTCATAATTTCTTACCTGAGGCCCACCAATAACAAATCTGCCACTTGGCTGTAGGTGGTAAATTGTATCCTCATCAAGGTATTTTGCAGGTACAACAGCTTTGATCACTTTCTCCTTTAGAGCATCTCTCATCTCATCAAGACAAACTTCTTCATCATGTTGCACAGATATAACAATTGTATGGACTCTGATAGGAAGCACAGCACCTCGATCTTGCATATATTGCACAGTCACCTTGGATGTAAAATAGATCAGAACACTTGTCTAACCAGCTTTGTTCTCTATCGTAAGTTTAGCAAAAAGGCAAGTATTAGCCCCACTCAGTCAGCTATAATTAAGTAACGTAGGAATTTTAGTGTAATTTGAGATGAACATTAGTTTTAAACCACCACTTACTTGAGTTTTAGAATCTGGGCGCAACCAAGGCAATGTGCCATTGCGGCGTAGTTCAGCCAGTTTGGCATTTAGCTTGTGTGCTAAGACAATGGTTAAAGGCATACACTCTTCAGTTTCATCAGTGGCATAACCAAACATCAAACCCTACGAAATTAGAAAAAATAAAATGTGAAAGAGAAATCCAAGTTTCAGAATCCAATGTTAAGAGATGCCAATAAACTATCACAATACCTGGTCCCCTGCACCAATGTCTTCCTCATTCCGGTCAAGATGAACACCTTGGGCAATATCTGGTGACTGTTGTTCCAAGGCCACCAACACATTACAAGTCTTGTAGTCAAACCCTGCAAACAACAAGGTGTTCTAATAAACTCTCATATTGTTTTTTAGTGATAACTCCAAAATGTTAACAAGTTGTGTTGCTAGCAATTGGAATATGCTGAAGTAAAGTGGTCAAGCACTTCTGCTTCTTTAGGTAGCCAGGTGGCGGTGGTGGCACATGCACACAATTAATCCTAGCACCTGGTAGGCAGATCTGAGTTCCAGGGCAGCCAGGGCTACAAAAAGAAAACCCTATCACACAAAGAAAACAAAACAGAACTACAGGGTAAAAGTTAAGATGAGAAAAAAATACCGATGGCAGCAAGATCTACTGTACAATATTGTAATAGATCATATTCAACATAATTCACTTATTGCCCCCCTCTGCATTATGGTTTGAAAGGTCTTTAACTTGGTTGGGCTAACTCCTGCTTGACCTCTGGCCACTCTAAGATATTGCTCTTGCACTAAATCACACACTTTAGAGGACAGAATAGGCCAGATCAGAAAGCTGAGAGGATATAGTAAAACTATGCAATCATTTAAAATTACCAGGAATGTAAGAAGCTTCTCCCCATTAGCATCAGATTCTATGTCTGCAAAAATGAGTTTATAAAAATTAAATATTTTTTTATTTAATTTTTTATTTTGGAAGAGCATTGCATGCTCTTCCAAAGGTCCTGAGTTCAATTCCCAGCAACCACATGGTGGCTCACAACCATCTGTAATGGGGTCTGGTGCCCTCTTCTGGCCTGCAGGCATACAGACATAATATTGCATACATAATAAATAAATATTTAAAAAATTAAATATTTAAAGAATACCTTTGGATGAATCATCATATCCAATGTGCTTAATGGCTTCACGAACCACTTTCTGGTAATCAACAGCAGCTCTGGATGTTATTTCCCCAGCAAGAAGGATCATTCCAGTTTTAGCAACAGTTTCTAATAAGACAGAAATTTATGCCCAAAATATTAGGGTAGGGGTGCCAGCTGGGGAATTCAATCCACGTTGTACATGCTATATCCCTGGGCTTCATTTTCTACTTCTGAGATAGTGTCTTGCTAAATTGCCAATATGGACATTAACTTGCTATCTCTAGCCTCAATCTCCCAAGTAGTTAGTGCATCACAAACCTACCACCAGACTTTCCTTCAAATGCCCCCTTTTCCATTCAAGCAAGGTGTTATATACCCACCACAAGCCACTTTGGCATCGGGGTCCTGCTGAAGGTGCGCATCAAGAACAGCATCACTGATTTGATCACAGATCTTATCTGGAAAATAAAGCCATTACTATTATCTATCATGTAACTAGTAGTTGATGTTCAACTCGAGGGCCAAAGTACAGCTGTGAATTTGTAGATGACAAAAATCTTGTCATGTTGTCAAAAGATCATATAGACTTAGCTGCACCAAAAACAAAACAAAAAAAAAACAACAAAAAAACACAACTATTGGTTTTTGAGATAGGATTCCAGCTATATTACTCAAACCCATGGCAGTCCTGACTCAGTCTCCAGAATGGTGGATTAAAGTATGCATCACCATTCTAGGCTTAAACAAATTTTAAAAAAGCATTATTTGTGCATACATGGCTAACACTTGTACGATGGTGTTCATGTAAAGATCAGAAAACATTAAGAGAGGAGCTGGCTCACCATTATGTATCCCAGGAACTCTGAACACAACAGCTTTGGCAGCAAGCATTCTTAACCCACTGAGCAAATCTCACTGGCCCTACTCACTTTGAAGTGAACAATTCTACTTCATTGCTTTAATATGTTAATAAAAGCACTGCTTTACCAAGACCTATTTGCCAGAATAAAAATTACTGTATACAGGATCGTATGCTTAAACTTTCAGCCCATTTAACATCCTAGTCGAGTCAAAGTAGAAATGGCGATCATCTTGAAATCCCAAAGCCAATCCTGGGAAATAACTTCATAGTATATTTTAAATTGTTCTATTTTATCTTCCACTTAAAATTCGTTACAAAATTAACCCACTAAGCTAAATGAGCCAACTGTCAGGTTAGTAACTTCTTAAAATGTCCATTTCCCCCATTAGAAGCACTCAGTTCCTAAAGTTTTAACTAGTACCAAACCTCTGTACTTGGGACCCTGAATAAACCAAGGCCATATGTAGACCAAGCACTCTGACCTTAAAAAGGCTAACCATTTAGGGAAACAAGACTTTTCTTTGTATTTAACCATTTTAACCATGAAAATAAATTTTAACTATGAACAGCAAGAGGAAAATGATCCAGGAAACTGTCCAAATGCGTTATCAATTTGGAAAACAGACAGTATCCTGGATTGGAATCTGTGTGGTGTTGACAAAGAGTGTTCCGTGTAGACCAGGCTAACCTCAAACCCAATCTCCTGCCTCTACAGTCTAAATGCTGGGATTACAAAAGTGCCACCAAGCTTGGCTCCAATCTCCTGAATTTTGTTACTACTCTCTCCCAAAATGTGTATTCCAGTCACAGCACCTAAGACCTAATCTACCAACTGCAATAAAGAGCGGCTCAATCGATGTGGAGAGGTACCCCTTTCCTTGAGGGAAAACTCACCACAGCAACACTTGGGTTTCATTGGTCACTTAAGGTCCTATTGGGTTTGTTCTCTATCATTAATTAGGCCACTAACTAAAAGCAGATCCTTCTATCAAGGATGTTGCTGTGGACTCCTTTAACAGAAGAGCTCAAATGACATCCCAAAGTTCCCGAAAATAGCTTCATTGTAACTCATCTCAACATGGCGGTCTTGTGGACAAAGCCAAAGGAAACGTGACATTTTTTTTCGAGATAGGGTTTCTCTGTAGGGTTTGGAGCCTGTCCTGGAACTAGCTCTTGTAGGCCAAGCTGGCCTCGAACTCAGAGATCGGCCTGCGCCACCACCGCCCGGCAACAAATCCTCCTCTAATCGTTGGAAAGCGCCAAAGGGAAGACTTTAAAAGGAAACCTAATGCCATGGGGGTTTGCACTTAATTCATGCTCCTCGTCCTTTTCACACAGCCTCCAAATAAGGGATGTCCTCTCTTAACTCGCGCTATATTTAGTCGGCGGCTGCCTGTCACCTTGGAGGCCTAAGGACATGTCCAACCACACTCTTGCGCATTTTCAGTGACCGGAAGTCGAGGATAATGGAGATAGCACGTTTGGAGACACCAGCCCCCACTTCTAACCAAGGGGCTCGGGCAGCTAGCGGCCGGCAGCTCCGCTTCGCCCAGATGCCACGTGCGGTGAACACGTGGTTGCCGCTGCAATGCGGGGCGCGCGCTCCCGACGGCCGGACGCGAGCACGCGGGGCGGGGTCGCCCACTTGAGATTTTTCCAGACGACGGGACTAAAGAGGAGGAAACAGGGCCCTCCCCGCGCCGGTCGCTGGCCCCCGCCCTTCTCGTTTTCTGGAACCTTCCGCGTGCCGGGGCGCGCCGCCGGATGGGGATGGGAGAAAGGGGGAGGGGAGCGGTGGCTGCACATTACAACCTCGGGGCGCCACATGAGGGCGGCGCGCGGCCGCCGCTGTGCTCACCGAGCCGGACGGCCTCGACCCCCAGCGCCACCGCCCTGTCCTTCTCCCGAGTCCCCCGTCCGCTCACCTGGGTGACCTTCCCCCACAGACTCCGAGGTGAAGAGGAACGTCCCCTCCTCAATGAACGCCTCGTGGAAGCCGTTGAGCTGTCCGTTCATGACGGCGGCGGTGAGAGGACGCGACTCGGAGGACAAGGAGCGGCGGCGAGGCAGGGAGCTGCGAAGCGCGCAGACCAAGGCTTGATTCTGCTCAGGGCGGGATGGCGACTCGGAGCGAACGAAGCGGCCGGCGGAGCGGGCCCGTATTTATAGAGCAGCGCCCTCGCGCGCCCGTCTCGGGCCCCGCCCCTCGGCGTCGCGCGCCAATGCGCCACCGGCGGGCGGAGGGGGATTGGCGGGATGGGGCGCCCCCGCCGGGCGCGGGCGAGGCCATTCTGCCGACGGGGGGGCGGAGAGCGGAGTTAACGGCGCCTCCTGCCAGGAGTTAGTCATCTTAGCGGCGTGAGGTAAATGGAGACTTGAGTCCCTGAGCAGGCCGGGCTTTTAGTCCCTCCCGGGTAGCACGCCGGAGGAAAGACGGTCTCCCCTCTGCGGGAACATGGTACATCCTTTCCGACCGTTGCCCGTGGAGGTCGGCAGGCGCGCGCTCCCCCCAGCGGCGGCTGCGGGGATGGCGGCCGTTTTGTGCTGTGACTCTAGCCGAGGGTCTCTCACGCCACCCGCGCCGTTCCCCACCTCGTGCACCGGCGCCGCGTGGCTCTCGGCCATGTGAAGGTGGCCATGTTGGCTGGCCCGGGAGGCGGCTGTGCACTGCCCTTCTTCATCCTACGCGGTTCCTTGCGGGGGACGAGAGATTCCGAGGGGCTCCGGCCCAGCTGTTAGTCATTTCTCGAATAACTAACTGCTCTGGTGAAATGGCTGTAAAGCCGACTAACGGGAATGCTGTATTGTTTTTTTTAAACAATTGCCACTTGCCAGCCTCCCCTCCCCCCTCGCCTTGCTTCGTGGATCCTTGGAGTCTAGAGCCTCTTGTGTCCTAAGTCTGACCTTGTTCGGCTTCTTTTTCCATGCTTCTCAGGGAGAAATGAATGTTGAATCAATCTTTTTCGGGAGAATATGGAAGGAGTGTGTGTGTGTTGAGTGCTAGCCAAGCCTTCGGGAGAATATGGAACGTGTGTGTTTGTGTGTGTGTGTGTGTGTGTTGGGGAGGGCGCCATCCAAGCCTTCAAATATGCTTTCAGTCTCTTTTCAAGGTCAAATGGCCTGATTTCAGAACACTTTCCCTTTCAAACCTTTGCAGTTGTCAGTTTTTCCCATGAAAGGAATTAAGAGGAAACAGTGAAATAAAACATATGCCAACAAAGAGTGGAGTCGGGAGCTGATTGCAGGCGGAGAGCCACTGTGAGACCAGTGTCACGCTCTGCTGGACCAGCCTTAGGGCAAGCCTGGAGCTGTAATGGTGGCTGTGAGATCTATCATTTGTGAAGAACATGGCTTTTTAGAATGTTAGGGAACAGCCTGCTCCTGCCATAGTTTGCTCTTGATACTGTGAAGCTGAACAACAGCCTCCAGCTGCTGGCGGCTCAGAAAATTAGGTACATTGTGAATAGCAAGGAGCCTTTCCCTGTAGGGTGTGTGCCAGTGGAAAGGTGGGAGTTTGAGAAAGGCACCGTGGGAAACAAAGAAAGCTCTTGGGCTGTGCTAGGAGCCTCAACAAAAAAGATAGGGAAACAGGCTCATCTCCACGGCCAGGAACACATCCCTGCAAGCAGCCTGACGTTAAGTCACAAAAGACAATATTTGGTTCTTATTTGTTGTTTTATTTTTCAAACTAGCTTCTCATGAGAAAGTAGTCAAGACTTTCATAATTTTTACTTGTTTTAGGGACTGGAGAGAGGATTCAGCCATGAAGAGTAACTCACCTCACAATGAGTAATAAAATTGCCAGCTAGTCCAACATACCTAGGTAGACTGCTCAGTGCATTATCTTCTGGCAGAAATATCTATATGGAAGCCAGAAGATAATTAAAAAGTTCATTAATAGGGA
Organism: Arvicola amphibius; assembly: GCF_903992535.2. NCBI lineage: Eukaryota > Metazoa > Chordata > Mammalia > Rodentia > Cricetidae > Arvicola > Arvicola amphibius. The sequence goes on along the minus strand of NC_052048.2, from coordinate 75,280,364 downwards.
GGCAGAGGAAGGGGATTGCATTCAGAGATTAGCTCATTGCATTCTGATCCTCCTTTGCGCCCAGCTCTACACCTGGCTCATCCTGCCAAGAGGATTAGACTCAGTTGTACACTCTTAACTCCGTCTTGCTCATAGGTCAACATAGGGGCCTTCCAGTTTTGGCTTTGGTCGTGCTTACAGAATAAGCAACTTCTACACCTCGTCTTTAGCCTGGAAAGTTGGGTTAACAGTAGGAAATTTTTAGCACAGTGTCTAACATATAACACGAATATTTGTTTTTTGAGACAGGGTTTCTCTGTGTAACTGCCCTGAAACTTTGTAGTTCAGGCTGGCCTCAAACTCACAGAGATCTGCCTGGCTCACCCTCCCGAGTGCTGGGATTAAAAGCATGTGCCACCACCACCCGGCCTCTAACAGGAATTGCTAAAGCAGTGAATGATCTTTTACAGGTGTCTGTTTGGTGGTGGGACAAAAGCTGAAATCATCCTCTACGTATTCTGTTTTGTTTTTTGAGATAGGGTCTCACTCTGCAGCCTGTGTTGGTCTGGAACTCACTGTGTAGCCCAGACTGGCCTAGAATTCATGACAAGCCTGCCCTGCCTCAGCCTATAGAGAGAGAAAACTTCAGGTGTGTTCCACCATGCTTGGCTAACGCCGAGCATACTCTCTTTAAAGGATGGAGTGGGATGCTGCCTCTACTACTTCAAACCTCATCCTGTACAGCGTTCCCCTCGTCTCCAACTGTGAATCTCTTTTGCTAACAGTTCAAGTCATCAACTGATACACATCAAAACAAGGACACGTTTTCATTTTATGTTATTCACGTTGTCCGTTTCTTTCTTCTGTAAATATTTATGAAAACAACTGTTAAAATTGGCAGGTGCTGACATGGTTCTCTTCCTACTCCAGACTCTTAAAAATGGTGGTGCCTGGTACCCCCTTTCCATGCCTCCCAGCTCAGCTTCTACTTCCTAGATGAAGCCTTCATTCACCTCCAAAGATTTCTCACAGGGTTCAGTCTTCTCATGCTGCTAAGTGCTCTTTGAAATTGCAGACTTGATGATTAGTTGACTGATGTCTCCAATTCCCAGTTTGGTACCTAACCTCCATGGTAATAAGGTGGTCTGTTTGCTGAAGCTTTGCTCTGAATGCACCTAGCAGGATGCTGGAGAGTATCTAAGGGGGGAAAGGAACATCAAGTAGGGACATGAACCTTGGAGACCGATGGAAAGGGGTCCTGCCTTGGCTTTGGGACCAGCTTTACCATTAATAAAGTGGAGAGCCCTTAGCTAACAGAGAGGCACATGGCCATCCTGTTCTGGAGGGAGGATGAGATTTCTGATTTCATAATTAGTGCCCTGAGGGCAAAATAAAGCAGAAGTTATTGGTTTAAGTCATATTTTGCACTAATGAGATGTGTTGAATTTGAATTGTTATAAAGCACAGAGGGAAAATTTGAATCACTGCCCGAAGGCTCCATATTTCTCAACCCAGAGAATCTTAATGTATCAGGGAGACTGATGGATGCTTTCAAAGACAGGGCTGCAAACTGGTGTTTGTTACCCATTCGGCAAATAGAACAACCCAGGTCTTATGAGTTACATCAGAGCTTCTGTGAGAGAGTTCTGGAAAGTGAGAGAAGACATTTACCTGACACATGTATGTGTCGAGCTGGGCACTGCGGCACAGGCCTATAGCCTGTAATCCCAGCTCTCCAGGGCTGAAGCAGGAAGATTGCTTCAGGTTCAATGCTAACCAGTGCTACAGAACAAGATACTGTCCAGATTAGGGTTCTGTAGAGAAAAGAACTGATAGAATGAATATGTATGGTAATTATTGGATCCCTGGTTGCTGGGTTCCTCCGCCAATGCAATAAGCCAAATCAAACCGAATTAATAAATAGGGCAGTGCAAAGCAGAGCACTCCTGGGTGGCTATCAGGAAGGCTCATCAGGTCTTAAATAGCTGATAGGTGTGGTCCCAGGCATCTGGGGAGTTGGAGTTGCTGATGGCGGGCTTTCTCAGGGGTGGAGTCTGGAATGAGTCAGCTCCAGGGAGCTGTTGTGTGGTGTGCTGAGAGCAGGGGTCTGGAACACCCCCACCTAAGCTGGAGAATCCAAACTGTGTGTGTGTGTGTGTGTATGTGTATACGCACACATACATGTGCGTGTGCGCACACACACATATGAAATTTATTTATGGCTTACCGGCTGTGGTCCAATGATTGCAGCCATGGCTGTCTGCTGAGGGAAAGTCCAAGAATCCAGTAGTTGTTTGGTCCATGAGGCTGGATGTCTCAGCTGGCGTTCAGTATGTATCGGAATCCCAAAGAAGTAGGCTCTAAAGCCAGCGGAAGGGATGAACTAGCCAATGAGAGTGAGGGCAAGCAGGCGAGGAGCAAGAGCTTCCTTCTTCCATGTCCCTTATATGGGCTGCCACCAGAAGATGTGGCCCTGCAGTCAAGGAGCAAGAGCTTCCTTTTTCCGTGTGCCTTAGAAGGGGTGACCCAGATTTAAGCTAGGTCTTCCCACCTCACGTGATTGAATTGAGAAGAAAGTCCCTCACAGGTGTACCTAGCATCTGGGGTTTAGTTCATTCCAGATGTAGTCGAATTGACAATCAAGGACAGCCATCACACTGGCTCCCCAAGAGGAAAACAAAAAAGCTTATCATGCAGCACACACTTGTCATTCCAGCACTTGGGATGAAGGTAGACAGGACGGTCTAGAGTTCCAGGCCAGCCTTCAGCCATAGTGAGCTGGAGATGGGCCTGGGCTGCAAGAGACTCTGTTTCAAACAAACAAAACAAACAAAACCCAGCCACGGCTGTTGACTCAGTACAAGGGAATAGGATGCAAGAATGATAGTGAGTATGTGGGGATCACCAGGTGACAGACTGGGCAACTGAAGCTGAAATGCAAGAAAGCCTGAGGCTGCAAGCCTTCTGTGTAAAGACACGCCAGGGAGAGAGGAATCTATACCAGATGTCCCCAGAAAGGTGCCCGTCTTTTAGTCAGGTAGCTTCAGAAGCAAGGTAGCTCTAACAAGATCAGATACAGGGACTATATAAATTCCCCCACTTATAAAATGTTTTAGTGTGTGTCTATGTGTGTATATTTGTGGGAGTGTGTATGAGGTCAACTTTTGGGAGTTCTGTCTCTACCAGGGATCTGATGCAGATCATAAGACTTGGCAACAAGCACCTCTGCCTACCGAGCCATCTCGCTGGCCCACTTTCCTCACTTTTAAAGTCATTTTGTATTTTTCTCTGTTTTGTTTCTTGATTCTTAACGTGAAGGATAGGAAAAATGCACGTGGTACAGTGAGAAGATCCTGAAGGAGATAACAAGGCAGAAGCTGCAGTTCACTTGGGTGAGCATTGCTGTACTGGCTGCACCTTACAACAGCTCTAATGGGCAGTTGCTAGTTATTTCTCCTCCTGTTTTATAGATGAAAAAATTGGCATGTGCTTCATCCCAGTCATGCATCAACTCGGTGGCAGATGGGGACTTGAGCCTGGGTCAAAGATCTGATATCTAGATTGATGAGATCTTTTTATAATCAAACAATAAATACGTCATATTTTCTGAAATAGGAATATTTCATCGTCTTATAATTTTTCCATGAACACACACTTTACTGTTCAGAGAAACGTGGCATGGTTTCTCTCTTCAACACTAGAGGATTGAACATGTCATTGAACATGCGAGTGCTCTACCATGGAGCTGTATCCCCAGTTCCTTTGTAGCAGTTACTGTTTGTATTCTAGCCCAGCATTGAACCTGCTGTGCAACCCTGGGAGGCCTTGAGCTTTCTCTCCTCCTCACCCTGAGTAGCTGAGATGTCAGGCTTGAGCTGCCAGGCCTGGCTGTTTTCACACAACCCAGAGATAATCTCTCTCTCTCTCTCTCTCTCTCTCTCTCTCTCTCTCTCTCTCTCTCTCTCTCTCTCTCCTTCCTCCCCACCCACCGCCCTCTTCTCTCTGTATGTCTTTGTGCTCAGACAGGGTTCTCATGTAACCCAGGCTGCCCTCACATTCCTGATCCTCTTGTTTCCACCTCCCAAGTACTGAGATCACAGGTGGGTGCCACCCTGCCTGGTTCCTCATTTTCTTTTAGAAAAATATACCAGCTAGTATTTTGTAGGGAGAAGTCTGTACTTCCTCTTGAATATGCTCTGAAATCTTCCTCTCTCCCTCTTACTTGCTTTCATCTCTGAATTCTTTCTTTGACAAGAACCTGGCAATACCAGGTATGGTTTCAATCTGGTCTCTGTTTCTGAGGTTTCTTGCTAACACCCACAACACAGTGATATAGAGAGGTAGGTACGAGGTAATAGACAAGAAAACTGAAGGGAAAAACTGGTGGTGGGAGCCAGGCAGTTGTGGTCTCTCACAGGCAATCCCAGTCCTTTGAGGAGGAGGAGGAGGAGCTGTTCGAGACCAGCCTCAGCTATAGAGAACTTGATTTTTTCAAAAATCACGTTTTTAAAACATTTTGTTCCTTACTTGCTGGTAGCTGTTCTGGGTACCCTTGAAATCCATATGTTCAAGCTCTAACCTAATCCCCTAGAGCCTCGGAATATACCTTTATTATTGTTATTATGGACAGTAATAACAGGGTCTTCCGTTGTAGCTCAGCCTGGTTGTGAATACATGAGCCTCCTGACTGCCTCCCAAGTGCTGGAATTACAGGCTTGTGTCATCATACCCAACTCAGAATCAATCAATCTCTCTCCCACCCCTCCTCAGCCTCCACTCTTTTGTGTTTTTATTTATTTATTTATTGCTAGGAATGAATCCTGGGTTTGAAGCTAGGCAAACATTCTAGTACTGGTCCCATAGATAGATAGTTATAGGTAGGTAGATAGATAGATAGATACACACACATAGACAGACTTTTTTTTTGAGTCAGAGTCTCCATAAGTTTTCCAGGCTGGCTTAAGTCTTACAATTCTCCTGCCTCAGCCTCCTGTATAACTAGGATTATAGTTGTAAGCCACACAACTGGTCAGAATGTGCACTTGTAGCCCGTTGTGCTGCCCGTGTGAAATAGCCAAATTTCTACACAACTCTACTGTTACTTCGAGGATGTCTGTTGATTATAAATTCCTGAGCAGGTGGGATTGCCAAAACCGGTTGCATCTAAGATAGCAGCCAGAGTGCCCCCCAATTGTTTTAGTTTTCTTTCTGTTGCTGTAAGGAAATATCATGACCAAAAGCAACATAAGGATGAGTTCATTTTATCTTATGGCTCCAGGGGTTGGATGTCCGTAATGTCAAGGAAGACATGGCAGCAGGAGCAAAAAGCCGAGAGATTATATTTCTGTCACTCACAGGAAGCAGAGTGAGCAAACCAGAAGTGGGGAGATGCAGAGCTTACCCCAGTGAGGTGCTTCCTCCAGCAAGGCTGTACCTCCTGAAGGTTCTATAACCTCTCCAAATACCCCCACCAGCTAGGGATCAAGTGTTCAAATACACGAAGCTCTCAGAGACATTTTTTGTTTAAATAGTACCAGCTAGCTTCATTATAATCTCATCTGCATGTTAAATGGTACTTTGTCCCAGCACTACAGCAGTTGACAGTTACCTGATGATGACAGAAAGGAACCATCAAAGCAGCAAAAAACAGTGGTGTCTGAATTTGAGGAAAATCTCCCATTCTCAGAAAAAAACATGAATATTCTTCTCTTTCACGTTTTTCATTGTATTTGACTTCCACAACCTCCGAGGACTGAGAAGGTGATCTGTGAGTCTGTCTTCAGATGATCCTGCTCTTTGACCAATAATAAGACAGATAAAAGATGATAGATAGATAGATAGATAGATAGATAGATAGATAGATAGATAGATAGATAGAGGCAGCAGTGGCAAGAAGCTCTGGTTTGAGTTTCATCTGCTGTGACCAAAGCCTAACTCTCACTGCCCAGTGACTCTTACAGGTGCAATGACACCATTTGATTGCAGTTTAGTCCAGCTGTTTGTCATTGTCTAGAACCATGGCTGTTTTACCTTGATCCATTGGTATGAGTGTTGGGATAGGATGAGATTTTTTTCATTATCATCTGGACTTACCTCTCTCAGCCTTAGCTCTCATAGCTATCTATTGTAGGCAGAGACTGCTTGTTCTTTCCCAGCCTCCCAGACCTCATCTATCCCTGGTCTTAGGCAGCTGCATGCAGCTCCCATCAGGCTGCAGCTGGACATGCCTAGTGAAGGATTAAGAAAACCAATGACTCTGATAACTAACAGCTTTCACAGGTTGAAGCTTTTCTAGGTATTCTCTGAACATTGCGGCAATGAAGCAAAAGTGCTGGCCTGCATGCTTACACTTTAACTCCTGCCTATAGTTTGGCAATGCCCCTACCATGGGCTGGGGGCACTGGGCCACTTGATACGACCTTGACTGTCAGGAAGAGTTGTGCTCCTCGACCAGCAAGCAGCAGTTCAGGCAGACAGTGTTGCGCACGAGCAAGACTTCTGCAGTGATGGTTGTTGGCTTCCTCTCCTAGAGACTAAAAAGGCAGCCCCTCGGTACTCCTAGTGGATCTGCTGCTTAGCGATTGTGGCCAAGGACTGGAGCGAAGGATTTGTGCAGATGTGGAAAATCAGACTTGCTCAGGTTTCCCTGGGAGTTTGGATGCCCTACCCTCTGCTGTCTGGAAGAGGTCTGCTAAAATGTGTTGGATGTTTCTGTGAGATATGGACCACTTGGCAGATGGTGACATATCACTGGCCCTGAGTAAGACTGGCAGAAGCGCGGTGTGCTCCTGTGAGTGGCCCCTGTGTATACCCAGCCTTTTTATGAGCCAAGTGCCCAGAACTCCAGCAGTGTCATAGTCACTGGAGAAATTCTGCACACACTTATGATTCTCAGCAAAATGAAAGCGTCTCCCTTGCTCATCTTAATGACCTAAACACTAATACTAAAGACATTAAATGACCCAATACTGTGATATAGTAGCCCTCAATTCAAAGTTTTGATTTAAAATAAGTATATAACTGCCAAGTCCCTGTTTGCAAAGGAAGAGGTCATTTAAGTGTGCAAATGACCCATTTAGATCTAGTCTGGACTACAGAGGATGAGCCTGCAGGAGATGAGAGAACCTTGTTCTTTTGCCGTCCTAATTCCTTTTCTGGGTCAGGAAATGGCCTGTAAGTTTGCCTGCTTCATCATGCAGCTCCTTCCTATGAAAAGGGAACTTGGGCTTTGTGAATGGACTGCAGACTCCAAAACTTAAATCCCACAGGTACTGTTTCCTATGGCTAGGAAAAACAATCCAGACTACATTTTTTTAAAAAGTTACTAAGCCAACAAGATGGCTCATCAGGTAAAGGTGCTTGCCACCAAGTCTGATGACTTGAGTTCAGTCCCCAGGACCCATAAGGTGGAAGGAAAGAATGGATTCTTGTAATTGTCCCCCAACCTCCATACATGAACTGTGGCATGCACATGCCCCTCACTCACCACAAAATAAAAACAAATTTTAAAAGTAAAAACAAACTGACTGGGTATAGCCAGCACACGTCTTTAATCCCAACACTAGGAAGGCAGAGGCAGACAAATCTCTGTGAGTTCAAGGTTAGTTGGGTCTATGTAGTGAAGCTGTCTCAAAAAAAAAAAAAAAGAAAAAAAAGAAAAAGAAAGAGAAAAATAACTTCTCAATCTAGGTGATGGAGTGTACTGCAATCTCAGCATTTGGAAAGTAGAAACCCGAGGATCAGAGAAAAGGGTCACCCTAAAGGCTAGAGAGATGGCATGTTTTTTAAAAGCACTGGCTGGTCTTGTAGAGGGCCCAGGTTTGGTTCCTGTCACCCACATAGTATCTTATAAACCTCTATAACTCCAGTTCTAGGGGATCCAGAGCTCTCTTCAGATCCCTTTAGGCACCGGACATACACATGTCACACATATACATAAGCAAAACTCTCATACATGAGAGAAAAAGAAAGAAACATAGCTGGGACGTATCTTAGAGTCCTTGCCTAGAGAGTGCAAGGCTGTGGGTTCCATCTCCAATTACACACCCACACACAAAAGACTGTCGTGGTGCGCACACACTTGTAATCCCAGTACCTTGGTGCCTAGAGGCAGGAGGATCTGGAGTTCAAGGTTGTCCTTGGCTCTGTGGTGAGCTGGGCTCGAGAGACCTTGTCTCAGATCAGCCACACTTACAGAGATGCAAGGGAAGATGAGACAGGAAAACAAACCGGTGCTGATAATGCCCCGTGTTTGTGGGAATGCCAGAAACAGGCAATCTTGTGAGCTAGCGCTGCCAGTGTAAACACAGCCACCCCTTCGGTAGGGGCATTTAGCAATGTCTGTCAACACTGGGACACTTACACTTGTGATTCAGCAATTCTGCCACTGGGAGTTTGCTAAAGAAAAACTGGCAAAATATGTCAAAATCATGTGCCTGGGTTTGTGTTTAAATTTTATTATTTATTTATTAAGTGTGTGTGTGTGTGTGTGTGTGTGTGTGTGCCTGTATGAGTTTATGTGCAAGTAGATATCTATAGGAGGTAAGAAGAGGGTGTCAGATCGCCTGGAACTGGAGTCCAGGAGGCTCTGAACTGCCTAATGTGGGGATGGGGACTGAACTCAGTCCTCTTCAGGAGCAGCGAACACACTTATCCTTGAGCCATCTCTCCAGCCCTGAAAAGATAAGTTTTGCTTCTGCTATTGTTGTTTGGTACTTTTCTAGAATGTTTGAATTTTTTAACTTACTTTTTGAGGCAGCGTCTCACACTATTGCTCAGGTTGGGCTGGAACTCACTCGGTAGCCCAGGCTGGACTTGGACTTGGGGCCCTCTTCCTACTTCTGCCTTTCCAGTGCTGGGATTGCGAGTATGAGCCCTGTGCCCGGTATATTTGCAGGAAACTCTGAGCGTGTTCATGTGTGCACATGCTATGGGCGTGCCCATGAAGGCCCCAGTAGGACGTTGGGCACCCTGCTCTGTAAGTCTCTCTCTTCTTCCTTCAGGATAGGTCCTGCCACCGAATGCGGAGCTAGGCTGGCAAGCTCCAGTGACCCTCCTGTTTCCACCCTTCACAAACCTGGGGTTAAGGAGGGCACAGCCACACCCAGCTTTTTAAATGGGTGTTGCCATCTAACTCAGTTCCTCATGCTTGTACAGCAAGCGTTCTTACCCACTGAGCCATTTCTTCAGCTTGAAAAAAAGGGTTTATTTTGGTTCATAATATTTAAATATATATACTATGGATATGTAAAACTATTTTAAAATAAATCTTTTGGGTCAGTGAGATGGCTCAACAGGTAGAGATGCTTGCTTCTAAACCTAAGCATCTGAGGTCACCTGAAGAGCCACATGGTGGAAGGAGAGAACTGCCTCCATTTGTCCTCTGATGCCCACTGAGGGATCATGCCAAACATGCATTTTCACACACTCACAAATAAATAAATATCAGTAAAATGGATCTTTTGAAAGAAGCCAAGGAACGTAAGAGATACATGAGAGGAAGAGGAACTCCACATTAGAGAAACAATGGCTTCTCCTGAGCGAGCTGATTGTTCTAGCTGTGTGAGTGAAGGCAATGGTACATGAACATTTGGGCGTTCTGAAGAGCAGGTCGGTAGGGGGAGGAGGAGGAAAGGGAGCATGGAAGCCTAGAATCGGCTTGGTGACATGAATGCAGTATAGGTTCACACAACAGAAGAAAGTAGGCTACTGCCAAAGGTTGTCCCATGAGCTGTATGTGTGTGCACATGCATACATACAACAAACAGAAAAGAGGAAGACAGTGTTGTGCCTAGCTGGATGAAGATGAGAACCAGGGGATGAAGGAGGCCTCCCATGTGGCAGGTAGCTGAGTGGAGGGTGAGCTGCCCATGCAAGCAGCCAGAAGGAAGCAAGGGGTTAGTGAAGTGAAAGGCTGGGAAAGGCTGGGGAAGAAGAAAGTGAGTTTGGAATGAGGTTTGAACACACCGTGGGATTTGGAGCTGTTGTGGACCACTTGCTCTCTCAGTATGACAAGGTCATTGTCCTTTTATCTTTGCAGCCCGCATTAACTCGGGACTTTCACAAGATTGGACCCATTAACTTCCCATCATGGAGGTGAGGCGAGAGACTCCCAAGACCCTTTCCTTCCCTGACAATAAATAGGCAGATACCGGTTATGGGAGACAGAGATGTTTTCTTCAGTGGTGCTCCTGCTGGGGACCTAGCCTTGTGTGAGTAACCCCAGTTAAACTCATTGGTTCCCCACGCTATTGAGTGGACTTGTTCCACTGTCATTAGTTCCTTATCTGAGGTGAATGGTGCTTGTTGATCTTCCCAGGAATAAGTGCACACCAGAAACTCACAGAATTCTGGATTGGAAATGGGAAAAAAAAAGAAAGAAAGAAAGAAAAGAATCTGATGTGGACCAGATTGCTGCTGAAGATACCACATCAGGAAAGATGGTAAGCTGGGCAGTGGTGGCGCACACCTTCAATCCCAGCACTCAGGGGCAGAGGTAGGTATATCTCTGTAAGTTCAAGGTCATCCTGGTCTACCAGAGCTAGTTGCAGGACAGATAGGGCTGTTACACAGAGAAACCCTGTCTTGGGGGGGGGGGGGGAGATGGTACCAGAAAGCAAGTATAAGGAAAGCATGGAGATTAAAAGACTTTCTGCTCAAGGGAGATTCTGAAGTTAGCAGTTGAGTAGAGGATGAGGAAGTGGTAGTGGAACAGAGGGGAAAACCAGAAGGAAGTGGTCCCCAATGTCTGCTCTTGCAAATGCAGGGCCTGGTTATTAAAGCTTTGCTTAAACCAATGCCTCTTCTGCTTGGCCACACCTGCCCAATAAGATCTTAACTCCGAACGTTGTCTCTTGTCTTGAAAAAGATCACTCAAATGGGGCAGAGTGGCACACATTGAAAGTTAAAGGCCAGTCTGGTCAATACAGTCAGTTCCAGCCCAACCCTGGCTACATAGTGAAACCCATTGCAAAAAACAAGAAAATAGCCAGAAAGGAGCTAAGGATATAGAGTGCCTATCATACGCAAAGCCCTGACACCATATAAATGGGCCACTAATCCCAGTAGTGGGGGGGTACAGGCAGGAGGACCACAAGGCCACTGTCAACTATGTAGAGAGTTTGAGGCCTGCCTGAAATGCATGAGACACTTTTTTAAAAAGCCACCCAGTCTCAGTGAGCAACACACACACACACACACAGAGAGAGAGAGAGAGAGAGAGAGAGAGAGAGAGAGAGAGAGAGAGAGAGAGAGAGAGAGAGAGACTTCCCATGCTGCTGTTGGCTTATTTTTTTGAGGGCTTTTATTTCCTAGTTAATATAAAAGATTAGGACAGCTAAAGCTGTCATCTCACTTCCATTTTCTTTGTGGCCAGTTTCTTCCTCCTAAAGAGACCCTGGGGTGAATGCCTGAGACGGCTTAGTCCTACTCTGTCTACATGCTTGGACCCAGCTAGCTCTAAAAACCCTGCAGGAGACTTGGGCCCAGCTAGCTCTAACAACCCTGCAGGAGACTTGGGCCCAGCTAGCTCTAACAACCCTGCAGGAGACTTGGGCCCAGCTAGCTCTAACAACCCTGCAGGAGACTTGGGCCCAGCTAGCTCTAACAACCCTGCAAGAGACTCGCCAGACCCAGGTTATCATGGGGCCCAGGATTTGCCCTTCTTTCAATGGTGTCACATATATCTTGCATTTTCCTATTGTGGCATTAATAAGGTCATGCCACTGTCTCCTTCAATAAGCTTGCTGTTACACATGTTTTATTTCTTTTTCTTTTTAAATTTTTTGGGGCAAGAGTGGGTGGGCATACATGTACATGCGCAAGCAAGCACTGTATACCTTTGGGGGTCACAGACAACTTGCAGGAGGGGCTTCTTTCCTTCCACTGTGTAGGTGCCATGGACTGAATTCAGGTCATCAGTCTTGGCAGCAAGCACCTTTACCAGCTAAGCCATCTTGCTGGCCCTTTTTATTTTGAAATGGGATCTCTGTGGAACTCACTATGTAGTTCATGCTGGCATGAAACACTCAGCAATCATATTCAGCCTCCCAAGTGCGGGGAGTACAAACATACACTCATATGCCTAGTTCTGACTGGCTTTCAGATTAACGTGATGGTTGCTAGATTCACCTGTATTGTTGCATGCAATCATGAATAGTTAATTCTCAGTTCCCCATTCCATTGTATGAATAGACCACAGTTTATTTGTCCATTCATAGATGATGATAAAAGTTTGGCTATTTCCCTCTGAGAACTATTGTAATGAGAGATAGCAAAAAAAAAAAAAAAATCCCCAAATCTGCCTGTTACAGAGTAAAGTGTGGAGAAGATCTATGGAGCAGGTTGCTTCTGGAGGCACTGTTTCATTAGCCTCCGCATCTCCGGCCTTCACAGAGGCCCAGCAGAATGTATTTGTATGAGAAGATCAAGATCAAAGAATAATTTATCACGGTGTTTCTGAGTAGTAAGGTAAGTGCCAAATTTTGCATTTGCTCCTGGATACCACTTTTACAATACTTTGATAATACTATTGATAACATCAATAGTGACATGTCTGGAAGCCACTCAATGCCGTGGATGGTGGGGGAGCTGAAGGTGCTTGTCATGCTGATGAGAGCAAAACTACATCAGATGTGGACCAGCTTGCTTAGACTGAGCCAGTTAAGTGTGTGGGGAAGGCAGCTTTCTGGTCAACCATGATGCCAGTTTTTATGGCATTTACCATGCACCAGGCCCGGCGTGTGCTTTTGTTTTATTTTTGACATAGGGTTTCACTGTGAAACCCAGACTGGCCTGGAGCTCACTATGTAGACCAGGCTGGCCTCAGCGCTAGGTAATCTTCACACCTCAGCTTCGTTTGAATAATTGAACACCAGCTTCCTGACAAAGTCAACCATAAGACAGCAGCCTCCCAGGTTTGGCTCCTTTCCCATCTTTACACCTCACCCAGTAGAACTAGCTTCTTTCTAGAGCCTGGCCTCTTCTAGCTTCTTTCTAGAGCCTGGCCTCTTCTAGCTTCTTTCTAGAGCCTGGCCTCTTCCAGGCCGCTATGGGCCTGTCACTGTACACATCACAGTGAATCTGGGTCAGGACTTACTTCAGCCCTCTCTCACTCTTGAAGCCTGTCACTCTCCCTGTGGCTCTGTCTGCTGCTCTCTCTGTTCAGTGACTTGGAACAAGGAAAGGAAGGGAAGGCTAGATAGCATGGCGGGGGCTGTGGCACAGAGGATGTATGTAGCCAAGAGCCCTTTGGGTTTATCCTGGTTTGTTTTTTGTTTTCGTTTGTGTCTGTTTGCATGTGTTCGGGTGTGCTTGTGAGTGCAGGTGCCCATGCGTGTATGTGTGACTTCACATGGAGGTTGGAGGGCAGCGTGGGTGCTCAGGAAACGGTCTACCTTTCTGAGGTAGGGTCCCTCACTGCTCTGCCACTGGCTACGTCGGCTGGCTGGCCACTAAACCCCAGAGACCTGCCTATTTCTGTGTCTCCAACACGGGAATGGCAAGCATATACCTCTCCTGGCTTCTGTTTTATAATGTGGTCTCCATGCTCATTGTGTTCTCTCTAACGCATGCTATTGATGTTTTAGTCTTTTGAAACAGGCCCTATGTAGCCTAGGCTGACTTTGAACTCTATGCAGGTGGTTTTTGAACTCCTGATCTCCTGCCTCCCCCTCTCATGTGCTGAGATCAAAGGCTTACCACACCTAGTTCCTTTCAGGCGAGTCTGAGGCAGGAGCAGCGGGAAGTGCCCAGTGCAGGATAAAAGAGAGGACATCCTTCTCTAGAGGTATCTGTCCAGTTTGTTACACCAGGCCTTACAAAGAAGAAAAAAAAAAAAACAGACAAATCTGGGTTACTGTATGAAAAATATGTGTTTCTTAGGAGAAGCAAAATGCTTGTCCTTGCAGGGTGCACTGAGCCTCTGGCCCAGGGATAAGGTACTTTATCTTCCCATTGGCGCCTGAGACCTAAGCTTGGTGGCAAGATCACAAAAAGAGGCAGTGACCAGAGCCAGACAAGCTGTCTGTACAGAGCTGGGCTGCTACCTCCCGCCCTGTCTGCCCACTCCTTCCAGAACCATGGTTTCCCTCCCTCCTCTTTCTTCGGAGTCCTCTAATTGTATTTTTAATTTCTGGGCAGGGACACAAGGGAATCTAAGGTTGCCGGAGCATGGTGGTATAGGGCAGGCGGATCTACGCCTCACTCTCTCTTCCCTGAGCTGCAGCTCATGTCCTTGTTTTCTTTTCTTTTACCGGACCAGTCCAGACACAGGCTAACCGTGTTAACCCGATAAATATCAGTAGGCCTGACCTTTTTCTCCAGGCCCTCCAGTCACCCTGACTCCCCAGCTCTGCCTCACTTGTGCTTAAACTGGATTAGCACTCAGTGCTGTAGGCAATGGGGACCTGCACTTGGGCTTGCTGGAAATCAAAGCAGAGATTACCTTATTTGACGTAAAGCATTTTCCACTTGAGGGATAAGATACCCCAGGGAAATCCACTGGGGCTTATACATACATGACTTTAAATTGGATTTTAAAAATAGCCTGCCAGCTGTTTGCTAGGTCATGCTTGGGTTCTTGGCCTCCATTGCTGCTGTGTCCATTTGGGGAGCAGGGGCTGCCAAGACTGTCCCAGGAGCCCTGCAGTTGTTGCCATGAAACCCGCAGATCCTGGCACCAAGTTCTAAGTGTCACGCAGAGAAAATAACCACATCATTTAAACCACGCCCCCCCCCCCCCCCCCCCGAGTGCACCGCAGCCCTGGGCTGCCTCTGCTCACACCGAATCTGAAAGAAGAGAAATCAAATGGAGGACTGTTCTCACCAAGAGTGGTCTTCACACTTTTTGAGGATTTTTTTTCCTCTCTCAAAGTTTTATATCAATTCACTTAGTAATGGGTTTCATTAAGGCATTTTCATATGTGAATAAAATGTATTTTGATCACACGAGCCCCCTTTCTCCTTCTCTGTTCCCTTCCCATGCCCACTGATCTTCCTCTTCTCAGCTGGTCTTCTGCTCTCAAGGTTTTTGTGATATGTGCGTGTGCACGTGTATCCCAGTGAGTTTCATTAGGGCTATGGATGGGGCATGGGTAAGTGATTGTTCTTAGGAAGGAACATCGACAGCTTACCAGTTGCTACACCACTGAAAAAAAAAGTCTCTCCCTCACCCTATTAACTATTGAGGATGGGTGGAACTTGGTGAGCTTCTCCTTGCTTCATGAGGGATTGCTGATGGGCCCAAGTTAGTGCTTGCCCTGAGTCAGCAAACACACTTGCCGAGAGTTCACAAATGCAGTAGCCATGGCCACATACTGGGGACAGTGTTCAGAAAGTCAGCCTCTTCCTCTGCCTCCTCAGCTCTTTCTGCCATGCCCTGTGCAGCGTTTCCTAAGCCAAAGAAAGGGGTGATAGGAACCCCTAATTTATGGCTGAGCATTCAGTGCTCACTGAGTCCAGCACGGTGACCAGTTATTCATCTCTGCATTAACAGCTGCCCATTGCAAAAAGATGCTTAGCTGAGAGCAGCACTAACTTATGGGTGTAAGCATAGTTATTTAGAAGATAATTTGACAGGCCTATCATGCCCGTTAACAAGCGACGGCAGTAGCTTCCTCCCTGTAGCCTATGGCCTCTGAGCCATGCATTTTTGTCCAGCTTTACAGTCCCAGACAAGAATTCCTTCCCATGGAGTGGGCCTCAAATGCAATCAGAAAGCAGCTGGTTACCCCACAGCAGACTTGACACCATTGCACCAGTGGGCTTCTCTCACCTAGTGGGTCCGTGCTGTGGTTCCCAGGGCCACAGCTGGATTTCAGATGTCCTACAGCCAGAGCATGCTGTGTCCTCAGCAGTGAGATATCACCGCCTAGTTCTGATGGAATATTGCACACCTTTCGTGGCTGAATATTCTCGCTCTTTGTATAAACTTCAGGTGTTTCATACAGGGCATCTCACCCTCTTCTAGTCCTACTCTTTATCTATCAGGTTACAGCTTGAATGTCACTTTCTGGGGGGAAATGAGGGAAAGAAACATATGGAGCTTCAGAGCACAGTGTGCAGTGAACGCCTGTGTTTCCAGCAGAAGGACCAGGAGCTAAAGGAATTTCTTTGCTAAATCATGACAGGTTCTAGGGCAACCTGACCTACAAGAGACTGTTGTGGAATAATCTTTTTGTTCAATGTGAAGATGTGTCACTCTGATTGGTTTAATAAAAAGCTGAGTAGCCAATAGCAAGGCAGGATTTCCAGGCACAGAGGACACTGGGGAAAAAAAGGTGGAGTCACCATCCAGATGGAGAGGCAGCTGCATGGGCAGTACAGAGTACAAGTAACTGAGCCATGTAAAACAATGTAGATTAAAAGAGAGGGGTTTACTTAAGTTATAAAAGCTAGTTAGAAACAAGCCTAAGCTATTGGCCATGTTTTCATAATTATATTAATTATAATCTCCATGTCATTTGTGAGTTGACTGGTGGGACAGATTCATTACATTTAGTACCCGACTTCTGGCCACATATATTCACGTAAGGCCTAAAAAAGCTTAAATGTTCGGGACATGGAATCAGACACAGCTTCCTGGTGACTGCAGTCTCTTGGGTAGGCTTGGTGTATGGAGACTGCCTGCCTGCTGGAGCCTGCTGCCAGCACCATGTGCCAGAGCCATGCACTAAGCCAAGCCATGCCAGCAGCTGACATAGCAGTTTAAGATTTGTCTCACTCGCTCAGAGAATGCTACAGATGCTCAGTAAAGATAGAGCCAGATGAGAAAAAAACCTCTAAACAGGTTACAGTGTGTTTAAAAAAATGTAGGCTTAAAAAAGAAAATGGGTCTAGACTGTCACAGAAAAAAAGTAGTTTATATCATGACAAGTTCCAGGGTAACCTGAGCTACTAGAGACCCTGTTTCAAAACAAAACAAAACACCCAGCAACAACACCAAAATATATATAGTATAACACAATGTATAGCCAACCCTTGTGGTGCAGGCCTGTAACCCTAGCCAGTGAGAGGCTGAGGCAAGAAGGTCTCAAGTTCAAGTCCTGTTTGAACTACAGAGCCAAGCCTGAGCAACCTGTTGAAACCTCATCTCAATAAGTAAGTAAATAAGTACATGGAGGTCTAGGGTAGAGATCCGTGGAAGAGCGCCTTCCTAGATATTAATCCCCAGTGAAGAAAAGGCAGGGGGATATGGGAAGAAACCGACCCCATTAAGGCTGTTGTGAGCTGAGGAGCAAATGGGTTAGTGCAGACTGTATGGACCACGGTGAAGTGTTCAGCAGCTGTGCATCCACCCTGCTGCTCTCCAGGCTTGACTGCCTGAGCGTCTGTGCTCCTCTAGCTCAGTCTTTGTTTATATTATGGTCTTCTTTGTTTATCTTTATGGCTTAATGATCGCTTCCTCCATCAGACCAGGAACTTCCCAGTCTTTACAACCTAAACCATCCCTGCCTCTCAAACACTCAAAATGTTTGTGCCTACAATAAGAAATGAACTATCTGAAAGAAGAAATCCTAAAACCCAGCTGGGATCCAGAAGACAGACTCCCATGCCCACAGGTCAGTCTCTCCTTCATCTGTGTTTGCTTAGTCTGTAAACTTGGCCTTTCCATGTGGTTGGTCTGACTGATGAGTTTGGAGTTCCGGCATCATGAGGATAAAGCTTTATAGTCAAGTCTTTTGCAGGGGACCTCTGTCCCTATCAAGTTTTTCAAATTGTAATTCAATATTAAATGTATGCTAAGGAAGGCTATGAGGTGGATCAGAGGGGAGAGGCCCTTGCAGCCAAGCCTGGCCCTCTGAATTTGATCCCTGGGACACACAAGGAGGGAGAAGAGAACAGACTCCTGCAAGTTGTCCTCCCCTTCTCAATAGAATGTGGTACATATAAACAGTGTTTGTACCAGCAACAACACAAACCTGTATAGGAAACCTACTTTTTCATGTTACCTCTCTTTTGCTCCACTACCAAACTCATCTGTTTCCACGGAATAAAATATAAACCTGCCTGCCAAAGCATGCAAGGCTTTTCCCCAAGTCTTTTGACCCTTTACGCCCTCCTGCAGCGGGCTGTACAAACACTTGTCACAGAAGCATTTGCCCAGTGCAAGACCCTCAGAGTCAGCCACAGAGTGGGTTTGAAATCCCCGCTCAGAGATTTGGCTCTCCTTCAGTCTAGTGGGATGGCTTTTAGTACATAGAGGAACTTGCTACCAGGCCTGACAGTCTTTATTCCCAGGATCCACATGATAGAAGGAGATAACCAATTCTTGTAAGTTGTCCTTTGACCTTTGTGTACTGTAAATGTGAACGCATGCACAAACACACGTAGATACACAGACAATAAATATCTGTAATAAAAAACCCTGAGTCCCTGTCTTCATTACCATCTACTGTCTGCATCCACTGTCCTGTCTTCTCCAATAAACTCCCAACGCTAGGGTTCTCAGACACAGCTGGCCTGTGTCAGCCCTTGCAACTTTGATTTGGGCCTCTCTCTTGCCTAGAACCCCAGTTTCCCATTTTCAAGCCCCACCCACCCGTTTTCTGAGGTCTACCTCTAAACCTTTAGACCTTTGACTGTCTCCTCTCAACTTCTCTTTTGACCCAGAGCATAAAGCTAGCTCTGCACAGACTTCTGGGTGGGCTTTAGACCCTACCCTGTAGGTCAGGAATAATGGCACCAACTTGCAACACACAGGGCCTCCACATGCTCTGTCCAATAACTACTGTTTTAGGACGCAATGATAAACATTGCAGTAGAAAACAACAGAATAAGTCTCCCATTCTCTGTTTCATATTAAGCATTCTTTCTTGACCCTCCCCCTGATAACAACAACAAAAATATCTGCTAAAAAACAGATCAGTCCAATTTCTTTATCTAGTCAAGCAAGGAAACAGAAGTCTAAAGAACAGGGAAGCTGAAAAACAAACTAATACATTCTTTTAATGGCTCAGATGGCCTAGGAAAGGTAAACAAGCAGCTGGGCCTGAGACAAAAGGTCAGCGGCTGTTGAGGGAAGCAGGCCAGGTGCCTCTGAGGCTCAGTAGGCCAAAGCCTGGGCTGGGGTGAGTTGTGGAAGGAAAGCTGATCAGCCAGAGTCTCAAGCCAAATCCCTAGACCCAGCCCTGAAACACCAGTCGATCAGTACTATGTGTGAGCAAATGTCGGCATAATCCAGATGTGGTGACACACATCTGTAATCCCAGTAGTCAGGATGCCAAGGCAGGAGGTTTGGGCATAATGGTGCATGCCTGTAATTCCAGTCCTTAAAAGGTGGAGCCTTGTCAGTTTGGTTGCTCACCTTCCTGGACTTAGGGGTTGCTGGGAGGACCTTGGACTTAACATAGTGAAGGGAACCCTGATGGCTCTTTGGCTTGGAGAGGGGCGGAGTGGGGGTATGGGTGGAAGGGAGGGGAGGGAAGGGGGAGGAGGAGGGGAGGAGATGGAAATTTTTAATAAAAAAAAAGGAAATAAAAAAAAGGAAAAAAAAGAAATAGATATGCTCAACACGCAAAAAAAAAAAAAAAAAAACCAAAAAAAAAGGTGGAGGCAGAAGAATCAGGAGTTCAAAACCAGTCTTGACTGTATGAGACAATGGGTCACAACAACAAAAATCACAAAAAGTCAGACATGGTGGCCCAGAAACCTGCTTGCCTCTGCCTTCTGAGTGCTGGGAATAAAGATATCATCCATGGCAGGTTGTTTTTAATTGTTATTTGTTCTGTGGTATTGGTGACTACACAGAGCTCCATGTATACCAGGCAAAAGCTCTACCACCCAGCTACAGTCCTCGCCCTGCCACTGTGTGGCTTTTTAAAATCAGGGTTTCATTCTTAGGCTGGCCTCAATATGTAACCTAAGTTGTCTCTGAACTTGGTTTTGTACTTCTGGAGTTTTGAGGTTTTTGTTTTGTTTTGTTTTGTTTTGTTTTCTCCCAACAGTGAATATATTTACTAAGGAAATGTGAAAAAGAACTTCTGAGATTGATAGGGGCTCCAGGGCAGGAACATTGTGTTGTCGTTGTTACTGTTGCTTTGAGTTTTAGAGAAAGGTTTATTATATATTCATAGGTGGGAGCTTAAGAGAGACGGAGAGCCACACTCTTTGAGTTAGGCTTGAAGTCAGTCATGAGGCGGAAAGGGGAGCTTTAGAAAAAGTGAAAAAGCCCAAAGTACTGGAAAAAGCATACTTCAACTCAGGTTGCCATCCAAAAGAAAGGCGGAAATGCCTGCTTCTCTAAGGTTTTCATTTTTGTTGTTTTATTTTGTTTTTGAGACAGAGACTCACTAAATTGCTCTGGCTGGGCTGGAACTCACTATTTATCAATAGATTAGGTGAAGAGATTAGTCTGCCTTTCTCCAAGTGCTCAGGAACAGGCTTGTGCCACCACATCAGACTCATTCTGGGTTTATTTGAGGAAGGGCTTCAATATATCTCCCTAGCTGGCCAAGTGCTTGCTCTGTAAGTGAGTCTGGACTTGCAGTGGCCCTTTGCCTTTCCCCCTGAACACAGGGACTTCAGGACGTGTGCTGCCATGCCTGGCTCACAAAAGTGTTTGGGAGGATAAATAAAGTTCATTGAAGAGAAGACGGGACTAGGAAGGTGTTCATTTGGTGCAGTAACTGTCCAGTGTGCATGCAGACCTGGGTTTGGTTTCCAGTGCTGTAACCCAGGAATAGTGGTATATGCTCATAATCCTAGTGCTGTGAAGTGGAAGTGAGAAGATCAGAAATTCAAGATCACCTTCCATTACACAGCAAGTTCACCAAGGGTGAAAAGAATAAACATTGTCCTAGGAAGGACTTCTCTGTGAAGAAACACTCAGCTCAAGACCTACATGGATTGATGGCTATCAAAGACTTTGAGAGTTCGGGATGTGTTTCCTTGCATTTCCTTATTTCATTCTCCCCATGTCGGCAAATCCCATCTTTATAAAATTCCCCTTTCACCTTGGGGCTGTTCCTTATGGCTGAGTCTAAACTAAGCCCTTGGCAACCCAACCAGCTTCTGCGTTCATAGGACTCCTTGTTCCCTTCACATGGCCAGTCTCCTCGCTACTTGAGGCACCGGATACCATGTCCTGCCTTGTTCCCAGCTCTGGTTGGGGGCTCAGCAATTCTTTGCTGCCTGTAGCTGATATTCTGCATAGAAAGCTCTGTGTGACCCATACTATTTGGCAAGTGTAGCCCCCTCATCAATCATTGTCTTTCTGTTAAATCAAGTAACCCAGCAGAAGAGAAAGTTCTCAAGGAAAAGAACCTGACCATAACGATCCCTCAATTCCCCTGTAAATCTAGACTGTAGCCCGGATGCTGTGTAGTCCTCTTCAGTGCTAGGTGAATGGGGACATCTGACTTTCCTTAGGTCTCCTCACTGCGAGGGCCTTCCCCCCAGATCTAGACCTCTCTCTGAGTCTCAACTGTAAGCAATCCTCAGAATGCTATCCACCCCGTCTCTAATCAGATGAGAACCATGAGAGATTGAGTTCTTTAAACAAGCTTTGAGGAATAACTACTAACATCCTTTGTCTGACTACAGTTTACAATAGCTTACTGTATATTTTACAAAGAACTAGAAGAGGTCTTTTTTTTACATTTATTTATGAGTGGTGTGTGTGCGCGCACATACCATAATGCACGTGTGAAGGTCAAAGGACAATTTGTAGGAGTCAGCTCTCTTCTTCTCCCATGTGGGTTTCAGGAATAGAGCTCAGGTCATGAAGCCTGACAGCAAGCATCTTTCTTGTCGAACCATTTCTTCAGAAGATAGAAATCTGAACAGAGAAATAAAGAGATGAAATGCTAATTTTCTTGATTTGTCTATGACACTATATATACATTGTACTGTACTTTGCCCCATAAATATGAACAGTTATTATGTGTCAACTAAAAAAAAACTCAACCTCTTTAGTGATACATGCCTGTGACCACAGAGCTTGGCAGTCGAGACGAAAGGATCACTAAACCAACCAAGAAAAGAAGAACACACCAAGATTTTTCTTTAACATTCTATTAGTAAATACCAGTCAGTTTGAGCCAAAATATTAAAAACATTTTTGTTTTACCTTCCTGACTTTGTGGTCCAGTTTAGAAATAAAATATTGTCAGGCCACCTATTTATTGTGTTTATCGCTGTAAGGTCCAGCTCTTTTGGGACTCAGCACTCATGAGCATTTTAGGAAGAAGACTTCAAGTACCCGCCTTTTAGTGGCAGCATCAACTTTTGTTGGTTTGTTTCTTTGAAACAAGGTCTCACTGAGTAACCCTGGCTGGCCTGGAAGTCGATTGGCAGAGCTGATCTAAAACTCAGAGCTTTGCTTGCCTCCGCCTCCCAGGTGCTGGGATTAAAGGTACGTGACACTACTCCTGCTCACATAGCAACATCTAAACAAAAATCCAGCTTATTCTAAGTTGTTCCTGAAATTGTGAAACTCAGAAAGCACAAACACAGAGCAAACAGAATGATGGGTTTTGGTTTGTTTTTTAAGTGCATGTGCTTCCTGGTGAAATATCTGTGGGGAGAAGTAAGAACTGGCATTTTGCCAAGCAGGGTCTCACAGGATGGCGTCCCAGAATTTAGCGGGTGGAAGCAGAAGGGTCACGAGTTCAGGACCAGCCTCGGTTTCATAGCACGTTCCAAGCCAGCTTGGGCTACAAGATCCCCTGTCTCTAACAAACAAACTAGTCTCTTTTATCCAATGCTAGTTCTTGAACCTAGGGTCTTATGCATGCTGAGAAAAAACTTTATTACTGAGCCAGGCCCCCAGCAAGAACTGGCTTTAAAATTTTTTTAGCACACATTTATTTATTCATTGTGTGTATGGGTGTGTGTGTGTGTATGTGTGTGTGTGCACATGTGTGTGTCATGGTGGGCACAGAGGTCGGGGACAACTGGGAGCTTGTACTCTCTCCACCATATGGATCTTTTTTTATTTTTTTTATTTTTTTTGGTTTTTCGAGACAGGGTTTCCCTGTAGTTTCTAGAGCCTGTCCTGGAACTAGCTCTTGTAGACCAGGCTGGCCTCGAACTCAGAGATCCGCCTGCCTCTGCCTCCCGATGGATTTTTTTTTTAAAATTATGGTCTATTTAACTTTATTTTTATATGCATTGGTGTGAAGGTGTCAGATCCCCTGCAACTGGATCTTTAGACAGTTTTGAGCTGCCATGTGGGTGCTGGGAATTGAACCCAGGTCCTCTGGAAGAGCAGTCAATGATCTTAACCACTGAGCCATCTCTCCAGCTCCCACCATATGGGTCTTTAGGGACTAAACTCAGGTCTTCATGCTTGGTGGCAGGTGCCTTTACATGCTGAGCTCATCTTCAAAGAGGAGATAAAATGCCATTGAGTATTAAGGCTATAGTGCCTATAAGACATGACCAGGGTCCCCTGATTCAGTAAATGACAGTATCTGTCAGGATCGTGTCAAGAAACAGAAGGTCCACTCTGGTCTGATCATTTCAGCAGAATTCAACGTGAGAATGTCAACATAAGGTCAGGGTGCGGCAACTGTAGGGCTAGTTTTGAGGCTCTATGAGGTCTGCATGGGAGATGGGGAGGCTGTTAAAGATACGGGAACCCAGAAAGCTGCAGGCACCATCTAGGTCAGAGAATGGAGAGGAACTAAGTCCAATTCCTCTTGCCTTTTCCCCACTGGCTCTGGAGAGATCCTCTTTGGCCTCTTTGGATGTCAGATATTAAGAGATTATGTCGAAGTCCATGTATGAGTCAGCCTCCTGGGGCGCAAAACAAGGGACAGGAGTAAAAAGTGGCTTGGAGGTGAAGTCAACAAGCAGAAGTAGTATGTACAGAGGTATATCCTTGCTTAAACCTTCAAGTTCTTATAGGCAAAATAATAATAAACAGAAATAAAGATTATTATATAAAGCAATGGTTATATGCATTAAATATAATAATTTGTCAGCCATTCCACAATAATGACATTAGTTATTAAAAGCAAAACAACTCTTGACAACCTCAGACTTCTGATCCCTGCTTGCTATGGGCTTTCCACCACACTGTGACTTAGACATAGTCCAAGCGTAGAATTCTAGAGGAAGTTCCCTGAGATTACCCATGGACCCACAGTATCCCTCAGCATTACATTTTAAGTTAGTTTCCTTAAAAAGGTTAGTGTGCGTATCAGTTTCCACAAATAGTAGGCAAGCAATCCCCTGGGAACTGCAATCAGAATGAGTCCAGGCAGCTGGATGGTGGACTGGGCCAAGATGGTGAGGTTAGGAGGTCAAGAAAGCTTTCTCTGCAGGCATTGCTGGTCCACAGCCATCACCTTTGTCAAAGGTGCCCTGCAGTCTTTAAGGAAGCTACACTGGGCACTAGCCACTGGCTGTCAGAGCTTCGGGAAGAAAAGCCAATCTTACTACCTACTGCACCTGCCAGCTGAAGAACCCCCAGGAGAGTTGCCCCGCACCATTGACTCTGGAGATGGCGCAATTGACACTTGGCTGCACTGCCTTTCTCTGAAACGCCCCTGGCATGAGACTCTGGGTTTTATGGTGGCATGAGACTTTGGGTTTTATGAGAGGAAACATCTTCGGGGCAGAACCTTCTACCTTGGATGAGGTTTTTATTTACCTTTCTCCCCAGTTCTCTGGGGGCAAAAGTCATAAAAGAGTTTCATGGCAGTGACCTCTTCCAGACCCTGGAGCTTAGAGGGTAGGGTAATGAGAACTGCAGGAACCCAGTGTTCTCAGAGAGCACGCATCCAGACGTCATGGAGAAAGAATTCTCAGTTCCTGTCCTGGCAGAATCGATTCCAGAGAAATGAAGTGATGGTCACATGCAGCTCTCAGGGGGCTGGGTGCTCCTGTTCCCGAGAGAAATGTCACTGGAGTCTACAAACAGTAGCCCAAGGAAACAAGAAAAGAAAAGGAGAAAAAAGAAAAGAAAAAAGACTGACTTTCTTATGTGTGTGAATATCTTGCCTGGATGTGTGTATGTATGTATACCACATGTGGGCCTGGTGCTCGCAGAGGTCAAAGGAGGGCTTTGGATTCCCTGGAACTGGCGCTACGGATGGTTGTGAGCCACCATGTGGGTGCTGGAAATCAAACCCAGGTCTTCTGCAAGTGCAGCAGCCAATGCTCTAAACTGCCAACCCGTCTCTCTAGTTCTGTGGCTACACTTGAAAAAAAAATTTTTTTTGCCCTGGCAATGCTGAACATGCATGGCTGCCCGTATATGGTGGTTCTGTTGAACTTGTCCATATTGGGTTTCATGGTCTAAGTTGATGAGGATGACTGACCAGGTCCTAAGTGGCTGCACTTAGGAGACTAATAAAACTAAAGTCTTTCTCCCACATCTCAACCAAATATTACCCTATGCACGGTGTATGCCTTCCCACTGCAGGTGAGGATGTTTCCCCCACTACTCTATTCGAATATAAGCTATTTCTCTGGCACTATTAAAATTGATTATAATTATAAAGAATTGTAAAGCTAAACCAATGATTTCTCATAAAATTGCTTCAGACAAGATGTTCCTGCCTTAGGACTTTTGCATTTGCTGATCTGTTTGTTATTTATTTTAGAGATATTTTAATTACATTTTGTGTGCCTGTGTGTGCATGAGTGTGTGTGTGTGTGTGTGTGTGTGTGTGCACAACTTACATGAGTCAGTTATCTCCTTCCACCATGTGGGTCCTGGGGATTGAACTCGGGTCATCAGGCTTGGCAGCAGGCACCTTTACCTGCACCACCCCACTGGTCTTTGTTTGTTTATTTACTTATTTAATGCATGTATGTGGATGCCTGATATGTGCACCATGTATGCTCAGCAACCTAGAGAATTCAGAAGAGGCACGGGATCTCTTGGAAGTGGAACTAGAGGCAGTTGTGAGCTGTCTTGTGGGTGCTGGGAGCCAACCCTTTGCCAGAGTAGTGAGCGCTCTTCAACCATTGAACCACATTTTCAGTTCCCTTGTTTGTGCCTTTTAAATTTTTTATATATATTTATTATTTTTATTTTATGTGTATGAGTGCTTTGTGTGTGTGCATATCTGTGCACCATGTATATGTCTGGTGCCCAAAGAGGCCAGAATAGGGTATCAAATCCCCAGAAACTGGAGTTACAGATGTTTGTGATAGGAGTTTGAGGAATTGAATCAGGGCCCTCTAGAAGAGCAATTGGTGCTCTTAACTGCCAACCATCTCTCCAATCTCTCCCACCCCGTGTTTTTGTTTTTTTCATTCAAGGTTTCGTGTGTACCCACTTGGCCTTGAATTCCATACACTCGGCTTTGCTGTTGTTTCTGTTTAGTTCTGGGGATTGAACTTAGGGCCTGTGCATGCTAGCTGAGTGGTCCACCTTCTTTCTTTACTTAAGGCTTAGTTTTCTGGTTGGTTTTTAGGCCAGCTTCCAACTCTCTCTGTAGCTGAAGATGAGAGTTCCTGATCTTGCCTTAGCCCTTGGAGTACTGGGACTTCAGGAGTGAGCCACTCCTACTGACTTATTTTTATTATAGTAAAATATACATGACATAAAATTAACTATTGTTACTTTCCTCTTTCCTCTTGGGGTGGTTGTTACTGTTTTCCAGTACTGGTCATCAAACTTGCAGCCTCCTGCATGCTAGGCAGGCATACCCGACTAAGCTGCCTTCCCAGCTCCGTTATATTAAATGCATGCACACGCTAGCTAACACAGCCACTACCAGCACCATCTCCAGAGCTTTTCTGTCTCCTCAGCTGAAACTGTGCCTTTTAAGCACTAAGCACTTTTAAAACCACCCCTCCCAGCCCCTCCAGTCCTCATACTACTTCCTGCTTCCGTGGTTTCTTTTTCTGGCTCTGGGGATTAAATCTTAGGTTCTCAGCCATGATAAGCAAGTTCTCTACCACTGAGCCACGCCCTAAGTTCCTTTAAAAAGAAACAAACTTCTTTTTAATTTGAGCCGGGTCTCCCAAGCTCAAGGGCTAGCTAGTCTTGAGCTTACGGTGAGCTGTCATCCTCTAATGGCTGGATTGTGTGCAGGTCTGTGCTGCCAGGCTCAGCCTGTCTCTATAATCTGGATCTACTGGGTACCTCAAGCCCCTGGAGTCGTGCAGCATTTGTGTTCTAGAGTCTGGCTTATTTCACTCAGCATACAAGCTTCAAGAGCTAATACTGTAGCATATGAGAGTTCATTCCTTTTCAAAGCTCCATAGTATTTATTCGTATGTTTAGTCCACCTGACAGCAGACGTCTGAGTTGATTCTACCCGTTGGCTATTGTGAATGATACCAGCATGAGTACCCGTGTTCAGTTCTTTCTCTTCAAGCCCCTGCTTTCAAATCTTCTGTGCTCTGTCCTACAAGTAGAATTGCTGGATTGAGCCAGGTATTCTGATGCATGCCTGCTATTCTAGTACTTGAGAGATGAGACAGGGGAATCTGGAGTTCAAGGTCATCCTTACCCACACAGTGAGTTTGAGACCTACCTGGCCTACTCTGAGACCCTGACTCAAAAACCGAACAGGAGAATCAGTAGTCAGCTAATGGTCACTTCGAGGAGGGAGAGACATTTTCTTCAGTGTTGTAATCACTGGTAAGTTGTCCATACTTCTGTAAATAACCCTACTGTAACTCATTGGGACACAAGCTCGTGCGTGCACGCACAACACACACATATATACACACATACACACATACATATACACAAACACACATATACACATGCATACATACATAACACATATACACATACACACATACCTATACACACCTACACACATACATACATACATACGTACATACATACATACACACATATGCATACACACACATGCACTCATACATACACAAGAATACATAAAAATAAAAGGGGAACTCACTGGAAAGGAGGGGATCAGAGGGAGTGGGAGGAAAGCAAGGGAGAAGAATGAGGGTGAATACCATCCAAATACATTATATACTGTTGTGCCAGTGCAGCCTGGATGCTGAGACTGGCGGTGGGAGGGGTGCCTGGATTGAGACACGAAGGCTTCTTTTCAGGTAGAAGAACAGCAACCTTTATTTTTCCCCAAAATAAAGCCTTTTATACCTCTACTGCTTCTGTAGAAAACCACCGGCCAGAAAGAACACAAACATCTTTGTCAATTACAGAGCATAAGGAAGTTCCGCTGTCGGTCAGGAGGAGTGAGGGCAGTTAGATCACAGCAATATACATGTATGAAGGTGTCATCATGAGACCTATTATAATATGAACTTAATATATGCTAACATAAAAAACTGGGTCAAATGGCAATTTTTAAATCCAGGATCTTGTACTGGTTAAGTTAGGTGTCTCTACTGTTGC
Source organism: Arvicola amphibius (assembly GCF_903992535.2). NCBI lineage: Eukaryota > Metazoa > Chordata > Mammalia > Rodentia > Cricetidae > Arvicola > Arvicola amphibius. The sequence goes on along the minus strand of NC_052048.2, from coordinate 75,252,091 downwards.
CAAACTCAAGTCTAGTTACCTGTTGCATGACTGGTCAGTCCAAGCTGGGAAACAAGGTGTTGAGGCCAGGTGGGTGGTTCTGTTGGGAGAGTCAGCTTAGTGAGAAGAGGGAGGACCCTCGTCCAAAGTCCATCCTGACAGAAAGTTGAATTAGGAGTGGTTTATAAAATGTGGTCCCGACTGGGAGATGGCTCAGCAGCTAAGAGTTGCTGTTGCTTTTGCAGAGGACCTGGTTTCAATTCCCACCACCCACACGGTGTCTCACAACCATCTGTAACTTCAATTTCAGGGGATCTGACACCCTATTCTGGCCTCCTTAGGCACCAGGCACACACATGGTGCATAGACATACATGCAGGCAAACACCCCCCCACACACACACACACATAAATAAATTGTAAAGAATAAAGGCGAATGGTTGCCGGGTGTCCCCAGACTCCTGGTGGGGAAGGCTGATTGCCGTGCCTACTCACGTGGGTGAACCTGAGCAGACATGCGCTGTCCTATGACTGCTCACAGGATCCTTTCCGTTCTGCAGACCCGAGAAGAAAGATTGTTATGTCTTCGTGCTATCCTTGTCATCACTTGTCTCCCGTGACGTTTCTGAGTTCCTGACGTATTGCATAATGCGCTGTCCGACTGGGGCAGCCTTCTCGAGGCCTCCTGACTGCCAAACCCAGGTTACTGAAAGAAAACCTAAAATGCATAGTTTCGCTACCGAGTCATGTTCCTTTCCTAAAACCATTCTACTTTTTATTTCCTTCTATGTGCATAAGCCTGCATGTCTGTATGTATACTGTGTGTATACAGGTTCCCCTAGAGGCCAGAAAAGAACACCGGATTTCCTGGAACTGGAGTTCCTGGAACTGTAGACCACTGATGTGGATGCTGGGAGCTGAACCTGAATCCTCTTTAAGAGTGACAAGTGTTTCTAACTGCTGCGCCACCTCTCTAGTTCTCCCAAATGGTAATTCTAATGCTCAGTTTTTGGAGACTGCCATGTTGGGGCTGCGTTGTTTTACCTTCCATCAACCCCTCTAACCTACTGTTGCTTATATATTAGTTTATTTAGTGACTTCTCCACCCACACTTGGATGGCAGCTCCACGAGGGTGGGGATTCACTTCTGAATACTTAGACATTTGCACACAGTAACCAGATCAGTAAGGATTTGTTAAACGAATGAGCTGGCTCGGTGCTTCTGACCTCAGTTTTACATCATCCTGAACCTCCAAGCCTAGCTTAATACCTGCATAGCTTTCCTTGGTCCCTATCACAAGAACCATCTTGATGTGTTTCCTCCTTTATGCTTTGCAGTCTGGTTGTCTGTGAGCTTGAAGGCATCTCTGAGTACTAACTTCCTTAACACTGGAAGCTTTCAAATTGTGTGTGTTTGTGTGTGTGTGTGTGTGTGTGTGTGTGTGTGTGTTTTAGTAGACTATGTGTGCAGGTCAAAGAACAACTTTGGGAAATTTGTTCTCTCCTTCTATTTTATTGAGGCAGGGTCTCTCATTTATTTTTTAGATTTATTTTGTTTTAAATTATGTGTCTACTTATAGGTATGTGCATGTGTGAACACAGGTATCAGAGTCCAGAAGAGGCCTTCAAAGCCTGGAGCTGGAGTTATAGGAGGTTGTGAACTGTCTAACATGGGTGTTGACAGCCAAACTGGGGTTCATCAGAAGAGCAGTGTGTGTTCTTAACCACTGAGTTCTCTCTCCAGTCTCTCGCTATTCTTTCTGCTGCTGCCCTGCATACTCAAGGCTAGTTGTCCTTCTAAATTATGTAACTTTCCTGCCTCTACCTCCCATAGGAGTGATGGGATTAGATGTGCGCCAAATCTGCTTTAAAAAAAGAAAGGTTCCAGTGGGTGAAGTTAGGTCATCGGTCTTGTACTTTTACCCACTGAGCCATCTTTAGGTCCTCACTGGTCCTCTGCCGCCATTGTCTTTGCTGTCTCTCCAGCCCTGAAGATGTGTATAGGCTCAGCAGACACAGGAAAGCGATGGTCCCCATGCATAGTGCCTAAGTAGTGGCTGCACTTGAGCAGCCCAGAGCTTTCCAGGACTAATCACATGGAGAATTCCCGCACATATGGTCTTGATAAGAGCCTGTTTCTTCTGTTCTAATGAGAATATTGGACGTGAGACCTGCTGGCTTTCTCTTAGGTAGTGCATATGCTGTGGATCAAGCCCTTAGCAGGAAGCTTCGAGCGCTCACAGTGCGATAGAGGTGAAATAAAGATGTAAAGAGGAGTTAAGGGCCAGTGTGTGGTGTACTCCTGTAATCCTGGCTTTTGTGGGGTAAAGGTACATGGATCAAGGAGTTCAATGCCAGGCTTAGCAAATTCAAGGCTAGCCCAGACTATGTGAGATCCTGTTTCAAGAAACTAGAAAAGAAGTCTGGGAATATAACTCAGTACAGTGGTTGCTTAACATGGAGAAAACCTAGGGTTTAATCCCCAACAATAAATAAATCAGACATGGGAGAATATATTTGCAGCCCCCAAATCCCAACACCCAGAAGGGAGGCCAGGAATTCAAAAGTTCAAGGTCACACTCCGTGGCTTCATAATGAATCTTGTTTAGCCTGAGTTTCAGGAGGTAGCAAATAACAACAACAAAAAGCCAAGACAACAAGCAACCATGGGACTGGGAGGTAGGTCAGCGAAGTGTTTGTTGTACAGTCGTGCAAGCATGAAGGCCTGAATTTGGACATCCAGAACCCACATAAGTGCTGAGAATCTGTAACCCCAGTGCTGGGGGGCAGAGGGCAGACTCAGACAGGTCTTGAGAACTCACTGGCCAGTCAGATCATCAAGTTCAGGTTCATTGAGGGACTTTATCTCAAAAAATAAGGAAAATAAGGAGGCACTTGAGGGATGGTTCAATTATTAACAGCACTTTGCTGCTCTTCCAAGGGACCTAGGTTCAGTTCCCAGCACCCATTTGGTGGCCCATAACTGCCTGGAACTCCGGTTGCAGGGTATCCAAGGCCTCTGGCCCGTGTGCTCTTACACAAATATAAAGACACAATTTTTAAAAGATCTTAAAATGAGGAGGAACAGATACGGTGACACACACCTTTAATCCCAGCACTCAGGAGGCAGAGGCAGGCAGATTTCTGTGAGTTCGAAGCGAGCCTGGTCTACAAAGAGAGCTTCAGGCCAGCAGCAGCTATAGTGAAACCCTGTTTCAAAGGAGGAGGGGAGGATTAGGCTGGAGAGATGGCTCAGTACTTGTTGTTCTTGCAGAGAACTTGGGTTTGGTTCTCAGCACCCACATGGTGGCTCACAACCATCTGTTACTCTAGTTCCAGGGAATCTGATGTCCTGTTCTGAACTATACAGGCACTAGGAACACACACAATGCACAGACGTACATGCAGACGACACACCCCCACACATAAAATTAAATTAAGGATAAAAATAGAGGAAAAGGATTTAGGAAAGTACCCAGTGTCAATCTCTAACTGCACATATGTGTATATATGTACTACTTGCACAGGTGCACACACTCATAAGAACATGTACACACACACACACACACACACACACACACACACACACGACAGGTTAAGGAATGGGAAAGACTCGTGACAAAACAGTCCTTGCCTGGTAGATGCGTATAGCTTGTCTCCCTCGTCCAAACTACTGCCTACTCTGTAGCTTCAGAGTATAAAACACTGGAAAGTCAAAAAGCAGGGACTCCCTTTTCCTATTGCTGAGGATGGGGAATTCTTACAGCCCACAGCTCTGCTCGGTTATTGACCTTTTCTGTCTCTTCCCCCAGGGAATTCACATTTGTAATGGGGAGGGGCTTTGGGTTCTTTTCCCCATTGATCAACTCTTTGTATATAAATATGACCTCAGTGGAGTCTCTAAAAGGTTATCAGTCCCAGAGCTCCTCTGAAGAGGTCTTGCTTAGCATGAACAAGTCAGGGGCCAGCAGGACCAAGGCCGGGTGTGGGGCAGGTAGCGAGAGATGGAGGCAGGATCTGGAGTTGCATTCCAGAAGAACAAGAGACACTTCTGGGATGCCTGAGGGGACTGTGGTGAAATCGTTCAGTTCTGTCCACTAGCAGAGCAGGGATATAACAGGCACGTTTTTAAGCCAGAAGGATCTGTCTGCCTCCATAGATAGAGTTGGGGTCAGAAGACTACTGAAGAGCAGGAGTCAAAGAAAGCATGTGAGTCAGCCTGACAAGCACGTGACCCAAGGGAGGCGCTTACCCTCATGTTTACGCTCTGCTCCAACCCAGCCTGCTGCCCAGAAGGTCCAGGCGAGCACAAATCTGGTTTTACAAAATGTCTGCACCAAGTTAGCACTCCTCTAGTCCTGCTCCGCCCCCACGGCCACCACGGGTTTACTTTCTCAGTGTAACCCGTGGTCATTTAGGGACAAGTCAGACCAGGAGAGCATGTGAGTCTCAAAAGCTAGCAGTCCCAAGCTTTGCTGAGGCCTGTAAGGATTGGCACAAGGGGATGACTTGAGATCCCAATTAGTCATCCTGGCAGCTGCTTCCTGCCTCCCTTCCCTTCTCTTCTTGCCTTCTTCTTGGGCCTCTCTGCAGCGGTAAGTGGATATGGCCTGGACTCATCAATTATTACTGCTGGAAAGCAGCTTACGCTGCAGCTCATGTGCCTGCTTTATTGGACAGATGGACAAGCCAGGGACAGAAGGGAACAAGATTAACCCAAACCACGTGGCTGCCTAGCATCAGCATAGGAAAAGCCCTATCAGCTCACAGATCTGCCACATTCATTCATGGAATTGACAGATATCACAGACAGCATGCTGTTTCCTGTATTATAACTGGGCCAGTGACACAGTGAGAATAAACAGGCAAAGCTACTTAGGTTTGGGGAGACCAACTATAGATAAGAGAAGTACGGCAGGACAAAGAAGGGGTGGGAGGGGGGCTGGCACACCTTGCAGAGAACACAGCTAAGAAAGACCTCAGGGGAGAAATGACTTCAATGCAAGGGGAAGAAGAAACTAGGAGAAGAGGCACGGGGCCATCTGGGTGAAGAACTGTACAAAGGCCATGAGGCAGGATAACTCTGGTAATGTTCTAGAGCCATGACAGACTAAGCACAAGGAAATAAACCGATGAGCAACTTGCTGTGGAGACTGAGAGAGTCCGTGGCAAGGCCGTTAATGTTTGTTCGGGTGTCTGATTCATGCATCTGCTTTTTCTCCTGGTTCTCAGGCACACAGTGACCTCTGTGAGCAAAGGGCAAGGTGGGGTAGCCACCAGGAGTCCAGAAAATGTGGGCAGTAGTGTGGGTAGCTTAGGTTACCTGGACCCCAAATACCTGCCCCAGATGTTGCCTGAGAAGACAGGACACATGGTGGCCTCCCATCTCAGGCTAAAGAGAAAAGGCCTGCCTGCCAAGCTAATACCAAATAATTGAGTATAGAGTCTGCACATCTGAAGACAAACAAGCAAAAGTTTTGCATATACCTGCTCTACCAATGGGCATACAACACTGGTTTCACCAACACTGGGGAGATGGTTTAGTAGGTAAATATCCTGCCTTGCAAGAGCAAGGACCTGAGATTGATCTCCAGAAAATGCATAAAAAGGCTGGTCACAATATCACATGCTTGTAACCCCAGTTCCAGGAGGTAGAAACAGGAGGATCCCTGGGGTTCTCTGAACAGCAAATCTAGCCTACTGGTCTAGCTTAAAGAAGGTAAAAGGCGTTCCTGTGATTGATACCCAAGGATGCCCTCTGGTACACACACACACACACACACACACACACACACACACACCCAAAAAGGAGCAAGTTCCCAGTTAAAACTAGTGAAAAGAATTTGCCTTGGAGGCCAGCACTGCCCAGGCCTTGGTTAAGTGAAAAGTAGGCAGAGATATTTTTTGTAGAAGTGTTTGGCAAGCAATGATGACAGTTTTATTATCTCAGCTTCTAATTTTTAATGTCCTGTGCACCCTGCCAGCCTTCCATGCCCATTCAAGTGAAGGCCTCTGCAGACTGGAGTGCCAGGGGCAAGTGTGGATGCCAACCAGGCCTTGAGTGGGCAGCTGAGGCAGTGGGTTGATTAGCACTATAGTTTTGGAGCAAGATTCTACCTGCCAGGGTTCCTGACTTCCAGAAGAAAATATGATATGTCCTAGGGCAAAACTGGACAGGCGAGCCTCTTTCACTGGGCATTGTGGCCTCTCCTAGTGACCCTCTATTCTGTGCATGCTCTGGGAGGGTCTAGGTAAAACAGGGAGACAGGACTGCAGATTCATCAACGTTCAGAGAAGCTGGACTTGGACTCTGGCTCTGATCGTGACTTTCTGTGCTCCTCTTCCTTCTCCATGCCAGTACAGTTTGGGAGTCAACTCAATTCCACAGTTATTTATTGCCTTAGTTCACACATGCTTGTGGGAGGCAGCCCGGGGCATTAGTTGGAAGAGTCCCAGAATAGATTGAGACAGCCTCATCTTAATCCTGGCTACAGGATCAACAAACAAACAAATAAGACACAGGACTGCTTGACTATTATGTAGAGTCTGCACTGTCTAAATCCTAAACTCCAACTCTGTCTATAGACAATACAGCAACTATTCTGAGGATGAACCATGGGTACAGAGAGAGCTATCGCTGGCAAAGGACCTTGTACTATGTTAACCCCACACCAACATTTTATAGTCACTATCTCACTTAGTGTCAACCATGACTTGGTAAGATGGCTATTGTCTCCACTTTACATCAAGATAAAAATATTCACTACTAAAATGCTCACTAAGGCTCAGGGGCAAGACTGCTTGCTTATCATGCACAGGGTTTGATCCCTAGCCCTGAGAACAGCAATAGCAACCACAAGTCAATCAACTTAACCAGACGTGGTTGGCCTGTTCTAGTGGTCACAACAGTTGGGATATGGAGGAAGGAGGATTGCTGAGAGTTCAAAGCCAACTTGAGCTCCATACTGAATTCTAGGCCAGGGTGGGCTATAGAATGAGACCCTGCTTCAGGCAAAAACAGTAACAGGTAATATGGGTCAGTGATAGAGTGCTGGCCTACCATGTGTGAGGCCATGAGTTCAATCCCCACTGTTGGAAAAGAAACAGAACAGAACAACAACAAAAATACCTGCGTATGCTGGTGCACACTTGTACCCCAGCACTGAGGACACTGGGGAGGGGCTCAGCCTTGGCAGCACAGTGAGTCCAAGGCCAACTGGGGCTACATATCCAGACTCTGTATCCAAAAATCCAAATAAATAAATGAGGCCCTGCCAGGCATTCCTTTAATTGCAGTACCCGAGAGGCAGAGACAGGCAAGTCTCTGTGAATTCAAGACCAACCTGGTCTACATAGTGAGTTCTAGGACAGCCAGGGCCATGTAGAGAGACCCGGTGTGAAAAGCAAGCAAACAAATAATACAGAAAGAGAGAGAGAGAGAGAGAGAGACAGAGAGAGAGAGAGAGAGAGAGAGAGAGAGAGAGAGAGAGAGAGAGAGAGAGAGAGAGAGAGCAAGCTAAGTTCCTGGTATGTAACACATGCTAACATATTTAATCTCAACATAGCCCCATAACATGACCATTACTATTTGTTCCCGTTTTTGGAAGGAAACTGAAGCAGGTTGAGTTATTTCTGTAGGTCACATCGCTGGTGCCGGCTTGTGGGCACAGCCCTCAGTTGCTGCTGTGTTGAGCCTGGCGCTCCTGCCTGCTAAGCACACACTATTGCTGAGCTACACCTGCAGGCCCTAGCTGCCTTTTCTCTCAGATCAGATCTCTGGTTTGTGTTTGGTAAAGCCTGAGTGTAGGAAAGCTCTTTCCCAGTAAGACTGAAAACATAAACCCACAAATTATGATAAAGTCCACAGGTTTCCAACCATACAACAGTTGGAAATGCTTGGCATGGAAAAGACACAAGGAATTCTGGCTTAGCCAGCTTTGTTTGGGATCTCAGGGTTCTCTGAGCACGAAGAAGGAAACTGGCATACAATTTCTTGAATGCTCCTCTCTCTCTCTCTCTCTCTCTCTCTCTCTCTCTCTCTCTCTCTCTCACACACACACACACACACACACACACACACACACACACACAGGGTTTCTCTGTGTAACAGCCCTAGCTGACCATGGAGATCCACTTGCCTCTCCCTCCCAAGTGCTGGGATTAAGGGCATTTGCCATCACCGCCCAGCTCATCTTGTTTCTTGAGTGGGAGAAACTGAATCCTGGCCCTTCTTCACCCACCTCAAGGCACAGAGTCGTTTCCCAACGGTGGTGAGAATCCCACCTACTGCCTCATGTGTGGTTTCCCATGAGACCAAGGCTGAAAAGGGAACTGAATTGGAGCGAATTTAGAAAGGGACACTGGTGGGGGCAGCAGTTCTATTTGGCTCGCTTCCCCGACTCATGGATGCTTAGGGGAGCATGAAGGCTGCACTAAGAAGTAGCAAGTGACTGAGAAGGCAGCACCAGCTCCCAGGATGGAGTGGGAGTGCTGTGTGCCTAAGGAGACGTGGCCAGAGCAGCAGGCTAGCCAAGCATAGCACTAGCCTCCTTTTATCTGTATACATTCTATCAATTAATTTTGTGTGCCTGTGTGCCTGTGTGGACGTGCACATGCTGCCCTGTGGGTGTGCATGGAGGTCAGAGGACAACTTGTGAAAGCTGCTCCTGTCCCTCCACCCATCTGGGTCATGGGGATCAAACTCAGGTCAGAATCCTTGGCAGCAGGACTCTTTACAGAGAAGCCGTGTGCTTCCCAGGTAAGGTATAGAAGTACTAGGTAAGAGGTTAAGGTAAGAGGCACTTTCCTCGTAAAGAAATCCCAACACTGGCTTTCTTTATTTCCCCTGCTGGTATATACTGGGCCTCTGAACTATTCCGATAATTTTGTTCTAGTTTGAATAGCATTTACCAAGTTATTTTAATTTATATTATTTAAATAATTCCAATAAAGCAGGCATGGCGGTGCACCCATTGTAACGGAAGCTCTTAGGAGGTAGACATAGAAGGGTCGGGAGTTCAAGGTCATCTTTGGTTACATATTGAGTTCAAGATCAGCCTGGGAAACATGAAACCCTGGCTCTCTCCATATATGCAAATTCTGTATGGTTCAATCTTGTAAGTTTCTGTATATTTTTCCTGGTTCAGTTGAAAGCACAGTGAAGACTCCATCCTTAGGCATTGTCTTTTAAAATACCAGCATAGGACTGGGACATAGCTCAGCCTAGCATACGTGAAGTCCTGGGACTGGGGCATAGCTCAGCCTAGCATGCACAAGTCCTGGGTTCAGGTGCTAGCACCATGTGAACTGGATGTGGTGGTGCACATCTGTAATCCCAGCACTTGGAAGGCAGAGGTTGGGGAGTTTGATTTATCCTTGAGTACATAGTGAATTTAGACCAGTTTGGATTATGAGGCGAGATCCTGTATCCATGTAAGTGACAGAGAGAGAGAGAGAGAGAGAGAGAGAGAGAGAGAGAGAGAGAGAGAGAGAGAGAGAGAGAGAGAGAGAGAGAGAAAGCAAAGGCCAAAGGTAGATAATAACCAATGTGTTATGTGAACCATGAATCTTGGTTTAAAAATTAGTCTGCATGGGGCGGGGAGATGGCTGTTAGTAAAATGCCTGCAAAAATATGCAGACATAAATACACTACACGCAAAAGAAAGAAAAAGAAGGAAAAAGGAAAACATACTGACAATTGGTAGAGTGCTTGCCGAGCATGCACCAAGTGCCGTGTTTAGTCTCTGGCAGTGCGTGCCTGTAATCCCGGTGTTCAGGAGGCACAGGCAGTAGGATCAGAAGTTTAAGTTCATTTTCAGCTACACAGTGAGTTCAAGGCTAGAACTGAATAAATAAAACCTTGTCTCAAGAAAAAAATAATCAGGATACTCTCCTTCATAAACACCATACTACATCTAAGAAAATTAACAACACAATCTAAGAAAATTCCATCATGAAGCTTTACAAATTTATAAAATGCAAATTTCTCCATGGACCAGAAAATGTTCTGTTTCTGCTTTTTTTTTTTTTTAATCCATTGCCTGTGCAAAAAGTAGTAGGTAATTGACTTGAAGAGGGAGAAAGGCCAAACACCATGACTCAGCACCAGTCTACCAAGAGACTTTTATGGGGATGCCATGGCTCTAGACATGATTCAATCATCAGAATTTATGCCTATGTAATTACTAAAACTAGAGAATTCACATCGCTTCCCCTCTACTTCCTTCCTCTCCCTCCATCCCTCTCTCTCTTTCTTTCTTGGTCTCACTGTGTAGCCCAGGCTTGCCTCAAGCTCACCAACCTCCTGATTCTGCCCTCCAAGTGCTGGTATTCTAGGCAAATATCTGGTTGGGAATTCAAGGTTCTGAGATCTCTGCATCCAGCCATCTACCAGCGCTGCAGTGAGAAGAGGGAGCATGGAGGTGAGCTAGTTTCTCAGTGTTCCTTTTACTCATGCTGAATGTGGAAAGAAGCAGTGTATGTGTGTGTGTGTGTGTGTGTGTGTGTGTGTGTGTACCTATGAAGCTCAGAAAAGAGCACAAGATCCCCTGAAGCTGGAGTTACAGACAGTTGGGAGTGGCCTGATACGGGTGCTGGGAATCATTCTTAGATCTCCGGAAGAGCAACAAGTGCTCTTAACCCCTGAGCAATCTCTCCAGTCCTTTAAATTGCTTTACTGAGATGGGGTGTCATGAAGTCTGGGCTGGCCTTGAGTTCCCTGTATACTGGGAGATGACATTAAACTCTTGATTCTCCTGCCTCGACCTCCAAGTTCTGAGGTTATAGGCAATCACTATCACACCTATTGTGTAATATTTCCCTCTGAAATTAAAATCTTCCATCTTGGGTCAACCCAATTCAGTTCATGGTTCACCATGTTACTGTCTGGTCTGCCATCGGTTCTCCATCCAGCTCTCTTGGCCAATTATTTGAAGCAAGTTTGGTAAGAATGAGGAGGGTGGCTACTGATATGGCTCAGTGGTTAGGAGCATTTGTTGCTCTTGCAGAGGACCTGGGTTCAGTTCTTGGCACCCACCTGGTGGCTCACAACCATCTGTAACTCCACTTCTAGGGAATCTGATGTCTTCTTCTGACCTCAAAGAACATTAGGCATGTATGTGGTGCATATACATACATGCAGGCAAAACACCCACACACATAAAATGAAATAAGTAAATCTGAAAGAAAGGAAGGAAGGAGAAAGAAAGGAAGAGAGAGAGAGAGGTAGGGAGAGAGAAAAGAGAGATAGAGATAGAGAAGGAGAGAGGGAGAGAGGGAGGGAGGGAGGGAGGGAAGGAGGAAGGAAGGAAGGAAGGAAGGAAGAACATTGTGCCAAGGCAGTCTATACAAACCAGAGCCCACTACCAGCAGCTCTCCTTTGAGAAGCAAAACCTGTGAACAATCGAATGATCTCTAGGTTGAGAAAAGCATTCTTACAGACAAGATGCCTAGGAAGTCGTAGCTGGGACAATCCTGAAAATACTTCCTCCAAAGCTAGGAGTGAGTTTCTTATGCACTTTCTCCCTGAAACCTAGCAAGTTACATGCAGCTGTGCCTACCGCTTGCCTCTGAATCCTGTTTCATTGTCTTAAAACACTTCAAAATCAAGTAATATCTTTTCAAAGATGACCGTTGCTTCTCAACAGCTCACTGCTTAGTAGCTAGGAATTTACCATGTGATCCTAGACTTTGTGGGTGCCAGTAAGAAGATGAATCCAACTGATGTTTGGATTAACTGGTAACTGATGGTTGGTAAGCTGTTAATATCTCTAAGCCTTTGCGTGCAGAATTCACTCAACAAATACATTTTAGGCAGTGTCCTAGGCATGTGGAGCATGGGGTAAACAAAACAGATACGTTCCATACTCAGCAAATGATTCATGAGCAAGATGGCTCAGCAGTTAAGAGTGAATGCTGCTCTTTAAAAGGACGTGACACATACACACACACACATACACGCAACACACATACACATACTACGTATATATATAATGACTCAAGATCTATGTAATATGTACTTTCTACTACCTGTGTAATTAAGTAACTCATCACAATTGCAATAAAAACTCTTACCTCAGCAGATATGAAGATTAAATGAGTCAATGTGTAGTCAGGAAATTAAAACTGGTATTATAATACTGCATTAAAGTTAAATGGACCAGACATGGTGGTACCTGTCTGTAATCATAGCACATAGGAGATCAAGGCTGGAGGTTATGAGTTCAGAGCCAGCTTGGGCTACAAAATGAGTTTGAGCCCAGCGTTGGATACATAGGAAGGCCCTAGTGAGCAGGACGCTTTTGATTCATATGCATGGAGACTTGAGTGTCAGTCCTTGGAACTCACAGTGAGAAGAGAGAAACCACTCCCTAAAGTCGTCCTCTGACCTCCACACATGTGCTGTGCACACACACCAGCACTCCTTTACACACATTACACATATGTGTATACATGTACACACATACAAGAGTAAAAAAATTTTTAAGGGAGTCTCTGAAGATGGCTCAATGGATAAAGCACTTGCTCCACTTATCAAAAAGCTGGGTGTGCTAGCCAGTCTAGCAATTGATGAGTCCCAGGGCCAGTGAGAGACCTTAAGTTAGATGTTGAGAAAGGAAGTTGCCCTATGTTGAATTCCAGTCATATACACATGAACCAGTACACACATGAACATGTACACATATCAAGCATATGTACTAATCAATCAAGCAAAATGGGCAATGATAGACTTGCTAATCTTCCTAAATGATGCTGGGATTGCAGGCATTTGCCACTATGCCTGGACTATGTTTTGAATATACTTAAAATATTAGAAGCAGGGCTTGGAGACATAGCTCAGCAGTTAAGAGCACTTGTTGCTCTTGCAGGGAACTCAGGTTTGATTCCCAGCACTCACATGGTGGCTCCCAACTCCAGTTCCAGGGATCTAACACCTTCTTCTGACCTCTGTGAGCACTGCACATACAAGATACACATACATACATGCAGGCAAAACATACAAACATGAAAAAGGAATACATTTTTTTAAAAAATGCTAGAAGCAAAAACCATTGTATCTTCTGTGTTCCTTACTAGAAAAAGGAAGAATTCTCCTTCCCTCATCCTAACACTACCTTGGGGACGTAGGCTTACTAACCTTAAAGATAAGAAAAACTTATTGCTAATTGCTGTTAGGAACTATGTTAGCTCAGGGCTCAGTGGTAGAATGCTTGCCTGGCATGCACAAAACCCTTGAATGAAAGAAAAAAAAGACAAGAGAAAAGGAGACAGGAGAGAGATGGAACAATTACTAATGTTAATTAGAACCATCACACCCAAACTGGACATCTGAGTGCCGGAGGAGTAGGAGACCCCAGCCGAGAGGTTTTGCCAAGTGTTTTCCTGTCTGTGCAAGCCCCAAGTAGAATGCAGAATGAAATGTGTTTACCTGTATTTGGACAGAACTAGAATCTGTGCAGATGCTGTTGTGATTTACTCAGGAGAGATGCTAACATCGTCAAGGTTGTCCTGGAGTTTGCCATCCCCCTTCCTCAGCCTCCCAGCTACCAGTCTTCTTCCTTTCTTCATGTCGTTTCTTGTTCAGATGTTATCCTGTAGGACCCGGGCAGCATGGAGGTCCAGGTCAGCCTGAGCTACAGAGATCAGACCTTGTCAGAAAAAAAGAAAAAGGAAGGAAGGAAGGAAGGAAGGAAGGAAGGAAGGAAGGAAGGAAGGAAGAATACAGACAGAAAGAGAGAGAGAAAGAAGAAAGAAGAGAGAGAGAGAGAGAGAGAGAGAGAGAGAGAGAGAGAGAGAGAGAGAGAGAAACCAAAAACCAAATCAAATCTAATCTTGGGGAGATAGGTTAGGTGGTAAGATGTTTGCCACTCAAGCACAAGGACCAGCATTCACATAAAAAGCCCCGAACTGGGGAAGCAGGGTAGAGAGAATGTCAAGGGCTTGCTGATAGATCAGTAAGTCTAGCTGAATCGGCCAGCTCCAGGCTCAAAGATCCTGTCTCAAAAACTAAGATGGAGACCAAAGGAGAGGACATCTGATGTAGACACCTAGCCTTCACATAGACACACACACACACACACACACACACACGTGCACACGCATGCATGTGCACAACCACACGCATGCGTGCACAGCTTGGGGATAGAATTCTTTTCCACGAAGTGTGCCTTGCCGAGTCTTACCCATGCACCAAACAAAACACAAGGTGAAAACCTTATCTGCCTCCTCTGGTTTAAACCTCTAACAGCTCTTCATTGACCTCAGAGCAAAGTACAAGTCATCAGGTACAGCAAGACTCTGCTGCCCTTTCTTGGCCTCCCCTTTATTCTTGTCTAACACAAAATCCTAAAACAGGAAGACTCTTTTAGGCCACAGATGAGAGACACCCACACGCACCAACCCAACTCAATAATACCCCACCACCAACAGAACCAAAGCCCCTGAATGGGGTAAAGTATCTACCCTTCCAGTAGGTTCCAGGAGAGCTGAGGTTGACACTGGATGTAAGCTGGCCTCCCCTCAGGCCTGTTGTTGACTAGGCCATTCTCTCCACCAAGATCCTATTTCCACCTTACCCTGTCCCTTTCCTTCTGGGATTCCTCCAGGCTATGGCAGAGGTGAACTTGGGCCCTGTCTTGAACATCTTTCTCCTGCCCCCATTGTGTGACACAGCTCCACACACTGCCTCACCGATGCCCCTCCACACAGAGCACTGGTCAGCTTCTGAACGGAAGCCATTTGCTTTTGAAGGGCATCACAAATAGTCTCAGAATCACAAAGCTTCCTCTGGAATCATTGTTTTCAGTGTTGTGTCTCCAGTGTTTCTCTCAATGGGCAGGTGAGTGATTTCAACCTGTGCAGAGATAGTCATAGAAAGACGGGACATGGACCGCTTCCTTTTTTCTATGATTTAACATTCAGTTGATTTTTATGTTTTTTCTTTGGTTTTATGCATACATTCTTGTGTGTGTGTGTGTGTGTGTTTGTGTGTGTTGTTATGTGTATGTGCATGCAGTATGTCTTCCTCAACCTTGTTTTTTTGAGATAGGTTGTCTCACTGCACCTGGAACTCACAGAGTTTGAGGCCAGCCCAGTCTACCTAGTGAGTTCTAGAGCAACCAAGGCTACACAGTGAGGCCCTGACTCAAAGAAGAAGAGGAAGAGAAGGAAGAGGAAGAATTCTTAAAGGATAGAGGCACTATTTAGGAATGCCCAGTTTAATGGGTCCATTGTCAGCCACAAGTAAAGCAGCTGGAATGCCTGCAGAGATGCCAGCTCCTCCCTAAATCAACAGACAAAGGGGGAAGCAGAAATACCACAGGAGCCACGTGCAAATGCCACCCCTACTATACAGGTTCCAGCCTCCAGGCTGAGGAACTTGATTCAGATGAGGGATCTAAGGGAGAGAGAATAGGGGACCAGCAATGGTCACAAATGTGGTCTTAGGGGTTGTGGCCACAACATCATGAAAACTGAGGGACGGGTGTGGTATAGCCCCAGATAGGAGAAAACAGATTTGGTGAGGAGCTGATTTAAAAGTGTGCTCTGGGCTGGTGAGATTGCTTTGTGGGTAAGGGTACATGATGCCAAGCCTAAAGACTTGAGTTCAGTTCCTTGGACCCACATGGTAGAAGAAAATTGTCCTCTGACCTCCACACATACATACAAATAGACAAATATAAATAAAATAAAAATTGTGTTCTAGCCATGAGTGTTACTTGGGCCTGTAATTCTAGCATGTGGGAGGCTGAGGCAGGTGGATTATACATATGTTCCCCTTCACATCTGTCTGTAAGAGCATGCCAGTTTTTGGGGTTGTCTAATAGGAGTCACATTACATAAGATAGATCTATATTTAATACTATAGCTTGTGTGAACAAGAGAAAAATATGAATTTGATTACCAAGAAATCATTTCAATACAGAACATGACAAAGCAGGGAGAAACAAAACATCTTGAAGCCTCTCATGCCAGTCGCTGCCCAATGTTTACCAGGGAAGTGTTTTCTGCGTCCATTCCATTAGGGCGTCTCCCAAGTGCTGCTTTCCCAGACTTTACCCGTCACTAAGGGAAGTCTATGGTGAAGAATATGGAGTGCTAAATGTTAGATGATGCTCTCTATCACACACACAATAATTAAATACATAAATAAGCCTATTGTTATAAATAATATGCAGATTAAGGTATATATTGGTAAAGTTGCTGAATGCCAGAGATAGAGAAATATATCCATGTAAAAGGAATAAATCATATATGAGGGAATAAATCTTGCCTGTTGTGGTGGTGCATGCCTTTAGTCCCAGCACGCATGAGTTTGAGGCCAGCCTGATCTACAAAGTGAGTTCCATTATGGCCAGGGCTACACAGCAAAACCCTGTCTACCAACAAACAAACAAACAAAAACAAACAAAACCTCACTTAGCCTTTGATTTAACCAACTGTGACATTCAAACAAACAGTGTGTGGTAGTTTAAATGTAATTGGCCCCATGATCTCACAGGGAGTGGCACTATTAGGAGGTGTGGTTATGTTGGAGTGGGTATGGCCTTGGAGGAAGTATGCATCACTGGGGCAGGTTTTGAGGTTTCCTTACTTAGGATACTGCCCAGAGTCTTGGTCGACTTCCTGTTGCCTGCAGCATGTAGGACTCTCAGCTATTCCTCCAGCACCATGTCTGCCTGCATAATATTATGTTCCCTCCATGATGGCAATGGACTCAACTTCAGAGACTGTAAGCAAGCACCCTTAATTAAATGTTTTCCCTTTAAGAGTGTCCATGGTCATGGTGTCCTTAACAGCAATAGAAACTAAGGGGAAAAAAACAAACCAATAACTTTTGAGCCAACTTGTCCTTTAACTATAAAGACAGCCTGGTGTGATGGCACACACTTTAATACCAGCACTGGGTAGACAGAGGCAGTGTGAATCCAAGATCTCTGTGAATCCAAGGCCACCCTTGTCTACACAGCTAGCTCTAGGACAGCCAGCACTCTATAGTGACATCCTGCCTTAAAAATGAGTACATAAATAAAGACACTTTAAAGAGTTCACCAATATGGAAAAGACTATTTGACAATGAAAGACCACCAGTAAACCGATGACTCCAAGAATAGGAATAAGGAAGTCATGGGAGAAGACCAATAACGAACACCAGGTTTAGACACAGAGCCTAGCAGACACTATGGGGATTGTGGTATGAGAATCGAAAGTGAATACTGTTAGCCGTTCCTGTATGAAAACGGCACGGCCAGCACAATCAGGAGAGGCAGGAGAGGAAGAGAGGGTTGAGGGTGTGATTGCTCACGTTCCTTGGCTAGATCTCAACAGATATTGTCTAATGTTGAAATGCTTTGGTTTTATTTTGGTTGGGTTGGGTTGGGTTGGTTTTTGTTCAGTTTTGTTATTCTTTGGACTTTGGAAACAGGGTCTCTTGTAGCTCCATTGACCTCCAGCTCTCTATACATGAAGGATGACCTTAAATTCTGAATCCTCCTGCCTCACCTTCCCCAGTGATGGGGGTCATAGGCCTGTTCCACAACATCCAGCAGGAAGTTTCATTCTTGTTCAAGAAATAGTCTCTCAAGTTCAAAAGTTACTGCTGCTGATGCTGATGCTGTTTCTCTTCGTCCTCCTCCCTATGTCTTCCTCCTCCTTCCTCTTCCTCCTCCTTTCCCTTCCTTCTTCCTCTTCCTTCTCCTCCTTCCTCCTCCTCTTCTTCTTGCTGTATATGGGTTCTTTCTGGTGTATATCTACACCACTTGAGTGCCTGGTATTCTTGGAAATCAGAAGAGGCATCAGATCCCCTGGAACTGGAATTACAAATGGTTGTGAGGCCTTATGTGGGTTCTGGGACTCAAACACAAGTCTTAGTAAGAACAGCCAGAGCTCTTAACCACTGGGCCATCTCTCCAGCCCCAGCTTTTGTTTTCCTCGTTTAGTGCCATTTTGCTTTTGTTTTGCTTTTATGCTGGTTTCACAGTGTTGCTCAGACTGTTCTAAACATATGCTGCCGTGCGGTGTGTGCTGTGTGCTGCTGTGCAGTGTGTGCTGTGTGCTACCATGCAGCGTGTGCTGTGTGCTGCTGCTCAGTGTGTGCTGCTGTGCAGTGTGTGCCGTGTGCTGCCATGCAGTGTGTTCCGTGTGCTGCCGTGCAGTGTGTGCCGTGTGCTGCCATGCAGTGTGTGCTGCCGTGCAGTGTGTGCCGTGTGCTGCCATGCAGTGTGTGCTGCCGCGTAGTGTGTGCTGTGTGCTGCCATGCAGTGTGTGCTGCCGTGCAGTGTGTGCTGTGTGCTGCCGTGCAGTGTGTGCTGTGTGCTGCTGCGCAGTGTGTGCTGCCGTGTGCTGCTGTGCGGTGTGTGCTGCTGCGCGGTGTGTGCTGCCATGCCAGGCTTTTATGGCTTCCTTGGGAGAGATTTCTACAACTGAGGTGTCAAAGGGAATAAGCATTACTCAGTGTTTTTGACATATTGACAAGTTCCCTCTAGAAAGGCCCAGCTAGTCCCCACATTCTCACCCGTGGTTCTCAAACATTCCCCATATCCTTCCAAGTCACTAGATGCTGTCCTGGTCACATGAACTCTGAACTCTCATCCCAGATACCTGGATGAATGACTTATACTAAGAATGTGTGTGACCTGCAGAAGTTACCTGCTGGTACAGGTTCATGTGCTTTTCTTTAATATTTATTTTATTTTATGTATATGGGGTTTGCCTGCATGTGGGTATGTTCATTCGACCATGACTTCCATTTGAAAGGGTAAAGGATCCTCATCTAAGATGACAGCCCATCTTGCCTTGACCTTCAGGAGGACAGGAAACATGGCTCTCCAGCACAACTGGACAGGAAATGTGGCTCTTAAGCACACCGCTGAATTATCACTCTCCTGGTGGGTTGGTTTTTGTTTTGTTTTTTGCTTGATTTTGTTTTGAACTAGGGTATCACACTATGCAAACCAGATTGTTCTGGACCTCACAGCAAGTTTCCTGACTCGGCCTCCTGGGTGCTGGGATTACAAGTGAAGGACACGGAGCCCACAGCTACCGCAGTCTTCATAAACTGTGTCTCCAGACAGACTCAAGAGACTCAAGGCTACCTTGTTGTTTTGTCCTACAATTCACATCTTTCTAAGATATACACATTTGTATTTATCTGTGTGTGTGTGTTATATGTTTATATCTGTGTGTGTGTGTGTGTGTGTGTGTGTGTGTGTGTGCGTGCTGTGTATCATGGCACATGTGTGGTCAGAAGACAGCTTGACTGTGTTGTGAAATAATCTCTTTGTATTCTGAGAAGATGTATTCTTGCCAAGGTACCTTCCGATTGGTTTAATAAAAAGCTGAAGGGCCAATAGCTAGGCAGGAGAGGATAGGTGGGACTTCTGGGCAGAGACAGGAACTCTGGGAAGAAGAGAGGCAAGATTAGCCAATGAGATGTGGAGGGAGTCAAATATACAGTATGGAGGAGAGGTAATTAGCCATGTGGCAGAACATAGATTAATATAACTAGGTTAATTTAAGTTTAAGAGCTAGCTGGGAACAAGCCTAAGCTAAGGCCAAGATTTCATAATTAATAAAAAGTCTCTGTGCCATTATTTGGGATCTGGCAGTTGAAAAATGTCCAACTGCATGAGGGAATAATTTTTTTTTTTTGGTTTTTCGAGACAGGGTTTCTCTGCAGCTTTTTTAGAGCCTGTCCTGGAACTAGCTCTTGTAGACCAGGCTGGCCTCGAACTCACAGAGATCCGCCTGCCTCTGCCTCCCGAGTGCTGGGATTAAAGGTGTGCGCCACCACCGCCCGGCGAGGGAATAATTTCTATTATTTTATTTATTATCTGAGTTCCAGAGATTGAACTCAGGTCACCAATCTTGGTGATAAAGTGCCTTTATTTACTGAGTCATCTTACCAGCTCAATTGAGATACACTTTTATTTTATTTCTTTGTTTGGTTGGTTTTGGTTTTTCCAAGGCAGGATTTCTCTGTGTAGCCCTGATTGTCTTGGAACTTACTATGTAGATCAAGCTGTCCTGGAACTCACAAAGATCTGCCTGCTGTCTCCCAAGTTCTGGGGTTAAAGGCATGTGCCACCACCCCCCAGCTATAACTTTACTTTTTTTTTTGTTTTTTGAGACATGGTTTCTCCATAGCTTTGGAGCCTGTCCTGGCACTTGCTTTGTAGACCAGGCTGGTTTTGAACTCAGAGATTCACCTGCCTCTGCCTCCTGAGTGCTGGAATTAAAGGCATGTGCCATCACTGCATGTTTGAGCTATATTTTTAATGATACCAGATTCTGTTAATGATGTAGTGTTTGCCTAATGAGCTCTGACTACCCAGTTAGAAAGTTGTGGTCAGGTAAACAAGTGACAGCAAACTGGTGGGGTTGTGGGAAGAGGAGCCCTCTTCACTGGTAGGGGTGTAAACTAGGGCAGCCACCATGAAAGTCAGTATGGAGTGTCCCTAAAACATTAAAAATAATTACCAGGCAAGCTTTTAATCTCAACACTCAGAAAGTGGAGTCAGGCAGATCTCTGAGTTCGAGACCAGCCTGATCTACAGATGGAGTTCCAAGATAGACAGAGCTACTAAGGGAAACTCTGTCTCAGAACTCAGAACTATCAGATACTGACTTCAACAAGTATACCACTTACCAGGGTAGGGGCATGGGCTTAGAAAAATAAGTAAAGAGAACAAAGATGAGAGTGAAAATTAAAAAAAAAAAAAAAAAAAAAAAAAAAAAAACAGAAACATGGGATAGTACCAGGAGGGAGTCCAGTGAATACTGAAATCCACCCGTGTTTGATTTCCCATATACTTTTATACCCCAATACAACAGGGGGAGAAGACAAAAGACTTTTTTAACATGATACAAAGGACAACTAGAACTGTTACCTGCTTTAATACTTTGAGACATCAAGCCATTAATTCATGAGAAAAGCATTCTGTTGTTTAGAATGTGAACCCATCCTAGACCAAGTATCCTGAAGGCAGCCACTCCCTAGGTCAAACCTCTCAGTTCAAAAGAAGGAGCAGAAGTATGCTTGAATTTCCTGACCTTTGGTCAGGGTGAAGTGGATCTACCTGTCTGGGCTGTTTTAATGGCCCAAACCCCAAGTAACTGCACTCTAGGTCAGGGTGTATAGCCACACTTGTTAACAACTTTGAACAAGCGTAAACTCTCTGATCTTCAGACAAGTTGGAAATGGGCTCACATTTTTGGGCCTTTATACAAAACAAACTGGATAGTTATAGTTTATGGTTTTCCTTGTTACCAAATTCAGAAAGAAAAAAACTTGCATAAGAGATGTAAAGTTGCCGGGCGGTGGTGGCGCACGCCTTTAATCCCAGCACTCGGGAGGCAGAGGCAGGCAGATCTCTGAGTTCGAGGCCAGCCTGGTCTACAAGAGCTAGTTCCAGGACAGGCTCTAGAAACTACAGGGAAACCCTGTCTCGAAAAACCAAAAAAAAAAAGAGATGTAAAGTTTATAAGGTTGAAAAACTTAAGCGCTTAAGTTATTTATCTAAAAAGATGTTTTAAGGTCTAAAAAGATATTTTGGGATGGTAATACAAACTTATGATAGAAAGTAGTTTAGGTATAAAACTTTGGACTCACTAAGATAGGATAGATAATATAGTACTTTCTCCAAATTTGCCAAAATACATATGGGCTAAACATTGTGAATGTAATTCTTACCTAATAATTGTCCTTACAGCATTAAAGTTAAACCTTTCTTTTTTAGTTAGACAATAGGGGAAATGTTGTGGGATATTTGTACACTATGTGAAGATGTGTTGCTATGATTGCTGTAATAAAAGCTGAACATCCAATAGCTAGGCTAGAAGTATAAGCAGGACTTCCGGACAGAGAGAGAACTCTGGGAAGAAGAAAGATGGAGTCACCAGCCAGACACAGAGGAAGCAGGACATGCAGGAGGAGAGGTAACAGCCATGAGCCATATAGCAGAAAGTAGATGAAAATAAATGTGTTAATTTAAGTTGTAATTAGAAGCAAGCATAAGCTATATGACTTAGGCTTCATAATTAGTAATAAGTCTCTGTGTCATAATTTTCAGGCTAGAGAAAGAACTACTACAGTGTCCTGTGGTTACTTCAGGACATGAAAATGAACGTGGATTTCCTGGACAAATCCATAATAGAGAAGGGAAATGCCTTCCTCATGTTTGATCTTCTCTATCTGCCTGGAATACAAATATGACAGCAGTATCTTGGGAAGCCACCCGAGCCTCGGGAATCCTCTCACCTCCACATACACACTATGGCACACCCTATCAGTAGACATAAAAAGCTCCAGCCCCCAAACAGAGCATTTTAGCTTCTTCTCTTTGGATGTGGCTCACCATAATCTTGGCAGTTTCAGTAGTCAGAAGGCATATTAGCTAATTTTCTGTTGCAGCAATAAACCATGACCAAGGCACCCAATAGGAGAAAGGGTTTATTTGGGCTTATCGTTCCAAAGAGTTGGAGTCCATGGTGGTGGCATGGACGTGGTTCAGGAGCAGCAGTGAGGGCTCACATCTTTAAGCACAAGTAGAAAGAACTCAGCCAGGCTCCAGTCTTTTAGCTCTAGAAGCCTGCCTCCAGCTACACACATCCTCCAACAATGCCTCCTAAGCCTTTCCAAAGAGCATCCCAACCAAGGACCAAGTGTTCAAAATCTAAGGTCATGGGGGACAGTTCTCATTCGAACCATCACAATTGTCTTTGCTGTTGTGGGGTAACTCCTTTATCTTGAGATTTCTAGCTTAGCTGGAGGCAGGTCAGAAGGGCAGAAAATGAAGGAGACAAGAGAAGGAAATGAGAGGGATAGAAAAGACCCTTGACCCAAGGACCTGGTTAGTTTTCCTTCTGGCGGGATCAGGAAACTTGACACACCACTGAAAGAGCCAGCTGCCCACAGAGGCAGGAGCGTCCTAAAAGAGTTTGAACTAGGTCCCATGAGATGGCTCAACAAACAAAGGAGTTTGTTCCTGGGCCCCACAGGGTGGAGAGATCCGAGGCAATAAATACGCTGGGTTTGAGAATGATCCATGACCACTAAGTCGGGTAATACCCCTATAAACTCACCTTACCCCTTTGTTTACAAAAGCGGGTTCCGTAACCTTTAATTACACCTCTGAGCATGTAACTCAGAAACCACAGGACGATAATCCAAGCCACTGCAAGAACTACGGGGTGCAGCTGTCCTCTGGGGAACCCATGCCCACACTTGGGTATATCTTCCCTTTCCTGAGTCTCTTTCTATTAATGTCACACTTAAAATATACATTGCAATCTCTTAATAAACTCCAATTCTACTTTAAATGGGCTTGTTCTAAAATGTTCTTTTCTACAACCAAGTCAAAAAGCCTGCTCTTACCTGAGTGGAAGTCTCTCCCTAAAGGGGAGACCTCGCTGGGCTCTGCCCATCACTGGGGACAGTGGTGCTCTCCAGTGACCTTGGGACAGGGTCAGCAGTTTGTGACGTCACTTTACCACAGGTCCCCGAAGCACTCACTTCCATGTCCTTTTCACTGTAGTCTGGCTTTATATTCTAATTACTATTATCTTTATCTTATTGGATGCGCAAAGTTCATTCAGATTTGTCTATGGGGAATGTAGAGTGTAAATTAAAAATAAAAAAATCAATTTGCAATCCAACTATGGAGGCACACATCTGTGACTCCAGCACTTGGGAGACCAGAGCAGGAGGTTCTCACATTTAAGATCAGCCTGGCTATGGTAGGGAGATCTTGTGACAGCCCACACTCCATTTAAGTCAATTTGCAATGGAAAGCATAGAGCATTATAACTGTAAGTCCAAGCAGGTCTGGGTGTGTAGCTCATTGGGAGAGAGCTTGTCTAGTGTGCACACAGTCCTAGGCTCAATTGGAGGGAAATATCAAGCAGGAAAATGGCATCATTATTATCTCCTGGGACTGGAGATGTATCTCGGTTAGTGGAATGCTTTCCTAGCGTGCATGAGGTCCTAGGTTTGTTACCTAGTATCGAATAAAGCCAGGGGTGGTATATGGGCCACAAGAAAACTTGTCTCAAAACAAAGGGGAAGGGGTCAGGTGGTGGTGATGCACGCCTTTAATGCCAGCACTAGGGAGGCAGAGGCAGACAGATCTCTGTGAGTTTGAGGTCAACCTGGTCTACAAGAGCTAGTTTCAGAGAAGCCCTGACTCAGAAAAAAAAATGAGGAATTAAGAAAGGAAGGGAAAGGGGAATAAAAGAAGAAAAAATGAAACTATAAATCGAAACTTGACAAGGCATGGACTGTATCTAAAGAGTAGAAATCCAGGGCCCTTCCCTCAGGGACTGCCTAGACAGGTACCTCAGTTTGGAAGTTTTTCAAAGTCCTCCTGATGACATAATTCAGGCCATGATACAACCCGCACCCACACATTCAAAGGAAACCTGGTTTTGGTAACTGGGTGTGATGGATCCTGAAAGGAGGGTGGGGTCAGGGCCGGGGAGAAGAAAGAGGATGAGTAACAACCTGAGGTGATAAGGAATCACAAGGAGCAGAGACTTGTATTCAGAGACCCACATAACTAACATTCTTTCTGCTTCATCCACCAGAGAACTCTGGGGTGCTCAACTGAAAAGGAGGGATACACTGGGAAGGCGGGGCTTGACGGTGTAGCCCAACTGGTAGAGAGCTTGCTTAGAATGCACAAAACCAAAGCTGCGGGTTTAATCCCCAGTACCCCGTAAGCTGGGAATGATGGCGCTCAAGGTCTAGTCTGGGGTACATGAGACCCTATTGTTCTTGGTATCTGCGAAGCAGTTTGCTTTCATTTTTGTTGGATTTTCATTTGTCCGGTGTTTGGGAGCGGTGTGCGTGTACCGAAGCAGACCTGTGGAGGTTGGCTCTCCCTTCGTACCAGGGGCTGAGTTCAAGTCATCACCCTAGGCAGCAAGCACCTCTACCACTGAGCCACCTTACCAGTCTCTGTGGAAAGTGGGTGGTATACACCATCTCTGGTTTTGTTCTGTTTTTCAGTGCTGGGAATCAATCTCATGGTTTTGCACACACGGAGCAAGAGCCCTACTCCTGAGTCCCAGCCGCTGGCTCTTAACTGAAAGTGAGGACGACGGTTCACAGGCTTCCCCGCACCTTCCAGCCATCCCTTTCCTGCAGAATTCACCTTTGTCTCGAGGATTGTATGTTATTTGCCTGGTTTCTATGTGCTTGCTGCTAATTCAGCCCCGCCCCTCCAGCTTCCCAGGTAGTGTAAATCTCTCAATAAGCTCAAATGCATCGGGCATCCCATCAACTGCCGCCATTTGAAGAAATCTCTCTCAGGGCCTTTGACCCACTCCTTTGACGTCTCTGCGGTTGCTCTCTTGGCTCTTAGGCTGGGGCCTTGGGAACTTATTTGACTACCTTCTGGGGACTGTCTACTGGCATAGTTAAGAGAGGGACACTCACTGGACTCTCCGTTTGTACACGTGGGGCACATGAGCTGGGCACTTCACTGGAGGGTCCTTGGGAAGCCTCTGGTATTAACAGCCGTAGGAACTTTTCTCCCTCCTGGCTTGTTCAAATTTCCTGGAAAAGCTTCTTCTGGTTTCCTGTCGAGAGGGAATGAGTCTGAATGCTACCCTCGCTGAGTGGAGGAAGAGAGCTGTGACCTCAGCATCTTTATGCGGGGTGTGAGGACGACAATGAACTACTTAAACTTCCAGCTTCCACGAAGGTCCCAGGGCACCGATCTGTGAGGCATGGCTCCCTGCCCAGAAACCCTGTTCGTTCTTTAAAATTTCCCTGAAGAAGCCTAGTCCCTTTTTCTGAGTGGAAAAGGGACAAGTTGTCTGCTCCCGAAGGACAGCGAGGAGCCGGGTGGTGGTGTTCCTCGGCCTTCCTCCCCTTATGTGCAGCTCTAACCATGAGTCAGCCGTTCCCTGGTGCCTCCGGATCCCGGTCCTCTCAGGGGTCCTGTGGTGCAAGTGAGTTGTTTCTCGATTTTCTCGTAGCTGACAGGATTTGGTCTTCTCATGTCCTCTAATTCAGTTGCCACTGACTGACGACTTTCATCAGTGTTGGAACAGAACCCAGGTCTGGCACGGCTAAACCCAGGATCTGCCCCTGACCAGACAGTCACCATTGTTTTATCAGTTATGTCCCCTCCAAGGTTGTCATTGTTCTGGGTTGTTTACATTTTTAAAATTCCTCTGCTTCTCATTATAGTGAACTTCAGAAGGGAAATGTTTATTTCTGCTGTGGGTTTTGTTACTGAGGTTTACATTTTGTGTAGAGAAATATTTTTGAGGCTGGGATATAGTTCAATTGGTAGAGTACCTATCTAGCATGAAGCCTTGCGGTTTGATCCCCAGAAACACATATGCCAGGGATAGTGACATATGTCTGTAATCTCAGCACTTGGGAGTGAAGGAAGGAGGGTCATAAATTCAAGACCACCCCCTACATAGAGCATTTGAGGCCAGCATAGGCTACATGACTTTCTGTCTCAAGAGGAAGGAATGAAGGGAGGGAGGAGGAAGATGGCTAGAAAGATGGTCCAGGGGTTAAGAACACTTGGTTTGGCCAGGTGGTGGTGGTGCATGCCTTTAATCCCAGCACTTGGGAGGCAGAGGTGGGGGATCGCTGTGAGTTTGAAAAACCAAAAAAAAAAAAAAAAAAAAAAAAGCACTTGATTTGATACTTTTCTAGAGGCCTCAGGTTGGATTCCCAGTACCCATATGGTGGCTCACAAGCATCTATAACCCCAGTTCCAGAAGATCCAACACCTTCAGAAGGGAAATGTTTATTTCTGCTGTGGGTTTTGTTACCAGGCTTGAAAGTGGAATGCAAACCTTCATACAGAGTACATAAAAGTATTTTTTTAAATAATTTATATGCATTGGTGTGAAGGTATCAAATCCCCTGGAACTAGAGTTACAGACAGTTGCAAACTGCCATGTGGTTTCTGGGAATTGAACCCAGGTCCTCTGGAAGGGCAACAATGCTCTTAACTGCTGAGCCATCTCTCCAGCCCCACATAAAAGTATCTTTAAACATTTAGAAATATGAAGAATATAATTTTTTTAGAATGTTATTTATTTATTTATTTTATGTGTGCATGTCATTTGCATGGAGGTGCCCTTGGAGACCAGAAGGTTTCAGATTCCCTGAGCAAGGAGACTCAGGCAGCTGTGAGCATGAGCTGTGGGTTCTGGGACTGAATCTGTGTCTTCTGAGAGCAGCAACTCAAGAGTCTTAACCACTGAGCAAGCTCTCCAGCCCGAAGAAAGTGTCTTAGGTTTTTTTTCGCTACAAAGAATTATAAATAAAGAACCCAAGATATGTGTGAAAAGGTCCAGAAAAGGTGCCCCTTGCATGGTAGAGCTAGAATGGATGCTATTTGGGACCTGAGAGAGACGAGTCTGTTTGAGAGTTTAGTCTAGGCGACTCCTGGGAACTTGCAGCTGCATGACGGATAAAGGTTGCACCTGGATGTCCAGATTCTTGGTTCAGCCCTTTTCTGTCTCCACAGCCTCAGCAATCACATCTATTGGAACATCCCAAACCCTCTAGACATGCCTGACTTCCTGGTGATCCTCAGTTCACTTCCGGAGGGAGAGCTTTACTCTGCTGACTAACGAGAGTGGGTCCCAAAGCTACATGATCCAGACTGACCTCGTCCATCTTCTGCCTCTGAGGTTTGAAATTAGGGGCCATTTTAAATTCTTATCTCTCCATTGGCACAGGGACTCGGTTAGTCACCATGACTTAGTCATGTAAACCTGACACATAGGTCAGGTAGAACAGAGCCCCACCTGGGACTGGCATTAGGACAGAAGTCGGATATGGACATCAAACATAGTCTATGGTGGCTGTTTAGATGGCTCGGCGGGTAAAGGGGTTTCCTGTAAGCCTGGAAACCTGAGTCCCATCCTGAGAACCCACGAAAAGGTGGAAAGAGGGGCTGGAGAGATGGGTCAGTGGGTAAGAGCACTAGACACTGTTGCAGAGGACCTCGGTTCAATTTCCAGCACCCATATGGCAGCTCACAACCATCGAAACTCCATCCCAGGGGGTCCGATGTTCTCTTTATTTATAGTAAAATAAATACATCTTTTTTTTAAATGAAAAGCTTTTAAATGCTCTTTGAAGCCAGATATCATGGTGAGTCTTATCTTTAACACTAACACTCAAGAAGCAGAGGCGGGTGGATCTCTTTGAGTATGAGGCCAGCCTGATCTGTATATCCAGTTCCAGGTCAACCTGGGCAACAACGCAAAACACTATCTCAAAAAAATCTATGAAAATATTGCTAATTATATATTTGGTAGTGAACTAAAATCTAGAATATAAAAAAGTACTCAAGAAAATAAATGCACACACAAAATCAACCCAATCAACAAATAGTCTAATGAAATGAACAGACAATTCTTAAAAGATGGAGTATAAGGGTCAGTGTTACTCACTGAGGCACACTACAGCTTCCCTGCCAAGGTTTTTGCTTTGTTTGTTCTTTGGTTTTCTGTTTTTTGTTTTGTTTTGTTGTTTTACCTTTAAATTTGGTTTTGGGGAGGAAAGATTGCAAGGGCAGAGTGCAGAAGTGAAGTTGTGGGGGGACAGGGAGATGAGAGGGATCAGAATGCATGATGTAAAATCCTCAGAGAATCAATAAAAAAGTTGTTTGTTTTAAAAAAAAAGTACAAATGGTCAATGAATATTTGAAAAAAATGTTCAACTTCAATAGCCATCTGAAAATATAAATGAAAAGTACATAAATATTTCCTCTCCTCCGTCAGAACAGTGGCGACCAGGAAAATGCTGATCGCTGCCCCGAGGACCCAGATTTGATTCCTAGCACCCACAACATGGCATTTGATACCCAACCACCTGTAACTTCATATCTAATGCCCTCTCTGACCCCCTCAGGTACCAGGCATGCAAGTAGTGCACTTATATACATGCAAGTAAAATGTCCATACACATAACTTAACTTTTTAAAAAACTGTCTAGGAGAACAGGGGGATGAGAAAGGGAGGGTCATGGGTATGGAAGGCAATATGTTCAACATGTGTGCTCATGTATATGCTCACGCATATACTTACATGGCAATGGCCTTGTGTAATCCAGCATAATAAAATAAGCCGTGCACACACAAATTAGAGACATGGTGTGGAGCCCAAGGGACCAACAAAACAGGATGGGGAAGTGTTCATTGTGCCGGAAGTCATTTTTAAGCTTTATTTTTATTTTTAATTTTATTTATGTGTCTGTGTGTGGTTGTGTGCATGAAAATGTGGGTGCTCACAGAGATCAGAAGGGAGCATTGGATCCCCTGGAGCTGGAGTCATAGGCAGCTGTGAGCTGCCTGATGTGGGTGCTGGGAATCAATCCTGGGTTCTCTGGGAGAACAGTGTTCTAATCTGCTATTCTATTGTTGTGATAAATAGTGACCAAAACAGCTTGGAAAAGAAAGGGTTCGTTTGGCTTACAGGTTATAATCCACCATCAAGAGAAACTGAGGCAGGAACCTGGAGGCAGGAACTCGAACAGAAACCACGGAGCAGCAATGGTTGCTAGCTGACTCAGCCACCTTTCTTATCTAGCCAAGGTCGACCAGTAGGCTGGGCTTTACTATCTCAGTCCTCTGAGGATGGCCTTGAATTCCTGATTCTCCTGTTTCTGCCTCCCGAATCTGTTTTTCTCTCTGGGTCTTGACAGTGCCACCACATTTTACCCAGTCACTCAGCTGCTGACCTGGGGAGGAATCTCTGGTTCCTCTCTTTCTTATGACATCCGTATTCTATTGCTTTTGCCCTTTGTTGTCTCTAAATTGAGTCTTTCGTCATGTGCAATTTTCCTCTGTTTCCACCCTTTGGCCGAGGTCTGCCCAGGCTTTTTTTGTTGCGTCCACATTCCTCAGTCTTAGCTGTGTTCACAGGTCTCCCTCACCACAGCTTCCCACTCACGGCCCTAAATGCTATGGCGCGCACACACACACACATACACATACACACACACACATACACATACACACATACACACACATACACACACATACACATACACACACATACACATACACACATACATACACACATACACACACATACACACACATACACACACACATACACACACACATACACACACACACATACACACACAGATGCCTTTCCTTTAGGACAAAAACTGGACTAAAATGACAACATATTCTTTTCTCTACTTTAAAAATCTCTTTTCCTGATTTCTCGGCTGAGCATGAATCACGCTGTCATTACACCAAGAGCATGAACTTTACTGTGTTTTTTATAGAATGGATTTGAGCGGTGAGAGGCTGATGAGCAGGGTGCTATTAGAAAACCTCTGTCAAACCGAACCGCTGGGAGTCAGTGGCCTCGGCAGGATGGAGAGACGGAAAGTTCCACAGGGACACATCACAGTTAAACCAGACCTGGGCTTGGGGTCCCAGACTCATCACACCCTGTGACCTTAGGAAAGTCGATTGGTCCTCTGAATCTCTCTATCTGCTACTACCTTGTCCTAGAAAACTAATTTAGCCTCCTTTATACATTAATACAGCAGCTTTAGTATTTGCTGAACTGTGAGCCAGGAACTAGTCCATATGCTGGACTCTAGCAGTCCACTATAGAGACGAATTCTCCATCCTCACAAGGCTTTTATATTCTAGAGTGAGTGGCACAGAAGTATGTGATGCTTAATTTTATTTTTAAAAACGTGTATATGTGTGTACATTTTTGTGTGAACTTGTGTGTAAGGGGGTAAAGGTCAGTACTGGGCATCTTCCTCCGTCACTCTTCACCTTCGTGTTTTGAGCCAGGGTCTCTCACTAAAGCTGGGACCCATCAATTTGCCAGGCTGGGTGGCTAACAGGCTCTGCCTCCCGAGCCCACGCCTTTTATGTGAGTGCTGGGGAATGAATGCGGGTCCTCACACATGCGTGCCAGTGCTTTACTGACTGATCCATGTAACATGAGGGGCTGCTCCCCAGCTCCTACTATTTTTATTTTTTGAGAGAGGATCCTGAGTAACCTAGGCTGGTCTCAGACATGCACACTAGCTAAGGATTGCCTTGAATTCCTGTTCTTTCTGTGTCTGAGTTGAGCGCTAAGAATATAAGCATACCTGCCACACTTAACTAAATCTTATTTTATTTTTTGTTCTTTTGAGACAGGGTTTCTCTATAACCCAGTCTGTTTTGGGACTTGCTATGTGAGTTCAGGCTGACCTTGAAGTCACAGAGATCTGCTTGCCTCTGCCTCCCGAGAGATGAGATGAAAAGCATGCCCACTAGCTGGGAGGTGGGGTGCACACCTTTAGTCCCAGCACTCGGGAGGCAGAGGCAGGTGATCTTTGAGTTTGAGGCCAGCCTGGTCTACAAAATGAGTTTCCGGAGAGCCAGGGCTGTACAAAGAAACCCTGTCTTGGAAAAAAATAAAAACAAAACAAAATCCCACTATACTTATCTATTTATTTTTAACAAAAGCCCAATTATACATACTTATAGAATACAATGTGATCTTTCAGCATATGCATGTAATGTATAATGACCAAATCAGAATAGTTAGCACACTCATTACCCCCAAATGTTTATCACTTCTTGTGTCAGAAACATTCAAAATCCTTCCTTTTAGATTTTTTGATAATAACTTGTTGGCTACAATCACCTAACTATGCTTAGAGTACTAGAGTATATTCTTCCTAACTGTATCTTGTGGGATGTTTGAGGGGCAAAGGGTTAAGATGAGGTCATATAAGGCTCCAGTTGGCCTCAAATGCATTATGTAGTTGAGAACGATCTTATATTTTTGACCCTCTGTCCCACTCCCAAGTGTTTATGCTGCCATGTCTGACTTCTGACTAAGCATTTGTACCAAAGACATTATATTTTTCACACAGCTTTATGTACATACAGAGAGAGAGACGCATGCACGCACGCACACACACATGTGCACACACACGTGGTGACTGAACGCTGTGAAAAACATGCATAGAGGGAAAAACCTAGGGTTCTGCATGTTGGAAAACCTGATGTCTGAATTACAGTGGTCCATGGAGGCCTCACTGAGATGGGAATGTCTACGTGGAGACCAGAGGAAATAAAAAGTCTGATTTGCTTTGGGTAGGGGCAGAACATTCCAGGACAAGAGGGCAGCAGAGGTTGAAAAACAGCAAAAAGGTCAGGGTAGCAGAAGCCAAGTTAGGGGAGAATAGAAGAGACCTGGCTATGGAGGTGACAGGGGGCCGGGTCACTCACATAAGGTCTGGAGGATGTGGCCAGGACAAGTGGTAAGAAGAGAATTGGTTGGGTACATTTTGGAGGTGGAGCTCAAAGGGTTTACTAGTATACTAAGTGCAGATTGTGAGGAAAAGGATCCTTCAAGGGCTGGGGATGTAGCTTAGTAGGTAGACTGCTTACTAGCACGTGCAGAGTCCTGGTCACGAGGACCCACACCTGAATGCCCAGCACTTGGGAAGTGGAGCGAGGGATCAAAAGTTCAAGGCCATGCTCAGATATGAAGAAAGTTTGAGGCCAGCTTGTTACAAGAGACTCTGTTTTGAAAGAGAGAGACTAAGGGTGGAGGCTACATCCGGCCTACGTGTACCTTCATGGTGTTAGCCCTGCTACCGGTGGGCTGGATGTCGGCTGCAGAAGCATGAATCCCTTAGTAGTTGCTACCGAGGAATGTATCATCACGGTGAAGTGAAAGACGATCATTTTAATGGCTGGTGGTTAAACAAAGCAATCTCACCCAGTTCTATGCAGCAGTCATCCCTCTCCCCCAACAGGTTTCCCATGACATCACACAGGAAATCAGGAGACAAAATGGCAAAGGGACAAGGCGTTGAACAGAGCCAGGCAGGAAACCATGGGTGGAGTTCCAGGTGAGAAAATGGGGCCTCAGATTCCGCAACAAAGCATTAATCTCTAGTGCAGTGGTTCTCACCTTCCACATGCTGTGACCCTTTAATACACTTCCTCACGTTGTGGTGACCCCCAGCCATAAAATTGTTTTGCTTGTACTTCAAAATGGCAATTTCCCTACTGTTACAAGTCATCATGTATGTATCTGGTGTGCAGGATATCTGACACGCAAACCCTGTGAAAGGGTCGATCAACTCCCAAAGGGGTCTCAGCTCACAGGCTGAGCACTGCTGCTCTAAGGGGCCCGCGTGCCCAGCAAGGTGGTGGCTCATGGGGGGGGGGGGGACTCTTGGCGAGAAGGAGGACATATGAAGGGAAACAGTTTAGCGTTGGAACTCCTTTGAAGTTTCCAGTGGTAGCAGGGAAACTCAAGTGGAACTCAGTTCTGTCCGCGTGACCTGTGACCCCTTGGGTTCACCAGTTCCTCAGGCCTCTCCACTCTCAAGATTCCCTCTCTGATTCCAGCCCCCCTGACTTCCTCTCCTCCCTTCTTGGTCAGCACCCTCTGCTTCACAGATGACCTCAATACTTCCCCCAAAACTAAGTCTGAATTTACAAACTAGCCCTAGTAGCTGCTAGCTGCTCTCTGAAGTAAGCAAACCCCTTGTCCACACTGCCTCACTCACCAGGCTGAAGCTCGTCCCTCCTCCCTGTCCCCATCCCCACTGCCTCGCTGCCCGGGCACAGCTCCTACCCTCCACCCAAGACACTGCCCCTTGTTCCTGTCTCGGCTAACTTTCCCCTCTGGACACTGGGACTTTTAGAGAGAGACCTTCTTCACTGAAGTTACCTTTCACACCCAGGGCAGAACACAGGGACAGACAAGGGGGGGTTCAGCCTAGATCCCCACCCCAGAGGTGACAGCTGCTGTGAGGGTGTGGCCCTGGGAAGTCTCCTTCAGCTACAAGGCCGCTCTGTTTGCACTGTTCCAGCTCGAGGGACAGTCTTCTTGGCCTCGGAGTATAACGCGTAGTTCTGTTGTTTGCTTGCGGGCAAGGGACAGACTGCAGATTCTCCCCTGGGGAGCCAGCCCTTGGCGCTGGCCTTGGCCTTCAGGACAGGGACATTAACTGAGCCAACTGTGTGGGAAAAGAAAATCTAATGGCATGTGGGTCAGAGATTTCAG
Organism: Arvicola amphibius; assembly: GCF_903992535.2. NCBI lineage: Eukaryota > Metazoa > Chordata > Mammalia > Rodentia > Cricetidae > Arvicola > Arvicola amphibius. The sequence continues at coordinate 75,218,078 of NC_052048.2, read as the reverse complement.
TGTTCAGGAGCAGGATCACAGACCTTCTTTTCCCTTTAATCCTGCCAGTGTTGTTGACCACTCAGGGCCCGAGCTCAGAGACCAGCTCACAGGGGCACAGAAGGACCCTTGGCTCTGCCCTTGAGATGTCCGTAGAGAAGGTATGTCATTTTATCCCAGAACTGAGCTCCTTCCAGAGCAGAGAGGCCTCAGGGAGGTAGGTGGTGGATTAAGAACCCAGGGAGGAACTAGCATGTGACCTTGGGCCTCATTAACATCTTAACTTCTCTGAGAAAAGAGGCTCCTGCCAACTGCCATGTTTGGTTGTGCCTTGGCACCTAGTAAATTGCTAGAGGGCTAAGAAGCAGGGAAACAATCGGACCCGGGCCTATGGCAGAGTTTAACTCTGGTTGTTTTCTAGTCTTTCTCCTAGAATGCTTAGAGCCTGGGAGTTTGTCCTTCCTTCTTCGAGCATAAAAGTTAAAAATCATATGATGTGGGTGATTTGGGTTTCTGGAAAGATACACAATGCAGGTGACATTGTTGACCTCGGAGAAAGGGACAGCTGAGGAATGGGATAGAGACTTGTTTTTCTGTTATATATTTTAAAAAGATTTTAATTTTTTAAAATTACGTGTCTGTGCGAGGGTATGTGCAGATGCCCTCAGAGGCCAGAAGAGGCCTCCAAACCCCTAACGCTGGAGTTGCAGGCAGTTGTGCGCTGCCTGATGTGGGTGCTGGAAACCAAACGGAGTCCTCGGCAGGGACAGCCCACACTCTTAACTGCTAAGCCTTCTCTGCAGCCTGTCCCGTTTGATTTTGAGACAGGATCTCAGGTAGCCCAGGTTGGCCTTGAACACGCTATGTAGCAGAGGGTGACCCTGATCTAAATTCTGATCATCCTGCCTCCACTGTCCGAGTGCTGTGATCACAGCATGGACCTTTTCCATGTAATACCATAGACCTGCAACCTCTAATAACTGAAGGTTCCAGTAGTTCCAGGGGTTGGTTTGAGGTTGGGGGTGAAAACAGTTGAGCTTTCTTTTGCTTGTTTGTTTATCTTTTGTTTTTTTGAAACAGGGTTTCTCTGGATAGCCTTGGCTATACTAGAACTAGCTCAGCTGGGCTCACTTAGAGATCCACCAGCCTCTGCCTCCTATAGGCATTGGCATCCAGCCTGGCTTTCTTTCTTTTTTAAATAAACTTTATTTTATTTTTTTAATATTTATTATGTATACAATAGTCTGTCTGTCTGTGTGCCTGCAGGCCAGAAGAGGGCACCAGACCTCAATACAGATAGCTGTGAGCCACCATGTGGTTGCTGGGAATTGAACTCAGGACCTTGGGAAGAGCAGGCAATGCTCTTAACCACTGAGCCATCTCTCCAGCCCCCCAGTTTGGCTTTCTTTACATGCTCTTTCAGTGAGCTTCTACCTCAACAAGCCCGAGAAGGGTGGGAGTAGTTTGCACAGGTTGTACTCTCCAGAACAGGACATTCATACTCAAGTACCCACAGGTCTGGACAGCTAGGGATGCTGGGAGAGGTCAAGAAAGTGAATGGATGGCCACTCAGAGAAGTGGCTGGAGAAAGGGTAGACTCCTGGTAGAACTGGGTAGATAGGAAGACCTGATCCCAGCCCAACGTTAGAGGGAAGTTGCATGGCCACTGACTGCTTGGCCGGAGGCTGAAACTGGAACCAGATGTCCCTGTGAATCTCCCAGTGTATCCAGCAGCAATAAACCACATCAGAAGCCTCCCTGACTAATTTCCTGCCTATGTTAGTAGCGTTGGCCACTGTTGTTCGAGGCTTTGTTACTGTTGGGTTTGAGGTTTTTGTTGTCGTTGTTGTTGTATCGGGTATTGAACCCAGGGCCTTGTGCATGCTAAACGACCACTTTATCTCCAAGTTGCATGCCCAGCCATCAGAGTAGCTCTAACAAAACAAAATTAAACTTAAAGAGTCATGAGCTAGGGAGGAACCAGTCCCAAAGTTCCCAGCTCAGCCTGAGACGCATCACCAGCTTTAGGAAGGTTTCTAGCATGCAGACCTCGGCCAGTGTGATCGATCACACAGGCTCTTTGCTGCCTGGCTCCCTGAGAGCTAGGCAGGTGAGTGACTTGGAGTGACTAAAAAGCCCCTGACTTATCCGCTCCTCTTTGCTACCTTCTCACCGGGAGCAAGAGGTGCTGGGAGCTCCTGGGAGATCTCTGCCTTAATTTCCAAGGCCTGGCAGTCAGCCCTGCAGCTGATGCAAGGCCTGGGCCGGGTGAGCTCAGCCTGTTCCTAGCACTAGAAGCCTCTTGTACTTGAAAGCACATCCACTCACTGTTTCCTTCTAGGCCTCTTCCTCCCTGAAGCAGAACAAGATCACCCATGGATCTGAAAGCAGGCTCTTCATAGGCCCTGAACCTTTCCCATCGGCCTCACAGCAGCGCCCTAGGGGACACACCTGATGGAAATAGAGGGCCTATGAAACCCTCAGGCTCTGACCCAGCTCCATCCTCAGCATTCTGTCTTTTTACCTGAGACGGTCCAGGCTTTTCTCCACTTGCCCTCCCTACCCTTCAAAAGGGTTCCCTGCAAGAACCTGTGTATTCACCTAGCAAGCTCTCTTTTCAATAGATAAACAAATTGGCAATCGTGGAAATCTATAGCTCACGTCTGGAGGGGCACTAGGGAAGGAGTACCTAAGAGCAGAACGCGCCATCTCCAAGACTCTCTTCACCTCTGACTTCTGCAGACAGGCTGTAGCTACACAGTGGGGAAAGGTGGGGAACGTGGTAATTTGCAAACTTGGGTTTGGAAAGAGAGCTTCTTTCTCTTGATGTCAGTATACAGTTCAGAGAAGGGTCTAGTAGATCAGTAGGTCCCGGCGAGGCTTGAGTTGTGTGTCTGTCTGTGTTTGCCGTGTTGTTTAGATAGAGTCCCACTATATAGCGCTGGTTGTTATGGAATTCACCATGTAGACCAGGGTTGTCTTGAACTCTGAGGTCTCCCTGCCTCTGATTCCCAGTGCTGTGATTATAGGCGTGCACCACCGTGTGTGTGTGTGTGTGTGTGTGTGTGTGTGTGTGTGTGTGTTCTTCCATGTATAAGGGGAGGCCAGAAGACAATGTCAAGTGTCTTTATCAGTTACTCCCCATTTTGTTTTTGTTTTAATGGGGTCTCTCATTACACCTAGAGTTCTGTTTTGACTGACCAGCTCCTGTCTCTACATCCCCAACACTGGGATCACAGATGCACATAGGTACTGCACCCAGCTTTCATGTAGGTGCTGGGGTTCCCAACTTCACACTCCCCCCGGGCTTCCCTTGTCTTCAGGTCCTCAGTGACAGACAGACAGATATTTGTCTGTTGTGCACAGCATTTCTCAAGAACTTGTTTTCTCGGTTGATGACCCTGCATGGAATTTTCTAGTCTGGCCTGTTCACCGGAGGAAAAATGGCTGGAGTTCTTGACAGGGCTATGCAGTGCGAAGTCAAAGGGACCCTCTCACTAGACTTACAGAACCTCCAGCCTCCAGCTCTCTGCATCTATGCTAGCTCGCGGATCACTGCCCTAGGAAGCTAGAGTGGAGGGCTCCCCCGTACCTACCCATACCCTCAGTGCTCACACTCCAGACATGTCCCTGCCATCTTTTCACATTTGAAAGGCAAAGACCTAAAAAATATGATGGTGGCCTGCCATCCACAGCTGTACATATTTACATGACTCAAAAGCAGTTAACTACTGGCTAGTCACGTAGCTCAGCTGGAAGAGTGCTTAACACTTATGAAGCCCCATGTTCAGTCCCCAGGGGAACACACTGAGCACGTCAGTCATCTCAGCACTCAAGAGGCAGAGGCAGAAGAATCAGGAGTTCAAGGTCATCCTTGGCTGCACAGCAAGTTTGATGCCAACCTGGGCAGCATGAAACCCTGCCATAAACAAAATAAAACACCCCCCCCCCAAATCTAATAAAATGTTCTCCTTGAATAAAAAATAAATAGATTTTTATTAGACAATGTTGGCTTGGGCTGTCATCTTAAAAGAAGTCCAGATTGTCATCTTAGAGGAACTGGGATGGGCTTAGTTTTTTCAACAAACACTTGTCACCAGCAGCATGCAGAGCCCTGACTACCGGGTACTGGGCAGGAATGACAGGTTGGTCCTGGGTTGGAAAAGGCTCCTGCTAAGTAGGGGCCAAGGCTAGGAGGAGGGAGAGGAAGTGGGGAAGGCCAGAGCAGGTCAGTTCCTTGGAAAAAGGACATCTGGTTACACATCTGTCAGCTAGGCCAGCTCGGGGCCAGCCCTTCTCCCTTTCGCTTTTGGTTTATTTGGTGGGAGGAGGAGTGTTGTTGCCTCAGCACACAAGTGGAGGTCAGAGGTTGACTTGGCAAAGATGGTTATCCCCTCCCACCCTGTGGGTTCCACTGTCGTCAAGCTTGGCGGGAAAGTGACCCGACTACCTCAATGGCCTATGCTCCTTTCTGCCATCTGGGGTTCTAATTAGGTACGGTCCCTACTACCTGGACTGTGTCCCCCATTCTTGCTGGAACAAAGAATGGAAGTCTGCTTCGCTCCTGTTCAGGGGCTTGTTTCAGGCAGTTCCACTGTGTAGTTCAGAGTGGACTGGAACTCGCTCTATAACCAAGCTAGCCAAGAACTGTCTACGCTCCTGCCTCAGCCTCTTGAGATGCTGGGATTATGGGGGTGCATCACCATACCCAGCTGAATCCAGCATAGAATTCCTCTGGGGCCAATAACACAAGAGCTCTTAGCCGGGTCCCTCCAGTTTACAGAGTAGGGAGATTTGGATCCCAGTTAAAAAGGTTTTGTGTCCTGGAAAAGGGGCTCCTCCAGGAGAATGAAATTGCAAAGCAGATAGAGCAGATAGGGACACCCCTAAATCCATTCCAAAGTCCCTAGGTAGCTGGAGAAGAGAAGAGAAGAGGAGAGAGAGAGAGAGACAGAGAGAGAGAGAGACAGAGAGAGAGACAGAGACAGAGAGACAGAGAGACAGAGAGAGAGAGAGAGACAGACAGACAGACAGACAGACAGACAGAGACCATTCCCACGATGGCCTAGGAGTGCTGGGCTAATAGAACTGGCAGGCTGCTGAGAATTCCTACCCTCCGGCTTCCTCAGCCAGCACAAAGCCCCAGCTGCTGCTGGGGGGAGAGAAGGGAGGGCACGGGGGACGACGAAACCCCTACCCCCCACCCCCATTCTGTAGCACTAGGACAGGTGCGTCGCTGATCTGGCTCCCAAGCTTGAAGTTGCTCTCCTGCTAGGACTTTGTCAGTAGCAGTTAATTGACCCAAATTCTGAGCTGGCTTGAGAGAAGGGAGCCAGAGTGCCGCCCACGAGGCATCTCTTACGTGGAAGGCCCTCACTTAAGCCTCCTAACCGGAGGCTGATGATGGTGCAGGGACAATTATCTTCCCATGTATTACAGCTCAGGAAGGGTAATCTGCCAGAGGGTGATGACGAACGAAGGCGACCGTGAATGCTCCTGCAGCCCACGTGCCCCCCTCCCCCGCCTCGAATGTACAGATCCCAAGGCCCTGGCTTCCGCCCGGACATCCTTACAAGCCTCCCTGAACCGCCACACCCCAGATTCCCCGGGAGACGGTCCAGAGGTACTGGGGTGCAGCGTGGGCACCAGTGGGAGCCGTGCCCGCCGTGCCAACCCCCACCCCCAGCCAGGCGGCGGCTAAGCTGCCCTTTGTTTCCCGCTGCTCGAGACTTCTGCAGAGTCATGGTCACGTGGCGCTTCCGGCACGGGGTGTTCCAGGCTCCACGCCAGGGCCTGGAGACGCCCCCGCTCTGGGCCAGCCTGTGGGTTGCTGGCTGCCAGCCCAACCCAGAGCCCCTTATCCTTGCTGGGCCCAGGGCCTGCCAAGCAGCTCAGCTCCGGTCACAAAGCCTTTAGCGGCCACTCTCCCAGGCTCCCCTCTGCTCTGTTCAGCCTTCTCTAGTTTTACATCCGGGACTGTCTCCTGGGCTCTTCCCACTCCTATATGTGAAGTGCTTGCCATCACCTTCTCTTGCCTCCAGAAACCCTGTAGAGTAACTAGGTGTCACACAAATCCTCAGTCTTCATTCCACTTAAGGAGGTGGTTGTGTCTCCTTCCCTTCCTTGGCCACAGCCAGCAAGCATTCACAAACCAGCAAGCAAAAACAGATGTCAGTTTATTGGGCTGGGCCTCCACCTCTTAGACGGACAAAAGCCTGAACCTGGCAGAAATGTATTCTGTCCCTCTGCAGCCTAGCCCATGGAGAAGGCAGGCCCACAGGACATCGCTCTTAGGAACTGTGAGGCCTTCTGGGGAAGACCTCTGATTCTCAGCACGTTCCAGAATTCATCCACGAGGCTGGAGCAATAGCTCAACAGTTAACAGTGTAAACTGCTCTTCCCAGCACCTACATCTGGCGGCTCACACCCCTTCCCGCCATCTCCAGCTCCAGGGTATCTGGTGCCTCATAGGACACAGGCCCTCACATGCAGGTACCCACACATAGGCACACCTACTGTAATACTAGTAATTGAGAGGGGGGAAAGGTATTAAAAAAGAATGCAATCAGTAAATGTTTATTGAGAGTATACCATGTGCTGGTAAACTAGCCCCTCCCAGAGTGTGTTAATCCCCCCCAACAGTGCGGTTAAAGGAGAGGCAGCCTCCCCAGGCAGCCCTTCTCAAAGGTCTGTCACTTCAAACCTGGGGGGACTTTGGAGTGGAGGGCTGTCAGGGGAAATAAAGCAGCCCAGAGTGGGAGGGGAGGCTGAAGGGGCACACCGCATGCCAAGGGTGGAGATGTGTGCCGCCGTTTCCTCAGGGCTTGGTGGGGAAGAGCAGGCAGGTGAATCCCCGGCTGCCACTGTGTCTGTCCACAAGGGGCAGTGGGTGCTTGGTGTAGTGCTGAACCATGGCGGCCACGGAGGAGAAGAGCTGCAGAAGGAGGCGGGGCGTCTGTGGGCCTCTTGAGCTTTATTCTGCCAGCCACTTTCTAAGGCAACCTCGGGGCCTAGCAGGGGAGTTGGCCGACAGTTTTTTCTAGATATTTTTCTTCCTGGTGTGCCATGAGACTGCAATGCCATTTTGCTGTCAGGTTTCAAGCCTGCAGCTACCCTGCTGGGCTCTGATGATGGCCAGGCTCGGGTTTCCAGAGCTAGGTGACAATTGCTTTAGGTCTAGGCCTCTGCCCTGGTCTTTCTCAAGGGAAGCTGAGTGATGGGTAGCTTTGATAGGCTGAATTCTACCAGTTGCTGGGGAGAAATCCCTTGGAGATTTTTGCCCTCCTCCCAGATGGTCTCAGTGCCCTCACCTTGACCCTATGAAGACTGAACCCATGGCGGGAGGAAGTACTTCCCCCAGAACAAGGTGGGTCTCTTTCTATAGTGCCAGATGTCTGCGAAGATGTTCTGGCCTCTGTCTTCTGATGCACTTGCACTGTAGACCAGGCTGACCTCAAACTCACAGAGAAACCACCTACCTCTGCCTCCCGAGTGCTGGGATTAAAAGTGTGTGCTGCCACCATGCAGCTTAATTTTGTTTTTACACACCATGCAGCTTAATTTTGTTTTTACACAGGATCTCACTGTGTACCTCTAGCTGGCCTGGATCTAAAGAGATCCATCTGCTTCTGCCTCCCAAGTGCCATTAAAGGTGTGTGGCACCATGCCCGGCTACCTTGCTTTGTTAGATTTGTTAGATGGGTATGAATGTTTTACGTATGAGCACCCAGGCATGCAGTGCCTGCAGAGGCCAGAAGAGGGCAGTGAATCTTTCAGAACTGGGGTTATGGACAATTGTAAGCTGCCATGTGGGTACTGGGAGCTCAACTTGGGTCCAAACCAGTAAGTGCACCTAACCACTGAGCCATCCCTCCAGCCCCCACCTTGGTTTTTGAGACAAGGCCTCTCAACTGGCTAGGAGCTCACTATGGAGGCTGGATGGCCAATGAGCCCAAGATCTGGATTTCTACCTCCCCAGCACCAAGATTATAAACCCAAGCCACCACACTTGATTGATTTTGCATGGGCTCTGGGGGACAAACTCAGATCCTTATATTGCAAGGCTTATAGACAGAACTGTCTCAGAGGCCCCCGCCCTCTGTCATTTCTGCTCAACCCAGGGTGGGGGCCAGAAGCAAACTGTGTGTTTCCCCCAGACACACACATGCTCTTGGCCAGGCCCAGGGTGCTGCACTGTGGTCCACCTTGCTGATTTGGCCCATGGTTCCTCCAGCACCCACCTCCTCATGATTCCTGCCCTCCCGGCCCAGGACATAGTGGTGTCCGCCATCCAGTTGCCGGATGGGAATGTTGAAGACCCGGCCTTTGAGGAGCACTGCCAGAGTGAAGGGCTGTGAACTGTGAGGCCCAGAGCTGAGACGCACAGTATAGGCTCCGTCCTGTGGAGGAGACCCCACCATGAACTTCACCTTCTGATTGCCTAAGCCCAGCTGAGCAATCATGTTCTGTGCCTCCCTGACCCTCCTCCTGCTGCCAGCCTAATCAGCCGCGGGCAGTGAATAGAAGGGATTTCAGAGAAGGCTAGGAGTGCACAGATGCCCACCTTTTGGAAGTGAAGCAGGGCTCTCTCAACAGCTTGGCGGTCACAGTTCCCTGAGTACCAAGGCTGACCACGGAGGCTCCTATCCTATATAATACACAGAGTCACTCAGAGATGTGTTCAAGCACTCGGTAGGGCATGGAGGGCAGAGAACCCTGCTGTACAACTATTTGTGTTTACATCTGCCAGCCGCAGACTGAGCCTGCGAGCAAAACCAAGTAGTGTCTGGGCCCGGAGTACAGCATGGGGGAGCTGGACACTGTGTTCAGTGTGTGTTCCTTGTGGTGGTCCAGGCCTCAGGCCAGGAGTGCTCACCCACAGTCTGCCCCCAGCTTCTGCTCACCTCGGCAGCAGAGGTGCTCGGGGCAGGGACTATAGAGGAAGCAGACAGCCTCCGCCCTGCTGAGAGAAGCAGAAAAGAGAGTTGGAGCCAGGAAGGGATTGGGTAAGACTTTATGGGCAGGGGCAGCAGCAGAGGGCGCCATGCCAGTCTGTTCCCAGGCTGGGCACTCTTGGAGGACCCACCAGACAGTCCTTGCGTGACATCCAAATGAGAACTGATCTTGGGACACACACTAGCAGCTTCCCGATTTAGTGCAGACCCTGGGAAATGCCCAAGAAAGTCCTCTCAGGCCTGACCGTGGCAGAAATCAGAGCTGCAAGGACCCCCTTGATGAAGTGAAGTGGGGCCTGGGAACCCGGGGGTGGTCTGTTGTCTGCAGGACTGGGAGGGAGGGAGTGGGAGCCCTAGCAGAAGTGTCCCATTCAGGCTGTAAGTGAATACTCACCTTTCAACGTGGTATCCACCGTTCCCTGGGACACAGGAGGCCTGGTCAGATGAGAGCTAGACTTCCAAGCTACTACCCACGTCCAGAAGCCACACCCTGGCCTCCTCCCGCCCTTGAACACTATTTTCTTACCTTCCAAGACTCCCGGTGAGCAACCATGGACCTGCACAGGATAAATTGGTAGCAGAGCTCAGATTTTTTTCTTTTCTTCTTTTTTAATATTATTTTTGAGTGGCTGGAGAGATGACTTAGAGGTTAAGAGCACTGGCTACTTTTCTAGAGGTCCTGAGTTCAATTCCCAGCAACCATATGGTGGCTTACAATCATCTGTAATGAGATCTGGTGCCCTCTTCTGGCCTGCAGGCAGACATGCAGACAGGATACTGTATACATAATGAATAAATAAATCTTTTTAATAAACATTCTTCTTGAGATAGGGTCTCACTATGCAGCATCAGCTGACCCAGAACTCTACGTAAACCAGATTGGCCTTGAACTCACAGAGATCTGCCTGTCTCTGCTGCTCAAATGCTGGGACTAAAGAAAGGTGTTTGCTACCACGTCTGGCCTCTGGGGTTTCCTTTCTTAGTGAACTAAGTGCCCCAGGGTTTTCCCATTGTTGTCACTTACTTGGGCAATCCAGATGTTCTTGGCAGAGGTTCTGGGGGTATCGGGGCTTTGGAGCTTGGAGTCCTAGTCAAGGCTGGGACTAAAACAGAGAGGGCAGGTAGGGTTTGGCTGGGGACCAGGCAGGGAAGTCTAGGCTGACCAGACATGACTCAGAACAGTCTAGCGTTCTAGTTCTGTTCCCTTTGCCCTGGACTCTCCTGAGCCCTTTGAATCATAGGGAGATACCAGCTTGGTGGCCCAGCTACATCAGATGAGAAGCTCCACCCAGCCCTTGGCAGGGACAGTGTGGGTCCCCCTGGACTAAAGGCAGAAATAAAGATAGCCAGGCAGGGTTTGGAGGGGACAGAAATGGTGGGGTCAAGAGAGACTGTGCTCATGGGTAGCTGAGGGCTTTGGGGACGGGATGGGGCAGGCGCTTGCTTACGTGGCTCCGGCTCACACTCCAGGTAGATGTCCTCATTGTGTTTCTCTTCAAGGTCTGTTACCTAAGGTATGGGACCATGGGCTTCACTAGACTTGTGGTGCCTTTTAGGAATAAGAAGGGTGGCCAGGAGGTGGTGGCGCATGCCTTTAATCCCAGTACTCGGGAGGCAGAGGCAGGTGGATCTCTGTGAGTTCAAGGCCAGTCTGGTCTACAAAAACTAGTTCCAGAACACCTAGGACTATTACACAGAGAAGCCCTGTCTTGAAAAACAAAACAAAAACAAACAAAAAAACCTCACAAAAGCAAAACAAAACACACACACATAAACAACAACAAAAAAACAAAGAGGGAAAAAGCTGTGCCTCAGCTAGTGGGAAAGGGGGACATGAAAGAAGCCACTGATTAGAGAGGGGTAGCTCAAGGCACTGCACTCCTCCTTATCTGCACAGTAGGGGCCTCTCTTCAGTGACTTCTCTTTTAGGGGTGCCCACAGAGAGTGGAGGAGAGGCTCTGGGTGACACCCCAGGACCACTGACTTATCCCTGTGGGAGAGGGAAGGACTCTGCACCAGACCTTTCCCCCCAGGCTACCCAGGTGCCCATCCACACCTATCAGCTTTCTAGAAAACTTCCCTAGATTACGGGATAGAGAAGGAGCAGCTCACCACTCTAGCAGGTGCTCCTCGCCCTGGAAGGAAGAGGGAGAATCAGCACTCATGAACATTGGCGGGCGAGGAGCATCCTGGGCCCCCTTAGGCACAGTGCCCCTCAGAACTAGCTCTGGAGACCCAGGGGATCACACTCCATTTGCTCATCCTCTGTCTTTGCAACTCTGAAATATCACCAGACTTGACCTCTCACTGAATTTTCTAGACTTTACTCCAGATGACTTCATGGTAGGGAAAAACAAAACAAAACAAAACAACACAGCCACCCTCAAGGTCATGAAGGTTTTTCAGCAACTAAGAAGAGGAAGATGGACCGTGCCTCACGTAAGCTGTTTGGCCTTGGGCGGGAAACCGTAAACTCTCCTGTAACCTGTTTGAGGTAGGAAGGTTCAAGCAGTCCATCCCCATCCTGACATCCTAGGGCTCTGGGTCACTGGCAAGTCTCTGGACACTGGAGGCAATCATGGCATGGATAGACGCAGAGTGGTGGCCCCAGAGGCCCCCAGTGATGAGGGACAGTATACATAGCAAGGGCCTTAGATTTGGCCTCTTCATTCTAGGTGCCCCTCACCTGATCCAGAGATCACAGGGCCTGGAGGTCAGGGCCTCTGCCTTTGAACTGCCTGGGGCACGGCAGTTCATGTCTCTGGGCCTGTCTCCTCACTGTCTCCCTAGTGGTAACAATACTTATACTGACTGCCTCGGGGCTGGGCAAGCGAAAAGGATGCCGGTTCTAGCCTGTGGTGGAGAAGTCTTCCCTCCCAATGTGCAGCCAGGGAAAGAGGGAACACTCTGCTTTACCTCGCTTTCCAAAACCAGGTCCCTGCTTTGGGGTTTCAGGCTGCAGGTTCATGGCCGTCTTCAGCTGTGGGAATGATGGGGTTAGTGAGGGAGGGAGGAAGTGAGGAGCGAGGAGGCTGGGGTGGGAGTGGTAGAGCTATGTGTGTGCTCCTTTCAAATCCAACACCGACTGTTAGCGTGCCTGAAGTCAGTGCAGAAGAGCATGAGTTCAAGGCCAGCCTGGGCTCCAGGAGACCCTCTCCCCCAGAAAACCCATCCAAACAAATACCAAACACTACAAGAGAGGTGCAGAAGGACAACACTTTCTTTACTGTGAACTTTCCCTGTGTGTTTGTTTCTTTATATTTAGTCTATAAAATACAAAAGCAAAGGGATAGCTTTCAAAACGGGTAACCAGATCACAGTGGGAAAGGGAGCTGGGAGTGAGGACAGCTGACCGCTCTGCCCAGAGAGGGCTCCTAGGGCCCAGAACCTAGTTGAGGGCAAGCTGAGCTTCCATCCAGCCCCAGCAAGGATGGACAAGAGGAGGAGAGGAGCAAGAGCCCTGTCAAGCAGTGGGTGGATACGAAAGGAACAGAAGGATCCTCTAGGCAAGTGGGAGGAGCTCCTCAGGGTTATTGGACTCTGGCTTCTGCTGCATGGGCACCCGAGGTTTCAGGGCTTTTAGACTGTAAAGGTGTAGTGGGGGTGAGGCTGGCTTACGAGACCTCCGTAAGATTCACTCACCGGGAAATGGTAGCCAGAGGCAGGGCGCGAAGGGAACGAAGGATTTGTGGGGAGTCCTCTGGCCACGGTAGGCTGAGGCAGGGATGGCGATGATTTGGACGGACCGAGAGGCCCAGGACGATCTGGAAAAGACTGTGCTTTGTGGACTAGGGAGAGGGAGGGAGCTCTTCCCTAGTCTGTTCAGTTCTCAACACTTCCCACCTAGCCCCCATCTCTCCCTCCCTCCTCCTGTCCCCTCTACTTATTGGCTTCTTGACAGCCCCATCTCCATGGCAACTGGAGACAGTCAGCTTCCCTGCCCCCACCTGACTGAGCCCAGGGAGTGAGAGATGCCAGTGGTGGTGGCTTTTCAGGGCACTCCCACCCTGGCTGGAAAGCTGCACAGAGAATTTAGAGGGGGGAATGCAAGGCCCTAGGGACTGGGTCGGGCTTCCTGCTTTGTCGATGTTGCCTTGGTTACCTCCCTCCTGCCTCCTTCTCATTCTCCCTCTTTCCAGTTTTTTCCCTCCCTTCTTTCCTTGTTTGCCCAGTCAAGAGGATTCTGTTGCCGTCAGTTGAGGTCCTTCCCTACCCCAGCTCAGGCAAGGGAGGAGAGCTTGCTTCTCCTGGACTCCTCCATGGTTTGGCACTCTTGCCCTGACCCAGCCTCCCAGCCTCTCCTTCCTGGATCCTCACCCAGATACAAGGAGTCCTCTTTAGAGCCAAGAGACTGTGCAGGGGCCAGGCTGAGGGGCGCAACCTCGCAGGGGGGCAGCTCATATTTATCCTCCTCTTCTACCTCCTCCTGAGCCTTCAAGAAGGGATGCTGGTGGCACAGGGAAGATGGGGGGGATGAAACATGTCAGGCTCCAGGAGCCAATGCTTTCCTTCTCTACTCCAGCCCCCGTCTTCAGCAATTGGCCTTACCCTGTGTCTCCAAGTCTCTGGGTCCAGCAGGAAAGATGGGCTTGGTATATTTTTTCTCCAAACTGGGGTGTCTGGATAGATAGACTGGGGTGTCTGGATAGACAGACTGGAGTGTCTGGATAGACAGACTGGGGTGTCTGGATAGACAGACTGGGGTGTCTGGATAGACAGACTGGTTTTGCTTCATGCCACCCACTTCTAGCACAAGGCTTTACTCTCTCTGGTAAATAACAAACCATCTGCCCTTAACTATGGGCTACTACCCCACAGCTAAAGGAACCCATGAAAATGGATATTTCTAGCAGCAGAAGCAATGAGACAGGGGTGTTGAAACATGCAGACCCCTGCAGGTGCTTGTTCCACCTATGGATGGTTCTTGACCCTACACCAAAGGCAGGTAAGAGAATCAGGCTTGAGGGCTAAGCCTTGCTGGACAATCGATGGGACAGGTTATCTAGGGTCACTTGGAAAGATCCAACCTTGGGGGACCAGGGTCTGCTGGGGTCCTGTGACCCAGTGTCACTTACCTACACATCTGGCAGGTGGCAGTGGTGGCCCCAACCTGTAAGCAGACTCTACTCAGCTCTGTCCAAGGGGACCCTTTGTTGTATCAGGGTGACACCGCACTCTAGACTATTGACACCTTTAACTACGAATGTTCCCTGCAGACGCTGTGTGACATGGTGGACTTGAGATCAGAGCAATGGAAAGAAGAGACTGGAGGGAGGGGCAGAGTTAGCGGCCTTTGGTGCCCAGCTGGACGAGCTGGTACCCTAGGGAAGCTGGCCACAGTGCTGGCAGAGTGGAAGCTCACAGATGTTCAGTCAGATGGGGCAGAAAGAGATGCCTTTTGCAGAGAAGGAAGACACTTGCTTTAAGCGAAGACAAGGGGACACACAGGAGAAAGAGGCGAACTCACCGGGCCTTGCCGCCACTGAACCTGTCCTAGAAGGGAGCAGAGGAAGTGGTCAGTACAGCTGGGACTCCCCCTGCCTAGAGTCCTGCATCTCTAGAGTCTGAACAGCCATAAGTGCCTGAGGCTCCTCTGGAACTAAGTCTCACCATGGCAAGGTAGATGAGCTGAGCCCTTTTGCCTCTCCAGAGCCTAGGAGCTGCCACAAATGTCCTGAGGGACAAGGGCTTATTATTTCTGTTATTTGCATATTCTAAGTATTGGGAAGGTGTCCGCCTCTACCTGTGGTCTCCCACCCCAAATGGACTTTGTCCAGGACACTCCCAGGGCCCCCTGCTCTCCCTCTCACGGCTGTGGTCTCCAGCTTTTCTACCGAGCTAGAAGACCTAAGATGGCCCATGTTCGGGTCTCGGAGAGAATCGCCTTTGCAGATCTGTATGGGTTACATGAGTGGACGGATCCCTGGCTGTCACTTTTCCGGGTCCTTTACTCTTGTTTTCACTTGTTGGTGGGTGGTGACCACCAATCTGAGAAGTTAAAGCTTAGGGAAAATTCAGAACCTCTCATATTTCATGTGACTGCTTTATTCTCTAATGGAGGTGCCTGTCATTCATCTATTTACCAAGCTGGGTGTGGTGGCGCACACCTTTAATCCCAGCACTCAGGAGCCAGACACAGGCGGATCTCTGAGTTTGAGTCTAGCCTGGTCTACAGAGCGAGTTCTAGGACAACAGGGATACACTGAGAGACCCTGTCTCTAAAAGAGCAGCCAACCAACAAAACAGCAACAACACAAATCTACTTATCAAACATCTAGGGCTGGAGAGATGGCTCAGAGGTTAAGAGCACTGCCTGCTCTTCCAGAGGTCCTGAGTTCAATTCCCAGCAACCACATGGAGGCTCACAACCATCTATAATGAGATCTGGTGCCCTCTTCTGGTCTGGTGGCATACATGCAGACAGAACACTGTATACATAATAAATAAATAAATCTTTAAAAAAAAAAATCTAGTACCCCCTGGTCGCTGTTCCAGGTGGCGCGGAGGCTCCAGAAAACAGCAAGCCTTGCCGTTTCCTCACTGGACTCTCAAAATAGCTTCCTGATGCAAGCACCAGTTTCACGGTCACTGTCGAAGGAGGATGCTCAGCCTGTTAGTCACCTCTTATTGCAGCAGCAGTGCCAACACCAAGAGGTTTAAACAACAGAGATTCCATTTCCTCCCAGCTTGGTTTCTGGTGTGGCCCCTGTTCCGGGCTTGGATTCCACTACTCTTTGTGTGTCTTTGTGTGGTCTCATGCCTGTGTGCACAGAGGGAGGCTGAGCTGGGCCTTATTTCTTCTTATAAAGACACAAGACCACAGCATCAGGGCCTTACTTTTACGACCCCACTTAATTGCCTCCCTAAATGCTCTAGGCCCACTGACAGCCACTAGGACCAGAAGAGGGGAAGCTCCACTCAGTCCTTAATGTTGAGAAACTGCTGGGCTGGGGCGGAGCTCAGTCGACACAGCACTTGCCTAGCACACACAGAGCCCTTTCTTTGATCCCCTCGTGCCCTATAAAAACTAAAGGTGGTGGTGCACACCTGTAATTCCAGCAGGAAACTAGAACTCAAGGCCATCCTCGGCTGCTTATCACATTCAAGCCCAGCTTGAGCTACTTAAAGACCCTGTCTCAATAAACAAAGAACAAAATTTTTAGAAGCCTCGAAAAGTCACTAGAGTAACTCAACAGGGAGCCCAGGTGGAAGTGGGGGGAATGGAGAAGACGTAGGATCAGTCCCACCTGAAACTAGGTTCCACCTGGCTCAGCACTCTTCCCTATTCGAACCAAGAGACAAGGAGCGATCTTTCTCATTGCCTCTTGCTTATACAAGAGGAGAGCAAGGTCTGGAATCACTAACTATGGGAACAAAGTCTACAGGTCAGACTGAGTGGAACATTCTAGATACCACCCCAGACCAACCTGAACTGATAGAATTTCCCAGTGGTACCATTCTCCCACCCTCATCTCAGCTACTCTTTCCTGCTCAAGCCTTTGCATAGGCAAATTGCAGGGCCTGGGAGCAGGGAAGGACCACAGGGAGGAGGACAGAGTCTGTGTCTTCTCCACAGCTGCGCAGAAGTGAAGGGGGAGGGGAGCAAGGGACCTGCTTCAGCAGCCTCGCCGGGGGGGGGGGGGGGGGGGTTGGATGTCCCCTTTCTCTGACTGGGATTGCTTTGCTCACACCACAACTGTCCCTCTGGATGAATTCCTAGATGGGATTCCAAGGGCTCCCGTTCTGACGGTCGACACCCTCACTGGCAGCACCAGAGCGTCCATTTCATGGTGTTTTCAGAGCACAAAGTGAGTCCTCAGAGTCCTGAGGTCTCATTTACTGATATCCAATGTGAACAGTCCATAATTTAGGCCAGGATAGTCAGCTAACCCTTAGGGAACACAAAGCCAGTTCCTCCACTTGCTCTGCCACTGGAGGGCTTATTTAAAAAGTCTTAGGTCCCCAGATGCTCTCCAAGACTACAAGAATTAGATGCCTCAGGCAAGAGCTGGGGTTCACTCTATCTATAAAGGCATCATCTCCTCTGAAGTCAAGTCTGAGGAGTCTTGCTCAGTAGATCTGGGTATGGCTTCTCATAGGCCATTTTGGAGTCTCCTATAGGCCTTAGCTCGTTAATACAGGGCTCTCCTGCAGAGGCAGAATGACAGAGACCCAGCCCCTGAAGGGCGGGCGGCTGGAGTGACGGAGACAGCAAAGAGAAGGTTAGCTTCTCTAAATTTTGTTTCATTTTGTGTGGACGGGAACATTAGCAGAAGAGATCATACAGTGCAGAGGTGGCTCAAGACTGCAATCCAGGCTGAGGCAGGAGGATCACGGAGAATTCCAGAA
The DNA here is from genome assembly GCF_903992535.2 of Arvicola amphibius. Classification (NCBI taxonomy): domain Eukaryota; kingdom Metazoa; phylum Chordata; class Mammalia; order Rodentia; family Cricetidae; genus Arvicola; species Arvicola amphibius. The sequence continues at coordinate 75,200,796 of NC_052048.2, read as the reverse complement.
CGATGTGAGATTAAATCTCAGAACAAACAATAAAACCCAGAAGAGATCCGTCATTGGCAGTGCTTTCTGGACGTTCAATTAGATAATGACATGAACTCAGGACGCCATAGCTGAAGCTGTAGTTGCCCCAAAATGGAGGAAGTGGCTAGGTTGGGTTTAGGTCCTGGTATCAGCAGAGGGAAGGCAGCAACCGGAAGGCCTGGGGTGGCTTCTGTGGACCTGAAGGAACACAGGAGAGCAGGCTGTGGCCTAGGGTCTCAGGAAGTGCAGTGTGTAGAGCCAGAGCCTCTGAGGCGCTGGTGTCTGGGCTCCCGGAAGACTGAGGGAAACAGGAATCAACCTATCGGGCTACTGGGCATGGCAGTTATCTTTAGGGGGGTGGCAACCACACTACGAATGTTTCCTTCAATTCACAGAAGTCAGACACCTTCCAAGCCTGATAGACAGACAGGTGCTGGCATTGTGCCAGCAAGATGCCCCATGCCAGGCCTTAAGCCAGAAGTAGGTCCTAAGAGAAATGTCCCCAAGGCAGCATAGTGACAGATGGACTCTCTCCAGAGGTTGCTGGGGCTGAGAGAGGTAGTCAGATGGTCAGTGCTCTATGTCTGCACCAAGCATGCCTCTTCCAGGTCGGCTTGACCATTTCTAGAAGGTTCTCTGGTCTTCCTGGAGATGCTGTGAGCTATAGAATATTTTTTTAAAGATTTATTTACTATGCTTATAGTCTTCTGCCTGCATGTATGCACCAGATCTCATTACAGATGGTTGTGAGCCACCATGTGGTTGCTGGGAATTGAACTCAGGACCTGTGGGAGAGCAGCCAGTGCTCTTAACCATTGAGCCATCTCTCCAGCTCCCGCTATAGAATATTTTTGCCCTCCCAATTTATTGAGCACAACAAGATTCTGAACACAGTGTCCTAACCTGCTGCTTCTAAACATGAGACCAGCGTGGGCTACGTTAAGACCTTGCCTCAAAAACCAGACCAAACCATCCTGCGGCGGTAATGCCCACCTGTAACCCTAGAATTTGGGAAGAGGAATCAGGAAGATCAGAGTAAGGGTCATCCTTGGCTACTTACTCAGTTCAAGGCCAGCCTAAGCTACAAGAGAACCTAGCCCAAAACAGGGTTGTTGAGATGACTTATCAGATAAAGTCGCTTTCGATAACCTGTTTGATACCCAGAACCCACATAAAGGAAGGAGAGAAACAGCTTCCACAAGGTGTCCTCTGACCTCCATGTGCTCTCTGGCACACAAACACGAAATAATGTCAGGCTGGGGAGACAGATCAGCAGGTAAGAGGGCCTGAGTTTGGTTTCCGCATCCTCGTCAGATGGCTCCCAACAACTTTTTAAACAAGTGTTTATGTATATATTTTACGTATATGGGTGTTTTGTCTGCATGTACATTGGCATACCAGAAGAGTGATGTAGGAGGGTCTTCTATCTATCTGTTGCTTTCATTGGTTAATTAATAAAGAAAACTGCTTGGCCTGATAGGTCAGAACATAGGTAGGCGGGGAAGACAGAACAGAATGCTGGGAGGAAGAAGGCAGTGAGACAGTCGCCATGAAGCCAGCCACCAGGTCAGACATGCTGAATCTTTCTTGGTAAGCCACTACCTCATGGTGTTACACAGATTATTAGAAATGGGTTAATCAAGATGTGAGAGCTAGCCAATAAGAGGCTAGAGCTAATAGGCCAAGCAGTGTTTAAATGAATACAATTTGTGTGTTGTTATTTCGGGTGTAAAGCTAGCCATGCGGGAGCCGGGCGGGACGAAAAGCAGTCCTGCCTGCAGCTCATCACTACAGAAGAGGATATTGGATCCCATGGGACAACAGTTATAGACACTGTGAGCCATCTTGTGGGTGGTGAGATTTGAACTCAGGGCCTCTGGAAGAACAGCTAGTGCTCTTAACTGCTGAGTCATCTCTTCAGTCCCAGCAACCACTTCTAATTCTAGCTCCAGAGAATCCAATGCCTTCTTATAGATGGACACACACACAATCTAAAATAATTAAATAAATATTTTTAAATCAATCAAGCTGGGCATGGTAGCTCATGCCTTTAATCTCATCATTTAAGAGACTAAGGAAGAGGCAGGCAGGTCTCTGTGAGATCCAGGCTAGCCTGGTCTACGTAGCAAGTTCCAGGACAGCCATGGCTACATAGTAAGACCTTGTATCAAACAACAACAAAAACCAATCAGCCAATATTCCTCCCTTGGAGCCCTTCCCACTATTAGGTGTTCTCTCTCACTTTTTCTTAATAAAACTGTTTGCTTTGCTTTTGTTATTGTTGTTGCTGCTTGTGGGCAGCGACACTGACCCGAGACTTTCGCAGAGGCCCTGATGAAAGGACAAAGGGAGCTTTAGTTCTGTGTCCTTGTCCAGCCTCGCAAGGCTGGTCCAGGCCTGGAGGTAGGGCTTCAAAGAAGTCAAGGTTGCAGCTTCCGGGGACCGATTCTTTCCCTTCGGCTGTGGCTATCAGTCTTAAGGCAGCCGTGCTGGAGGTACCCAGTGTTCTCTTTGCCAGCATTGTCCGACAGCTCCCTGCTGACCTTGTCCCATTCCCCGCTGTGAATAACAATAAACTTGCTTGTCATAAGTCAGTAGCTTATGGGAGACCTTCTGACCCAGCCGTTGCTTTGTCTTCTTTATTTCTCATCTTAGTCCTCCCATTTGACACTCAGTCCCTTATCCTTGCTGGTTCAGGTCAGCTGTTCTTATGGTTTTTGACACAGGATCTCACTGTGTATCCCTGGATAGCCTGGAACTCGCTATGTAGACCAGGGTAGTCTTGAACTCACGAGATCTGCCTGCCTCTGTCTCCCGAGTGTCAGGATTAAAAGTGAGTGCTATTGCACCCAACTGTTTTTGTTTTTGTTTTAAGTCAAAGTCAGATTAAGGCATAATGGTGTGCCTCTGCAACCCCAGGAGCTGGTAAACAGAGGCAGGAGGTTCAAGACTACCCTCTGCTACATAGCAAGTTCAAGGTCAGCATGGGCTTCATGAGACCCTGTCCCAAAACAAAACAGAAGTCAATCAATCAAGAAAAACAAAACAGGAGAGAAAGAGGTGGTGTGGATTTCCAGCATAAAGAAGCCAGTGCTCTAAAGGCAGGGCCTGGGAGTGGGGAGCCAGGCTCAAGGCCAGACCATGGGGTGAGGAGCCAGAGTCTAAATTGTTCCAGTGGAGACACAGTGGCCTACTGAACTCCTTCTTCCACGGGGTTCAAGCCAGTGCCAGTCCCAGAGGGATGTGGTCTGCCTCAAGGAGAGGGGGCCAGCGTGCCCTAGTGAGTGGAGATGGTAGTTTAGTACAAGCTGCTAGTGGCCCCTTTCCCTCCCACACCTTTGTCCTCCCAGGCCGGGGACTCAGCTGACTAATGACGCATTTGATGGTCAAAAGACAAAGGGACAACTCCCTAAGGAGGCTGTGTTCCCTGCTCTCCCGCACCCCCCCCCACCCCGCTCATGCTCATTTATCACTGTGGGGTGGCAATCCTTGCTCCAGCTCCCCCAAAAGTGGACAGACAGCTTAGGGTGCAATGACTTTGTCTTCCAGCTTTTCTCCAGGGTAGTTCTCTGGGTTCAGTCAGATTCTCCAGAGTCGAGGTTTTGGCCCCCGGATTAAAGTGCACAGGTTGGGACGGCCCTGCTTGCCTCTGCCCTGCAAGGTGGTATATCTCTGTCTCACTCACCTGCGCTGCCCTGCCCTGCCCTGTATGACCCTCCGTGGAGCTGGCCATGTCCCAGCTGGGCTCGAAGCCCTGCATGAGTCCCCACCATGCCTCTAATGGACACCATGTGATTCTTACTGCCTTCTCAGAGTGGGACTGCCCTGCTTCTGCAGCCTGGCTCCTTCACTGCTTCCCACTGGCTCACTAACACTAGGCTTGCCCTGTGCTTCTAGAATGTCTTCAGAAACTGGTTAGAAGAGACTGAGAGCTTTAGTAAGGCTTGGAAGAATACAATAACAACAACAACAAAACAAAACAAGCATAGGCATGTGTGTGTGCCTGCCTATGCATTTTGCATGTGTTTGTGCCTGTGTGTGTGCATGTGCCTGCCTATGTGTTTTGCATGTGTGTGTATGTATGTGTGTGTGCATGCCTGCCTGTGCGTTTTGCATGTGTGTGTGCCTGCCTATGCATTTTGCATGTGTGTATGTATGTATGCATATGTGTGTGCCTGCCTTTGTGTTTTGCATGTGTGTGTGAGTGCCTGCCTATGCGTTTGCATGTGTGTATGCATGTGTCTGTGCTTGCCTATGCATTTTGTGTGTATGCATGTGTGTGCCTGCCTATGCATTTTGTGTGTGTGTATAAGCATGTGTGTGAGCAACTGCCTATGTGTTTTGCGTGTGTGTATGCATGTGTGTGTGTGTGCCTGCCTATGCATTTTGCATGTATGTGGTGCAGCACATGTGCACAGGCATGTGGAGATCTGAAATGACATCTGGTGTCTTCCTCCATTACTCTTGACTTTGTTTACTTTAAGTTTTAAAAGATTTATTTTGGGGGCTCGAGAGATGGAGCAGGAAGTTAAGAAGATTTGCTGCTCTTTCAAAGAACCCAGGTTCTGTTCCCAACACCCATGTGGCAGCTCACAACCGTCTGTGACTACAGTTCCAGGGGCCCAACACCCTCCTCTGACCCCCTCAGGCACTGTACATGTGTGATACACTTACATACCTGTAGGCAAAACACTCATACACATCTTTAAAAAGACTTATTTAATGTGTTTGTTTTTCGTATGTCTGCACGTGTCTGTGAACATGTTTTAGCTGGGCAACCTGGAGCTGGAGTTACAGGCCGCTGTGAGTCAGCCAATGTGGGTGATGCCGAACTCGGGTCCCTGCAGAAGCAGCAATGACCTCATCTTAAGTGCCACACCATCTCTCCGGCTCCTTCAATGTCTTTTTGTTTTGTTTTCTCAAGTTAGGGTTTCTTTGTGTGACAACCCCCAATGTGTCCTAAAACTCACTCTGTAGACCAGGTTGGCCTAGAACTCACAGAGATCTGCCTGCTTCTGCCTCCCAAGTGCTGGGATTAAAGGTGTGTACCACCTCCTGACTTTGAGAAGACATTTTTTTTTTTAATCAAGACAGGGTTTCTCTGTGTAACAGCCCTAGCTGTCCTGGAACTAGTTCTGTAGATCAGGCTGACCTCAAATTCACAGCACAGACACTGAGAGAAACAATTAATAAATGAGACCTCCTGAATCTGAAAAGCTTCTGTAAAGCAAAGGACATGGTGAGTAAGACAAAACGGCAGCCTACAGAATGGGAAAAATCTTCACCAACCCCACATCAGACAGAGGACTGATCTCCAAAATATACAAAGAACTCAAGAAATTGGACACCAAAAAAAAAATCACATAATCCAATAAAAAAATGGAGTACAGACCTAAACAGAGAATTCTCAACAGAGGAATCTAAAATGGCTGAAAGACATTTAAGGATGTTCAACATCCTTAGTCATCAGAGAAATGCAAATAAAAACAACTCTGAGATTCCATCTTACGCCTGTAAGAATGGCCAAGATCAAAAACACTGAAGACAAGTTATGCTGGAGAGGTTGTGGGGCAAAGGGATCACTTCTGCATTGCTGGTGGGAATGCAAGCTGGTACAACCCTTTTGGATGTCAGTGTGGCAATTTCTCAGAAAATTAGGAAACAACCTTCCTCGAGACCCAGCAATACCACTTTTAGGTATATATCCAAAGGATGCTCAATCGTGCCACAAGGGCATTTGCTCAACTATGTTCATAGCAGCTTTGTTTGTCATAGCTAGAACCTGGAAACAACCAAAATGCCCCTCGACCGAAGAATGGAAAAAGAAAATGTGGTACATTTACACAATGGAGTACTATACAGCAGAAAAAATTAACAACATCTTGAATTTTGCAGGAAAATGGGTGGAGCTAGAAAACATAATTTTGAGTGAGGTAATCCAGACCCAGAAAGACAATTATCACATGTACTCACTCATAGGTGGTTTTTAAACATAAAGCAAAGAAAGTCAGCCTACAAACCACAATCCCAGAGAACTTAGACAACAATGCAGACACTAAGAGAGACTTACATAGATCTAATCTACATGGGAAGTAGAAAGTATGAAAAGACAAGATCTTGGGGGGGGGGGTTGAAGGGGAGAGAGGAGGAGCAGGGAGGGGAGCAGAGAAAAATGTAAAACTCAATAAAAATCAATTTTAAAAAAAGGTTGAGGCATGATATTATACAGCTGTAATTGGCACTTGGCAAGTAGAGGCAGGAGATTCAGGAATTCCAGGCCAACTTTGGCTACATAAAAAGTTGAAGTCAGCCAGAGCTATGTAAGAATGTCTCAACTCATCAGACAGTGGTGGTGCATGCCTTTAATCCTAACACTCAGAGGTAGAGACAGGCGAACCTCTGTGAGTTCATGGCCAGTTTGGTCTCAGAGTGAGTTCCAGGACAGCCAGGGCTGTTGCGCAGAGAAACCCTGTCTCAGGAGAAAAAAAAGGAATGTCTCAACTCTCCTACCCCTTCTCTTAAAAGAGAAAAAAGGAAGAAGCCTCTTGCTTACATACATCACACTTTTAAAAAATATTGGAAGGACTAGGGGCGTGGCTTAGTGGTACTAGTACATACTATTCTTCCAGAGGGCCTGACATGGATTCCAAGTCCCCATGTCAGGCAGCTCTCAATTGCCTGTAACTCCAACTCCAGGGGTATCGGACACCTCTGGTTTCTGCGGGTAATTACTTGAGTATGCACATACACCCCCCCACACACACACACATACACACTTTAAAATAATACAAATAAAACTGAAAAAAAAATCTTGGGCAGATGAGTAAAGGTGCTTGCCTGGTGATCCAAGTTGGATCACTTGAAACCATGTGGTAGGAGAGAACTGACTTCAGCAAGTTGACCTCTGACTGCCACATGCATGTTGTGGCACTGTGACACACGTATGCGACACACAGAGACATCTGTTAGCATGTTTTTATTTTAAAAGGACCTGTCTCTTTTCAAATGAATGACCCTCCCCACAAAGCCTAGCCTCCTCCCCACACACACACTTCAGCCCTTTTCTGGGGCTATTTCTCTCAACGTTATCAGTCTATTTGTTTCCTGGGTCTGGGGCGTGTGTGTGTGTGTGTGTGTGTGTGTGAGAGAGAGAGAGAGAGAGAGAGAGAGAGAGAGAGAGCCTCATGCAGCCCAGACTGGCCCCATTCTTTCAATCCTCTTGACTTTGTGTCCTGCGAAGTGGGATTCTATGTCTATGTGTGCACCACCACAATTGGCCCACAGCTCCGTCTTGCTAGTCTTTCAGCTTGATCTATTGGCCCAGATTCTGCTCAGACAGGAGGTAGCCCTGTATTCAGGAAGCCTGCGTGAGACTGGGGTGGAGCAAAGCCACCGCACCTGGGGCTTCCCACTGGTTATTCTTTCCCTGGAACGCCCTCTCTGTCCTCTCCTTCCTGCCAGCCCCAACCCCTATGCTCAAGGCTTCCGTGGCAATTGAGCTCAGGGCTAGACTGCACCGACTCCAGGGTTCTATAAGCTCTAGAAATGGCAGCCCTGGTTTCTGTAGAGTTCATAGCCAAACCCCAGCACCTGGCTCACAACACATCGCAGGATTCTGAGTGTTAGCTCTTGTAGCTGCGCAGCTAGTTCTTACTTATCCTGTGGAATTCCCTTGGCTCTGCAAGCCTTGGACTCTCTGAAAGGCCCCTTATCTTGCTACTCTCCTGCCCGTCACCAACCACTAGGCCTAAAGGGAAGGCACCGTGTCCTGTCTGCCATTGTGTATGTCTGTGGACAACAATCCCCTTGGCAAACACAGAGAACTGAAGACTGTCTTCTCCAGATAACTTGAACCAGCCTCTCTCACTCCGCTGGATCCTTTCCCGCGTTTACCTTCCAGAGGGGGCTAATATTCTCCCTACCCCGCTTTCCAGGCACCGCGCAACCCTCCCCCTTCACATTCTCCCACTGTCCCACAAATATTATATGATCCTGTTTAGGAATCTGTCCGCAGTTCAGAACCTGCCAGTCAACCATCTTGTCCCGGTCTCCTTGCTACCTGTCTTCTAGATCGGACCATAGTGGGAGAGGAATCCCCAAACTGTAACAGCCTTTCTTCTTCCCTTCCCATTAGGAAATCCCATACTCGGTGGCTCAAGGGTGCGTCTCCGGCCTTCCTCCACAGAGGCTGAGGGCCCTGAAATCACCCTGCCTACCTTTTACTAAAGGAAAAGCTGAGACCGAGAACATGGATGCTGGGCCTTAGGCCAAAGCCCACAGTCCCCTTGCTTGTGTCCGCGCTGCCTTAGGCATTTGAGAGCTGTTCCGTGGGAGAGGGCGACTCCTGGTGGTGATGAGAAGAATGACGGCCTGGAGCTCAGTTCACAGGACTCACGCTGACGAAGGAAGTAGGTCACGGAACCTGAGGCCCTAATTATCAAGAAACTAAATAAATGGGTTAATTTACATGACAAAAAAAGAATGTAAATGGAGGAAAGTCCCTTCGCGAGGGAAGACTCTCTCCTTACCCACTGTCCTTAGTCATGTTCTCCATAATGACTTAATAACACGGCCTCGTGATTTTAATTGGACCCTAAAGATTGGATCTTCAGGAAGCAAACACAGTCATTATCAAATGGTTTTGGGCACCTGGCAAGCCACACAAGCTTTTACAATTCAGGAATCAAGTGCTAAGTCCTATTAGAATGCAGGAGATTGCTTTCTAAAAAGACTTCTAGACTCGCCCTGATCCTGGGGTTCCAAGTGAGCACCGGGCAGGGATTCCACAGTGGTCCGCTAGGCGGCGCCCCAGCCCACCGTCGTCCCTTCCTGGAGCCCAGAACTGGTTTACTCTGAAATACAAACAGCTCGCTGAGGAATGCCAGCTTGTACCAAATGATAAATGTCTGCCTCCAAATCTAAAGAAAAATTCTCTAACCAAGCAGGCAAGTTCAAAGGCCTAGTTTTAATTGTTTTTGTTTGGTTTTCAAGACAGGGTTTCTCTATGTAATAGCTCTGACTGTCCTAGAACTTGCTTTGTAGATCAGGCTGCTCTCAAACTTGCAGAGATCTGCCTGCCTCTGCCACCCAAGTGTTGGGATAAAGATGTGGGTCACCACGCCAGACTAGTTTCAATTTTTTAAAAATTGAATGTAACTTGTCACTCCCAAGCTATAGCTGCAACACCTCCCTTCACCGCCTCACCCCATGCTCCAGCTCCCTCTCCCTTCTCCTCCTTCCTGTAACAGGGTCTCTCAGCCCAAGGGTGCCTTGAGTTCAAGATCCTCTTGCCTCAGCCTCCCGGGTGCTGAAGTAACAGGCACATACCACTGTTATCAAAGGTGACCTTGAATCTCCTGATTCTTCTGCCTCCAACTCCAAATCCTGGGATCACAGACATGTACCACCATACCTAGTTTATGGTTCTTCCTCAAAGGCTTTCATGTTATCTTAAAGCTTTAAATGTTTTTATGAATGTTTTGAGATGGCTGAGTAGGTAAAGGTATTTGTCCCCCAAGCCTGATGGCCTGAGTTTATTCCCTGGCCCAATGTGATGGAAGGATTAATCCTTATAGGTGACTTCTGACCTCTATGTGGACAGGTGCCACAGTGTGTTGTGGACTTGTGCCTATGCGCGCACACACACATTAACACACACGCGCACTCTCACACATGCACACACTCACACACTTGCACACTCTCACACACGCACTAACACACATGCACACACTCACACACATGCACACACACTTGCACACTCTCACACACGCACTAACACACACGCACACACTCACACACGTACTCACACACATGCACACACTCACATACACGCACTAACACACTTGCACACTCTCACACACTCACACACCCTGGGCAAATGGCTTAGAGCTCTTGCTGTACAAGTGTGAAGCCCTGAGTGTGAATCCCCAGAATCCATACAAAACTGTATGTGGCCAGGCGGTGGTGGCACACACCTTTAACCCCAGCACTTGGGAGGTAGAGGCAGGCAGATCTCTATAAATTTAAGGCCAGGCTGGTCCACAGAGTGAGTTCCAGGACAGCCATGACTGTTTCGCAGAGAAACCCTGTTTCAAAAAACAAACAAACAAAAAACAAAAAAAAACCTGGATGTGGCCAGACATATCTTACATTTGCCTTTAATTCCAGCACTTGGCAGGCAGATCTCTGTGAGTCTGAGGACAGCCTGGTCTATATAGTTCCAGGACAGCCAGGACTACACAGAGACTGGCTCAAAACAACAACAACAACAAACACTGAGCATGGTAGCACTGATGGTAATCCTACTGTTTCTATGGAGACAGGAGGCAGAGGCAAGAAGATCTGGACGCATGATCCAGCAAGGCTGAGGCAGGAGGGTTGCTGCCAGGTCAGCCTGGATTATATAAAGTTCAGGCTAGCCTGGGCTGCAGAGGGAGATCCTGTCTAAAGAAACAAACAACCTACAAAGTGACCCCTATGCATAACATTTCATAATGAAAACCAAGAGAGGAACAAAAGGGGAAAACCTAAAGGAATGCTTTTTTGAAAGATCTGTTTTAATCTTTTCTGTTTTGTTTTGTTCTAGACAGAGTTTCTCTGTGTAGTCCTGGCTGTCCTGGAACTCACTGTATAGACCAGGCTGGCCTCAGACTCACTGAGATCCGCCTGCCTCTGCCTCCCGAGTGCTGGGACTAAAGGCATGCGCCACCACCACACAGCCTGTTTTATTCTTGAGTACATGTAGTCTGGGAGTGTCTGTGTACAGGCGCCAATGGAGGCCAGAAAGGGACATGCAGTCCCCAGGAGCTGGAGTTACAGGCCACTACGAGCAGCCCAACACGACTGCTCAGAAACAAACTCAGGTCTTCTAGAGGAGCAGCCGGTGCTCTTAACAGCTGAGCCATCTCTCCAGCCCTACTAAAGGAATTCTTTACGTCATGAGCATTTTATTTTGATAACCTTTTGATTTCACTTGGGGCACTTTTAGAAGGCTGCCCCATTTGTGATTCTTCATAGCCTTTCAAGAATCCAGAGCTACACAGTTCCTGATTGATTTGCCTCCTGCCTCCCACACTCCATGCGGCATTAGGGACTGACTAGGATTTCCCACAGGCGAGGTGAGCACTCTGCCCCAGAACTCTAACCCATCTCTTAGTTCTCGAACCCAAGACCAGTGGCTAGGTGCCCCTGGCTGGCACACCTTGCCCTCCTCCTGCCCTTTTCCCAGTCGCTCTTCATATAGAATCCCGCCATTTTGCTCCTTAGGCATCTTGGTCTCCTGGCTCTCCCCGCCCCCTTTCCCCAGGGCCTGGCTCAGGGTCATGCTCACTCTGGAATTTCCTGACGTCTCTGCCTGCTCTCTCCCTCATATCTAGAGTGGCCTTCTCCTCCACTGTACCTAGGAACGTCACACCCTTCCTTTCATTTCTTCTTTTCGTCCACCATTCTTTCCGTGTGTTTGTGAGACAGGAAGTCTTCCAGGCAGGCCTTCAACTAGAAACAATCTTGCCTCAGCCTCCTGAGAAACTGGAATTACAGGCCTGGCTGACTCAAAACTTTCTATGACAGCCCAAAAGAAAACAACTCCAATAACACCCCCAACCAAAACTCAGCAGTAAAAATAAATTCTAATAGTGGGCAAACGGGCTTCTCAAAGCTAGGGACTGGAGCAATGGCTGTTCCCAAACTGTTGCAGCATTTACCTCTCACCTCTCATCCCTAGCAAAGGGCTGTTTAAAACGATGGCTTTCTTCCTCTCTCTCTCTCTCTCTCTCTCTCTCTCTCTCTCTCTCTCTCTCTCCTTTTTCTTTTTGACAGTCTCTTTATGTAGCCCAAGCTAGACCTGAACTCATGACCCTTCTGCTTCCCAAATGTTGGTTGTCTAACAAAGACTCAGAACTCTAGGAAGTCTCTGAAAAATTTCCAGGCCTAAGCCGGGCGGTGGTGGCGCACGCCTTTAATCCCAGCATTCGGGAGGCAGAGGCAAGCGGATCTCTGAGTTCGAGGCCAGCCTGGTCTACAAGAGCTAGTTCCAGGACAGGCTCTAAAAAAGCTGCAGAGAAACCCTGTCTTGAAAAAGCAAAAAAAAAAAAAAAAAAAAAAAAAAAAAAAAAAAAAATTCCAGGCCTAGATGGACATGCATGGGGACCACGGGAACCAATTAATATGAATTTTACCTTACTACCAGGAGAACGTGGGCAGTCTACTGAGTTCCTTTTGGAGTTGTTTCTAATTGTGTCAAGACTAGCTGGAATATTTCCAGGAAGCAGTGGACCAAGAGTGAGATCTTTCTTAATAGGGTCATGGCTACACCTTCAGAGTCTGACTGCTGGAGTGACCATCAGATATGGAGTGTAAAGACTAAAAATGGGGTCGGAGACAGAGTCCATGGTTCCTGGCCACTGTGCTGTCACTGCTCCCAATACAGGTGTAACCTGAGCCGCCACATGGGAGCCAGAAATCAGCTGAGAAGAGACTTCAGGAGAGAGCAGCCCCAGGCGGAGGCGGAGGCAGTGGGGGCCGCAGCTCCGCCATTCCGTCTAGCTCGGTTTGCACTGAAGGGTTGGGGTAAGTCCCTTCCTCAGCATCTCAGAGGCTCTGTGGGCAACCTGGGGAGTAGGTCAAGAATTGAGACACATGGGTTGTGGGCAGAGGCCTTTGAGAGTGGATGATTACGAGTGTCTTGGTTATTGCCTCCAAAGTAGCCTCCATCCTGATGCCCAGGGTCAGGACCTCAAATCTCTCGGACCTACATCCTGGGCCTCTCCAGATTTGCAAGCCATCCAAGGGCGCTAACCAGCTCAGGCCCGCTTCAGGGTCTGGGCTGAGCCTCCCGCCTGTACAGGGAGTTAGCCCAGGCAATGGAATCCGAGTCAGGGAGGCGCACTGTGCCCACTGTGGGTGCTCGCCATCACCCACCGTCCCCTGCACCAGCCTTCTTTAGTTCCCTACCACCCTCCCTCCCTGAAAGGGTCGGCACCACACCTGTGTGACTCCACTTCCGGTGGAAAACATCGGCCTCTAGGCCCCACCCAGCATCCCGCTGCCTGCTGGGATTTGTAGTTGGTTGTGTCGTGGCTGGCGCATGTGCGTGAGTGTGTGCGTGTGGGTTTGTCTGACTTCGCCAAAGTGGGCCCTCAACCTAGGCTCGGTTGAGGCAGCATAGATCCTGCCCCGCAGCCCACTGCCTTCTGGGACTTGTAGTTCGCAGTTTTTTGTCTCTGGGCAACTGTGGGACCCTGACCTGGCTTTCCTGTTTGTGACTCTGGGCAGACTAAAGGACCAGACTCCTGGTGGGAGAAGCGCTTGGAGGGCACTCTCTGTGAGGGTCCAGCCTTTCTCCAGTAAGGGCTTATCCTGGAGACACAGCCTGGCAAAAATGAATTAGGCCGAGGGTCTGGGGTCTTTTCTGTGATCAACGGTTATCCCGAAATAATGAACAATCCTGCCCAGGACTGGTTGTACCTACAAGTTCATTGTCCTGTAGGACTGAGTGATAAATATTAATTTCACGAATTTGTTAACTACTTCACCAAGGAAGGCTTTAATCACCAAGAAATTGGTGATACACACTTTGCTGTTGAAGAACCCACCTGCCTCCATCTTAGGCTTAAAAACCATCTTACAGTAAAGACAAACTAGGTTCATTCCTGTTTATGATTAAACCTCTGCTTCTCAAGGATTGGATTATGCCCCACCTGTGACCTTAACTGCAAATGATTTTGTACTGCCTGCTCCAGGAATGTCAATCACGTCTTTGTTTCAAAAAGTTAATAACCAACTTACAACCCTACTTTTGTTTCCAAAGGGTTGTGTGGCTACCTTGTTACTGACTATTGTTAGGGCCACCTTGCAGTCATGTCTGTCTCAGGAGGTGGTTATGACTAATTTATTACGCCTGCGTTCGGCTACTGTAATCCCACCTATTTTGCTGACCTCCCCTGAGCTATAAAAACCTTGTCGTGGGACTGGAGAGATGGCTCCGTGGTTAAAAGCACTAACTGTTCTTCCAGAGGACCTGTGTTCAATTCCCAGCACCCACATGGCAGCTCACAACTGTCCATAATTCCAGTTCCAGAGAATCTGACACATTCATAGCAAGTGCATATAAAGTTAAATAAATTTTTTTGTTAAAAAAAAAAAAAACCTTGTCTTCCTCACATCTAATGCTGACCTCTTGAACCCTGCCTTGAGGGGATGTAGTCCATGTATACAAATAAAAGAGGTTGCCTTAATTAATTGCTTGCTTTAATTAATTTGGCCATGATGATTTGGGCCAGAGGTCTTTCTCTTCCCATCTTTGTGATTAACACTTGTGTGTGTGTGTGCATGTGTGTGCACATGTGTGTGCACATGTGTGTGCATGTGTGTGTTGTGTGCATTTTGAAGGCCAGAGGTCCACGTTAATGGCTTCCCCTGTGGCTATCCACCTTTCCAGGTAGGATTTCTTAGTGATAGAGCTTGTCAAGCACGGGGTGACAGGGACGCAATGGCACCAGCTTTATATGTAATTTCTGGAGACTGAACTCAGATCCATCAACCTAGTCCCAACAGTTTGCTTTGAGGACCAAATAAATGGGTTTGTGTGGGACTGAGGACATTTAATAAACTGTAAAGCTCTTTTGTCCACACCAAAATCAGATTGTGGTGTGTATATGACTTGATGCTGATGGGGGTCCTAGGTTGCCAAGAGTGTTTGGGAAGGGGTGTACTTATTATCTGCAGGTAAGGGTCTCTGACTCCCAAATACATTGTGAGAGAAGAGGAGTGTACACATAGCACACACAATGAGGAGATAATTTGCTAAATTATTCTCTATGCTTGCCTACCTCAACCCCAGCAATGGGATTACAGGTATCATATCTGAGTGCTTTTAAAACATGGGTTCTGGTTAGTCAGTGGTGGTGCATACCTGTAATCCCAGCATTGGAGGGGCAAGGGCAGGCAGGTCTCTGTGAGTTTGAAGCCAGCCTGGTATACAGAGTGAGTTACAATACAACCAGGACTACACAAAGAAATCCTGTCTCAAACAACAACAACAACAACAAAATCCAAACCAAGACCCCCCCCCCAAATAAAACACACAAGAGTTCTGGAGATTAAATTCAGGTCCTCACGCTGACAAAGCAAGTGCTTTCTTGACAGAGCTATCTCTCCAGCCCTATTTGGGGGTAGGGGCTTCATATTAGAGTTGTATTCCCTGCAACCCCTCAGGGAGGAAAGACATAGTCTGCACTGTACCTTTGGATGAGTCACAGCAGCCAGGAGAGCGTCTACTCTGCTAGCCTTTGTGTCACTGATGGGGAATGAAGGCTAACAGAGGGCTTCATTCAGGCTGGGTGTGGTGTTTGTAATCTTAGCACTTGGGAGGTTGAGGCAGGAGGATCACAGTGAGTTTGAAGTCTGTCTGTGCTACAATAAGACACCTTGTCTCAAAAGAACAGACAGCAAACAAGGGACCTGGAGAGATGTCTCAGCAGCTAAGAAAGCTTCTCTGCCGATCTGGATCTGCCCATGGCAGCTCACAACTCCAGTCCTTGGGGATTGGAGGCCCTCTTCTGGCCTCTGCAAGCACCAGGTACACATGTGATGCACAGATATATGTGCATATAAAACACCTATTCATATAGAATAAAAATTAAATGAAAAGAAAAGAACCTGGAGTGGCAGCACCTACCTGCAGTCTCAGCACTTAGGAGGCGGAGGTAGTAGAGGCGTCAAGAGTTCAAGGTCATTCTTAGCTACGTGGGTAGAGAGTTCACAGCCAACCTGGATTACAGGACACTCTGCCTCAAAAAGGACAAAAACAGGGGAGTGTGCAAAATGGCTCAGTGGGTAAAATGACGAAGACATGATTTTGATTCCTAGAAGTTGGCTTTGCAGCCCATGTTTGTGACCCCAGGGCTGTGAAGAGGCAGACACAGGCAGTTCTAGCAGTTTGCTAGAAGGCTAGCGGTCTAGCTGACACAGAGCTCTGGGTTCTGAAAGACAGGTAGAGGCTGGAGAAATGGCTCAGGGGGGTAGGAACATTTGTTACTCTTGCACAGGACCCGAGTTCAGTTTCTAGCACCATGTCTTGGCTCACAGCCTCTGTAACTCCAGTTCCAGGGGATCTGATGTCTTCTTATGCCCTCCTCAGGCACCAGGTATGTATGTGCTACACAGACATAAATACAGCCCAAATACCCATACACATAAATAAAATAAATAAAATCTAATTTTGAAAAATAAGGTAGAGGGGTGGAGAGATGGCTCAGCAGTTAAGAGCATTGTTGTTCTTCCAGAGGACCCAAGTTCAATTCCCAGCATCTACATGGCAGTTTAAAACTGTCTATAACTTTAGTTCCAGGGATCTGACACCCTCACACCAATGCATATAAAATAAAGTGAAATAAATTATTTTAAAAAAATAAAAGAAAAATAAGATGGTAATACAAGACACCCAACATTGGACTTTGACCTCCATACACACATGCCCACTTACCTGCACATACATGAACATGTTTAACACACACACACACACACATATATATACACACACACACACACACACACACAAAGTAAAAACCAAAACATATTCTCCCAAAATGTTTAGAGAAAAGACTGGGCATTGTGGGATTCCTGTAATCCCAGCACTCAGGAGACAGAAGCAGGAGGATCACTGCAGGTTCTACAGTAAGACCTTGGATCAAAAAAAAAAGAAAAAAGGGTCTGGGGAGATGGCTCACTGGTTAGAGTGCTGGTTCAGTCTGGGTCTTGGCATACTATTTTTTCAAAAAGAGTTGCCTTGTAGAGAGAGAAAAAAGACAACAACCACAACAAATCAACTCACAAAACAAATCACCCTGCGGCTCCTCAGGTCCCAGTCTCCTAGGTAGAAGCATTAGGGTTTCTGTCCTTGTTTTCCAAGGGAGCAAGCTCCCTCCGTGACCAGCAAGTGGGCAGTTCTGCTGTGTGGGCGTTTTGACCTTCATCTGCTGAGACAGTCAGTAAATGTTCTGAAAGGTGGTCCTGCTTAAGCTGTGTAAATGAGAGCAGCCAGAGCTGCACAGTAACACATGGTGGTGCATGCCTGCCACCCCAGCCTTCTGGAGGAGAGGCAGGAAGATCAGAAGGTCAAGGTCCAGCACTCGGGAGGCAGAGGCAAGAGGATCTCTGTGAGTTGGAAGTCTACAGACTGAGTTCCAGGATAGTCAAAGATATACAGAGAAACCCTGCCTCAAAAAACCAACAACAACAAGAACAACAAAACTTCAAGGTCATTTACCCCTGCATAGGGAGTTTGGATCAGCCTGAGCTATGTAGGAACTTGTCTCAAAATTTGTAATTTTTTTTGATGTTATTACCTTCTGAGTGCTATGGTGGGTGGTGGCGTTACAAGGGAGACTTGACATTGTTGGCGGGCCACATGTGCAAACAGTGTGGCTGGTGAGGGAGACATACAAAACCACCACAGTGACAGAACCTTCTGTGAATGTGTTTGACTTCTTGGTAGGGATAGGGGTCACATGGGTGTTGCATCTGTCAATACTAGAAAACCTAAGTGGTGTGTGCCTGTAAGCCCAGCACTCCATGGACAGAGGCAGGCAGATCTCCGTGAGGTCACAGCTGGCTTACATAGAATGTTCCAGGTAGACATAAGACCTGGTTTCAAAAAAAAAAAAAAAAAAAAACCTGCTCCCCCCCTCCCCCCCACCAGCCATCTCACCAGCCCAGGGAGGTCCTTTCTAACCTTCCTCAGTGGGATGTGATTGCTTGGGTTGCCCAGCTGGCCAGGAACAGTCAGGGTGTAAATCTTTCAAACCCAGTCAGTGGGCCTCAGAGAATCAAATTCTGCTTGGCCTTTGCAAAGTTGCTTCTCAAAAAACAAGGCTGCTTTGTCCTTTGTCGACGGAGTCCGTGGCTGGGTTTGTGTGCTGTGGAGCCAAGGCAGACACTACCGCAGACACTGGCTGGTCTGTTAGGCTCTGAACTAGAGAAGGGTAATTGCATTGATGTGGGTCAGGTCAACCTGGATTCCAATCCTGCTTCCCTCCTGATCCTCCCTGATAATTCAGCTAAGTAGGAATAATGGTGAAGAATGTGAAGGTGGAGATCATTGTTAAACATTACATTTATTTATTTACTTGTGTGAGTCTGGACCTCCAAGTGCTTGGATTACAGGCATGTACTGTCATACCCGGTGTCTGTGGTGGTGGGGGTCAAAGCCAGGGCTTCCTGCAAGCCAGGCAAACACCCCATCAGCAGACCTGCATCCCAGGCTGGAGAGCACACTGAAGACACCAAGTGCTCCAGGGAACGGAGGTTGGAACCCTGATGGAGACCGGGACCCGTGGGTTGAATGAGAAGTGGAAACTGCTCTCCTTAGTCCCAGTTTTCCCATCGTATGGAAAATTAGCTTTCCTGGTCCTGAGGTCCCTACCAGGCCCCCAGGGCTAGGTCTCTAAAGACGCAGTTGATGGAAGGGAAGGGCGGGGCCATGATCGCCCCCAGTCAGCTCCAACCACTTGGCCCTTCACAGTGACTCACTTCTAGGGGATGGAGGCGTGGTCGCCAGCAAAACAACGGGTGTCCAGAGCCACCAAGTAAGTCGCGCTCTGGGGTATGTGTTCTCTGCGGCCTGGGGCTCCTTCTTTGGGGTCCAGAGGGCCTCTGTGGGTCCCGGGAGGCCCGGCTACCTGTTTCCTCCACACCTTAGGGGCGAAAGCTCAACTGGAATTTAAGACTGGGCGGGTAGAGCCAGCAAAGCGCTTTCTCAATTACGTGGGAGTTAAAGGGTAGGGCAGAATGGAAGTGGGGTAGGGGTGAAGGTGGAGGGACCAACCTGAGTCTTAAAAAGAACAAATTCCTTGTTTTTCCTTTTATAACTTTGTTGGGGTTTCTTGTTTGTTTTTTTGTTTCTTGTTTTATTGTTTTGTTTTGTTTTGTTTGAACCGGTGTCTCCTGTAGCCCAGACTTCCTTAAACTCACTATCTAGCCAAAGATGATGTCAAACCTCTCATTCTCCGGTAATCTTCCAAGTGCTGGGATTACAGGTGTGAACCACCCTACTTAAATTAACCACACTCAGCAAGTCTTGCTTTTCTTTCTAGGTTATGCGTATTCTGTTGTGTCTGAGTGTGGGTTTGTGCATGCAGGTTAGAAAGGCATCAGATCCCCGGAGCTGCAGTTACAGGTGTTTGTGGAGGCTGATGTGGGTGCTGGGAGCTGAAACTGGATCCTCTGGCAGGGCTGGGTGCTCTTAACCACGAAGCCACAGCTCCAGACCAAGAACCCGCTTTTATTTATTTATTTTTTCAAATAAATTTTTCTTTCTGTGGTGAAAGGACCCCTCTTAGCTCAAGTGTAGCGAACAGCGATTTTCATACACCTTTGTCCTCCGGTGTGTACATAGGGTCTGGGTCTAAGAGCCACCTAGGTTCTGCATCCAGTGCAGCTGAGACCGGACTATCTGGGCATTCACAGCGGGAGAGGGAAGGGGAGAGGCCCCTGGTTTAACTTTCTCTCCACAGCAACCTCCCATGAAGCTTGGGAAGGGATGGGCACTGCTACAGCAGGTGCTGGCCGCTTTTGCCAGGGCCCCTAGTGAATGGTGTCAGCAATGTTTACATTTCTCCTGGCATGAATGGTGACTAAGAAAGAGGGTGCATGAGATGACTCCGCTGGCAAAGACGCTTGTCACTAAGCCTGAAGCCCTGAATCAGATTCCCAGGACCCACATGACAGGGGAGAACCAGCTCCCATAACTTGTCCTCTGACCTACACCCTCAAGTTGTGGTATGTTCATGCAACTCCCCAATAAATAAATGAAAAAAAAATAAATGTACTTGAAAAAAGAGTCCAGATTTACCGAACATTCATTATTTGCTCATTAATTGTAGCGTCTTGTTTAACCTTCACTTTTATCTGTGTGTCTACTTTACAGATTGGACCCAAGGAGGCTCCACAAAGACCTGAATCAGACCTGAAGCAGTACTGCTGGTAAGTTGTAAAAGCCACTCCCCGCAACACCTGTGGGTAGCCAAGGATGATTTGGGACTGCAGGTATGTGTCGCTGCTCCAGAAGGAAGGGACTGCAGGCTCGTCTTGCTGTTCCCACACCTGGAGTCTGATCTCTCTTTCTACGATGTGGGTCCTGGGAATCGGACCAGGTCTTCAGGCTGGGTAAGGAGTGTCTTTATGCTCCTAACCTTTCTGCCAAGCCCTCTGCCCTGCCTGTGGTTCTGTGAGTGACAAGGCCTTGCTAGAATCTCAGCCCAGCCCTGTTTTTAAGGCTGTCATTTGGTCATGAGGACCCTTGGATGCCAGCTATAAGCTATGTTCATTTTTTAAACTACTATTTATTTTTATGTGTAGGGGTATTTTGTCTGCATGTCTGTATGTCTGTATACAGTGGGTGCCTGGTGCTTGAGGTGACCCAAAGAGCACATTAGATCCCCAGGACTGGAGTTGCAGACAGTTTTGAGCCTCCATGTGGGTGCTGGGAATGGAACCTGAGTCCTCTGTAAGAACAGCCAATACCCTTAGCCACTGAGCCACCTCCCCAGCCTCACAAACGGTGTTCTTTAGAAAGAACATTTAATATTTTTTTAAATTTTATTTATTCATTATTATTGTGTGTACACTTGCGTGCAGGCACGGGGTGCATGTCACAGCACATAAGGAGGCCAGAGGACAACTTGCTTTCTTCCTAAACCTCTTTAGATTTATTTTGGTCTGTGTGTGTCTTACTTAGGGTTTCTCTTGCTGTGATAAAACACCATGATCAAAGGCAATTTGGAGAGGAAAGGGTTGATTTCATTCCACAGTTCATCACTGAGGGAAGTCAGGGCAGGAACCTAGAGGCAGGAGCTAAGACAGAGGTCTTGCAGGAGGGCTGCTTATTGGCTTTCTCATCACAACTCACTCAGTCTACTTTCTTATACCATCCAAGACCAAGTGCTCAAGGGCAGCTCTGCCCACAGTGCGCTGGACCCTCCTTTATCTTTAATCAAGGTGTTATACACCACAGACTCGCCTACAGGCCAATCTTATGGAGGCATTTTCTCAATTGGGAATCCCCTTTCCCAGATGTCTAGATTTGTGTCAAGCTGACGAAACCCAGTCAGTATAGTGTGTCTATCTGTGTATGCTAATGTCAGTGCAGTGCTCTCAGAGGACAGAAGAGGGAGTCAGATCCCCTAGAGCTGGAGTTGTAGGCTGTCGTGAGGTGCCAGACATGACTTCTGCGACGAACCTCCAGTTTTCTGAAAGAGCAGCAAGTTCTTGATCGCTGAGCCATCTCTCCAGCCCCTGAGGACATCTTTGAGGAGTTCATTCTGTCCTTTTTTTTCTTTAAGATTTATTTATTTATTACATATACAGTGTCCTTCTTGAATGTGTTCCTGCAGGCCAGAAGAGGGCATCAGATCTCATTATAGATGGTTGTGAGTCACCATGTGGTTGCTGGGAATTGAACTCAGGACCTCTGAAAGAGCAGTCAGTGCTCTTAACCTCTGAGCCACCTCTCCAGCCCCCATTCTGTCCTATTACTATAGATTCTAGGGACTGAACTCTGGTCATCAGCAAGCGCTTTTATCCACTGAGCCATTCCGTTGGCTCCACTTAATATCTTGAGAAAGCATTTAATTCTTGTCCTGGTGGTATTTTAGCACACGGAATACATCCATCTAGAGGGCACGGTGTTGTACACCTGTAATCCCAGCACTCGGAAGATGGAGAAATGGAGACAGGAGGATTGAAAGTTTGAGGGCAGCATGGGTTATGGATCGAGGCTCTGTCTCAAACAAGCGAACTCCCCACATCCATTCAGTACTCTGTTTTCTCCAGGATTTCCCCTAGCAGCATATATTCAGATTGGTGTGATGGTCGGATAGTTGGGAAGGCTTGCTTCTGGTCCTGTTGTATTACCAAGGCTAGGGCCTTGACTCTGAGTGATAAGTCCTGTCTGGAACTGACTGTTGACCAACAGTCTTCCAGGACAGGCTTGCCAGAGTCCTGTTCACTGAGCCACCCAAGTGTGGCTGCCCACTGGGTGCTGACTCTCCAGGGCTTCATACAGACTCTGCTCTTCCTTCTTCTAGGGCAAGAGGTTCTCAACCCGTGGGTCATGACCTCTTTGACAAACTTATCTCCAAAAAATATTTAGATTCATAACAGTAGCAAAATTACAGGTATGAAGTAGTAAGGAAATAATTTCGTGGTTGGGGGTCACCATGATGTGAAGACCGGTATTAAAGGGTCGCAGCATTAGGAAGGGTAAGAAACACTGGGCTAGAGATTCAAAAGGGAATCAGAACCTCCTTGGCTCAGTCTCCTGCTTCCTATGTGACTTGGGGCCCCAGGGTCCTTCATGGGGCCAGCGAGTTTGACCAGATTGATTATATTTTGTGGTCCTGTGACTGCAAGGAGTTACTGTTGCTTTGGGTGTAGCCTGAAACCCTACTCCCTCTGTCTCTGCTTCTTTTTTCTTTGAGACACAGCTTTGTTCTTTAATTCTGGCTGGCTTGATCATGTTTATGTGCTTCTTTTTTGAGGGGGTCAGGAGGGGCACCAGGGTCTTATGTGCCCTGGGCTGGCTCTGAACTCTCTGTGTAGCCAAGGGTGACTCTCCACTTCTGATTCTCCAGTCTCTACCTCCCAAGTGCTGCTTTGACGGGTGTATGCCACCACATCCTGCTGGCTGACCACGCTAATTTCTATTGCTCTCCCCTAGACCCCCCCCCACCCAGTTCCAAGACTGTGTGACAGTGGACACCTGGTAAAGGAGCAGCATGAGGGGGCAGCGTATGTTTTCATTATTTATTTATTTATTTAGGTTTCTTGAGACAGGGTTTTTCTGTGTGGTCCTGGCTGTCCAGGACCTTGATTAGTAGTTTTGGCTGGCCTTGAACTCAGAGTTCCACCTCCTTTGCCTCCTGAGTGCTGGAATTAAAGAAGTGAGCCACTGGGGCCAGAGAAATGGCTCAGTGGTTAAGAGTACTGACTGCTCTTCCAGAGGACCCGGGTTCTATTTCCAGCACCCACATGACAACTAACAACTGTCTATAACTCTGAAATCTGACACCCTCACACAGAGATACATGTAGGCAAAATACCAATGTACATAAAATAAAAGTAAATAAATTATCTAAAAAAAAAAAAAGAGCCGGGTGGTGGTGGCGCACGTCTTTAATCCCAGCACTTGGGAGGCAGAGGCAGGTGGATCTCTGTGAGTTCGAGACCAGCCTGGTCTACAAGAGCTAGCTCTAGGACAGGCTCCAAAGCCACAGAGAAACCCTGTCTCGAAAAACCAAAAAAAAAAAAAAAAAAAAAAACAAAAAAAAAAACAAAAAAAAGAGATGTGAGTCACCGCGACCTGCTGAGGGGGTAGTCTTTGGTATTTGGGGCATGGAGAGACTGCATTAAATGTGCCAAGGCAGCTGGGGTGATGCCTTGGTATATGGAATCCTAGTGCTCAGGAAGCAGAAGCAGGAGGGTTGTCATAAATTCGAGGCCAACCTGGGCTACATATTGAGTTTCATAGTAGCCTGGGCTCCAAAGTAGGACTGTCTCAGTAACAGACAGAGAGACAGTTGGGCATGCTGGTACACACCTGTAATCCCAGCACTCAGGAGGCAGGAGAATCAGGAGTTCAAGGCCAGCTTGAGCTACATCATAATGCCTTGGCTATATGAGTACTTGTCTCAAAAACAAAATACCCAAATGAAAATAGACACACTCCCAAATCAACCAGAGTGTGTCAGGGCCCCAAACACTGTCTTGGGATTTCGCTTCAAAAAAGAAAAAAAAAAGGTGGCACACACTTTCCATCCCAGCACTCGGGAGGCAGAGGCAGGCAGATCTCTGTGAGTTCAAGCCTGGTCTACAGAGTGAGTTCCAGGACAGACTCCAAAGCTACACAGAGAAACCCAGTCTTGAAACCCCTGCCGCACCCCCCCACCCAAAAAGAAAGAAAAGAAAAACACATGTACTCGTGGTAATGAGACAAACTAGTTATGGGGAGGAGGAAAAGCTAGTGCAGAGCCAGTGACCCAACCCAGGAAATGTGACTAACCAGCCACAGCAGGGAGTGTGGCTTCATCTGTGCAGAAGTGCCTGTCCGGGCTGGTGAGTGGAATGGGGCCTTCCTTGCTTGTCTGACTTGAAGTTGTTCAGAACCTGCCTTGCCTGAGGCCGCTGTGAGGAGACGGGTGGGCTCTAGCCTTCCAGTGGGCACGTCTGAGAAACAGCTTTCTGTCAGCGGGCCAGCTGAGTCTCAGAGTTTGCTTCCCTGAGTCCTTGGACCTCAGAGCCCTGAGCCTTCCCTTGGGTGGGGCAGGTGGGTGGGACAACTCGGAGGAGAAGAGGGAAGTGAGAAGCAAGGGTGGGGCAGGCTGAGAAGAGGCTGAGAAGAAAAGGCCTGTGGAGAGGTAAAGGGTATGGGCTCCTGAGATGGGCTAGCTGGACCCTCTTGGGTGGACAGGGAGGGCTGGCTGGTTGGGGGAGGGCTGGCTGCTAGGGTCTGGGAAGGCAGGAGTGATGCCCCTAGGCATAAATCAGACTGAGGCCATTGTCTGACTGTGGTTCTGCAGCTGCAGAGAGGCTGGGTGGTGGTGGATGTATTCCAGCTGCAGGGAGGTGCTAGGGGGTCTGGGTTCATCCTGGTCTGTAGGAGGTGGCGTCAGACCTTCTGAGAGATCTCCAAAGGCCGCCAGTCAGGGGGTGAGTTCAGATCTGGCAGTGGCTGTTCCCTAGATAGCACTGACCTAGGTCTAGACAGCTGGACTGAAGGGGCTTGGGAAGAGGCAAGGTAGGTACAGCTACTTGAGGGGCATCCAGCCAGCCCCCAGCAGCAGGCCATGCAGGGAATGGTGTGGACAGAGAAGGTAGACTCGGAGGTGTGGGGAGTGGGGTCTGCTTCATGTATGGGGAAGGAGCATTGTCCAGAGCCACTGCTGTCCTCACTTCTAAGGAGCATTGGTCACAGTCCAGAAAGTCCCTGCTTTCTTGTGTCCCTTCCTAGGGCTGGTGCTATTTCAGTTCACAGTTAACGGTGCAAGAGGGACCGTGAGGGGAAGTGGGAAGAGTTTTTGCATCCCAATAAGCCTCACCGCCTACGCGATAATCCAAATCAGACCAAATCAAACCAAATTAGAAAAAGCCCAGGTTTAATGGATACTAACGCTCCTGGGTGGGGTGGATCTCCAGCCCCTCACAGAGGAGGCAGGAAGGAAGACCAGAAAACCACGTGTTTGTTTTCTGGGGGGCAGTTTAAATACCCAGTGGGGAGAGTGGTCTTGAGCATCTCTGGGGAGGGGTCGTTGTTTGGCGGGTTTTCTCAGGGGTGGAGTCTGGACTGAGGCAACTCCCAGGGGAGGGGGCTTGGGATGGAACTTCCACCCAAACATTCCAGAGTCTTGGGATATATGGATGCCAGGGGCTGGGGTGACGCTTCCACCCAAACAAAGTGACCTGTTGAGAATCAGAGTCTGAGGAGGGCAAAAATAGCCCAGGTTTTCCTCAGTACTGGGTCACTGCTGCACAGTTAGGTCATTGATGGGGTCAAGTACGTTGTTGAAGTGACCCCCATCTCTAAGCACCCAGGGTGTCCATCAGGTTATTCTAAGGGCCAAGACTGGCCACTTCCCCTTCAACCCTGCTTTTCTGCCTTAAGGCTGCTCCCAGCAGAGCCCCCGGCACTGAGATCCTAGGCTATCCCTCTGGTTTCATCTACACCGATAACTGAGACTCAGCAAATCAAGGCAATTGAACACATTGTTTAGACACAATCATATGTGCCCAAAGGTCCACAGGCAAACTCTTCCTCCTGCTCCAAAGGTGCTTTATAGTCTCAGGGAGAGCCAGTCCCTAAAACTCATGCCCTCCTATGGCCCAGTGGGGAAAACGAGTCTTCAACAGAGATGACCAGCTATGACGTAGCTCAGTGGTAGAACGATTTTTAGCTGTGCCCCTTGACCTTGGGTTTGGTGCCAGCACTCCTGCCACTCCCAAAGGAAGATATATAAGAGACTGCCTGGTGCCATCTTCCTCTCTCTCTCTCTCTCTCTCTCTCTCTCTCTCTCTCTCTCTATCTATCTATCTATCTCTCCACACTGACTTCCCCAGGCCTGTACACGCCCCCTCTAATAAACTCCTGGTGGGGGGGGGGTGCCTGTGAAGCAGTGAGTTCTCCACCACCAAAAGCATTCAAGAAGAGGACGACTAAGTGTGCTCTGGAAGAGTGTGTGCTCTGAGGACTAAGGCTCCTAGTGCTGGTCTGTGGTTATGTGATAGTCTTATGTGGAGGAAGCAGGTCTGTGGTTTCATTGGATGTGATGATGGCTCCTCCACTTCCCTGAGCCCTCTGGCTAGGCCACAAGGCAGAGTGTTCTTCATCTCTGTCTTCCCCTCCTGCAGCCAGCCCAGTGCTGAGCCCCCCGCACAGATCGGGGATGCACGGAAGTGCAGGGACTGAATGCTTGAGGGATAGGGTGTCAGGATTGCCCCTGCTGAGAGGGCTGGGAAAACTCCCACAGGAGCTACGGGGTACTGGGGTACTGGAGCATCCCTCAAATAGCTGGGGCTGACGTTCGCTCACAGGGATGGAGGACTGCGGCACAGGCACCTTACCGAGGAGGCAGAAGCAGGAAACAAGAATGGAAAGCTGTTTGCCAGGGAGCTGATGGGGGGCAGTCAGGATCTAGGGCTTCTCTCACTGATAGCCCAGTGTCCCTCATGTACCCCACTTCCCCATGCTTGGGAGTAGGAACTGAACTTGGAGTCTCATGCATGCTAGGTGAGCATGGTACCACAGAGCTACATTCCCGGTTCTCTTTTCACCTTTTGTCTTGAGATTGGCCTCATTGTGTCGCACAGGCGGGAACACACTCTGCGGCTCAGGCTGGTCTTAAACTGCTAATACATCTGCCTCAGTTTATCAACAAGTTGGGATCCTAGGCTTGTACCAGCCTGCCTAGCTTTGTCAGGAGGTTGTCAGTTTTGTTGTTTGTTTTTGTTTATCAAGACAGGGTTTCTCTGTGTAACAGTGCTGGCTGTCCTGGAACTCACTCTGTGTCCAGGCTGGCCTCAAACTCACAGAGGCTCCCGCCTCTGCCTCTGCTGGGATTAAAGGCATGCGCCACCACACCTGGCTATCAGTTTTAAAAGCCTTCCTCTCCAGAGCCTGTTTTCGTACCTCATGTACTATGAGGATCACTTTGAACACCTACGGAAAACACTTCCAGCCTGAGGAGAGTGTCCTGGCCTGCTGATACACTCAGGGCCTGGGGATGTAGCTGCTGATGGAGTTCCACCTAGACCTGGGTTCCATCTGTGTAAATCCAGCCTGGTCATCCAGCACTGTGGAGGTGAAGGCGGGAGGATCAGAAGTCCAAAGTCTCCGGTGGCTACCTAGTGAACGCGAGACTAGCTCAGGCTATAAGAGACCCTATCCCAAAAGAAAAAAGAAATAAAAGAAAAAAAAAGCTTATTCCCTAATACTTGATACCGTAAGGAAGGCTATAACAGGACTGCCACAATAAATATAGGGACCGAGCACCAGGCCCTTGCTGTGTGGGAGAAAGACTAGTCTCAACATCCAAGTAGTGTGAGCCAACAAGGCTTTCACAGTCCAGGAGCTAGGGAAGAGTCAGGGTGTGGAAAATTACTAAAAGAAAGCACCACGGGCGGCGGGGGGGGGGGGGGAAGGGGGGGGAAGGGGGGAAGTTCTGTCAAACTAACCTAGCAGGTTTCTTGTTGAAGATAGCCAGGATGAGCAGACATCTTGTGGGGGATGGTGCAGGTCGAGGAACCAGATCTGCATAAAGGATGATGGGATATGGATTATGGGGACTTGCAGCCTAATGCATGTTTCAGGAATCTTTGGCAGCAACTGGATTTTGTGAGGAAGTATGGAGAAAGGTCTAGAAGGCTTAGATGGAGTGACGAAGTTTAGCCAGAGTCTTTGCACTTCTGTAAGGTGGTTGGTTATTTTTTTTTTTTACTTTTACTATTTATTTTTGTGTCTGTACGTGTGCATGTTTCATGACATGCGTGCAGAGGTCAGAGGGCAACTCCAGGAGCTGGTTCTCTCCTCTGTCCTGTGGGTCCTGGGGATGGAACTAAAGGCATTAGACTTTTCAGCAAGCACCTTGCCAGCGGACCATCAGTCCTGAGGAGGCACTGTAATGAGCACTAACGAGGGTCATGAAGGAGCAGATAGCTGAATCCCCTCATCAGAACCCCACAGTAACTCGAAGTGGAGGGCACTTGACTCTGAGTCACGGCCCAGTTTCTCATTTTGGTAACACGGAACTGAAAGCAGCGAGGTTACAGGCTCAGTCTCTCATTCCTGTCTGGATTTGGGGCAGACTCATCAGTTCTTCCCTGACTCACAGGCTAGGCTGCCCATAGCAGGGGGTGTGCACACAGCCCATGGCATTTGTGGGAGGTCACACTGAAATGTGTGATCCTCTGTTTGGGAGGTTGATACCGCAAAGGAAAGTACTAATTCCCCGCGGGCATTTCAAGTCTTTCACCCTAGCTCTGCCTCCTGCTCTGCTTCCTGTGCAGACTCAACAGTCCCTGCTGACCCAGCCACTCTGACCACAGAGTCGCCTCTGTGCTCCTGCAGCTCCAGTCTGCAGGGTCTGCTTCCTACTCACACCCTCCGTGTCCCTCGGGGCACCTCTTCCAGTTACTCACCAGATGGAAGCACACACTGAATTAAGTGCTGGAGACATGCGGTCTCTTCCTTCCTTTAAAAGCCTTACAATAAACAAGCAAGCAAGCAAACAAAATGCCTTAGCTCTGAGACATGGCTCAGTGGTAAGGGAGCACTTGCTGCTAACCGTCTGAGTTTGACCCCCAGAACTCACATGGTGGAAGGGAAAGCCAATCCTTTCTTCACATTTGTTTACTTATTTAGTGTCTGTACACATACACTCAAGTGCGTGTGTGCATGTACCTTTGTCCATACGCGGAGGTTGAGCGTGTGTGTGCATGTACCATTGTCCACACGCGGAGGTTGAGCGTGTGTGTGCATGTACCATTGTCCATACGCAGAGGTTGAGCACACGTGTGCATGTACCTTTGTCCATACGCAGAGGTTGAGCACACGTGTGCATGTACCTTTGTCCATACGTGGAGGTTGAGCGCGTGTGTGCATGTACCATTGTCCATACGCAGAGGTTGAGCGCACGTGTGCATGAACCATTGTCCATACGCGGGGGACAAAAAAGGAATCAACTACCGTTGGGAACAAAGAAAAGGGAGGGTGAAGTTGTTATGACTGTATTTTTCTGAAATTAAAAACGATGACAACAACAGCTTGCCTTTTGCATTCTCCCTATACCACAATTCCTTTTGCCCAAGAAATCTTTTCTCTACCGACTCACAAAACAAAGATGGCGTTCATCATTCTGGAACTGGAAGATGCTGGGCACATACAAGGGAGAGCTGATGCCCAGAATGAGTGCAGTTTCCCTGGGAGAGAGTTGGCTAGGAGGGAGAAAAATCCCATGAAAGGTTTGTTTTTAGTAGATTTAGAGAATAAAAACTCTGCTCTTTCTCTCTTCCTATCCTTGGCTGGCCTGGAACCCACTATGTAGACCAAGCTGGCCTGGAACCCGTTATGTAGACCAGGCTGGCCTGAAACCCATTATGTACACCAGGCTGGCCTGGAACCCACTGCATAGACCAGGCTGGCCTTGATTTTTCGGAGCTCCACCCGCCTCTGCTTCTGAGAGCTGGGATTACAGGCTTCCAGGCTGCTCCACTTTGCCGAGTTCTCACTCTTTTCTCACAGGATCCCATGGATCCCAAGCTGCCCTCAAAAACTTTGAGGGTGATCTTGAACTCTTGTCTCCACCTCCCAAGTGCTGAGACTACAGGCATGAGCCATCCATCAGGTCCAGTTCTGCAGTGCTGGGCTTGAACCCAGGACTTCATGCGTGCTAGGCAAGCTCTCTACCAATTAAGCTGCATCTCCAGTTCCTTATCTGTTGCTTAATAGTTAAGATATTTTTTAGATATTAGATTAAAAAATAACATTTTTGTTGGTATGGCTGTGTCTGCATGTATATGTATGGTGTAAATGTGGAGGTTGAGGGCAGCCTCAGGGAGTCTGTTTTCTCCTTTCACCTTTACTTGGGTTCTGAGATTAAAGTCATTTCATCAGACTTGTGCAGCAAGGACCTTTACCCGCCCAGCTGAGTCACAGGCCCCTTGTCTATTTTCCTTCCTTTCTTCCTTTTTCTTGTTCGATGGGGGTGTTTTATAGCCCAGGTTGGCTCAGAATTCACTAGGTAGCCAAGGATGGCCTTGAACTTCTGATTCTCCTGCTTCTGTTTCTGGAATGTCGGTTTCACAGGTGTACACAGTCATACCAGGCATTTTCTGTTGTTTTAAGACAGAGTTTTATGTAGCTCAGGCTAACCTGGAACCTGAATGTCCCTGAGCATCTGGACTTTCTGCCTTCCCCTTCCCATTGCTGGGGTTACGGTCACACGTGCTGTCATAATTGGCCTTTTCCTCTTCCTCCTCTCCTCCTCCTCCTCCTCCTCTCCTCCTCTCCTCCTCTCCTCCTCCTCCTCCTCCTCCTCCTCTCCTCCTCTCCTCCTCCTCCTCCTCCTCCTCCTCCTCTCCTCCTCTCCTCCTCTCCTCCTCCTCCTCCTCCTCCTCCTCCTCTCCTCCTCTCCTCCTCCTCCTCCTCCTCCTCCTCCTCCTCCTCCTCCTCCTCCTCCTCCTCCTCCTCCTTTTCTTCTTTTCTTCTTTTTTCTTTTAGTTTTTGAGGCAGGGTCTTCTTGTGCAACTCAGGCTGACCTAAAACTCTTGATCGCCCAAGTGCTGGGATTGCAAGCCTGTGCTAGCATATTTAGCATACTTTTTTAAAGATTTATTTATTTTTATTTTCATGTGTATGGGTAGCTTTGCCTACAAGTACACCTATGCACCGTGAGCATGTAGTACCCTTGAAGACCAGAAGGGGGCATTTAGCCCCCAGAACTGGAATATAGATGATTGTTGGCTCCTGGGAACTGAACTCAGATCCTCTGCAAGAATAACAAGTACTCTTAACTGCTGAGCCATCTCTTCAGCACCAGGTGGCTTATTTTGTTTGTTTGTTGATTCTATTTTTTTTTTTTTTTTTTTTTTTTTTTTTTTTGGTTTTCGAGACAGGGTTTCCCTGCAGCTTTAGAGCCTGTCCTGGAGCTAGCTCTTGTAGACCAGGCTGGTCTCGAACTCACAGAGATCCGCCTGCTTCTGCCTCCCGAGTGCTGGGATTAAAGGCGTGCGCCACCACCGCCCGGCTGTTTGTTGATTCTAAATCAGGAATGGTTGTAAAGTTTTGCTAAATGCTTTCTGTGTACACATTGATATGACTATTCACAAGGATATATTAATATCACATATACTTGTAAATGTGGTGTGTTATATTGATATGAATAGCCATAAAGATATACCAATGTCACATAGGTTTGTTAATATGTATTATATTGGTTAAGTTCAGATGTTGGAACAACCTTACGTCCCCAACATAAACATCATTTGATCACTGAGTTTTGTGTTTTTTAATTTAAAATTTTTATTTTGTAAATACTTTTCCTATTTGTGTGTGTGTGCGCGAATCGTGTTTGTGCATGTCTGCATGTGTGGACACGTGTATAGGTCTAATAACATGTGTGTGTATGCATGTGGAGGCCCAAAGTTGATGTCAGGACTCTTCATCTTACTCATTGAGGCAGGGTCTCTTAACCAAACCAGAGCTTGCCAATGGGGCTAGTTTTGTTCTTCAGTTTGCTTTGGGGATTCCCCTGTCTCTGTCCTCTGAAGCTGGAATTACAAGTGGGCAGCTCACCCAACACGTATGTGGTTTCTGAGGATTCAAACTCTACTCTGGTCCTCACATGTGCCATGCAAGCAGTTAGCTGTTGAGCATCACCTCAGTCTAGGTCATCCTCAGCTCCTGACAGCTGTGAGGACCACCCAGGTTACATAAGACACTGCCTCAAAAAGCCAAAGGGAGACTACTTGGCCACCTGGAAGGCTCCCCGAAACCAACGAGGAAGATCTTTTAGGACCCTCGTGGTAACCATGGTTTCTCTCCTCAGGTCTGGAAGCAGCATGTACACACCCATCCCGCAGAGGTAGGCAGTGTGCCCCATGTCTCTGCTCTCACTGTACCCAGACTTCCGTCTCCAGGCCTGCCCAAGCATCCGTGCTTGAGCCCTCTAGCAACCATCTCTTCCTACAGTGGCTCCCCATTCCCAGCCTCAGTCCAAGACCCAGGCCTACACATATGGCGGGTGGAGAAGCTGAAGCCGGTGCCCCTAGCGCGAGAGAACTATGGCATCTTCTTCTCTGGGGACTCCTACCTAGTGCTTCACAATGGCCCCGAAGAGGTCTCCCATCTGCACCTGTGGATAGGTAAAGGCGTTGGAATTCGGCCAAGGCAGGGACGGAGGTTGCAGGGGGTCTCGGGGACCTTGTCTGTCACCTCTCACCTTCATCCTAGGCCAGCAGTCATCCCGGGACGAACAGGGAGCCTGTGCTGTGCTGGCCGTGCACCTCAACACCCTCCTTGGGGAGCGGCCTGTGCAGCACCGTGAGGTTCAAGGGAACGAGTCGGATCTCTTCATGAGCTACTTCCCGCGTGGCCTCAAGTACCAGGTGAGACCCACCTCCAGGCCTTCGTTCCCGTGACTTTGCCCTGAGTCAGCTCCTCTTTCTGGCTGTCTTATCCTTCGGAAGGCCTGGGAACCCTCGGGGGTTGGTTTCCACTTTTCTCATCTCCTCGTGTGATGCAGTGCAGAAGGCACTGGGTGCCTGTGAGGCCTCTCAGGCCAGTTTTCTGGGTTGCAGGAAGGTGGTGTGGAGTCCGCATTTCACAAGACAAACTCGGGGGCCACCCCAGCAGCCATCAAGAAGCTCTACCAAGTTAAAGGGAAGAAAAACATCCGTGCCACGGAGAGGGCGCTGAGCTGGGACAGCTTCAACACCGGGGACTGCTTCATCCTGGACCTGGGTCAGGTGGGTAGGTGGCCAGACACTGTGCCGGCGCCGTGCTTTAAGACAGCCTGGGAGGCCCGGGGAGCAGTGAGAACCAGTGTTCTGGTGAACATCCGGGAGAAGACATCCCCAGCCAGCCAGCCAGCCCTTAGACCCATAGGGATTATTTCCCAGTGCCGCAGGCTCCACCATCCACAGACATCCAGTCTCGTAGATACAGCGATCTCGAACCTGTATACATATCTCTTGTGCTTCCTCCCGTTCGGTTCCAGGCCTCTCCAACCCACGGCCATTGGCTGCATGCAGCCCAAAGTTTATAAATGGGGCTCAACAGAAAGCTTCAAACTTTCTTAAAACATGTTTTTTGAATTTTTTTTGTTGTAATTTGATTACGTTTTTTAAAAATTTGTGTGTGTTGGGAGGGGGTAGGCATATACTCATGAATACAGATACCAGCAGAGGCCAGGAGAGGGCGCCGGAGTTGGAGTTACAGGCAGTTGTCAGTTCCCTATCGTGGGTGCTCAGAAAGCAGGTCCCGGCAAGAGCAGTGGGTACTCTTGACCACTGAGACATCTCTCCAGCGCAGGAGGCACTCTTACAGGCATTGTCCTTCCCTTTCTCAGAGGCCTCTGGAGAGTGGCCCTGACTTCTGGGATTTTGTTTGCTTTTGAGCTAGAGTCTCAGTGTAGCCCCAGGTTGTCCTGGAACTCACTATGTAGACCTGGTCTCTAATACGCAGACATCTGCCTGCCTCAGCCTCTGCCTTGTGAGTACTGGGATCAAAGGCGTGTGCTGCCATTACTATGCCCCACACTGGCACGGCCTTCTTGCTTGCACCGCCTGTGGGGACAGTTTTTCAGTGGGGGCAGGACAAAGGCTACTGGCTGTGATGGGCCTGTCTGGCTTCTCTGCAGAACATCTTCGCCTGGTGTGGTGCAAAGTCCAACATCCTGGAACGTAACAAGGCAAGGGACCTGGCCCTGGCCATCAGGGACAGCGAGCGGCAGGGCAAGGCCCAGGTGGAAATTATCACGGATGGAGAGGAGCCGGCCGAGATGATTCAGGTTGGGAACACTGGGGTGGGCAGATGGGAGCTGCTGTTTGGACGTAGCCGGGAGAGACAATGAAAGCTGGGATGAGAGGACTGGGGCCATCCGGAGCCCTGCTCCGCCCTGTGGTCGCGCATGGGGTACCCTCATGTGACAGTGGCAAAGGGTTCCTCTGAGTGGGTACAGACTTGGGCAGGCTGGCTCCGTCGCTTTGCCCTCCACTTTAGTGCAGGATACAGGTGGCCCTGGATGTGGTGACTTGAAGAATTTGGGTGTAAGCCCCAGTAATCCTGTCTGGTTCTGCAGGTTCTGGGCCCCAAGCCTGCTCTGAAGGAGGGCAACCCTGAGGAAGACCTCACAGCTGATAAGACCAACGCCCAGGCTGCCGCCCTGTATAAGGTGGGCACGGCAGGCCTGCTGGGGACCAACCAGTCATCCCCCGTGGCAGAGGCATGGAGCTGAAGCGGGGAGGAGGGTGTGGGAAGGCTGGGCCAGGTAGGTTTGTAGGGGTCAGAGGAGGGATGGGTGGGAATAGGCAGATGGCAGTCCTCTGAGGAGATAAGCACTTCCAGCTTGCTGGTGGAGCTTGGAAGCTAAGGCGGAGCTTGCCTTTACTTGAACCCTGTTCAGTTACTTGTAATGTGAAAGTCACCTCTCTTGTCTGTTGAAGAGAGGGGCTGCCTGGAGCTTGCCTTTGGGAGGTTTTTTCCTGCCTGTTGCTCAGAACTGTTGGGAAAAGCAACTGGGGAGGGCCTGGGTAACCCATTCCTTCATTTAAGGTGAGCGTGTGTGTGTGTGTGTGTGTGTGTGTGTGTGTCACACTGGGGACTGAACTTCCTCCCTAGGTCTCTGATGCCACTGGACAGATGAATCTCACCAAGGTAGCTGACTCTAGCCCCTTTGCCTCTGAACTACTGATCCCAGATGACTGCTTTGTTCTGGACAACGGACTCTGTGGCAAAATCTACATCTGGAAGGGTATGTGTGACTCCTCTGTATGAGCCTGAGGGCCTGCGGCTGCCATGGGGCCCTGCCTGTGGCTGCCATGGGGCCCTGCAGCAGGCTTAGCCACGTCAGCCTGAGGGTCCTACAGCTTCCTTGAACCCAGCAATCTCAGCCATTTTGAAAAACCTCAGTGGGCCACAAAACTCCAAGGACCTGTTGAATACATTTCTGGGTCAGTCCCAGAGATTCAGATTCACCAGGTCTAGGCTGGAGCCTGAGCATGTGTGTGTTTAACACGTTTCCAGGGTATGTCTGCGGGGCTCCCCGGGGAGACAGTGTTCCCAGGATAAGCCTGGGGGGGCTCCAGGGGAGACAGTGTTCCCAGGATAAGCCTGGGGGGGGGGCTCCAGGGGAGACAGTGTTCCCAGGGTAAGCCTGGGGGGGGGCTCTAGGGGAGACAGCGTTCCCAGGGTATGTCTGTGGGGCTCAAGGGGAGACACTTTGAGAACTTTCTCTGCAGTTTCCAGGCCTTCTGGGTTCTGAGGTCCCTGACCTTGAGGTTCTGAGTTAACTGTAACTGAGGTACATTTTAGTTGGGCTTGGTAGCACTTTACGCAGTGTGTGGTAAACTTGCAGGCTGTGCTTTTCCAAGAGATTGTATTTACTGGAGAGAGAGAAAGGCAGCTGTGTGCAGGAGCCTGGCTGCTTGCTTTGACCATGGAAAATGTAAAGACAGCATGATCCCAGGAGCCAGCCTCCCTCCCTCCCTCCCTCCCTCCCTCCCTCCCTCCCTCCCTCCCTCCCTCCCTCCCTCCCTCGCTCCCCTCTCTCTCTCTCTCTCTCTCTCTCTCTCTCTCTCTCTCTCTCTCTCTCTCTTTCTTTCTTTTCTTTTCTTCTTTCTTTTGTTATGCCCAAGTTTCTGGTCCCCCAAATGAATTCACAGAGCTGGATTTCTGATGCAAATTACATGAGGGTTTTTAATATGCAAACTCAAGTTTGGACCAATACCTTTCCAGCATCCAGCATGGTGGGTGCAGAAAGTGTGGCAGGGAGCCGGGGTGTGTGTGTGTGTGTGTGTGTGTGTGTGTGTGTGTAGAACTTTTAAAGGGGAAATGCCACAATCAGGGGAGTTCATGTCCTGTTGTCTTGGGATTGGGTAAGGGGTCATAGGGTAAGATAGTTTCTGAAACCATTGGTCAGGTTTGGGGCACAAAAACCTAACAAAGAGCCATAAGTTACTGACAAGGTATCTTCAAGGACAGGATGCCTCCTAGGAGCTTCTGGACCTCGTTAAATTTTATGGCCTTGCTCCCTAGTTCCTTAATTGGCTATTTCCAGGATATCTGTTCAAATTCTGCTATCCCAGCACTTCTCTGGAGCTGAGATTGGGCCCCCCACTCATTGTATGGCTTAAGATGAAGTCCCCTTTTTAAAACAGAGTTTGTGGGCCTGGAGAGACAGCTCAGTGGTTAAGAGCACTGATTGCTCTTCCAGAGGACCTGGGTTCAATTCCCAGCACCCACATGGCAGCTCACAACTGTCTGTAATTCCAGTTCCAAGGGACCTGACACCCATGGCAAGACACAAATGCCCATAAAATAAAATAAACAAAAACAAAACAGAGTTTGCAAAGTCAGGTCCTCACACTTCCTGTGTGTGTACAAGCCTGTGGGTGCCCGAGGAGGCCAGAGGAGGCCCTTTAGCTGCTGTTAAAAGCAGTTTTGAGCTCCCGATGTGGGTGCTGGGAACTGAACTCTGGTCCTTTGCAAAAGCAGCAAGTGCTCTTAATCACCGAGTCATCTCTCCAGCCCTTTCCCTTCCTTTTTGAGACAAGGTCTCATGTAGCCCAGGCTGGCCTCTGACTTGTTATGCAGCCAGAGATGCCCCTAAACCCCTGATTCTCTTGCCTCCATCTCCTGAGTGCTGGGATTTTCTCTGGTGCTGCGGTTGGAACCCAGGGCATGCTGGGCAAATATTCTACCCACTGAGCTACATCCCTTGCCCTGGGATGGCCTCTTCCTTCCTGCAGAGGCGCCAAACCCCATGAAGCCAGTGCTAAGATTCCAGAGGCTCATGTGAGTGTCTGTGGTCCCTGAGAAAGGAATCCTTACAGAAAAGGGCACAGTAGGACAGAAAGCTCGGGAGCAGGAAGACAAGTGCCCACGGATGCCACAGCAGTGAGTCACTTACAGAGGAAGGACACAGATACTTCATGGTTCACAAGACTTTGACAGTGGTTAGAGAGTCAGCCACTGCTTGGCTCTTTTCCCGTCAAATGCCTTCAGCTTGAATCACACTTTGCGCCCCAATGATTGATTGCCTATATAAAGGCCTACACAGATGATTGCCTACATTGCCTGTATTGTGGATTCTGTGTGTTTTCAGTTTTATAAACACTTCATCAGCAAGCATGCTGGTTTTCAGCCCTGTGTGAGTCAATTCGCCTCTACAAGAAATCTCATTCCATGTCCTATTTAGTTGCCCACAAAAAGTTTGTCAGCAGAACAGTGCTATCTGTGTTATCCTGTACGCCCACAGAAGGGGAGGGGCTCCGGAGCCCTAGTGTTTCTTTTATTTTATGCGTATGTATGTCTATTTTTCTTGCATGTATGCCTGAGAATTGTGTGTGTACAGCGTCCTTAGAAGCCAGAAGACAGTACTGGCTTTCTCGGAACTGGAATTTCAGATGGTTGTGAGTGCCAAGTGGGTGTTGGGAATCGAACTCAGGTCCTTTGCAAGAGGAGCAAGTGCTCTTAATTGCTGAGCCACTGCCCTAGCCCATTGGCCTTACAGTTCGATGTCTAGGAGGAACCTCGCTCTTTCTAAAGATGGCTCGAGCCAAAAGACTCTGCTGGTTCAGGCAGAAGCTTTAATTAATTAATTAAATCTTATCTTAGAGCTGCCAGCTTTCTGGGAAAAAAAATTAAGGGTATGACTTCATACTCCAAGTCCTTAGGTACTCTGAGTACGTTTGTTTAAAAACAAAACAAAACAAAACTGTCAGGTATTATGTGTACCCCTTAAATTTCCTCAAGAAAATAGGGTCGAGACTAGAGACTTTCCACCCCTCCAGTGGCTCATGCAGTCTAAGCTGACTTTGAACTTCCTATGGAGCTGAGGACGTGAAGATGGGGCTGGAGTTCTGAGCTTCCCGCCTCCACCTCCCCAGTGCAGGGCTTACACATGGTTTTCTGTGGTGCTAGGGACAGAAAGCAGAGCTTCGCATACACTGGACAAGTCTTCTCCAGTCAGCCACAACTCACCTTCTGCTCCTTTTGAAATCTCCTTCCTATGTTCTAGGGCGAAAAGCTAACGAGAAGGAGCGGCAGGCAGCCCTCCAAGTGGCAGATGGCTTCATCTCGCGGATGAGATACTCCCCAAACACTCAGGTGAGGACAAATCCATGTCCCCACCTCCTCCTCCTGGTACCCTTTTGTGGCTCCCTACCCCAGCCTGGACAAGAGCCGGACAGCTCAGGAGTTGGGAGTAGACTTGCCTGCCTCAGACCAGTCAGGTGGAAAGGCCTTTCAGTCCTTCAGCCTTTTAAAAAAACAAAACAAAAAACAAAAACCCAAAACATATTTTCAGAGAGAAGTCTGGGGGGCGGAAGGGCAAGGTGTGTCACTGGGGCTGGGTCTCCCCAGCCACTAGTGTTCCTTTCTCTTAGTCCCAGCACGGTGGCTACACAAGTTATTCTCACCTCGCCCCTCTCCATATGGGTCTCATGCAGACCAGGCTGGCCTCAAACTCTCTAAGTAGCCAAGGATGACCTTGAACTTCTCATCTTCTGGCCTCGGATTACAGGTGTGGGTCCCACCTGGCTTATGTGATGCTGGGAACTGAACCCAGGGCTTGGTGTATGGCTGGCAGGCGCTCTACCAATGGAGCTATGTCCTCAGCCCCCCTTGATCCCTTTCAAGACGGTCCTCCTCTGTTGCCCAGAGTAGCTTAGAATATGTATCCCCAGCTAGCCTGAACTTACAACGATTCTCCTGCCTCAGCCTCTCAAGTGCCGAAATCACAGGTCACCATTCCCTAATCAGAAATTCTGGTACAGCTGAGTCTAATTGGCGGAATCTGCCAAACTGGGTACCCAATCCATGAGGCAGTGTTCTCTTAGCCTGTGTCCAGTGAGCTTGATTCTCATCTTTGTCTTCTCGGGACTGGCTTACACTGCTTGTGGCCTCTCCTGTTTTCTTGAATGAAAGAATTTAGCCAAGAGACAGACAGTTTGAGCAGTTTATTTAGCAAATCACACAAAGGAACACTCCAAAGAGACTGGAATGCATTGCCATTGTACCTCACTGGGTTCTGCACTGTGGCTATTGGAGACAATTTTATGACTATTTGGGATTTGGGTGTTATATTCATGGGGCAAAGTGGTCCTTTTTCCTCCTAAATCATGATGGACCAGATATCCTTTTAGAGTGGTTCCTCCCATAGCCTCTAGAAAAACCCACAAAAGGGTGTATTTGTGTGGGGGCCATCGAAAACCACAGCACAAGTGGCATTAAAACCACAGCACATTGTGCGCCACTCAAAGATGTGGGCCTTCTGGTTGACGGCACGTGTGGGAAAATGCCCTCGCCCCTGTCTCTGATGTAGCAAGACAACCTAACTGTAGGACCATGACAAGAAGATTTATTACAAAGAAACATTCTCTTGGGAGACACAGCTGGCTAGGTATTGCTGCGCGTTCCCTTGGTCATGGCAGCCCTTGTGCCCCTCAGAAGCATAGGTGGGCAGCCTGTGAGCCAAGACTTTCTCCCACTGCAGGTGGAGATTCTACCCCAGGGCCGAGAGAGTCCCATCTTCAAGCAATTCTTCAAGGACTGGAAGTGAGGGTGGGAGTCCCCAGCCTGCTCTCCCGTCTCCCACCATCTGCCCCCCCCCAACGCCCCCGCTGCTGAGTCAGCACCGAGGTGCCCTCCGGATGCTCAATAAAGGGCGCGCATTCCGTTCCCAATTCCCAGCTCTCTCCTGTGTGCTCGCCCTGGGCTGTTTTTTCTGCCTATTCACTTGGGCTCGTCCCCATTCTGGGGTCTGAGTAGAACATAGGTGACAGATAATCCCACTGCTTCCAGGAGCCCAGCTCTGGCTCTGCGTGGCCGGGACTCAGTGGAGCCGCTGTCCAATCCCCACCGTGCCCAGAACCTGATAGGGAGGTGGCACAGTGCCAGGCCTCGGCATTGCTTTCAGGCCAGGGTTTAGTTCAAGTCTCACATTCCCAGCTGGGAGAAGGCTGTGGCTGTGGCTGGGGATAGATTTCTGTTCAAGCCAGTATTTCCTCAGATGCCCCAATAAGCACCCATGAGGCAGTTTTAAATGATTACACGAACCCAGCAACGGAATGTGCCAGAGTCCTTGAGCAGGGCCAATTGTCCTTTCTTACTCCGCTGGGTTTTGTGTTTGGCTCATCAGCCCGGGGCTGGTGTGTGTGTGTGTGTGTGTCAGAGAGAGAGAGAGAGAGAGAGAGAGAGAGAGAGAGAGAGAGAGAGGCACCAGTCTATAATGGAGAAGCCCTATTTCTGATCCTTGCTTGCCTGTGGTGAATGTGTGTGAGTGTGTGTGTGTGTGTGTGTGTAAAAAGCACCAGCCTAGTGGAGAGGCCCTTGTTTCCTTGGCCACAGCCCTCGTTCTATTTCTTGTTAATGACAGTATGAAATAGCAGAGAAAAGAGGGCAGAGAGTGAGTGAGCCAGATTTTGTGGTACCTGTCTGTAACTCTGACATACCTACCTAGGAGGTAGAGGGAGGTGGATCACGCCTTTAGCCTTTGACACACAGTGAGTTCAAGGTCAGCCTTGGCTATGACACACCAACTCAAAAAAAAAAAAAAAAAAAACAAGCTAGAGAGGGGGCCAGAGGCTGAGGCCCTCCTGTCCTGCCCTGCACCTCCCTCCTATGTCCCAAGTGTTATTGAGGCTCTGAGCTGTGGCACTGGATTCTTCTGTCCCGCACAAAGTCAGAAAGTCTAATCAAGTTCATCTTCCTGATGCTGTGTCAAAGAGCTTGTCTGTGAACCCGCCCTCGGTCTCCCTGAGACTTCCTAGCCCTCGACTGACCACACAGGAACACATGCCAGGGAGGAAGACGGGTACCCAGTGATTCTCCCGCTGAAGGCGGTCCTTCCTACCCCCAAGAAAAACAGCTCTTCAGCCTTCAGAGGCCTCCACCCCCAACCCACCCACCAGGAGAACAGACTGCTGAGTTATCCTGAAGCTGTGTGCACCCTTGTCAGGATGAAGGGTCCCTGCTGGGGAGCTGGCTCCCTTCCAGCCGGCCCTCCTAGTGTCCCTGTGGCCCTGGGACCCTGTGCTTCCAGCCGACGCTGCAGAGCGAGGGAAAGGGATGATAGCCAAGCAAGCACCCAGACTGACTCGGGCCTTGCTGACCTCTGTGCTGCCCGCTGAAGATGGGAGCTACAGGGAGAGACATGGTAACAAAGCCTTCTACCTGAGACCCTGTAAATATGCAGAGGGCCAACTGCAGGGCATTGTCACGGGCACACGGGGAGGGAGGCCTCTGTGGGTGCCATCTCCGGAGTGGCCGGAAACAGCAGTAGAGATGGACACAGGCTTCTACAGCTTCATTCGGAAGCCAGAGGAGTGCAGGGGCCTGAGGCTCATGGGTGGTTAGGTGGGGGTCTGGGGTGAGGGAGCAACAGCCAGGCCCCGGAGCAAATGCAGGCAAAGCCTGGGGTGGATACCACACCAGCCAACCCTAACAAGAGCCACCACGCTCGCTGGCTAGAGTAGGCAAGAGGTCTCCTGGCCTGGGTGGGCAACTTGGCTTAGCGGGTAAGGAGCTTGCCACAAAAGGAGAGAACCAACATCGCAAGCTGTCTTCTGATCCCCACACGTCATGTCAAGTGTGTGCCCCACACCCCATATCATACGCACAGTAATAATAAAGGACGTCTCCAGGCCTGCAGGTACAGCCAGGGTGCAGAAAGCCTCTCCATCCTGGAGCCTGAGGAGTCTGCAACCCCAGGGCACCCTAGGTGCTAACCTGCCTGGCTCAATCTGGTCCCTAGACAATGAGGCACAGCAAGGTCCTGAAAGAACTGTCTTGGAAGAAAACACAGATACTACAACTGTTCCTTTATTCTAAAACTGTTGGTGGGCCAGCGAGTTCCCGTCGCCTCTCAGCCAGGGCAGATAACCATTGTTAACCCGGTGCCCGGTCTCTATGGGATCCCCAGCCTGTGCCCATTTCTAAATCACAAACAATGGTGGGCAGGGGGAGGGGGAGAAAGGTGGGAATAAGTGTCCTGAAAATCATGGCGCCTGAAGGGAGGGGCCTGCCCATGAGTCAGTCGCTTTTCCTGTGTTGTGCTGCCCCCTACTGGCCGAAGACATTGTTGCCTCTGCCTTTCCAATTCCAACCTCAAGACGGGAGACAGCTGCAGGGGAGTCAGAATCGTAGCAGCAACTTGCTGGGACTCTCTCGGAGCGAAGGTGTAGACTGGATGTGTAGGCCGTTCAGACGCGTCCTACTTCACGGCCTGTTCATGCCCCCTGAGATATCGGGAGCCCAACCCTGTGAACTGGGGCCCAGCTGGGAACAACAGACGACTCCTTGCTTCAAAGGTAGCAAGGAGGTTAATTCTAGCTGCCGAATGAGCTATGTTGGTGAAGAAACTTAAGCTTCACTACCCACACGTGGGAGCATCCTCATGTCACCTGCAGAGGCAGGAAGGGTTTGGGCCCAGGTGTGAAAGCTCCAGCGACCCAGACAGCCTCTCTGGGAATGGTCTCTGAGGTGGGTCAGGTCAACCCTGGCCTCCGGGGTGGGTCAGGTCAACCCTGGTCTGGGGGTGGGGTGGGGGGTGGGGGAGGGGGTCAGATCAACCCTGGTCTGGTCTCTGAGGTGGGTCAGGTCAACCCTGGCCTCCGGGGTGGGTCAGGTCAACCCTGGTCTGGTCTCTGGGGTGGGTTAGATCAACCCTGGCCTCCATGGTGAGTCATATCAACCCTGCGCTCTCGGATGAGTAAGACTGCACGTCACAGACACCTGTGAAGGTGAGGTCCCTGGAGTGAGGCCCTTGTGATCCAGAGCACTTCTGTGCCCCCAACAAGGAGGCCTGTCCCTTTGACACCCGGGCTAGGTAAACGTCCAGCGTCTTGAGGAGCCGTTTGGGGCTCTTCTTGGCCAATACTTCCAAGTCTGGAACAGAGAAGATGAGGGAACGGAAGGCTTAGGAGGATCTGGGGGGCACAAGGTCTCGAGTCCAATGGCTCTGTGAACACAACCAACCCCTGTCCTTTAGAGACAAGAGTAAAGTAGTCAACAAAGATGGCAAAACCAGACAGGGCCCAGGGACGGCTTCTCCCTGTGACACAGACCTCAACTCCGTAGAATCACTCCAACTGCTAGACCTCAGCTCTCACATCTTTAAGCTTAAAACTTTTTTATTTTATTGTATATGTACGAGGTTTTGCTTAAATGCATGTCTGTGTAGCACATGTGCCTGATGCCTACGGAGGTCAGAGGACACCAGAGCCCCTGGAACTGCACCTATAGATGGCTGTGAGCCACCACGTGGGTGCTGGGTTAGAGGTCAATCCTCCAGAAGAGCAGCCAGTGATCTTAATTGCTGAGCCGTCTCTCCAGCCCTAGGTCTCAGGGTTCTGTTCTGTTTGAGACAGGTCTCCTGTAGACCCTGTGCTGCTCATCCTCCGGTCTCTACCTACTAAGCGGCTTGTGCCACCGCACAGTTTATGAAGCACTGGGTGGGGATTAGGCCCGGGGCTTCTGCATGCCAGGCAGGAGCTTTAACAACAGCATCACATTCCCAGCCCAGACTCTGATTGGCTGTACGCTTTCAAGACTTACTATTCTTTAAAGCATGAATAGAAGTTTGTC
Source organism: Arvicola amphibius (assembly GCF_903992535.2). Taxonomy (NCBI): domain Eukaryota; kingdom Metazoa; phylum Chordata; class Mammalia; order Rodentia; family Cricetidae; genus Arvicola; species Arvicola amphibius. The sequence goes on along the minus strand of NC_052048.2, from coordinate 75,156,926 downwards.
TGTGGGCACCTGCCCATGAGTGTGGGAGCCTGAAGAGGTCGGGAACAGCAGCTCCCTGCAGCTGGAGTTACAGGCAAATGTGAGCTGCCCACCATGGGTGCTGGGAACCAAATGGGGTCCCCTGCAAGAGCAGTAGGCCATCTGAGCCACCGAGCCATCTTGCCAGTCAGTCCTGTTTTGTTGTTTTCTTAATATGTAGCCCTGGCTAGCCTGAAACTCACGTGTAGCCCAGGCTGGCCTTGAACTCACAGAGGTCTGCCCGCACTATGCCTACTGAGCTGTCAAGTTTCGGTTCAGAAGATGTGGGGGTTTTGTTGTTTGATGTGATCGTCAGGAGCCACCCATGCTCAAGGCTGCAATCCCAGAGCAGGGAAACAGAGGCAGGATTGTAGTCTGGCTATAGTGTGAGACACTATCTCAAAAATAGAAATAATAATAACTATCAGGCATATATGGCCAGAGCCCGTCATGCACGCCTGGAATCTTTATATTCAGGAGGCAGAGGCAGATGGACTGCCATACATTCAAGGTCATTCTGGCCTACACAGCAAGTTCCAGCTCAGCCACGGCCTTACAGGGAGACCCTGCTTCTTCGACACATAAATAACAAGGGAACGGATGCGTATGGAAGAAAGGGTGGCAGAGAAAGGAGAAAGAGTGACCCCAGAGCTTTCTGAGGGATGGGAGGGGAAGGGAGAGGAGGAGGGGAAATGCAGTTCTATAGAAGGTGCCCACCTTTGAGGACAAAGCCCGAGTCTGAGATAGTCCTCTGCTGGACCCTCCACACGCGTGCCAGGTGAAGGAAGGTGGCTGCGTAGAAGCTGTTCACCACTGGGATGACCTTCTGCCGCCGGTTACATTCCCTGCAGGACGAAGGAGGTGACCTGCTCCGCCACAGATGAACCCAACACACCAGTGTCCTCTTTCCCAGCCTGTCTGGTCACCTCACCCCACTGTTCCCCGAGCAGCGGGGCATCCGGGTCAGGTTAGGGAGGTGAGGAGGCTGGTGCAGGGGGATTATCTGTGGAGAATGGAGCACAGATGGGGCTGGACCAGGCTCTGCCGGTCACTCTGATCCCAGGGACTCACCTGGTGAGACACTCTTCCCTCAGGGCCTGGATGGCAATGCGGGTGATGTTCACAGACATCAAACAGAAAGGGAATTGCTGGAATGGAGGGCCAAAGGTCAGTGGTCAGTCATCTCTGGCCTTGTGCATCTCCTCTGCCTCGGGTGGCTGGCAGGAGTGGCTGGCTGCCGTTACTGCTTCCCACCTTATGTCCCAAAACACTTAACTGTGACCTAAGGCCTGGAATCTAGGGTTCCATATGAGGCAGGTCCAAACAAGTTCTGTATCCAACTCCCTCTTTTTTTAAAGACCGGGTTTCACAGATCTCATGCTTGACTTAAACTCTTCGTAGCCAAGACTGACCTTGAACTTTTTAATGATTTATTTAATGTGCATGATATGAGTGTTTTGTCTGCATGTATGTCTGTGTACCATGTGTGCATCTAGTGCCTGAGGAACCTATAAAAGGGTGTTGGATCCCTGGGACTGGAATCTAGACAGTTGTCAGCTGTCAGGTCCTCTGGAGAAGCAGTCAGTGCTCTAACCGCTGAGCCATCTTCCCAACTCTTGCTCTGGAACTTCTTCCTCCACCTGCCAAATACTGGGGTCACAGTCACATGCCACCATGCCCAATCTGTGTGGGGCTGGGGGTCAAATGCAGGCCTTGTGAATGCTGAGCAAGCCTCCAGCCAACTCAACTCTATCCCATCCCCTTTGTGTTTTGACACAGGGTTGGTACGGGAGAATTATCTGTATTCTGTCAATCATGTTTTAAATAAACACTGATTGGCCAGGCAGGAAGTATAGGCCAGTCAACCAGACAGGAAGTAGAGGTGGGGAGATGAGAACAGGAGTATTCTGGGAAGGAGGAAGCCCATTCCTCCCCAGTCCTCCCCAGATCACAGAAGAAGCAAGATGTGATCTACCCCGCTGAGAAAGAAAGGTACTGAGCCATGTGGCTATCATAGATAAGAATAATGGGTTAATATAAGCTACAAGAGCTAATAAGAAGCTTGAGCTAATGGGTCAATCAGTTAATAATCTTATGGAGACTTCTGTGTGATTTTCTTTGGGACTTGCCGGCTGTGGGGACCGGGCAGGACAGAAACCCCAACAAGCCGGCCCTCAAATGTTCTTTTACATTTAAAGGGGGATATGATATAGATATGAATAATTTACATTGGTATAAATTTTACTTTATTAATACAAGTTTAAGGTCAATTTTGTTATATGTATATGTATTTCTGATCTTGATTAAGGTATTGTGATTATGTAGTCCATTTAAAAATGTAATGTATAATCAGGAAATATAGGTTGTTAATGGATAATCATCAATAATAATAGTCTATCTTGTAGTCATGTTAGTTAGATTTTCTAGATATATAGAGATATATTTCAATTAGATAGGCATTCTTCATATCTTTCAAAGACTACAGAATATGGCATTTAATGTTTTAATAACTTAGGGTTTTCATAATAATGAGACACGTCTGCTCCTGACAGCACTAGCTACTTCAAGAGGAAGATGGGCATCAAAGAGGCTCCTTATGGAGTTTGCTAGCCATCTGGGCAAGAAACTGCTCTTGCCTGGACTGTGGCATAAACTGGACACAAAGAACCCACAGAGAGAGGACTGCTGAACTTGCCTAAAGGTGAGATGATATTTTGGGGTTTCTGATTCATGAAAGAGTCTGCGAGACATTCTGCAGGATACAAAAGAAAGTGACTGAACTGTCTTTGAAATTTCCTGCTTCATGGAAAAGTCTGCTGGATACTATGGGCCTGAAGGCTGAAGATGGGTGCCCCAACAGTACAAAAGAACTTTGGGTGACTGTCCAGGCAGTGAGATGTCTCTGTCATTTCTAGAGTTTTTGAAGTTGCTTACTTCTCATTTACTTAGGTAATATTATATCCTTCTGGAGTCTTTGATGGAGTTGAAGAAAAGATAGATGGTTATAGTTTTCCATTGTTATGATAAAAGATAAAATAGATCTAAATATTGTAATTGTAATTCTTGCTTGATAACTGTTTTGTTATATGTAATTTTACTATGTTAAAATGAAAGCCTTTCTTTTTTATTTAAACAGAAAAAGGGGAAATGGTGTAGGAGGGTCTTCTGTCTATGTGTTACTTTCTTTGGTTAAATAAAGAGACTGCCTTGGCCTTTTTATAGGACAGAAAACTAGGTGGGAGGAGTAGACAGAACAGAATGCTGGGAGGAAGAGGGCAGTGTGGCAGACGCCATGGCTCTCCTCTTTGAGACGGGCGGACGCTGGTTAGACTCATGCCAGTAAGCCACAGTCAAGTGGTGATACACATTAATGGAGATGGGTTAAACTAATATGTGAGAGTTAGCCAATAAGGGGCTGGAGATAATGGGCCAGGCAGTGTTTAATTAACACAATTTCTGTGTGGTTATTTCGGGGGTTAAGCTAGCCGGATGCCGGGAATGCAGCCCCCTTCTCATTACAACACAGGGTCTCACTATGAGCCCTGGCTGGGCTGCAGCTTGCTAGGTAGACTAGGATGGCCTTGAACTTGTGTTCCTCTTGGCCATTTTTTTTTTTTTTTTTTTTTTAGTATTTTCATTTGCCTCCATGCCTGGTGGGTTTAAATAGTTTTGAATACCAAAGCAGGCTGATCCAAGTATCTTTTGAGGTTCAGTTGGCCACACCTTTGAAGATTCTGGGGTGCGGTTCTGGAGTGAGGTGCAGGCAAGTGTGGACTCCGGGCCCAGCCCTCCCACTTCTGAGTGCCTGCTCTGGGCATGGACACTGTACCTCTCAGACTCTCAGAACTCCAAACTCCTTTGCTGGAGAGGGGACACGCAAGGACAGAACACAATGCTGACCAGCTGCCTCTCGGAAAGCCAGCAACCACGTCAGCATTGCTGTGCGGTGCCTCCTTAGAGGAGACTGATGTGGCCCACTTCCCTCGGGACTGAGCTACTTTTCAGGCTAAAGTGTTAATGGCCCTGGGAAGCACGGAGGCTGGGGTCTCTCGGCATCTGGAGGTTTGAGTCAGTCCTCTTTTTTTGAGTCAGGTTTCTCTGTGTGGCTCTGACTGTCCCAGAACTCACTCTATAGACCAGGCTGGCCTTGAACTCAGAGATCTGCCTGTCTCTGCCTTCCGAGTGCTGGGATTAAATGTGTGCCACCACTGCCACTACTGCCCTGGTACAATGAGCACCTGAAACTTAAATTCTCTCTTAACTTCTTTCTTTTAGAAGATATTTTTAACTTTACATGTATGGGTATGTTGCCTGTATGTATGTCTGTGTACCAGGTATGCCCGGTAGGTCAAAAGAAGGGGCTACTCTCCTGGGCCTGGAGCTACAGAGAGTTGCAAGGTGCCATTTGGGTGCTGGAAATCAACCTGGGTCCTCTGGTAGCCATTGCTCTTAATCACTGAGTCATTGCTCTGGCCCATAACAGTTTTTCTTAATTATATGCATGTATTTATTTGTGTAAATGCATGTATGGGCACATGTATGTATGGCACGTGAGAAGGTCAGAGGACAGTTTGTAGGGGTCAGTTCTTTTGATTGTGATTCCTGGGGATCGAACTCAAGCCACTGTATAGTGGTGTATCACTTATATCTTAATAGATAAAGCTGCCTGAAGATCAGAGCACAGAGCAGCCACACTAGTCAGCCATAGAGGCCAGGCGGTGGTGATGTCTGCCTTTAATACCAGCACTAAAGAGGAATATGAGGTGGGAGGAGACAGGAACTCACTCTCTTTCAATCTGAAGATTTCACAGAGGTAAGAGCTCTCTAGGGGTGTGGCTGCGTTGCTCTTCAGGTTGAACCCCAATATCTGTCTCTGGGTTTTTATTATCTGTGCTGTATCACTGGGGTTGGCAGCAAGGCCTTTACCTGCTATCTCAGCAGCCCTCAGCCGTGGTTTTTAGGAGTAAACAGACATGGCTTCTGGTTGGCCACGACTCCTAGACTGCATCTGGAACACTCCATGTTTTGGAGGTTCCCGAGCTGGGGTCAAACTTCACACTGTTATTTGTTGTGTTCTAAGACAGGGTCTTACTATGTGGTCCCCACCGGCCTCAACTTCAGCAGTCCTCCCCCTTCCCCTCAGTGCAGGTTTCACAGGGAAACACTGGAATTGCTAGTCATGGGTGGTGTAGTAATGACTAGCCAGGGGTGCGTGCAGTAACGGCTAGCCAGGGGTGTGTGTAGTAACGACTAGTCAGGGGTGTGGGCAGTAATAGCTAGTCAGGGGTGTGTGTAGTAATGACTAACCAGGATATGTGTAGTAACAGCTAGTCAGGGTGTGTGTAGTAACGACTAGCCAGGGGTGTGGGCAGTAATGGCTAGTCAGGGTGTGTGTAGTAACGACTAGTCAGGGGTGTGTATAGTAATGGTTTGGGAGGCAGAAGGGGATAGCTGAAGGTTAGCAGACATCAGATGGCTCATGACCACTTTAACTGTAGTTCCAGGGGATCTGATGCCTCTAGCTCTGCAGGTACACACACACACACACACACACACACACACACGCGCGCGCATGTGCACACACACGTTATATATACACACATACATCATTTTAAAAATAAATCTTTAAAGTGGATGAGTGAAAATTTGAGGGTAAACAGGATATTTGCATAATTTCAAAGTATTTTCTGTAAGATGGTTATTTATTTATTTGGTTTTATGAGACCAGGTTTCTCTGTAGCTTTGAAACCTGTCCTAGAACTAGCTCTTGTAGATCAGGCTGGCCCCAAACTCACAGAGATCCACCTGCCTCTGCTTCCCGAGTGCTGGGATTAAAGGCGTGCTCCACCATCGCCTGGCTAAGATGGTTATTAATTGTAAGGGGAAAATAGAAGCTTTATCTAAATGGACATAAACCAGAGGACACCATCTTAACCAAAGCTAACATCACAGAAGTGTGTGCTCCTTAGTACCAGGCACCCAGAAAAGCACATAACATACGTGGTGTCATTTTGCCTCAAATGCATACCTCCAATCTAATTAAAAAAAAAAAAGACAAACCTAAATTGAGGGACATTCCGAAGAATAACTGACCATGTGCCCTTTAATATGTCAGGGCTGTAAAACACAAACAGGCTGGAAGAGATCAGGAGACATGACAAGATGCAATGATACAGGCGCAAAGACCAACAGCAGAAAGTGCGACCAGAACAGAGGCTGCACAGGGATGCACAGAGGACGCGCTAGTTAATAACTCTGTGTGCGTAACCCCCATATCGTTTAGAGGATTATTGGGGAAGTGGATTGAATGATATAGGGCTGCTCTTTCTAGCGATCTTTTTGCACGTTTTCTGTAAATTTAAAATTGAAGGGACACAAGCCCACTTGAGCATGGCTCTGGCAGGCATTGCCCTTCTCCCCAGTGCCCTCAGTCTTGCTAAACACCAGTAGATGATGTTCCTAAAGCTAGCCACCGAGGCCTATTCCCTTATTTGGCCACTTCTTCTTCCTGGGGCTGACTACCAAAATCCAGCAATCAAAAGTCCCCTTTGATTCGCCTAATTAAAATGCTCAATTAAAATTAAATACCTCATCCTAATATTGATTGGGCTTACCCCTTTCTCCTTTACGGTTATTTTAGGAGTTTTTATTTAACACCTCTCTCTCTCTCTCTCTCTCTCTCTCTCTCTCTCTCTCTCTCTCTCTCTCACACACACACACACACACATGCACACACGCATACACACAAGTGGCTCTCGCTAACAAGTCCCTTCCTACTTCCATCTTTTCTCGTACCCACTGCATTTAATCAGAAGTGCTTGTGTGAGCACAGGCAAAGGGAGTTGATAGTCATTCTTGACTGTCACCAGAGAAAAACCTCTGGGCATGTCGGTGAGGGATTATCTCGGTTAGTTAACTGAGGTGGGAAGGCCCACACTAAATATTGGTGGCACCGTCCCTTGGGCTGGTGTCCTGGACTGAGTAAGAAAGGCAAAGCTGGCCAGCCTCGCAGTAGCACCCCTGGTCTCTGCTCCCTGACTGTGGACACCATGTGGCCTGCCATCTGAGTCCTTCCTAAACTGCCCTATCAGGTAATCTGCCATGGCCATAGAACGGAAACTAACACACTTCCACATTTATCTTGAAAACACCAGGGCTAATCTTGTTTTGTTCTGTTTGTGTTTTGCCTTTTTGAAACAGGGTCTCCTGTAGCCCAGCTGGCCTGGAATGTGCTATGTAATTGAGGATGACCTTGAACTACCGATTTTCCCGCCTCCAACACCTGATCAATGCCTGATCTCACCCAGCTTCATTTTGTTCTTTGCCCCTTTCCATGTGGTTGCTCTACCCGCCTTTCCCAGACTCCCGCCCGGGTCATGACTGGCTGCCGAGCCCAATAAAGCTCTGTGGAACCTTGGTCTGTCCCTAGCTTTCACCTTTCCCTACTTCCAAAACGTGCCACTGTGCTGCTCCTGGCACAGCTGATGGACTCAATGTGTGATGCTCACGGCGTGACAAAGCTTCCGATTACCAGCAAATGTTCCTGTGAATAAATACTCACTCTATTTGTCCTGGCACTCTGCTGGGAACGTAGTTTCCAGGCAGTGCTGAGACACACGGATGGCCATTTCCAACCCCTGGGGCTGGAGTATGTGTGTGTGTGTGGAAGGGTGGTGTGGCCTGCTTTTAATCATCCTCCCATTTCCCCCTGCTGGCTGAGTCATGGCGCGGCTGAGGATGACCGTGACTTGTGACTGTCCAGCCTCTCCCTCTAGAGTGCTGGCATTACAGGTGTGCGCCACAATGCCTGGTTTGTGCCGAGGGCTGAACGCCAGGCCTGTGGATGCGAAACAGGCACTCTGCCACCTGAGCCAATTCCCAGCCCCTGCCCTCTCTTTAGTGACACAGTTCTACTATGTTACCCTGGCTGACCTGGGTCTCTATGTAGACTACACTGGTCTTGAACTCACAACAGACCCATCTGCCTCTGAGTCCCAGAGTACTGGGATAAAAGCTGTGGGCTACCACACTCCAGTTAATTTTTTTCCTCTTTTCTTCTTAAACAGGGTCTTGTAACCCAGGTTGGTCTTGAACTTGCTATGAATCTTTACAGGTATGCCCTAACATGCCAGGTCCTGGGGACCTGTGATATACATTACACCGGTAAATTGTCACGTGTAGCTTGTGCATGTTGAGAGCAGACTCTTGAGAACAAGTCTCCTGTCTCACAGTCAAGCCTGTTAATCTCCAGTGCCCTCTGAGACTCCGTGTCCTGGAGCAGGCTGGCACCCCAGGTCTGGGGGGTGGGGGAGGAGAGCAGCAAATAGCCAAGGGTATTAAAGACACTGCACCTTTGGGACCAGCAAGAAGGGAAACCATTTCCAACAGGTGTTACCGTTGTTTAGCCCACGACATACAACTGCCTGCGGTGGGAACCAGAAGCTGGAAGCTCCCCACGGGGAGACCCTGATTTGCCCAGGACGATCACTTCAGCATGGGTATTGGAGCAGAGTTTCTTCTGGATGTGGGAACTGCCTGATTTGATGAGCATTCTTATTTGTTACCTGATATTATTATTATTATTTATTATTATTATTTTGGTTTTCCAAGACAGGGTTTCTCTGTGTGGTCCTGGCTGTCCTGGAACTCGCTTTGTAGACCAGGTTAGCCTCAGACTCACGGAGATCCATCCGCCTCTGCCTCTTGAGTGCTGGAATTAAAGGCGTGCACCATCATGCCCAGCTTATCTTTTTAAAAAATGTTTATTTATTTTATGGATGAGTGCTCTGTCTGCATGTACGCCTTTATGCCAGAAGAGGGTGCTAGGTCTCATTACAGCTGTGAGCCTGACCATGTGGTTGCTGGGAACTGAACTCAGGACCACCTCTGGAAGAACAGCCATGCTCTTAGCTGCTGAGTCATATCTCCAGCCCAATATTTATTCTCTTATTTTTGCTTACTATATGCTTAATAAACTCACTCATTCAAAACTGAAACTATGGGCACCATATAATCTTGGTAGAAAAGAGCTGAACCCAGGGCTTTGTACACTAGGCAAGCACCCTACCAACTGAGCCGCATCCCCAAATCTCTAACTTTGATTCCTATGTTATTAGATAATAACAACACTTGCAACTTTTCTGTACGTTTGAAATTTCATGAGAATAACTACTTGTCGTGCATGGTGGCTCGCAGCTGTGATCTTAGCACTTGGAATGCTGAAGCAGGAGGATTGCTATGTATTTAAGGGCAATCGGGCGAACCCGTAAGTTCCGAGACAGTCTGGACAACACAGTGAAACGCTGACTCAAAAACTGAGCACGAAACCACACAGAACAAGGGGCTGAGTGGTGAAGAGTACGGTTGCTCTTGAAAAGGACTGGAGTCCGGTTCCCAGCACGCCTGTCAGGCAGCTCACAACCACCTGTAAACTCCAGCTCCAGGGGAGCCCATGTCCTCTTCTGACCCCCATGGGCACCTGCCCACATGTGCACAATGCACAAATACACATAAAATAAAATAAAATCTTACAAATAAAAAAGTAAAATAAAAAACAGGAAAATACACACACACACACACACACAAACACACACACACATGTGCACATGCATGTGCACGGACACACACACAAACACACGGCTCCAAATGACTAAAATATCAGCTCACAATCACCCTTCTTGGCTTCCCTTTGCCACAAAATCCTCTGAAAACTGAGTCTATATTTACTGTCTCAGATTTGTTCTTCCCTTTTAAACTTAATCCAAGTCAAGACTCTGCCTCTAACATTGCTGGAAACGTCGTAGCTGTGGTTCCCAGTGACAACCCCGAGACCTTAGGTCTCACAGGCCAGCACCATCTGACCGCAGGCCAAGGCCGACACTACATCCTCCTTCCTGTGACTTTGGAGGCTCCTGCCTTCTTCCAAGCCCTCATCTCCTGCTCATGTGACGTTGGAAGCGCTGTCACTGGTGTTCCCAAGTATCTCACGTCACCTTCGTGACTGACAGCAGGAGCTCTGCCAGCGCCAAACTCTCAGAATTGCTTGCAGGGCTTCGCAGGACACCGACATCGGCTTCTGGGACCCACAGATGGCCTGGGAGGGGCACTGGAATGGTTCTCCTCCCCCCATCATCATCCTTCTCCTCCCTCCCTCTCTTTTATTTCCTCCCCTCTTCTCTTTTCCTTCCTCTCTCTTTCTAGCTATATAGTGCAGGCTTGCCTTGAACTTGCTATGTAGCCCAGGCTAGTGTGCAACTCACTACAGGTATTTAGTTTATGGTAGTGCTGGGGAGGGAGCCTGTTAGGTAAGTGTTCTCTCCTAGCAACATTTCCAACTCCGGGAAGTTTCAGTGTGAGGCCTTGAACTCTTGCCTCAGCCTCGAGTGCTGGGATTACTGTCATGAAGCTCAGAATGTGCACTTATTTAATTTTTATGTGTATTGTGTTTTGCTTGCATGTATGTCTATGTACCGAATGCACTCCTGGTCTTGAGGAGGGCAGAAGAAAAGTGTGAGATGCCCAGTCTATACTGGAGTTACAGACCATTGTGAACCACCATGTGGGTGCTGGGAACCAAACTTGGGCTCTCCAGAAGAGCAGGGTTCCTCTGTGTAGCCCTGGCTGTCCTGGAACACCTCTGTAGACCAGGCTGGCCTCAGACTCAGACATTCTCCTGCCTCTCCTCCCATGTGTTGGGTTTAAGGCGTGTGCCACCACCGCCCAGTGCAGTCAGTGTTCTTAACTACTGAGCCGCCTCTCCAGTCCCTACTCCTACTTTTTCTTTATGGTACTTTTTTTTTTTTTGAGACAGGGTTTAACTGTGTAGTCAGATGACCTGGAACTCACTCTGTAGACCAGGCTGGCTCAAACTCACAGAGATCCTCCTGCCTCTGCCTCCCGAGTGCTGGGATTAAAGCATTCTCCATCATACCTTTTTTTTCTAATTATTCTTTGTTTTTGTTTTTTTTTTAAGTCACTAACGTCTTCCTTGTCCAAAGCCTAACCTTGTGTCCATTTCATCAAAAACCACACTGCTTCTACTCTCCTTATTTTATTTCAGCTCTTCTGGAATTCCCCTGTTCCCACCCACTGCCTACCCCAACTAGGCTGGTCCTAAGGGACCTCCCTGGGAACTGTCCCTCACGCATGGCTGGTAAGATCCCCTGTCATTGTGCTGCTCGAGCTTTGTGACACAGGGACAAACCTGGAGTCCACAACGTGCCTGACGGACCTACCATCTAGTCGGCTTCCTCGGTGGCTTCTTCTCCACTGTGAACTGTGTTCTGATGGAGGAGTGTCTATGTGTTAATTTTATTGGTTAATAAAAAAAACTGCCTTGGCCCTTTAAGAGAACAGAAAATTAGGTAGGCAGAGTAGACAGAACAGAATTGTGGGAAAAAGGAAGCAGAGTTGAGGAGACACTTCAGGCAGTCGCCATAAGCAGTCGCCATGCCTCTCCTCTCCAAGACAGAAGCAGGTTAAGATCTTTCCTGGTAAGCCACCCCTCGTGGTGCTATACAGATTATTAAATATGGGTTAGTCAAAATGTGAGAGTTAGCCAATAAGAGGCTGAAACTAATGGGCCAGGCAGTGTTTAAAAGAATACAGTTTCCATGTAATTATTTTGAGTAAAGCTAGCCAGGTGGTGGGACGCAGCCCCACCACTCCATCTACAGTGTTCCTTCTGCTCACCCCTGGCATGCTCCCTTTCTTGTGACCTTCACTTTTGCTGGGCTCTCTGCCTGGAACGCCAGGCACCCTAGGCATAGGCTTGGCTAACATGACACACCCTTCCAGACTCAGTTCATCTCCTGACTCCTCCATTAAACCATCCCTACTTTACCCACCCCCTTTCTTCTATGCTTACCACTTCTAATGAATTCTGGGATTCATTTAGAATATCATATTGTCATCTCTGCTGGAAGGATCCTAGTCTGTTTTGTTCTCTGACACATCCCAAGCACCATGAAAAATAAGTAGTCGGGGGGGGGGGGGGGGCGGAAGAGATCTTTGTTCATTGAATGAATGAATTTCTAGCCCCAGGAGTTTGGGTAGACAAACGGAAGGAAGCAGGCCACATCTGTTTCCTTGGAGTCAATACTATCTTTCACTACATGGGAAAACTATCAGACCTATCCCCAAAGGGCAGGAGAGAATAAGGGGCTACCAAAGCCATCACTGGGTTGATGGTTAAGATCATGGGTCACCCCAAAACTAACCCTGTCCTTTCAGAGTTGAAAGAAGCTACCAGCACCGGAAGCAGCAATCCCTTTGTGTGCCCAGTGCATAGGATCATAGACAACTGGATATTCCCAGCAGGCCAGCTAACTGTCATGATGGTTAGTGCTGACAAATTCCAGTGTCTGGAGTCACCTGGGATATGGGCCTTTGGGCATGCTAATAAAAGATGACCTTCATCATGCTGTTGACATGGAGACATGCATCTTAACTGTTGGCAGGCCCATTCCCTGGGCAGGGGATCTGGAACCATATGAAATGGACAGAGTGAGCCGCCCACTTAGCATTCCTGCAGTTATTGTCTGGTTTCTTGACTGTGGTGCAATGTGACCAGCTGCCTCCCGAAGCTTCTGCGACTGTGACTCCCTGGCATTGATGCACTAGAACATCAAACTAGGAGCAGGCAGATCTTTGAGTTTGCAGCCAGCCTGGTCTGCAAAGTGAGTTCCAGGACATCTAGGGCTACATAGAGGAACCCTGTCTTGAAGAACCAACCAACCAACCAACCAACCAACTCCTTCCTTCCTTCCTTCCTTCCTTCCTTCCTTCCTTCCTTCCTTCCTTCCTTCCTTCCTTCCTCAGTTCTTGTCAGAGTACTCTTCCACAGCAACAGAAAGAAATGAGCACAAATCTTCATGATTTCTCTGCAGCAGATTGGTGTGGGAGGTCCTTCTGTCTATGTGTTGCTTTTATTAGTTAATGAGTAAAGAACTGCTTTGAGCCTATGGCAGGGCAGAACAGAACTAGGTGGGAAAAGCTAGGCTGTATGCTGGGAGAAAGAGGGCAGAGTCAGAAAGAAGCCATGTAGCCACTGCCAGAGACAGACGCTGGAAACTTTACCTGGTAAGCTACAGCTATGTGGCGATATACAGATTACTAGGAATGGGTTAAATTAATATGAGAGTTTGCCAATAAGAAGCTAGAGCTAATGGGCCAAGCAGTGATTTAATTAATACAGTTTCTGTGTGATTATTTTGGGTCTAAGCTAGTTGGGTGGCCAGAAACCAACAAGCGGCCTCCTGTCCCCTCCTCCAACAGCAGATGAGGAAACCAACGCTCCTCCGAGAGGCTGAGCGATTTGCTAAAGACTCCCAGCTAATGAATGGTGGAGCTCAGATTCTAAAGCATCTGACAGAGAAGCCACTCCTGACTCGTCTCCACCATCCTGCTGCTCGGGTCCTCATTCCCCAGCATTCTCTTCTGTCTTCCCCCCTGAATCCTACCTGGACGTGGTGATGAGACAGGCGGAAGATCTCCTGGGCCATCAGCAATGTCTTTGAGTCCATTACCAGATACAGCAAATGCAGGAGGGCAAGGAAGCCTGCCCCTCTCAGGTCTGTAGCTGGATTTGCTCCTGTGGCAGAAACCAGAGTGTGACAGTGAGCAAGGGTGGAGGCTGCCTGGATCCCGTGAGCTCCCAGGACACAGCTGGGAAACTGCCCTGGCACTGGCCCTGCACAGCCCCTTCCAGACACACCTGTCCTCGGCACTCGACTCTCTGGGACCAAACGAGCCCGTCCTCGGCACTCGGGACTGCCCTGGGCTCTATGGGACCAAACGAGCCCGTCCTCGACACTCGGGACTGCCCTGGGCTCTCTGTTCTCTGGCAGCGGTCTTCTGTTCCCACAGCCTTCTGTAGTCATTTCTCCACACAACTACCAGCAAGATTTTCACCAAGACAGGGGCTGGGGTGTAGCTTAGCAGGCAGAGTGATTGCCTGCCATGCACGAGGCCCTGGGTGCCATCTCCAGCAGGGTATAGACTGGACATGTTTTTAACCTGCCTGCTATCCCAGCACCTGAGAGGTAGAGGCAGGAAGATGAGACCTTCAAGGTCATCCTTGTCTGCAGAGCAAGTTCAAAGCCGGCAGAGAAAGGGAAAAAGAGGAAGAAAGACTAAAGCTGACACAGGCCTGTCCCTTCTCCTGTATCTCTACCATGTTAGGACACAGTGAGAAGGCCCTCACCAGACATCGAGGAGATTCAGAAGCCATGCTCGCCAGACTTCAGTCATCAGAACCATGAGCCAAACCAGCTTCTAATTTCTACACATTACCCAGTCTTGAGTATTTGGTGATAGCAACAGACAATAGACTAAGAGCAGAACAGAAAGGCCCCAGAAAAGCTGGCTCTCTCTAGCCAAAGGGATAGGAGAAGGGCGGCTAGCAAGACAGATCTAATTTAGATAACATCTAACCTGCTCTAACCAAACACTATGGAGATACATGCAGCCCCAGTGAGGGCCCACGTTTCTTCCCTCGTCCGACTGAACCCAGGAACCTTTAGCTGCATTCAAGGCCAGGTGAGGAGCTCAGCCTTTACCCTGTAAGAGCCCCCCAGCGCGCCCCTTCAGTGGAGGGGACACAGGAGCATAGTAACAAAGTCCTCCCAGCTAGTGGTGTTTGTGGAAGCTGAACTCAATATTTGGGCTTTCACCCAGTGAGTGATGTCGGACCTTACTCCCTGGCCCAGCAGTGGAGGAGGCCTGCGGGAAGAGAAGGGATAGACGAGGCCCAGACACTTACAAGGCAATGCCCAGAGTGTCTGGGGACAACTGAACTGCACTGTACCAAGAACAAAGATAATCTCACCCTGAACAACATTTGAGGTAAGGCAGATGCTCCAAGTAACTGAGGGATTAGAATAATCCCCGCTTCCAAAGATGCCCACACTCTAAACCTCCGAATGTAGGAACACACTACACGGTAAAGGAGACGAAGATGCTGCAAAATCAAGGCTGCTATCAGCAGAGCGGGGAGTGTCTTGGGGTACCTGGGTGGACTTGGTGCACATGAGAGGGGTCCATGAGATTTTCTCCTAGGTTCCCCACAGTGAAGTCAGCACTGCTGACCTCCTGGTCCTCTCACTGAGTCCTATCAGACTGGGCCATAGAACTAGAAGGTAACAGAGCCATGCTTGTTCTGAGTCACTGTATTATGGCCGAGACAGGGTCACGTGGACTCCAGGCTGGCCCCAAACTCACAGAGATCCGCCTGCCTCTGCCTCCTGAGTGCTGGGATTAAAGGTGTGTGCCACCACTGCCCTGTGGTGGGGTGCTGGGCATTGAACATGCTAACAATTGAACTACACATCTCTTGGCCAAATTTGTGGAAATCTGTTACTGCTACTATAGAAAACTAAGGCAGCCCTGCTTGGCCTGGAACTCTATGTAGAAGAGGCTGACTTCAAACTCACAGAGCTCGGGCTGCTTACAGTGCTGGGATTAAAGGTATGTACCACTGTGCCCTGAAATATAATTTCTTTTTTCTTTTCTTTTCTTTTGGTTTTTTTCAAGACAGTGTTTTTCTGTAGCTTTGGAGCCTGTCCTGGAACTCACTCTGTAGACCAGACTGGTCTTAAACTCACAGAGATCCATCTGTCCCTGCCTCCCTAGTGCTGGGATTAAAGGCGTGTGCCACCACTGCCCAGCACAATATAGTTTCTTATTTTTTACAAATGTAATGATAAGATTTGGGAAAAAAAAAACAGTATAGGGCCGTGGATGCAGCTCAGTGAACAGACCGCTTATCTGACCTGTAAAAAAGCCCTGGGCCAAATGTTCAGTTCTATATAAACTGGGTTTGGTGGGACTACCAACCAGGGAGGGGGAAGTAGAAGGATCAAAATCCAAGGTCATGCTCAGCTATAGTCTGAGCACGAGAGTTCTGAGGTCAGGCTAGGCTATGCCTTGTCTCAAAAAAAAAAAAAGTATAATCCAAAGGCAAGGGAAATAATTGTTTCAATTTAAAATAACTAGAATACATTTTCATTTAAAAAGAGGAAAGAACAAACCAGATTCAAATAATATCACTCTGTATACCCCACCTCACACCACAAAGGTACTTCCTAACAGATGGTAGAGCTCCAAGGGACACTCTTATGTGCTGCCCCTAGGGCCCTTGCCTCTTCTGGACCCTCCTAGATGTTTCTCCTCACTCAAGATGGCCTCTCCTCTGGAATCCGGAATCAATTGGACAAGGAAAGCAAGACAGGCGCTTTTCTCTCACCCTGAAAGCCCAGGTCTTCCCAGTGGTCTCCATGAAGGGCACAGTCGAACTTGGAGCCAGTCAGCTTCTTGTAGATGGTCCGCAGCACTCGGCCATGCATTGGGTCTTGGCTGTCCAGGCCACCTGCCCCAAAACACACACACCCTTTCTGCTAGGCTGTCCCCAGGGAGAAACCAGTGCTCCCTGGAGAATGGGGAATTGGACTATGTTTAAGACAAGCTACCAACATTCCTGTGCTCACGGCAATCCGAATAGGCAAGAGCCTCACCGTGTGCCCTGGAGCTGCCCCTAGCACTCACATTGAGCAATGGTGAGGACCAAGTCTCTTTCTTCCCGAAGGTCCTGGTGCAGCTTTGGTGGCCCAAAGAGGCAATGCCGGAGGGCGGCAAGCCCGGTCCTTCGAATAGTTGGCTGGATTCTTTTCTGGGAAGAAAAGCACAGGCAATCTATTAAAACTTCTATAAAGCAGAGACTGTCCCCTCAACTAGTGTCTGGGCTAGGAAAAGGAGTCAGAAGTCACTAAGACTGCAAAGACAGGCACTTTTAGCTCCCAGATCCTTCACAAGGTATCCTTAGATATAGACATTCCCAGCCAATTCTCTCCATTTGGTCTTCTGGACTTTTTCAGAACCAGCTATTGACGACCAGGGAATCTCAGTTGTGGCCACAAGGAATCTCAAATATGTCCAGATAAAAGTCAGGATAGTAGTCTCAGCAAGGCTGTCTACCCTTCATATGGCTATATGAGTTAGATGTTCCTTCTAAACTACATCATGCTGGCTCCCTAAAGTCAGGGCACCACTGCCTGCCTTACCAGGTGCTGGGTTTTGGCATCTTCTGGCCTTCTGTATCAGTGTCCGACTCTTGCCTCTCTCATGATCCAGGGTTTAGACTGAATATTCGAGCCCAAACTCCCTCAGTGTGCTTATTCCCCTAATACTCCTTTTCCCAGTCCCACTTTATTACTGGTGTATGTATTCATGATGTGTGTGAGACATACATGTCATGACTCGTGTGTGGAGGTCAGGTCTTTCTTCCTACCTTTCAGTGGGTTCTGGAGATCAATCTCAGGCCATGCAGCTTGTAAGGCAAGAGCCTTTACCCAGGAAGTCTTCTTATTGCCCCACACAACCCCACACAACTTCTCTCTCTCTCTCTCTCTCTCTCTCTCTCTCTCTCTCCCTCCCTTCCTCCCTCCCTCCCTCCCTCCTTCCCTCCCTCCCTCCCTCCCTCCTTTCCTTTCTTTCTTTTTCCAAGACAGGGTTTCTCTGTGTAACAGCCCTGGCTGTCTTGGAACTCACTCTGTAGACCAGGCAGACCTCAAACTCAGTGATCTGCCTGCCTCTGCCTCCTGAGTGCTGGGTACCACTGCCCACCTGCTACACAACTTTTGTAAGACAAAGTTTCTCTCTATGTAGCTCAGGTTGGCCTTGAACTTATGATATCTTCCTGCCTCAGCCTCCTAAGTGCTAGAATTACAAATGTATGCCACCATACTTAGTACTGACATCTTTTTTAAAAATTTATTTTATGTGTATTAGTGCTTTGCTCAAATGAATGTCTGTGCACCGTGTGTGTGCCTGGTGCCTGGGTTGGTCAGAAGAGGGTGTCAAATCCCCTGGTCTGAAGTAATGGGTGGTTGTGAGCTGAC
Organism: Arvicola amphibius; assembly: GCF_903992535.2. NCBI lineage: Eukaryota > Metazoa > Chordata > Mammalia > Rodentia > Cricetidae > Arvicola > Arvicola amphibius. Next base: position 75,139,014 of record NC_052048.2, on the reverse strand, counting down.
ATGTAGGGTTTGGGAATCAAACCCGAGACCTCTGCCTAAACAAGTGCTCTTAACCGTTAAGCCATCTATCTCTCTAGCTCCCAGCATCTTTCCTAAATTTCTAGGTCATATTGGGTGTGGTGGTAAATGCTTCTAACGCCAATACTTGAGAGGCAAGGAAAGAGGATTGCCTTGAGTTTATTACCATCCCTGGCAACATAGTGAGTACCAATTTGGCCAGGGCTATATAACAAGACTGTTCCAAAAATTAAAAAAAATTAATGAAATTCCCAAACAGCTCCTGGCTTCTACAGGGACTAGTCCTTCATTTGCCATAAATCATTAGCACCCTGGTCCTTAGACAGTCTGTCTTCCCTCCCTAAGGAGCTACCTGGTCTTTGATTCCAATGCTTCCCATCTCATGGAGGCATCTGCACATGTCCTGAATCACAGGGTTGCAAGAGCTCCTCAGGTTCAGTTCCACAAAGGCTAGCAGGGCCCTACATGGTTTTCAGAGATGGCTCATGGGTTAATGAGAGCACTTGTTCTCCCGAAAGACCTGGGTTTGGTTCCCAGCACCAACATCACATCAGGTAGTGTTGGGGGAGGCTACACACTCGTTTCCTGGCTGCCCAGATTCCCAAAATAATCACAAAGAATATGCATTAATTGCAATACTGTTTGGCCAATACCTTAAGCATATTTCTGGCTTACTCTTGTATTTTAGATTAACCAATTTCTATTAATCTGTGTATTGCCACATGGCTATGGCTTACTGGCAAGGTTCTGGTGTGTCTGTCTCCTGTGGATGGCTACATGGCTTCTCTCTGACTCTGCCTACTTTCTCTCTATATATCTCTTTCAGCCTGGCTTTACTCTGTTAAGTCATTGGCCAAAAGCAGCTTATTTGTTAACCAATGGCAATAAAACATATTCACAGCATACATCACCTCCCACATCACCTCTTCTTTTTTGTCTAAATAAAAAACAAAACAAAATAAAATTTTTAAAGAGACACAGTAAAGACAGTCATAGGTTGAAAGGAGTAAAAAAAAAAGAAGCCATGTAAAGATGAAATAGACACAGAGAGTCTAGAGTATATATATTGTTGTGTTTTCATTGAATTTTTGACTGTGAAGGAGCTAAATACAGAGAGACATTTCATTGTATGGGCTGCTAAGCTAAACCAACACACACACACACACACACACACACACACGTATCTAAAAGGTATCTTGACTTCAAAATTTGGGTCTAAGGATTTGTTGCTTTGGAAAAGAGGTTCTTCTTTGATTTCCACAGAGGATGAGAACCTGTAGATTCCTTCCAGACTATGTGGTTTTATGGACTAAGACCCCCCAAAAAGATTGCAGTGAACACCCCCCAAAATTACTTTGCCAAACAAAAAGCAGGAAGCAGTTTGGAGAGAACTACACCTAAATTCCCAAATATTATTTATAAATGTTTGTTTACATTTAAAGGGGGATATGATATAGAGATTTGCAATGGTATGGAAGTTGGTTTATTGATATAAATTTAAGATTAATTTTGTTTTATATATATATTTCTGCTCTTGATTAAGGTATTGTGTTTGTACAGCTCATTTAAAAATGTAATGTATAATTAAGAAATATAGGCTAATAGAGAGTCATCTATAATAGTCAAGCTTGTAGTTATGTTAGTTAGGTTTTCTAGATGTACAGAGTTATATGTCAGATGGATAGGTATTCTTGAGATCTTTAAAAGACTACAGAATATGGCATTTAAGATGTTTTAAGAACTTGGGACTTTTCATAACATGAGATTCATCTGCTCCTGACAGCACCAATCTACTTCAAGAGGATGATAGACATTGAAGAGGCTCCTCATGGAGTTTGTTAGCCATTTGGGCAAGAAACAGCTCTTGCCTGGACTGCTTGATGGTTTGCTGTATAAACTGGACATGAAGGTCCCACAGAAATATGACTGCTGAAGTTGCCTAAGATGAGACCATCCTTCAGGGTTTCTGCTTCATTAAAGAACTGCCAGACATTCTGCAGGACACAGAAGAAAGTGACTGACAAAGTGCTAATATAGGTGGAACTGTTTTTGAAATCTCCTGCTTCATGGAAAAGTCTGCCAGATACTATGGGCCTGTAGGCTGAAGATGGGTGTCCCAACATTACAGAAGAATTTTGGATGACTGTCCAGGCAGCAAGATGTCTCTGTCAATTCTAGTTCTGGAAGTTGCTTACAATGCATTTCCTGTTGACTTAGGTAATATTTTATCCTTCTGGAGTCTTTGATGGAGTTGAAGAATAGAAGTTATAATTATAGCTTTCCTTCGTTATGATAAAAGATAAAAAAGATATAAATATTGTAACTGTAATTCTTGCTTAATACCTGTTTTGTTATATGTAATTTTACTATGTTAAAATTAAAACCTTCCTTTTTATTTAAACAGAAAAGGGGAAATGGTGTGGGAAGTCCTTCTGTATATGTGTTGCTTTTATTGATTAATAAAGAAGCTGCTTTTGGCCAATGGTTTAACAGAATATAGCCATCCTGGAAGATATATATATATATATATATAGAGAGAGAGAGAGAGAGAGAGAGAGAGAGAGAGAGAGAGTAGGTGGAATCAGTGAGAAGCCATGTAGCTGCCCACTGGAGACAGACATACTGGAACCTTGCCAGTAAGCCACAGCCATGTGGCAATACACAGATTAATAGAAATGGGTTAATTTAAGATATAAGAGTTTGCCAATAAAAAGCTAGAGCTAATAGGCCAAGCAGTGATTTAAGTAATACAGTTTCTGTGTGATTACTTCAGGTCTGGGAAGCCGGGAACAAATGAACAGTCTCCTCTTACAAGGTGGCTCACAACCACCTGTTCCAGAGGACCTCACAGCTTCTGGTCACCACAAGGAATCTGCACACATAACCTATCAGTCAGCCATGGGTGCTTAGCTTGGAGCACATGCTGTAGCTGGCCTTAAGTATGAGACAACCCTCTTGCCTGAGTTCCTCTAATGCTGGGACTATAGATGGAAGCCACTAAATCTGATCCTTTGGCTACTTGAGATTCTGTACCCCAAGTTTTCTTAGGTGAGAAAGATCAGTGTTCAGAAAGTTTAGAAAACAGGTGCATGCTGGACACCGGTACTTCCCTACAGCCACCTTGAAGGAGGAGAGGTCCAGGGTCTGGAAGTGCTGCAGAGCCTCACTGAACGAGATGAGCTGTCCAGGCTGCTGGGAGCTGACCCCACTCTCTAGGTAAAAAGAGAAGACACCTGAAGATTTGGGATAGTAGTTGTCCTGACAGCAAATACCCACTTATGGCCAACTGGTTGTCACCTTTAAACCAAGCACTGGCTACCAACTTGTCACCAGCGACACAGGTGGTGGCTGGAGCCACATACTGTGATATCTCTCCTGGGCTTGGTGAAGCTCGGGTGAGACCCAGATGGTCTCTACCCTTCTACAGCTCCATCTAAACCTGTCAGTATACGACTTGAGGTAATTCTTCCCAGCCTTCAGAGACTGCCAGCAGATGGCTGCCACAGGGTCCCTCATTCTCTACCCCCATCCCTGCTCCCCTTCAGGGGCTAACCCTGACCAAGACTCTCTCATCTTCCCTTAGCACTGGATGGAGGGTGAGTAGCAATGGCAGCCTTACGCTGTGGCGTTCGTTCCCTTCTTCCTGTCGTAGGCTATCATCTCAGGATCTGTGGAAGGGACTTTATTCTGTGTCACATAGCTAAAATGCCCAGTCACTGCTGACTGCATGCGGATCCTGATGGTAGCTGTGCTGGACTTACCTGTGTCTGGATGGATGGTGTCCACAACTTCCCATTCTTCCTGGGCTCTGAGCACCTCCAGGTTTACAACTGCAATAGCGAGAAAAGGAGTGTCTGTGAGATCTGGGTCTGGGAGGCTGCTCTCCCAGGGGCTTTGCCTCCAGACCACAGCTGTCCTTCTTCAAATGGCCTTCAGGAGAAGTAAGCGTTAGATCAGGCTGTCATGTCCGAATCCTGGTGGCTTTGTTAGAGATACCAGGAAGAGAAAAAGAAGTGCGTAGACATTGCAGAACCAGAGAAAAGGGGCGTGGTGAGCACCATGCCCACAGGGATCCCGGGGAGGCCAAAGGGTCCACAGGGATCCTCAGGGCACCCAAAGGATACAGGGAATACCACATCCACAGGGATCCCCAGGGAGGCCTCAGCACAGGAGCAGAGGGCAAAGGAAAACAGAGTTATCCAGAAAAAGCTGAAGGAACAGTCTTTAAAGTCATTTGGGGCTTGGGATGTGGCTCATGTACTAGAGTGCTTGCCTAACACGCATAAAGCCCTTGGTTCAGCCCCTAACATTGCACACACCAGGTATGGGGGTGTGCCTGGAATCCTAGCACGTGAGAGGTGGAGAATCAGAAGGCAGTTGGAGATACAGGAGACCCTATCTAATAAAAAAAAATGCTATTTGTTTATTATTTATTTATGTGTATATCTATGTGTGTGCATGTACATTGCCTGCAGGTGGCAGTAATGGCCAAAAGAGGTCGTTGGATTCCTTGGAGCTGCCATCATGAATAGTTCTGAGCCACCTGACCAGGGTAGTTAGAAATGAACTCTAATCCTCTGAAATAACAGCAAGCACTATTAACCACTGAGCTATCTCTTCAGTCTAACATTAAAAAAAAAAAATGCCAGGCAGTGGTGGTGCATGTCTTTAATCCCAGCACTCGGGAGGCAGAGGCAGGCAGATCCCTGTGAGTTTGAGGTCAGCCTAGTCTACAAGAGCTATTTACAGGACAGGCACCAAAGCTACACAGAGAAACCCTGTCTTGAAAAACAAAAACAAAAAACAAGAAAAGAAAAAAGTAACATATCTTCATCAAAAGTCTAGTGTGTCAGATTGGAAGAAAAGGCAAAAATATTTTAATTCTGGGGATTAGATTCTGGCTAATGGAAAGGTGAGCCAGGCATGGTGGTACAAGCCTTTAATCCCAGAACTTGGGAGGCAGAGGCAGGCAGATATCTGTGAGTTTATGCATGGCCAACCTGGGATTCACCTTGCTTCAAGAAGTAAGAAATAAAGAAAGAAAAAGAAAAAGGAAAGGAAAGGAAAAAAGATAGAAAGAAAGGAATGAAAGAAGAAAGAAAGGATTGCACAAAAAATATGAAGGGAAAATGAGCGAGCAACTTCCCACCGTGACCCTGTAAAGCATACAGGCACTGCAGTGCCATTGCCACTGCACAGGATTCTTCCCAACAGAAACCACCCCTGTAGTCACCAACTTGGCCATTCACAAGATGGTGTGAGGTTTTGTTTAGATGTGGTTATAGTTGTTGTTGAGACAGAATATCCCTCTGCAGTCCAGATCAAGCTCAGTGCCAGGAGACATGCCCTATGCCCCAAAGCTACAGGAGTCCCTATTATTTCCCTCCTGCAGGACTAACTATCCTTTCTCTCCTTTTCCTCACTAAACAGTTGGAAACAGCTTCCTGCGAAGCCTCAGTGCTGCTGTCATAAGAGAAAACACTGGACTAGAGATCTGATTAAAGAGTGCATGGAAGAACCATGCTGGCCTTTAGTCCCAGCACTCTGGAGGCAGAGGCAGGGGGATCTACGAGTTCAAACCCACCCTGGCCTACAGAGAGCTACCAACTGCGCGACATCTCTAGCCTATTTCATCTTAACTGTAACTATGTCTGCTACATGCATTTATTTATTCACCGATATGGTCTCCCCTATGTAGCCCTAGCTAGTCTGGAACATTCTATGTAGAACAGGCTATCTTCAAACCTTCAGCAATCCTCCAACCTCGCCTCCTGAGTGCTGGGTGTACAAGTGTGTCCCACCTCGCCAGGCATGCTACTTCCATTTATGATCTCTGTTATGCTGATTTCCTCTGCTATTTGGATTTTACAAATAGCAAATGACTGACTAAGCTCACATATTAGAAAGCAGACACTGTGCCAACCAGAATCACAAAATACAAAATGCTAGACTTATAGAATACCAACCTGAAGCCAGGCATGGTGGTTCATGTCTATAAACCCAGCTCTCAGGAAGACTCTGAGTCTAGGGCTAGCCTGGGCTATGGTAAGACCATGTCTTAAAAATAGTAATAGTAATGAGAAAAAAGTTTTAATAACAAAAAGATTGAAAAGAATACTAAACAGGTCATCGCTCAGTCTGCCATCGAATCAACCTTTTAAAAAATCATTCATGACATTCAATGACTTTGTGCAAACAGGATCTGGTGCTTGGGTATATCTTTTGTCCTTTTCAAAAGACTTCATTTTGACTTTTAAAAAAAATTACAATTCATATAATTTAAAATTGTCAGGCATGGTGTCACACATCTTTAATAGCAGCACTTGGGACATGGAGGCAGAGGCAGGCAGATCTCTGTCAGTTCTAGGCCAGCCTGGTCTACTTAGATCCTATCTTGAAACAAAACAGGAAGGATAGGAACTAGAGGAGACACTGTCACATGACTTTGGTCATGTGATACCCTGTACCAATCTGGGACTCCAACAGCAGGTAGGACACCAGACACAGCCCTTTCTGAACTTCACTGAACCTTGGACCTTAGGTAGGGTCTCATGTAGCCCTGGGTGGTCTTGAACTCACAATCTAGCCAAGAATAACCTCAAACTTCTGACCTTTCTACCTCCCTCAACTTCCCAAGTGCTGGAGATATAGGCATGTGCCATCATGCCTGCTTATAACCCCATTCCACAGAATATTACCCAGCCTCTGGCGCTTTGTTGTACTAATGAAAAACTGATTGACAGAACAGAAGTGTGGATTAAATAAAACACCCTGAAAGCTAATGAAAACTGAGGAGAAAATGGTGGGAAGAGATCACTCACTGGTGCTTACTAGCTGTATTTTATTTTGGCCAAATTACTTAATATTCTGTGAGTTCTCACGGGACCGTTGTAAGCATGAGCAATTCTCCAACTCCTTATGTGGGTATGCAGTCTAGGGTTGTTACTGACACAGCCATGGCCTCGGGTCAGCAAGTTAGAGTGGAATGGGGAAATGGATTCAGGGTCCTAAGGAATGGACTGCGAGGACATTCCCAATGGCTACTTCCAGCCTCGGGGTAGCAGACACAGACTCAGAACGATTTAGTTATATAATGCCGACAGGACTTGGTCTTGTATGAATAGAGAAAATGAAGTTCAACTTTTAACATGCAAGACTATGGGGAGAAAAAATGAGGGACAAAGTAGATGAACAAAAAGACATGAATGAGGGCTTGGGGATTTGGCTCAGAGCATCTGCCTAGCAAGTGCAAGGCCATGGGTTTGGTCCTCAGCTCCCTCTCCAGAGAGGAAAGACTGGAGAGGGATGACTTAGCAGTTAAAACCACTTGCTGCTCTTCCAAAGGATCTCAGTTTGGCTCCTAGCACCTGTACGGGGTACTCATAGATGACAGTAACTCTAGCTTCAAGGCATCCAATACTCTATTCTGGCCTCCACGGGCACACAGACACACACATGCACACACACACATACACACACATGCATATATGCATAAACATAATTCTTTAAAAGAGATAGAGCAAGGTGGTACACTCTAACACTAGGGAGACAGAGGCAGGAGGATCACAACAAGTTCAAGGCCAGTCTGATCTATAGAATGAGCTCTAGGAAAGACGGGCCTACACAAGGCCTTGTCTCAAAAGAAAAGAAAACGAAAACAAGTGAGGAGTGTGGAACACAGGGAAACGTGGTGGGCTGGACACGGCCTTCCTACCGTCAACTCTGGCACTGAGCACCTTTATCATTGATAGACCTACCTCTCACCCAGGGACCTCTCACCTACGAGTGATTTGACCACATCTGTGAGCCAGAAGAAAAACCCTGGTGAGAGGGTGAGGGAATCTGTCGTTGCAACAGTTATGCAACACAAAGTTCAAGGTCTCAGCTAGCCTTATCTAGTTGGTGCCTAAAATCTGAAGAGAGATGGACAAACCATGTATCCCTGTCCTCTTGGAGCTAGAAGATGATCCTGACATGACATAGGGACCCACAGGAGTAAGTGTGTGTGCGTGCATGCATGTGTGTGAGTGTGTGTGTGTGTGTGTGTGTGTGAAGCAAATATCTCTAGGATAACTCATGCAGTTCACATTTTTCTTTTCCTTTATTTTACTATTTAATTGACTCCTTTATTTTGCCTCTCCCATTTATCCATCAGCTAAACAGCATTGATTTAGTCATCCTGTAAATGGAAATTAGCCAAGAGCACTATTTTTTTGGTGGTGGGGGGAAGGGTTTCTCTGTTGAACAGTCCTATCTGTCCTGGAACTCACTTTGTAGACCAGGCTGGCCTTGAACTCACAGAGATCAGCCTGCCTCTGCCTCCTGAATGCTTGCATTAAAGGTGAGCACCACCATGCCTGGCTATGTACTGTCTCATTTTCAGACTGTTCTTAAGGATGAGAGGTATTTACATTCTCACTGCTCTATTGGTAAGATGGCTCATGCCTCCAAGGTTGGTAACCTGATTTCATCCTTGGATCTGAACAGTGGGAGAAGAGGACGGATTCCAGCAAGTCATCCTCTGGCCCGTACTCCCCCCATAAACAGATAATGTAATTTAAACTTTTCACTGCAAACTGATATTACATGGCTTGCCCAGAAGCACATAGCAAACTGCCAACAGATAAACTGGCTCCTAACCCAACACTGTTTCTAACTTTTGTTGGGGAATGATACATACATGTAACACGAGGGGCCTGCTCGTGGGCGCCATTCTGTAACACGAGGGGGCCTGCTTGTTGGGGTTTCTGTCACACCCAGAACCCCACAGCCGGCAAGCCTCAAAGAAAATCACACAGAGATCTCTATAAGATATAAAACTGATTGGCCCATTATCTCAGGCTACTTATTAGTTCTTGTAGCTTATATTAACCCATTATTCTTAACTATGTTAGCCATGCAGCTTGGTACCTTTCTCAGCTGGGCAGGTCACATGTTGCCTCTTCGGAGTCTGGGCAGGAGTGAGGAGGGAGCTTCCTGCTTCCCAGAATACTCCTGTTCTCATAGCCCCACCTCTACTTCTTGTCTGGTTGACCCGCCTATACTTCCTGCCTGGCCAATCAGCATTTATTTAAAACATGATTGACAATTCTCCCACAACACATACAAAATTCTGAAACGGCAGGAGCAAGGAGGATTCAGATGAGGGAAAGCAGATCCCTGGTGGCTCTGATCTGGGTCCCACCCAAACCCAGGGGTCCTTGGAGTCCTTACCACCTGGCTGCCATCCATTGGTTTCTGTGGTCAGGGCCTGGAGAATGCCATGGTTCTTCAGCTCAGAGATCTGTAGGGGCAAGCGACCTTTAGAGTGAGGGTAGATTTCCTGTCTCCCCCACACAGCTCTTCCCACCCACTGTATATGAAACATTCTGGAAATGAGAGGCAGGAAGGATATAGTCTGCTCTGATGTTTAAAAGTGTGTGTGTGTGTGTGTGTGTGTGTGTGTGTGTACTCACGTAGGCCAGAGGTGAACTTGGGTTTTGTTACTCAGGAGACTTCCACTTTGCTTTTTGCAACAGGGTCTCTCACTGGTCTTTGGGGCTCCCCACTTAGGCTAGACTAGCTGCCCATTGAGCCCCAAGATCTGCCCGTCTCTGCCCCCACAGCACTAGGATTGCAAGCACAGCCCCCATGCCTAGCCTTTTATGTGCGTCAAACCCAGGTCCGCTTGTGGGCATGATAACAACTTTACTGTGGATTACCTCAGTCCTAACTGCGTGTGCGTGTGCACACTCACGTGAGCTCAGAGCCGAGTGCACACTAAACACTCATTCTACACTGAGCTACACCCCAGTTATAATTCAATCTTGTTTTTGTTGAAGACAGAGTATCGCTATATTGTACAGGCAGGCCTTGAACTCTTGTCTTCCTATCTCAGACTCTGATGTGGCTCGGGCTCACAGGCCTGCACCACCTCCTCCAGCCAAAAGATATTCTTAAAGTGGAGTTCCTGGAAACCGTTGACTGTGCGTTGCAGTTTGTTAATGTGTGGGACAAACTCATGTCCTGTTGAACGCTAATAAACACAGAGGCACACAGCTCCCTTGGACAGTGGTGTGCTTTGGCATCCCTAGTGCATTCGATGCTCATCCTATGGGTTCTAGGATCTTATCAGACAGACACTGTGTGTCAGGTCTGTGCTTGCCCACATGTGAGCTCCTGGAGTCTATGCCCTCCTGTGCCCCAGTACACAGAAGCCTAGGTTGGCAGCAGAGGCATGCAAGAGCGGGTGATATATACCGGAACTCCTCTGAGAGCCATGAGTGCGCCACTGTCCTTGTACAGTGAAGAGTGCCCAGCGGAGACACGTTCCACCTGCAAGACAGACAGACAGACAGACCAGGATCAACTTCCTGCAGCAATCTCCCACAGACCATGGTTTAAATTCCTCATCTTTTCCTAGAATAAGAAAGAAACGAACTTTGGAGAAATCTAAAGAAAAACCATTTAGACGTGGTGGTGCACTTGGGAGGTCGAGGCGGGAGAACAGAAGGCCTACCTCTACCCTCACCTCCCACAGATGGGGTGGTGCTGCAGGCTTTGGCTTGAGACACTGGGTTCACAGGATCTGAAGAAAAGCATGTAGCATTGTACATGTAGTACGGTAGGTCTAACACTGTGTAGCACGAATATGGCTAGGGTACCCACCATAAGAGAAAGGAAGGGAGGATAAAGGGTAGAAGAGGGGAGGACAAAACTATAAAAGGATTACTTAAACGTCTCTCTCATAAGTACGGGCCTTTAGACATGTCTGTTGTTTTGAGACAGGGTGTCAATTACAGCTGGACTGGAATTCACTATGCAGACTCAGGTGACTTTGAACTCAACTCTACCTGTGCTTGCCTCCTGAGTGCCAGGATTAAATGGCTGTGCCACTCTGTCTGACTGATACTTTCTTGATTAACAACTGATGAGGGAGGGCCCAGCCACTGTGGGCAGAATGTCCTGGGAGATCCTGGAAGGTGTAAAAAAGCAGGCTGAAGGCTGAATGCGAGCCTGAGGAGCAAGTCAGTAAGCATTAGTGTTCTCTATGGCTGTGTTTCAGTTCCTGCCTCCAGGTTCCTTCCTTGACTTTCCTTAGGAATGGGTGGTGAGCTCTAAGATGAACTAAACTCCTTCCTCTCCTTTTGCTCATGGTGTGTTTTTCACAGCAATAAAAAGACTAAGTAAGGGAGCTGAAGAGATGGCTCAGCGATTAAGAGCACTGAGCTTTTCCAGCACCCTCACGGCAGCTCACAACTGTCTGGAACTCCAAGATCTGACACCCACACAAAGACATACATGCACACAAAACACCCATGCACATTAAATAAAGAAAGAAATAAAATTTAAAAAGCTAAGTCAGACAATCAGCCAAAGCCAGTGAATGACAAGGAAGAGAACGCTAAATTAATTGATGTAAGTCCAAGCAATACTGATTTCTTAGGGAATTTCAGACACCAACCCCATTCCCCACCCAAGCAAGAGGAAACAAGAATCTTCAAATAACCCAGTAAACAAGAAACCACAGACATGTGGACAGAAACTTGTGGTTTTGAGACAGGATCACAGGAGGCCAGGCTGACCTTGAACTCATTCTGTGGCTGAGGATGAGCTAGGGTTCCTCATCCTTTTGTCTCTACCTCCCAAGTGTTAGCATCACAGATGGCCCACCATGGTGGCTTAGAATTGCCCGTGTCTGTCTGTCTGTCTGTGTGACTGTCTTTCTGTCTGATCCTGGAAATAGAGCCTGCTGCTGCAGGCACACTAGGCAATTCCTTTACTGCTGAACCACACCTTCAGCCCACGATCTCCAAGAATGAAGATATTTGATCACTTCCCCTAAATATTTTTAAAACTCCACATTGTCTGTCTCATTAACAGCACAGCCCCCAAACAGCACCTCCTTCTCAGAGCAGGAGCGCTCACCTGTCCATCGCGTAGTTTGTTCTCGGTCCCAACAGAGCAAGATTTCTCATTCATGCCTCAAGATCACTGGCTCAGACGAGCCTGTCCTCAGGCTCTGGAAAGGGTTTGACTCGATGGTCTGAGCTCTGAGGCTCCCAGGAGAGCCACAGGTCCACGTGCTCTACCTCGGCCTTCCTTCTGGGCGGCCATGCAGGCTACAAGTAAGCAAACAGTCCCTTTGTGCCATCACCAAGGTGCAGAAGGTTTCTGTGAGTCCTGAGCGGAGCCCTGGGGATGTGAAGCTTCACTCTGGAAAACACAGTGGGGTGGGGCAGGGAAAAGAAGAAAAAACTGGCTCCATCATTCAGTTATACCTCCATTCAAGGAGGAAAAGACTTTTAAAATCTTCTATCAACTGTGAATCTATTCTAAATAAACAGGACGCTTAGCCAGATGTCTACTGCTTACTGCCCACAACGCAGGACTGCATGGGACATACAGGACTGGAGGGCGTTGGGGATGGACTATGACTATCTAGACGGTGGTGGCACTAACCTGACTAGTGGGGTCTGTTTCTGGCCATGACGTCACTGAGACCTAGCTGGCTCCTGGGGTGGGGCTGACTGGAGATTGCACTTCACTGAGGAGCTCTGGCTTTGTTCAGGTGCTAGACCCAGGAGGAGCTCTGGGGCTTACCAATCTAGGCCTGTTCCCCAGAGGTACAGAAAAACTCAAAATGCAAAGAGGTATCGAAACCTTGCTAAACCAAAATGAGCAACTCTGTGTGTGTGTGTGTGTGTGTGTGTGTGTGTGTGTGTAGTTGTGGTACTGGCGATCAAATCCAGGTCTTCATGCATGCCAAGTGAGTGTCCTACCACTAAGCTATATCTTCAGCCCAACTTATGTGTGCACACACAAGCACACATGTTCCTAATAATCCCAGGTACTGTTACAACCCAGGATCTCCTCAGTTTAGGTTTTTAGATGGGACTTCTCATTTGCCTGGAAAACAACAAGCAGGCTGGGCTGGCCACCCAGTGAGCTTTAGAGATCTGCCTGTCTCCACAGTCCTAACACTGGGATTACAATAATGTGTTACCACACTACCACACTCAATTTTTAGAAATTACTATTTTTATTCATGCAGGTGTGTCTATCATGTATGTACAGATCCATAGCGTATTGGATCAGCTGGAGATGGAGCTACAGATGCTCATAGGCTGCCATGCAGGTGCTGAGAGCTCAATCCTGGTCCTTTGCAAGGGCAACAAATGTTTTTAGCTGATGAGCCTCTCTTTCTCTGCCTCTCTCTCTCTCTGCCTCTCTCTCTCTCTCTCTCTCTCTCTCTCTCTGTCTCTTTCTCTCTTTCTCTCTCTCTGACATAGGGATGTGGATATACAAACAGGATGTGGAGAAGCAGTTCAGTCTGGCCTCAGACTTGCTATGTAGCCGAGGCTCGCTTCTGCTTCTCAAGGGCTGGGACAACGCTTTGGAAAGCTGAGAACTCCCGCCCTGCTGCTATGCCTTTCATCTCATGTCGTCCAGGACTAGGGCAGGACAAAGATCACATCACAATCACGAGGGACTAGACATCATGGACGCCTGTCACATCAGATGATTGTGTCAAACTGTGACAGTCTTCTCGTGGACAAGAGTTCCCAAGACCTTAGTGGCAAGGATTGATGTGTGTGGGTCAACAGAAAAACATGAGGCCTGGGACATAGTTCAGAGGAATTGCTCATCATGTGTGAGATCCTGGGTTCAATTCCCATCAATGGCTAAAAATATGTAGATCAGAGATCACCCTCAATATGGTAGTGTATGCCCCTGGAGGAGGAGTTGGGAGAATCACTTTTAGTTTTAGGGCCACTTCATCTACATGGAGTTCCAGGCCAGCTGAGGCTACATAGCAAGACTTTGCCTCAGTAAAAAATGGAATAAAGGCAGGTGAAATGGTTTAGTGGGTAGAGGTGCATGCCAGCAAGTCTGACGACCTGAGTTCAATTCCCCAGAAGGACCCACATGGTAGAAGAAGAGAAACAAGTTGTTTTCTGACTCCACACAGGCACTATGGCAAACACAGTTCCACTTGCCTCTCCCCCCAACACTAAATAAAATTTTAAAGAGCAAAACAAGAAGAGGCTGGGAAGACGGCTCAGTGGGTAAGAGAGCTTCGGTAAGAGAGCTTGCTTCGGGAGTAGAGACCTGAGTGTGGCCCCCTAGCACTATGGAGATGAAGATGTAATGACTGCCGGTTGATGGGCCTAGTTCCTGGTTCTGTCAGAAACCCAGCATCAAAGGCACAAGGCACAGAGAGACAGAACAGGGCAATTGGCAGTCCTCCTCGGGCCTTTCTGTTTCTATATGGCAGGCATGCTCACACCCACACCAAGGAGTCAGGTGGAAAGGCCCGGGTTGTACCATAGCGGCAGGACACTAGATTCCACCCTTAATACCAAGGGAAGAAAAACGTGGCTGGAGGGTTCTCACACAACCGACAGTCATACTTCACAGGCTCGGAGGACTAAGGCAGGAGACAGGCATCTCCACAGAGTCGGCTCTCGACTGGAGGAATCTGATCTAACTTCCTCAAAGTCTGGCTGCCAGTAACAAACTGGGATCACTGACAGCTTTTGGGCTGTGATCTAGGAAGGACATGGTAGTCCCTGACCTGCAGAATCCCCCGGAACCAGCTTTCTCTCCCTGGAACCTCAGCATCCACCCCTCTTTTCCTTTCCTCCCATCTTGGCCTGGATGACAGCACAGGATATCACACACACACACACACACACACACACACACACACCAGCTAACCTGGCAGGGGCACAGGTAGGTTTGCTGGGCAGGCTCAGGAAGGCTTTCCTCTCACTGTGTGGGAAACAAACCAAGCATCACAGAGGCATGCCCTGCTTTACATGGTCGACTGGAGCACTGCTGGGGCCTGTGAAAGGGACAAAATCCTCAGTTATGAAGTCCCTCCTCCTGATGGTTGGTGTTTGAGGAAATGGGCTTCCTATAAAAACAGTCTCAAATCAAGTACTTATCTTGGACCTACTTTTCTCAAAGGGCAACAATAAGAGGGTAGAATAGCTACACTGTCCTCTGGAGCTAACTTAAAAAGGTTATTTAGAACCTGGTTTATCTTAAATGCAAATGCACACATGGGCATGATGATCCCCGACGGTCTTTCTTGAGTCTTGTTCCTAGGTGGTTTGGTACTTAGAGGCCCCTTGCAGAGTAGTTGTGATTAGGGGATCCAGCTAGGGGCAACTTCAAGGACCAGGTCCATCCCGTCCCCATCCCCACCCCGGCGCCCCGCAGTGAGTGACAGATTCAGAAGAGCGCTTGTGCAGTTCTCAACAGGGCTTTCATTTCAAGAAATCCAAAGGGGCAGAGGTTGTGTGGGTGTTTACCTGGGGGCTTCATCCTGGATCCAGGCATAAGACCCCTCTCCAGGGAAGGTCAACAAAGCCCGCCAAAGGGTGACCCCTCCCCAGGGAAGGTCAAGACCAATTCCACAGGCTATTTAAACTTCCCCTCAGAGAATGAACAAGTGGTTTCCGGGTTTCCCGTGGTCTCCCCCTTGCTCACTTTCCCTCTCTGTGCTTTCCCGGGGCATTCAACTAGGGAATATTTTTTCTCTCCGACTTGGTCTGATTGGAATTATTTGCGTCAGCAGAGGCTCATCTAAGAAATATTCCTAACACTGGGGAGTCGGGAACAGAAACTTTCTCAATGCCTGTAAGGGAAAGTGGAGGAAAGCAATGAGTTGCTTCGGAGGTTTCGGCGAATCCATCACAGAACTGGCACCAGAAACCAGGTCTTCCCATCGGGATCGCCATCAGACCTGCAACTTTCAGCCTACTGTGGCCCAGCGGTGACCATTTCCATCCCACATTGTCACCCTCAACCCCATCTTCCTCACCATAACCCTGGCTCACCGGACGAGTTCCCAACGTTCCAGTAAGGGTCACCTCATCACCTGTGGGGCCTCATCGCACAGGCTCTAAGCGTCTCCTGGCCCGTGCTAGAACTACACTTCCCAGCGGGCTTTGGTAATTGCGTGTCGTACAAAGAGCGAGAATGGACAGTCTTGATCAGCTTTGCGCTGGCATTGCTAAAAGTTCGTTGGACGTAGTTTGCTTGGTGTTTCTCTAATGATAAACTAGCGGGGCGGAGCTTCGGGCATAAAACAGAGCTCAGACAGAGAAGTGGCCATATTCCAAGCTCAGGCTGCAAGATGTGGCTCACCGTGCTACTGCTGGCCGCGCTGCTGCTGGCGGGTCTCCGCAGGGTTTACGTGGGTCTCTGGCGCAAACTCCCCGAACCCTTTCGCTTCGGACCTCAAGCGGCCACCTGAACCCCTGGTGACCGACAAGGAGGCTAGGAAGAAGGTTCTCTAACAAGGTCAGCTGGAGGGACTGTGGGTTCCAGGACTGCTCTCAGGTCTTCTCATGCAGGGCACGGACCTATGTGCCCATTAGAAAAGTGCTGGAAAAACTCACTTGCACACGAACCTCCACATCTTAGTATTCCTTGCTCCTGAAGTTTTGGGTGTGGGCACTAACCTTGGCACGCCAAGATATTGGCATAACCTAGTCCCAGCCCTTCCAGTCGGAATCTCTTCAGATAACAGCTGACACAGAGTAAGAGACCTTTCACCTACTTGGTTCTAGAACCAACTTTATTCTCTGTTCTTGTGCAAACTCGGGTTATGGGAAACAGCACAGAAAATTACCCAACAAGTGGTTTGACAGGCAAAGTGTAGTCCCAGTTCATAGGATTGAAGCTTGATTATAAAGTTTGGGAGATGTCATCCCGACATCTGATGTAGATGAGTAGAGTTGCTCCCAAGGTTTTTGGTTTTTGTGAAGATCTCACTTTTGGATCAGAGCTGGCTTCAAACTCACTATGAAGCCCAAGCTCAAACTTGGAGAAGCCCTTCTGTTTTTCCCTTTTTGATACAGGATCTTCCAGGCAAGCTTTGAATTCTTGTAGTGAAGGGTGCCCTTAAATCCTGATCCTTCTGCCTCCACCTCCCAGTGCTAGGATTAGAGCTAAGCCTGGTTTTGTGGTGCTGGAGAGCACACCCAGGCCTTCCTGCATGCTAGGAAAGCACTCTGCTAATTGAGCTACATCCCCAGTGCATTTTCTTCTTCACATCGCTCATCCCCTGAGACAGGTTCTGACTTTGTTCAGGCTAGTCTGGACCTCTCTGTAGGCTAGTCTGGCTTTGATTCAGTGATCCTTCCATTTCAGCTTTGAGGTTGCAACTGTCACACTGCTCAAGGGCGAGTTTTCTCTTTAGCCATCAGTGTCAGTGACTTCCTTGGTGTCTGCAGGAAAGTGTTTTCAGGGAGTGTATTTATATTCCCACTAAGCTCAAAATCTGCCCTGCGTCAGGAGCATGGGATCCTGGGGTGGACTCACATGGCCCTTCACAGGAAGTCCTGTTTCTTCCCGAATGGTGCCAAGTGACCACTCTTGCCCACTCATCTTTTCTTTCCTTTCATTCTGTAGGAGTAACCCCCAGCCACACCACCTTTTCCATGCATGCCCTGCTGGTTGACCACTACATACAAGGGGCATATTACCCCCGAGGAGGTTCCAGTGAGATTGCCTTCCATGCCATCCCACTGATTCAGCGTGCCGGGGGCGCTGTCCTCACCAATGGTCCCGTGCAGGGTGTGCTGCTGGACTCTGCTGGGAGAGCCTGTGGTAAGACCCAGTTCTCAACTACACAGCTTTCACAGGCCGAACCTGAAGACCCTGAACTTAACTGAACACTTGCTGTGCATGACATGCGCAGGGGTTCGAGCTCATTCGAGAAGTCCTGGGCCACAGACTTTTCCTTCCCATGACGGGGAAGCTGGTGGCTTCTACATCCATGGAAGTTGAGCTTGCAGTGTGCCTGAGTTCCTCCACCCGCGTCCACACCTGTCTCTCCACAACTACAGGCGTCCAGAGCTGAGTGCCTCTTCAGTCGAGCTAGAAGTCCTAAGACTGCGTGCTCTCGGAGGGCTGGAGGTTTGTGCGGATTTTGTACATGTGATTAAGTGCCTGGGTGAGGAAGGCCCCACTGCTGTTGATCTCCATCAGGGTCAGGTTATCCAGCTACATGCATCTACTCTGGAGGTAGCAGACGGCATTTCTGTCTCTGTTTCAGGTTAATGGCCAGCCATAGGGGCACTTCCATGGGTAAGCCGGGGTTGAAGGGCCCCAGGTCCCCCCCAATCAGGTATATCTTGTCCATGCTGAAGTTCGGGATGATGGTCACCAGTTTCTTCTTGGCCAAAAACTCCCCCTCGACTGCATCCATGGTGAAGAGATCACGCTTCAGATCCGTTTCCGTCCCTCTGTGTGTCAGAGGTCCAGCCTGGGCTGCGGCTTTCCTGAAGGAACAATCTTAAAAGTCATTTTGGGCTTGGGATGTGGATCATGTGCTAGAGTACTTTCCTAACACGCATAAAGCCCTTGGTTCAGCCCCTAACATTGCACACACCAGGTATGGGGGGTGTGGCTGTAATCCTAGCACATGAGAGGTGGAGAATCAGAAGGCATTTGGATAATGTAGGTGGGTCTTCTATCTATCTGTTGCTTTCATTGGTTAATTAATAAAGAAAACGGCTTGGCCTGATAGGTCAGAACATAGGTAGGCGGGGAAGACAGAACAGAATGCTGGGAGGAAGAAGGCAGTGAGACAGTCGCCTGAAGTCAGCCACCAGGTCAGACATGCTGAATCTTTCCCGGCAAGCCACCACTTTGTGGTGCTACACAGATTATTAGAAATGGGTTAAGCAAGATGTGAGAGTTAGCCAGTAAGAGGCTGAAACTAATGGGCCAGGCAGTGTTTAAAAGAATACAGTTTCTGTGTAATTATTTTGGGGCATAAGCTAGCCAGGCAGCTGGGAGCTGGGAAGCGGCCCACAGCTCCGTCTACAAATGGCACTACAGTTGGGGATACAGGAGACCCTATCTAATACAAAAAAACAAAAATAGGATATTTTTTATTATTTATTTATGTGTATATCCATGTGTGTGCAAGTACATGTGCCAGCAGGTGGCAGTAATGACCAAAGAGGACATTGGATTCCTTGCAGTTGGCACCTCAGGTAGTTCTGAGCCACCCGACCATGGTGCATAGAACTGAATTCTAATTCTCTTAAACAGCAGCAAGCACTATTAACCATGGAGCTTTCTCTTCCAGTCTCAACATTAAAAAAAAAAATGCCAGGCAGTGGTGGCACATGCCTTTAATCCCAGCACTTGAGAGGCAGAGGCAGGTGGATCTCTGTGAGTTTCAGGCCAGCCTGGTCTACAAGAGAGTTTCAGGACAGGCAACAAAGCTACACAGAGAAACCCTGCTTTGAAAAAAACAAAACAAACAAATAAAAAGGATAAGTCTGGTGTGTCAGTTTTTTTCAGGGAATAGTTGAAGAAAGGCAAAGTATTTTAATTCTGGGGATTACAACATGGCTAATGCAAAGGTGAGCCAGGCATGGTGGTACAAGCCTTTAATCCCAGCACTTGGGAAGAAGAGGCAGGCACATATCTGTGAGTTTATGCATGGCCAACCTGGATTTACCTTGGTTCAAGAAATAAAAAAAGAAAGAAAGAAAAAGGAAAGGAAAAAGATAGAAAGCAAGGAAGGAAAGAAGAAAGGTCTGCACAAAAAAATAAAAGGAAAAATGAGTGAGCATTTACTGTGACCCTGTAAAGCACACAGGGCACTACAATGTCATTTCGACTGCACAAGATCCTTTCCAACATAAACTACCCCTGTGGTCACAAATTGGCCATTCACAAGATGGTGTGAGGTTTTGTTTTGATGTGGTTATGGTTGTTGTTGAGACAGAATATCCCTCTGCAGTCCAGATTAAACTCAGTGCTGTAATCTCACATATTAGAAAGCAGACATTGTGCCAACCAGAATGATAAAATAAAAAATGCAGGGCTTATAGAATACCAACCTGAAGCCAGGCATGCTGGTTCATGTCTGCAAACCCAGCACTCAGGAAGACTGCTGTGAGTCTAGGGCTAGCCTGGGCTATGGCAATAGTAATAGTAAAATAGTAATAGTAATGAGAAAAAAGTTTTAATAACAAAAAGATTGAAAAGAATACTAGACAGGTCATTGCTCAGTCTGCCATCAAATCAACCTTTTTCTAAATCATGAGTATTCATGACTTTCAATGACTGTACTGATGATGTGAGCAGGTCTGCTTTTCATCCCGCCTGGCTCCCGCACAGCTAGCTTTACACCCGAAATAACAACACACAAACTGTATTCATTTAAATACTGCCTGGCCCATTAGGTCTAGCCTCTTACTGGCTAACTAACATCTTGATTAATCAATTTCTAATAATGTGTGTAGCACCGCAAGATGGTGGCTTACCTGGAAGATTTTAATCAGCATCCGTCTCAGAGAGGAGAGTCATGGCATCTGCCTCACTGCCTTCTTCCTCCCAGCATTCTGTTCTGTCTACTCCGCCTACCTATGTTCTGATTTATCAGGCCAAGCAGTTTTCTTTATTAATTAACCAATGAAACAACAGATAGATAGAAGACCCACCTACATCATTTCCCCTTTTTCTGTTTAAACAAAAAAGAAAG
The DNA here is from genome assembly GCF_903992535.2 of Arvicola amphibius. Taxonomy (NCBI): domain Eukaryota; kingdom Metazoa; phylum Chordata; class Mammalia; order Rodentia; family Cricetidae; genus Arvicola; species Arvicola amphibius. Next base: position 75,118,496 of record NC_052048.2, on the reverse strand, counting down.
GCTTTAACTTTAACATAGCAAAATTATATATAACAAAACAGTTATATTACAAGCAAGTATTACATTTACAATATTTATATCTATTTTATCTTTTATAATAACTAAGAAAAACTATAACTATCCATTTTTATAATAACTATAAAAACTATAACTATCCATTCTTCAACTCCATCAAAGACTCCAGAAGGATATAATATTACCTAAGTAAACAAGAAATAAGCAACTTCCAAACTCTAGAAATGACAGAGACATCTCACTGCCTGGACAGTCACCCAAAGTTCCTCTGTACCATTGGGGCATCCATCTTCAGCCTACAGGCCTATAGTATCCAGCAGACATTTCCACGAAGCAGGAAATTCCGAAGGCAGTTCAGTCACTATCTGCTGTGTCCTGAAGAATGCCTTGTAGACTCTTTCACGAATCAGGAACCCCGAAAGACCATCTTACCTTTAGGCAAGTTCAGCAGTCCTTACTCTGCGGGTTCTCTGTGTCCAGTTTATGCAACAGTCCAGGCAAGAGCAGTTTCTTACCCAAATGGCTATCAAACTCCGTAAGGAGCCTCTTTGATGCCCATCTTCCTCTTGAAGTAGCTAGTGCTGCCAGGAGCAGACGTGTCTCATTGTCATGAAAAGCCCTAAGTTATTAAAGCATTAAATGCCATAATCTGTAGTCTTTGAAAGATATGAAGAATGCCTATCTGAAATATATCTGTGCACATCTAGAAAATCTAACATGACTACAAACTTAACTATTATAGATGATTATCTATTAACCTATATTTCTTAATTATACATTACATTTTTAAATGAACTACACAATCACAATACCTTAATCAAGATCAGAAATACATATATATATATAATAAAATTGACCTTAAATTTAGATAACTAAAGCAAAATTCATATCAATGCAAATTACTCATATCTATATCATATCCCCCTTTTAAATGTTAAAAACATTTATAAACAATATCTGGGAATATGGATGTAGTTATTTTTCTCCAAACTTCTTCCTGCTGTATAGGGCGCTGTTAATTAGGTCTTTCATGGTATAACATGTTGGGTGAAATAATTTTCTAAAGGTGTTCATGGTGACCTTTCAGGAGGGCATGGTCTATCAAACCATATTGGGATAGAATCCACAGGGTTTCATCCTCTGTGAAAACAAAAGAAGAAACTCTTTTCCAAAGCATGATATCCTTAGATCCAAATTCTAAAGTCAAGATACCTTTAGAACATATATACAGGTTCAGCTTAGCAGCTCATTTAATGAAATGGTTTTTTTATGTATTTAGCTCCTTCACAGTCAAAAGTTTTAAAGAAAACAATAAAATACATAATCCAGACACTGTGATTTTTTCCATTTTTATGTGGCTTATTTTTACTCTGTCACTTTATTTTGTCTCTTTAAAGACTTTACCCTTTTTTAAGGCATCAACTTTATTCTCTAAATATTTTCTTTTCTCTCCCAAGCCTACATACAGTCATCCAACATTGTGACCCATTTAGAGGCCATTTATGTCTGAATCTGTCCTATTGTGAATCTATAATTTTTTACTATCCAGGAACATTTTTGATTTGCGCCTTTAAATCGTTAAGTGCTTAAGAATCTAAGCTGTGACATTCCTAGGTCAAAAATCAGGTACTGTCTGCTTGCCACGCCCAGTCCAACATGGCAGAGCCACTTGTGCTCTGATCCTTTTTTTTTTTTTTTTTTTGGTTTTTCGAGACAGGGTTTCTCTGTAGCTTTGGAGCCTGTCCTGGAACTAGCTCTTGTAGACCAGGCTGGTCTCGAACTCACAGAGATCCGCCTGCCTCTGCCTCCCAAGTGCTGGGATTAAAGGCGTGCGCCACCACCGCCCTCTGATCCTTGCACATTGCACCACTAGCATGGCGGAGCTGCTTGTGCCTCTGAACTGCAATGTGCAAATAGGATCTGGTACTTGGGTATATCTTTTGTCCTCTCCAAAAGACTTCATTTTGACTTTTATGAAAATTACAATTCATATAATTTAAAAATTTCCAGGCATGGTGTCATACATCTTTAATCGCAACACTTAGGAGGTAGAGGAAGAAGCAGACAGATCTCTGTAAGTTTGAGGTCTACTTAGACTCTGTCTCAAAACAAAACAGGAAGGACAGGAACTAGAGGAAACACTGTCACATGATTTTTGTCATGTGATACCCTGCACCAATTTGGGACTCCAACAGCAGGTAGGACACCAGATGCAGCACTTTCTGAACTTCACTGAAGCTTGGACCTTAGGTAGTGTCTCATGTAGTCCTGGGTGGTCTTAAACTCACAAACTAGCCAAGAATAACCTCAAACTTCTGACATTTCTACCTCCCTCAACTTCCCAAGTGCTGCAGATACAGGCATGTGCCATCATGCCTCCTTATAACCCCATTCCACAGAATATTACCCAGCCTCAAGGTAATGAAAAACGGATTGACAGAACAGAAGTGTGGAATAAATAAAACATCCTGAAAGCTAATGAAAACTAAGGAGAAAATGGCAGGAAGAGAAGATCACTTACTGCTGCTGCTTACTAGCTGTATTTTTTTTTGCCAAATTACTTAACCTTCTTGTAGGCCCATCTTTCTATATGGTGTGACAACCAAGTTCTCTGTCCATGGTTAGAATCCAGAGCAGACATGTACCCTTCAAGACAGGCTGTTGCTACCCTAACAAAGGCTCAGGATATGCTGCTCCTTCGCCTGAGAAGAGGCATTAATTCCAAGCTAGTGACAGAGCTGTAGATGTGACTGTAGTACTGCTACCCTGAAAAGAGAATGTTAATGAACTTTCACCTTAGTTCACCTTGGGAGATAAAAGGTGATTGGATAATAAATGCGGGTGATCTTCAAGATTTGAATGAAACCTGAGACTTCGTTCCAATATTGCTGTGTCAATTGTGTCTCAGTTATTCCCATGCCTCCATGCCAGTCCAGAGAGAGAAAAACACTTTATGTTGGGGCATCAGGCACTGACAGTGGTGCCTGCGACGTGGGACTGACCGCTGAACCCTAAGAAATGCTGGAGAAGGGATCAGAAATAAGGAGGAGAACGTGAGGAACACATGAGAAAAAATTTCACCACACATGGATATGTGAGTAGTGAGCACTCAATTAATAAAATGGGACAGTACCAAAAGTAATCTACAGATTCAATGCAATGCCCATCAAAATCCCAACAATATTCTTCAAAAGACCTCAAAAGAATGGTACTCAACTTCATTTGGTAAAGCAAAAAACTTAGGATAGCCAAAACAATCTTGTGCAATAAAAGAACTTCTGGAGGCATCACAATCCCTGACTTCAAACTCTACTACAGAGCTACCGTACTGAAAACAGCCTGATATTGGCATAAGAACAGACAGGAGGACCAATGGAACCAAATAGAAGACCCGGATATCAATCCACACATCTTCGAACACCTGATTTTTGAAAAAGAAGCAAAAAATATCAAATGGAAAAAAAGAAAGCATATTTAACAAGTGGTGCTGGCATAACTGGATAGTTCTACAGTAAACCTTGAGCCTCCAAGGGAAATCCTTAAGGAGACAGCGACCCAAATTCCAGCAGGCAGTTTTCAGAAGCTGCCAGACAGATTCTCTCACAGATAGAGCAGGGTATATGGGAACAACAGGTATGTTATACTGATTACAACCAAACATGTCATGCATGTATTTCACTTACAAGAGTAGCTCCTACCACAGTTTTATGGCAAATGGACCACTTCTGTGGCTGCATCTTCCTGTATCACCAGTTAAAGTATTAAATCCTTATTTTGAAGCAGTATCATGCTTAGCACAGAAGAGCAGGATAGAATCTAGGAGATATTTTGGCAAGGAACCAGCTGTGATCAACGTTCCTTATACTAAGCAGCAAATTGAATTGTTATTCCAAAATACTGATTGTTGGGCAATTGCATTTGCTCAGTTTCAAGGTCAGACTGATAATCTTTTCCCAGCTGACTGCAGTTTACACAACTGCATTCATTCATTTCCTAAAACAGTGGCAAGAGATCCCATAAAGGATGCTTTGTTAATTTTCACTGATGGCTCATCTAATGGGAAGGCTGCTTATGTGGTCAATGGTAAAGGGCGCATGGTACAGACAGAACCAGCTTCAGCTCAAATAGTTGAGCTGCAAGCTGTAGCTTTAGTGTTTAAAAATTTTTGCAAATGAGGCTTTTAATCTATATACTGACAGCCGGTATATTTATAATACTTTGCAAATATTGGAAACAGTCCCTTATATAGGGACTAGCAATAAACAAGTTAAGGTATTGTTTCAGCAGATTCACTAGACCATACAACATAGAAAGTTACCATGTTTTGTGGGACATATCAGAGCACATTTAAATCTTCCTGGTCCATTAGCTGAAGGTAATGCTTTAGCTGACTAATTTACAAAAATAATTGCTCTATCTCAGATTGAGCTTGCTCAGCAGTTGCATGACTTGCACCATCAAAACAGTTTAAGTTTAACAAAGCAATTTAAATAGACCAGGGAAGCTGCTCGCCAAATTGTTAAGCAATGTGAGAGATGCCCACAATATCTACCTGTGCCTCATTTTGGGATAAATCCCCGAGGACTGCTTCTTAATCATATATGACAGATGGATGTAACTCATGTTCCTGAATTTGGAAACTTGAGATATGTACATGTGACAATCGATATGTATTCAGGATTCATGATGGCCACTGCATAAACTGGGAAAGCTGCCAAGCATGTAATAACTCATTGCTTGAAATGCTTTTCATGCATGGGAACCCCAAAAGTAATAAAAACAGACAGTGGGTCCAGATATGTTAACAGAGCATTTCAAAAATTTTTGCACCCAATGGAATATTGTACATAAGACTGGCATTCCTTATAATCCTCAGGGGCAAGGAATTGTGGAGCATGTGCATAGCTCCTTGAAAACACAACTCCAAAAGATAAAAGCAGGAGAGTTGTATCCTCAGATGCAATATGATGCCTTAAATATTAAATTTAATGTAAATGCACTATTTACACTAAATTTTCTAAATATGGATGTCCATAAGTGACCAGCAGTGGACAGATTGTGGCATAATAGTACAAAGACAACCTTTGCTAAAGCAAGGTGGAGAGACCCTTGCACTGGAATATGGAGAGGGCCAGACCCCATATTAATTTGGGGTTGAGGGCATGTCTGTGGTTTTTTTTCCCAGGATGAAGATAAAACGAGATGGTTTCCAGAGCAACTGGTTCTAGGCATTCAGCAGAAGAATACCCGACCTGATGACATCATAGCTGATAATGGCCCAGCAGGAGAAACAAAATAAAAGGAGACCAAGGAGGAACCTGTGATCTGACATTCCCAGCCCACTCTACACTGCACGGCGCCATTCTGCCTCCAGAGATTCCAGACACGGAGACCCTGCTGAGGTGACTGCTATGGCTGCAACTTGCTGCAGTCTGAGTCCTATTTGCTTGGAACTAAGATGCAGACTGAACATTTGACTGTTTTAGTCTCTGGGACACAGAACTCATTTTTGTTAAAATATTGGACCTGATGAACTAAGACCTAAGCTTTCCCTTAGGGAAAGAAAGACTCAAAATAAGAAATGACTGAAGCCTGCTTCAGTTAAGAAAGAGGCAGCCTAAGGATGTAACAGCTGCTCAGAGACTGAAACTGGTATTTGATAACAGCAATGTCATTGTACTCTTACCAGTATTGACCTGTTATTTGTAACTACATATAAGATGCTGAGAAAAGTTAGTATTGACCAGTGATGCTGAGAATCATGGTACTGACCGAATGATATTTGGAAAAGTTGGTATTGAGCCGGGCGGTGGTGGCGCACGCCTTTAATCCCAGCACTCGGGAGGCAGAGGCAGGCGGATCTCTGAGTTCGAGTCCAGCCTGGTCTACAAGAGCTAGTTCCAGGACTGGCTCTAAAAAGGCTGCAGAGAAACCCTGTCTCGAAAAAAAAAAAAAGTTGGTATTGATTGACAATGCTAAGAATTATGATATTGACTTGTCAACTGTTGAGAAAAGTTTAACACACTTGTAAATGTTGGGAGTTAATGCATATGTTAAAGAACTTTAGATTTTGATACAATGTAAAAGATTTAAGAGGTGCTCTAAACCAGCAGAAGAAACATTTTCAACTCAGGAGATTCTTTTCTCCTTTAAGTAGGAGACTATAGACTTTGGGAGAATGATTACTCCTGTAATTCCTTTAGCCACCCATAAGGCTGCACTTTCGGGTTCCTAAGCCGGTGCATGTACCCCCGTAGACATGCGTGGGTCGCCCACCATCTGCGTCACCAGTGTCTGACACAGAAGCCCCCCGTACACAGGCGCAGGGCGTAATGTCGCCTGTCATCAGTGTCTGACGTGGACACATCTTTCCCCCTAGTGCACATGTGCTGGGGAACCTTTAAAAGCTAAACGCGCCATTCCCACGCTCTCTTGTCCTTCTGTCCACACCATTTTCACCAAGCTCGCGAGCACATAATCCTCTTAATAAACTCGAACACGTGAGTTCGTTCGTACCTTGTGTTCTCTCCTCATTTCCGCCCAACATTTTTAATTCCTAAAGCATTATAATTTATCTTGACAAAAAAGTATGGCTCTGAGACACAGTGCCCAAACGTATCTCTATCCCATAAACTAGATTTCCAACGACTGGTAATTTGGGTAATTAGGAAGGTCTTTACCCAAGCCAGGTGTAATCATCTGCTCTATTGCAGAAGCACAGATTTTATTAAAATTGATAAGAGAGAGTGGATTGTGGGCCCATATTTCTACATGGTGTGACAGCCAAGTTCTCTGGCCATGGTTAGAATCCAGAGCAGACACGTACACTTCCAGACAACGAAGGCTCAGGATACGCTGCTCCTTCTCTTTGTAATTATGTGGATGGCCTGAGAAGAGGTGTGAATTTCAAGCTAGTGACAGAGCTGAACTGTGACTGTAGTCCTGCTCTAGGAAAGACGGGCCTACACACGACCTTGTCTCAAAAGAACAGAAGACAAAAATGAGTGAGGAGTGTGGAACACAGGGAAACGTGGTGGGCTGGACACGGCCTTCCTACCTTCAACCCTGGCCTCCGAGCACCTTTATCATTAATAGACCTATCTCTCACCCAGTGCTCTCTCACCTAGAAGCGATTTGACCACATCTGTGAGCCAGAAGACAAACCCTGGCGAGAGGGTGAGGGAATCTGCCATTGCAACACTACACTTGATCTTAGCAAAAAGGCTGAGAAGTAAAGCCGTTGCAACAGTTATGCAACACAAAGTTCAAGGTCTCAGCCAGCTTTATCTAGTTGGTGCCCGAAATCTGGAGAGAGATGGACAAGCCATGTATGCACTGTCGTTGTCCTCTTGGAGCCAGTAGATGATCCTGACACGACATAGGAACCCACAGGAGTGAGTGTGCATTTGTGTGAATGTGAAGGTGTGTGTGTGTGTGAAGCAAATATCTCTAGGATAACTCATGCAGTTCACATTTTTTCTTTTCCTTTATTTTACTATTTAATTGACTCCTTTATTTTGCCTCCCATTTATCCATCAGCTAAACAGCATTGATTTAGTCATCCTGTAAATGGAAATTAGCCAAGAGCACTATTTTTTTGGTGGTGGGGGGAAGGGTTTCTCTGTTGAACAGTCCTATCTGTCCTGGAACTCACTTTGTAGACCAGGCTGGCCTTGAACTCACAGAGATCAGCCTGCCTCTACCTCCTGAATGCTCGCATTAAAGGTGAGCACCACCATGCCTGGCTATGTACTGTCTCATTTTCAGACTGTTCTTGAGGATGAGAGGTGTTTACATGAGTGCGCCACTGACCTTGTACAATGAGGAGTGCCCAGTGGAGACACATTCCACCTGCAAGACAGACAGACAGACAGACCAGGATCAACTTCCTGCAGCAATCTCCCACAGACCATGGTTTAAATTCCTCATCTTTTCGTAAAATAAGAAAGAAACGAACTTTGGAGAAATCTAAAGAAAAACCATTTAGACGTGGTGGTGCACTTGGGAGGTCGAGGCGGGAGAACAGGAGGCCTACCTCTACCCTCACCTCCCACAGATGGGGTGGTGCTGCAGGCTTTGGCTTGAGACACTGGGTTCACAGGATCTGAAGAGAAGCATGTAGCATTGTACATGTAGTACGGTAGGTCTAACACTGTGTAGCATGAATATGGCTAGGGTACCCACCATAAGAGAAAGGAAGGGAGGATAAAGGGTAGAAGAGGGGAGGACAAAACTATAGAAGGATTACTTAATGTTACTTAAGAAATCTATTGATGTATGCATGTGCAGGTTAGGAAAACCACTCTAAGTCTGAGGGCCACCTCATCTACATGGAGTTCCAGGACAGCTGAGCTATATAGCAAGACTTTGTCTCGGTAAAAAACAAAATAAGGGCAGGTGAAATGGATCAGTTGAAGTGGTGCTTGCCAGAAAGTCTGATGACCTAAGTTCAATCCCTGGAGGGACCCACATGGTAGAAGGAGAGAAACTGTCGTACTTCACAGGCTCGGAGGACTAAGGCAGGAGACAGGCATCTCCACAGAGTCGGCTCTCGACTGGAGGAATCTGATCTAACTTCCTCAAAGTCTGGCTGCCAGTAACAAACTGGGATCACTGACAGCTTTTGGGCTGTGATCTAGGAAGGACGTGGTAGTCCCTGACCTGCAGCATCCCCCGGAACCAGCTTTCTCTCCCTGGAACCTCAGCATCCACCCCTCTTTTCCTTTCCTCCCATCTTGGCCTGGATGACAGCACAGGATATCACACACACACACACACACACACACACACACACACACACACACACACCAGCTAACCTGGTAGGGGCACAGGTAGGTTTGCTGGGCAGGCTCAGGAAGGCTTTCCTCTCACTGTGTGGGAAACAAACCAAGCATCACAGAGGCATGCCCTGCTTTACATGGTCGACTGGAGCACTGCTGGGGCCTGTGAAAGGGACAAAATCCTCAGTTATGAAGTCCCTCCTCCTGATGGTTGGTGTTTGAGGAAATGGGCTTCCTATAAAAACAGTCTCAAATCAAGTACTTATCTTGGACCTACTTTTCTCAAAGGGCAACGATAAGAGGGTAGAATAGCTACACTGTCCTCTGCAGCTAATGTAAGAGGTCATTTAGAAGCTGGTTTATCTTAAATGCAAATGCACACATGGGCATGATGATCCCCGAAGGTCTTTCTTGAGTCTTGTTCCTAGGTAGCTCTGAATTTATAGGCCCCCTCCGGCCCCCTCCAAGTAATTGCGATTAGGGGCAACTTCAGGGACCAGAATTCTGCAGTGAGCGACAGATTCAGGAGAGCACTTTCGCCACTCTCCACAGGGAAATCCATACAGGCAGAGGCTGTGTGGGGACAAAGGGACAGAAACTTTCTCACTGCCTGTAAGGGAAAGTCGGGGAAAGCAATGAGTTGCCTCTGAGGTTTCAGCGAATCCATCAGAGAACTGGCAGCAGAACCCAGGTCTTCTCTGACCCCCAGCGGGATCGCCCTCAGACCTGCAACTTTCAGCCTTATGCGGCTCAGTGGTGACCATTTCCATCCCACATTTTTTCCCTTACCCACATCTCCCTCACCACACCCACCTGGCTAACCAGACACATTGCCAACCTACCAGTAAGGGTCACCGCATAGCCTATGGAGCCTCATTGCGCAGGTGCTAAGTGTCTCCTGGCCTGAGCAGGAACTAAGTTTCCCTGCAGGCAATTGAAACTGCGTCAGACAAAGGGCGAGGACGGACCTTCTTGATCAACTTTGCGCTGGCATTGGTCAAAGTTCGTTGGACACGGTTTGCTTGATGTTTCTCTAATGACAAACTACTGGAGCAAAGCTTCGGACATAAAAGCCGACCTCAGACAGAGAAGTCGCCTTATTCCAAGCTCAGGCTGCAAGATGTGGCACACCTTACTGCTGCTGGCCGCGCTGCTGCTGGCGGGTCTCCGCAGGGTTTACGTGGGTCTCTTTGGCGCAAACTCCCCGAACCCCTTCGCCGAGGACGTAAAGCGGCCACCTAAACCCCTGGTGACAGACAAGGAGGCTAGGAAGAAGGTTCTCAAACAAGGTCAGCTGGAGGGACTGTGGGTTCCAGGACTGCTCTCAGGTCTTCTCATGCAGGGCACGGGCCTATCTGCACATTAGAAAAGTGCTGGAAAAACTCACTTGCACACGAACCTCCACATCTTAGTATTCCTTGCTCCTGAAGGTTTGGGTGTGGGCACTACCCTTGGCACGCCAAGATGTTGGAATAACCTTGTCAGAGCCTTTCCATTTGGAGTCTCTTCAGATAACAGCTGACACAGAGTAAGAGACCTTTCACCTACTTGGTTCTAGAACCAACTTTATTCTCTGTGCAAACTCGGGTTATGGGAAGCAGCACAGAAAATTTTCCCAACAAGTGGTTTGACAGGCAAAGTGTGTCCCAGTTCGTATGACTGAAACTTTATAAACTTTTGCAGTTTCACTACTGCTTAGGGATAAGAACACTAATCTCCAGTCATTACGACATCTGATGTAGATGAGTAGAGTTGCTCCCAAGGTTTTAGGTTTTTGTTGAAGGTCTCACTTTTGGATTGGAATGGGCTTCAAACTCACTATGAAGCCCAAACTCAAACTCGGAGGAGCCCTTCTCCTTTTGCCTACAGGATGATGGGATTTCAAGCAGGTACCAACATGCCCGGCCTTCGAGATCCTAAAGAAGTGTTGGAGCTGGGCATAGTGGTGCAAAATCGCAATTCCAGCCTGGACTACACAGAGAGACCCTGTCTAAACAAACACCAAATAACCAAAACCCTCACATGTAAAACCTTCAAAAAACAAACAAGGATCTCTTGTTTGACCTCCAGGGGACTCTTGCTTGTAAACTGTAGCCTAGGCTACCTCAATTCACTAATGACTGGGGACTGACCCTTTATTCCTAATCCTTGTGTGTCTACTTCCTAAAGTCTACTAATTTAGGTATTTCATTATTGTTATTTTTTTGTGGATTTGGGAAGGGGCTTAGATCTCATACTTGTAGCCCAGGCCAACTTAGAACTTGCTATGTAGGCCAACTGTGCTTCAAATTCACAATGATTCTCCTGCCATAAGAAAGAGATTACAGATGGTGGGATTAGAGAAGTGAGCCAACAGGGCCTGAGCAATGAATTTCTGGGGGGGGGGGCTGTCTCTCTATGTTGTCCAGGCTGTACTGCAACTTTCTATATAGACCAGGCTGGCCTTGAACTCACTGAGAGTCTTCTTCCTCTACCTCTGAATGCCACAAGTAAAGCTGTGCGCCCCTGCATCTGCCCTGGGCAGTGATTTCTAATGAACAGTTTTCTGGACCTAGTGGCACATTCCTGTAACCCCATGCTGGGGAGGAAAGGCAGGTGGATCTCTACACAGGGAGTTCAGGCCCTTTAGGGCTACACAGTGAAACCCTGTCCCCAGAAAACCCACATCAACAAATCACGGAAAGGAAAGAAAGAACGAAAGGGGAAATGAAGGAAGAGAGCAGGAGAAAACAACTAACTCAGGTCTTGTGTTGGACGAGCTCTCTAGCTTGGTCCTGTCAGGTGACTGCCACAGCAGTGGTCTTTGTGAGGTTGGTGCTGTGACTCTCAGAGTAGCAGCTCTGAGCAGCCCTGCCTGCCCCAGCTCCATTGGTATTCATAGACCTTGCCTCTTCCAAAGAAGCCCAGTTCCCAGAGCCCCCAGCACAGGCTCCTCCTCCCTGTGTTCTTTTCTTTCCATGTTCGCATTCACAGAAACGTCTGCACTTAGATTACAATGCCTGTGCCCTTGCCCTCTTTCTGGTTTTTTTCTACAGTAGTCAGCTGCTTCCTACTTTCTTTGGAAGGTATGAAACTCCCCAGGTATGTAGAGATTAAGACCATTCTAATCACTTCCTGCCTGGTCCTGAGTATTCCCTGGAAAAATGTTTTAAGCCATATTAATCAAGAGTTCTGTGCTAAAGTGCCCTAGACAAGGGTCTGTCTCTCTTTCTGTCCTGTTTTGACACTGGGTCTAATGAGCCCAGGCTGTCCTGCAGCTCCCTTGTATAACTGAGGATGACCTTGAACTCCTAACACACCTTCCAAGTGCTGGAATCCCAGCAGTGCACCAGCATGCCCAGTTTGCCTTAGAGGGTTCTCACATAGTATAAGCTAGAGAGGTCCCCTCTGGCTTCTCTGGCTTCTCTGCCTCCCTGCTCTTGTCTGAGAAGCCCATCCTCTGTCTCCTCCCTTCTCCAGCATTCTCAGCCAGCAGAGTACCAGAGAAGTTAGATGCCGTGGTGATTGGCAGTGGCATTGGGGGACTGGCCTCAGCTGCGATTCTGGCTAAAGCTGGCAAAAGAGTCCTCGTCCTGGAACAACATACCAAGGCAGGGGGCTGCTGTCATACCTTCAGGGAAAATGGCCTTGAATTTGACACTGGTAAGGTTTTTGCATAAAAGGGTTGGGAGCCGGGCGGTGGTGGCGCACGCCTTTAATCCCAGCACTCGGGAGGCAGAGGCAGGCGGATCTCTGCGAGTTCGAGACCAGCCTGATCTACAAGAGCTAGTTCCAGGACAGGCTCCAAAGCCACAGAGAAACCCTGTCTTGAAAAAAAAAGGGGGGGGGGGGTTGGGAGCTTGGCTCTGTCTTTGTGAGCCTAGGAACGGGTCCTATGGGGTGATATTGGGTATGTACAATGGTATAATTAGGAGTCACCTGTATGTTTTGGAGGTCCCAGATTCTTTCTGGGCATCTCCATTTTTGTCTCCCTGGCAAGAATTGCATGGTAGATTCCTGTAGAACGGGTGGGCAGCCGTCTCTGGTAATGAAATTGGCCAGCCAGGGCAACCTCTTCCTTACTTGGCACATTTCCAGGGACCAATTTCCTTCTCTCGTTACCTCCTTTTGTTTCCCAACAGGAATCCATTATGTTGGACGTATGCGGGAGGGCAACATTGGCCGTTTTATCTTGGACCAGATCACTGAAGGGCAGCTGGACTGGGCCCCCATGACCTCTCCTCATGACCTGATGATACTAGAAGGGCCCGGTGGCCGAAAGGAGTTCCCCATGTACAGTGGGAGGAAACAGTACATCCAGGGCCTTAAGGAGAAGTTCCCCAAGGAAGAAGCTGTCATTGACAAGTACATGGAGCTAGTTAAGGTAGCATGAACCACAATCAGCATCCACAGTTTATTCCCAACAAGACTGGCTGTTTCATTGGTGAAGGACCTGGTTGTGAGGACTGAGGTGGGAGGCAGGCAGGAAGGACTGGTCATGTCTGCCCTGAATGCAGTGTATACTTGTATTTGCCTGTGCCCTGCTTGGCTCTTCAAACGCCACCCTCACTCAGGTCTCTAGATGGCACCCCTGGGAAGTCAGGCTTTGAGGAAGTTGGATGTCCTCTGAGAGGAGCCAGACTTTTGTTTTGTGATTTTTGATATAGAGTCCCACAGTGTAGCACTGGCTTGACTGAAACTCACAGAGATCCACCTGCCTCTGAGGGTGTTTGTTATTACACTTGGCTTCTGGACTGGGATATTTGGAAGAAATTTGTGGGTAGGAGATATGGCTCATGCGTCTCATGTAAAAAACTTAAATAAGTTCCTGTACACTGCATAAACTGAGCAAGATGGTTAATCCTGGCACTCAGGAGGTACAAGCAGGGGGATTAGTAGTTCAAGGTCACAGGGATATACGGGACTCTCTATATATTATAAAAAAACTACAGGTTTTTTGAGCTGGAGAAGGAAGGGTAAGCAACGACTAATAGTGGGAAGAAGGAGAAAAATCCGGGGCCATATTGTTGTTGTTATCTTTGTTGTTTTTGTTGTTGTTGTTGTTTTGTGATGAGGAAGACAGTCTTGCCATTCAATCCTGGCTTGGGTGTTAGTGTATGACTCTGATTACTTTTGAACTCATAGCAGTTCTCCTGCCTTAGCATCTCAGCTATTGGGATCACAAGTATGAGCCACCATGCCCGCTTAGCTTACATTTTTTTAAGTCCAAAAATTTGGACAGGAGTAAGCATTGCCGGGCCTGAAGTCAGTGCCAGCTATAAAAGAGGTGTCAGCCTACAGGGGCTCCAGAGACTCACCCTACCTTTCTTCCCCAGGTAGTAGCCCGTGGAGCCTCTCATGCCATGCTACTGAAGTTCCTCCCGTTGCCCTTGATTCAGCTCCTCAACAAGTTTGGGCTGCTGACTCGTTTCTCTCCCTTCTGCCGAGCATCTACCCAGAGCCTGGCCGAGGTCCTGCAGCAGCTCGGGGCTTCCCCTGAGCTCCAGGCTGTTCTCAGCTACATCTTCCCCACTTACGGTGGGTGTTCCTCAACCAGGCTCTTCTAAGCTGCTCTCTCAACTTTTGCTCTTTCTTCCCTGATCTGCCTGGCTGACTAGCCAGAATAGACCCAGGCCTGTTGGAGTTTATAGATAAGGGTTGAGAAGTCTGCCCCCTGCTGGACACTGGTAGAAATTTATTTTTATAAACTCGAGATTTCTTTTTCTTCTCCGTTTCTTTATCTTTTCTTCTTCTCTCCTTCTTCTTTTCTCTCCTTTTGGGAGGAAGGGTCTTCCAGGCAATCTTTAAATTCTTTTAGTGAAAGTGCCCTTAAATCCTGATCCTTCTGCCTCCACCTCCCAGTGCTAGGATTAGAGCTCTGTGCCGCTAAGCCTGGTTTTGTGGTGCTGGAGAGCACACCCAGGCCTTCCTGCATGCTAGGAAAGCACCCTGCTAATTGAGCTACATCCCCAGTGCATTTTCTTCTTCACATCGCTCACCCCCTGAGACAGGTTCTGACTTTGTTCAGGCTGGTCTGGACCTCTCTGTAGGCTAGTCTGGCTTTGATTCAGTGATCCTTCCATTTCAGCTTTGAGGTTGCAACTGTCACACTGCTCAAGGGCGAGTTTTCTCTTTAGCCATCGGTGTCAGTGACTTCCTTGGTGTCTGCAGGAAAGTGTTTTCAGGGAGTGTATTTATATTCCCACTAAGCTCAAAATCTGCCCTGCGTCAGGAGCATGGGGTCCTGGGATGGACTCACATGACCCTTCACAGAAAGCCCTGTTTCTTCCAGAATGGTGCCAAGTGACCACTCTTGCCTGCTCATCTTTTCTCTCTTTATGCTTTAGGAGTAACCCGTAGTCACACCACCTTTTCAATGCATGCTCTGACAATTGACCACTACATACAAGGGGCATATTACCCCCGAGGAGGTTCCAGTGAGATTGCCTTCCATACCATCCCACTGATTCAGCGTGCCGGGGGCACTGTCCTCACCAGGGCCACCGTGAAAGGTGTGCTGCTGGACTCTGCTGGGAGAGCCTGTGGTAAGACACCTGCACTGAGCTGTGGGGTCACTGGGCTGGGGTGAAAGGGACCTGACGACTCTCTATAGGTGAACCAGCCTGTGCATTCAGGGTAAGATCCTGGGGTCTAGGCTGGTGAGACAGCTCGGTGGATAAATATTCCAGCCACTACGCCTGATGACCGCAGTTTGATTCCCACTGTCTACATGTTGGAAGGAGAGAATTGACCCTGTAAGTTGTCCTCTGAGCTCCACGTGTGGGCTGCAGCACCCTGACCACCACACAGAACAAAGGAAGAAAGTGCAGTTGTTAAACAGGTCAGGATTGACTTAGGGGTTTTGTGAGGATGGCCAGAGATGAGGTTGGACACAGAGGCTACAGCGGAAACAGAAACTCTTGCGATTCATGAAGCTGAGTGATGGGAGCATTTGGCTAAAGATAAGGAAGTTGGTCTGGTTGGGTGAGAAGAGCTAGAGACGGCCAACACAGAAGCATTTGAGGTATGGGCTGAGTGTGGATGCCTGGGGCCTCCTTTCCTCAGAGGAAATTCTAGGCTTGAGAAAGGAAAGCCTAGTGACATCTGTCTATAGAGTGGTTATAGACATAACTAATATTATCTCAAGAGAGATATGGAAAACGGTATAGGCCTTCTCTTATTCCAAAAGCTCACAGAGCTCAGCCATGTTCCTGTGTCTACAGGTGTCAGTGTCAAGAAGGAACACGAGCTGGTGAACATCTATTGCCCCGTCGTCATCTCCAATGCAGGAGTGTTCAATACCTACCAGCACTTAGTGCCAGAGAGTGTCCGCTGTCTGCCAGGTAAAAGGCTGGTCCTCTGAACTGGCATTCCTCTGTGGAGCTTATAACCCAGCCTGGGTGACGCTCGTCCTCTTCTTGGGCACCCCTCTGGCTGTCTATCTCTGCCCTCTGTTACCAGAACCATCACATTTACATTTGGGGAACCCTGAACCGCACAGGTGAAGGGAACGTCACAGAGGCAATGGCAGAGCTCTGAGGACCCTGTTGTTATGTCTGTTGCCAATGTGTAGGCTGTGGACTTCAGGCTGAGAATCCAAAGCCTGTATATTTGCCTTCCCCTGCCTGAGAAACTGGGCCTCTAATAGAAAAGGACTCTCGAAGGGCAGAACAGGGCTGGGGATGAAACTCAGCTGATTAGTGAGCTTGCATAGCATGCATCAAGCCCTGGGTTTGATCCTCACAAACAGGCAAGATAGCTGTGGGGGATTTGGCAGTAACCCTTTACCATGGAGGTCTCCTTGGCAATGTGAGACCCTGCCTCTAGAAACTTCAAGGGCCATAGAGATGGGTAAAAGGAAAAAAGTAAGTACTGCTTAGTCTGGTGGTCTGAGTTAGATCCTCGAGTAAAAGAAGACATCCAATTTGTCTGCCAACTACTCCCCGCACATCCGGACACACACTTGTCCGTGTGCACCTACAGTTTCTAAAGGGGAGGACTGACACAGTCTGATCGTCCAGAGGTGCTGTGAATTAGCTCTATGGGAGCCAGCACCTATGGCCAATGGTGCATGGAGCAGAGGTGGTAGAAGAGGAAAGAATCTTAGGCTGATTGACACAGCCAGGAAGAGCAGGTCCCTGCCAGGATCCTGTAGGAAGAGCTGTAAAAGTGGCTATGTCTCTGTGGATGCTGGCAGCTGAGCAGCAAGCTGCAGGTCAGAAAGGGAGTATCCTGAGGCTATCCTGGCAGGAGGAGCTGTCTGGCCACAGCTCCTGCAATGCAATCCTCACTGGCTCCCTCTACAGATGTGAAGAAGCAGCTGGCAATGATAAGGCCTGGCATCCTGAGCACAATATCACTTTTCATCTGCCTGAGAGGAACCAAGAAGGACCTGAAGCTTCAGTCCACCAACTACTATGTGTATTTTGACACGGACATGGACAAAGCGTAAGATGGGAGGGCTGGGAAGACTGATGGCTCTGGGCCTCAACCCTGAGCACCACGCGTCCACCCTTGACATGGTTGTAAGAGTCACGGGAGGATGTGTGTTGAGGGAGCAGGTGCACCGTCCCCACTGTGCAACCAGAAAGGCTTTTTATACCAAAGCTGTGTCTGTTTCACCCTGTGGGGAGTTTCTGGAACTGAACCATCTTCTGGGTGCTGCTGGTGGCATCAGAGGAAAATGGCCTGGAGATTGACAGTCACACCCACCTCATTTACAGGATGGAACGCTACATCTCTATGCCCAAGGAAAAGGCTCCAGAACACATTCCCCTTCTTTTCGTTGCCTTCCCATCAACCAAGGACCCAACCTGGGAGGACCGATTTCCAGGTAGGGATCTAGATCGAGGGGAGCTGGGTGTGGGTCAAGGCAGGGCCAGGCAACAGGAACATGGCCTTATACCTGCAGATCGATCCACCATGACTGTGCTGATACCCACGGCCTTCGAGTGGTTTGAGGAGTGGCAGGAGGAGCCACAGGGCAAGCGGGGTGCTGGCTATGAGACCCTCAAAAACGCCTTTGTGGAAGCCTCTATGTCTGTGGTCATGAAACTGTTCCCACATCTGGAGGGCAAGGTAGGGGCTGACGTTCACACTGGTGAAGATGAAGACACAGGCTTGGCTGTTTGTCTTTTCCGGGGTCCAGGGCTAAAGCCTGAGGTAACAGAGTCCCGAGGAAGGGTCAGGCCCTCTCATATTCCCTTGTTCACCTTTGCCCTGCCCTTTTGCCTCCTCAGGTGGACAGTGTGATTGGAGGATCCCCACTGACCAACCAGTACTATCTGGCTGCTCCCCGAGGTGCTCCCTATGGGGCTGACCATGACCTGGCTCGTCTGCATCCTTATACGATGGCTTCCCTAAGAGCCCAAACCCCCATCCCCAACCTCTACCTGACAGGTACATTCCTTCACTTTCCAGAATCTGGACTTCCCTGGCACCATCTTCCTTCCCATCCTCAGATCTCGCTGTCCCCTTCGGCTCCCATACTGGGAGCTGGGTACCCTGGCTGACTACAGTCCTGGGGTTTGTGTGACATTGTCTCTCTTTAGGTGGCCCTGAAATGGAGGGATGAACACAAGAACTGTTGCTTGCCATCCTCATGTGGGTAGACATTCATGGGCCACTGCTTTTGATTTCTAGGCCAAGATATCTTCCTGTGTGGGCTCATAGGGGCCTTACAAGGGGCCTTGCTGTGCAGCAGTGCCATCCTGAAGAGGAACTTGTACTCAGATCTGCAGGCTCTTGGCTCAAAGGTCCAGGCACAACAGAAGAAGAAGATAAAGTAGCCCATTCAGAGCTAAACCAGAGAACGGCACCTCCCCAACTTCTTTCTCATGGCGTCTTCTGCAGTACTTCCTTGTGCATATATCCAAAACCACTTTGTTTCTGACACCTGCTGCAAATCGAGTTCTCCTCTGTACCCTGCATTTCTACCTAAGGCCTAGAGTGGGCTGCACAGCCTTGCTGTCTCAAGATGAAGAATGCTCCCATGCCTACCCTACACCCAGCACTGAGCAAGGGTCAAACACTCAGAACCCCTGAAAGTGTTGGCTATTGGGGTAGGTTGTTCCAGTTCTGCCCTGAAGCTTTTTGTTCTACCCACTCTAGTATTGTGCTGCTCCCCTCTGTCAAAGAGAAGTATGACCAGCATGGGTTTGGGGTGACAACTCTCAAGGTGAAAGCCAAGGGGCTCTCGGCCTTAAGCTTTGTCCTATGATAGAAGTAGCCTAAAGGAGCATTCCAATCTGAGACAGACCAAGAGATACCACTGCACCAGCAAAATGTTCCATACATCAGCCCACTGAGATCCTGACTACAGAATGGCCAGCCTGGCAGGGAGGAGACGAGAGTGGAGATCTTGGGCTTGAATACAGGAAGCCCAATGACCTTTGTAGTTTCTGGCACATATTAAAAGGTGTGTATTGTTTTCCAAAATGCTTGGAATCAGAATTCCTTCAGATTCTGTAATATTTGAATACATATGAGATAACTTGGGGAATGGGGTCCCAGACTAACTGTCAAATTCATTTGTGTCATATACATGGATGAGGCACAACAACTTATGTAATATTTTTAAACTTGTGAGCATTGGATGATCTGTCACGAAGACTTCCTGCTATTACAAAGCTGCTTTGGGCTCTAGAGTAGGGATTCTCCATCTATATGAATCCGTGGGGAAGATGGTGAAAGTTTAAAACCTTTCACTCAGGCTAAACAGGCACCAATTTAGTTCATTTAAGTATGGTATTAATACATGCAGTGTGGCCGGGCGGTGGTGGCACACGCCTTTAATCCCAGCACTTGGGAGGCAGAGGCAGGCGGATCTCTGTGAGTTCGAGACCAGCCTGGTCTACAAGAGCTAGTTCCAGGACAGGCTCTAAAGCTGCAGAGAAAACCCTGTCTCGAAAAAAAACCAAAAAAAAATACATGCAGTGTTTGTGTGCATTGAAATCTGACTTTTATTTTGTACTGTTCAATAACGACATGAAACTACACTGAGATGCACTTGCAGCTCAGTAAAATATACAGGAAAATACTTATCATACCACAATAAGCTTTAAAGAATAAAATTAAGCCATTACAGTTAATTACAAAAAGGTGAAATACAAAACTTGACAAATAGTGGCAATCTACTCATTGTGTAAAGAAAACCAGGAAAATAAATACAATATTCAGTCATTTACTTAATATGGTGGTCAAATTAAATTCCTATCACACTGTGAGGAGGCCCCCTTCATGGGCGTTTGCTGTGCTCTGCAAGCTGAGGAGTTTCTCAAACCTGAGTTTCTCAGCTAAAATCCTTAGAGTCACTGCTGAGCAGGAACTAAATGAACTGAGAGTCATCATGATGGAGTTAGATTAAACCTCAACATCTCTGCCGCTTTCCCTTGTTTTTCGAGAAAGGCTTTCACCGTGTAATGCTGGCTCCCTGGGACTTGCTATTCCACACCAGGCTGGCCTCAAACTCAGAGATCCTCCTGCCTCTGCCTCCTGAGTGCTGGGTTTAAAGGCTTCTTCACCATGCCTGACTCTACAGCTTTCTTGAGGAAATGCCAAACTGAACCTTCCTAGCAAGACTTTAAGAAAAACTGAATCAGCGCGGGGTTTCCAGTAAAACCCTTCCTCATTCGAGTGGCTCAGAACATGTGCAAAGCACTCCAGGCCCTGGAAAAGAAAGAAGAGCCAGCGTCACTACCAGGAGTTCTCCAGAGCACAGAGCTCCGTCTCCAGGGAAAACACCTTAGCACGTTTAGTTAGCTGTTTGGTCCAGAAGCGACTTCTATAATCCATAGCAGAAAACAAACTATTAGCATCTATGACAAGCAGGTTCCCATTACAAAACTGCCCTTCAGCAATTGAGCAGGAAAGCAAGCTCAGAATAGTCTACGGGAGCGCTGCTTGAAACTCCATGTGCTTCCTATAGGCGAGCCCAGCCCTGGTGTGGATGCCTCAGCTGGGCCAGCACCATCCACACAGTCTAGAAAAACACGCTTCAAGTGGTCTACCTTCAGAAAACAACTTTAAATGACTCTCTTTGGTGGGAGCCATCTCCTTCCAGTGCAGGCTTTCAAGTGAGAGAAATCCCACTGTGTCTGCCAGCACAGGAAACATTGTCAGCAGTCCAAAGGGAGAGGCTCTGCAGACACTGGGAATATGTCGTGTGTCTGTCCTCTCGCTGTCCATCTTGTTCCTGAAAGTCTATCTAAACTCCTGCCCTTCCAGAGCAGGAGTTGACAAGTGTAAGGTCACAGCAGCCTGTGACCGGGAAGAGCTGTATGAGCCCCAGGTTCAGATACATCTCCAACAGGAAATTTGACCCCCGAATCCCTGGTGGGGTGTTGGGCTAGGGGGGTTGTTCACCACACTAGGCAGATACAATCCCAATGGCTGTCTCTCAGGGCTTAGTTTTCTTGGGGAGATCACAGCGACATCAGAACTAGCTATGCTGGAGATCCAAGATGAGGGAGACAGAAGGAGCTATCAGTGTGCAGTGGGAAAAGCTGATCCACTGGGGAAGCTAGGAAGGAATATAAGCGTGTGAGCTGAGTCCTTCCAAACACAAGGACCTGAGTAACCAGAAAGGAGGGGAAAACTAGCCAAGAGCACCAGGAGAAGCTGGAATACAGAGGACATGAGGAAGGCAGAGGCAGACAGGGAGTGTGGCCTGAATGATGGAGCCAAGGAATCTAGTCGAAAATACAACTCCAGAGAGAAACTTCAGACCAGGACACACATTCTGGAAAGATCAATGTTCCCAATCCTGGAAATAGAAAAGGTCAGGAGAACCAGTTCAGGTGGTTCCTGAAAATGAATGGAGAGTATACTTACTTTTTAAAGGGAGGCAGGGAGGATCTGTGACAAGAAAAATGTTGTAGCTAGCAGCGTGGAGTTCTCAGAAGATTAAAGAAACTGAAGACCAGGTAGAGGAGCTTGACAGGTACAAGGGAGAAATTCTGGCTGGGTGACAAGGAGACAGTGTGACCGAGTTACTTAGCATGTGGCAGAAGTGGGACCATGGGAAGCTTCCTGAGTGCCAGTCTGACTGATACCTTCTAGACTAACAGTTGATGAGGGAGGGCCCAGCCACTGTGGGCAGTATGTCCAGGGAGTTCCTGGGAGGTATAAGAAAGCAGGCTGAAGGCTGAATGCGAGCCTGGGGAGCAAGTCAGTAAGCATTAGTGTTCTCTATGGCTGTGTTTCAGTTCTTGCCTCCAGGTTCCTTCCTTGACTTTTCTTAGGAATGGGTTGTGAGCTCTAAGATGAACTAAACTCCTTCCTCTCCTTTTGCTCATGGTGTTTTTCACAGCAATAAAAAGACTAAGTAAGGGAGCTGAAGAGATGGCTCAGCGATTAAGAGCACTGAGCTTTTCCAGCACCCTCACGGCAGCTCACAACTGTCTGGAACTCCAAGATCTGACACCCACACAAAGACATACATGCACACAAAACACCCATGCACATTAAATAAAGAAAGAAATAAAATTTAAAAAGCTAAGTCAGACAATCAGCCAAAGCCAGTGAATGACAAGGAAGAGAACACTAAATTAATTGATGTAAGTCCAAGCAATACTGATTTCTTAGGGAATTTCAGACACCAACCCCATTCCCCACCCAAGCAAGAGGAAACAAGAATCTTCAAATAACCCAGTAAACAAGAAACCACAGACATGTGGACAGAAACTTGTGGTTTTGAGACAGGATCACAGGAGGCCAGGCTGACCTTGAACTCATTCTGTGGCTGAGGATGAGCTAGGGTTCCTCATCCTTTTGTCTCTACCTCCCAAGTGTTAGCATCACAGATGTCCCACCATGGTGGCTTAGAATTGCCCGTGTCTGTCTGTCTGTCTGTGTGACTGTCTTTCTGTCTGATCCTGGAAATAGAGCCTGCTGCTGCAGGCACACTAGGCAATTCCTTTACTGCTGAACCACACCTTCAGCCCACGATCTCCAAGAATGAAGATATTTGATCACTTCCCCTAAATATTTTTAAAACTCCACCTTGTCTGTCTCATTAACAGCACAGCCCCCAAACAGCACCTCCTTCTCAGAGCAGGAGCGCTCACCTGTCCATCGCGTAGTTTGTTCTCGGTCCCAACAGAGCAAGATTTCTCATTCATGCCTCAAGATCACTGGCTCAGACGAGCCTGTCCTCAGGCTCTGGAAAGGGTTTGACTCGATGGTCTGAGCTCTGAGGCTCCCAGGAGAGCCACAGGTCCACGTGCTCTACCTCGGCCTTCCTTCTGGGCGGCCATGCAGGCTACAAGTAAGCAAACAGTCCCTTTGTGCCATCACCAAGGTGCAGAAGGTTTCTGTGAGTCCTGAGCGGAGCCCTGGGGATGTGAAGCTTCACTCTGGAAAACACAGTGGGGTGGGGCAGGGAAAAGAAGAAAAAACTGGCTCCATCATTCAGTTATGCCTCCATTCAAGGAGGAAAAGACTTTTAAAATCTTCTATCAACTGTGAATCTATTCTAAATAAACAGGACGCTTAGCCAGATGTCTACTGCTTACTGCCCACAACGCAGGACTGCATGGGACATACAGGACTGGAGGGCGTTGGGGATGGACTATGACTATCTAGACGGTGGTGGCACTAACCTGACTAGTGGGGTCTGTTTCTGGCCATGACGTCACTGAGACCTAGCTGGCTCCTGGGGTGGGGCTGACTGGAGATTGCACTTCACTGAGGAGCTCTGGCTTTGTTCAGGTGCTAGACCCAGGAGGAGCTCTGGGGCTTACCAATCTAGGCCTGTTCCCCAGAGGGACAGAAAACTCAAAATGCAAAGAGGTATCGAAACCTTGCTAAACCAAAATGAGCAACTCTGTGTGTGTGTGTGTGTGTGTGTGTGTGTGTGTATGTGTGTGTGTGCACGTAGTTATGGTGCTGGGAATCAAATCCAGGTCTTCATGCATGCCAAGTGAGTGTTCTCCCACTGAGCTACCTCTCCAGCTCACCTTATGTGTGCACACATGGTTGCGTGTTTCTGTGTGTGCAGGTGTACATCCGTGCATGTGACAGGATTAAAAGGACAAACTCAGCGCTTGTACCTCAGGGTCTCCTCAGATTAGGTTTTCAGATGGGACTCCTCAATTGCCTGGAATCCAACAAGCAGGCTGGGCTCGCCAGCCAGTGAACTTTAGAGATCTGCCTGTCTCCACAGTCCTAATGCTGGGATTACACGTATGTGCTACAACACTACCACACTCAATTTTTAGAAGTTACTATTTTTATTCATGCAGGTGTGTCTATCATGTATGTACAGATCCATAGGGTATTGGATCAGCTGGAGATGGAGCTACAGATGCTCCTAGGCTGCCATGCAGGTGCTGAGAGCTCAATCCTGGTCCTCTGCAAGGGCAACAAATGTTCTTAGCTGATGAGCATCTCTTTCTCTCTCTCTCTCTCTCTCTCTCTCTCTCTCTCTCTCCCTCTCTCTCCCTCTCTCTCTCCCTCTCTCTCTCTCTCTGTCTCTCTCTCTCTCTCTGTCTCTGTCTCTGTCTCTCTCTCTCTCTCTCTCTCTCTCTGTCTGTCTGTCTCTGTCTCTCTCTCTCCCCACAATGGGTTGCAGGCTCTCTGTAAACCCCCTTCTTGGATTTCTTCCAAAATAGGTAGCTGTCTTAAAACTCAGTCAGGCTTTTACTGTTCTATGCAACAGCAATTAACCTCACATCTTCACCATCATCGTTAGTAGATTTGGTAAGATAATTGGAAATTCTTAAAGGGAGTAATTAGTTAAAAGAGAGTTTTTTCGGGGCTGGAGAGATGGCTCAGAGGTAAAGAGCATTGTCTGCTCTTCCAAAGGTCCTGAGTTCAATTCCCAGCAATCACATGGTGGCTCACAACTATCTATAATGGGATCTGGTGCCCTCTTCTGGCCTGCAGGCATACACACAGACAGAATGTTGTATAGATAATAAATAAATAAATAAAATAAAAATATTTTTAAAAAAGAGAGTTTTTTTCCCACATTAAAAAATGGGAAAAAACATTATAATGGAGGGATTTGGGTCTCTATATGATAATATACTAGACAGTTTGAAAATGGAATGATTAAATGAGAGAATATTTTTTTGGTTTTTTGAGACAGGATTTCTCTGTAGCTTTGGAACATGTCCTGGAACTAGCTCTTTGTAAAACCATGCCTGCCTCGAACTCACAGAGATCTACTTGCCTCTGCCTCCTGAGTGCTGGAATTAAAAGCATGCATCATCACCATCCAGCAAATGAGAGGATATTTAATTTAGATGGGATTTATTAATGTCAATTATAAACATTGTCAGGCTTATCATTTTTCTCTTATCACTAAATGCCGTGCCAGCACGGCAACTGTCGTTCTTCTGAGCGAGGGACGTCGGGATTAACACGCAACACACTTCAGGTTCTGCAGACAAGCCGTTTATTCCACATTCTCACAAGTATATATAGCCCTCAGCAGGGGAGGCCAAACCAGCAATAGCAGGAAGCTCATCACCATAACTCAATGGCTTAGGGGTAAACATCCTTAGAAACATTGCTGAAAACAACAGATTGTTCCTGCTTTTGTTTCTGTTTTCAACCAACCTCAAGAGTGCAAAACAGATCAAGTGGGGGTGCGAGGGCCTGTCCTCTAGGGATCCAACAATTCCCCCCTTTTAATTTTAAAAGCATGAGAGCCCATCTTAGGACTCCCCCAGATAGAGACTCTTACCTGTCTACAGGAGGCCTTAATCCCTGTCTTAGGCAAGCTCTCTATATCAGGACAGTTGCCTGTCGTAGGGATCCCTCATGACTTCTGCAGCATCTGCAGGCAGACTTGGGGCACTTCCTTATTACTGGAAGACAGCTCAAGCAACACTTGTCAAGTGACAGTGTGCTGTATGTGGGATTGCTTGCACAGAGTGGCAGAGAATCAAAAAACAGATAACCCCAATAGCAATATCAGTACAAATGAGAGCATTCTAGACAATCACTGGACCCAGCCCCCAAGCTGGGCCATGGCATTCTACTGACTGGATCCAGACACAGCAGGGACCCATGTGCTATTGATACTAACAATATGATAAGCTGTCTGCAGGGTGAAATTAAAAAAGGAGGAATTCCAAGGGCCATCCAAACATGCATTCAACTGTTTAACTACATCAGAAGCATTTATAACATTAGCAGGTGTAAGGTACAAGACACTTGTTGCAGGAGTCAAAGGAAATCTACCTGTTCTTGCAAAAGTATAGTTTGTTGATTTAAATTTAAAAGTCCAAGTCCAATATGAGTGTCTGTAGGGACTTGCTAACCCTTCCAGACAGCTGATCCACAGTCTCTGTAGTCACAGCTGTCTCGAAATGGCAACTCCAGCAACCGTAGCCTCAGTGGCAGCAACAGCAATAGCAGCAACAATTGCAGCTGTTCACCCGCTGTCGATAAGGGATGATCTCCTGATGTTCTTGGGACACCAGCACTGGCAGAGGAATCACAGCAGGCACTCGAACGATCAAAGCTCCATCAGAACCATCCCAGCAATTACTCAGCTTGTAGATCCTGGAAAAACAATTAAGAATATCGCCCCCCAAAGTGCCATTTCACAATACAAAGAAAAATGGGGCAGGAACACAAGCAGAGGATCAAATAGTCAGTGCGTCCAGCAGTATAACAAATCAGGCTCTTGAGTGATACATTCTCCCCACATAACTGTGGGGTGGAGATTAAAATCTCTATCAGCATCCCAACACTGAAGAGCAAGTTTTGGACCATAGGTATTATGTGCAATACTAACTGGCATTAAAAGTGGGGGGTTTCACACCAGACTCCCCATCACTCATAATTCTGTTGTTGTTACCAGAGTCATCACCTGAAGCAGAAGGAGCATTGCGGTCTTCATTCTGGGTCACTGGCCTTACACACCGCTCTGGCACCCAAATTGGTTTATCAACTCCTGGAGGAAAAACACATATAGCCCCCCTCACCTTTGATAACAAGGGGGTTGGTTCCATCCATCTTCCTGTTTGCAGATCTTTCCAATGAACCCATCCTAGGCTCTGAGCCCTAACTTGTGTATGGCGCTCCATAGGCGAGTGCCCTTCAGCATCCACAGTCAAAAAATTTAAAATAAAGAGAATGGTGGATAATTGAGTTGCTGGGGAGAATATGAACTCACCCTTTTTATTTTTTGAAAATATTGCTTTAGGGTCTGATTGGCTCTTTTCACGATTGCTTGACCCATTGGGTTATATAGGATGTCTTTTTTATGGGAAATTTTATAGAATGAACAAAAGGATGAAAATTTTTTGTTGATATATGTTGGGCCATTATCTGTCTTAATAACCTCAGGTTTGTCCATATAGGCAAAAGCAGAAAGGCAGTGTGTAATGGCATCTTTTGTTTGTTTTTTTTTTAATGCAAGGATGCGAAAATTACTCCTGAAAAGGTGTCTACTGATACATGGACAAACTTAGTTTTCCTGCGGCAGGCAGGTGTGTAACATCCATCTGCCATAACTGATTTGGTCGTAATCCTCGTGGGTTAACTCCTAAATTGGGGCTGCTTAGGAAAGGAGCACACTGAGGACAAGACGATGTAATGGCTTGGGCTACTTCTTGCGTGCATCGAGTATGATGGTGAAGGGAGCGCGCATTAAGGTGAAATTTATCATGAATTTCTTGGGCGCAGCCAGAAGTAAAGCAAACACGTGTATTTTTATCAGCTAAATTATTACTTGTTGACAATGGCCCAGGCAGCCGGGTATGACTGTGGATATGTCCGACAAACAAAGGCTCAGTCCACTGCCAAATCAAATGCTGAACACAACTGAGCAAATGATGGAGTTAGAGGTAGGTGATATATAGGCAGATGTCTCCAATGGCTTAAAGATGTGGGCCATATACACACTATCAGTATACAAATTTGCAGGTTCCCCAGGGAAGAGCTGGAGTGCAATGAGGAAGGCTGTTACCTCTGCAGCTTGGGCTAAATCATCCCCCACAGAATGTTTCCATACTTTCCCTCCAGAAACCACTACTGCATTACCTTTAGGGGAAGCATCTGTAAAAACAGCACGAGCTGAGGGTATGGGAGATCCTCTAATCACTCTGGGAAATATAACAGGATGATTTTTGAATAGGACCATTAATGGATGCTGAGGATAATGAGAATCAAAACTTCCAGAAAAGGAGGTGAGAAAAAGGGTCCACTCATCATGGTACTGCTGTAAATGTACTAGCTGGTCTTTAGTATAAAGTGTTATAATCTTGTCAGGATACTTTCCAAATGTCTGGGCAGCAACCTTTTTAACTTTTAAAAGTAATTATAATATAGCTTTATAGTATGGGGTGACTACCCTCGCTGGAGAGGCAGGCATGTGTACCCATAAAATAGGTCCATCCTGCCAAAAGACTCCTGTAGGGGCAAAATTGGAAGCAAGAACTACAAAATTTAATGATTGATCATAATTAATCTGTTGGAGATGGACCCTTTTAATGTTGTCCAGAAGAAGCCTTAAGGCCTGCCTGGCCGCAGGCGTCAATATTTGGGAGAAGTTGGGTCAGAATCTCCCAAGAGCTTATCATACAATGGTCTTAAGTCACCTATTTTGATTGCTAGGGAGGGGCATATCCATTGTACATCTCCCAGTAACTGCTGCCAATCACGTAAGGTTTTAAGATGAGAGATGTCAATAGTTAATTTTTTTGGTTTAATTTTATCCATGGCCAATTGGTACCCAAGGTAGGAATATGGGGTTTGCATTTGGACCTTCTCAGGAGCTATGATCAGCCCCACCTTCTCTAAATCTTGTTGTATTAGTGTATAAGCCCTGAGCAGTTGATCTTGATCAGGCCCTGTTATCAATAAATCATCCATATAATGAACAATATATAACTGTGGAAACTGACAGCGACAGGCTCCAAGGCAGCAGCAACATAAGTTTGACATAGTAGGACTATTTTTTATGCCCTGTGGGAGTACAATCCAATGGAATCGCAAAGCTGGTTCCTTAAAATTAACTGAAGGGAGGCTAAAAGCAAAACGAGGGCAATCCTGTTTGGCTAGAGGAATAGTAAAAAAAAAAAAAGCAATCCTTTAAATCCACTATAATTATATGCCAGCCCTGGGGTATGGCTGAAGGGCAGGGCAATCCCTGCTGAAGAGGACCCATAGGCTGCATCACCTCATTGACAGCCCTGAGGTCCTGTAATAGTCTCTATTTTCCAGATTTCTTTTTAATGATAAATATGGGTGTATTCCAAGGGGAAGTAGAGGGGACAATGTGCCCAGCCTGCAGCTGATCTTGGACCAAGGCATGAGCAGCCTGCAATTTCTCTTGAGTCAAGGGCCACTGCTCCACCCAAAATGGATCCACAGATTTCCAAGTTATAGGAATTGGGGCAGGCATGGGAACAGTGACCATAACTAAAAATGGCCTAGACCACTTCGGTCTCCCAGCAGTCTGGTAATTTATTTATCTGGTGTCATTGGCTGCAACTGGCCCTGCAGATTTTTTTCCCAGCCCTTGTCCTAGTCTCCATCCCAGTTGCTGCATAATTTGGGATGCTGGTGGTGGTGGTGTGGGCTGAGTGGTCAAGACAGCTCCCATCTGACTCAGGACATCTCTTCCCCAGAGATTAACAGGTAGTTCTAGGAGAACATATGGCTGAAAGTAACCCTCATGGCTTTCATTATCCTGCCATTTTAATATTTTTTGCACTCTTCTTGGGACTTGCTTGACCTATTCCTTGTAGGGTGGCAGTACTACTTTCTAATGGCCACTTCTTAGGCCAGAATTCTAAGGACAGGATGAAGACATCAACTCCAGAGTCTAAAAATCCCATTAAATGACTCCCATCAATAGTCAATTCCAATCGTGGCCTTTCTTTCATATGAGCTACCCAAAAGGCTGCAGTGCCAGAAGACCCAAAACCCTTAGCACCCCAACTGGACCTGGCCGTGGGGTTGGAGGTGTTAACTAAGGGTACCAAGACCAATTGGGCAATACGATCCCCCTGAGGAATTATTGTAACTCCTTGAGAAACTGATGTCATAATTTTTATTTCTCCTTGATAATCTGCATCAACAACCCCAGGATGAATTTGAATTCCCCTCAAGATAGTACTGATTCTTCCTAAGATAAGCCCCAAGGTCCCTCTAGGGAGTGGTCCAAAAACATTAGTGGGGTAAAGCTTGAACCCCCATTTGGGCTGTCAAGACTGCTCGGGCGGAGGTACTGAGGTCCAGTCCTGCACTTCCTGGGGTGGCGTGGGCAAGGTCTGCAACGCAAAAGGATTGCCCTGTGGAACAAACTGCATATGGCCACTGCCGGGGTGGGATCCCCTGACTCCTGGTGTCATTGCTCCATACACTGAGGTTCTGGGGCCCTGGAGCGGGACCCTCCACCAGTTTCCCTGCTGTTGGCCTTGGACGGGCAGAAGCCTTCCATCTATATCTGTCTTAGATCTGCAATTATTTGCCCAATGGGCCCCCCTTTTACATCGTGGGCACTTTCCTGGTCTGGCAGTAGTTCCCCGAGTGAGTTGTGGACATTCCTTTTTAAAATGTCCAAAGGCACCACAGTTAAAGCAGGTTTTATCCCCAGTTGTCCGGGATCCTCGCCCAGGCCTGATGGCAGCGGCAATCACCTGGCCCTGAATGAAGTACCCGTCAATATCCCAGAAGATCTGGATGTATTCATTTACGCTTTTTGCCTTATGTGGCCGCAAGGCTTCCTTACAGTATTTATCTGAATTCTCAAACACCAGCTGCCTAACTATGAGCATAGCTGTGGTCACATCACCAAATAATCTCCCTGCCAACTGCAGTATCCTATCCACATAGTCCTGAAGTGGTTCTTGATGGAGGAGAGTTATCTGTCTATGTTTCTTTCATTGGTTAATTAATAAAGAAAACTGCCTTGGCCCTTTAAGAGACAGAAAATTAGGTAGGTGGAGTAGACAGAACAAAATTGTGGGAACAAGGAAGTAGAGTTGGAGAGACGCTTCAGGCACTCGCCATAGTGAGTCTCCATGCTTCTCCTCTCCGAGATGGACGCAGGTTAAGATCTCTCCTGGTAAGCCACACCTCGTGGTGCTACACAGATTACTAAATATGGGTTAAAGGAAGATGTGAGAATTAACCAATAAGAGGCTGAAACTATGGGCCAGGCAGTGTTTTAAAAGAATACAGTTTCCGTGTAATTATTTCGGGTGTAAAGTTAGCTGGGCGGCCGGGTGGCGGGACGCAGCCCTGCCGCTTCACACTACAGATTTGGCGCTCCAACGTGGTGACTAAATCCACTTAAAAACCTGAGAGGGCTTTAAATAAAGCAGAGAGAGAGTTTAACACAGCTTTTTGCTGTTTGCCTGGACATGCCGTAGAGAGATTTCCTGTTTTGGCAATAGCGGCAGAGAAAAAGCTGAGTCATTTTAAAACGCGGCTTGCTGGTGCTCTGCCGCCATGACTGAGGCAGTAGCAGCTCTGGCTCTGCTCTGCCATGCTAAACTGTGCTGACCTCAGGCAGGTCTATCGTAATTACCATAATAACAGCGCAGTTAAGGTTTAGACGGCTGAAAACAGGCGGTACCATATTACCTCTACATGGCACAACTTAAGTTTTTAAGAAGTGCTTAAGTTTTTAAGAAGTGCTTAACCTTTTAAGAAGTGCTCCTGGATAGTAAAAAAATTACAGAGTCACAATAGGAAAGATTCAGACATAGAAGGCCTTTAAATGGGTCATAATGTTGGATAAATGTACGTAGGCTTGAGAGCAAAAGAGAAGAAAAAATATAGAAAATAAAGTTAATGACTTAAAAAAAAGATAAAGCCTTTAAAGAGACAGAATAAAGTAAGTGATAGAGTAAAAATAAGCCACGTAAAAATGGAAAATTCACAGAGAGTCTGGATGATGTATTTTATTGTGTTTTCTTTGAAATTTTTGACTGTAAAGGAGCTAAATACAGAGAGACATTTCATTATATGGGCTGCCAGTCTAGACCAGAATGGACATTTTAATGGTATGACTTCAGGATTTGGATCTAAGAACATGATGCTTTGGAAAAGAGTTTCTTCTTTTGTTTTCACAGAGGACGAGACTCTGTGGATTGCTTCTATCCCAATATGGTATGATAGACCACGCCCTCCTGAAAGGTTGCTGTGAACATCTTCAAAAAATTACTTCACTCAACTGCCAACTGAAAGGAACCTAGCACACAGGTTACACCATGAAAGACCTAAATAACAGCGCCCCCATTCAGCAGGAAGCAGTTTGGAGAGAAAAAACTGCGCCCATTTTCCCAAATATTGCTTATAAATGTTCTTTTACATTTAAAGGGGGAGATGATATAGATATGAATTTGCATTGGTATAGATTTTAAGGTCAATTTTGTTATATGTATATGTATTTCTGATCTTGATTAAGCTATTGTGATTGTAGTTCATCTTAAAAATGTAATGTATAATTAGGAAATATAGGTTGTTAATGGATAATCATTGATAATAGCTAAGCTTGTAGTCATGTTATTAGATTTTCTAGATATGTAGAGATATATTTCAGTTAGATAGACATTCTTCATATCTTTCAAAGACTTCAGAACATGGCATTTAATGTTTTAATAACTTAGGGTTTTTCATGACAATGAGACACGTCTGCTCCTGGCAGCACCAATCTACTTCGAGAGGAAGATGGGCATCGAAGAGGCTACTTATGGAGTTTGTTAGCCATTTGGGCAAGAAACTGCTCTTGGCTGGACTGTTCCATAAACTGGACACAAAAAACCTGCAGAGAGGACTGCTGAACTTGCCTAAAGGTGAGATGGTCTTTCGGGGCTCCTGATTCATGAAAGAGTCTGCGAGACGTTCTGCAGGACACAGCAGAAAGTGACTGAACTGTCTTTGGAATTTCCTGCTTCATGAAAAAGTCTGCTGGACACTATGGGCCTGAAGGCTGAAGATGGATGCCCCAACGGTACAGAGGAACTTTGGGTGACTGTCTAGGCAGCGAGTTGTCTCTGTCATTTCTAGAGTTTGAAAGTTACAAATGACTTGTTTACTTAGGTAATATTATATCCTTCTGGAGTCTTTGATGGAGTTGAAGAATAAATAGATAGTTATAGATTTCCTTAGTTATGATAAAAGATAAAATAGATTTAAATATTGTAACTGTAATACTTGCTTGATAACTGTTTTGTTATATGTAATTTTGCTATGTTAAAGTTGAAGCCTTTCTTTTTTGTTTAAACAGAAAAAGGGGAAATGATGGAGGAGCGTTATCTGTCTATGTTTCTTTCATTGGTTAATTAATAAAGAAAACTGCCTTGGCCCTTTAAGAGACAGAAAATTAGGTAGGTGGAGTAGACAGAACAGAATTGTGGGAACAAGGAAGTAGAGTTGGAGAGACGCTTCAGGCACTCACCATAGTGAGTCTCCATGCTTCTCCTCTCCGAGATGGACGCAGGTTAAGATCTCTCCTGGTAAGCCACACCTCGTGGTGCTACACAGATTACTAAATATGGGTTAAAGGAAGATGTGAGAATTAACCAATAAGAGGCTGAAACTATGGGCCAGGCAGTGTTTTAAAAGAATACAGTTTCCGTGTAATTATTTTGGGTAAAGCTAGCCGGTGGCCGGGTGGCAGGACGCAGCCCCACTGCTTCCTTCTACAGGTTCTGAAGGCCCTTGTAAAACTTTTGACAGCTGATCCCCCACAGCCTTGTTTGGCAGGGCTTTCCAAGCTTTGGTAGCTGCAGTCGCCATCTGGAGATATACGGCAGGATCGAGCACAATTTGATTGACCAAGTCAGCATAAGCTCCTGCTCCAGTTAGCATGTCTAGATTGCGCTGTGCCTGTCCCACTTGTGCATTTAACCTAGCCGTTTGTAAGCAATTTTCTTGATATTCTCCCCTCCACAGTAAGTAATCTCCTCCTGATAATACCGCACGGCATAGCTGCTGCCAATCGCTAGGTGTAAGATTCAATGCCACAAAAGACTCTACCATGGCAAGAGTAAACAGGGTCTGAGAGCCGTATACTGCCATGGCCTCTTTCAATTGCTTCATCTCCTTAAAGCTCAAGGCCACATGTTGTCTCAGCACCTGTCCTGGATTGTTAGGATCAGGTACCTCTATAACCGGAGCACCTGTGTGCCGGAGCAGAAAACAGATACCTCCTCTTCTTCCTGAGCCCTCTTGGGCCTCCCTGTCATCTGTCAGTCCCCAACAGGACTCCCTCCTTCCCCAATCCTCATTAAAAGCAAGTGGGGCTGATGGCACACATAAGGAATCCTTCACCTTACAGCGCTTCAGCCTTTTCTGAAGCACCTTAATTTCCTGTGTTAGCTGTGCTTCCTCGTCAGATAAACTATTCTCTGCACTAGAGCTGAGGCTGTCTTCCACATTTTTTGACTTGGAGGTTATTGCTATCTGGTTTTGCGCCCAAAAGCGGGCAGACTTTGGCGCTAGCCTTAGTCCTGCACCAGATTCCAAAGTTCCCCCTGGTACCTCTGACATTTCTTTTTGGTCCCTATGTGACTCTGCCGATCCTATGGACTGGCGAGTCTCCTCCTCCTGTATTTCTTCAAGTATCTCTTTAACCGTGATGACCTCCGGTCTCACTTTCACTTCGTCAGTAAGTAGGGCATTGCAAACCAGGCACCATAGTTAGATATAGGGATGCTATCAGCACCCTCCTTTTGCAGCCATTTCTGCAAACCCGTTTTTACCTGTTTTCAATCTGAGATGTTCAAACCTCCACCTGTCAAAAACCATGGGCTTGCTGTGGCTATATCCTTTAAAAAATCTTATATAGTTCTCTCTTTGACCGCGGTTCCTTTTTTCTCTAACAATTTAGCTATCTGACATATCAGGTCTCTCTTACTGCTTGTGGATCCCATTTTACCCCAATCCGTCCTTACCGGCCTAGGACAACCACGTCCGCTACCTCTTCTTTCTCAGATCTCGGTGGAACCTCCACTTTGCCACACCAGCACGGCAACTGTCGTTCTTCTGAGCGAGGGACGTCGGGATTAACATGCAACACACTTCAGGTTCTGCAGACAAGCCGTTTATTCCACATTCTCACAAGTATATATAGCCCTCAGCAGGGGAGGCCAAACCAGCAATAGCAGGAAGCTCATCACCATAACTCAATGGCTTAGGGGTAAACATCCTTAGAAACATTGCTGAAAACAACAGATTGTTCCTGTTTTTGTTCCTGTTTTCAAGAGTGCAAAACAGATCAAGTGGGGGTGCGAAGGCCTGTCCTCTAGGGATCCAACAACTAAAAAAGTTGATTGTTTTGAGTGCTAGATTGAAAGATTCTAAATGCATTTGTAAGCCCCCTCAATGCTAAGACATTTTTCTAAAACCTTACACTCACTCTTTCTTGGAAACAGGACAGTCACCCCCACACACACATGCTGGACTGCTCATCCTCCCGTGTCCTTGTGAATAATCTTCAAACATAACTCCATTCTGGGAATTGAGGCAGAGACAACCCACAGATGTTGACTCAGTTCCTGATGTATTGATTTAGTCACTGGAACAAGGTCAGGATGGCCCACAGATGCTCCCCCTTATCTCACCTGACCATGCAGCTATTCTCCTGTCCTGCAATAGACCAATCACTGCTAGTAACCCTTTGAATAAGCCAATCCAATAAGTTGGAAAACAACCTTCAGGTTTCCCCCCTGTGTCTGTGGCTTTTTGCTTTAAAAGATGGGCTGTAACAGCTATAGAATGTCCTTCATATCCCGAACCTGAAGGACCCTGTTGTGACAGAATAAAAATCCTCTTGCTTTTGCATCAATTGTGGTTGTGTGAGTGGTGTCTGGTGCAACTCCTCCCTGATGTTTAGACATCTAGTCCAACAAGATGTAGACCTTAGAAAAATCTGATAAAACAGATCACAAAGAGATTCAAATCCAGACAGAAGAATTTAATGAAGCACCGATTTTAGCCTTGCATTATAAAAAGAGAGAAGAACAACCTAAGGTTTTTAGACAACCAACCTTATTATATCCAGTAACCTTACAGGAATTGCCAAATGGCAGAGGTTCTCTCTGTTACAGCTAACTGGACTCTTGTGCCATTATTAGTTTAAAAAGATTCAAGGAAGCAATAGTCTCATATGGCATACATTCACCCTTTGTGAAGCAATAGTTAAACTTGTGGTCTTTTAGTAATAGAATTATCCCTAATGTCTGGAAAGATTTGGTTAATGGAATTTTAGAGACTGGTTCACAATTATAGTGGATACCTGGTTCAGAGAAGAAGCTGAGATTATTGAACAAAAGAGTAAATCTAGATGTAAGGAAATCTCCCAAGATCAAATTCTTGGAGAAGAAGATTATGCTACTATAGAAAAGTAGGCTGTATATGATAACCACACCCTAAATTTATGCTGTGCAGCTGCTTTGAAAGCTTGGGACAGAACTGGAGAAATAGGAAAGAAAATTGAGTCATTTACTAATGTTATGCAGGTCCCAAAGGGAGCCTTTATGAATTTCTTACTAAGAATGACTTTAGTGGTAAATAGACTGATATCAAATAACAGAATCTAGACAAATAATAATTGAATCTCTGGCTTTTGAGAATGTCAATTCTCTATGCAAAAGGATAATTAGGCTGTCAAAAGCAAGGTCAGCATGTTTGGAGGAATGGATCCGAGATACAATTAATATGGAATCTCATGAACATGATGGTATATGGATAGGAGAGGTGATTTCCAGAGGTTTGAGGAAAATCGAAATGTCAAATGTTATAATTGTGGCAAACAAGGTCACTTTAAAAGAGATTGTAGACTGGGCACTCCTAGAAACAATGGTTTTTCTAAGAATAATCCATTCAAAATGCCCCCTCCTTTCTGGATTATAGGGAAGGCATAGCAAAGGCAGACAATGGACTAAAGAATGTAGGTCAAAGAGGACTATTCATGGTAATCCTTTGCCATAAGAAAACTCCATGAGGGACCTCTTGCAGGTTCCTATGCCAAATCCAGTTCAGACGTGTCCTGCCATTGTAGAGGAAACTCCTTCCTAGAGCAATTAAAGAACTTAATGCCAAATGTAAGAAATCACACTGCTGTAGATAATGCAGCAGCTAGAAAAGAGAACAAAAAAATCAAGAGAAACCATAAAGCAAGTATTTGGCGACCTTCTATAAATGAATAAAGACCAAAATTAAAAATACAAATAAATGGCATTGTCATTGAAGGTCTTGTAGACACAAGTGTAGATGTAACAATAATTTCATCAGAATCTTGGCATCTAAATTGCCCTCTTCAGGATGTAAATGATCAGTTTTTGGGGATTGAAACTTTATCTCAGGTAAAGCAGAGCATGAGATGGATCAAATGTATAGGGCCAGAAGGACTGAGTGGAATATTAAAACCATATGTAGCTAACATAGCAATGAATTTATGGGGACATGATTTGTTATATCAATGGAATACTCAGATTTACATTCCCCCAATCTTAGAAACAAACCATAAATTAACTTATGTTTCTGAGAAAAATATTAGGAGGTTTTATAAAGAACAGTCACCAACCATTCTGGTTGTACAAGAACAGGGCACAATAGCTGCTGATATTTCAAAGGCACCAAGAGCTCTACCACTAAAATAGTTGACAGACAAACCTGTAAGTGTTAAGCAATGGCCTTTAACAATAGAGAAACTGCAAGTTTTAGTACAGCTGGTACAGGAGCAACTAGATGCTCAGCATATTGAAGAATCAGCCAGCCTTTGTAATTCTTCTGTATTTGTTGTTAAAAAGAAATCTGGAAAATGGAGAATGCTAACAGATCAAAGAGCTGCTAATAAGGTGATTCAGCCAATAGACTTTCTATAGTCTGGCATTCCTTTGCCTTCCCTATTGTCTAAAGGATGGTCTCTTATAGTTATTGATTTAAAAGATTGTTTCTTCACTACACCTTTACAAGAAAAAGACAGAGAAGAATTTGCCTTCACAGTGTCTACATATTATAGTTCTCACCCTGCTAAAAGATACCAATAGAAGCTTCTCTCACAGGGAATGTTAAATAGCTCCACCATGTGCCAATATTTTATAAGACAGCCATTGGAAATATTACGTAATCAATTTCCTCAGTCTATAGTTTACCATTAAGTGAATATTTTGCTATCTGATTCAAATGTAGATAGTTTAGAAAGAATGTTTGAAAAAGTAAAGAAAATTTGCCTTGTTGGGGATTACAAATTGCTCCTGAAAAAAACCACAAAGAGGAAATTCTATTAATTATTAAGGTTACAAAATAGAGTTACAGAAAGTTAAACCCCAAAAGGTACAAATTAGTAGAGATCAATTTCAGACTCTTAATGATGTCCAAAGTTTGTTAGGAGACATTTCCCAGCTCAGGCCCACTATTGGAATAAAACCTGATGAGCTAATTCATTTAAACAAAACCTTAGATAGTGACAAGGACTTAAATAGTCCCAGCTGAAGCTGAGAGAGAATTGTCTTTGATTGAAGAGAAATTACAGAAGACATACATGGATCATGTGGATCCAAATTTTAACTGCATTCTGGTCATATTACCCTCCAAACATTCCCCTACAGGAATTTTAAAGCAGATGGAAGATATTATCTTAGAATGGATCTTTTTACCAAAGAAACCTAGTAAAAAATTTAAAACTTATGTGGAAAAAGACTCGAGTTAATTTTAAAAGAAAAATTGAGACTTCATCAAGTAGGAGGAATAGATCCAACAGAAATCATACTATCTTTTAATAATGACAAAATTAACAAATTATGGGAAGAAAGTGAACCTTGGCAAAGATCTTGTAGTAATTTCTTGGGAGAGATTAACAACAACTATCCCAAAAGCAAGAGAATTCAACTTATAAAGAGAACTAACTGGATCCTTCCCCACATTGTACGGGACACACCAATAACTGGAGCCCCTACATTCTATACTGATGCAAATAAATCAGGAAAGGCAGGTTACAACTCAGAAAATTTAAGTAAGGTGGAACAAAGCCCTTATGAATCTGTCCAAAAGTCAGGATTATATGCTATTCTCATGGTTCTAAGGGATTTTAAAGAATCTCTCAACATAGTTACTGATTCACAATATGCAGAAGGAGTTGTCTAACATACTGAAACTGCTGAATTGATACCAGATGATACAGAATTGACTTCATTACTTATTCAGGTACAAGATGTGATCAGGAATAGGCATCATCCCATATACATAACACACATCCGATCCTGTATGAGTCTGCCAGGTCCTCTATCATAAGGTAATGAAGAAATTGATCAATTATTGATTGGAAATGTTCTAAAGGGCTCAGAATTTCATAAAAACATCACGGGAATAGCAAAGGTTTAGAAAAGGACTTTTCCATTACATGTCAACAAGCCAAGGAGATTATAAGGAAATGTCCTACTTGTTCCTTATACAACCAAACACCACTGTCTGCAGGAAGCAACCCAAATGGTACTCAAAGGAATAAAATCTGGCAGATGGAGGTGTTCCATTTTGTAGAATGTATACCACATCTTTGATACCTATTCAGGTTTTCAATGGGCAACTGTTTTGAGTTCAGAAAAGGTTGATTTGGTAATCACACATTTGCTAGAAGTTATGGCCATCATGGGTATATCTGGATAAATAAAGACAGACAATGCTCCAGCATATGTCTCTAAGAAAATGAAACAGTTTTTTGCTTATTATAATATAAAGCATATCACACAATCCTTCAAGACAGGTAGTTATAGAGAGATCAAATAGAACTCTAAAGGATATGTTTTAAAAAAACAGAA
The DNA here is from genome assembly GCF_903992535.2 of Arvicola amphibius. Classification (NCBI taxonomy): domain Eukaryota; kingdom Metazoa; phylum Chordata; class Mammalia; order Rodentia; family Cricetidae; genus Arvicola; species Arvicola amphibius. The sequence goes on along the minus strand of NC_052048.2, from coordinate 75,078,988 downwards.
AGGGATGACAAATACCCCAAGAAACAGGTTACATAATGCTTTATTAACTTTGAATTTTCTAAATGCTAATGAGAAAGGAACAACAGCTGCAGAGAAACATTTGAGTAGTAGAAAAAACTATGGAATTAAATCAGCCGATACACTTCAATGATGTATTGACCTCTAAATAAAAACCAGGACATGTGTTAATTAGGAAAAGGGTTTTGCTTTTGTTTCCACAGGAGAAGAAAAGCTATGGATACCATCAAAATTGATAAATATTCCATTTAAACAAGAGACACCTCTTAATTAGAAGAGATGCTAGTTCATCAAACATCATGACCTTTTAATCTGAACTAACCTATAATGCTAACAAATGCTTTTCATTTCATCAGATGTAACGTGCCAAAAGAGAATCTCCAGAAAATTAAGGTTGGGAAAGGGTTTTGTTTGTCTTTTCAGGAGTATAAGGGTATCCAGCTAAGGAATCTGAAGAGCACTGGACAAATGAGACATCTGAAGAAAAAGGACAAATCATCCAGAAAAAAATGTCTTAAGAAAAAGAGTAAATTGGCCTATTGGAATATCACATTTTCAATAGGGTAAAATTTCATAAATCTTACCAGATATTTGTTTCCACTGTTCTCTACAGATATATAATTCAAATAGTTTTTGTAGTCACAGTCTAATTAAAAATTAAAACTGGCTTTGGAGTTGGAATGTGGATCTCTCCTTCTCTGAACCCAGCCATGCTTATTAAGATGAAATTCAAAATCTCTGTCTCATGTGGCCGGGGGTGATGGCGCATGCCTTTAATCCCAGCACTCGGGAGGCAGAGGCAGGTGGATCTTTGTGAGTTCGAGGCCAGCCTGGCCTACAAGAGCTAGTTCCAGGACAGGCACCAAAGCTACAGAGAAACCCTGTCTCAAAAAGAAAAAAAAAACTCTGTCTCATGTCAAAAGAGCCACCTGATATGGGACAGAAGAAAAACAGAACTTTAAAGATTATTTTATTGCTATTGATCTCATAATCCTTTGATTTTATATTGGCCCTCTGACATATTTTCTTAAGCTATAATATAATTATATTATATATTTTATATATTACATATATTATATTGATTATATATATATTAAACATTTTGTCATGATGTTAATGGTCATATAGAATATTGAGTAATTATAGAAAATGGTTTTATTTACCTTCCTGTACATGATTTTGGGTTTGAGTATCTATCAGTTTTCTGCACTGAACCATGAACACGCCCTAACAGTGACCTTTGAAATCTCCATAAGGAGGATGGGGCCCCACAACGATGACTCCTCCAGGACTATGATAACACCACTAAGCTAACAAACACCACTTAAGGATAGGTTTTGGACTACAAAGTGCTCAGAATAATTTTGAGGTGGCTAGTTGAGATGATCCAGGCTAACAGACTACTCTTTGGGTTTTTTGATTTGTTTATTTGTTTTTGATTTTTCAAGACAGGGTTTCTCTGTGTATCTTTGGCTGTCCTGGAACTAGCTCTTGTAGATCAGGATAGCCTTGAACTCACAGAGATCAGCCAGCCCCTGTCTCCCAAGTGCAGGGATTAAAGGCATGTGCCACCCACCCCCTCGTCTAACAGACTACTCAAGCCAGGACTTGAGACAAGCTCTGCACTTTTCCATCACATATAGACTGGGCAAAAAAACCCACAAAAAAAACGAGCTACCTCTCCCAGGACTTGACAATTAAGCCAAGATACCATAGCCCCCAGACATCAGGAAGTAAATTTAAGAATATGACGTCCACATTCCCAAGAGGTGGGGTGGGTGGTGCTTGGTTGTTCAAGGGATTATTGATATTTTTCATTATTTAGGGCATTAGTTATTTTTGGTGATCAGGAAAAAAGCTAAAGAAAGGAAATTAGATTCAAGTTCTTGTTTTTAAAAGAAAAAAGGGGAATATAGATAGGATAGGATAAAAAGGTAGATTATTGAATCTACTTTTAAAAATCAACTACTAGTTTTAAATGTTTTACATTAGATCGGACTTTTGTATATTGTATACAAATTTTGTATATTGAGATGAATTTTGTTAGAACATGTTGCACATATATTTCTACTCTTGTTCAAGGTATTGTACCTATATAACTCATTTAACAATGTAATGCAAATTTCTAGTCCTTGAAAATCATTATTACCAAGTGTTTAGGATTATAAGGAAATGCAGGTTAGCAGTTAAGCACCTAGTATAATCAAACCTGTAGTCACATTAGGTATGTTTTCAAGATCAAACAAAGATATATTTTATATAGGCAGGTCATCTTCAAAGACTTCTGAGATTAACAGAATATGGCATTTAAGATATTTCAATAACCTAGGTTCTTTTTATTTGACAATGAGATATGTTTATTCCAGGCAGCACCAATCTACTTCAGAGAAGATAACGGGCATCAAAGAAACATCAACATGGAGTTTACTTTCTTCGTGGCAAAAGTAAAGCCAGCGGTCAAGAAAATACCCTTACTTCAACAGCTGACAGCATGCTGTCCTAATTGGACAAGCAGGACACAAAAGAAAGTGATTGTCAAACATTGCCAGGATAAGGAGGGACAGTCATTCAGAATGTCCTGCTTCACAGAAAAGTCTGTCGGATATGCTAGGCTTGTAGGTGAAAGATGGGTGGCACAACATTGCAGAGGCACTCTGGGTGGCTGTCCAGGCAGCCAGCGTTTCTGTCATCACTCACATTGCTGGAAGTCACTTGCTTGCTCTTCCTGCTTACTCAGTTCATGTTATTTCCTTCTTGGGTCTCTGAGGGAGTTATACGCTAGATAGTTATAGTTATAGTTTTCCTTGTTTACCAGATACAGAAAGCACGTTATGATAGAGAGTAAATTAGGTATAAGACTTTGGACTCACTAAGGGAGGGTAGATATGGAGTATTTGTTCAGAATTTGTCAAATGCAAATGGACTAGACATTGTTGATAACTTATTGCCTGTATATGTTGTATAGTTATTGTAATTACTATATCTAGTTTTTTATATTAGTCATAGCCTTCTTTTTTATTTAAGAGAAAAGGGGGAAATACAGTGATATTTTATTTATGTTTTAATAAATAAAGTTTGCCTAAAGATCAGAAGGGCAAAGCTAAGCCATTAGAGGTCAGGCAGTGGTGGTACGTGACTTTAATCCCAGGATTGGAAGACAGAGGCAAATGGATCACTGTGAATTCACGGGCACCCTAGGCTACACAAGATTAATGCAAAAACAAATCCAGGTAGTGGTGGCTCACACCTTTAATCCCAATACTAACTAGGGAGTCACACACCTTTAATCCTAGCACTTGAGGGAACATAAAATGGGAGGACAGAGAGGCTTAGACTGCTTTGTCTGCTTAGTCTACAGTTGCCCAGGCTTGGTAGAGGTAAGACTTCTCTAATGACTTGGTGCTTGAATTTCTGGTTTTCAGGTTAAACCCCAATATCTGTCTCTGGGTTTTATTATTCATGCTACAATAGGGGATGAAGATGTAATGACTGCCGGTTGATGGGCCTAGTTCCCGGTTCTGTCAGAGACCCAGCATCAAAGGCACAAGGCACAGAGAGACAGAACAGGGCAATTGGCAGTCCTCCTCGGGCCTTTCTGTTTCTATATGGCAGGCATGCTCACACCCACACCAAGGAGTCAGGTGGAAAGGCCCGGGTTGTACCATAGCGGCAGGACACTAGATTCCACACTTAATACCAAGGGAAGAAAAACGTGGCTGGAGGGTTCTCACACAACCGACAGTCATACTTCACAGGCTCGGAGGACTAAGGCAGGAGACAGGCATCTCCACAGAGTCGGCTCTCGACTGGAGGAATCTGATCTAACTTCCTCAAAGTCTGGCTGCCAGTAACAAACTGGGATCACTGACAGCTTTTGGGCTGTGATCTAGGAAGGACGAGGTAGTCCCTGACCTGCAGCATCCCCCGGAACCAGCTTTCTCTCCCTGGAACCTCAGCATCCACCCCTCTTTTCCTTTCCTCCCATCTTGGCCTGGATGACAGCACAGGATCACACACACACACACACACACACACACACACACACACACACACACACACACACACCAGCTAACCTGGTAGGGGCACAGGTAGGTTTGCTGGGCAGGCTCAGGAAGGCTTTCCTCTCACTGTGTGGGAAACAAACCAAGCATCACAGAGGCATGCCCTGCTTTACATGGTCGACTGGAGCGCTGCTGGGGCCTGTGAAAGGGACAAAATCCTCAGTTATGAAGTCCCTCCTCCTGATGGTTGGTGTTTGAGGAAATGGGCTTCCTATAAAAACAGTCTCAAATCAAGTACTTATCTTGGACCTACTTTTCTCAAAGGGCAACGATAAGAGGGTAGAATAGCTACACTGTCCTCTGCAGCTAATGTAAGAGGTCATTTAGAAGCTGGTTTATCTTAAATGCAAATGCACACATGGGCATGATGATCCCCGACGGTCTTTCCTGAGTCTTGTTCCTAGGTGGCTCTGTACATAGAGGCCCCTTGCAGAGTAGTTGTGATTAGGGGATCCAGCTAGGGGCAACTTCAGGGACCAATTTTCAGCAGGAGAGCACTTGCGCAGTTTCTCAACTGGGCTCTCAACTCAAGTAACCCAGACCAGTGGAGGCTGTGTGGGGATGCGGGGACAGAAACTTTCTCACTGCTGTAAGGGAAAGTGGAGGAAAGCAACGAATTGCCTCTGAGGTTTCAGGGAATTCATCGCAGAACTGGCACCATAACCCAGGTCTCTGCCTCCCAGCGGGATCGCCCTCAGACCTGCAACTTTCAGCCTTGTGTGGCCCCACGGTGAACATTTCCATCCCACATTGTACCCTTTACCCCAATCTCCCTCATCCCACCCTTGGCTTACCGAACGCGTACCCAGCGTTCCAGTATCCCACATCCCCTGCGGAGCCATATCATACAGTAGTTCAGCAGCGCTTGTCTCCGGCTAGAACTACATTTCCCAGGAGGGAATGCAAATCCCACGTCGCAAACGTCGTAGAAAGAGCCAGGAAGACAAGCTTCATCAGCTGTGCGCCTCCGGCGTTGGTCAAAGTTCTTCATTCATGCTTAGCTAGGTATTTCTCTAACGACAAACTATTGGGGCGGAGCTTCAGTCATAAAAGTCGAGCTCAGACTGAAAGGACGCGTTCTTCCCTGCCCTGGCAGCAATATGTGGCTCACCGTGCTGCTGTTGGCCGTGCTGCTGCTGGCAGTGCTGCTGCTGGCGGGTCTCCGCAGGGTTTACGTGGGTCTCTTCAGCGGAAACTCCCCGAACCCCTTCGCCGAGGACGTCAAGCGGCCACCTGAACCCCTGGTGACCGACAAGGAGGCTAGGAAGAAGGTTCTCAAACAAGGTCAGGTGGAGAGACTGTGGGTTCCAGGACTGCTCTCAGGTCTTCTCATGCAGGGCATGGACCTATCTGCCCATTAGAAAAGTGCTGGGCAGCCCGGCGATGCTGGTACACGCCTTTAATCCCAGCACTAGGGAGGCAGGAACAGGCGGATCTCTGTGAGTTTGAGGCCAGCCTGGTCTACAAGAGCTAGTTCCAGGATAGGCTCCAAAGCTACAGAGAAACCCTGTCTCCAAACACCGGTGTGGGGGGGGGGGGGAAGGGTGGGAAAACTCACTTGCACGAGAGACCTCAAGTCCTAGTATTCTTTGCTCCAGGGTGCGGGCACTACTCTTGGCACGCACAGATGTTGGCTAGACCCAGCCCTTCCGGCTGGAATCTGTTCAGGTAACAGGTCACACTGAATAAGAGGCCCTTCACCTACTTGGTTCTAGAACCACCTTTTTCCTATGCTCCAGTGCAAGCTCCCGTGTATGGAGATAGGACATAAAATTTTCCCAGCAGGTTTGACAGGCAAAGTGTAGTCCCAGTTCATAGAATTAAAGCTCTGTACACCTTCGCAGTTTCACTATCGTTTCGGGATAAGAACACTACTCCTCACCAACCCGACATCTGTAAAACACGGATAGAGCTGCTCCAGAGGGTTTTAGTCTTTGTGGTTTTGAAACAAGTCTCACTTTCGGATCGGTGCTGGCTTTAAACTCACTATGAAGGCCAGGAGCAGCCCTTCTGCTATTCCCTAAAGGATGATGGGATTTCAAGCAGGTACCAACATGCCCGGCCTTCGAGATCCTAAAGAAGTGTTGGAGCTGGGCATAGTGGTGCAAAATCGCAATTCCAGCCTGGACTACACAGAGAGACCCTGTCTAAACAAACACCAAATAACCAAAACACTCATATGTAAAACCTTCAAAAAACAAACAAGGATCTCTTGTTTGCCCTCCAGGGGACTCTTGCTTGTAAACTTTAGCCTAGGCTACCTCAATTCATTATTTAATGGGGACTGACCATGTATCCTAATTCTTGTGTGTCTTCTTCCTAAGGTGTACTAATCCAGGTACTACATTATTGTTATTGTTTGTGCATTTGGGAAGAGGTGAAGATCTCATATTTGTAGCCCAGGCTAGCTTAGAATTTGTTATGTAGGCCAACTGTGCTTCAAATTCACAATGATTCTCCTGCCATAAGAAAGAGGTTACAGATGGTGGGATTACAGATATATGCAACCATGGCCTGAGCAGCAATAATTTTTTTTGAGGCAGTGGCTCTCTATGTAGTCCTGGCTATACCGTAACTTTCTATATAGACCAGGCTGGCCTTGAACTCACTGAGAGTCTTCTTCCTCTACCTCTGAATGCCACAAGTAAAGCTGTGCACCCCTGCATATGCCCTGGGCAGTGCTTTCTAATGAACAGTTTTCTGGACCTAGTGGCACATTCCTGTAACCCCATGCTGGGGAGGAAAGGCAGGTGGATCTCTACACAGGGAGTTCAGGCCCTTTAGGGCTACACAGTGAAACCCTGTCCCCAGAAAACCCACATCAACGCATCCTGGAAAGGAAAGAACGAAAGGGGAAATGAAGGAAGAGAGCAGGAGAAAACAACTAACTCAGGTCTTGTGTTGGACAAGCTCTCTAGCTTGGTCCTGTCAGGTGACTGCCACAGCAGTGGTCTTTGTGAGGTTGGTGCTGTGACTCTCAGAGTAGCAGCTCTGAGCAGCCCTGCCTGCCTCAGCTCCATTGGCATTCATAGACCTTGCCTCTTCCAAAGAAGCCCAGTTCCCAGAGCCCCCAGCACAGGCTCCTCCTCCCTGTGTTCTTTTCTTTCCGTGCTCACATTCACAGAAACGTCTGCACTTAGATTACAATGCCTGTGCCCTTGCCCTCTTTCTGGTTTTTTCTACAGTAGTCAGCTGCTTCCTACTTTCTTTGAAAAGTATGAAAATCCTCAGGTACGTAGTAGAGATTAAGACCATTATAATCACTGTTTAACCTTCCTGCCTGGTCCTGAGTATTCCCTGGAAAAATGTTTCAAGCCATATTAATCAAGAGTTCTCTGCTAAAGTGCCCTAGACAAGGGTCTGTCTCTCTTTCTGTCCTGTTTTGACACTGGGTCTAATGAGCCCAGGCTGTCCTGCAGCTCCTCTGTATAACTGAGGATGACCTTGAACTCCTAACACACCTTCCAAGTGCTGGAATCCCAGCAGTGCACCAGCATGCCCAGTTTGCCTTAGAGGTTCTCACATAGTATAAGCTAGAGAGGTCCCCTCTGTCTTCTCTGGCTTCTCTGCCTCCCTGCTCTTGTCTGAGAAGCCCACCCTCTGTCTCCTCCCTTCTCCAGCATTCTCAGCCAGCCGAGTACCAGAGAAGCTGGATGCCGTGGTGATTGGCAGTGGCATTGGGGGACTGGCCTCAGCTGCGATTCTGGCTAAAGCTGGCAAAAGAGTCCTTGTCCTGGAACAACATGGCAAGGCAGGGGGCTGCTGTCATACCTTCGGGAAAAATGGCCTTGAATTTGACACTGGTAAGGTTTGTGCGGAAAAGGGTTGGGAGCTTGGCTCTGTCTTTGTGAGCCTAGGAACGGGTCCTATGGGGTGATATTGGGTATGTACAATGGTATAATTAGGGGTCACCTGTATGTTTTGGAGGTCCCAGTTTCTTTCTGGGCATCTCCATTTCTGTCTGGCCTGGCAAGCATTGGGTGGTATATGTTCTAGTAGATTCCTGTAGAAACGGTGGGCAGCCCTCTCTGGTCATGAACTTGTCCAGGCAGGGCACCCTCTTCCTTACTTGGCACATCTCTATTATCCTTTTATATTTGTAACTCCTTTTCTTTCCACCTCCCAATAGGAATCCATTATGTTGGACGCATGCGGGAAGGCAACATTGGCCGTTTTATCTTGGACCAGATCACTGAAGGGCAGCTGGACTGGGCCCCCACGGCTTCTCCTTATGACCTGATGATACTAGAAGGGCCCAGTGGCCGAAAGGAGTTCCCCATGTACAGTGGGAGGAAACAGTACATCCAGGGCCTTAAGGAGAAGTTCCCCAAGGAAGAAGCTGTCATTGACAAGTACATGGAGCTAGTTAAGGTAGCATGAACCACAATCAGCATCCACAGTTTATTCCCAACAAGACTGGCTGTTTCATTGGTGAAGGACCTGGTTGTGAGGACTGAGGTGGGAGGCAGGCAGGAAGGACTGGTCATGTCTGTCCTGAATGCACTGTACACTTGTATTTGCCTGTGCCCTGCCTTGCTCTTCAGCTGCTGCCCTCACACTGGCCTCTAGATGGCACCCCTGGGAAGTCAGGCTTTGAGGAAGTTAGATGTCCTCTGAGAGGAGCTAGACTCTTGGTTGTTTTGTGATTTCTGAGATAGAGTCCCACAGTGTAGCGCTGGCTGCCTGGAACTCACAGAGATCCACCTGCCTCTGCGGGTGTATGCCATCACACCTGGCTTCTGGACCAGGATATTTGGAAGGAATTTGAGGGCATGTAAGACACTCAGACTTAATTCTGAGCGCCCCATAAACTGAGCATGGTGGTCTACCATATAATGTTAGCACTCAGGAGGCAGGAGCAGGAGGATTAATAGGTCATGGTCACTGGGATATACTGGATTCTCTCTATATATATAGGATATTTTAAGCAGGAAATGGAATAACATATATTCTCATTTCAGTAGGAAGAAGGAGAAAAATCTGGGGCCATGTTGTTGTTGTTGTTGTGTAGCGGTGAGGAAGACAGTCTTGCTGTACAGTCCTGGCTCGGGTGTTAGTGTATGGCTCTGGTTACCCTTGAACTCATAGCAATTTTCTTGCCTTAGCATCTAACTGTTGGGATCATATGCCTGAGCCTCCATGCCCGCTCAGCTCAAAATTTTTTTAAAGATTTTTATTTATTTATTATGCAGTGTTCTGCCTGCATGTATGCCTGCACACCAGAAGAGGGCACCAGATCTCATTACAGGTGGTTGTGAGCCATCATGTGGTTGCTGGGAATTGAACTAAAGACCTCTGGAAGAGCAGCCAGTGCTCTTAACCTCTGAGCCATCTCTCCAGACCCCAGCTTAAATTGTTTTTAAGTCTAAAACTTTAGACATGAGTAAGCATTGTGGGGTCTGAAGTCAGTGCCAGCTATAAGAGAGGTGTCAGCCTACAGGGGCTCCAGAGACTCACCCTACCTTTCTTCCCCAGGTGGTGGCCCGTGGAGCCTTTCATGCCATCCTATTGAAGTTCCTCCCATTGCCCTTGACTCAGCTCCTCCACAAGTTTGGGCTGCTGACTCATTTCTCTCCCTTCTGCCGAGCATCTACCCAGAGCCTGGCCGAGGTCCTGCAACAGCTCGGGGCTTCCCCTGAGCTCCAGGCTGTTCTCAGCTACATCTTCCCCACTTACGGTGGGTGTTCCTCACCCAGGCTCTTCTAAGCTGCTCTCTCCCAACTTTTGGTCTTTCTTCCCCATCTGCCTAGCTGACAAGCCAGAATAGACCCAGGCCTGCTGGAGTTTGTGGATAAGGACTAAGAAGTCTGCCCCCTGCTGGAATCTGGTAGAAATTCTTTTTTATCTATTTTCTAAAAGATTTTATTCTTCTCCCTTTTATCTTTTCTTCTTCTCTCCTTCTTTTTCTTTTCTTTTCCTTTTTGATACAGGATCTTCCAGGCAAGCTTTGAACTCTTGTAGTGAAGGATGCTCTTAAATCCTGATCCTTCTGCCTCTACCTCCCAGTGCTAGGATTAGAGCCCTGTGCCGCTAAGCCTGGTTTTGTGGTGCTGGAGAGCACACCCAGGCCTTCCTGCATGCTAGGAAAGCACCCTGCTAATTGAGCTACATCCCCAGTGCATTTTCTTCTTCACATCGCTCACCCCCTGAGACAGGTTCTGACTTTGTTCAGGCTGGTCTGGACCTCTCTGTAGGCTAGTCTGGCTTTGATTCAGTGATCCTTCCATTTTAGCTTTGAGGTTGCAACTGTCACACTGCTCAAGGGCGAGTTTTCTCTTTAGCCATCAGTGTCAGTGACTTCCTTGGTGTCTGCAGGAAAGTGTTTTCAGGGAGTATATTTATATTCCCACTAAGCTCAAAATCTGCCCTGCGTCAGGAGCATGGGATCCTGGGGTGGACTCACATGACCCTTCACAGGAAGTCCTGTTTCTTCCCGAATGGTGCCAAGTGACCACTCTTGCCCACTCATCTTTTCTTTCCTTTCATTCTGTAGGAGTAACCCCCAGCCACACCACCTTTTCCATGCATGCCCTGCTGGTTGACCACTACATACAAGGGGCATATTACCCCCGAGGAGGTTCCAGTGAGATTGCCTTCCATACCATCCCACTGATTCAGCGTGCCGGGGGCGCTGTCCTCACCAGGGCCACCGTGAAAGGTGTGCTGCTGGACTCTGCTGGGAGAGCCTGTGGTAAGACCTTTAATAGTCAGGCGGTGGTGTCACAGGGCTTTAATCCCAGCACTCGGGAAGTAGAGACAGGCGGATCTCTTCGAGTTACAAGCATGCTTGAGCTACTGAAAAACACTGTCTTGGGGGACAAAAAGAAAGATAGACCTGCACTGAGCTGTGGGGTCACTGGGCTGGGGTGAAAGGGACCTGACGACTCTCTATAGGTGAACCAGCCTGTGCATTCAGGGTAAGATCCTGGGGTCTAGGCTGGTGAGACAGCTCGGTGGATAAATATTCCAGCCACTACGCCTGATGACCGCAGTTTGATTCCCACTGTCTACATGTTGGAAGGAGAGAATTGACCCTGTAAGTTGTCCTCTGAGCTCCACGTGTGGGCTGCAGCACCCTGACCACCACACAGAACAAAGGAAGAAAGTGCAGTTGTTAAACAGGTCAGGATTGACTTAGGGGTTTTGTGAGGATGACCAGAGATGAGGTTGGACACAGAGGCTACAGCGGAAACAGAAACTCTTGTGATTCATGAAGCTGAGTGATGGGAGCACTGTGGACATACAACTAGGCAGAGTGAGGGAGGCCCGGGACTCCACAGAACCAGTGTTCTTCGAATGGGAGAACTTGGCTAAAGATAAGCAAGTCGGTCTGGTTGAGTAAGAAGAGCTAGAGACGGAAACCACAGAAGCATTTGAGGCTAGGGAGTAGTTTGTGTGATAGGGTTTGTTTTGCTTAGAGGAACACTAGGAGTCATCTGGATAATGTGACTATAGACAGAATTAATCTCTTGAAGGAAGGTCTCATGTGATCAACCCTTAGCGTCAAATTTGCTAGATACCTGAGGCTCTCCTTTGAACTCCTGGTTATCCTGCTTCTACCTCTAAAAGCTAGATTACAGGTATATGTCACCATGCCATCGCTACAGCTACAGCTCTGAGAGAAATGTATTTCATGTTTTCCTGGATTTTATTTTATGGAGGTTAGGGGTGCAGTGAACCTAGGGCTCACACATGCCAGACTAGTGCTGTACCACTGAGTGATATCCCAGCCCTTAAGTGAGTTATTTTTCTGTTGGCACAGAGGCTGCACTTCATTTTTTTTCTTTTTTTCCCTCATTTTTTTTATTAAAAATTTCCATCTCGGGGCCTGGAGAGATGGCTCAACGGTTAAGAGCATTGCCTGCTCTTCCAAAAGGTCCTGAGTTCAATTCCCAGCTACCACATGGTGGCTCACAACCATCTGTAATGAGGTCTGGTGCCCTCTTCTGGCCTGCAGGCATACATGTAGACAGAATATTGTATACATAATAAATAAATAAATATTTTTTTTAAAAAAATCTCTATCTCCTACCCTTCTCCTCCCCCTTCCCTCCCCTCCCTTCCACCCACACCCCCACTCCCTCCCTCTCCAGGCCAGAGAGCCATCAGGGTTCCCTTCACTAGCTTACAGAGGCTGCGCTTTAATCTGCTGCTGTTTCAGCCAGCAAATGTGGCTCCGCAGTTACTGGTCCTCTTCTCTGGCAGCAGCCCAGCTCCTCAGTCCACCACCTGTGGGAATTCCGTTCCCGCAGGCACTGGCTATGTCACTGCTGACAAATAAGCTTTTAATTAAATCTCTATCGTTCTGCTTTATGAGACTCTAGTCAAAGGCTGGGGTGAAAACGTGCGAGCTCAGAGAGGCTGAGTAGCTGCTCGCTGACCTTCTCTCTACTGGCCTCTCCAAAAAAGAACGTCCTTCCGCTCTGCCAAAACAAAGTAACCCATGCTACACTAAGTCCCTCCCTTCTCCTCTCCATGTGCCTATCATCTTAGACACCCATCACTCTGTGATTACTTTCTCTCAACTAGCTGATAATTCGACCTCCAGACACAACATTGATTTTATTTAGTTTATGAAAATGCAAAATCAGAGTTCACAGTGTGATCAAATTTTCCACACCACTTAAAAGAGATATGGAGATGAAGATAAAAGCGCAGCCTCTATACCAGCAGAAAAACAACTCACTTAATGGCTGGATTATAACTCATGGTATAGCACTTGTGTGGCGTGTGTGAGCCCCTAGGTTCACTGCACCCCTATCCTTCTCTTCTTCAGGAGCTCACAGAGCTCAGCCATGTTCCTGTGTCTACAGGTGTCAGTGTCAAGAAGGGACACGAGTTGGTGAACATCTATTGCCCCGTCGTCATCTCTAATGCAGGAGTGTTCAATACCTACCAGCACTTAGTGCCAGAGAGTGTCCGCTGTCTGCCAGGTAAAAGGCTGGTCCTCTGAACTGGCATTCCTCTGTGGAGCTTATAACCCAGCCTGGGTGACGCTCGTCCTCTTGATGGGCACCCCTCTGGCTGTCTATATCTGCCCTCTGTTACCAGCACCATCACATTTACATCTGGGGAACCCTGGACCGCACAGGTGAAGGGAACGTCACAGAGGCAATGGCAGAGCTCTGAGGACCCTGTTGTTATGTCTGTTGCCAATGTGTAGGCTGTGGACTTCAGGCTGAGAATCCAAAGCCTGTATATTTGCCTTCCCCTGCCTGAGAAACTGGGCCTCTAATAGAAAAGGACTCTCGAAGGGCAGAACAGGGCTGGGGATGAAACTCAGCTGATTAGTGAGCTTGCATAGCATGCATCAAGCCCTGGGTTTGATCCTCACAAACAGGCAAGATAGCTGTGGGGGATTTGGCAGTAAACCTGTCCCAGGTAAGTGGAGGCAGGAAGATGAAAAATTCAGGGTCATCCTTGGTTATGTGAGACCCTGCCTCAATGAACAACAAGGGCCACTAACATGTCTCAAAGGGGGAAAAAAAAATACTTTTGTTGCTAAGTCTGGTAATCTGGTAATCTGAGTTTGCTCCCCAAGGAGAAGAAGAAGGCAACCAAGTTGTCCTCTGACTCCTCCCCGCACCATCTGGACACACACTTGTCCGTGTGCACCTACAGTTTCTAAAGGAGAGGACTGACACAGTCTGATCGTCCAGAGGTGCTGTGAATTAGCTCTGTGGGAGCCAGCACCTATGAGCAATGGTGCATGGAGCAGAGCAGTAGAGGAGGAAAGAATATGAGGCTGATTGACACAGCCAGGAAGAGCAGGTCCCTGCCAGGATCCTGTAGGAAGAGCTGTAAAAGTGGCTATGTCTCTGTGGATGCTGGCAGATGAGCAGCAAGCTGCTGGTCAGAAAGGGAGTATCATGAGGCTATCCTGGCAGGAGGAGCTGTCTGGCCACAGCTCCTGCAATGCAATCCTCACTGGCTCCCTCTACAGATGTGAAGAAGCAGCTGGCAATGATAAGACCTGGCATGAGCATGCTCTCAGTTTTCATCTGCCTGAGAGGAACCAAGAAGGACCTGAAGCTTCAGTCCACCAACTACTATGTGTATTTTGACACGGACATGGACAAAGCGTAAGATGGGAGGGCTGGGAAGACTGATGGCTCTGGGCCTCAACCCCGAGGACCACGTGTCCATCCTTGACATGGTTGTAGGAGTCACAGGAGGATGTGTGTTGAGGGAGCAGGTGCACTGTCCCCAGTGTGCTACCAGAAAGGCTTTTTATACCAAAGCTGTGTCTGTTTCACCCTGTGGAGAGTTTCTGGAACTGAACCATCTTCTGGGTGCTGCTGGTGGCATCAGAGGAAAATGGCCTGGAGATTGACAGTCACACCCACCTCATTTACAGGATGGAACGCTACATCTCTATGCCCAAGGAAAAGGCTCCAGAACACATTCCCCTTCTTTTCGTTGCCTTCCCATCAACCAAGGACCCAACCTGGGAGGACCGATTTCCAGGTAGGGCTCTAGATCGAGGGGAGCTGGGTGTGGGTCAAGGCAGGGCCAGGCAGCAGGAACATGGCCTTATACCTGCAGATCGATCCACCATGACTGTGCTGGTACCCACGGCCTTCGAGTGGTTTGAAGAGTGGAAGGAGGAGCCAAAGGACAAGCGGAGTGCTGGCTATGAGACCCTCAAAAACGCCTTTGTGGAAGCCTCTATGTCTGTGGTCATGAAACTGTTCCCACATCTGGAGGGCAAGGTAGGGGCTGACGTTCACACTGGTGAAGATGAAGACACAGGCCTTGACTGTCTTTTCCGGGGTCCAGGGCTAAAGCCTGAGGTAACAGAGTCCCGAGGAAGGGTCAGGCCCTCTCATATTCCCTTGTTCACCTTTGCCCTGCCCTTTTGCCTCCTCAGGTGGACAGTGTGATTGGAGGATCCCCACTGACCAACCAGTACTATCTGGCTGCTCCCCGAGGTGCTCCCTATGGGGCTGACCATGACCTGGCTCGTCTGCATCCTTATACGATGGCTTCCCTAAGAGCCCAAACCCCCATCCCCAACCTCTACCTGACAGGTACATTCCCTCACTTTCCAGAATCTGGACTTCCCTGGCACCATCTTCCTTCCCATCCTCAGATCTCGCTGTCCCCTTCGGCTCCCATACTGGGAGCTGGGTACCCTAGCTGACTACAGTCCTGGGGTTTGTGTGACATTGTCTCTCTTTAGGTGGCCCTGAAATGGAGGGATGAACACAGAACTGTTGCTTGCCATCCTCATGTGGGTAGACATTCATGGGCCACTGCTTTTGATTTCTAGGCCAAGATATCTTCACGTGTGGGCTGGTAGGGGCCCTACAAGGGGCCTTGCTGTGCAGCAGTGCCATCCTGAAGAGGAACTTGTACTCAGATCTGCAGGCTCTTGGCTCAAAGGTCCAGGCACAACAGAAGAAGATGAAGTAGCCCATTCAGAGCTAAACCAGAGAACGGCACCTCCCCAACTTCTTTCTCATGGCGTCTTCTGCAGTACTTCCTTGTGCATATATCCAAAACCGCTTTGTTTCTGACACCTGCTGCAAATCGAGTTCTCCTCTGTACCCTGCATTTCTACCTAAGGCCTAGAGTGGGCTGCACAGCCTTGCTGTCTCAAGATGAAGAATGCTCCCATGCCTACCCTACACCCAGCACTGAGCAAGGGTCAAACACTCAGAACCCCTGAAAGTGTTGGCTATTGGGGTAGGTTGTTCCAGTTCTGCCCTGAAGCTTTTTGTTCTACCCACTCTAATATTGTGCTGCTCCCCTCTGTCAAAGGGAAGTATGACCAGCATGGGTTTGGGGTTGCAATCTCAAAGTGAGAGCCAAGGGGCTCTAGGCCTTAAGCTTTGTCCTCTGATAGAAGTAGCCTGAAGGAGCATTCCAATCAGAGACAGACCAAGAGATACCACTGCACCAGCAAATGTGTCATAAACCAGACTGGCAGGGAGGGGATGAGAGTGGAGACGTTGGGCCTGAATACAGGAAGCTCAATGAGCCCTGAACCTAGCGATGACCTTTGTAGTTGCTGGCACATATTAAAAGCTGAGTATTGTTTTCCAAAATGCTTGGAATCAGAATTCCTTCAGATTCTGTAATATTTGAATACATATGAGATAACTTGGGGAATGGGCTCCCAGACAAATATCAAATTCATTTCTGTCATATACATGGATGAGGCGCAACAATATTTAATATTTTTAAACTTGTGAGCATTGTATGATCTGTCACGAGAGATCCTGCTATTACAAAGCTGCTTTGGACTCTAGAGTAGGGATTCTCCATCTATATGAATCAGTGGGGAAGGTGGTGAAAGTTTAAAACCTTTCACTCAGGCTAAACAGGCACCAATTTTAGTTCATTTAAGTATGGTATTAATACATGCAGTGTTTCAGTGTGTTGATACCTGACGTTTATTTTGGTTTCTGTTCAATAATGACATGAGATGCATTAGCAGCTCAGTAAAATAAACTGGAAAATACTTATTATACCACAGTAAGCTTTAAAAAAATAAAATTAAGCCATTACAGTTAAGTTACAAAAAGGTGAAAATACAAAACATGACTAACAGTGGCAATCTACTCACTGGGTAAAGAAAACCAGGAAAATAATTATAATATTCAGTCATTTACTTAACTTGGTAATCTGAATTAAATTCCTATCACAGTATGAGGAGGCCCCCTTCATGGGTGTTTGCTGTGCTCTGCAAGCTGAGGAGTTTCTCAAACTCGCATTTCTCAGCCAAAATCCTTAATGGTGGTCGCATGCACCTTTAATCCTAGCACTCATGAGGCAGAGGCAGGTGGGTATATGTGGGTTTGAGGCAAGCCTGGTCTACAAGAGCTAGTTCCAGGACAGACTCCAAAAGCTACAGAGAAACTCGAAAAAAAAAACAAATTAAAAAAAAATACGTTGGGCGGTGGTGGCACAGGCCTTTAATCCCAGCGATCTGAGACAGAGAGAGGTGGATCTCTGTGAGTTCGAGGCCAGCCTAGTCTACAGAGCAAGCTCCAGGACAGGCTCCAAAGTGACAGAGAAACCCTGTCTCAAAAAAAAAAAACAAACAAAAAAAGCATTTAGAGTTAGCTGAGCTGGGAACTAAATGTACCCGAGAGTCACCATGATAAACTTAGATTAAACCTCAACATCTCTGCTGCTTTCCCTTGTTTTTTGAGAGAGGCTCTCACTATGTAACGGTGGCTCCAGACCAGACTGGCCTCAAACTCAGAGATCCTCCTGCCTCTGCCTCCTGAGTGCTGGGTTTAAAGGCTTCCTTCACCACACCTGACTCTACAGCTTTCTTAAGGAAATGCCAAACTGAATCTTCCTAGCAAGACTTTACAAGAAAACCAAATCAGCGCTGGGGGCCCGGCAGAACATGTGCAAAGCACGCCAGGCTGTGTAGAAGAAAGAAGAGCCAGCGTCACTACCAGGAGTTCTCCAGAGCACAGAACTCCGTCTCCAGGGAAAACACCTTAGCACATTTAGTTAGCTGTTTGGTCCAGAAGCGACTTCTATAATCCATAGCAAAAAACAAACTATTAGCATCTATGACAAGCAGGTTCCCATTACAAAACTGCCCTTCAGCAATTGAGCAGGAAAGCAAGCTCAGAATAGTCTACGGGAGCGCTGCTTGAGACTCCGTGTGCTTCCTATAGGCGAGCCCAGCCCTGGTGTGGATGCCTCAGCTGGGCCAGCACCATCCACACAGTCTAGAAAAACATGCTTCAAGTGGTCTACCTTCAGAAAACAACCTTAAATGACTCTCTTTGGTGGGAGCCATCTCCTTCCAGTGCAGGCTTTCAAGTGAGAGAAATCCCACTGTGTCTGCCAGCACAGGAAACATTGTCAGCAGTCCAAAGGGAGAGGCTCTGCAGACACTGGGAATATGTCGTGTGTCTGTCCTCTTGCTGTCCATCTTGTTCCTGAAAGTCTATCTTAACTCCTGCCCTTCCAGAGCAGGAGTTGACAAGTGTAAGGTCACAGCAGCCTGTGACCAGGAAGAGCTGTATGAGCCCCAGGTTCAGATACATCTCCAACAGGAAATTTGACCCCGAAGTCCTGGTCTTGTGCTGGTGTGGGGGTGGAGGGTGTTCACCACACTAGGCAGATAGGACACCAATGGCTGTCTCTCAGGGCTTAGTTTTCTTGGGGAGATCACAGCGACGTCAGAACTAGCCATGCTGGAGATCCAAGATGAGGGAGACAGAAGGAGCTATCAGTGTGCAGTGGGAAAAGCTTATCCACTGGGGAAGCTAGGAAGGAATATAAGCGTGTGAGCTGAGTCCTTCCAAACACAAGGACCTGAGTGAGGGGAAAACTAGCCAAGAGCACCAGGAGAAGCTGGAATACAGAGGACATGAGGAAGGCAGAGGCAGACAGGGAGTGTGGCCTGAATGATGGAGCCAAGGAATCTAGTCGAAAATACAACTCCAGAGAGAAACTTCAGACCAGGACACACATTCTGGAAAGATCAATGTTCCAAATCCTGGCATTAGTAAAGGTCGGGAGAACCAGTTCAGATGGTTCCTGAAATTAATGGAGAGTATACTTAGTTTCTTTTTAAAGGTGAGGGGGGGAGGATCTGTGACAAGAAAAATGTTGTAGTTAGCAGCGTGGAGTTCTCAGAAGATTAAAAAAACTGAAGACCAGGTAGAGGAGCTTGACAGGTACAAAGGGGAAATTCTGGTTGGGTGACAAGGAGAGAATGTATTTTTAGCGTATAACTGAAGTGGGTTCTTGGTAAGTAGACATCCCAAGAGCCCAAAGATAGTCACAGAGAGGATAAAGAATGGATGGATTTGTTGAGGAGACCAAAGCAATAGACATGGCTTTGTGCACTTTCCCCTCCCACAAGATAAGTCAAAGCACAATATGCACTCATACTGTCAAAATGCGTGGACCCTAGCATCCACTTACCAAGTGTTAAGAACAAGGTGTGAAAATGACCTGCTTAATCTGGAGATCTGATAACTGAGTAACCTTAGAAACAGAAGGAAAACAGATCAAGACAAGCCTGTAAATGTCAGGAATAGGAGGCAAGGTAATGGAAGCAACAGCAACTAGAACAGGATAGTAATGGGCACACATAGAGAGTGGAGGAAAGCATGCAGAGGCACGCACACAGGAAGAGGAAGAGAAAATGAAGAGGGGGAGCTAGAGAGGTGTTAGGAAAAGCTGAAGGAGAGTGAGAAAGGCTTCCTCAGCTTGGAAAAAAGTTAATAGAAGACTTGTGCATGGCTGAGAAAATGGTAGCAATGATCTTACTTCCAGAAGGCAACCTGCCAAGAACATAAACTTGAAGCACTTGCTGCAGTCAGCACAGGGAAAGAGCTCCAGGTTTTCTTCAGACTGACTTTCCCCACTGTGTTTCCCTTTTCCCAGTCTTTCCACATCCCTGAGATTAGCTGAGACTCTTCTCTCTTTAGGCATGACTACACAGACTGGAATAAAACTTCAGATAGGCACAGCATAATCCAAGACATCCTCAATTATGTCAGGCAGCCTACTTGGTTTCTTACAGCTTCATGACCAGATACCAGAGGAAAGAAAGATTTTACTCATTACCTTGGCATCTTGGATGAGAGGACCATTAAACAGAATAAGAGAAATTTGGAGAGTGTAGTTAGTTCCTAAATATCTATCTATCTATTATAGGCAAAAAAGGCAAAATGGAGTTTTTGGAAAACCTCTTTCATGCATACGAAATCCCTCTTATATGTTTCCTTGCACTAAGTATGAACCTGCCCCTTTCCAAGGACTTCCTTCCTATTGGGATGACCATATACAAGAACACACTAGTTCAATAATCATCACCATATTAAGCAAAACAAAGCAAAAACCCATGGAACCATGATTTTACTTCCAGAAACCCCAAGTTCCTTTTTATGCTAGTACAACCAGAGTGCAAACTTACAGAAAAACAGTCAAGTGGGTCAGACTTCAGCACTCTTTAAACCTACTACACTGGTTTGCAGCTGAGGCCTCTAGAGAGAATAAGGGTTCAAACCCCTCTCTGCCCATCAGAATCGCACCCACCATCTTCTGTTTCTTGTCTAGAAAGCATCTCTCTGCAGCTTCCTCCTAGAGTTGCAAAGATAAAGCGGCTATGGGAGTGGTCCATCTTGTGCCTGCCTAAGGGAGGGGTTTCTTTTGGTCAGTCACGTTTTCACGTGCTCCCCTCCTCACACTCCATGGAAGAACGGATGGCGGAACACACCAGCATAAAGGAAACACAAAAGTAAATAAACACCACCAGAGTACAATGTCACCAAAGTGCAGGTGCAAAACGAAGCAATCCCATCTCTGCCGACCTGGACTTGCCACAAACCCCAGAGGAGGTCAGTCTTTTCATTTTTCTTGATTCGGGAACAAATCAGCAGGGAGGACAAGGTTCTTGCAGACAAAAAAAAATAATCAAAGCTGAAATGAGAACAACACATTTCGTTGGTAACGTTCACCTTTTTCAGAGAAACATCCTAGTGTTGTGCTTTTGAAAGTGAGGTTCAGGAGAACTGCCTGAATTAAACTCATCTAACACAAAACAGCAGGTAATTGACATGCATGAGTCACATTAGTGAACAGTAGTCAATTGGAAAGTCAAGACATACCAGACAGTGATGGTGCTCGCCTTTAATCCTAGCACTTGGAAGGCAGAGGCAGGCAGATCACTGTGAGTTCAAGGACAGCCTGGGCTACCAAGTGAGTTTCAGGACAGCGAGAGCTACACGGAGAAACCCTGTCTTGAAAAACAAAAACAAATCAAGACATTTAGCTAATGCAGTGGCTCATATCTGTAATCCCAGCACTTAAGAGAAGAATTATGAATTTGAAGTCAACATAGATTACATGAGTCTTGAGCTACAGTGAGAGACTGTCTCAAAAAACAAACAAACAGGGGCTGGAGAGATGGCTCAGCGATTAAGAGTATTGCCTGCTCTTCCAAAGGTCCTGAGTTCAATTCCCAGCAACCACATGGTGACTCACAACCATCTGTAATAAGGTCTGGTGCCCTCTTCTGACCTGCAGGCATACACACAGATAGAATATTGTATACATAACAAATAAATAAATATTTAAAAAACAAAGTAAGTTAATAGGTGATAGGAGAGAACTCACTGCATCATTTTAAAAGTGTGCTGGAAAGATAGTTGAGTAGTTAAGAGCATATGCTGCTCTTGCAAAGGAGTAGGGTTTGTTTTCCAGCACCCACACAATGGTTCACAACTACCCTTAACTCCAGTTCCAGGGGATCCAATGACCTCTTCTGAATTCTACTGGCACCAAGCACACAAGTGGCACACATACACACATGTAGGCGAAATAGAGGGGGACAAGATAAGATGGGGTAATGGAGTAGTGGTAAATATCAAAATCTCAACTATACACACACACACAGACACAGAGACACACACACAGACACAGAGACACACACGAAAATATGGAGTGAAACTGTAATTAATACCTGCTAATAAAGAAACAAATACGAAATATGATGGCAGGTAGAGAGAATTAGTGGCTTCTACTTTATACTCTATTTTTATTGTGATTAATTTTCATATACACTGTTTTCTTTCCTACTAAAACAAAATATAGGAGGAAAAAAAATCCTTAAAAGCCCATTATGAAGGAAAGAAACAAGCTAGAGCGAACTGTGGGGCTGACCTATTTATAGCAGAGGTTCTGAGCAGAGTCTGTAGTGCTGCGAATTGTACCAGTGAACTGTTCCTTGCAGGAAGTCTGGGAATCGTTCCCATCTGGGTCACCAACTGTTCTTTGCCAATGTCCTTTTTGTTGCTTAACCACCTACCATGACTAGCCAGGTGCCTGTGGGGGAGCCTTCCTCAGCTCCTGCTGCTGTGTAATGGACAAGGCTCCTCTCCCTGGCAGAGACAGACTGGCCATAATCAGGAGGGGCAGCCTGCAGTACTGACCTGTAGCCATCTCTCCAGCCCCAGATCTGCATGCTTAACGTTTACCGCAATGCTTGTGTCAAGAGCTGAAACAGTGCAAAGTGTTTAAAAGTGTATGCAGTTACTAGAGGTGCTGGTGTTGTCTTTGAGTGGAAACTTAGAGCAAAAACAGACAGACAGACAGGTCACATTTCCAGGCAGATCTGTTATCTGTCAAGTGTGAAAGTACTGAAAGGCCTCTTCTAGCTCTAACTTTGTAGATACACGTACACTGTACAGATGGTCCTGTTTGCAATTATCAAAGACTGGGCGACAAGACAGCAGCATCCCCAGAATTGGCCCAACCAAAGTTTTGTATCCTTCCTAGACCTGGCTCCTTCTTCCTTACCTTTAGGTTCAAACGCTGGTAGTCACTGGCCTTTGGTCTTCGAGTGACTTTGGATCTTTTTCCTTCTAGGGCAAAAGCAATAATCTGAGGAAAGGAAAAGAAAATAGATTAACATTTGGCTCTGTAATGATGTACTTCAGTTCCTGAAACCAGAGGCAGTTACCTAGCTCCACAAAGAGGCCTATTTAAATTTTATTCTCTCTCTCTTACTTTTCAGCGCTGGAGTTCAAACAAGGCATAGGAGGCAAATGCTGAATCAAGCATGCACATAACCTGAGTTCAAGCCTCAGCACCACAAAAGTAAGCAATGAAATTGTAAAGGTTTTAAAGGGGCTTGGTTACAAGAAAATCCTTTATACTATTTAATAAGGAACAGATGGAGGGTGTAGCCTGTGGGAATCTGTACGACTTAATTGTGGGGATCGAATCAAAGGTCTGCCAGTCAGTCCCCTTGCCAGAGAGCTCTAGGTCAGGTCCTTAAGGAAAGAGAGAGAGAGCATAATCACTGACTGTTTCCTAGCTACAAATGCACACTTTGCTCCCACACGTTGCCTCAACAGCTTCACTGATTTGCCGCTCTCATCACAAGCATGTGGATGTGGAATGAAGCCTGTGCCTTTGTACTAATGGTCCTTCTTCCCTTGTGCTTTATAGCATATGCCCGATGGCCATCACAAATTGAACTCTCCCGTTAAATCAGGCTACTGAAATTATCTTCAAAATCTCACACAACCATTTTGACATCAGAGTTGTTTCTAAAGGACACGGGTGCCACTTTAACCTCAACAATGGGTACATTTATGCAATTTCTCTTTCTGGTTGCAGAAGAGCTGTCTTTGGGCTTTATGGCACTGGTATTAGAGACTATGTACTGAAAATATTCTTTCTGCCTACAGATGGAAGACAGCGGCGGTAGAAGTTAGAAACGGCAAACTGTCTCAAGCATGGGAAAAAAGGAAGAGGCCTCTATATCAAGAACTCGGGCCCACAGAGGCTATGAAAGACCCGAGTTCCAAGTATGGGAGGAGAGTCTCAATTAGGTCAGGCCACGATTCATGCCCAACTTGGCACTTTACAGCACAACTCTCGGGAAACAGGTCGCATGATGAAAACACATGATTTACAAAACTAGAGTTTCATAAGCCCTAGTTGGGTGTGAAAAAAACTGAAGTTGATCTTGACACTCTCTGAGCCCACAAGCAGATGAGTGACAGACAGCTGTCCATGACCAAGCTCTAAGGTTAGGGAAATCCCAGTCTCCTCTTACCTTCC
Organism: Arvicola amphibius; assembly: GCF_903992535.2. NCBI lineage: Eukaryota > Metazoa > Chordata > Mammalia > Rodentia > Cricetidae > Arvicola > Arvicola amphibius. Next base: position 75,055,352 of record NC_052048.2, on the reverse strand, counting down.
GCTTGTTGTGGTAAGCAATATAGAGGACAGCAACAAGAACAGCTGCGGTCACCAGATAGGCAAAGAAGTGGCTGCTCTCTGCACTGGTGTTTGCAGAGCTGTCCTTATAAGAGGTATCCTTCTCGTCATTCACAGACTCTATAAGCTGCCCCTCTCGGTTCTCACTGGAGGAAGGGTTCAACACCTTTCTACTCTCTTCTTCAAGTGGTAAGCCCTCTTCTGGCTCTATGTCACTCTCTTCCTTGGCTTCCACAGCTTCAGTAGGCTCTGAATACTTCTCTCCTCCCTCTGGCTTTAAAGAGAAGTCAGAGTCTCCTGCTGGTCTCTCCCCAGATTCAGTTTTGGAAGTAGGCGTTGATTTCTGTCCTTTTCCAGCTAGCTCGGTTTTCTCAATCTTGGGAGTCTCCTGATCTGATGGTTTGGAGACTGGCTCCTTGGAATCAACTTTTGTGGGCTTTTCCGGATCATTTTTTGTGGTCTTTTCCGGATCGTCTTTTGTGGTCTTTTCCGGATCATCTTTTGTGGGCTTTTCCTGTTCATCTTTTGTGGGCTTTTCCTGTTCATCTTTTGTGGGCTTTTCCTGTTCATCTTTTGTGGGCTTTTCCTGATCATCTTTTGTGGGCTTCTGCCCAGATTCCTCCTGTTTGGGGTCGGTTGGCGGGAGCTGTTGTGCAGACCCTGTTGACTTGGTATCTGCTGTTTCGGGCTGAGTTTTGGGATCAGCCGGCTCTTCTTTGTGGTGATCGGTTGCAGTGACCTGCTGTCCTGATACCAACGAACTGGAAACTGCTGCCGTAGTCTGCTCCACCGGGCCTACGTTAGCGGGTTGCTGTTGACTCGGCCCCGTCGGTCTGCCAGGCTCTGCCGACTTAGGAGACGCTACCTCCGTAGGAGGCGGGGACGTAGCGTTTTCTTCAGGAGACTTATCTTTTCTTGAGATGGTGTCTGAATCAGGAACAGGCAACAGAAAAAACAGTGAGTCCTCAGAAGAAAAGGCCGGGAGAAGAGAAGGGGGCTTGACTTCTCAGGGCGGGAAGAGCCAAGCGGCGATGGCCGAGGGAGAAGGTAGGAGATGCCCAGGGGATCGGGTCAGGCAAGGAAGCCGCCAGCTCCGGGGACGAGCCGCCGAGGTGAGGACGGGGGGACCTAAGGGACAGAGAGGGATGGGCGGCGGGGGAGTGGGGGATCTTACCCGTCACTGCGACACTTAGCAGGAGCAACGCAACCTGGAGCCGCATCCTGTAGTCTTTGCTTCCGCCCTCACTGCTGACGTGAGAAAGGCGCAAGGGACTTGGAGCGTGTGGCCCCTCCCTTTCCGGCGAGCTGTTCCTCTTCCGGCGCAGCACCGCCCCGGGGGCGGGCCATTGGGTCCGGGCCGTCAGCGGCTGTGCTTCCCGTTAGTAACGGGCTGCGCGTCAAGTTCCGCTCGTCCTGTTTTTCTCAGCGCTCTGACGAGCTCTGCAGTCTCTTTCCTTTTCACTTGTCCTCGCGCTTTTGAAATTGTTCTGACCGGCAGCCGCTGCGTCGCCTCTCGCGGCTCATGATGTGTGATCTCGAGGACGGGAGCCGCTTTGCTGCATCGTCGGCCCGGGTTTCTATCTTCTCCATTGCTGGTGTAGCTTTTCTCACTGCACACAAAATGTACCCTGTTCTGGTCTTTCCCGTCTAGAAACTTCGTCATCACTTCGTTACTGGTCGTAATCCTTTTCTTGATGGTCTCTAGGGCCCTTTGAATTTACCACGGATTTTTTTTCCCTAAATTTTTATGTATTTGAGACTGTATTGCTCTGTGGACAGGCTAGCCTCAAACTCGTGCCTCCTGAGTGTTTAGAATTACATGTGTCTCACCACGACCCTCTCGGGTTATTTATTTAAGACAGGACATCAAAAATGTATTTTAATTTGTGTGTACCACCTATGCACGGGTGCCCTTGGATACTAGACAAGGAGGTCGTATCCCCTAGAACTAGAGCTACAAGCAGTTTAGAACCATCTACATGGGTGCTGGGAACTGAACTCTAGTCCTGTGGGAGACGAGCACATACCCCTAACTGCTGAGCCATCTCTCTAATCCAGAATATAAAATCTCCTGTTGCCCAGATAGAAAACGACCTTTTTAATCCTACTACTGGATTACATACAGGCTTGTATTCCTCAAACCCAGTTTACATGGTAATAAGATTTTGTGCACACTAGACAAGAGCTCTGCCTCACCTCAGCAATTTTTGTTGTTTTCCAAGACAGTTTCTCTTTGTAGCCCTGGCTATCCTGGAACTCACTCTGTAGACCAGGCTGGCCTCGAACTCAAATATGCCTGCCTCTGCCAGAGTGCGGGGATTAAAGGTGTGAACCACCACCATCTGGCAGCAATACATTCTTAGTATTCCAAACAGCAAAGAATATATTTCTACTGTGCTGTTTGGATTATTAAGAATGTAATGTGTGTGTGTGTGTGTGTGTGTGTGTGTACATATATATATATATATATTCCTTAAAAAATTCTTTTAGGAAAGCCTGGCAGTGTGGCATATGTCTTCTAGCACCCAGGAGGCAGAGATCTCTGAGTTCGAGGCCAGCCTGGTTTAGTTTCAGGATAACCATGGCTACACTGAGAAACCCTGTCTTTAAAAAAAAAAAATCTTTTGGGGCTAGAGAGATAGCTGAGTGGTTAAAAAATGGTAACTGCTCTTCCAGAGGACCTGAGTTCCATTCCCAGACCAACAAGAGAGCTAACAAAGGTGTGTAACTCCAGTTTCAGAAGATCTGACACCCTCTTTTGGCCTCTACAGACATTGTATATTATATGCATACGGTGTACAGACATACATGTAGATTTTTTTTAATTTTTGCTTTCTGCCCATTTAAGGGTTGCTGTTCGCATTCAGTTCTGTGTCATCTGAGGTAGTGCTGGGTTGTTGAAACAGGTTGCTTGAGATCATTTATGAACATTTGCCAGGTTAGGTGTTTTGAAAACAGCAATTTAACAAATAGTAGGACCTAGCTCAAACTACAAGTCCCAACAACCATGTTCGTTTTATTTTTTTGTTGTTTGGAGACAGGCAGTCACAGCGGGCCTGGAACTCACTCGAAAGACCTTGAGTTGGCACCAGTCTTCCTTCCTCTGCCTTAGAAGTGCTGAGATTACAGTTGTGTGCCATCATGCCAAGTTCCATGGTCCTTAATTCCCTGGGGGTTTAAGACAGAGGCTATTCTAAGTAAAACTGTTATATTATTGTTTTATGTGTATGTGTATTTTATCTCCATTTGTGCTTATTCATCATGTGCCTTTCTGGGAGCCAAGGAAGCTCATCAGATCATTTGGGACTGGAGTTAAGAGATGGTTATGAGCTACCATATGGGTGCTGAATATTGACCCAGCTCTCTAGTCTCAGAGGCAAAGGACCTTTTGAACCACCAGAATTTGGAGACCAGTCTGAAGAACAAAGTAACACTCAGTCTCAAAAGTAGATGGTCATGATGGGGCACACCTTTAGTCTCAGCACTCAGGAGGCAGAGACAGGTAGATCTCTGTGAGTTCAAGGCCATACTGTTCCACAGAGTGAGTTCCCGGACAGCCAGTGCTACACAGAGAAACCCTTGAAAAAACAAGCAAAAAAAGTACATAAATAAGTAAGACTTTAATTTCATAAAGCTTGCAATCTGGTGAGGTCCATAAACATTATATAGATGTTTGTCCATGTTGGCTGTAATGGTTAATTTTTATTGTCAACCCGATGGACTTTAGAATCACCATGGGAAGAAATCTCTGGGCATGCCTGTGAGAGGTTATCTAGGTTAGGTTAACTGAGGTGGGAAGGCCCACCCTGGATGTGGACATTAGTATCTCCTGGGCTGGAGTCCTGGACTGAATAAAATGGAAACCAAGCTGAGCACAATATAGAACGTTTACGTCTCTCTGCTTCCTGACTGTGGATTCAGTGTGGCCAGCCACCTCCTCCTCTTGCTGCTGGGATTTTCCTGCCACGGTGCACTGCGTATTCCTGGGAACTCTAAGCCGAAGTCAACCTCTACATTACTTTTGTCAAGTAGTTTACAATGACATCCAGACACCAAGAACTGCAAAGCAAAAATATGAGAAGTGGGTATCAGGTGAGAATGAACAGTGGGACCGAGGACCAAAGGGTGTAGATATTCCTGGGGACTGATGAAAGGGGAGAGGGGATGAGGATCCCTGGCTGAGTCACCAGCACATGCAGGCAGTGGGGAGCCTGGTGTTGCGGGGAAGCCTAAAGAGCGGGTTTGTTGGTAACAAGGAGCGTCGAGGAGTCTGGAAGAGAGCCAGGCCAAAAACAAATCATCCGGGAGTGGCCCAGTACATAAGTCCTTATGCAATAGAAAATCTGTCAGCCAACTCTGGTTGAACAGTAAACTGGGCCCGTTCCAGCCAAAGAGGACTTGCTCTGTGGGAGACCTGAGTGTGATTAGATAGGACAGGTAGTCCTGGATGGCTGAAAGTTTTCAAAATTTCAGAATAGTACATGACACGAACACAGTTTCTGAAACAAGCACTTTTTCTGTTATTTATATAAAAATCCCTTTAATAAACTCCTTGCCACTTCTCCCTTCCTTTCCCCTCTCCCCTCTTCTTACATTACTGAAGAGAGAATAAAAAATCACAGAGGCGTGGGGAATCTACCAGATTATTTCTGGGACTGGACTTGCCTGGCGTGTAAGAGGCCCTGGGTACAGTCTCCAGAGCTAAAAAAAAAATCTTTAGAATGTTGACTCTGCCTTGGCTAGAGGAAGTGAACTGGCAAATGAATCTTTTTTTAAAAGAAACTTCTGTCTGCCTGCTTTAAGATAAATGTTTGACTAACATTTAAGGATATTGGCTTAGTGAGGGTGTGGGTGGGTGGGGAAGGCCGTGGCAAATAATTAAACCTGGCCTGGTGTCCACGTTACTAGGCAGGGGAGGAAAATCGTTCTGCTCCCACAGAGCTCTCGGGCATTTGTGTTTTATCTAAACAGTAGAAGAACCACTGAAGAGGTTCAAGCAGGGGCAAGGTGGAGGCAAAGTGGAGAGTGTGTGCCCATTAGTCTGCTCGTGTTGGAAAGAGTTGGCTAGGGCAGTGGGGAAAAGGAGACTGTTGCAGTGTTCCAGGTGCTGTGCAGCCCAGCAAGAATGATGGGAAGTAGTCAGAGTGGAGAGGAGACTGGGGAGCTGTACCAGCATGCTTCCCAGAAGGACCAGAAAGGAAGCAGGAGTTCTCTGTGAGTTCAAGTCCAGCCTGGTCTAAGGAGAGAGTTCCAGGACAGGCTCCAAAAGCTACAGAGACTCTGTCTCAGAAAAAACTAAATAAATAAATAAATAAATAAATAAATAAAATACTAAGACAAATACTCAGAAAGATTCAGCAATTTGCTCAAGGTTAGGGTTTGTTTTTTTAAATCAAACTTCTGATAACAGGGAGCTATTTTCTTTTTCATTCTCCTTCCTTTCTCTTCTCCCCCAGCTTTTCCTCTCATCTCACTATGCTGCCCACACTTCTCTCGAACTCCTGGGCCCAGGTGATCCTCCACCTCAGCTTCCTGAGTAGCAGCAACTACAGTGAGCAGCCAGCACTAGTATTACCCTGACTTTCTCCTTTACATTTTTGTTAACATACAAAGAATTAAGTTACATTGTGGCATTTTCAAACAATTTATTTTAGTTGGTTTTCTTTCTCCCCATTTTCCCCAATCCTGAGAATTCATAATGTGTCAAATTGATAGTAGAAAAAGTTCTTGACTTCCTATGTGTGCATGCATGCTTATTTGCGTGCGTGCATGTGTGTGTGTGTGTGTGTGTGTGTGTGTGTGCGTGCGTGTGTGTGTGTAGGCCAGAGGACAACCTCTGGTGTCATTCCTCTGGCACCATCTGCCTTTTACAGGGTCCTACACTGACATAGTAACGACTGAGTATGCTAGGCTTGTTGGCCAGTAAGCTTTGGGGATCTACCTGTCTGCACCTCCCCAGCAGTTGGGTTTTAAACTCACCCAGCTTTTTAACATGGGTTCTGAGGATCCAATTTCAGTCCTGCTTGTAAGGTAAGCATTTTACTGATTGTGCAATCTCCCCCTTGTTCTCTCTGGCATCTATGTATCTATTGAAGCTTTTATGTGTATGGGTGTTTCGTCACTATGTGTATACCTGGTGTTGTGGAGGCCAGAAGTTGGCATCAGATCCCCTGGGGCTGGAGCAATAGACAGTTGTGAGCTGCCACGTGGGTGCTGGGAATTGCAAGTGAGTTTTTAGAAGAGCAGTAAGTGCTCTTAACTGCTGAGTCATCTCTTCAGCCTCTGTTTGTTTGAGTAGGACCTAGTTTCGCAAACAAGCAAACAGAGGCTGAAGAGATATTGACTGTTAGGGCTGGAGAGATGGCTCAACAGTAAGAGCATGGGTCGCTATTGCATAGGACTTGGTTTCACCGCCCCGTATCAAGCACATAATGGCTCACAACTAACCTTAACTCCAGTTCTGGGGGGTTCAACACCATCTTCTGGCTTCTGTGAGCACCTGACATATATATACATTCATGCAAAATACCCATACACACAAAAAATAAAATAAAAATAAAAACATTTAGCTGGGCAATGGTGGTGCGCACCTTTAATCCCAGTACTTGGGAGGCAGAAGCTGGTGGATCTCAGTGAGTCCAAGGCCAGCCTGGTCTACAGAGAGAGTTCCAGGACAGCCAGGATTGTTACACAGAGAAACCCTGTCTCAATAATAATAATAATAATAAATTAAATAAATAAAAACAGTTGAGAGTTAGATCAATTGTGTACAATGTTTAACAGTTCATAGCCTATACTTAAACTTCTAAAGTTATCATTATAAATAATATACTCCATATGGAAAAGTTAGGAAATGAAGATAAGTCAAAGTAAGAAAATAATTTAAAAAAATTTTTTTCAAGACAGAGTCACTCTGTAGACCAGGTTAACCTCAAATTTACAAAGATCACCTACCTCTACCTCCCAAGGGCTGGGATTAAAGGCAGAAGTTTTTTTTTTTTTCCTAGAGCTATTGTTGTGAACATTTTTTTTCTAGTCATATATGTACACATGATAGCTAACTGAAAACACAGCAAGGTATAAACCATATATACACATTCCACCATGCAGGACTCCTGTGGATGCCGGTGCTCTGTGAGTCATATCGCTTGTCATCTGGGACATCAGCGTCTCCTTGATTTCTACTAAGTTTTCCTCTCGACATCCTTGGAATGCTCTGATTTGTCACAGAATGCAGAGCTTCGAGAAGGAAGGGGAAACGAACAGCACCAAGCAGCAGAGGGCTGAAATAAGATTCCTGGTTAGATGCTGTGCTGGCTAGTTTTATGTCAACTCGACACAAGCTGGAGTTAACTGAAAGGAGGAAACCTCAATTGAGAAAATGCCTCCATAAGATCCAACTGTAAGGCATTAGTTAAATTAGTGACCAGTGGGGGAGGGCCCAGCCCATTGTGGGTGGGGCCATCCCTGGGCTGGTGGTCCTGGGTTCTATAACAGAGCAGGCTGAATAGACCATGGGGAGCAAGTCAGTAAGCAGCTCCCCTCCATGGCCTCTGCACCAGCTCCTGCCTCCAGGTTCCTGCTCTGTTTGAGTTCCTGTCCTGACTTCCTTCAGTGAATGTAATTGTAAGGTGGAAGCATTAGCCAAATAAACCCTTTCCTCCCTAATTGGTCATGGTGTTTCACTGCAGCAACAGAAACGCTAACTAAGACAGATGCCTCAGCCAAGCGGTGGTGAGAGTTTGGCTGCAGAGGGGTCAGCAGTGACAAGCTAGCTGCCCTGGGCATGAGCAGATGAAACACAGGGATCCTTCTGTGAGGGAACTTTAGTGACTAAGGGAAAGGAGTTGGGGAGGGAGGGAGAGAGAAAGAGCAGAGATACTATGATCACGAGAATAGCGTACAAAGTGTGAAAGGTGGAGTCACAAGTATAGAGGTTGGATTTGTGGCAGTATAGGAGTGAGTTTTAGGTCTGGGGATCACAAGTATAGAGGTTGGATTTGCGGCAGTATAGGAGTGAGTTTTAGGTCTGGGGATCACAAGTATAGAGGTTGGATTTGCGGCAGTATAGGAGTGAGTTTTAGGTCTGAGGATCACAAGTATAGAGGTTGGATTTGCGGGAGTATAGGAGTGAGTTTTAGGTCTGGGGATCACAAGTATAGAGGTTGGATTTGCGGCAGTATAGGAGTGAGTTTTAGGTCTGGGGATCAAAACAGCAAAATCAGAGCATTCCCATTGGCCTCGATTTTCTTCCTTTCCTCCTTCCTTCTTTTCCCCCCCTGTAAAGTATATTTTATCTTATGTGCATGAGTGTTTTGTCTTCATGTATGTATGTGGGCATGTGCGTGCCCAGTACCCAAGGGTCAGAAGTAGGCACTGGGTCCCCCGGAACTGGAGTTACAGATGACTGTGGGCTGTCATGTCGGTGTTTGAACTTGGGTTCTCCACAAGAGCAAGGAGAGTTCTTCACCTCTGAGTCATCCCTCCAGACCCTCTTTTCCTTTCTCCTTCTCTGAGACAGGGTCTCATGTATTCCAAGCTGGCCGCAAACTAGCTTTGTAGCCTGAGGATGACCTTGAAGTTCTGGTCCTCCAGCTCCTACTTCCTGAGTGCCTGGATCACATGTGCTAGGAGGTGCTCTACCAACCGAGCTACACTCTTAGCCCTCAATGTTCCAGGTATTCTGAGAGGTAAGCCTTCTTTCAAGAGTGAGGAGGTAGAGACCATGTTGGGGCTGAGAGGGAGAATGAGTATAGATGCTGAGCGGGTAAGGAGGGAGCAGACAAAGGATAGGTGTGGAGGAAGGATCGGGTCTAACATGGCTCATCCCCACGCCATGCTTCTTCCTGGGGCAGGCTTGGAGGAAGCAGAAGATAACATTGCCTCTTAACTTACGGCAATTGCACTTGAAGGAAGAAGCAGAAAGGAATTTCTTCTTCTTTCTAAAGTGTATGTAGGGGGGTAGGTCTTACATTGTTGCCCAGATTGGCCTGGAACCCCAAGGTCAAACCATCCTCCTGCCTCAGCGTGGTAGTTAGTCACTGTGCCAAGCTGAAAGTAGATTGTAGTAGGAGTCCGCTGTGTGTTCCTGGCTGCCCAGACTCCTGAAATAACCACACAGAAACAATATAACTTGCAATTCTCCCACACCAGTAGATTAATAAATCTTAAAATTTCTTTGTATCCCTTCATGATTAAAAATAACACCAACAACTAAGAAAAGGGAAAGCAGGGCCTCAACCTGAAGAGGGTGTGCATGGAAACTACCACCAACGTACTCGATGGAAAGAAATTGGAGACCTTTTTCTTTTTTCCAAAATAAGCAACGGTTTTCTCGACTGTTTTTTTTTTCTTATTTATTTTGTGTGTGTGTGTAGGTCAGAGGACAACTCCTGGCTGTGGGTTTTGCCCTTCCTCCATGTTAATCCTGGGAATCTCACGTAGACCTCAGCCTCACTTGGTAGGAAGTGTCTTCACCTGCTGGGACTCCTTATCAGTCCTTAACAGGATTTCTTTACTGTTTTCAAATTTTTATTACATTTTATTTATTTTGTGTATATTTGTGTGAGTGTGTGCGTGTGTGCCACAGTATTCGTGTGGAGGTCAGTGGCCAGTTTGCAGGAATCAGGAATCAGTTCTCTCATGAATCAGTTCTATGTGTGTGGGTCCTGAGGATGGACCTTGAGGCTTGATAGCAGGCACCTCTACCCACTAAGCCCCCCCTTCTTTTAAGATTTATTTTGTGTACATGAGTGCTTTACCTGCATGTATGCATGTGTACCACATGCATGCCTGGTTTCCTCAAAAGTCAGAGGAGGGTTTCAGATCTTCTGGAACTAGGGTTATGGATGGATGGTAGTGAGCCACCATGTCAGCACTGGGAATCAAACCCAGGTCCTCTGCAAGAGTAGCAAGTGCTCTTAACCACTGAGCCATGTCTCTCGCCCTCCCACTAAGCCATCTCAATAGTTCCATGTATGGAATTTAATGGTGATAGGAGACGTCATGAGGAGTGTCTGTGAGGGTGTTTCCATGACAGGGAAGACCAGTTCTGACTACGGGCAGTGCAGTCCCATGGGTTGGAGTCCTGGACTGAACCAAAGGTGAAAGTTAACTGAGAACCAGCGTGCATCTGCTTCCTGCCTGCGACATAAGCTGGGCATCAGAATGCATTTGCTTTCTTTCTGCAGACATAAAGTGAACAGCGACTTCACACTCCTGCCACATGCCTTTATAACATGATGGATTTTTATCCCTTCTCAGACTGTGAGCCAAAATGCGTCCTTTTTTTGTTAGTGGGCTTTGGTGAGGTATTTTGTCACAACAATGGAAAAAGTAGCTAATATGGTTTCCAAACTGATACACCAACAGTCTTTGGTAAATTCTAATTTGGCTTCTTTGCAGAATCGATCAGTTGATCTTAAGATTCACATGGAAGCTCAGCAGTGCTGTAAAAATACTGCCAGAGGACTCACGCTTCCTAACTTGATTGACCTTAGAATGTATTTTATCATTTATTACATGTATCTCTATGTGTGGGTATGCACTTTTAAGTACCCACAGAAACCACAAGAGGGCTTTGGGTCCTCTGGAACTAGAGTTACAGGCAGCTGTGAGCTGCCAGGTGAGGGTGCTGGCAATCAACTTTTGGTCCTCTGAAAAACTAACAAGTCCTCTCAACTGCGAAGCCATCTCTCCAACCTTAAAGCTACTGTAACGCTCCAGTAGAGAGGACGATATGGTGCTAGTGCAAGGGCACGGGGATGAACAGGACAGAACCGAGTTTAGAACAAGCTTGCTCATTCGTCATTAATTCATTTTTGATGAGGGTACCAGGATAGCTCACTGCGGGCAGAGGCTTTGAATAACGCCAGGGCAGTTAGCCCACAGGTACACAAAAAGATGCTATGTACATCAGTATTAGGGAAATACCAATCAAAATCAATGAAATATGAGTTTAGAAAAGCTAGAAAACTAGTATTGGCGAGGCAAAGGTGGGTCAGAGCTTGCAAGTAGGAGCAGAACACGGTGCAGCTGCTAGGAGAAAGTCTGCGGCTTCCTTAAGAAATTAAAACAGCTACTTATGGGACATAATGGTCACACTCCTAGTTACCCCCAAAGAATTAAAAGAAAATCTTCTTTTGTTTGTTCATTTTTCACAGCAGGGTTTCTCTGTGTAGCCCTGGCTGTTTTGGAACTTGATCTGTAGACCAGGCTGGCCTCAAACTCAAAGATCCACCTGCCTCTGCCTTCCGAGTGCTGGGATGAAAGGTGTGAGCCACCACTACCTGGCATACTTGTATGTGAATGTACATAACAGCATTATTCATGAAAGTCAGAGGGTTCTGGGAATAGAACACAAGTCCTCTGCAACATGGTTGCATTCAATATTTGACATCAAATGAACAGATAAGTGCAAGGTGGTTTATATATATATATATAGTGGGCAGGGAGGAAGGGTAGCTCAGTGGTAGAACGTTAGCTTATTTCTTACAAAGTCCAGGGTTTGATTCCCAGGACCATCATAACATATACATACATACATATATACACACACACATACATACACATTCATTCATATGTGTGTATATTTATGTGTATATATGTGTGTATATATATGTGTGTGTGTAATGAATGATTACAATTCTGTTACTACAGCAACTATTTTTAATTTTTTTTTAAACAGGGTCTTACTATGTGGCCCTGACTAGCTTGGAACTTGCTATGTAGACCATTTTGGTCTAGAACTCACAGAGATCCACCTGCCTCTGCCTTCAGAATGCTGAGATTAAAGGTGTACACCATCATACCTTGTGCTATTTTGTTTTTTTGAGAGTGTCTAAGTATTCCAATCTGACCTCCACTTAGATTTGCAGCAGAGGATGGCCTCGAACCTTGGATCCTCTCAAGGGCTTTGTGTGTGCTAGGCAGGCTCTCTACTAACTGAGCGGTACGGCTAGCTATTCAGCTACTCTTTTGAACCAGGGACTAGTCACTGTTTACAGTTTCCAGTTCTCCACCCTGTCCTAGTTCCTCAATGTGACCTACCCTATGGCTGCCAAACACAACCATCTCCTGGTAAACACTTCCTTGTGAGGCAGAATGCAAGCAAATGGAAGTCTAGTCAATAGAAACCATTCAATAGTAAAAGAACCTGTGTGGCCTTCGTCATTGCTCAGAGCATGATAGGAATTAAGGACCCCACCCCCCACTTTTTGCTCTTTTTCATAGCACACCTTTAGTTCCAACACTGGGGCGGCAGAGGCAGGCAGATCTCTGTGAGTTCACGGCCAGTCACAAAGTGAATCCCAGTTCAGCCAAGGCTTCATAGCAAGATTTTGTATTAAAAAACCAAATAGATAAATAAAAAGATGTATTTGTACACATCTATGCATATGACTGTATGTGCACCTGTGTCTGTTTGGGTGTGGTAAGTGCCGGAAAAGGGTGTTCAGCTTTCTTCATTCATCCTCTGCTGAACACTTTGAAGCAAGGTTTCTCCCTCAGCGTGGAGCCTGAGTTTTCTAAGCTGGACTGAAAGGTGTGCGAGGGTCAGTCGTTAATGTGGGTGCTCAGATCCGAACTTGGCCCCGTGACTGTGCAGCAAGGGTCTTAAGTACTGAGCCATCTTTGTAGCCTGACTAGAGAGCAATCCCGGTCGCAGGGTTGTAAATGTACTGAATGCTACCTGGAAATGGCGAAATGGTTTTATTTTTATTTTTTTTATTTATTTATTATGTATACAATATTCTGTCTGTGTGTATGTCTGCAGGCCAGAAGAGGGCACCAGACCTCATTACAGATGGTTGTGAGCCACCATGTGGTTGCTGGGAATTGAACTCAGGACCTTTGGAAGAGCAGGCAATGCTCTTAACCACTGAGCCATCTCTCCAGCCCCCGAAATGGTTTTATTTATTTTTTTTTAAAGCAGGAGCTCATGTCACATAAGCTGGCCTCAAACTCACTATGTAGCCAAAGATGACAATAAACTTCTGGTCTGGTCGTCTTGCTTCCACTTGGCCTTATGTGGTGCTGGGGACTGAAACTTGGGTGCTGCGCGTGCTAGCCAAGTACTCTAGCAGTTGGGCTATATTCCAGCCCTAAATACAAAAATGTTAAACTCATGCTAAATGCATTTTACTGCTGTTAAAAAATATCAAAATATTGATCCAAGGTATAACACGGGTACACTTGAAAACATGACACAGGGAACTTGGTGATAGATGACCTCATGTCGAATTATTTTGGATAAATCCTAGCATAAACAAATTTATAGAGATAAAATAGATTACTGGCTGGCTTGTGTTGGAGTGGAGCAGATAGGGAGTCACCTTCAACGGATACAGTTTCTCTTGGGAAAAATGATGGAGGAGAGTTATCTGTCTATGTTTCTTTCATTGGTTAATTAATAAAGAAAACTGCCTTGGCCCTTTAAGAGACAGAAAATTAGGTAGGCACAGTAGACAGAACAGAATTGTGGGAACAAGGAAGCAGAGTTGGGGAGACGCTTCAGGCATTCGCCATAGTGAGACTCCATGCTGCTCCTCTCCGAGATGGACGCAGGTTAAGATCTCTCCTGGTAAGCCACACCTCGTGGTGCTACCCAGATTACTAAATATGGGTTAAAGGAAGATGTGAGAATTAACCAATAAGAGGCTACAGATAATGGGCCAGGCAGTGTTTAAAAGAATACAGTTTCCCTGTAATTATTTTGGGTAAAGCTAGCCAGGTGGCGGGTGGCGGGACGCAGCCCCTCCGCTTCACACTACAGATTGGCGCTCCAACGTGGTGACTAAATCCACGTAAAAACCTGTAAAAGCTTCAAATAAAGGAGAGAGAGTGTTTAACACAGCTTTTTGCTGTTTGCCTGGACGTACTATAGAGAGATTTCCTGTTTCGGCAATAGCGACAGAGAAAAAGCTGAGTCATTTTAAAACGCGGCTTCCTTGTGCTGTGCTGCCAGTGCAAACTCTGGCTTTAAAGCATTTCAATGGCTTTTATGAACTGGATGTTTGTGTGCCTGCTTGGGATCGGAAAGAAAGTGCTCTGAGATGATGCCAATGGCTCACTGCTCCCCACCTGCACCTGGGCAGATGGCGGAATCAGGCTTAGGCGAGCGGGAGAGCATGGCGGATTCCTGCCGCCATAGAGAGAGAGGTGTTTTCAGACTGCGCGGTGCTCTGCGTGTCAGATTTGACTGTAACTTGGATAAAGAGTTTCTGTGCTGCACGCTCAGTATCAGAATTAAACTGCTGAGTGCAGCTCCAATGTGGACTGCTGTGTACCTATAACTGTGTGCAGCTCAGGGACACCAAACGACTGAGGCAGTAGCAGCTCTGGCTCTGCTCCGCCCTGGTAAACTGTGCTGACCTCAGGCAGGTCTATCGTAATTACCATAATAACAGCGCAGTTAAGGTTTAGACTTGGCTGTAAACAGGCGGTACTGTATTACCTCTACCTGGCGTAACTTAAGTTTTTAAGAAGTGGTTAACCTTTCAAGAAGTGCTCCTGGATATTAAAAAATTACAGATTCACAATAATAAAGATTCAGACATAAAAGGCCTTTAAATGGCTCACGTAGGCTTAAAAGAGAGAAAAAGAAAATATAGAGAATAAAGTTAATGCCTTTAAAAAAGGGTAAACTGTTTAAAGAGACAGAATAAATTAATTGAGAGTAAAAATAAGCCACGTAAAAATGGAAAATTCACAGAGAGTCTGGATTATGTATTTTGTTGTGTTTTCTTTGATTTTTTTGACTGTAAAGGAGCTAAGTACAGAGAGACATTTCATTATATGGGCTGCCAGGCTAGATCAGAATGGACATCTTAACGGTATGACTTCAGGATTTGGATCTAAGAACATGATGCTTTGGAAAAGAGTTTCTTCTTTTGTTTTCACAGAGGACGAGACTCTGTGGATTGCTTCTATCCCAATATGGTATGATAGACCACGCCCTCCTGAAAGGTTGCTGTGAACATCTTCAAAAAATTACTTCACTCAACTGCCAACTGAGAGGAACCTAGCACACAGGTTACACCATGAAAGACCTAAATAACAGCGCCCCCATTCAGCAGGAAGCAGTTTGGAGAGAAATAACTGCGCCCATTTTCCCAAATATTGTTTATAAATGTTCTTTTACATTTAAAGGGGGATATGATATAGATATGAATAATTTGCATTGGTATGGATTTTAAGGTCAATTTGTTATATGTATATGTATTTCTGATTTTGATTAAGCTATTGTGATTGTAGTTCATTTTAAAAAATGTAATGTATAATTAGGAAATATAGATTGTTAATGGATAATCATTGATAATAGTTAAGCTTGTAGTCATGTTATTAGATTTTCTAGATATGTAGAGATATATTTCAGTTAGATAGACATTCTTCATATCTTTCAAAGACTGCAGAATATGGCATTTAATGTTTTAATAACTTAGGGTTTTTCATGACAATGAGACACGTCTGCTCCTGGCAGCACCAATCTACTTCGAGAGGAAGATGGGCATCGAAGAGGCTACTTATGGAGTTTGTTAGCCATTTGGGCAAGAAACTGCTCTTGGCTGGACTGTTCCATAAACTGGACACAAAGAACCCGCAGAGAGAGGACTGCTGAACTTGCCTAAAGGTGAGATGGTCTTTCGGGGTTCAGATTCATGAAAGAGTCTGCGAGACGTTCTGCAGGACACAGCAGAAAGTGACTGAACTGTCTTTGGAATTTCCTGCTTCATGAAAAAGTCTGCTGGACACTATGGGCCTGAAGGCTGAAGATGGATGCCCCAACGGTACAGAGGAACTTTGGGTGACTGTCTAGGCAGCGAGTTGTCTCTGTCATTTCTAGAGTTTGAAAGTTACAAATGACTTGTTTACTTAGGTAATATTATATCCTTCTGGAGTCTTTGATGGAGTTGAAGAATAAATAGATAGTTATAGATTTCCTTAGTTATGATAAAAGATAAAATAGATTTAAATATTGTAACTGTAATACTTGCTTGATAACTGTTTTGTTATATGTAATTTTGCTATGTTAAAGTTGAAGCCTTTCTTTTTTGTTTAAACAGAAAAAGGGGAAATGATGGAGGAGAGTTATCTGTCTATGTTTCTTTCATTGGTTAATTAATAAAG
Source organism: Arvicola amphibius (assembly GCF_903992535.2). Classification (NCBI taxonomy): domain Eukaryota; kingdom Metazoa; phylum Chordata; class Mammalia; order Rodentia; family Cricetidae; genus Arvicola; species Arvicola amphibius. The sequence goes on along the minus strand of NC_052048.2, from coordinate 75,039,209 downwards.
AAAACTGCCTTGGCCCTTTAAGAGACAGAAAATTAGGTAGGCAGAGTAGACAGAACAGAATTGTGGGAACAAGGAAGCAGAGTTGGGGAGACGCTTCAGGCATTCGCCATAGTGAGACTCCATGCTGCTCCTCTCCGAGATGGACGCAGGTTAAGATCTCTCCTGGTAAGCCACACCTCGTGGTGCTACCCAGATTACTAAATATGGGTTAAAGGAAGATGTGAGAATTAACCAATAAGAGGCTACAGATAATGGGCCAGGCAGTGTTTAAAAGAATACAGTTTCCCTGTAATTATTTTGGGTAAAGCTAGCCAGGTGGCGGGTGGCGGGACGCAGGCGGGACGCAGCCCCGCCGCTTCACACTACAGAAAAACTTAGATTTTCTTTTAATTGGTCGTGGCAATGGATACATGGATTCATGGTTTATCATACTAAAACCCAGTAAGATTGTCTTCTTTTAAAAAAATACAAGATGGCTGGGCGGTGGATGTGCAGCTTTAATCCCAGCACTTGAGAGGCAGAGGCAGGCGGATCTCAGTGAGTACTCGGTCTACAGAGTGAGTTCCAGGACAGTCCCAAGGCTGTTATACAGAGAAACCCTGTCTCAACACCTCCTCTGGAAACAAAAGCAAGATGGCTTGGCGGATAAAGGCACTTGCTACACAAGCCTGCTGTGAAGACCTGAGTTGCATCCCTGGAAGGTGGAATTGGTTCGGAAAGTCCTCTGACCACCATAACAGCTTGCTCATCTGCCACACGCAATGATAAATACCACGTCATTTTTAATTGGCAGTATTGCTATCAAATTCAAAGCCTTTTACAGAGGTCATTGAGATGTACCCCCAGCCCTGCCCGCTATTTCGAATGGGTAAAATGTAAGTATAAATTAGTAAATTATGTCTGAAGAAAGCCACTGAGTGACACCAGCCACAGGGCTGGAAACCACGGAAAGTTCAAAGGGCATCCAGCAAGCACTCCTTAGCAACTCTAATAAAGGGGGGGTGAGGAGCATAATCAGAATACTTCCACATTAGAAATCTCTTTAAATCAATCATAAATTATAAGATTCACACTTTGGGGGTCTCAATGGTCAACACTGAACGTGCCTTTAAGACTGGAAGATGGGGTTGAGAGATGACTCAGGGTTAAGAGCATTTGTTCTTCCGAAGGACCTGGGTTTGGTTCCCAGCACCCACATAGTGGTTTATATTACTCCATAACAACAGCCAGGGGATTCAAAACTCTCTTCTGACCTCTGAGGGCACCAGGCACACACATGGTGCACATATATACATGCAGGCAAAATGTTCATACACATAAAGAAAGCTATTGGGGGTGGGGAGGATTAGAAGCTGCCTGAGCTTCTTATGATCAGTGGCCTGCAAAACTTTAACCCAGAGCTTGGCAGGAAGGCAGTGGCTGGATTCAACAAAAGGTCTAAAGAAACATCCAGAAACAGTCTTGCAACTGTAATTTTATTTTCTTTTGTGAAAATAAACTGGGAGTTTAAATTGCTCCAAAAACCATAAAAACAAAATGAAATACACACAGAAGGAGCTTGTGAGGTGGTGGGGGAGGGGCAGAGGGTCTTAGAACTTCGGCAGATTGGACTAGCACACACTGAAGGACAGGAGCCAGGCAGTGGGAACTGCGAGGCAGGAAGACTCAACTGTGCACCGAGAGGAACACAGACTTCTTGGAGGCACCTTGAGTCATTTTAAATGCAGGGGTAGGGGATCATTTCAGAGGAAGGACCTCTTTCCCCACCACGAAAGCTCTCAGAGGCTGGCCCATGGGGGCCCGAAGGAGAGGGGGATGCTGGTGGGAACGGATCAGGCCAAGATGTGATCACACGTGGTCATGGCCTTACAACGGGCAGAGGACAGAGGGGCATGAACTGTACTGAACACATGACAATACTTGTGCTAAGGAACAAGAGTGACCTGGAGGAAGGGAGCCAGGCTAGAACTCCAGGCCAGGCAACATGGCAGATGCGGTGGGGGAGCTAGGGCAGGTGGGACCGGTGAGGACAAGGGAGGGCAGAAAGTCAGGAAGAGAAGAGGTAGAGAGGCATTTTCCGCCCAGGAATACCCACCACAGCGCATGGGGCGAGAGCAACACACTGCTTTTCAGTGCTTTCTTGTGAAGATTTTTGGGGGGGGGGGTGATGAAGGTTTTATTTTGTATTTTTTTTTTCTTTTTTTTTAAAAAAGCCTGAAGATCAGCTGTTGGTTACATCTATAGTCGTAAAGCACTGCCGTTACCAGTCACTTTACAGAACAGTCCAGAGTGGTCAAATATTGACCAATAATGTTTCCTTTTATCCCCTCCTCTCTTCTGAATCATTCCTACTTGGAGTCCCGAGACAGCCTGCATAGAACAGGGGGCAGCTTAGTGGGCAGACTTGGTGACCAAGGAAAGAGGCTGGGCTTGTAGCACGGGGAGGGCCTGATGGGCATGGAGGGTAGCTGGGAAGGAAGGGGGAGAGGTCAGCAGAGCAGTGGGCACGGAGCCCAGGGGCAAGGGCCTGGATAGGAGTGGCGGCTGGCTGCCCATCTGGCTGGAGTTACTGGCTGTGGCCTTAGCGGCCAGGAAGGCAGCTGAATGGAGAGCCAGCTGGGCTCGGGTCTCCGGTTTGGTGGTGAGGGACAAGGGCTGGGCTTGCTCGGAGTGGGTGGCCGCAGGGGCAGCTGGCGATGCCAAGGCTGCGGAGGGAGTTGCAGGCGAGTCCAGCGTGCTGCCATGGGAAGAGGCGGGGCTATCGCAAGGCTTCTCAGGGGGCAGGTACTGAATACATGGCTTCTTGCTCTTGGAGGCCAGAGCACCTAAAGACAAAAGCACAAGGGAAAAACGATCAGCTGGGAGCAATGGGAGGGGGAAGAGCAGTGGCCAGACACCGGTACAGTTAGCCTTGTGGATCGGTGGCTCCCCCTCTGTGGATTCAACCCAGAACCAATGAAAATAGTCAGGGGAAAAAAAAAATCTTTTCCGCACACACACATTTTCTTTTCCTTGCTGTTTTTTCCACGAAGCAAATAGAACCTAGTAGCTGTTTTCACAGCATTCATTGTATGGGACGTTAGAAGCATCTAGAGTGCTGTAACATAGCTGGAGGATCCGCATAGCTATATATAGATACAAGACCACCTACTCAAGGCACTCAAACATCTGTGGATCAGCGATCTGAGAAGCGGAGTACGGTGGGGCCCTGGAGCCAATCTGAAGGATACTGAGGGATGACTGTGCATTGGAATCATTAAGATTGCTTGAAAAATACTTGAAAATATTATATTGTGGGGTGTGTGTGTGTGCATGTATGTGTGGAGGGCAGAGGTCAAGGCTGTACGTGTCTGTGTACCAGGTGTGCCTGGCACCTGTGGAGGCCAGAAGAGGGCATTAGATGCCCTGTAACAGGAGATACAGATGGGTACAAGCACTCTTCACTACTGAGCCAACTCTCCACTCTCCACCTTCTTTTTTGAGACAGAATCGCTCACTGGCTATAAAGCCTGCTGTTCTTAGTAATTAGATGCATGGTATCTTTTCCGTGGGTACCAGGCATCAGAAGACAGCTCTTGCTTGCACAGACTTAATCCACTGACTTCCAACTCCAGTCAGGGCTTTACTTGTTTGTTTGAGACAGGCTCTCATGTATCCCAGGATGGCCTCAGACTGGAGTCAAGAACAATCTCAGGGTCCCATTTCTACCTCTGAAGTGTGGGGATAGATGCGCAGTACAACCTCTGTTTGATGTGGTGCTGGCTGCCAGGCTCAAGAGCGTCGTGCATGCTTAGGCAAGCATTCCCTCAACTGAGCTGCACGCCTCTCCAGGTCTTTCAAAGATTCCAAGATTAGGAAACTACACGTAAGGACACCCAGAGAAGGCACAGTCTAAAAACCAAATGCTCAAACTGACAAAGACGCACTCAGAATCTTATCAGTTTAAAGTCTCCCACCTCATCACCCCCTCCTTAAAGCCCTTAACTGTTGAGATGAATCCCCAGCCTGTTTTAAAATCCTTGGCTCATGGTGCAGAGATGGGGGCACTCCTGCGGAGAACTGTGGCGTGTCACATAACAGGTTTTGTATCGTCTCTATATTCTACTACTGTATGCGGCTGCACAGGAACATACAGATTATGAGGCCAGTGTACCGCAAACGGCACGAGCACATTAGTTACCCATCAGCCTTATACTGAGACGAAGGCCAGGACCTAAAACCCGTCACCCCGAGCAAGGCTCCGTGCTAGTCCTCATCTATTACAGCGTTTTGTGTGATGTGGTTCCTGAACAATGGCAACACTGTTTATTCTGGTGTGCAACCAAAGAAAACCGAATTCCGGGGAATCCATAGCGATCTTCACCATTACCATAGAAACACGCCTCTAAGTGTCCATAAAATGTCTCTAGACAGTTTTAACAGAGCAAGGAGCACCCACCCTGAACATTGACAGAGGTCCTACATAAAAGGAGAGAACAAGCTGGGCACCCACTTTCACCCCCCCTGCCTACTGACCAAGAATACAGTATGATCAGCTGCAGGGTCCTCTCACCATGAGGGATGGGATCCTCAAGCTCTAAGACAAAACAAAGCCTTTCTTTAGTTGCTTTTGCAAGGTATCAGGTGTTTTGTCAAGGCAACGAGAAAAGTAAGTAAACCAAGTGCTCTTTTTGTCTCTAGTATGCCACTATTGGAAGGGAATTTCAGAGATTAATTCCAGCTAATTCTTATTTTTACTGAATAACTCTTACAACTCAGAGGGACTGAGACACACCTGGGCTTTGAAAAGATTGTTGGTTTCTCTCACTTTAAAATACTTATTATCATCCAGGCGGTGGTGGTGCACACCTTTAATCCCAGCACGCGGGAGGTAGAGGTGGGAGGATCTCTGTGAGTTTGAGGCCAGCCTGGTCTACAAGCGCTAGTTCCAGGACAAGCTCCAAAACTACAGAGAAATCCTGTCTCAAAAAACCAATAAATAAATAAATAAAAATACTTATTATCGTCAGGTGGTGGTGGCACACACCTTTAGTCCCAGCACTTGGGAGGCAGAGACAGGTGGATCTCTGTGAGTTCGAGGCCAGCCTGGTCTACAGAGGGAGTTCCAGGACAGGCTCCAAAGCTACAGAGAGACCCTGTCTCGAACCCCACCCCTCAAATACTGATTATCTTAAGGAGAGTAACTGGGGAAATCCCCAAACCCTCCAAGTTTTCTATGAGGCTCTGACAGCTCGTGTTCTCCTAGAGACCCCAGCCAGGACTCACCCTCTGCCTCCTGGATTTGCTGCTGTGACTGTGTCTGGGACAGCTGCTTTTCTCTCTTCCTCTTCTTCTTCTTCCCCTGGAACACATGGCCACAGGATGAAATGAATAATGACAGAATAACACCAGCTCTGCGAGAGGACCCAGAACACAGGTGCCAGTCCCCCGTCTCTTGATTGCTCCTGGCGAGGGTGTTAGGAAAGGAGGCAGAGTGACCCCGCCCTTCCTTCTCAAAAAGTCCCTCTGGTTGGGGCAGCCAGGCCTCTTGGGCTTGATGGCTTCCAAGCTACTCTGTTTCCTTTATCCTGTACTCCCTAGAAGAGGTTACTAGTCTTTTAGAAGCCTCTTTTCCCCCTGCCCGCTCCTTGGGCGTGTGCATGTATGTGTGTGCACGTTTGCAGTGCACATGGGGACCAGAGGGCCGGATGTCATTCCTTAGGCACTGTCCACCTTTTTTGGAGACATAGTTTCTTCATTGGCCTGGAACTTGCCACACAGGCTAGACTGGCTAGTGAGCCCCACGGATTTGCCTCCTCCTCTCCAGTGCTGAGAGTCCAAGAACACAGCACCATGCCAGGCTCTCTGTGTTGGAGATTAATGCTCATTTTCTGGCAAAGCAAATAATTTACTTTCCGATCTATCACAAAAAGAAATCATATTAAAAAAACCTGACAAGTTTCAAAGAATTTCTAGACATGGACCCTAAGAATTCAAACTTGGTTTCCTTGTTTTCTAGAGAACAAGGCTACTCCTCTAAAAGCAAACTGGAGTTGTTTCTTTTCTCTCCTCTGCACCCCGAAGATGTGCAGCTCCTGGGGTGGTGTGTGTGTGTGCCTGAGTTCTGCACAGCATGAACACTTGCATAATTGTGTGTGTGTGTGTGTGTATGAGTTCCCCCACAGCCTGAACACTTGTATAGTTGTGTGTGTGCTCGTGCATCCAGGTGTGTGTGTGTGTGTACGAGTTCCCCCACAGCCTGAACACTTGCATAGTTGTGTGTGTGCGCACACATGTGCATCCAGGTGTGTATGTATGAGTTTCCCCATAGCACGAACACTTACATAGTTGTGTGTGTGCGCGTGTGCATCCAGGTGTGTGTGTGTATGAGTTTCCCCATAGCACGAACACTTACATAGTTGCATGCGTGTGTCCAGGTGTGTGTGTGTATGAGTTCCCCCACAGCCTGAACACTTGCATAGTTGTATGCATGTGTGTGTGTGTGTCTGAGTACCAGCACAGCCTGAACACTTGCACAGTTGTGTGTGTGCATCCAGGTGTGTGTGTGTGTGTCTGAGTCCCCCCACAGCACGAACACTTACATAGTTGTCCCGGGCTGACCAGGTTGGGTAGAGCTGTGCATGAAGCTGCCGTTCTTTCCTGGCAAGCTCGTAGTACTTGGCCTGTTCTTCTCTAGACAGGTTGTGCCACTGAGAGAGAGAGGGTTGAGAAACACAGAGCAATCAGGGAAAGGGCCACGGAGGCCTGGTCTGAGACGCGTCACCAGGAGGGTGGGCCTTACCTTTCTTCCCAGGATTTGGTTAATGGCCGCGCTTTCCTTCAGGGTGCACTCAGCCACCACCTTGGCCCTCATCTCCTTCATATACAACATGAAGGCATTCAGAGGCTTCTTCACATGAGGCTTCTTCTCTTCCTCCTTTTTCACGGTAACTGGGGATTTTCTATGGAGGCATGTAGCTAGAGATTAGGTGCCACCCCCATCCAGCTCCCCCTATCGGTGATTCACTAGCAGCTGAACAAAGCTTTTGGGAGGAGAGGCTTGTTTGGGTACCCATGTGTGGGCAGAGGACCGGAGAGATTGCTCAGAGGTTAAGAGCACTGACTGTTCTTTCCAGAGGTCCTGAGTTCAATTCCCAGCAACCACATGGTGGCTCACAGCCATCTGTAATGAGATCTGATGCCCTCTTCTGGTGCATATATACATAATAAATAAAGGATCTGGGTGGGTGGGGGACAAAGAGAGAGAAGAGAGAGGAAGAGGAGGCAGGCTATAGTTCTCTGGGCTCCTTAGCCATGGTACTAGTGGTGTGGGCTTTCCTGCTGTCTTTCCGACAGAGGATGATGTCTGGGTCTTTGCTCTGGCATCAGCTCTCATGAATCCTTGGGAGAATTATTTTCTCCTCTCCTGGCTTCATATTTCATTGGGATGGCAGGGCAGGGAGCTGAAAGCTCCCTTAGTTCCTCACAGCCACTAGAACCTGACCATGAGAACAATTGCACCAAGTCTTAAAGGAAGGGATGTAGAAAATCAAACAGTCTCTGGGAGAGAAGGCAGGACTAGGATTGCAAGCTGACACCAGGAGAGAAAACCAAGTGACATGGACTGGCCAGTGGCTCACGTCCCCTCCATCCAGGTGGCCTCTTACTTACGCACTCACTGCAGGGCTCAGACTGGGGGGCGCTGGCTCCTGCTTCACGATGGGGGAGACGATGGCAGGGTGGGGGATTCCTGAGGTGGGCAGGCCAGGATGGGCAGGGGCCACCATGTGTGGGGAGAACCGACTTGAGACCAGGCTGCAAAACCAGCGGAGACAAATGAGAACAGAGAGGCAAGGGCTGCGTGCCACCCGGGTGACTGTGTTCTGCAGAACCAGGCTCTCAGCTTTAGGGAATGACTAAGAATGCTACTCCCTACCACACACAAGATACCCAAGCCCGGTGCTGGATGCAGGGGGAATGAAAAACACAGGAGGCGTGACAGTCAGAAGGCATGAGATACAGGGAAAGGCAGGACTGTGGGCCATAGGTTATCTGCCACTGACAGCCCCATTGTTAGGTAGAGCCACCCCTGTGACAATTTTCCATAGCTTGTGTCCTTATCTGACATTACCACAGAAGACACACATTTTCACCTAGTCTCTGGCTTCAGTGTGACATGTTCAAAATGACTCTGTTCCCCAGAGCCTGGTAGGTGGGATGTGAAGGCAGGGTAACAGGCTAGGGCTCTGAGGTTTTAGCTGTGTGTGTGTGTGTGTGTGTGTGTGTGTGTGTGTGTGTGTGTGTGAGAGAGAGAGAGAGAGAGAGAGAGAGAGAGAGAGAGAGAGAGAGAGAGAGAGAGAGAGTGAGTCCTGAGGTCCCTATTCCATGGGGCTGTGGTATAAAGAGCATTTGGCAAGAGGTAGCCCCCTCATCAAAGAGAAGTGAGGATCAGGGAACCCCACACCTGCTCACTAACCTACAGGGGACAGGCCAGTTCATGGACAGAAATGGCACAGTCGCTAATAGACAAATATCCCAGCACGTCATGTTGTCGGCCCCAGCCCCAGGACTAACCTGGACATTGAGGCGTTCATGGCGAGGGCAGGGTAAGGATGCCGGAAACCACCAGGAGGGAGTGAGTACATGGGCTGTCCTTGCCTGTGAGGGTGAGGAAGGAGCAAGATGACTTAGTCAGACATGAGGGGTGTTTAGGGCCAAGACTGAGGGGGCTGCAGAGAAATGGTGAGAAATGGGGGCAGGAAGTCAGAGAAGCTGGGAGGAGGAATGTCTAAGCCAGAAATCCAGAAGGCAGAGCTCAGCGGAGGAAGGAAGGAGGGTAAGAAAGGCCGTGGGTTTCCTTACTGTGGGACCAACCAGCCGAGGGGATGGGGGATTTGTCCAACAGCTCCTGGAGACAGCGGGTAATACGGCGACAGCTCAGACGGATGAGGAGGCCGGGGGATTCCTGCTTCCAAAGAGAGATGTGTCAGACAGTCCCCTCTCCCTACCTTCATAATCCATATAACATCCAACAGGAGCCTCCTTCCCCACAAGCCCAGGCTGTCCACACCCTGGGAAGCCCTTGTCTCTCAGAATCACTGCCCTTTCCACCTTCGGGCAGCTCTGGGCTGCCACTCAAGGGCATCCAAAGGAGGGAGGACCCATATACTGTCTCTCTAGCTACCCAGGAGCTATCTCTGTGGTTGTAACTTGTTTTTGTTTTCTGGACAGGGATCCATACAGGGCCCAGGACATACCCAACAGAGAGCAAAAAACATCCCGAGTCACCCTTTAACTCGTGTTCTAGAAATCCTGACTTATTCCCAGTACAATAAACTTATTCTGCCAATAAGCCACCCCGCTTCTAAATGCTGGATCCTCACCCCACCTTTTTCCCTCCCCAGCAATAATCAGTATTTCTCCAAATAAGGGCTCTGAAAATTCCTAGAACCACAGTGACTCAGTAGGAATGTTATGAAGACCTTGGCTCCCAGGGATGGACAGGTATGGTGGGCAGTTAATTATCACCGACAACACATAAAAAGCCAGCCCCACCCCTGTGTTATAGCTATTTTAAAGTCTGTCCAGAAGGCCCTTATTTGAAATGTATGGTGTAGGGCATCCATTCTGGTTTACGGAGGCACAGCCTCAGAGAGACTGGGCAGCACTCTGAATGGACAGCGGTACCAGGCTCTATGCCTAACATTTCTTTAGTCCTCACAACGGCCTTTCAGTGTGGAGAGGTGGGAGCCACAGGTTAAAACCAACCCGACAAACAAGAAACCCACCAGACCAAACAAAGCACTACTCAAGCGAACCGGCAAGGCAACCAGCCTTTAGAGAACTTCCACAAGATCTGAATACAGATCTTATTCACTCAAGGATTCTTCTAAACCCCACTCCATGGGAGCACAGCCCATCCCTGGGACCACTCACCTGTCTTTGGATCGATCTCTGGGGAGAGATGCGTGGGAGGGGAAGCAGGGGAGAAGTGGTCGTTGCTGTAGGTGATGAGAGGTGTCAACGGGTGCATGTGATGAGGGTGCTGGACAACAGGAACCTTGTTGGACTGCAAGAGAGAGAAGACGGACTAGGCACAGAGGCCAGGGAGACAGTGTGCACCCAGCTGTCACTCCCTGGCGAAATGTGCACCGGCCCTTTTCAGCGCAACACCCTATCCAGCCCTCCTAACAGGCCTGGAGAGCAGGACACAACACAAGAGGACGAGAGAGTCCAGGGAACCCCCTCTCTGGCCCCGCACAGTACCCCTTCACAGGTGCAGTGAGGTGCCTGTGGGCTGCTCAGTTCTAATGAACTACGTCATCTCTGTGGATGGGAGGAGGGCTTAGTACATTTTCTAGACCACTTCCATGGAAACAGGAAATCTCAGGTTCGTTGCCAAGTTCAGACTCACAGACGAAAGGCTCTCTGAACTCGCCGCTCCTTCCTGCAGCCTTTCTTTTCATTTGGCGCTCACACTACAAACTCCAATCTCCTCAGGCCCTGGAGCATCGTAGGCTCACAGGTCTTTCTGCAGAGTTAAGGTGGGCAGAGCAAGGGGTAGAAAACCCAACCCGATCATGAGCTGCGCTGGTCTTGGTGGTGGAAATGGTCTTCATGCTGAGCAACTTCCTACCCCTCTGTGTTTATTAGATGTAGTAGATGAGGAAGGTTAAAATCCTAGTGCTGGAGCTCTGTGAGTTCAAACCAGCCTGGTTTACAGAGTGAGTTCCATGACAGCCAGGCTTACAAGGAAAAACCCTGTCTCAAAGAAAAAAACACCAAAAACCAACCAAACAAAAAACCCTAGTAATGTTTTCACTTTATTTACTGGCCATCACCACTGGTTGTAGATCCACAAAATATACAGCACAACTAAAACCATAAACAGCAACTAATTCTGACATCAGATCGCTAAGAAACCAGTGCATCCAAATGCTGTGCTTGGGTTTCTTGGGGATGGTTTGTCAGAAGGTGACTGTTGGCACTATGAACGTAACAGGACTATTACCAAAGAAGAGTAAGACAGAAGAATCATGGAGAACGATCAGAAGGTTCAGAGTTCAAGGTGTTTTCTACCATTGCCTGATAACCTGAGTTTATACCTAGAACCCACATAGCAGGGCCTCTGACCTCCACGAGAATACCATTAAACAAGTATGTCCACACACACACATACAGAGAAATATAATGAAAAACAAAAATAAAGAGAATTACACAAAACCATCTCAGTTGGGAAAACAAACTAGGGGTTTAAAAGTGACTGCTACACAAGCAGGCCATGTAAGCCGCCCCTGCCGCCAACCTCTCATGATTTCTGACATCAGCTCATTATGTGGTCCAGGCTGGTCTCAAACTCATCTGTTCCAGCTTCATGCCTCCGTTTTTAATTTACACTTATTTGTATCATTTTGTCATTTTATGGTATGAAGTTTTGGGTTGGGGCATGTAGCTCAGTCATCTAGCATGCTTGAAGGCCTGGGTTGACCCCAGCACTGAATGAACTAGGTGTCATGGCATGTACCTGTAACCTAGGCACTTGCATTGGGGAAGTGGAAGAAGAAAGGTCAGAAGTTGAAGGTCATTTTTTTGCTACGTAGTGAGTTGAAAGCGAGCCTGGGACAGTGTTCTCTCTAGACAGTCAGTCAGTCAGTCAGTCAATCAGTCAGTCAGTCAGTCAGTCAGTCAGTCTGTCTGTCTCGTAAAGAATGTCAGGTGCCAATGTCAAAGAACACAAAGAAGGAAACCTGAGTGCAATTTGCAAATCTAGGTCTAATAAACCAAACTAAATGTCTTGTCCATTGTTATCGTCTGCCACTAGGGGGCATCATTGTGCAGAAAATGAGCTAGGGAAGAGACAGGAAGTAAAAGCTGCTGAGCAAGCCTCTTCTTTCAGGCAGCTACAGCCTGCTCTTCTCACTCCCTTCTCTCTCCAGCTGCCCTCAGGAGCTTGAGGATCACAGCGTAAGCTGAGCTCATGGATCAGGAACGCACGTAGAAGACACAGGTGCTTGCTCTGCAAGGAAGGCACCCATCCAGAACAGAGCCAAATCCTTCCCGCAAGCTACACAGCCTGAGGTGAAGGAGTCATTAACTTTCAACGGCTGCCCAGGAAGTCACCCAACACTTCAGTAGGCAACTAACAGGATTCAAAACTTGAGTTCTACCATTACTGGTCTATTTGCTCATAGAGATGGCCTTTTCTTGGGGCGGCGGTGGGGCGGTGGGGAGGAGAACGCTGTTTCTGAGAGACTGTGCAGAAAAGCAGGGTTCAGAGGAGAACAAAAACTAAAAATGTTTGCAGCGACATCAGCTTCTTTGAAACATCGCAAAGCCCACGGGAAGGAGTGGGATAGGAAGCACTTGGGGGAGGCTCCCGCAGACCTTGTCCCTCCAGGTACAATCTGCTGAGAGGCTGAAAGGAGAGCTCCAAGGACCTCAGAGGCTCTGCTGCAGCATCCTGCCATACTCCGACTCTCTATCTGTCCTGGATGATCCACTAAGCCCAGGGTGGCTCTGTTGCCCAACTCATGCAACAGAAAGTATCAGCTTTGCCGTGCCCCTTGGTTCCTAACCTCAGGATGGTTGCAGGAATAGCCCTAACTCCTTGTGTATTTCCTAAGTGCATTCCGAAGACACGAATGGCTACTTGGCTGGACTCAGCTAAACTGAGATGTACTAAAAGACGAAGAACCAGCAAAGAAGTGTGTTGTCACACCACAACATGAAGCTTCCAATTTCCTTCTGGCGCATTCCACACAGTAAGGACTCATTCCTTATTTTGTTTTACTTTTTTCAAAGACAGGGTTTCTCTGTGTAGTTCTGACTATCCTAGAACTCACTTTGTAGAGCAGGCTGGCCTCGAACTCACAAAGATCCGCCTGCCTCTGCCTCCCAAGTGCTGGGATTAAAGAAGTTGTGTACCTCCACCGCCTGGCCCTAAATTATAAAATTATTTTAAACATTTATTTGTGTGTGTGCTCACACATGTGCAAGGGTGCTTGTGGAGATCAGTGAATTGGTTCTCTCCTACCATGTGGGTTTCAGGGCTAGAACCCCAGATCATGAAGTTGAGCCCTTTTGCGGACGTATCCATGACAGGATACCCTACTATCCACCATCTACACAGATGTTCTTTTTTTGTTAATTAACAGCTTAAAGTTTTATGACAGAGAGCAACCTTCTAAGCACGCATCCAGTCACAGATACCTACAAAGCTCTTCCTTAAGCAAATTCATGAGATGTCTCCTTTCTAATTCTGCCCCCCCCCCCCAATACAGGGATTCTCTATGTAGTCCTAGCTGTCCTGAAGCTCAGTATGTAGACCAAGTTGGCTTCAAACTCAGAAATCCACTTGGTTCTGTCTCCTGAGTGCTGGAGTCAAAGGTATGTGCAACCACACTGGCTTTCTTTCTCTTTAACAAATAAATTTTGTTTTAGATTTTTCTTTTTAAAAAGATTTATTTCTTTATTATGTATATAGTTTTCTGCCATCATGTATGCCTACAGGCCAGAAGAGGGCACCAGATCTCATTACAGATGCCTGTGAGCCACCATGTGGTTGCTGGGAATTGAACTCAGAACCTCTGGAAGAGCATTCAATGCTCTTAAATGCTGAGTCATCTCTCCAGCCCCCTTGTTTTAGATTTTTAAATTTTATATCCTGTTTGAGTGATGTGTACTGTGTGTATGTCTGGTGCTCAGAGAAGTCATAGGCATTGGATCCCCTGAGCCTGGAGTTAGGATAGTTGGGAGCCACTGTGTGGGTGCTGGGAGTCCCTGCGCAAGCGTGCTCCCGACTGCTGGCTCAACAGTGTTAGAGCTACTCTGCTCCCAAATTTCCTACTTGCCTCAGATGCCACAGTTTCTGGCCACCTATTTCTAAATTACTCTCAAGTCTATCTTAAAACTGGCAAAATATTCCAGAAAGAGCCAGCTGGTGCAGAAAAGAGGGGTGAAAAATCTCTATGCAACAAGAACTGGGGCCAAGAGGAACATAACTGGAATTTGGACGAGAGGAACTGGTAAGATGGCTCCCTGTAAGGGTCATGTTGGTGAACTTGACAACAAGTTGGACAGCATGAGTTCCATCGCAGGAACTCACAGGTGGAAGAAGAAGATGATTACTGGAAGTTGTCCCCTGATCCCCACAAACACACCATGAGATACGTGCTTCCCCTTACCCTCCAATAAATAAATGCATGTTACATGTAACAAAACAGACCAGGCCGGGCATGCTGGCACACACCTTTGATCTCAGCACTCCAGAGGCAGAAACAGGTGGATCTCCCTGAGTTTGAGGCTAGTTGGTCTACACAATGAGGTCTACATAGCCAGAGCTGTGGAGAGAGACCTGTCTCCAAAACCAAGCAAACAAAGCCAAAACAACAACAAAATTTCCACACGTGGACATCTTCCTTGATAAACAAACACGTCTCAAACTCTTTAACAATTCCTTTCCTTCTTCCTTTTTATTGAGACAGGGTCTCATCTAGCCCAGGATGACTTCAAATTCACTACTCACAGAGATCCGCCTACCTCTGCCTCCCGAGTGCTGGGATTAAAGGAGTGCGCCACCACTGCCCGGCTGGCCGAGTTCTTCAATTACAGGTGTGCATCATTATGCCTGGCTTTAGGTAGTGCTAGGGATGGAACCCAGGGCTTTGTGTGTGTGAAGCAAACAATGCCAGCCGAGGTACATCCCCAGCCCAACAAAATTATTCTCAGCACACTGTGAACTCTTTAGCAATCACCTTACCCCAGCCTGTCCAGCAGAGGAAACATGTGACTCCCACACAGAATCTTTCTGTACCATGTATGATGGCACTTATTTACTGGTTACGTGACTGGAGAGGCTGTATGGAACAGGCGCTGATTTGGACAGCCACAGAGAGCGATCTGACAGAGCAGAGAACAACCGGCCTCATAGAAAATCAAGGGTCACAAAAATAAATAAGAGCTTTTGCATTCACTGTATGACGTGTTCTGGGTCTCACGGAGGCAGCGAGAGAACTCTATCTGGGGCTGGAGAAAAGACTCCGTGGTTAAGAGCACTGACTGCTCTGGCTGAGGTCCTGCGCTCAGTTTCCAGCACCCACATGTTGCCCACGTCTGTCTGTAATGAAAACTATTGGGGGATCTGATGCCTTCTGGCCTTGAAGGACACCTGTACATATGTGGGGTACATAAACTCATGCAGACACACACAAAGAACTCTTTCCAAAAAAAGAGAACCTGATCTACTTAGACAAAAGCACCTGTCCTCAAGGTTGAGTAATACAGTGTGTAGGAAGTGTGTGATAAACACCACGGAGAAAAAGTCAACCGGAAAGGCGGATCAGATGGGCTCTTCAGGGTCACTAAGAAAATGACTTGCTTAAATGACTGAAGGTGGAGCGAGTTAGACACGAAGCAGAGATGGTGGAGAGCAGTCTGGCATGGGAGCCCTAGTGGAGCGGCTGGAGGTAGGCGGTATCTTAGTATGTTCGGGGACCTAGCGGTGGCCAGTGTACTAAGCAGGAGGAAGTGCACAGCACCCCAACACAGGGAAAGCCCTGGGCTCACACTCTAGTGCCTTGAGCACAAACCACTCCGAATAGGCTGGGCAAGATAAGCATCACACCTGTAAGCCTGGCTTTCCAGAAGGTCAGGGCCGTGGAACAGCTCAGCAGGCAAAGCCCCCCAAGCCTGAGGCCCTGAGTGTGATCCCAGAGACCCTCATGGTGGAGGGAGAGGACTGACTCCCATAAGGTGTCTTCTGAGCTCCACACGAGACATAGCACACACACACACACACACACACACACACACACACACACACCTTTAAAAAGTTAAAAATAAATGAAGTTGAGGCCAATCTGGGTTCTTTAGCGAGACCATGTCTCTAAACAGCATAACACCAAGAACCAAAAGGAAAATTTCCAAACCCTCCCCCCTCCCCAAGACCTGACAAGGACCATGCTGCAGGCCAGGAAAGATGCAAAGACAAGGCAAGAACCTGCAGGGCAGTAAGAGATAAGATGCTCTGGGAACTGGAATGTGCCTTCAGGTCCTTTTGTGCAGGGGTCTGTGTTGAAGACTTTGCAAATCGGAGCACTAATATAATCCTTTGGGTAAATCCTTCCTGACCAGAGTGCTTGCTTCCCCATTCTTGGGAGCAGGGGAGACAGAGAAACCGACTTTATTGTTCAGTTAGTGCTGCCATTCCTTCCTGTGTGTGTTTGAGGGAAGAGTTTAGAGACGGGGGCCTTGCCCTGTAATCCAGGCTGGATTCAAACTTTCAGTCCTCCTCCCAACTAGCAATGGAAAACAGTTAAAGTGCCTTGTAATTCAAACTGTTAGAAAATATCGTATTTTCACTCAGCTTTACAGAACTGAATGTTTTTGTTACAGTATTCTGCCTGCATGTATGTCTACAGGCCAGAAAAGGGCACCAGATCTTATAGATGATTGTGAGTCACCATGTTGCTGGGAATTGAACTCAGGACCTCTGGAAGAACAGAGAGTGCTCTTTATCCCTGAGCCATCTCTCCAGCCCCTGTTTTGTTTGTTTGTTTTTGGGTTTTTTAAATCATTAAGTTCATCCTTAAAGCCCATTTTCGCTGGCACAATGGATCTCTGAGTTTGAGGCTGGTCAGGACCAGAGTGAGACAGTATCTCAAAACAAAACATAACAAAACAACCATAAACCCATTGTGTGTTATGTGTCGTGCGCTTGTGCGTACGTGTGTGCCACAGCATGGGTATGGGGGGGGTCGGAAGACAACTTACATAAGTAGATTCAGTCCTTCCACCGCAAGTGTCCCAAGGATGGAACTCTGGTCCTCAAGCTTGGTGAGAAGGGCCTTTACCCGCTGAGTCGTCTCACTGACCCCCACTGGTTGGTTTATTTATCTCTGTTATCAAGGGCACAAATTTGATTTGGTGTGTTGTTGATTCTATTCTACATGAAAGTTAGCGGGTGGGAGGAGTAAGTTTTTAAAAAATGCCAAAGTGCGATTGTAGAAAGGAATAGAACAGTGGTTCTCAACCTGTGGGACAAAACCCCGTGGACAAATGACCCTTTCAAATGACCGTGGGTGCCACCCAAGACCACTGGAAAACATTATGATTCATAACTGTAGCAAAATTACAGTTAGGAAGTGGCAGCGAAAACCAATTTATGCCTGGGGGTCTCCACACCACGAGGAAGCTCACCGGTCCAGAAGGAATGAGGCAGTCCCTGCCTTCAAATCTTGATGGCCGTCCTGACTCAGTGGGTAAATATGTGTGGGAAAGAATATGCACAACTTCAAGTCCTCTCACCACTGAGCACTCGTTAGTGACCAGGGTGTGTGTGTTTGGGGGGGGGGGGCAGAAGCACTACAGTGGAAACACCTGGCACCAGCTAATCCCAAAGCCAACACCTCTAATATAGGGCCATATTGACACTGTGGGCCTGCTCCTGATTGGACGGGGAAAGAGCATTGACACAGTAGCATTCTTGCCTACAGTGCACAATCATAACTGCGAGGGAAAGTCAGCCTCAAACTGAAGGACATCCTGCAAACAGCTGGTTTAGCCGGTGATGCAGGACAAGGGGCAGAGAGCTGGACCTCTCACGTGAAGTCCCAGGTTTGATCTTGCTCACTGAATAAACAGAGCATGCTTGTAATCCTAGCCCTTGGGAGGCAGAGGAAGGAGGATCAGAAGTTCAGGGCAATCCTTGGGAAAATACTAAGTCTTGGGCCAGCCTGGGCTATGAGAGGCACTCAACAAAACAAGCCCAACAGAGAAGCCCAGCAATGAAACCACCAGCTTGCCTGTGAGAGTCAGAGAAAACAAGGCAGGCCGAGGAAACAGAAGTCACACCAATGAAACCCAACAGATGAGAAGAGATGGGAGTCAGGATGGAAGGCACAGCCGTTCCTACTGTGCACTAGCGTGCTGGGTGGAAAACAAACGGCACTATTTAGGAGAGACAACTGCGTCAGAGGAACTGTGTCACGGTGGGGGTGGGCTTGAAGGTCTTTCACTCAGGAGTCCCTCAGTGTGACTGACAGACGACTTTCCGATGCCTTCTGGTCAAGATGTAGCGAGCACCATGTCTGCCTACATGGGCCATGCACCCCATCAAGATGATAATGGACTGAACTTCTGAAACTAAGCGAGCCGCCCCAATTAAATGTTTTCTTTGTAGGAGTCGCCATGGTCATGGTGTCTCTTCACAGCAGTAGAAACCTGACTATGACAACTAGGGAATTGTGTGAAATGTCAATCTTTTTCCTTTTCTTTTGTTTGTATGTTATATGCACAAGGCCCTGTGTGCACCAAGCCCAGAAGAGAACCTGGTGTATCCTAATCCATCACTTCCCACTTTATCCCCACTTAGTCTCCCTGAAACTGGAGTCACAGGAACACGCACATGATCCCATCCTTCCCCCTTTTAATGTGGGGGCTGGGATTTGAATTCAGGGGACCATGATCTTACAGCACACACTTACTGACTGAGCTCTCTCTTCAGGCCCTAATGTTCCTTTCTTGATGTTTTGATAACTCCGTTGTGGTTATTTAAGCAAACATTTTTGTTCTTAAGAAACCTAAAGTGTTCGGAGATCACATTTCCAAGTTACTATCAACTTACCAGAAGTGGAAAAGGGAAAAACATATACAGAAGGAGGGAGAGGAAACCGCAGGAGTGGGATTTGAAGATCAGGATGAAAAGTGTGTGGGAGCTTCGGGTAGGAAACTTTGAAGCTACATCCAAATGAAAAATTTAATATTAAGTAAGAAGAAGTATAATGAGTATAGGAGGACAGAGTGAGCCACACACTGTTAAGGATTTCAGAGACTTCTGGATTTACATGGGTAATCTCGTGAAATGAGAAGCAATATATAAATTACACTTATTTCCCCATTAACTCATTCTTTATCTGTTTATGAATTGATAGATAGGGTCACACACAGCTACATACAAATCTCATTCATTTACATATTTATGAATAGATAGGGCCTCAGAGAGCCCAGGCTTGGGCTGACTATGTGGCAGAGGATGACCTTAAACTCCTCTTGGCCATCCTTCCCCAACACAAACGCCATCCACCACACACCTCTCGCGATGTATGATACGAAAAGAGAAATTCCATTTTGGGATTTGGGGCTCGGGCAATGAGATGTGGTCCTTAGAAGGCAAGCATCCAGGCACTGATTCAGCCACCAGTCATTTGACACAAAGCTCTCTCATTTGTTTCTGACAATGACTCATACAGAATATGGTAAAACAGGGTATTCACTATTAAAACATTAGTGCAATACTGGACATGGGCTGCAGGCTTTATTTTTTTTTTTTTTTAACTCATGAACCTTTTCCCCCTTGCTCCATGAGTAATACTGCTCTTTTAAAAATGTTAATTACATTTTTGTTTATTTTTGGGGGGAGAGTGTGCATGTGTGTGGAGGTCAGAGGCCAACTTGCGGAAATCCCTTCTCTCCCTGCACTATGAGGATTTCAAAGATGGAACTCAGGCAGTCAGGCTTGGTGGCAGGCACCTTCACTGGCTGAGCATGCAAGGAGCCCTGAATTCAATCCTTGAACCCTAGAAACCAAGTGTGGGAGTGAATGCCTACACACACACACACACACACACACACACACACACACACACACACACACACGCACGCATGCATACACACAGATGACGGTCTATATAGCAATATAGATGTCCGCTGCCTTCCTCTATCCCCTTTGGCACTTTCTCAAGCAACGCGGTGTATATAATGCTTTCTTTATTCTTGTGTTTCTGAAACAAGCCTTGCTATGTAGTCCAGGTTGGCTTGGACTTCTGAGTCTCCTGCCTCAGCTTCCCAGGTACTGGAGTTGCGGGTGTATGCCCCCACACCTGACTTACGCATTGCATTTATCATTTCGAATGAGGAGATGACCCTGGAGTGAGGAGAAGTATAGAAGGACCGCCCACCGACCATTCCCCACTTCCTTAACAAATTGTACTTATGCATACGGAAGATGCAGGGTAAATGCTTATGAACAAAACAGATACAGTTTTTTCTTTGCTTGGCGCTCCAGGAAGAGAGTGGCATGTCAGCTCAATCAAGCCCAAGTAGTGAGATTATGGGAGTCAAATACCATAATAGTTACACAGGGGACTGGAGAGATGGATCAGTGATTAAGAGCACAGGCTGCTTTGCAGGGGACCTGGGTTCAGTGCCTAGCACCCACATGGTTATCACAACCATCTGGAACTCTGTTTCTCAACCTTCTTAATGCTGTGACCCTCATGCTTTGGCGACCCCCGACCATAAAATTATTCATTGCTACTTTATAGCTGTAACTTTACTGATGTTACCAATTGTAATATAAACATCTGTGTTCTTTAATGGCCTTGGATGACCCCTGTGAAAGTCATTTGATCCAGAAGGGGTTGTGACTCACAGGTTGAGAATCCCTGCTCTAGGGGACCTGTCACCCTCTTCTGGCTTCCTTAGGCACCAAGCATGTCCATGGTGCACAGACAGGCAGGCAAGCACTCATGCACATAAAATAAAAATAAAATCTTTATGACAAAGCAAAGCAGGAAAACTAGACAGTAATAGAGGCGATGTTCTGTTTCCCACCCCCAGCTGGTTTTAAAGGTGTAAATGGTAGTAATAGCACTCAGCCCCACCCCCACCACAGCCCGGTTACGACTTGTTTGGACACCCTTCCCTGACAGACTCCACATGACTCACCAAATCTCTGCAAGTATGTAACCTATTTTCTTCATTGGCCCTACTCCCTGGGCAAACGTCTTCAAATATTTTACTTCTGATCTAAGCTAAATTTTCATAATCTAGAGTGTTTTCATTTCTCTAATTAAAAAAGAAAAGAAAAAACAATCCCAACTTCTGTGACTGCGACCTAAGAAACTCCAGGCACTGCTCACACCCTCTGGTTTGACAAGGAGTCACGTTAAGTCATTAGGGATGCTGGGAGCTCCTCTTTCCCTTGCCTCCTGTCTTTGATTTGCAATTATGGGAATGATTCTCAACTCTGGCTGCCCCTTAGAGTCGCCGTGGGGAGCTTAAAAAACTAAGATACCAGCCCCACCCCAGCCCAATTAAATCATATCCTTGGGGGATTAAGATGTTAAATTCTATGGGCTCATTATCTCTATTACCTTCGCAATCTGTCCATTTGTTTTGGCACCTAATTCAGGCCCTCATTACCTCTTAGTTCTGCTAATTAAACGGGATGTTAATTGTTCATTCCCTCTCTTAATTTCTTAACAATAGCAAAGGCAGCAGTGGTGGTGGCAATGGTGGTGTAGTGTGGTGGCGGTATGGAACGCCGTTAGTGAAGAGTTACTTTGTGTTGGGCACAATGCTGAACTCATTACACCGTACTGGCTCATTTCTGTACAACTCTATGACGTCAGTGCTCCTATAATCCCCATTTAATAGATGAGGAAACTGAGGCAAAGAGAGATGAGGTAATTGGCATGAAGCTTCAAGAAGAGAAGGAAGCAAAGCAGGGGTTTCCGCAGCAACAGTCCCGCCCACCAACACCTCCTCCCCAGACACCTCAAGTCTTCCTCCTCCCAGAGTTTGGATGAGTTGCTGGACTCTGGGTTCATTAGAGATCGGCCTGTTTATGCCCAGCTCATCCAGGTTGTCTAAAATTACACTTATTTTCTCTCCCCTCTCCCTTCTCTCAAGTTGGCTTGTGGAGGTTGGGGGATAATTTATAGAATCAGTTCTTTACTACTAAGAAGGTACCAGGAATCAAACGCAAGCCATCGAGCATGGCAGCAAGCACCTACATCTGCAGGGCCATCTCTCTGACTTCCTTGCCTTGCAATATTAGAATATAGAGTATGATAATACAAAATTTACTGGGAAAATTATCCACTTCGCTACCTATAAAGCACTATGTACTGACAGCTCAAGCTTCTCTAAGGGCCCTCTGTCCCTCTCCTGTGCTGTGCCGTGACAGACGGGGCACGCATCTGCAGTGGCTGGGTGATTGGCAGCTGCAACTGCAAGGAGCTCCTAGAGTTTAGGAATTCCACACACTTTTCTGTCTCTCTGAGAAAGCCACGAGCGCCTGGTTTGAGGGAAAGGGGCTAGAAAGAAAAAGAGCCAATATTGAGTATTATTACGATAGTGTCCTGGAGCCAGGGAAGTGGGAGTGCTCGACACTGTCAGATATCACCCAAGTGGTACCTAGAAAGCAAGGAGCTGACTGAACGTGGCAGTTAGAGCTGAGCCAGGCTGCCATGGATTGGCAGGGAAGCTGTCACGGTGGAAGCATGGGAAGTAGGGTTGAGGATGTTAAGGCAGCAAGTAGGACGATGCTCAAAGGGAGGATACGTGTTAGATTCGAAAGGGAAATCGCACCTCCGCAAAGGAACCTGTGAAAAGATAGTCCCTGGACAGGAGGGGGCACATCAAGCTCTGACATTTTGGGGTCTGCTGCGGTAGGCTTTGGGGTGCCACAGGATGGGCGAGGGTGGGCTGAGAGGGAGGCACTGAAAGAAAGCTAAAGGGCCTTCGCTGTGTTTGATTCGAGCCACTAGAGGGCACCTGTACCTCATGCTCACCATTCCAAACAGGACCTTGGGGACCAGAAGCGCCGCCCTTTGGTGGCACAACTGTTCAATGCTTTGGTGATGGGATACTGAACTTGCCACTAGTTCCTTGCATGTCTTGGGACAGCCTAACCTGGGTGGTTGGCTCTGCCCTCCATGGTTATTCTTGTATACCGTCCTGACAGATGGTGGTGACAGTCATCTGAGAACCACACATGACATCATGTTGTAAACTACTAAGGGCTTTGCCACTCTAAGCTGGTCCCGTGATTGCTGGAAACCACACAGGCTCACCGCACCTCTATTTATATTCTGTGTGTGTCTTCTTCCTCACGGCTGGCCTCTAAGCTTTTAATGAGCAAGGATTATCAGTATATCTTAGAATGTCCTGTGTGAGAAAATAATACGCATGGGATTTGCTGTAAAATAAGAGTGGTGTGAGGGGGAATGTGAAGGATGGCAATATGGAGGCCATTTTATTTGATATACTCTGCTTTCATAGATCTTTACATTTGTTTCCAGTAGAGCTTCCGAAATCACATGGATCCCTGAGGCAGTGAGGAGGCCCTAGCCTCCTTTCTGTAAAGTGAACAGGCTGAGAAAGGTGAAGGTCCCCTGTGACTCTGAGACTCACTGGAGGGGCAGTCACCGGATAGCTTGGCAGGCATCGACTTGGAGCCTTCCTTCCTTGCTTCCTGGAAGATGGAATGCAAGGATTATATTCCAGCACCGTTTTTTATATGTTCTGGACTTGAGCTCTGCATCACGAGGCTGTGAGGCACCCTCCTGGGACCCCACTGTCCTGCAAGGCTGACGTTACCACAGCTGTGCCGAGGAGCCCTTGGCCAGGTTTTAATGGATGCTTTCCTGAAACAGCTGGCAGAGAAGAGCCTCTCTGACTGCAGCCTTGCAGCTCTGGGGACGAGAGGAGGTGTTCTGAAGGAGCACCAACTGGACAGAAAGGACTCCTTGTTCATAGGAAGTGGAGAAGGATTTGAAGCAGGTGTTCAGGAAGAACGGGGGGTTAATGGTCAAGGCCATGTGTCTTCAATCAAGCATCCCAGGTGGTGCGTGCCTATGTGCTGAGGTGGACGAGAAGGTGATGGTGTCTAAGACGTAACCTCTTCGTTAACCCCTGGTTGTGCCCGCACAGAGTGAGAGTTAATCTTCATTGTCAATTTGACTGGATTTACAATCACCATGGAAACACCCTCCAGGTGCGTCTGGAAGAGTGTTTCCAGAAAGATTTAACGGAGGAGGGAAGACTCACCCTGAATGTGGGAGGCACCATCCACCGGGCAGGATCCCCAGACTGAACAAAAAGGAGAAAATGAGCTGAGCACCAGCGTCCATCACGCTCTGCCTCCTGACAGGGGAGGCAGCGTAATCAGCTGCCTCTGGCTCCTGCAACCATGGCTTCCCCACCAGAGAGCCGCTCCCACCAACTGTGAGCTAGACAAACCCTTCCTCCGTTAAGTAGCCCTCTTCAGCTATTTTAGCACAGTAAGAAAGGCAAGACACCAGAGAGACACAGGAAGCTTCTGGAAGGTGGAAAGGAGTCAGGGGCAGGGGCCCAAGCTGCTAAAACAGACTCACCAAGTGTGCTGGCGATGGTGATCTCGTGTCCTTGACTGTGGCACTGGAGGGGACGTCGAGGAGAGGCCATTTCATCTGCAGGTACTGCACAGGGGACAGAAGACATGAAGAAGGTAAGATAAAGGCTCTCCAGCACCAAGCACAGAAAGGGTTCACAGGGAGATAACCAGCTACGTGAAGCCCACAGGCCCTGAACA
The DNA here is from genome assembly GCF_903992535.2 of Arvicola amphibius. NCBI lineage: Eukaryota > Metazoa > Chordata > Mammalia > Rodentia > Cricetidae > Arvicola > Arvicola amphibius. Next base: position 75,014,875 of record NC_052048.2, on the reverse strand, counting down.
GGGGAAACCACTGCCACTGCCACGTGAGTCTAACGTAGTCACTCTGCTACCATGATCCCATTACCACGGCCAGGGGCAAGACAGTAAACAACTCAGCTAAACTCTTAAGTGGGGAGGGGATGGATACATTCCAATGTGAAGCCCAAGGCTTCGTTATTCTCCATATGGAGGAAGGCAGATCATCGGAGTGGAGATTCCCCAATGGAGTGTCTGCCTGGCCCATCTCCATCTCCTGCAGCATCACTGATGGCATTCATTCCCCAAGACACACACTTGTGAGAATGATAAACAAATGGATCCAGCATGGGACTGGGCAGGGTATATGGTGCAGGTGGTCGAGGGTCCTCACGTAGCATTCACAAAGCCCTACGTCTAACTCTCAGCACCGCTTATTTGGGCCATGGTGGTGCTAGGCCAGAAATCTCAGCTCTTGGGAGGTAGAAGTAGGTAGGAGGATCCAAAGTTCAAGTTCACCCTCGACTATATAACAAATTTGAGGCCAGTCTAGAATAAGATCTGGCTCAAAAAACCTAAAAACAAAAACAGAAACAAAACCCACCCCCCCAAAAAAAACCCAAAACAGGGTCTTGTTATATAGTCTTGGATGGCCTGGAACTCACTATTTAGACCAGGCTGGCCTTGAATTTGCATCAATCTTCTTGCTTCTAAAACTGGCACACCCAGATCACAGGTATGTACTACCACACCCAGCATCTATTCACACTCATGGGTACTGTCTCTCAAGCTTGGACCCATCACCCAGCACTTCAGCTTCCACCATGCGTGATTGGGGGGGAGTCTTTCCATACCCAAGTGCATACAAATCCATGCTCACATGCTCTTCAGAGGAAAAACCTTTCCTTAACATTGGTACGGCACAGCTGACAGGAGAGAGTCTAGGGAAAGTGGGGGAGCCTGGGCTCCGAGCACAGCATCCATGGGTATAGATATCACTCAGCCGATGTAGGCTGTGACCCAAGACAAATGACTTAACAATTTGGAGTCTTGTTTTGTCACCTGTGGGGCAAGCTATTATGACTAAGTTTGTTAGCAGGAGCAGGACCACGGCAGGGACTGAACACCGTCGTGCACGTGGGAGATGTTTGATAAATGGCAGCGATTATGCTCATAAGCAAACCATTAGTCTTTGCCAGGAGCGAAAGCAAGCACGTTGTTCTAGAGTCAACACTGGCGGGGTGCTTCTGGGCACCCGACCAGCGGGACTGCGTCTGTGCAGAATTCCTGAAACTAGCTTGAGAACCAGAGTTCTGCGAGGAAGGGGAGGTTCAGCAGGACTTAGAGGGCCTTTGAGTCACCATCACTCTTGGATTTCACAGGGGAGGGAGGAACAACTCGCTAGGACAGGAAAAGAACTGGGTAGGGCGAACAGGGCAGGGGCCAAATTTTCAGAGAGGCATCCACGAGGTTTGTAGATGTGGCTCAGGCTGGCGGAGTGTTTTTCTAGCATATATGAGACCCTGGGTTTGCTCCTCAATGCGTAAACCGACAGTGGTAATGCCTGCCTATAATCCCAGCTCTGGGGAGATAGGGCTAGAAGGACCAGATGTTCAAAGTTATCACCTACTATACACACAAAATGGCATTTGGGAGCATGCATCTGTAACCCCAGCATTCCTACTATTATATGGGAAGCAGAGACAGAATTGCATGGGAGCTTCTAGGGTCAGCTAGCCTACTAGTACTTGGCGCAGCAGCAGAAACAAAAAAGATCCTGACCTAGCAAGTGGAAGGTGAGAACCAACTCCTGAAAGAATAAAAACAAATCAAAACACACCCACTCAAAGAACCCAGGTTAGCACACAGCCCTTCTAGTAGCAGGAAGGGGCACCAGCCTAGGCTTTTGGCTAAAGGGATAGACCAAGTGTGTCAAAACATGAGCCTAGGATTTTTATTATTGCCTTAAAATCCACTCCTTACACAGCTCTATGCTCCCGGGATCACTTTTGAGTCCTGGAGTCAAAGGTAAGCCATCATACGCTTACCTGGCATTTACATGGGTGCTAGGGATCCGAACTCTGGTCCTCATGCTTGCATGGAAAGCACTGTGTCCAGCGGGATGCCCTCAGGCCATCTGACCCCTTCTACTGTACCAGCCTCCAGCCCATTCTTTGTCCTGAGGGACGTCCCCCTCCCTCCTCTTCTATCTGCCCCCACCTCCAGAGCTTGGATGGAAACATGGACATCAATGTTCTCCTAGGGCAGCGACTTGAGGAAGCCAGGACTTTTGGGGAACCAAACGTCTTCCAGAGGCAACAACCTAAATGTTTGACCACTTAAAACACGGAACCTCAGTAACAAACATCTGAAGCTAAAGGGAAATATCTCAGACTCTATCACCCTAACACGAACCACAACAGGGGCATCTCAGCGCATTGGATCTATCATGATCTGGTTTTCCACTGAGCTATAAAAACATACGCGCTTGTTGGTTGTCCCAGGGATAGCTTGAAATCCTACTGGGGTGGGCCAAAACAATCTGAACTTTGATTTGGGACAATGTTTGAGGTCGTAAATAACATTGTAGGTGATCTTTTGGGCTGTCACACACAGCTGGCTTTAGGACTGCCGAGCAGTATTGTTCCCCTTGGCATTAATGACTGATATAGTGGGCTGTGTGACTCTATTGTGGAGGGGCTAGCCTCACATACCAGCAAAGGGGCTAGCCTCACACGCCAGCCTTAGCAGCCTCCCATCCTCTCTTGACAGAGATATCTCAGCCATTAAGAACATGTGCTGCTGGGGCTGGAGAGATGGCTCAGTGGTTAAGAGCATTGCCTGCTCTTCCAAAGGTCCTGAGTTCAATTCCCAGCAACCACATGGTGGCTCACAACCATCTGTAATGAGGTCTGGTGCCCTCTTCTGGCCTGCAAACATACACACAGACAGAATATTGTATACATAATAAATAAATATTTAAAAAAAAAAAAAAAAAAGAACATGTGCTGCTCTTGCAGAAAACCCAGGTTTGGATCCAGGCACCAGCAGGGCACCTTACAACTGCCTGTAACTCAGATCTAGGGGACCTGATACCCTCTTCTGTTCTACACAGGCACTGAACATACATAATGTGTATACACAAACGTGCACACCTACACGCACATGCAAGCAAGGAAGCAAAATGTTCATAAACATTAAAAGAAAAGAGCCAGGCAGGGGTGGCTCATGCCTTTAATCCCAGCACTTGGGAGGCAGAGGCAGGCAGATCTCTGTGAGTTCCAGGTCAGCCTGGTCTACAGAGCTAGTTCCAGGACAGCCAAGACTATACAGAGAAACCCTGTCTCAAAAAATGAACAAACAAACAAACAATTTTTTTTTTTTTTAAAAAAAGGAAGGATGGAAGAAAAGACATGTTTCAGACTTTTCCAAATGTCTCCCAGGTCTCCCAGGATGGGGGCAGAGGTGGGGCTGCCTGCTGTGGGAATTACTATTCTAATGACCGAGGAATTGACCTGCAGTTACTTTATGTTTTCATGAGGGCTCATCTCACTGACAGTGCAGATATCAAGTATGTAATATGCTGTCATTACCACACATACATTCCCAGTAAAGAGTTTTACATTACCACACACTCACAGGCTACGAGCTCTGACTTTCTGTTGCTTTTATCTGTCTAACAAGACATCTTTCTGGGCTGGAAGTGCCTCAGTGTCCCATGCAGGTGCCACAGGTATGTGCCACCATGCCAAGCTCACACTCTAATGTTAACTGAGAATGGGCAACTTAGACGGTACCAGTCTTCAGCCTAGGCCTGGGAAAACAGAGGATCATTTTGAAACTATTTTAGTTCTCCTATTATCAACTTAAAACTTGTGTATGGTGTACATGTGTGTTTGTGTGGATGTATATGCATGTGCATGTGCGTGCAGAAGCCAGACAGACTCTGCTGCACTACCCTCTCTGCCTGGTTCTCGTGGTACTAGGTGTCTTCAATTGCTCTTCACTTATATATTGAGGTAGGATCTCACAACCGAACCCAGAGCTTTCTGAATTCCTCCTGAATGCTGAGATTACAGCTGGGACACTACCCCAGCGTAGCTTCTACATGGACGTCGGGGATTTGAACTCTGGTTCTCATGCTGGTGTGGCAAGTGTTTTAACCATTGAGCCATCTCCCTAACCTCCTTTTTAAGAATTTGAAGAGAGTCGTGGGTGGCTGGCAGAATTTGAAGGCTCACAGAACAGTGGAATGACTTAGAAAGCCTTCAGACTGCAGCACAAGGAGTGGGGTATAAAATGCTCCCCATGAATCCGGGCAACAGGAGGCAAGAGCAGGGTGACTCCATGCCAGCACTCGGAATATGCAGGCATCTGTGTGGTTCTGAATGCCTAGATCATGCCCAGTGGAAAGAGACAGATTTTTTTAAAAGTTATTTATTCGTTTATTTTTCATTTTAATTGTATTCTCTGTGCGTTGTGCACATGTGTGTGAGTACCCCCAGCAGGCAGGGCTGCAGTCACATGTGGCTGTGGGAACCACGAACTGTGGGTGCTGGAAGTGAACTTGGGTCCTCTGCAAGGGCAATACCCACTCAACACTGAGACATCTCCCCAGTGCCAAGAAAGTGCTTCTTGGCAGAGTTTCCCACGAGAGGTCAGCCCCACAATTACCCTGGAGGTCACTGCACATGGGTGGAGCATGTCTGTGGGGATTAAGTGATGTGTAGCTGAGCTTAGGTTCTATGCACAATGATGGCATGTGGACAAATTAAAACAGGTTTCGCCAAGCCCTATCTAAGCTCCATTCAACAAGCTGCCTGAGGCTCAGGCTTACGCCTAGCACATCACAGCTGGCAGCAGGGCAGCTGATGTCTCAGAACCTGGCCTGTCTACCCCCTCTCCTGGGATGGCCATTGAAAAGGCCAAGCTCCCGGTCTGCTGGACTGAGCAACAATGCCAGCGATTCTGGAGAGCTGTCTATGACTAAGGGACCTCTTCGATATTCATACGGATGACGCCACCATCCTCAGGCTAACACTGCTTTAACATTCTACCATGTTTTGTGACACAGAAGAGGGGCTGACAGTGAGGTCCCATTTTCACGGAGTCTTGGAAACTGGTGGGGGACCTAACCTTCTGCTATCTGGTTTATAGTGAAGTACAGAGAGTCTGTGGTTTAGAATGTTACCTTTTTTTGTTCGAGGCCACCAAGTAGTTTCAGTAGGTAATGGCCCTTGTCACCAAGCCTGACAACTGGAGTTTGATCCCTGGGCTCTCCTTCATGATGGAAGGAGAGAACTGGTTCCTGAAAATTGTCCTCTGACCTCCACACACGTGCCATGACAATTTCCCCACCCACCGCACTCTCGCTAAATAAATGTTTACTTTTATGTGTGCACGCGTGAACGGGTGTGTGGACGCACACCCATGCACAGAGGCCAGAGGAGGAGGTCAGATATCCTGCTCTATCCTTGAGCGAGACAGGGTTGCTTACTACACTGGAGCTAGACTGGCAACCAGCAACCCCAGAGATCTCACTGTTTCTGCCCACCACAGTGCTGAGGTCACAGAGGCACGTGTGGTCACACCCAACTTAAAATTTTAAAAAATTCACTTATTTATCAGCCGGATGGTGGAGACACATGCTTTAAACCCCAGCACTCAGGAGGCAGAGGCAGGTGGATGAGTGTGAGTTCCAGGCCAGTCTGGGAAAGCCAAGGCTACACAGAGAAACCCTGTCTCATAAAACAAAACAAAATTACTTATTTATCATCAGTATATGTATGTGCGTGCGTGCGTACATGCGTGCATGCGTGCCACATGTAGAGGCAAGAGGTCAGCTTTGGGGAATTGGTTCTCTTCTTCCACCTTCATGTGGCCTCTGGGGATCAAACAGGTCCTCGGGTTTGTGAGTGCCTTTACAGTTGAGCCACCTCCCCAGCCTCCAGGTGTTTTTATTGTTGTTAACATCACTGCTGGAGATTTGAACTCACGTCCCCATGACTGTGCAGCAAGCACTCTTAACCTCTGGAGCCATCTCCCCAGCCCTGGCATTATCTTCACCTTGTTAGGGAAGGCTGATTCTAGTCCTAATTTCACATTGTTCTCAGTGGAACAGATGTTGAATTCACTCAGCAGACGCAAAACACGGTTATGTGGCTTCTGATTTGACTCATCTGTGAGATGCATCCCCAGAGACTGATTTTCCTACCTGGAGCACTCTTGCATTCCTGGGGTGGGGTTGGGGAACGGGACCCTAAGAGGCTAGCAAGGTTTGTTCTTTCTTGTACTTTTCTGTGGAATGCTGACCAGAGTGACACATTCCTAAGCAAAGGAGGACAAGTCATTTTCTTTTGGGTGACATTTCTAACAAGTGCTGCTCTGGATGTTACTTTGATTTAGAGGGGTGCCATGCCTCTTTTCCTTAATTGTTCTGTTGTCTCTTTTTGCTTCTCACTCCTTCCCAGAGTGCTTCCTGGGCTAAGCGTTTGGCCAGGTGGGCTGTTTCCGCTCGACTCGGGCCTGGGGAAGGGTCCCTCTGAAGGATGTTCCCTAGAGGCTAGAGCCCGCTTTCCTGCAGCGGGGTGGAGACCTGTCCTACACAATCCCCACTCTGCTCCGGGACCCTGCAGCAGATTAATTGCAGCTGTGCCCTGGAATTTCCCCAACACACAAATCTTCATGATGTAAAACAGCTGGGAGGAAATCCCAGCATGCCCTGGACAGAGGCAGAGCTGCCAATGAGCTATAGAGATTAACCCTCAGGCTCCCAGAAAGTAGTGAGGGCCCCTGCGCCAGGCAGGCCCACCCTGCCTCACCCGTGCTCTGTGTGTTCAGGACTCGCTGGTACGCCCACAGTCTCTGCACCAGAGAAAAATCAAGGCTTCTTGTCACAGAATGCAGCCAGGGGAGAACACACAGAGTGGGGAGCAAGAAAAACACTCATCTCCCGGAAGCCCTCCACTTTCTCCTGAAGACACATAGGCAGAGGACAGAGACACTTCCAGCTTCCTGGGTGAGCAGACAAGCCTTCCCTACCTCTTCTGGTCCCCACTGGTGAACACGGACTCCTTCGACCTTAAGCTAGGGCTCTCTTGAATAAAGTCCAAGGTTCCCTAAGGCTGCCTCAAAGGATGCCATAGACGCTGTCACCAGAAGACAAGACCGGGGCAACAAACACTCCCCTCCTCAAATGGTTTCACGCTCAGTGAAACATCTCACAACACAGGGTCTCAGCTGGGCAGTGGTGGCTCAGGCATTTAATCTCAGCACTGGAGGCGGAGGCAGGTGGATCTCTGTGAGTTCAAGGCCAGCCTGGTCTAGAAGAGCTAGTTCCAGGATAGGCTCCAAAGCTACAGAGAAACCTGGTCTTGAAAAAACAAACAACAATAACAATTAAAAAAAAGGAAAAAGTCAAAACACAGGGTCTCAGGGTCTCAATACATAACCCAGGTTTGTCTCCAACTCACGATAACCCACCTTTCTCAGCCTCCTGAGTACTGGTGTTGGTATTACAGGTATGCTCTATCACACCCAGCCCCACTCCCCCGCCCCTGTGATCGTGTGTGTGTGTGTGTGTGTGTGTGTGTGTGTATGGGAGAGAGAGAGAGAGAGAGAGAGAGAGAGAGAGAGAGAGAGAGAGAGAGAGAGAGAGAGAGCACGTGTTCAGGGCTTTGAGTGCTGTTCTTCAGAACCAGACAGCCTTAGCTTTTGAGACTGGGGCTCTCACTGAGACATGGAGCTGGCCCACTGGGCGAGTGTTCTGACCCGTGAGCCCCAGAGACCCACTCACTGCCTCCCTAGCGACTCTAAGCACTGGCCACCAAGCTAAGCCTCATGGGAGCCGAAGTCTGGTCCTCATGCTTGCATGGTAAGCAGAGTCCTCAGAGAGCCACCTCCCCAGCCCTTCCTCTCCCTTTTAAAGGCAGCTGGCCACAGAAAGTTGTGCAACAAGTGGACAATGTGGAGCAATGGCTAATTTCTCCACAGTGGATGAGCTAACTGCCCCTCACTGCACCTGTACCATGTACGAAACACCAACCAGCCAGCCTGTCCTTTGCTAAGAGACCCTACACTGGTTGTAGTCAGTGGTCCAGGGATAAAATCAACAAGCTAACCAACCCTCACTGCCTTGCAACACCAGCTATCTGTAACTTCTGGCTGGACTTGAGTATCCTATTTTGTTCTGCTGGTTCCCAGTATACTACATCTTTTACCTGTGAGAAAGCAGCTTTGCGCAAATCCCAGACCCAAGGCTACCTACTAACATAACAATTCCCCAGCTGTGCTCAAATTGTCCCTAGAATTCACATGGTGGGGTGGGTACTATTTGTATACTTGGTCCTCTGGGCTCCTCATGGGTCATGCCTGTTCAGTTATGTGTCTCATGTCTGCAACGGAGGGAATTATCTGGGCTCATAGTTACAGGGGTGGTTCAGTTCATCACGGGTGGGGAAGGCATGACAGAGTCCTGGGCAGCAGGTGGTACAGCTCCTAACATATCCCGGAAGCAGGAAGCAGGTACTGACTGGAACCAGAGGTGGGTACACCCTTCAAGGTCACCCTAGGTGATATACCTCTACCAAGTAGGTACCACATTGCAAAGGTTCCTCACCAAACAGCATGACCAGCTAGGGCCCAAGCATTCAAATGCATGAGTCTGTGGGAAGACATTTCCTTTTGAGCCATGGCATCAAACACAAAGTACTGAAATCCTAACCCACTTTGTCCTGACAATTGTGCTGAACCATCTGTTAATCCAACAGCCCGGATGGCCAGTCTCTTGCAGTACCCTTTAGAGATAGGATTTGTATGCAAGGGAGTCTATTTCACTTTTTTTCTAGGAGTTGAGGATGGGGCAAACAGTGTCTCACTATGTTCTTCAAGGGCAGCATTAAATGTGCACCACCATTTAGTCTTGAGCAATTGGTTGTTGCTACTGAATGACTGGTATAGTACTGCTAGGATTTGGAGAGACAGCATGGAGTCTATGTTGTTCAACCCTGCTGATTCCTAGAAGTCTGTTTAAGACCCTTTATCTAAGCAGGGGTGGTGGCCCACACCTCTACTCCCAGCACTCGGAGGACTGAAGCAGTGGGATAACCATGAGTTTCAGTCGCCTGCCCCCACATGCCCGGCAGATGCCTCGGGGGTTAAAAGCACTTGGCGCTTTTTCGGAGGACCTGAGGTCAGTTCCTAGCACCACCTGGTGGCTCACAGCCACAGCTCACAGAAGGAGCAGTGACAACTCTGTCCTCTGAGCACTGGACATGGGCAGTTCCAGGATGCTATGTCCTCTCTGACCTCTGGGGGCTCATGGGTGCCCTCACAGATACACTCACACACACATTCTCAAACAGAATAAGTAAATATTTTAAAGAGGAAAATACACCAACTCTGAACAATCAGTCTCAGTAGCAGGATGTCAAAAATACCTCCCCAAGTGGGAAACGTATTTAGTTTTCAGAAACCACTGAAGAAGGGTAATGAAAAAAGAAAAAATCAAACATCACATTTTAACTCTTACATCCCTTATTTTTTTTATAGAGTGGCGTTAAGCATTTGCATAAGTGTACCGACGGCACTAGATCCCAACACAGCCTCTTCAGTCCACCTTGGTGCAGAAGGCCACGATCCTTCCAGAGGCTGGTGGATAGATGTGTCCTCTGAAATAAATTCAATTTGTAAGCCCGTAGGGATCTATATAAAATAAGCTACTTCTGGAGTTAATACAATAGATAATTTTCTGTGTTTTTTTTTTAAAAAATTTATTTATTATGCATACAATATTCTGTCTGTGTGTATGTCTGCAGGCCAGAAGAGGGCAGCAGACCTCATTTACAGATGGTTGTGAGCCACCATGTGGTTGCTGGGAATTGAACTCAGGACCTTTGGAAGAGCAGGCAATGCTCTTAACCACTGAGCCATCTCTCCAGCCCCCTGTGTTTTTTTTTAAAATCATACTCTGGGGCTGGAGAGATGGCTCAGCAGGAAGAACTTCCAGCCCTTCCAGAGGATCTGAGTTCCGATGTCAGCACCCGAGTCAGGCAGCTCATCACTTGGAACTCCAACTCCAGGGCACTGATCCTTCTTCAGGCCTCCAGAACACACCCACGCACCCACACCCACAGAGAGATTCACACATAAATAAAAAGTCTTTAAAAAAAAAAGACCTTTTCTTAATGCTTTAAACTAACAAAAATGAATTTTATTTCTGTCCCTTTTTCATTCACCCCAAGGTTTAGTCAACAAATATTTTCAAAGCTGTGGAGGCAGAGGTGCTCCACAAATATTCCATGTGGATCAGGTGAACTCAACAGTAAACACACTGCAGAAGTGGGACAGTGAGGTTCAGCTTTCTTGTAAACGGTGCTCCTGCCACCTTGTTGCAAGTGACTTTCAGACACTCGTGTCTCCTGTTCCAGAGGATCTGGGGCTTCCTCCTACCAGAACTTGAGCTAAGGTTTGATGCAGAGAGCAGGCTCTCTAGGGGAAATGCAGAGAGAGCAGCAGAGGCCCAGGACCCATCTAACCTCTCTGGACTTGGTCACCTCACCTAGAGACCAGGGCTGTTTGACTCTATCAATCTAAAGACAAGACCTGAACCAGACAGCCGACTAGAGGAGAAAAAAGAAAAGCAAAAGAAAGGCAGCTATTGGTCTGAAAACAAAGGCATGCCAAGGAGTTCTGTAAGTCAGGAGTCCAGCTGAACACGCCCACGAGCTCATCTGGGGGAACCTCACGTCTCAGGACGTGTTCTGGAAACCAACCGCTCTGCTGGTGGAGCAATCACTCCAGTGTGGCAGCCACGGTGGAGAGGACCAAGTGACCGCTGGGCATTTAAGAAATGTAGGGAGTGGATGGGTGAGATGGCTCAGCGGGTACAAGTGTCTGTATGGTAGAGGGATGGAAATGATGCTCAAAGTTGTTCTTTGACCTCCATGCGACCCTCTGCAGTAAATAAATAAATTATATATATACATAAATTATTTGTTTATATATAGTGATGTCACTATTTTCCCTTAGCTACTGAGGAGCTGAAGCAGGCCGGTTGAGCCTAGGAGTTTAAGTTCAGCCTGTGACACAGCAAGATCCTGTTGGAATGGAAAAGAAACTATGCAGTGGTGAGCCTGCACTTTGCCCAGGAATGGGGAAGTCAGCAGAGTTTGGGGACTCAAACAGCTCTAGTGTTTTGTGGGGGAAAGCTCCTACTCAGCGGTGCACCAGGAAACTCTTACTGCTGCTTCCTAAGCAGAAACTGAAGTCCAACACCAAAGTCTGTCCTGTAGCATTTGTGGTATCTGTGGTGTGAACGTTCCCACCACAGTTGGTTTCGAGAGACCATAGTGAGTCACTGTAGGCAGTGGGAAGAGATGCTAATCATTGGCCTGGTACCAACTGGCTGGCCACACACCACTGCTGGTAGGCAGGGGTGGAGGGGGCTCTTTGGCCTGTCCTGACTTGGAGAATTATTGACTCCATTCATAGATGGCTAGAAAGCTGTACATGCGGTGCCTAGTTGATTGGGCCTGCGGTTGTCATGGAGACCTGAACACGTGGCCAGGTACATCTTTCTGCAGCCGCATGCTCCTTTCAGAAGGAGCAGTGACAACTCTGTCCTCTGAGCACTGGACATGGGCAGAACTAGAGGCTGCTCATATAAATCCTCTTCCTCTCTTCTCCCTGCTTCCTCCTCCCTGTCTCCCTCCTTTCTCTTCCTCCATTTTCCTCTTTTCTCCTGTCCCTTTTTCCTTCTTTCTTCACTCTCTTCTTTTTCTTTTCCTCCCTCATTTCCAGCACCTCTCCTTTCCCTCACGCCCTCCTTTTCTCTTCCCCTCCATCCTCCCCTCACATACCTCACAGCCCAAGTTCTTCCTTAGCACTCCAGGTGGGCTTCTCTCTCCCACCACTGTCAGACCCAAGGCTTCGGATGACTTTACATGGTCAGCTCTCAGGCCTCGGCTCACCAGGCAGCTCTGGAGAGACACACCTCCTTCCGGAAGTGCTCTGTTCCTCGCCACCCCCTCCCAGCAGCTTGCAGGTTCTGAATGCCTTCTGCTTGACTTATTTACCTTTAAAGGTCCTGGACAAAGTGTTCAGGAGAGAAGTCAGCTAACAAAGGCTGGATGGTTGGAGACTCACTAAAATGTTACCACCGTGCTTTTTAGCATTTCAGGCAATTTGTTTGGCTTTTGTTTTTTTGCTTCAGTTACTTTCTTTTTCTTAAACAAGGTCCATGTATTTAGCAGCAGGAAACAAAGTTACTAAAAGTAATCTTCATTTTTCAGCCCCAGATTTGTGCCTCCCCGCTCCCCATCTACTCAATCAGAAACCTCAAGGTCTACTTCAGCATCTTTTACTGCTTCCCGCTGGTAGTAATACACTTCCAGGATTCTAGACGCTTCTGAAAGTGTGCCCTGTCTGGAGCTGGGCTATTCTCCCTGCATGCGGAAAACCTTAGGGTGGCAACCTGTTTTTTCTTTTTTTCTTTTCTTTTTTTTTTTTTTTTTTTTTTTTTGGTTTTTCGAGACAGGGTTTCCCTGTAGTTTCTAGAGCCTGTCCTGGAACTAGCTCTTGTAGACCAGGCTGGCCTCGAACTCAGAGATCCGCCTGCCTCTGCCTCCCGAGTGCTGGGATTAAAGGCGTGCGCCACCACCGCCCGGCCAAAATGAATTTTTTTTTTTTTTTTGGTTTTTTCGAGACAGGGTTTCTCTGCAGCTTTTTTAGAGCCTGTCCTGGAACTAGCTCTTGTAGACAGGCTGGCCTCGAACTCACAGAGATCTGCCTGCCTCTGCCTCCCGAGTGCTGGGATTAAAGGCGTGCGCCACCACTGCCCGGCAACCTGTTTTTTCTTTGTGTGTTTGTTTTGCCCCGTAGAGGTTGAATTTTAATTATGTGCATGCATGTGAGTCTGTGTGTGGGTATGTGTCCATATGTGCAGGTACCTGCAAGGACCAGAAGAGAACACCGGACCTCTGATGCTGGAGTTACATACAGGGCATTGTGTGTTGCCTGGTGTGGGTGCTAGGAACTAAACTAGGGCCCCCCTGCATTCTCTTAACTCTGGGCCATCTCTCCAGTCTCTTTTTTGAAATTTATTTCTTTGCTATTAGCTGAAGATTGTCTTAAATTCTTAAATTCCTGATCCTCTTGCCTCCACCTTCTAGGGATTACAGACATATGCAGTCAAACCTTGCTTATGCGGTGCTGGGGATCGAACCCAGGGCTATGTGGGTGCTAGGCAAGAACTCTACCCACTGAGCTACATGTCTAGCTTAAGCAACTTGGTTTGAAAAGAGCAGGTAGAAGGTCTGTGAAATATATTACCCTTTGCTTCAGCTGGACTAAATCTCGCTGTCTCTAACTGAGGAACAGGTGGGGAAAGCTGGGAAGGTCCCAAATGCTCTCTCCAGTGCTACACTCTTCTGTCACCAGCCCATGTCTGTCGGTCCACTTTCACGCTCCTTTAGAAGCACCCACACAACTAAACAAATGGGCTTGACGATGGGTTGGGAGTAAAAACCACTCATCATGAAAGCCTGATGACTTGAGTTTGATCCAGGAAGCTCAGGAGAAAGTCAGATGTGATGGTAGATATCTGTAACCTCATTGCTAACTGTGGGACAGCAGGGGGATACAGGGCCTTGTCCTATTATAGTTTACCTTAAAGGTGCAAGGACCTTACTCTGCTTTCTAGAAATGTCAACCTAACCCTGCAATCTTGGAACATTGACCATGGGGCACACACAGGGTACTCCTTTCCAGGACCATGTAAGACATTGCTAATAGATGACCGAATACTTCCCAGTCCTGCCTGATAAGGGCTCAGAGTGCTCAGTGCAGTATACCAGGCGGCTTTCTAACAGTGGGTGACACTTATGTTCCCTGATTTAGAATTGATGGTCGGTAACAGATATTCTGTCTGGAAAGAAGCAGGAGCAAGAGCCAGCCCCCATGAACCTTTTCCTCCTGGCTGGCACAATCAAAAACATTCTTAGAAGGGAGCAAGGGTTCACAGAGAAGGCCACTGAGAAGCAAGAAACAGCCCTAACTTGCAGAGCCCAGGGACCAAACGCAGGTCTGGGAATTCTGAAGTTTATGGATTTTCCCTGGTGGGAGGAGGAGCTGGAAAACATCCCAGGTATTGAGGAGAGAGGAAGCAGGGTCTGTGTAAAGTCAATAGGGAACAGGAAGTGGTTATCTGGGGCCAGTAAAACACACAACACAAAAGAACAGCCAGGCAGCAGAGGGCTGGCTCCCAGGGCCCCTCCGAGTCACCTCCGCGACATCTGTAAAGCCTGCCCAAAGTCAGCGGCCCTTGGTGTCCAGAGCACCCTCCATAGGTGAGCATTCCTAGCAGAGGTCTCCGTGACTTCTACACAGTGCCTTGAGCCCTGAGAAAGGCGCCCAAGTGCAGCTTCCTGCACAGGAAATGAGGATGGCTGGAAGGCTAAGAAGTGACTGTTGATGGTGACCAGGCTGTACATCAGACTCCACGTACATTATATCACAACCTACGCCATCATTGCCTTCTCATTCCATGAAATGAACGCTCATTTCTGTGAGTCCCCAAAGTGTTTATGTTAATGAATTCAAAGTGTCCAGCATGCTCAAGGATCTGGGTTTGATCCCCAGTACTGTAATTAGCAAACAAAAAATAATTACTAAAGTATATATGTGCATATTATTCTAAAATTTGAATTTCCCAGATACTGTCACTTATGACATTCCATACACATGTATATCTATATACGTACACACACACATATATGATGTGTGTATACACACATATATGACTTTTTATTTATTATGTATACAATATTCTGTCTGCGTGTATGCCTGCAGGCCAGAAGAGGGCATCAGACCTCATTACAGATGGTTGTGAGCTACCATGTGGTTGCTGGGAATTGAACTCAGAAACTTTGGAAGACCAGGCAATGTTCTTAACCACTGAGCCATCTCTCCAGGCCCCATATATGACTTTTTTAATTAAAAGAATTTAGAGGGGCTGGAGAGATGGCTCAGTGGCTAAGAGCACTGGATGCTTTTCTGGAGGACCCAGGTTCAATTTCCAGCACCCACAAATTCTGTTCTGGCTCCGTGGGCACCAGGCACGCACTGGTGGACAAATACACATGCAGGCAAACTATCCATGCACCTAAAATAATTTAAAGAAATTAAAGACCTTTAATTCCAGCACTCAGGAGGCAGAGGCTGGCGGATCTCTGTGAGTTCGAGACCAGCCTGGTCTACAAGAGCTAGCTCCAGGACAGGCCCTAAAGCTGCAGAGAAACCCTGTCTCGAAAAACCAAAAAAAAAAAAAAAAAAAAAAAAGAAAAAAAAGAAAAGAAAAGAAAAGAAATTAAAGACTTTAAGGGCTGGAGAGATGGCTCAGTGGTTAAGAGCACTTTCTCTTGTAAAATTCATATGCACTTCCCAGTACCTACAAGGCAGTTCAAACCATCTGTAACTCCAGTTCCAGGGATCCAACACCCTACTCTGCTTCTAAGGGTACCAGGCACAAAGCATGTATTGTGCACATATACACACGTAGACAAAACATGTATACTTCCTAAAATTAAAAAAAAGTTCTTTAAAATTAAATTACATTTTATTGCGTATGTGTCTGCATGTACAAGCACGTGTCACAGTCTTTATGTGGTCATCAAGAGTATAACTTGTGGGAATTATTTCCTACCACCATGTAGGTCCTAGGAATTGAACCCAGGTCCTCAGGCTTGGTGGCAAGTACCTTTATCCCCTGAGCCATCTTGCTGGCTACACACACAGAGACATATACATACGTATGTGTGTATGTATGTATGTATGTATGTTTGTTTGTTTGTTTAGAGATAGGGCTTCCATAATCACATAGACTAACCTGGAATTCACTATGTAGCCCAGGTTGGCCTTGAACTTACAATCTTACCTTCACCTCAGAGACCTGGGATTATAATACAGACATGTACCACCAAGCACACCCAGCTCCCCCATTTTTAAAAGTAAGGAAAAGTGACTCGGTTTAAAGGAAAACACTGAGTACATAGTAGAGGTGGTGGGAAGGTGAGATCATATAAACGAGTGGCATTTGGGGCCGGCTGGTGGAGTCACCATTGAGAGAGGCGCAGACATAAGCCCCAGAGGCTGTAACTGCCTCTTACCTAAAGCCCAAGCTCCCATCCTCTGGTGCACCCGAGGTCAAAGCAGCAGACACCTTACCCTGCACGCTTCTCACTTTTTATCATTTAGCAGGCGGGAAGTCCTGTCTATTGGCTGCCGAAGCATCTTTTGCTTTTCTAGCCTTGACCTTGAGATGACTTACTTCCTAGTGTTCTTGCCTTTGTCCTTCCTAGGCTAGCATTTCTTCTCTTTCCCCCTCTAAGCTTCTCGGGGGACAGGAAGCTTGTGTGTGCTCTGGTCACCACAGCACTTGACACACCTCATTGTCTGTGAGAAGTGCTTGGTGACCAGAGGAGGGCATTTCAGGAGTAACTGAATGAGAGGTGTAAGTACTCCTTCCTGGAAAGGTTTCCGCCAGTCTGGGGGAATGCAGCCAAATGCTCCCGGGGTTGTCCCTGATCTGGTTTTGGTAGCAGTGAAAGCAGTGAAGCCTGGGAATGGGCGGCTTCCCTATCAACAGGCCACATACCAGCTGGGTAAGACTCCATTAAATACCCGCTGAGGGCCGGGAATGGTGCTGTATGCCTTTAATCCCAGAATTCAGGTAAAGGTAGAGGCAGAAGCTTTCTGTGAATTTGAGGCTAGCCAAGTCTACATAGCAACTTCCAGGCTAGCCCCTGTCTCAGAAAAATAAAAACAGTAAACACCGTTTATTGAGCCAGAAACCATGTGAATATCTGTAGTTCCGGAATTTGGGTAAAGCCAGGAAGCGCATGAGTTTACTGGCAGTCTGTGCTGTATAGGACAGGGCTCAGTGCGGAGCATTTGCGCAGCACACGTAAGGCTCTGCCTCAAACCCTAGGAATCTCCAGTTAATGGTATCATAATTGTTTCCAAATATAATTCTTAGCCCCTTCTCCAGCACCGTGTCTGCCTGGATGCTGCCACGTTCCACCATGATGATAATGGACTAAACCTCTGAACTGTAAGCCACCCCAATTAAACGTTTTCCTTTATAAGAGTTGCCGTAGTAACGGTGTCTCTTCACAATAGAGACCCAAACTAAGACATAGACCTTCAGTGACTGTATCCACACCAACACACAGGCCACGTTCCGTATTGTTACTTAAATGTTTAGATAGCAACTATGCTAAATATTTAAAGCAATCTAGAAATAATTTAAGATATAGGGGAGATGTGCCTAGAAATATACAAACACCCCCTATTAATTAATGCGTATCCGACTGCAGCCACATGTGTGCCATGGCATGTGTGTGGCAATCACGTGGCAGGGTCTGTAGTTAACTGCTGTGGGCATCCGGCTCACTGGCCTGCAAGCTGTTGGCAATTCCTCTTCTCTACCTCCCGTCTCATCACGGCAGGGATGTGCTCTGATTACAGTTGCTGGTACGACTGTGTCTGGGGTTCTGTGGGTTCTGTGGATCTGTACTCAGGTTGTCAGGCTTGTGTGGCAAACGCTTTACCCACTGAACCATCTGCCCTGCCCAGTGCTACACTATTTTAAACCACAGACTTGAATGCCCATGGAGCTGAAACCTGCCCCTGAGAAACAGCAAGGGATGAATGTACATGCAGTTCTCTGCTGCTGGTGCTGCTGGAACTGTATTGCTTGAGCTGCTGTGGAACAATACAGCATGTTTAAAATGCACATCCTCATAGTAACATCATCCTAGTCAGGAAAATAAGTGCGTACGAGTGGGGGGCAGCAGAGATGGCTCAGTAGTTAAGAGCACTTGCTGCTCTTGTAGAGGATCCAGGTTCACTTCCCAGCACCTACGATTGAGCACCTCACAGCTGCCAGTACCTCCAGTTCTAGGGGAATCTGACACCCTCTTCTGGCCTGGTATTCACATAGAAAGGCTGGCGAACACACATACTCATAAATTAAACCAAGGGAAGGATGGCACAGTGTCTGCATAGAGAGATTCGGGTTTCTTTAATAAAAACATCTACAACCCACCAAGCTATTCTAATGCGTTGTATCATTTCATACTCACGAACTTTTTAGATGTAGCTATTATTTCCCTCACGACGATGAAAGGACCACAGCACAGAGAGCTGAGTAACTAAGCCCGAAGCCCCATCTCATGCAAAGACAACAATTTTCACTAGTACTGAGGAGAGAGTGCACACAGCACTTGTGCAGCCCATCCTGGCCTTCCTCAGACAAGGGCACCCAGACAAAAGGGCTGAGCTATCCCACCACGGCTGCAGAGGCCACCCACACAAAGGAAATGAGAACAAACAACCCAGGTGTCCTGGGCCCTCACTGTGGAAGAGCTATGGTGGACGGTGATGGTTTCCAGAACCCACAAAGGTGAACATAAAAACAATTGGAGGAGGATAAACTACTAATGCAGACAAATCAATGTTATGAGTGCCAATCTGCAGAAGTCATAAAACACTCAACAAAAGAGTAACTGTGTCATTCAAATTTTTCTTACGGCTAAACCAGAAAGCCTCTTCTGTCTGCACGACAGCTCCACACTGCCCCCTGGTGATCCCTGCGTACCCGCTGGGAGCATGTTAGCTAATGACTGTGGGGAACAAAGGCCTCTGATCATCAAACTTGGTCTGTGAGACAGAGATGGTCTGGACCAGGCATCAAGCCATCTGGAAAAATCTCATGGCTCCACTCCCATTTGTTTCCAGAACCTGAGATAAAGAAGCTATGAATTCAGTAATGAGTTAACTACTTTCAGTCTGTCAAGCTGGCAAGGGCCTTTTTGATTCCTCTTTAATTACCATGGGCACTTTTTTTGATGCCTTGTTGGTGGGAGAATAAATTAGTAAGCCTTTTCTTGTGCAATTTGGAGGCACGTACCAAGTCTTGCAAAGGCGTACCACCTCAAGGAATGTATCCTCAGGAAATAATTAAGGATGTGAGCAAAATACAGCTGAACGAATGCGCACCGGAGTCATTCATAAGAGCTGAGCGCTGCGAAAGAGCTCATGCCATGTGCTGTTTGAATTTATGGAGCAGGTGAATGTTTAAAGACATGCGAAGGTACTCCCAAGACACTCTCCAGGGAAACAGCAGGCGCCAAACGAGTAGAGAATTCGCTTTTGGAAAGCAGGCATCTTTATATGTGAATGGAAGGGTTTTATGGACAGACAGGAAGGTTTGGGTTCCACTGGATCATAGAGAAAGGCTGTAGAGTGGAGTCAGTTTGTTGATCCTCGGTCCTCCCTGGACATCAGGGCTACCTGGAGAAGCTAGAACCCACTGATTCCCATCCCTCCTCCTCTTGCCTCGCAATGGTTCCAGGGGCCTCCTTTAATTGCTGCCCAGGTGATATCAGCATGAGGTCAGGGCTGCCCCCAAATGCTCGCAGGTACCCCTGAACTACACTGCAGTTTCTCCCTGCTGCTAGGGATCCAGTCCTCCCATGTTTCTTTCTGTTGGCCTCGTGCGCCCTCGGCCTGTGTCTCACCACGGAGCTACAACTCCTACCCTCCACCCCACCGCCCCATACTTGGTCTATGATCTTCTGTCATACTCCTCGAGCAAGCATCCACCCAGTGCTACAGTTTGCCAACTGCCATGGTTTTTACCTGCCTAAAACCTCCCAGGATACTTAAGATCAGGCATTAGACATCCACACTGAGATTCCTGTGGCACACTAGATAAAACCATTAAAAGCACTATTTCACAGACATTCCTAATGGTGTCAACACATTCCACTTTATTTCTGGGTTGAGAGAAGGGCTGCAGTGTCTCTCCTAAGCTCTCCAGCCAATTTTGGGGCTTGGTCTTCATGGAATCCTAGGCATCCTGGCTCAGCGAGGAGGGTACATTTCTAAACACACTCTAAAAAACATCTCAAATTTCACGTCATTTCCTGAGCACCTCTGGTAGCACAACGGTCCTAGGTAGCACATCGGTTCTAGGTACAGCCTATGCATGAGACTGGGTACGGAGCTGAATTACACAAGCAGCTATTTGGGACCAAGATTGAAAAGTGACCAGGTCTTGTTCAGGTACCACATCTGTTCATCCAAAGATGTTACATCTCTGCCACCTCCTTCATGGGGTTATAGTTCCCATCTGCTGACTTTAAAATGCAATGACTGGCTTGGGTGACAACTCCATCAGCACCACACTGGAAGTCTGAAGTTCATTGGCCAAATTCTCCATCTGATCCACTTTGATTTTCCATGTTTCGTGTAATGCCCCATACATTAGTCTTTGTCAGGGGTCTTTATTGAGTCACGCAAATGTATGCTAAATTAAATAAACTGGAAGCCATAGGCAAATGAACCATTGATTTCTTCTTTCTCAATTACCATTTTCTAGAAAATGTTTTAAATTCAAAGTAAATGGGTGCTCTTGCTCAGTCTCACAGTGGGACAGACAGGCTGCTGTGTGGCTGCCATTTTTCCCTGCTGAACTCTTTACAAAACCAGACAAGGGTTGCTGACAGAGCTCAGCCGCTTGCCACCAGCCCTGACAACCTGAGTTTGGTCCCTAGGACCCACACGGTAGAAGGAGAGAACCGAGGCCTGCACATTGTCCTCTGGCCTCCTCCACGAGATTGTGGCACCCACAAAATTGATACACAATAACAACAACAACAACAACACCGCCCTTTTTTTCTGATCCATGATTCTCACTCAGCCTGCTACTGATAATCTCAACTACTGAAGTCCCTGTCATTTTCCAAGTCTCTGCCCTAAGAATTTACTGTCTCACCTTGTGAGGTACTTTTCTGGGCTTTTCCACCGCCCTTCCCCAGTCCATGCCCTTCGTGTATTCCTAAAAATAATAAGGCTTTGAGAATCCTCCTCTCTCCCTAACTTCATTCATCCCGGCTGGTACCCACACCATGATCCTCATATCTGTATGGTGAAACACTCTCTCCTGCAGGCATGAGGGAGGCTAAGATCCAAAAAGACAAAGAAGTTTAATTCACAAGAATCAGGAAGTCCTGAAAGTTACAAGATTCGCAAAGCCCCTCACGGGAGGTTAGATGAGGAGGAAGTAACTGCTGGAAGAGTCTTCAGTGGATGTGTCTGCAAGTTGGGAGGGGCATTCAGAGAGAAAGCTTTTACGAGCATCACTTGTGCTGGGTGGGTTTCAGTGATACAGCTGTCTCAAAGTCAGCGGCGCCAGCTCTCAACAAACACCCTGGCTCACCACACTACCCTGGATGGGATGACCATTCCTTTGTCACTGTGTAGTATCTGGGATGTTTGTGCACATCTCTCAAGGAAAGAATCATGATGATTTTGACTTCTCTCCTTTTTCCATTTGTTTCCTCTGCCCCAGGCCACAAGCAGCTCAACCCCACAGACGCATCAAAAGTCAGCATTTATCAATGACTAATAAGCTAGGGCTCTTCTGAAAGCAACGGGAACGCTGACACGAACCAGGATTCAAGGCCACACCGACAACTGAACAAATGTTGGGGACGATGCTGGCTCCTTTCCTCACCTACACCTGGTAGAGGACCAAATCCTACCACTCTACCTCAGGATCATTCTGAAACTCTCGATAGACTCCTTGCTAGCCATCTCCTGGGGCTCCTGCCCAAGTCACCCTGTCCTTCCTACTGTCACACCACTCTGCCAGAAGATCTTTCTGATCAATTCCCCTGATGCTGCAGAAAGGTACCCACCTACCCCACCACATTAAGACCCCAGCCTACTTATCCTGTCTCCAGCTACATAACCAGCAGCATCCTTTAACCTTGTTCTGGTTATTCTCAATGCACCAAGCTCTCCTTATCTAAGCCTATAAGACTTGCCAAAAGATTGCCATGCATTTTGCAGGGGCTGAACCACCACTCTGGGTACTATTTGCTGTTTGGTCACTGGGCCAAGTGAAAGTGGTGGACTTATGGAGGACCATGACTCTCCCATGGGAAGGTATGTAGTCATCATAA
Source organism: Arvicola amphibius (assembly GCF_903992535.2). Lineage (NCBI taxonomy): Eukaryota > Metazoa > Chordata > Mammalia > Rodentia > Cricetidae > Arvicola > Arvicola amphibius. Next base: position 74,992,892 of record NC_052048.2, on the reverse strand, counting down.
CACATACGCATGCAAACACACACACACACACACACACACACCTTCTTAGATAGGAGGCGTGTCTGTTTTTTAGAGTTCCAGCCACTGACCTTGGGAAGGCTAGTGAAGCCACAGCAGTAGCTGATATCTAGGGCTACTCTTTACTTCCCCACCCTTGACATAGCTGCTCCTATTGTCTCTGCACAGTATCCCACAGTAATCAGATGCAAGACCTACTCAAAGGTGGCATTAGGCACCAACTACAGCCCATACTTCTGCGCTCCGATTACTTTCAGATTTCTCAAGAGATCCTGTGGTTCTCAAGAGTCCCTAATTAGATAATGGTTCATTCTTCCATGTGGCTGGATCTTTTTCTTTTTGGCAACGTCCTGATCACAAGTCTTCCTGGGAGACTTCAAGCCTAGATCTTTAACAAGCCCTTAATGAGACACTGGGAGCCACCTCCTCCTTCACCTTGGTCCAGCAGCTCTTTCTTCCAAGCTGGAGCATCTGCACCCGCAGGCGCTTTCCCCCTTAGTCCACTTGGCTAGGCAGAGCCCCCAGGACTAGAGGGAATTCCTCAGGAGAGGAAGCCCTGATCCTACATCCTGTGCTTTTTGGCTGTGACAACATCCACTTCCACTACTCTCATGCCCTGGGCTGGCTTTGGGTTAGAGTTAAAGCATGCCTCCTGCCCTGACGACCTCTGCCAAGACACACAGGTGCTGCAGAACTGTCCACACATCCATCTCAAGGAGCATTCCTCCCCTTCACTGTGCGGGGAACCACTGACAGCAGACCTTCAGCAAGCTGGCTCCCCAGACCCAGGGGTCATGTGTGTGATAATCACAACTCCACCCAAATGCCCTTTCTGTTCTTTTCTTTTTGGGGGGGGGGGGGATGTAAGGTGAGCTCTCTACATGGCCACAACTTTTCTTGAACTCACTTTGTAGATAAGGTTGACCTTTAACTCACAGAGATTCTCCTGCCTCTACCTCCTGAGTTCTGGGATTAAAGGTTGAGTGCCACCATGCCTGGTGGAGGTGGGGAGTCAGAGGTTTGGCCTGGGTGATGCATGCTGTTAGAAACCACACATCCCCAGAATCAGGCCTGAAGCTTTCTGCTACCATAGTTTATTTGTACAGTGGGTTGCAGGAACTTAAATTATTCTACTAATACCATTGGAAATCATTTTGATAGCTTGGGTTTTGAAATACCATACACAAGCAACCATTCTGGAAGCAGCTGATAACAACACCAATGCTTGCGCATCTATTCAGATTACAGCAAAGATTACCAATTAGAAACGGCACAAAGGTTACTGCGGTAGGATCTCAGAGGAGGTGCACAGCCTGTCCTGAGAAGATGCAGGAGAACAAGTGCTTGGCAGTGGTAGCAAGTTTCCAGGCCTGAGAGCTCACCGCATCCTAGAGGTGAGCATCACTTTGGCGATACTGCTACTTGCATACCACCTGTCTGCTATTGAAGGGGCTGGGAGCAAACTGGGCTTCCTGAAGGCAAGGGGAGGAGCAGAGAAGGGCAGGATCTTTAGCCTATGGTCATTAAGGTCACTGAAACATCCTTCTCTTGGGTGTCCACTAATGGCCAAGCCTTACCCGAACGAAGCCCCAACAAGAAGTGTGTTTGTTTAGAGATAGGGTCTCCCTGTGTAACCCAGGCTGGCATGGAACAACTTATGAAGACCAGACTGGCCCAAAAGTCACAGATATCTACCTGCCTCTACTTCTGTTATTAAAGGTACGTGTCCTTTTAGATGATGAACTCAAAACATTTATATTTCTTTTGTTTAAATTCTATCCATCAGGGCTGGAGAGAAGAGCCCTGGCTGCTCTTCCAGAGAACTCAGATGTAGTTTCCAGCACCCATATAGTGGCTCATAACCGTCTGTAGTTTCTGGGGACCTAATGCTTTCCTGATAGGGTATGCATTTAATGCACAGACATACATGGCAGGCAAAACATCCAAACACATTTTAAAAATTAGGTGATAGTCCACTACCAGTAAAGTGGGTGTGACAACTCTGCCTACCACCTTCTTTTTTGAGACAGGTGTCTCAGTGAACATGGGTTGTCAAATGGGTGGCACTGCCTGGCCAGCAGACCTCAGGAAATCTTCTGATCTCTTCCTCCTGGGACTGAGATTACAGGAGCAAGGGATCCAACTGGGGTCCCCACGCTTGCATAGCCAGAACATTACTGATTGTGCCACCCCCCACCTCCCATCAGCAATTCTTCTACTATTGCCTTATTCTGACAGTGGCATCTTCCCTGAATGAGTGAGGGCGAGTTTGCAGGACCTGACCTGCAAGCATGCCTTAGTTCCAGCTGCTGCAACTTGCAGTCTTGGAGACAGAGGGAAAAGACAGTTCTGCAACTTGATGCAGACCCTGACAGGTCTACTGGAGACACTAGGCAATCTCTTGGAAGTTTCCAGAGACTTTCTCCTGACACCTATCCAATGCCTGGGGCTTTAGCCACCAAGTTCTGAAGATTTCCTGAAAGGCTGGGAACGGCTGGGGAGTCCACGCAGTACAGGGGACTCTCTCAGTGGACTCTGCCCCCCACCCCCATCTCTCAGTTCATTCAACATCCTGGTCTCTTGGACTCTCCACTGGCACTTTTCTGTCCATTGTTCACAAAATGAATCAAGCTATGACATAGGGCTTGAATTGAACCTAAAATTGTATGACTCTAAGGGTCTCCGTCCAAGCTTTTCCCAAAAGATTTTTCTCCAAGGGAAAAAGAAAACAAAACATCCAAATCTCAAACATTTTTCAGTCTCTATTATCCCACGCCTCTCTGTACCCCTTGAGACACAATTTTCAATAGTAAACGGGGCTGAAGTTTGAGGGCACGGCCCGGAGAGTTGTTTAATTTCTACCACTACAGACAAACTGGGATTCTTTCAGGCAGCTTTCCCCTCAGGCCAGCCCGCTGCTTTACGGGGCCAAACCACGGAAGGAATAAATGAATGCAAAAAATTTGCCTCAGAGCGGTGAACACTAAGATTTCTTCTACAGATACAAATTCCCAAGCAAACCTAGCCCAAAGACAATCTAAATGAAGACCGGCTTTATTGGTTTCTTAAGGGCTGGCTGCCTGGTTTTCTTGAAGATCTGAATCTGTTTACTCGGGGCGAGGAGGTGATGGTGGGGGTGTGTTACTGACAGGACAGTTTTAGAAAAATCAATGCAAGCCCCAGGAACAAGGATCTGTTTGCGCTCCTCCTGTCATTCCACAAATACTCAGCGTGCACCCACTGTGCTGAGGCACTGTATGGGTGTGCTGCTGTGGGAGACAGAAGGACAATATGGCTGGGCAGGTAGCCTTCACCTAGGAAGGGCGGACAAAGCACATGTTCCAAGTGGTAAATGTGCTTGAGAGTTGGAGTGGGTGTGAGATTTGGGGCAGACTCTGAATCTAGGTGGTGACTCACATAGAGGAGGGCTCTATGCTAGACTCAATGTACTTTTTTCTTTGTTGTTGCTTTTTTGGGGTGGGGGGCATGTGTACATGCACACATGTGCACGCGTGTATATCTGTGCTCAGAGGGCAAGGACACCCTTGGCGATTGGTAGTTGGGATTTGTCTACTTTGTTTTCTGAGATGAGGTCTCTCACTAAACTTGGGGCTCATAGATTAGGCCAGGCAGACTGACCAGGAGATTTCGGGGACCCACCCTTTCCCACCTCCCCATTGCTGGGATTACAAGCATGTGTTAGGACGCCTGCCTTTTGCTAAACATAGATTCTGGGGCTCAAACTCAGGTCTTCATCTATAGAGCATGACAACACTTTATATATAGGTTGAGCTGTCTCCCAGCCTTAGACACAACACTAATAAGTCATATTTTGTAGTTAAAAAAGATGGGTCCATGGTTAAAAAGCACGGACTGCTCTTCCAGAGGACCCAGGTTCAAATCCCAGCACCCACATGGCAGCTCACAACTTCTGTACCACCAAGATCTGACACTGCCACAAAGACATCTATGCAGGCAAGACATCGATACTCATATAATAAATAAATTATTTTTTTTTTAAAAAAACTAACCAACTGGCGCTGGCCTCAGAGGTCAAGATGGTTGCCTGTTGGGGAAGGAAGGCACAGAGGCAGGACCATCACTGGTGTCTGTAAGGCTGGAGAGAGGATGTACACACAGTTATGACCTGAGACAAGAAGCTATTGTAGGCAGTTACTCCCAGCCTAGCAAACAAACCTTCATATGACAAGAAAAGGTGAGGCCCAGATTTTTCACTTGCACGGGAGATGGTGGCAGTGAGCCTGGTCCAACAGCATCCTCAGTCTCTCCTAGGCCAGCTTCCATCCTGCGTCTCCTCAGGTCTCCTGTGCAGCACAGATGCTCTTTGGGAGGGCAGTGCCAAGAGGGGCCAAAGTAGGGGGCTTCCAGGGGGGAATGGACTCCTAACGTGAGGCCCTGTTCCTTAGGTGCAGGGTGATGCTGCATCCAGGGAGGGATTCAGATGGACTGTGGGGATTCAGATTCACACTGTACCGTGCGGTCCCTATTAGGAAGGTGACAGCAGCTGATCTGTATCCCAGGTAACGAGTACATCAGCATGCTCTGCGCTCAGTCCACCCTCCACCCAGTGGGCTCAGTAACATTGCTACTCCTATTACCTCACATGGGAAACTGAGATTACAGAAATTTTAATTTATCCAAGGCCACACAGCTAGATATGGGAGAGCCAAGATTTTAAATGTTAGACGCTACATGCTGTGGCCTAAAAATACTCAGAGGAAAATCATTTCCCAATCCTGAATCATGGAAAACTTGGGAGTGGGAAGGAAATGAAGCTCATTACGTTGAACTCAGGATGGCTGGCAGGTCACAGCAGGGAAGGGATCCAGGGTCCGGCCTGCTTGCAAGTCCCTGTGGGGGCAGAAGGGTGCCCTACATAGCTCAGGGCACAGCAGCACCCATGCCCTGGATCTGAGCTCCCGCGAGGAATATACAAGCTCGGTGGGGTGTCGGGGCAGCTCAGTAGCCTTGTGGCTCTCTGTGAGCTAGGATGGTGACCTTATGCTGGATGAGGACTTGGAGACTTCCTATAGTTGCTACTTCGGATTCTTTCTTCAGATTTTGTGAGTGATGGGTGGCTTGGGATGTGGAAGCCTGGGACCTGGCTGCTGTGCACCTCTGTGCTGTTTCCCAATAGCAGACAGAGTGTCACCTGGTCACCAACAGTCCATGGTGGTCCAGGGTCCCCATTCCCTGCTACTGGGGTGGCCAGAAAAGGCCTTTAACGGTTAGGAAGGAGGTTTTTAAAAACATCTTTCACTCTTGTTTGCTTTGGCAAGTGGGAGGAGACAGGGTTTTGCTATGTAGTCCTGGTTGGTCTAGAACTTGCTATGTAGACCAGGCTGTTCTTTCTTTCTCTCTCTCTCTCTCTCTCTCTCTCTCTCTCTCTCTCTCTCTCTCTCTCTCTCTCTCTCTCTCTCTCTCTCTCTCTCTCTCTCTCTCGATTTCTTTTCTTCTTCTTTGTTTTTTTAAAATATTTATTTATTTATTCTGTATACAATATTCTGTCTGTGTGTATGCCTGCAGCCAGAAGAGGGCACCAGACCCCATTACAGATGGTTGTGAGCCACCATGTGATTGCTGGGAATTGAACTCAGGACCTTTGGAAGGGCAGGCAATGCTCTTAACCTCTGAGCCATCTCTCCAGCCCCCTGGTTTTTTGTTTCCGAGAGAGGGTTTCTCTGCATAACAAAGAGTCCTGGCTGTCCTGGAACTCTTTTTGTAGACCAGGCTAACCTCAAATTTACCAAGATCCACCTCCAAAGTGCTGGGATTAAAGGTGTGTGCCATTACTCCCTGGCTTTTTTTTTCCCTCCCCCCCTCTCCCTCCCGTTCTTTCTGATGATTTTTTTGAGACAGGGTTTCTCTGTGTAGCCCTGGCTGTCCTAGAACTTGCTTTGTAGACCAGGCTGGACTCTAGCTCACTGAGATCCGCCAGCCTTGTGCTGGGATTAAAGCCATGCGCCACCACCTTTAGAAAGATGTATTTATGTGTGTGCACCTACATGGGGCGGGGGCAGAAGTCAACTTCAGGTGTCTCAGGCACTGTTCATCTTGGGTTTCTTTGCTTTCCTTTTTTCCAAAGATTTATTTATTCTATGTGTGTGTGTTTGCTGCATGCATGCATGCAAACGCCTACAGGAGCCGGACGAAGGCACTATATCCCAGGAACTGGAGCCACATATGTTGTGAGCTGCCTGATATGGGTGCTAGGGACAGAACCAGGGCACTTTGAGCCATCTCTCTGGTCCCCCAGCTTATTCTTTGTTTTTGTTTAAAGGCAGGTCTCATTTGGATGAGGCTCACCTAGCAGGCTAGACTGGCTGGCAGTGAGCTGCAGGGATGCACCTGTCTCCCCTTCCCTAATGCTGAAATTATGAGGACACAGCACAGCAGGCCCTGTGTATGTTATTAGGTGAGCGTGGTACAAATGCACGCATGTGCGGGCCATGCTTGTGGAAGCCAGGACACCAGGCTCAAGCACTCTGTGCTTTCTTCCTTTGAGAAAGGGTCTATCATCTCACCGATCCTATTCTTAGGCTGTCAGCCAGCAAGCTTCAGCAATCCTGTCGTCTACCCATCCCTCAGGCCCAATGATCCACACCCAACTTGGTGCTGGGATTTGAAGTGGGGTCCTCTCCAGACTCTACCCAGATTTTCAGCATATGCTCTGAGAGTTGAAGTCAGGGCCTCCTAACTACACAGCCAAGGCTTGAACCTACAGAGCTAGTGACTCATGCTAAAATTTACTTCTTAAATGTCCTCAGCAAAGGCACAACAGCTTTGAGTAAGTGCACAACTATCCCGTGTACAGCTCGATGGATTCTTAAGACGCAGACATTATGGAGGCACAGGCTTGTTTGACTGTTAATTGCAGGAGATGTGAGCACACTCTCCTGGTAAAGCTGACCCTGCCGGCACCCGCCCCCAACACACACAGGCTGCTATTAGCTGTTAGTGTCCAGCAGCAGCGCTTTCCCTTAGGTACGCATTCCCAGGTCTCCAGGCAGCTGCGCAAACCTGACCAAACAGGTTTGGGGGTTTTTCATTGAACATTCTCTCCCCTGGCCCCTCTAATTCCTCCGTGCAACCACCCCTCTAAGCTTCCTCTGTGGTGCGGACTGGCCATGGGGTTCTCCCGGTTTTAGCAGCCTACTCAGGTTCCTTTAAGAGGCTAGGGACAGCCAAGGTAGAAGGGACCCAGGACGTTAACCTTTGGGAGTCTTAGAGGAGACAGAGGAGAGGCGCTGGGCCCCTGAGCAACGGGGCAATACCAAAGCCAGAAACTGCCCGAACTGGTTACATTCCAGTAAGATTAACACAAGGCTGGGCCTGCTCCCTCGCCCACCCCTCCTCCCCTCCAGGCTCTGAATAGGATTTTTAACTATTTCCCTCCTACTTGGTGTCCAGCCCCACACACTGACAACGCTCCCTGCTGTTTGCACATTAACCTCCCATTTGCCAGGCAGCTTCTCAGAGGCTGCGGATTAACACCCACCAAGCCAGACAATGGTCCCCGGGCAGGGATGCTAGGGGCCCAGACAAAGGCTCCAGACATCAGACCCAGTCAATCACTATCCAGTGACCATTGGCAAAAGTGCAGGGGCTCCTTCAGGACTCCAGACAGGGTACACGAGATTCACTGCAAGTGGCTGGTGGCTAACTCCAGGCACCTGCCCTATGTAGAACTGGGGTGGGGAGCCTGGGGAGATGCTCCCAAACCCAGGCCTATAGCAACCCAGAAACCCGTCCCAGTCTAGCCTGGCCTAGGAGGGACCTAAAGCCTGGAAGCAGGAACAGCTTGGAACACTCAACCCAATCTGCTAGGCTGCTCCCAGGGTATTCCGCAGCAAGCAGAGGGCTCTGGCCCCTGCTCTAGGGCTCTTTGCAAAAGCAGCATGTAGACACGAAGATCAGTACCATTTTCTCCTCCCCTCCTAGGCAGGTGCACGCACATCCGTGAACCAGGAAAGGTGGCAGCATGTTGGCAGGGAAGGCCTGGCTGCTGGAGGTGAAGAACTGGCATGTGTCTGTCTGTACATCTCCTTAAGTGACTCTGTAGGGACTGTGTAGGCTAGGTGAGTCACATGCTCGCACCGTCAGCTGAGGAGCTTGTTTCGTGTCAGGGTGTGGGCAGACAGGTCTAGAGTGGGGAATACCTTGTAGTGGAAGTCTGACAAGCTACCGTGTATGACACCTCGAGACAGAGTGAGCCTCTGGTCCCTCCCTCAGCAGCGGGCTGGCTCTGGTTTCCACCTGCTGGAGAAAGGCACCTTGTATGTCATCCAGTTCTGTCTGAAGACACCTTTGTCATTTGTGGACATCCGACCATCCTGACCTCCCATGCTAGTCCAGGACACTCGTGAGGGAACCTCAAGGCCCCTACTTCTGTTTTTCCACATAAACCTCTGCCTCCCAGTCTAGGCCTAGGAAGCTTTTACCAAAAAAGTTTTGTTTTGTTTTTAAATTTATTTATTTATTCTTTTCTGAGCCATGTAGTCCCAGAGCTGAGGCCAGATGGTAGGAGTAGGGAGCGGAGTCAGGGCAGGCTGCTGAGACAGACTTCTGGGCAGAGGGTGGAAGTAGAGGCCCCAGTGCAAGCAGAAACCAGATCTCCTGCCCTAGGGCAGTTAGTATGCAAGGAACTTAAGGACAATTAAAAAGCAACAACCATAATTAATATGGTTTACACAGGCAAAACTCATTAAGTGTGGGTTGGGGTGCTCCATTTACCTTGGCCTGGCAAACTCTTCCTTTAGAGACAGTGAACATTAATTGTAACGAGACTCCAGGGGAGCATTTATTTCCTGAGGAACAAACATTGAGCCCTCTGATGAAGGGCAGAGGACTCCTAACCTAAAATGGGTACACAGAGGGCTTCACCCAGGGAGCCAATTGCTAGTCTGGCAAAACTCAGATGCCAAAACCTTGCCAGTAATCCTAGCACTCAGGAGGCAGAGACAGGCAGATCTCTGAGAGTTTGAGGCCAGCCTGGTCTACATAAAGATTGAGTTCCAGGTCAGCCAGGGCTATACAGTGTGCAGTGAGGGACTGTTTTGAAAACAAACCAAAAGAGCACTAAAAAAAAGGAGAAGAGACAAAGACAGACGAAACCAAACCCTTGCCCCTTGAGCTAAAGACACCTAACTTGCTGGTAGAATTCCCGCCTCGCATGTACAAGGTCCTGGCCCCATACCCAGTGCTACCAAACAACGACAAGAGATTCCTAAACTAGCCAGCCCATTCATACTGACATTCGCCTCAAGTGTGAATGAACCAGACACTGCTGCCAGGGCCTGGCACATGGTTAAGGCAATCACTACTTCATCCTGGCTGCAGGGGACATTTGAGTAGGGCTTGTGGCTTGAATGGCAGCAAGTCTGCAGGTGCCATCCTAAATCAAGTTCTGCCTGGCTGCCCATGCCCAGAGGGGATTCCTGCTCTTCCACCTGCTCCAGGCCATGAGCAAGGTGATGGGAGCTCCTAAATGCTGCACCACCCCGAAGACCCCAGGGCTCCACTCAATTTTCTGTTCACAGTGAGTCACAGGTGACAGTAGAGGACAGGCTGACTCTTGGCTCTACTCTTCTTTAATTCCTTTGATCTGAAGCTTCCCTCGGCTCTCATACATTACAGTGACTTAGCACAGGGCTGCTAAGATGGCCCAGTGAGCTCCAGCGCTTGCCACCAAACCTGACAGCCTGAGCCCTATGGCCAGGCCCCACATGGTGAAGGAGAAAACCGACTCCCATAAGTTGTCCTCTGACCTCCACATGCATGCCATGGAAGGCTCCCTCCTCACTGTCCAAATCTGTCTGTCTATCTGTGTAGCTCAGAGTGCTGGACTAGAATATAGTGGGTGCAGGGTCTATCCCCAGAACTGTATACGTGCACTGGGCTGAGACACACCTGTAAGCCAGCACTCAACAGTGTGAGACCAGCCTGAGCTACAGAGGACCTTGTCCTCACCCCCAAAGTTGCCATCATCTCGTTTAGATTGTGGCACAGTTTAACCAAGTCAACAGTGAGCAAGCAGAGGGCTTAGACTGGACAAGCTCTTACACTGGTGGGAAGGGTGTGGTTCTGAAGTGGGGGAGCTGGGGGGTGAAGGGAAGGTGTGCTAATCTAATGTCCTGGCTCCTTTGAGGTCCAAGGCCAGCTGCTCTCCCGTTGTGACACTGCCTTTCTCAGCCTTCAGAACAGTTTGAGCACGCATCTCGTTGCTTAGTTTATGCACAAGGTTGGTCTTTCTCATTGTCACTTTCTGCAAAGCTCAGCCCAACGCTTGCAATTAGTTTTTAAAAAGAAATCAATATATGCTGTGTTGACCCTCCAGCGTAAGCCAGCCAGTTTAGGACAACGTAAGAATGCCACTGTGATCCAATGAACCAGGCCAGACCTCCTGCCCACAGCAAACAGGTTCCTTCCACATGTAGAACAATAGGAACAGCGTTTAGGTGAAACAGGACAGCACTCTGACCTGGTGCCAAACTCTCCATGATAACCGCTACCAGCATCTACTTTTGATTGACACCGTAAGCCAGAGGTCTGGCACACAACGAATAATTACAAACCAAGTAATCTAGTGGGGTTTCCCATCTTCAGAGACACGAACACCCAACATTTCCACTCAGCGAGACACACAAGCGCTGAATGTATTGTTCGGCGTCTCCCTGTCCACATATCTGGCCTTATTTTACAGATATGGGTCACTGAGTCAGGGACCACTCTCTTCCAGGATGAGACATACTTTGTTTGGAGTGACAAGAGTCTAATTTTAGGCCTTCTGAGACAGTGCAGTGGTCTTAGCCTTACGCCTACAGCAGGCAACGCGAGTCACGTGCTCAGCATTTCTGGGCTTCGAAATCATAAAGCGCTTCTGTTTCCTTGAGAGGCCGGCCACTCAGCCTGGCAGTTGCAGCCTGCCCTTGGCGCGCGCGAGGATGGGTCAGCTTTTAGGAGGTTTCCTAAGATGGTCAAATCGGGGTTGGGTTCCCAGCGCAGGGATGGGCTGGTGGTGAGAACTGACGGAAGCTGCAGTTACATGGATGACACTCTTTACCTAAAGACATTTCTAGATTCTTCTTTGGAGCTGGGCTCTAGAGAGCATTTGCTCCACCACCTACACAGCTTTTGTGTGCAGCTTTTTCCTCCCCCTGTTCGCCTCTATTCTGCTATTCTCTCTTGGGAGCCAGGGAATTTTTGCAGGGTCTATTGAGGGGTCACATTGAGTTTGCATCAGGAGGTGACAGTAGTGCTTGCTCATTTCGTGCAGTTATCACAACTAGAGTGTAGGTCCCTGCTGCTGCCAGGGCTAGGGTTAAGGAGCAGGGACCCTCAGATGAAAACAACCAGGAATGCAGAGTCGCCAGCCGGTGCGGGTAAGGAGGGAAGAGGGCCAATCCATGAGCTTTGCACATGTGTGGATGCATCCCTCAGATCCTTTTCTGTGGACCCAGCTCCTTCTGGGTCTCTTCATCTCTACCTCTGCTCTCCTCACATACACCCGGCATGTGATGCCCCCGAAAGAGAAACAGTCTGAAGGTGAGTGAGGACGGCCTGCTGGTCTACGGCGCAAGTGGAAGGAAGCTGCTAATTGTGTTGTTCTGGACCAGACTTGGGACTCAGACTTGCAGGAGTGACCCCAGAGAAGCAGTATCTGATAGAAAGCTTTTAGCTGAACTTCATGTAGGTCATATTCCACTGGTGGCACTTCTCAGCACTGAGAAAGTAAAAGTAGCAGGCTGAGCCCAGAGACATAAGCTCTGACCTGACTGCCAGATCCGTGGTCCCTCTCCCTGATGGCGGCCAGCAGCTAGAAGAGGCTTTTTGGGTAATTAACATGTATTAAGCACCTACAGTTTGCACATCTCCTGTGCCCATTAAAAAGCAGAAGGCTTTTATTCCTCCCTGACAAGGTTCTCTTTGTGCACAGTGGAAATGAGGACTGATTATCATCCAGACACAATAAAATCCGGATACAGGTCGTTAAACAGGGCAATGACCTACCCACTTGGTAGGCTGACCTGTGCTTGCTTATCCCAAAACATTATTCGGACAGCAAGATAAATCAGTTAATTTTTCTTTCCACTCCCAAGTCATTACATTGGTTAGGGAGGAAAAGAAAGAAAAATAACGTGCAAACATCCTCGGTAGAAATCAGGACCCTGCTCCTGCCATGTGCTTTACTCCCGGGTTGGTTTCTCTCTGACCCCCTGGTGCTCTGGGCTATGGGGTCCAGCATTTGGCCACTAACAAACTGCTCTTTTAGAACCCAGCTGTTAATTACTTCTGTAACACCCCTTTTGCTCAGTCCGCACACTAAGCAATCCCCCACAGACCTTAGTTCCTCCTTTTCTTTACTGAAGTCGTTTCCCAAATATGTCATTCAGCGCTCTTCAGGGGGTGGGGGGAGACTGGCCAGAGCCACACAAGCAAACATGAAACGATGCAGCAGGAAGCGAGCACCACTGAGCTACGTATATTTAATACGTTGTCACTGATTTCTTTTTAAAAGGGCCAAATTATCGATTGTTGTATGTGGTGGGGGAGAAAGCTTGGGTGTGGGAGCCGACTACTAACTTGAAGTAGGTGTCACAAATGTCTTCCCATGGCGGTTACTGACATTTTCCCAAACTCAGCTCTCAGCCACATTATGGCAGCAGTTGGAAAGCAACCACAACAGGAGCGTTTCCAACAAGGAAACTGGCAAACAGTAATCAAGCCATTCTCTTCCACCCTAAGAGCCGTGGTAAAGCCCACGCCAGAGCCTCGCAGCTTGTGGTTCTATCATTAGTAAGATATGCTTACTGGCCGTACAGCCTAATGGTTAGACCTCAGACCCCAGAAGCTCATAACTTCTTATTTATCTCATGCACATGTGTGTGTGAGGGTGACTGAGGAGGTCCAAAGGGAGCATCAGAGCTCCTGGATCTAACTGGAGTTGCAGGCAATTGTGAGCAGCCCAGTGTAGATGCTAGGAACCGAACTTGAGTCCTCTGGAAGGTCCACAAGTGTTTTTAACTGCTAAGCTATCTCTCCAGCTCCAGAGTTCATCCTTTCTACAAAACACAAATGAGTGAACACCATGAACAGTGGCTCTCTGCGCTTACTGCCCAGGTCTGTCTTCACATCTGCAAACCCACGTAATCTTTCAGACACAGCTGGACATGGAAGTGTTATCTTCAAAGATACAGAAACAGGTGTGTGTGGGGGACCCCTCATGGTCATAACTGGGAACTGATGTTTGCAGATGCAGAACCAAGCCTGAACCCCCAACAGTCTAAGGATTTCTACCTCACAAAGGAATAGAAACTCAAGTTCAAACCTCATGAGCAAGTGAATTTTGTAGCAGAAAGGGTCTCGGGGTGACAAAAGTTATTTGGATTCTGAGGATAGCTCAACAGACAAGAAAAGCAGCTGAAGGCCGGCCAGTGGTGGCACACGCCGATCTCTGAGTCCAAGGCCAGCCTGGTCTATATAGTGAGTTCCGGGACAGTCGGGGTTATATAGAGACCCTGTCTGAAAAAACGAAAAGCAGCTGCAGGGAGGTGAGGCCAGATGGAGTCTCACCTCTCTCAACAGAAAATGAGTCCTTTGCACTCTGGGTGGGGTCCCCGGGTGGGGTCCCGGGGTGGGGGACACTTCTTTCACAAGGTCACAGCAAGTACAGGAAAGAATCACTGGGGAGGTGGCTCAGATGAATCCTAGTGCCAAACAAATAGAGACTTATCAGGGGTGGGGTGGGGTAACCTTGGAGAGGTGGGGATGACCTCAGTGGTATGGGGGAGGGGAACCTTAATGGGGTGGAGAAACAGTGGCAGAAATCCCTGAGCTCACTGGCCAGTAGTCTAGCTCTGGGTCCAGGGAGAAACCCTGTCTCTAGAGGGGAGGGGGGAGGGGAAGGGCGACTGTGAAAGACAAGGGACATAGACCTTTAGTGTCCCCTGGCAAGTACACCCACAAACATGTGTACACGTCTCTGAGAAACCTTTAGTGTCCATCCTTCAGGGACACAGTCTATAAGAGTGAGTAACAAAGGTTTTCATCTCTTATTTCTGCTTCACGGGTAGAAACAGCCATATCCCGCCAGCAGTCAGACACCAGGCCGGGCCCTCCCTTCTGATACTTAAGAAGGAGTTGAATTCACTTCCCCTTTCCCTACTTCCTTTGGATTTGCTTCTGCGGGGAATGAATCAAGTCAGTCAACAAGTATTTATGTAGCGCCCACATATCGCAGAGGCGGGTAAGGGGAGCCAGGGGATGCTGGAAGAAGCCCAGGCCAGCTCTCACTCGAGACGGTTAAAGGAAATGTCTGTCCTCAGGCCAGGTCTGAACAGGGGCTGCAAAGAGCCGACAGCCACCCTGGGTGGGTTTATTCTGGACCAACCACTCATTTCTGGCTGAGCTGCCTCTGTTATCGGAAAGGCCAGCGTGGGCGGATCAGCCATGTCTGTGCACATTTTTGGAGAACGGCAAACACAACACTAGCGATCTTGGTAGCTGGAAGAATGGGGGTTGGGGGCTGGCTGGTATCCTCCTCTCCCGATCCCCAAAGTGTGTGTGTGTTGGGGGGTGTCCCAGCAACAATCAAAATCAGCTAAACAAATGTTGTCAGATGCTCACTGCTTTCTTCTCTGCAGATGTAAATGCTCCGCAGCTGGCTGGGAGAGGCTAGGAAAATCTGGGGTCCATGGAAACAGCCTCTGCAGGTCCTGGTCCTCTCTTAGAAACTGGGTTACCTGGCTTTACAGCCTGCTGCTCACAGCGGGGGCCATCAACCAGGGACCCAGGTTCAATTCTCAGCACCTGCAGGGCAGCTCACAAACACTGTAACTCTAGTCCCAGGAAATCTGACATCCTTCTGTCCTCTGAGGGCACCAGGCACGCACATAGTAAGTGCACAGACAGACACACTCAGTTGAAACACCACCCCACAAACGAACAAACAAACTGGGGAAGCGTAGAGTCTGGAGGTCCAGTCTACAACCCCGTGAACAACTTCCCATTGCAGTCAAGCATTATGAAGCAAGCTTCCAGATAACCAAGATGTGTCACCGTTAACCAAAGAGGTTTCCTGAGGTCACATTTGGGATACACCTGCCTTGCCCATCACTGGAAGGAAGTGAACAGACTCGCTATATCTTTTGTTCGCAAGATGATTTATAAATGCATCACAGTCCTGTGAATATAAGGAACTGGAAGGACCTGGTCAGCACACTTTGTTGTCTTTGGTTTTCAAACTGTTTTGTTTTGTTTGAGATAGGGTCTTACTAGATAGCCATGGCTATCCTGGAACTTCCTAAGTAGACCAGGCTGGCCTTGAATTTAAGAGAGTTCTACCTGCCTCTGCTGGGATTAAAGAGATGCTTGGTTTTTAGAGACAGGCTTTCATATAGCCCAGGCTGATCTCGAACCCCTGATCCTCTTCCATTCTCAAGTACTGGGATCACAGGTTTACGCCACCACACTGGTGGGTTACATGCCTTTGACCTCAGAAAGCTTTTTTTTTCAAGTGTGAGCGTATGAGTGTGCACTCCCGCCCCAGTGCACGTGGAGGCCAGAGGACAAACTTGTGGAGCCAGTTCTTCCTCAGGTCACCATGCTCGCTTAGCAGGCCTCTTCATCTGCTGAGCGGTCTCTCCGGCCTGGAGCTAACAGAACCAAATACCGCTTGCCACAAAGCACCCTTTCACGTCTACCCTACGGACTGGAGATTTCCTAAAGTCCCAAGGGATGTTTGAAGAACCTGCATGTTTACAGTTAGGATTTCAGCATCTGGGGAAGTCACCGCAAACCCCCCACATATAAATATGGTGATTTTAATAACAAATAACACATTTGGAGATTGGGATAAGTGTGCTGGCAGAGGGAGCCACTGAAGATGTTAATTTGCATGTTCACAAAGGAATCGAATCCAGCTGCAGCATTCATGCCCAACTCTGTGGGGCCACAGGACACATGGACAAGCTCACCATGGGCATGCTCTACATTTAAAGCTTATTTTTAAACCCTTAAAATTCTGGCAAAAACCCTCAAATTCTACTGCTGGAAGAATGGATTTGATTGTTCTGTGAATCCCAAAACAGTGTGAATAGAAAAAGTCCATGTAGATTTTGAAAATTAAATAATAATGTTTAAATCAATTTGAAACAAAGTTTCTCAAAATACTCACCTGGGGGCAGGACCCCCCCCCCCAGTTGGAAGAGATTTCAGCTTAGAAGACTCAAGCATAGCTGCCTGATTTCCTAGACTTGTTTCAGTATTTAAAGTAAAATGTGAAAATTGTGTAAGACTCAAAAAGGAAGATACCCCTAAATGATATATGGTAAATGATACATATCTATAATCTAAACATGGGAAGGCTGAGGCAGGAGGACAGAAAGTTCAAGGCTGAGGCAGGAGGACAGAAAGTTCAAGGGTAACCCATGGTCAATAGTGAGACTCTGCTCAAAAAAACAAAACAAGGCCTGGGGAGGAGCATGCATCAAAAAGGGGCAGAGACAGACAGATCTCTGTGCGTTCAAGGCCAGTCTGGTCTATATAATGAGACAACACTTCAGAAAACAAGACGTAGCTCCCTGGTCAAAGCACTGGCTGTGTCTGCAGAGGACCCAGGTTCAAGCCCCAGCACCTCCATGATAGCTTACAACTGTCTATAACTCCTGCTCCAGTGTCTCTGTGGCACTGGGAAATTCTCAAACTTCTGAGATGACCTTGTATGAGCAGCTGTGCTGGTGTGCGGGTGTGCGGGTGTGAATGGTAACAAAGGCATCTTAACCATAACAGGCTGTGGACTAGTTAGGATATTTTGTTATCCTGGTAAGCTGGAATTCTGTTCTACTTCCTTTTCTGATAGCCAGCGGAGGAAAGAGTTCCTTTGGTCTATACTTCCAGGTCACAGTCGATCCCTGAAGGAAAACAGGGCAGGAATCTGAAGCAGAAATCACAGAGGAAGGCTGCATGCTGGCTTGCTCTCCCTGGCTCTCTTAGGCTCATGCCTGGCAAGTTTGCTTATACAGCCCAGGGCCTTCTATTGAGGAAACGGCTCTGTGCATGGTGGGCTGGGTCCTTCTACGTCTATTAAGACAGTCAAGACTGAAATTACCTGGCGTGAGTGAGAAGGAAACACGGAACATGCAACAAACACGCTTAGGAATTTACTTTGGGGGTGTGTGCAGGTGTACAGGCCTGGTGAAGGTCAGTGGAGAGAGAGAGAGAGAGAGAGAGAGAGAGAGAGAGAGAGAGAGAGAGAGAGAGAGAGAGAGAGAGAGAGAGACCAGTGCATGTGCACAGGGGATGACATGGCTGCGTCATGCACAGATGACGGAGCTCATTGCATGCGTGCAAGGGCTCACGCAGCTGCATCATACATAGATGATGCAACCATGCTGTGCGTGGGTCATGGGGGGCCCTTTAAGATTCCCAGAGCCATTAGGCACTTCACACATGCATGGCCCTGGAACCGGGAAGTGTCAGCCATGTTGTGTGGCAGAATCATTACAAAGACAATGCCCACAGCCAACCCGCCCCAGACCAAGCTGATAGAGATGATTACTCGTGATAACTTGGACAGTTCTCCATCAACATGGATGGAGTCTGCTGAGCCACTTACGAAATAAATACTTGCTTGACATTTCTGAAGACAGAAGGGGCCTCTGGTATGGGTACTCAGTAGGGGAATTTAATAAGACACGCTAATAATATGATGGCTTCTTTCAGTTTAGAAGGAAATAGCCACCAAACCCTCCAGCTGGAATAGAATGTGTTTGTTAGTAACCACCTTCTACCAAGTAAGATGTTAGCTAACCCCTTGAGAGGGCTCCATGTATCATAATGACCAGACAGCATGACTTCATGACATAAGGGGAACTGTTTCATGAGTTACATGCTTGGGAGCCCTGAGGATTGTAGTTCTGCCACTGGTCCTTGGCTCACGTATTAGTAATAAATGCCAGGGTACTGATGTGGGATTCCCCTCCATATGCTGTGAATACCACTGGTTAATAAAGAAGCTGTTTGGGGCCTGTGATAGGGTAGAGCAGAGCTAGGTGGGTGGGTTGATGGGGCGCTGAACTAAACTGAATGCTGGGAGAAAGAAGGCGGAGTCAGTGAGAAGCCATGTAGTCCCATGGGAGACAGATGAAGAAACTTTACCTGGTAAGCCACAGCCTTGTGGCAATAAACAGATTAATGGGGATGAGTTAATTTAAGTTACGAGTTAGCCAGATATACGCTTAAGCTATTGGTCAGACAGTATTGCAAATAATATGACTTCTGTGTGATTATTTTTGGGGCTGAGAAGCAAGAAACAAACAAGTGGCTTCTTACTACAGGGTACCCTTATCAAAGAGACTATACTCTACCTCAGCCTTCAACAGCTAGATGAGGAAGTCAGGAGACTTCAGGTCTACTTGACAGAGTGGCTACACCAGTTCCACTCCTAATAGTCTTACAACTATGTGCCGATCTAATGAGACCGTGGGTGTGAGTCCTATGTGTGTCCGTCTGGACTATGTGGGTAAGGCTGTGTGTGCTGGGTCTGGGCCGTCAAAGATGGCGTGTACTTGTCTCCCTAGCCCTCCAATGAGCTTGCCTGTATTATTTATTTATTTGTTTGATTTTGAGGAAGGTTCACATTACATAGCTCTAGCTGGCCGGAAACTCCCTATGTAGAACAGGCTGGACTCAAACTCTGCCTGTGTCTGCCTCTGCCTTCTGAGAGCTGGGATTACAGGTGAAAGCCACCATGGCCAGATCTTGCTTTTTTTTTACAGTTTAACACGTTAGAATCTACAACACAAACGACTCTGTTCCGATCTAAGTGAGTTTTTCTCTGAAGGCAGCTAAAGTCTGCTCTAAGCCTGAAAGCTTAGGAAAGACTGGAAGCTGAGGCACTTCACCCCCATCCCAGCACTGTCTCATGTTGAGATATCCATGTTAGTTTCCTCCTGGCGCAGGACTAGGTCACTGGGGATGTTGCCACATCTGGAGGCCAGATGCATGCTACCACTGGTAGCAATAAATAACAGTGTGGCATTAAGTCCACCGTGTGTGCCATGCTATCAGAAGCCATACTATAGTCAGCAGAAACAGCAGATTGCCCCATACCACTTCAAGGCCAATGTTGTATGTACTGCCGGGGACAGAGAAAGGGCCTTTAGCTGATGGCTTTCCATTTGACCACACCCCTTCAGGAGATGGTAGTTCATTGGCCCATTTTAAAGAGACCCTTGGGTCTGATGCTGTAACCTGAAATTTACCATATTGTCCTTGTCCAGTCTTCTCATTTGCACTGCAGCCTGCCTGAAGCCTGTTTATTCAGGGTACACCCTTCCCCCAAATGGAAGAGTGGATGGTGGATGCCTGGCATAGAAACTCGGACCTCAGTCCTTGGCTCTCAGAAAAGCAGCTCCTAGGGCCTGTGTCCCTATACCAGTGAAGCAGCAGAGCCAGCCATCCAGCCCCCCATGGGAACCTGAACCAGTGACTACACTGGGCTCTCTAGATTGGGTTTCGAGTGTTTTGGGACACTAAGGTGTGCTTGGAACTTTGAAGAGCAGCCATCAGTGCCTGGCATGTGTCTCTGCTCCCAGCTCTATCGGGACGCTAAGTTCATCTTTGTGGACAGCAATGACCTCCTTTGCCGCAACACTGTCCTAACTGAAGTTCCCTTCTGCTGTGTCTGACTCCAGTTCTTTCTCCTTTCTCATGTATTTCTCCTGGAATCCCCCGAGTCCAGTCCCAATCGCAGGCTGCATTCTCAGCGCCCGTCAGCTGTTCCCACTCTTTCTCCCAGCAACAGAGAAGAGTGCAGCGCCCACCATACCTTTTCTCTTCTCTCATTCCCGGGAGAGCTGCTACTCCGGGTTCACAACTTCCTGATGGCTCTTTCCTGACTTCTGCACCCAATCAGCAGCCTCACCGGATGTCCCCAAATCTCAGCCGCTCATGACCATTTCCTCGGCACCTTGATCCTTCCCTACTTCCAGCAAAGGCTCCTCCTTCCTTCCTGTTGCTCAGGCAGCATTCCTGTTTCTTCTTTCTCTTGCTCCCAAAGTTTATCTTCCCACAGGTCCTGTAGCTCTCTCCCTTCAAAACAGATCCACGACGTGACCTTTCCCACACCATTCTACTCTACACATTCCCGTTTCTACAACACCGTGACCTTTTTTTTTCTGATTGCACTTTCTGCAGCGCCACCACCAACCTGCCTGGCATGAGCTCACTCAGGACCTTTCTACTTTTCCGGGAGTGCCATCCAGCCATGGTCTTGTTCCCTTTCATCTTTACTGAAAATCACTTTCAACAAGGCCTTTAATAAAAGCCCATTAAATTAAATTAATGAACAGACGAATTGAGGCTTTTCCCTGAACCCTCACTGGTGACTTGGACCCCACAATTTACAAGGTTTGCTATGAGTTCTATTTTGGGGGGGGGGAAGCATCTCCCACCTCTAGGGGGCGCCATTCACACTGTGGTCCCTGGTCAATCCCTGTATCTCAATGCTCACCTAACAAGTGTGCAGAAGCACACACAACATAAAATAAGTATCTGCCTCCTTAGGAAGCTCCGTGTGTGTAAACAGCAATACAACATGTACTTAGGGACTCGATGTGTGTGGCAGCAGTGCTTCAGCTTTCACCCAGAACCCACATCTTGCCTTTCGACCCCCACCCCCACCCCATGCCGTGGGTTTGCCTCTGACCAGGTAACTTCCTTCTCTCCCGCTCTAGCGGACCAGACTCTTCCCTCCCCTTCCGGGTTCTCTTACGCTATTCACAACACCGAGTACTCTGAGAATTACGTGCACAGTTTTACCAGGCAGAGCCGCTGGACACAGCCCCAGCTCCTGAGACTTATACAGAGGTGTCATCTGAGGTTCTTCATGGGTAAGATGCCAAAGTGACCATTTAGCAACTTCAAACAAGGCCTGGGAGCCCTGGCCACCTTCCCAAACCCTTCCCACCACCCATCTACAAGCTGTAGTAGCCAGGTCTTTCCGACAGCCTTCGGGTTGTCTGTTACACGCACCAGGTGTATTTTAAGCACTTAAGATTCTAAATGGCTATAATAACACCTATCCATAGGTTCTTTTCTATGTACATGTGCAGTACCAGGGACCGGACCCAGGGCCATGTGCTCTCTGGGCATGAGTTCTACCACTGAACTATATACACTTCAAGACCAGATTCAGGTTTCTTCTATCTATCTATCTATCTATCTATCTATCTATCTATCTATCTATCTATCTATCTATCTATCTATCTATTATCTACCTATCTATCATCTGTCTGTCTATCTATCTATCATCTATCTATCTATCTATCATCTATCTATCTATCTATCTATCTATCTATCTATCTATCTATCTATCTATCTCTATCATCTATCTATCATCTATCTATCAATCTATCTATCTATCATCTATCTATCTATCTATCTATCATCTATCTATCATCTATCTATCATCTATCTATCTATCATCTATCATCTATCTATCTATCTATCTATCTATCATCTATCTATCTATCTATCTATCTATCTATCTATCTATCTATCATCTATCTGGGGGATGACGGGGTCACTCTATCTATCTATCTATCTGGGGGATGACAGGGTCACTCTATCTATCTATCTGGGGGGGTGACAGGGGTCACTCTATCTATCTATCTATCTGGGGGATGACGGGGTCACTCTATCTATCTATCTATCTATCTGGGGGAAGACGGGGTCACTCTATCTATCATCTATCTGGGGGATGACGGGGTCACTCTATCTATCTATCTGGGGGGATGACGGGGTCACTCTATCTATCTATCTGGGGGATGACGGGGTCACTCTATCTATCTATCTATCTGGGGGTGACAGGGTCACTGTGTAGACCATGCTGGGTTTGAACTTGCAGTAAATCCTCCTGCTTCTGCCTCCCACGTGCTGGGATTCCAAACATGTGCCACCACGCCCAGTTCTACAATTAACATTTAAGGCTGAGGATAACGATTATTTATAAATGGGGGTTGGGCAAGGGAATAACAAGGACTGAATTAACACTACCTTGGAATGCGAGCAGAGTGAGAAGAGCCTTGGCCGTGGGCAAACTAGCAGTTACTCACTGCTGACACCTTCTCTGGCATTGGGAGCACCGAGGTCTGTAGATGGGTGGGAGGCCCCACGATGACAGAACTGTAATCTAAATGAGGAAAGGCAGGAAAAACATGCCCTTTCGTTTAAGTCCTTTGAAATTGCAGACCGTGAGGAAAGTCTGACGTAAAACTGCCTCATCTAACAACAGGGAGGCAGAAATGAGGGGAGACGAGGTCTCCAGTGGCCGGGGAGGGGGTGGGACACATGGGACTTCTTGACGGAGACAGGGAATGAAGTTTGTAAAGAGGAGAAAGGGAACACCTCGTCCGTTGCAGGTCTTGAAGCAATCTGCTACAAATACCTTCTCCCAGGAGTGGAGGGAGGACCTAACAGCTTCTGACAGCTCAGAGAGGTTGAGGGAGAGGTGCAGAGAAAGAATGCACAGTGGTGGTGCATCCACTGCCACCAGGGCCAAGAATGCACAGTGGTGGTGCATCCACTGCCACCAGGGCCAAGAATGCACAGTGGTGGTGCATCCACTGCCACCAGGGCCAAGAATGCACAGTGGTGGTGCATCCACTGCCACCAGGGCCAAGAATGCACAGTGGTGGTGCATCCACTGCCACCAGGGCCAAGAATGCACAGTGGTGGTGCATCCACTGCCACCAGGGCCAAGTGTGGAGAGGAAGGCTAGCTGACAGAGCCTAGACCGCTGTATATGGGATCACCCTTGCTGTTATTCGGGGTATCCCACATACGAAGTGTGTGTGTGTGTGTGTGTGTGTGTGTGCACGCACGCACGCGCACATATGTGTGTTACACATGTGTCTGGGTGTGCACACCACACATCTGGTGATCTACCAGATTTCACCTGCCTCAGTTCTCCAAAGCTGGTGCTACAGGCTCATGTGGTCATGTCTGGTTTTTAAGTGGGTGCTGGGAATTGGAACTCAGTGTTTTTGCCCAAGGGCCATCTCTCCATCTTCAGAAGGGGTTGAATTCCTAAGCACAGGGTGACAACAAGGAGAAAAGAACAGACCCCAGACATCACCTGATGTGGAATCCATAGCCGGCCCCAGGAGAAGAGCAATGCCCAGGAGAAGCCAGCGGCCATGAGGTTCCCAGCCTCATGGTACAGGGAAGAACAATGCGATCATAAATGAAGAAATTATGAAGGTTGAGCAAGCCCTGCCGAGTGACATCAGTAACTGCTTCCCTTCTGGGGCCTCACAGGTAAATATGGCTCAATGTTAACTTGCGGCTCAGGTAGTAGAAGAAATTCCTGTCATCTTCTGTTTAAAAGTCTCCTAGACTTGGAGATGTTTTTGCGGAGGGAAGGGAGCAGGGTGGTTCTGAAAGGAATATTCACTGAGCAACAAGAACAGGCTATTCCCGGACTCATGTAGTTATTCGGGTCCTAAGAAAGTAGAAGTAACAGTGTCTTAACAGAATTTAGCTATAATACTAAAAATAAGTGGTGGCTACATTCAAATTATTATTATTTTAAAGTTTTAAACCAATAAACTAAAAATATACCTGGAGCCTAAATTCTCTTACACGAACAAGGACTGCATAAAAACACATCCAGTTCTCTGGCCCCAAGAGTGGCAGGAAGCCCCCACTCCCATCCCCGTTCCTTCCACTCCTTTCCTGTAGACTTCCATCTGTAAGTCAATCAGCAAACTCCTCTAGGGCTCCACCCTGGAGAAGGCCCTGGGCTGCACAAAGCATTCTAAGAGTCAGGCCAGGCAACAGACTTGTTCCAACTTTGTTTTCCGACACTGAGAAAAAAAGCCAAAAGTGCTAAGCTCCAAAAGACGTGCTCAGTAAAACAAATGTTGCAAAGGAAGACAAGCCTTTTAAAGGGTGACCTTGGGTGTGCCTTTCCCAATCAAGTTAAATGTCACCGCTCTGAGAACTGGTACATTCTGATTTCCTGATTTTGCAGAATTCCAAAGCTAGCAGAACAAATTCAAACCCTCCAGCTTCCTTCCTTTCTCCATTTCCTTAAAAACAAAAACAAAAGACACAGATTTCACATATCCATTAAGAGCCAACTTGCCCCAAAAGTATCACACTGGATTGTACTGTTGTTGTAGTTTAGGAAGAAAAATCTCTCCCTCCCTTCCCCTCTCCCCATGCTTGCAGATTCTATCTGATGCTAACAGGCGCTGAGCTGTGTACCACATGGCTTAGTCTATGGTCACTCTCTATCTAATGTGACTGCCAGCTGTCATAGTTGGGGGATGCTCCCCAGTCCCCTTGCTTGGGTCTCAGATGGCAACTATGAGACTCAGGAGGGAGACACTCACATCACACCTTGCTGACCCCCAGCTTCACCACCATACCTTCTGGAGTCTGATATAGGGGTTAATGCTGAAAGATCAGAGAAACAGCAGCCAGTCACTGGTTCTTACCTCTAAAGAACTGTCAGACCAAAGGGGCGATCCTGTCCCTACAAATTCTCAGACTGAATGCTCTATCCTGTCTCTCCAAGTCCTCAGACTGACTGCCATCTCTGCGAAACCTCGGACTGAATCCTGAGCTCCTTATATTCCTGTCTCCACTCAGCCACGTCACTTCCTGTCTCCGCCTCCCTGGTGCTGGGATCAAAGGTGTGAGCTACCATGGCTTGGCTTTGTTTATATTTTAGACTGACTTGATCTTGTGTAGCTCAGCGTGGTCTTGAACTCAAGACAGATTCTCCTGCCTCTGCCTCATTCAGCAAGTCCTACTAGTGTGTACTTAGAGAGACCTGAGTTTGGGTCCTTGGAACACAAATAGGTGGGCTGGCAGCTTTTGATGGGGAGGGCTCTGCGGGTGGAGCGTCACATATACACAGTTCACATTCGTTTGCTTTGTGGTGCTAGGTACCCACCCAGAGCCTCCCGAATGCTAGCCAAGCTCTACCACTGAGCTACCAGCCTCCGGCACTAAGAGACGTTTCAAAAGAATTATCTGACTGCCATGCAAAAAAGAGAAAGTAAAAAGCTGCTTTTGGTTTGCTTCTCTGCTGCTGTGATAGAAACACTGAGCAAAAGGGACTTAGGAAGGAAAGGGTAGGTCACATTCCGTCACTGAGAGAAGATGAGCCTGGGACTGACGCAGAGGCCATGGAGGAACTCCGCTTCCTGGCTTGCTCCCATGACATGACCAAGACCACCTGTCCATGAGGGCACTGGCCATTAATCAAGAGAATGTCCCACAGACATTCTTACAGGGCAGTCTAACGGAAATGGTCCTTAAATTGAAGTTACTTTGTCCCAAGCAACTTCAGTTTGTGTCAAATTGACTTAAACAAACCAGCAGAGTGGGCAGAGGTTGAACTCACAGGGTCCTTGTTTAGGGGGTTATATACCCTACTATCCTTTCTGGATTGTCAGGTTGAGGTCCCCTATGTGGTGCATGTGGTGGGCTCCTCCCAAATACTTGGGGAACCCCCTTTGGTCCCCATACTCTCTTTTCTCAGCTGCTGTGAGGTCCTCACCCTCTGATGCGGCCACAGAGAGACAGAGAGCATCCTCCTCTGGGCCCTCAGCACAGTGCAGACAGTTTCTTACCTGTATGCAAAGCTCCCCTGATTTGTTCCCCAGGAAGGTGCCACAGTACACTAGCACTACTATGGAAACAGTGGATTGGGCCAGGGCTTCCTCTCACCCACTCTGATTTTCTCACCGATCTTTCTAGATCAGCATTGGGCTTTAAAAATTTAACATGAGCTACAGGGATAAGTGAAATTTTCTCTACTAGCCCCATTCAAAAAGAACAGAAAAGCTCAACAAGAGAATCCTGAATGATGTGAGCCAACCAGGGATGGGTTCCAACTCCACGGGGCGCACCAGGGAAGATGCTGAGTCTGAGTCCCCACCCTGAGTGGCCACAGCCAGTGAGAGAAGACCTGGAGAGCAAGCATCCACACTCCCCTGGCTGCAGATACTGCTCTGATTTCGTATCCCCCCCCCACTTCCTCTCAAACCCCTCACAGGACACAAAGGGAGAGGGACAGGGGCAATTTATGTGTTGCCCTTTCTTCCACACTAGTTTGGGGCAGGATTTGTGTCTGAGTCTCTAAGCCCTCATTTGCTGCCCCATACTGGAACTCTCCTGGGAACACAGCTGGGACCTCACCATTACTTAGGTCTCTCCCTGAACTGAGATAGGCAACGAGACTCTTCCCTCCTGTTGACCCCAAAGGGCACGAGCTGTCCAGGGCGGAAGCATCTCTCATCTGGAATGCCATCACCTGCCCTGGCCTGCCTGCCTCATCTGCCCCGGTCAGGCCAAGCTCTTAGCATTTTTCATCCCTACCCCATCACCCGCACGTTGGCCAATATGTGTCCCAGGTATGTGAGAAATCTGGGAACCTGTGTGCTCTCCTTTGGGGCCCATGCCTCTGTCCCTCCCTGTGCAACCCTGTACCTCCATCTCTCCCTGTCCTTCCCCCACCTTGTCTCAGCATTATCTTTAACTTGTCCCCTGCCTTCCACTGTTTACACAGCTGCAGAATGAGGGGCTGTAGCTTTTCCCCTTCGAAAGCCTCTGGTTAAACATACGTGTATTTCCGGCTCCCCGCAACTCAGGCAGTGAAAATGCTAGCCGGGGACCCAACCTCCAGTAAATAGACCGTGCGCTGCTAATGGCGCTTTCTGGAGATGGAAAAGCATATTGAACCACTTACTGTGCATGACCCTATGGAGGAGGCTTGTGCAGACTTTCCTGTAGCCCAAGGAAGGGCTACACATGAAGCCTCTGTGAAACAAGTGACAAGAGAGAGTCACACCGCAGAGCTCACGGTCACCAGTTCCAGCCAGAAAGCACAGTTAGAATGGAGACATTCAATTGGAGCACCCTAGAATCAAAGGCACGTGCTGTGGGCACATGGATAGACATGAAAACTGCCCGGAAACTCCTGTAGCATTTGGGGTGTCTGCAGAACTACAGCATTTTCTAAATGATCATTTCTGGGACCACACCCCAGGGCAGATAGTTCTAGAAAGTACTACCTTAGCCAGAGCTGGTAGAGGCAGAATCACAGATTCATTCGAATTCTCTGAGATGAAAGAGTTAGCAAAAGAATCCAGGACCCTGCTCTAAGGTCTAAAGAACACGACATAGCACAGGTTGGTGCTTTGATGCCATGGCCGCCAAAGGGTTTTGGATTTGGCCATCTCAGTCACTCACTGCAAATGTCCCCGAAATCCCTCCTTTCTTTGTTGTCCCTGTCATTCTACAAACCCTTGAAAGCCATGAGACTAGAGGCACCTGATACTAAAAGCAAAACTGCCACACTCTCTTGCCTTTCTTCAAGGAGCTCCGCCTGGAGCCTTTGTGGTGCCCAAGAGCAAGACAAAGCAGGGAGTACACACAACGCAACCCTCACCGAAGGTCTCTCGTTTTCCATTTATAGAATTTATAAAAAGTTCTCTCTTGCTTTCTTTTTCAAAATAGGATTGAATTTATTCAAGAGTGGTCTTGAACTCAGTATAGCTAAGGATAATCTTGAACTTTTGGCCCTCCTGCCTCTACTTCCTGAATGTGGGGACTATAGAGTGTACCACCATACCTGATTAGGTGCTGAGGACAGAATCTAGGGGGCCATATATGCTGGGTAAATACCCTATCAATGGACCTGTGTTCCCAGTCCAAAACCTTTTGTATTTAAGACACTATTTCACCTGTCTTATTCACAGGGTGGCCCTAGCAGAGAAGCTCAAATCTTCCAGTTACCTTTGTTTTGAAAAATTCAGGGTTTTGAAGGGCATAAACATGCCTGTACTCTTGACACTGGGGAGGTTGAAGCAGGAGGATTCCTAAACAGTAAGTGTCAGCCCACTGGGACTTCCTAGCAAGACCCTGAGTCAAATAAAACAGACAATAAAAATGTATGGGTACTTAGGGATGCATGGACAGGGAGCAACCAGGACCCTGACCCAGGCCAGAGACCCAACCCCCACAGAAAACCTGGGAAGACACAACTCTCAGGACCCCGACCCAGGCCAGAGACCCCCCCTACAGATGACCTGGGAAGACACGACTCTCAGGACCCTGACCCAGGCCAGAGACCCCCCAACAGAAGACCTGAGAAGACATGATTCTAAAATCAAGACTGTGTTGGGGGCCCATGATAAACACATGACCCACATCAAAGAATGGAGTCAGGAAAACTCTGCTTGTTCGAGCATGGTGCTACAGGGAACACAGGGCCACATGCTCACCCTTAGGCATGGGACCTGAGCTAATTACGCCCCCCAGGCTGCTAAAGTCATCTTGCCCTGGCTATACAGTTGCTAGGCAGCCATGTTTTGTTGATGTCATCTCCAAAGGATGCATGACTAACACCTGGGCTGGTGGAGCACACCACAGGTAGAAGGCCTAGCAGCCTCTTGGTCACTAAAGAGAGGAAGCATTGCCCATGGCCACATCACAGGAAGAGAACCCTCTTCCTTCTTGCAAGGTCCCTTTGTCACCCAGAGGATGATGATAACTAACTTATCACTTGGTTGACTTCTACCTGGTAGGACAAAGAAAAGAAAGGCCTGGGAGGGAGGGGCAGAATCTATAATCAGAATAAACTTTTGGGGGGGGGGGCTTTGGGTTAATGTTGGTGTGTTATTTCTACTTAGTATGTACCTAGGCTTAAACTAAAGGCAAACGAGATCTCTGACAGCCATGTCCTTGCCTTCTCTCTCCATCCAACAGGCACCAGTGGTTAACAGTATGGTGGCAACAAGTGGGTCAAAGGTCAGCCCCTCAGCCAGGGCTGGTTTCCATGGAGATGAGTCCTATTCAGGGAGCACACAGAGCCTCTTCACAGCCACTTACACACAATTGAGCTATTACTGGGAGCCCAGGAGAGCTGTGTCTGGACCACAGTGCACTAGACAGGGCAGGGTTTAATGGAGCTGATTAAATGGTAGTCAGGGAATTACCCAGAGCAGGATTTAGGAATACCCTTCAGAAACAAGTTAAATCCCCAGCCTCAGCCCCATTCCACACTCCCGTACACACACAGACACACACCTCCCCTGAATAGGGTTTCCACAACCAATGTCGTCTGGGCAGGACAATGCCAGTGTCTACACACGGCTGCTTCTCTCAGCTTTCTTCTCAAACGCCTGAGGCCTAGCGGACAAGCTCAGTCTGAGATCCAGAACCTTGGCTGTGCCACCTTTAACATCTTTATCCCACCCTCAGTGCGTGGTGTTTGTTTATTACGCACTCGCCGCGCTAAGAGTCTGGTTACGCAGCCTTTAATCCCAGCACCTGGGGAGGCAGAGGCAGGACAGTCTCTACGAGTTCTACAACCTGGTCTACACAGCAAATTCCAGGACAGCCAGTGCTACAGAGAAACCCTATCTAGAAAAACAAAACAAAACAACAACAACAACAACAAAAAGTCTAGTTATGTAGCCCAGACTGGACTCAAACTACTGAGCTCCAAGGCTCTTGTTGCCTCTGTCTCCCAATTAGCTGGAACTACAGGCAGGACTACAGCTGGGACCATACCAGCTTACTATTATGATGATGATGATGATGATGATGATGATGATGAAGAAGAAGAAGAAGAAATCAGCTCAAGGCTAGGACAAAGCTGAGTTGATAGCGTGATTTCCCTAAATTCATAAATGAAACGTGATGGAGCAGGACTGTGTTCCCAGCACTTAAAAGGTGGACGTAGGAGGGTCAGGAAGTTCAAGGTTCCCATTGGCTACGGGGGACCAGCCTAGTCACATGAGACAGTCTCACAGAAAAAAATAATGTTCTAGTTCCATTCTGTTGCTGTGATAGCACATCCTAGAAAGGAGGGGGGAGGGAGGGGGAGAGAAGAGGGAGGGAGGGAGAGGCAAGTAACCTAAGGGGGAAAGGAATTTAATTCAGCTTACAATTCTAGGATACAGTCCACCATTATGGAAAAATCAAGACAGGAGCTTCACATAGCTAGCAACATGACAGGCACAGCCAAGGACTGAAAGAAACAAATACATGCACTTGCTTGCTTGCACCTTAGGAATGGTGCCACCCACAGTGGGTTGGGTTGTCTCACATCAGTTAGTTAAGACAATCAAATCCTCACAGACATGCCCACAGGCCAACCCGATGTAGACAGTCCCTCATTGAGACTCTCTTCCCAGGTAATTCTGGGTTGTGTCAAGTTGACAGTTAAGGGGAACCATCACAGATAACAGTTCAAAGACTTACAAGTTAATGTGACGGATCTACTTCAGGCACAAGATAACTTCTGTGGACGGAAGATGTGGCTTCTTAAGGGAAGGGACACTTAGGTGTTTGCTTTGGGTTCGTGAAATGAAAAGGGTCCCCTCCGAGGATGTGTTGCGGTGTGGACTTTGCCGGGTTCTAGGTTCTCTCAACAGTCTCACAGCCTTTACATCAGAGGAAGGTGAAAAGCAAAATTACCAAGAAGGTGAGCTAACTTGTTAGAAGGGATCAATCCTCCCACAGAAAAACGAGCACGAGGGTGCAAACTAGAACAGTCTGAATCTCCCTCGACTGAATGGGTGGACAAACAGGCATGACTGAGCAGGGCGATGGTGATACACGCCTATGATCCCAGCACGCGGGAGGCAGAGACAGGTGGATCTCTGTGAGTTCGAGGCCAGCCTGGTCTACAGGAGGTAGTCCCACAACAGGCTGCAAAGCTACAGAGAAACCCTGTCTTGAAAAAAAAAATAACAAAAAACAAACAAAAAGCAAGCATGACTTCATCCAGACAGTGGAACTGAGGAATGAAGAACCGTGGCTCCAGGCAGACACATGGACAGATGTCAAACACATTTTCCTGAGTGGAGGAAGTAAGGCTCCCAAGGCTACATGGATGTCATTCTGGGAAAGCCCAAATGATAGGAATAAAGGCCAGAAGAGTGCATGCCAGAATCTAAGGCTGGCTACAGAAGAACCAATGACTAGGAAAGGGATGGCCGGGAAATATTTGGGGATGAATGACATTGTTCTAAATCAGCGGTTGCCAACCTGCAATTCGCAGCCGCTTTAGGGGTCGTATATCAGATACTCTGTGTCTCAGATAGTTACATCATGATTCACAACAGTAGCCAAACTACAATCATGAAGTAGCAATGAAACGATTTTATGGTTGGGGGTTACCACAACATGAGGAAATGCTGACCGAAGTTTCTGTCCTGCCTGGTCCCAAAGTTGTTAAGTCCCAAAGAAATACACAGATGCCTATATTAATTATAAACTGATTGGTCTATTAGCATAGGCTTCTTATTAACTCCTGTAACTTAAATTAGCCAATAATTCTTGCCTGTGTTAGCCACGTGGCTTGGTACCTTTTTCAGCGAGGCAGTCACATTTTGCTTGCTCTGCGTCTGGCTTCCTCTCTGTAAAGGTGACAACTACAGACTGAAACTTTCCCCCAGAATTCTCTTCTTCTTATTGTCCCACCTCTACTTCCTGCCTGGCTACTGGCCAATCAGCATTTTACTAAACAAGTACAAGAAACAAATCTTGTCAAGGTAAAACCATTGTCTCAGCATTAGGAAGGCTGAGAAGCACTATTCTAAATGCTGACACTATTGTATAATTTGAAGCCAGCTGCAATGGTGCATGCCTTTAAATGCCATCTGGGATTAAATCACTTGGGAGACAGAGGCAGACAGATCTCTATGAATTCAAGGTCAGTTTGGTCTACACAGTGAGTTCTAGGCCAACCAGGGCTTCACAGTGAGAACCTGTCTCAAAACAAAACAAAACAAAACAGCAAAAAAAAACGACAACAACAACAAAAAACAAATAACTTCTGTATGATTTCATAAGACTCAAAAACTGAATCTTATGATATGTTTTGTGTGTGCATATGTTTGCACAGGGCTGTTTGAGGCCTTAGGTAAACTTCAGGTGCTGCCCAGCTTGTTTTTAACACAGGGTTTTTCACTGGTTTGACACCAGGTCTGGATTAAAGACAAAACAAAGTAAAAAGCAAACTGGGCTCCGGGGATCGAATTCTAGTGCTCACGGTGTCATGGCGAGCATTTTACTGATATCTTCGTAGTCTCTATGATTCATTTTTAAAACGCATCGACTTGAGTTCTTCAAAGAGCATGAAGGAAAAGGAGCTGAGTCTTTGGCCTGGGGTAAGACGTCTGCATTCGGCCCCAAGTTACAGCTGCCACCCCGTGAGCCAAGTGCACCGCTTTTAGCTCTAGACTGCTCTCTTCAGCCAGGCAAAGGTAAAAAGGAGTATTAAAAACGAAAAGAATGAGGTGCTGATGTACTGATGGCTGCAACCATTCAGCCGAATGTCTGCAAGGCTGGGTAGAAGACGTCAGGACCTACAGGCTGGAGGCTTTCTGCTAAGTGTGCTATAGGAAGACACTCCTCAATGAGAAATAGAAAATAGCAGAATAGACGGGCTTGCTGAAGAAGCCGGACAGCTTGTGGTTTAATTCCTGGAACCCACAGGGATTGTAGAGGAGTACAACCAATTCGACAAAATTGCTCTCTGACTTCCACATTGGTGCTGTGCTACACTCCTCTAACTATGCACTATGCACACACGTACACAATAATAATAAATTTAAAAGGGGAGGAATAGCAGAAAAGAGAATGTGAAAGTAGTACTTTGGGATGTCAAGGGTTAACACCCCGGTGTTGGACTGTAGAGAGCCAAGGAGACACACGGAGGGGTCCACACGGCCTTCCCAAGAGCTCTCAATCTTATCATGAAGAGATAGCACAGATGGCCATTCTCACCAGGAGACTCGTGTCCCCACTGTGCGCAGCATTCGGGAGAACATCAAAGTAAAGAAAGTGTACAGTCAGCATTTGATGAGCAAGAAACCCAAGAAGGCTGAAACTCGTAAAAAGTTGGGCTAAAGAGAAATGGAGAATAAATACATGGGAAGATTTATACAGACTGATCGTGTAGGCTGAGTATCACGAAAGAGTTCTGTAAGTTTTCAAACAGCTTTGGAGGCTGCAGACAAGCAGCTCTCTGTCTGAGCACCTGTTGGGACGCCTGAGGCCCTGGCTTCATACTCAGTACAACACAGCAAACAACAAACAAGTAAACAAATATGGCTGATGGGCTGGGTCTCGGTTTGCTTTCTATTGCCACGATAATGACCATGACCAAAAGCAACGTGGAAAGGAAAGGGTTTATCTGGTTTACAGGTTATAGTCCACCCCTGAGGGAAGCCAGGGTAAGAACACACTCCATGAACCTGGAGGCAGGAACTGAAGCAGAGGCCGTGGAGGAACTCGGCTAACTGTTTTGGGTTTGTTATTTATGACTTGCTCAGGACCACCTGCCTAAGGGTGGCAATGTCCATAGTGAAATGGGTTGTCCCATATCAATCATTAGTCAAGAAAATGCCCCACAGAATAGCCCACAGGCCAGCCTGATGGAGTCACTTTCTCAACTGAGGTTCTTTCTCAGTTGACTCCAGCTTGTGTCAGGTTGAGGGAAAAAAAAAACTTACCCAGCACAGGATGGCGCTGTCCATCCAGTCTGATAACCAGAGAGATCCACTCCCAGAAAACCCATGGCGGAAGGAAAGAACTGACTCTCACAACTAGTCCTCTGAATGCCATGTTTGGGTCAACGCATGTGCACATGTGTGCACGCGCACTAAACAAACAAACAAAAAACCCAGAAGCACACCCTAATAAATAAATGAATACACAGCCTCCTCCAAATGCAGAACCTAAATAGAGAAAAGAATTAATGGCTGAGCCCAACTCTCCAAGCAGCCCACTGACGGTGGGAGGGACTGACTGCTAACAAAATTCCGGGACCATAACGACGACTAAGATTCTGCGCATTGGCACAGGAGATCTACTTACTAAATATAAACCCAATAGCACAGACACTGAGAGAAACAATATAATGATGATGATGATGATGATGATGATGATGATGATGATGATGATGATGATGATAATGACCTTTTGAAACTGAGAAGCTTCTGTAATTAAAGGACACGGTCAACAAGACAAAACGGCAGCCTACAGAATGGAAAAAGATCTTCACCAACCCCACATCAGAAAGAAGGCTGATCTTCAAAATATACAAAGACCTCAAGAAATTGGTCATCAAAAGAACACATGATCCAGTTTAAAAAAATGGGGTACAGACCTAAACAGAGAACTCTCAACAGAGGAATCTAAAATGACTAAAAGACACTTAAGGAAATGTTCAACATCCTTAGTCATCAGAGAAATACAAATCAAAACAACTCTGAGATTCCATCTTACACCTGTAAGAATGGCCAAGATCAAAAACACTGATGACAACTTATGCTGGAGAGGTTGTGGGGTAAAGGGATCACTTCTGCATTGCTGGTGTGGGTGCAAGCTGGTACAGCCCCTTTGGAAGACAGTGTGGTGATTTCTCAGAAAATTAGGAAACAACCTTCCTCAAGACCCAGCAATACCACTTTGGGGTATATATCCAAAGGATGCTCAATCGTGCCACAAGGACATGTGCTCAACTATGTTCACAGCAGCATTGTTTGTCATAGCCAGAACCTGGAAACAACCTAAATGCCCTTTGACCGAAGAATGGATAAGGAAAATGTGGTACATTTACAAAGCAGAAAAACACAATGACATCTTGATTTACGGGCAAATGGATGGATCTAGAAAACATCATATTGAGTGAGGTAGCCCAGACCGAGAAAGAAGAATATCACATGTACTCACTCATAAGCGGCTTTTAGACAATAAAGCAAAGAAAACCAGCCTACAAATCACAATCCCAGAGAACCTAGACAACAATGAGGACCCTAAGAGAGACATACATAGATCTGATCTACATGAGATGTTGAAAAATATAAGATCTCCTGAGTAAATTGGGAGCATGGGAGAATGTAGAAGAGGAGGGGAGAGGAGAAAGATATATAGCTCAATTAAAATATATATACATACATACATATATATACATACATATATATGTGTGTGTGTGTGTGATGGGTGTTTTGGCACACATCTTTAATCCCAGAAGCAGAAGCAGGCAGCCAGGTATCTGCGAGTTAAGGCCAGTCAGGGCTGTATAGTGAGACCCTTTCAAGAAACAGAAAGAAAGAATGAATGAATGAACGAGCAGGTTGTTGAAAAGATGAAAAGACTCATCAATGTGATAGTCATAATTGCTGGCCCACATACAATGGCAGAAACTAGTCTCAACATTTTATTTCCTAGCATTAGCTCTCTGAATTTGAACTGAAAACAAAAACAAAAACAAACAAACAGGTGAGGGTTACTATGGGTCCCAGTTTATGGATAAAGAAACTGGGGTACAAGAAAGTTCTTCTCTCGACTAGAGTCCATACATCTAACCCCTACACTTCTCTGGGAAAATGAGATAAAACCATTAGGGTGAAGGTGAACAGAGGTGAACTGTAGTGCACAGCTTTCTCCACTGTTTAGGGTGGCAGAAGAATGGATGGAAGGAGAATGTGGCTGAATTGGCAGCAACATGCATAAACAGAAACATCAGGAGAGTTAACGCAACAATAGGAGCGCCCCAACAAGCAGGCAGCTTCAATGGCTGATGTTTTCCATGATGCCCGGGGATCACACAGGTCTGGAACACACCATTCCTCATAGTTGAGCAGAATTAGGCTCCAGATATTCAAAAGTGCGTCCAGAGACCCTTTCTGAAGAGTGGAAGGACTATCACACCGATGAGGGGGAACTCAGTATGCCCTGCGCTGCTGGCACTGCAGGTGTCCAAGCAGACTCCAGACAACAAATTGTTGGACCAGATAACCCTGAGATCTCAGTTCAAGATTAATTACTCTCAGATGCAACAGCTGTTTCTCAGACCTCCTGGAAGGACACGTGAGTGAGAAGCCCAGTTCTAGCTGAAAGAAAAAATGCCAACAAGGTGCTTGGAGACACAAAAGACATGCTTGGAGTCACTGTGCTCCCACCCCATTCCCAGGAAAACAGACTTCCCTTGCAGGGTGTCCCTGCTGGCTAGTTCAGCAGCCTCTCCAGTCTGCAAGATTCCTGCAGATGTTTCAAAGGATTCCATGTACCCTGTAACATTTCCGGGAACATTTATACGCACTTTCTCCCACAATACAGCATCAATCCTGGGAGACCAAAAGTCAAGAGATCTACCCAAGTGGAGGCTGAGTATTTGGAAAGACATGTGTTCCTTCATGAAAGATGGAACAGCAATTAAAAGGTGATATACAACTTTCCCCTCAGGCTACCTTCCCCTCCCCCCCCCGCCCCAGGCTAAGCTGTATGCAGAAGAGAAATAGACACTTGAACCTTTTAGTTTTATTTTACTTTAAAATAATCAGACTGGCTGTTCCTAGCAAAGGGTTGACCACAAAAACAGTGCAATGTGGGGCTAAAGGGGAAACAGGTTTCCCACAGCTGTCCTGGAAACAGACAGCCTCACCCAGCCCCTTGCAAAGAAATCTGGCCATATGACCAAGCTTTAAAATATCCCTAGTTATACATTTGAAGAGCCCAAGCATGGGAAGTCATCTAGGGTAACAATTCTTAAAAAAAAAAAAAAAAAAAAACCAAAAAAACTCTAACTTCCCTCAAATGAACATGCCTACTTTCCTCGCTTTCTCTTCCAGTAGCTACGGAAGATCAACTCTTCCTTCTATGTGTCCCCATTTCCCCACACTAGAGTGAAAACTCCCAGGCTTTACATTAATTTGCAACATGGAGCTACACATAAATGCTTGAGTCCATGTTCTACATTTTTCTTTCTGCCCTCCCAGGTACTTGTTTCTATTCATTAGTTTTTGAGAGATGGTCTTGCTATGTGGTCCAGGCTGGTGACTGGAACTCACTAGAGCCAGGCTGGACTTGAACTCAAGAGAGACTCTTGTCTGTTCCTCCAGTGTTTGGGATTATAGGAATGTCCTAGATCAGGAATTCATGGACACTTTACAAACCCTCCTCAGGGTTCTTCAAAAAATATTCCTCAATTCCTTTCTTTTTAACTCATTTATTATTCTTGTTCTTGGGGTGGGGGCACACAGAGCTGATGTGTAGAAGTCAGAGGACAGCTTTATGAACCTGGGTCCTCTCCTTCCTCCTTCACAGTGTTCCCCAGATTTCACTTGAGTCATTAAGATTACAAAATAGGTGTTTAACCTGCTGAGCCATCATGGCGGCCCAAGAAGAACAGAGTGTGTGTGTGTGTGTGTGTGTGTAAGACAACACACTGATCTCAGAGCCTGGCCCTGCAGTCTCTTTCTGGGTCCGGCTCAAAGAGTCCCCATCTGCAATGGACTTGACTCTTACTCTCACAAGATGCTCCAGGCCCACAGGCCTAGAACCTTATCATTTCTGCATCTTAGTTCCTCAGACACCGCCAGAGTGCCGGGAGCTGCTCAGTCATTATTTGTAGAGTGAAAAACAAATATCAGAATAACACACACACACACACACACACACACACACACATTTTTAAATAAAAAGTCAAATATTTACTTGGAATCTGTCCATAAAGACAGATTCACAGACGGCAAAGCACATATGTAACAGGTAAGAGCTAGGTGTGGCGGCCCATGCTGAGAATCCCAGAGCTACAGAGGATCTGGAGTTGGAGATCAGCCTGGACTATACATACCTCATGGCAAATGCCAACTCACAAACAAAGGATGGAAAATAAACCCAGTGGCGTATGACTAAATGGCCAATGGCTTATGACGAAGGGGCTGAAACGAAGACCAAAGGTGAGCTTTTACTACAACCGAGTTTATAGTATTTAAAGGACTGTCTTTTACTCTGCGATGGCATTTTTGTTATTGTTATTACAATTGTTTGGGAGTGAAATTATAGAGATAGTAAGGGTGAGTCCCTTCTTGGAAGACCCTTCTGTGTGTAAGAGAGGCCCATAAATTAGCTTACTGTAAAGGTGTTTACCACCTGAACTTCATCCTCAGGACACACAAGAGGAAGGAGAGAACTGTCTCCTACAAATGGTCCTCTGCACTCTGCATGCACGCGCACGCACACATACAGATGCGTGCACGCGCACCCACAAATACAGATGCGAGCACACAAAGGGTTTTTTTTTAAGACCCTGTTAAGCTCTCACCTCAACCCACAGTGGAGGACAGGAGCAAGCAGTCTAGACTGATAGAAAACTGGGTCACATCAGCACAGCCTGAGGCAGAAACTCTTCCTAAATCAAATCCTCCTAGAGCTAACAACACTTTCACTAAGCTGAGAAGACTGGCGGGGTAGAGGCTGCTGTCTGCAGCAGAGGGGATTTCTAGACAAGGCCAAAGATACAAGACCCTGTCTTCATTCTGTGTCCAGTGAGGATGCTTAGACAAGGTCACCAAGAAAGTGGCGAGAGCAGAGATGGCTCAGAGACTCAGTTCAGTTCCCAGCTCTGGGTCTGTGGGCACCTGAGCTTGCATACACACACACCCATACATAGATAGACATGCATACAAATAATTAAAAAAACATTTTCCCCTGAGTGGAGTCATATATTCATTCATTCATTCATTCATTCATTCATTCATTCATTCATTCATTTAAATGAACGGGTACCAGGGCACCAGTACTATGGTCTAGACTTAAAGCCCACAAACCACACTCTGTAGTGTTAGAGGACAGCAACAAAGAATGGACGGACCCTAGGACAAAGTGGCTAGCAAGGGACAGAAGAAAGGGGATCCAGAGAGCGGTAACTATAGAAGAGATTCCGTAGTTACAGGTTTCCCTCTCTTATACGTCTGCTAGGGACAGACACAGAGAGGGACAGCACAGCCTGCGGTTTAGACCCAGCTTGGAGGCTCGTGTTTTATGATAAGTGGGAAGTAGAATCTGGAGAACACATATGAGCAGCAGCACTGACCAGCATTCCTGAGATGACCATTCTTCCTAGGCCTCTGCAGCAGACAAAGCTAGGGAAAAAAGACCATTCCTCGTGTATATAAATATAATGTGTTTATATCCACCCTTTCGTTTTTCAGTTCAAGATTCTATTATCACTTTCAGACCTTCCTTCCAGCTTGAGAAATCCTTCTTTTTAGTAACACCAATGTAAATCACCCATTTACGCTACTCAAAATACATACAACAGCACGGAGTAATGCTTAATACCTCATCACCAATTCGGCTCATGAAAACACTTGAAGAGGACTGGGGGCGTCTTTTAATTCCTGTTCTCTATTCCACCAGGGATATACAAACTACTGTGTTTGAACAACTAGGTTTTGTATGGGTCACTGATTTGCAGCCTGACTCATTCCTTGGGAACTTCAGCTAAGCTGTGACATCCTGCCATCTCTTGGCTTGTCCCACACCCTAAAGCTCGGTACACACAAACCAGAGCAGAGATCAACCACGACAGACACTTGGGTTTGTGTTTGGTGCCTTGTGAAACAGCTCCCCAGCATGTGTGTTGGAGTGGGCAGAGGGGCTCTCCAGGTGTTTCCTCTATTGCTTTCTGACTTACACACCAAAGCAAGGTCTATCAGCTAAACCCAGAGAGCACCAGTTCAGTTCGTCAAGATAGCTAGCCTGTCCCGGACGCTCCCTGTCTATGCCTCCTGGGATAGGGGACTATGGATGGGCTCACTCAGCTTTTGTGGAGGTTCTGTACAGAGTCTGATTCTCATACCTGCACAGAAAGCACTCTTTCTACGGAGCCATCTCCCTTACCTCTAAACAAATGACTTATGAAAACAAAATTCTTTCTAGTTGGATTTTCCCCCCCTTGGTTTTTCAAGACAGGGTATTTCCTGTGTAGCCATCCTGAAACTTGCTCTGTAAACCAGTATGGCCTTGAACTCAGAGATCTGCCTGCCTCTGCCTCCTGAGTGCTGGGATTAAAAGTGTGCACCACCATGTCAGGTTCACACCTTTTTAAATGAGACGGGGTCTCTCCATGTGGCTCTGGCTGAACTGGAGCACACTATATAAACCAGGCTGATGTCAAACTCAAAGATCCATTTGTCTCTGCCTCTGGGGTGCATACCACATCTGGCCTATAAATATTTTTAAATGTAATTCTTTTAAATATTATTTTTAGGGCTGGTGAATGATACTTGCCTGGCAATTACACAGTCCTGAGTTTTATCCCCAGAATTCATGTCGAAATGCCAAGCATGGTATGTTAGTAACCCCAGCACTGGGGAGGCAGAAACAGGAGGATCCCTAGGGTTCGATGATCAGCCAGCCTCGACTAGTCAGTGAGCTCCAGGACAGAGTGAGCGGGTGACCTTGTCTCAAAGAGCGTGGATAGTATTCCTGAGGATGGCACCAGAGTTTGTCCTCTGGACTACACACACAGACACACACACACACACACACACACACACGCAGACACACACTCACTCACTCATTCACACATGCACATTACTTTTAGTTATAAAAACTAATGGAACAGCATTTTTGTATAAAATTATGTCCATTTCATTTCAAAATGCAGAGCAAATAACTAGCTGTGCTAATGTACTATTATCTAGACTAAAGACTTTCCTACCATCCCTTCAACTTCTTACCTCTTTCTCCTTCCTCCTTCCCTCCCTCTTTCTTTCCTAGAAGTAACATCGACTGGATACAGCTGAAGTACAGCTTTAGCTCTCCTTTCCCCCATACTGCCCAGACGTAATTACTGCCTCCAAGGTACTGTTTATCAGGCCTCTGCTTGTTTCTGTAATTACAAATGCATCACCCACATGGACTTCTCAACTTTTTACCCTGAACAACTCCAAATGTACAAGAACGTAGAACACTGTGAACTCTGACCTTCAACCAGTCTCACCATGATTGGCATGCCTGATTTATCTTCCATTCCCTGTCTGCCTCTACGTAGTCCCACACATATTTCTACCTTGCCTAAATCAACTGTAGATAGCATTGTTACTGAATACATCACCTTAGATACCAGCCTCCATCCCCTAAGCATGTGTGGTCTCCTGCAGGACTGACTGCCATTTGCATTTTGGGGGGAGTTTTGTTTGGAGTCGTGAATTGCACCTGGAACCTTGCACGGAATTCTGCACTGAGCTACACACTGAGACCAGGGTGAGGTGGGGTGTCCTGAGGTGTCTGTGAGCTGTGCCGTATTTTATACATCTTTTAACAATTCTTTCCAACCAACATTAAAACCCCAGCATTCATCTCTGCTAATGTGTGTAGACCTGGTTGATTCTGCATATGACTGCATGTGTGTAGTTATATTGATGACCACGATGTAAGCTTCAGCAGGCAACGCAACTAAACTCTTGTTCATGTCTGCTGTGTATAGGACTTGCTGGGACTAAGCTATACATATTTATTAGATGCTGCCAAAGCATTCTTTAAAGTAATGATCCTAATTGAAGCATCTTTTCTTAGTCGCTATCTTTGCAGACACCTGTATCATCTCAAGCTTTAATTTTTGATTGACTTTTTTCCTTTGCATTTGCATGGCCACCTTTCTTTTTTATCTTTTATCATTTTAATTTTAAATGTGCATGAGTGTTTTCTCTGCATGTATGTCTGTGTACCACATATGTGCCTGACCCCTGAAGAAGAAGGCACCAGAGTCCCTGAAACGGGAATTACAGAGGTTCTTAGCTGCTGTGTTGATGTGAGGAATTGAGCCTGGATCCTCTACGAGAGTAGTCTGTGCTCTGAACCACGGAACCATCTCTTGAGGTGTTTCTCCCTTTTAACAGAAACTCTCGCTGGAACATCTTACGTCACTGTGAAGACTCTTTATCAAAAGATGCCCTTTGGCATGGCCTCTTATGCTCCTCTTTGCATGAACTATTCTTTCTGAAGTGTGAAGTGATGTCTAATTCTGCCCTGTCAGACACTCCTCATAAGATGGTAAGGACTGGCTTTCTAGTATCTCCCCCTAAGTTTTAAGCTCTGGAGGCTGGGGATGGCACCATATCTCATTCTACTTACAACCACGGAAGGGGTACAGCAACTCTTACATGGATA
Source organism: Arvicola amphibius (assembly GCF_903992535.2). Lineage (NCBI taxonomy): Eukaryota > Metazoa > Chordata > Mammalia > Rodentia > Cricetidae > Arvicola > Arvicola amphibius. The sequence goes on along the minus strand of NC_052048.2, from coordinate 74,950,856 downwards.
GATGCACTCACGCATGCCAACTGTGGGTGCTAATGATGTTGAGCTAATCAATTTCACAACATACATGTATTCCATAAGCAAAACAAGGCATGGGACATGTCTGTGGGCTGGAATGCTTGCTTGTTCTTATGTTACTTTGCTTTCTGAGGCATAATGGAGAGGGTAAGATGTGCACCAAGCTAACTCACTGCTGGTTAACAGGGATTTGTTTGGACTCTATGGTTTCCGAAAACTCTAAGCACAGTGGGACATGGGATCCCCAGACGGCAAGGGGGATGTCAGATCTTCACGGGCAACGGAAATGGGCAAATTGCATTTTGCACAGTCACATAACTTCCCGACAGAAGTTGACTATTATTTCCATAGCAGTCAAGTCCTTTGGAGGGAGGAGGGGCTGGTGAAGGTTCCTGAAGCCAGGGTCCAGGCAAAGCTTGAACAGGTTGGGTGGACCAAGGCTAGCTTACTCTCTCAGAGCCTCCTTTCATCTCTTGAATAAAATCTGCATTCCCTTTCTGGGAGAAGGGCAGGTCTCCATTAACAGCCCTGAGTGTAGTGGATTCTGTGCCCTCAGAGCCAAGCTCCTCGAGGAAGCTGAACCCAGGCCAGCGTTAGTACAAGAAGAGAAAGAGGGATTGTCCCTCTTGCATAGCCCAACATCTCATTCTCTTCAAGGCCTCAAAACCCTAATTTGACCACAAAAACCTGGCCTCTGGTGTTTCTGTTATGAGTATCGGATTCCTTCGGCTGAACTTGGCTGTTCACTGCCTGAACAAATTACATTAACAATACAGAGAAATGTATACAGGGCCTTAAAAACACTGCTGAGCAGGGACCAAAACAAAGACGACTGTATCCTAGCAACAAACCTCATCATCCCCCTCCCCTCCAAGCAAGGCTGTGGGCTCTGCCAGGGATTGTAAGCCATTGAGCGCCTCTCTTCTCTGCAAACAATTAGGGACAGAGAAGTCACAATTACAGATGGGATTTACAGCCAAAGGGGCAATCTATAAATCACAGAGCTCCCACCCCCAGCCATTCCCGGCCAGATAATCAGAGCCAGATGTTCACCACAGCTGCTTCAACATGGGTACACTGTTGGCCAACCTGACCACACTCCTGCTCTGAGCCAAACAGTCCAGCCAAGTCAGAGGGGGCCTCTGCACCCTGGAGCCTGCCCAACTGTAGGAAAGGTTGGGGTGTGTGGGAACTGTTTGCTGGAGCAATCACGGAGGCACAGGCTCCCCTCCAGTGAGGACTTGTGGCTTGCAAGTTCCTGCAAACCTGGCACAACCAGTGATGCTGGTGACCATGGCAATCAGCAGCAGCCACATCTTTAGCATCTCTTGCTAGGGGCTCAATGGAGCCTTTTAAGGCATGGCTGTTGAATGTGCTTCAATTATTTGCCCAATTTGGAGTTGTGGAGATAAATCACTCGACAGAGTGTCTGTGTGCAAGCACGAGGACCTGAGTTCGGATCCCAAGCACACACACGTAAAAGCAAAACACGCTAGTGTGCATGTGGACTTCCAGCCCTAGGAAGGTGGAGACAGAAATCCATTGAAATCCATTGAAGAAGACGCCTGACACCAACCTTTGGCCTAGACACATACTGTGCATACATGCGCACAAATGAAATGAAAAATAAATGCTACTCGCTCAATTCATAGATGAAGAAAATTAATCTCAGAGACGCTGAGGGTTTTCTAGAATGTCTAAATGCTGGTAAGGGGCATGAGAGCAGCTCAAACTATGTGTGCTTGACTTTGCTACCCTGACTATCTCATTCAACAGTAGAAGAGTGGAGAGGCTTGGCAGGAATAGAGGGGTAGAGGGGTGGGCTTTGCAATAATAGAGGGTGTCTCTGGACTGTCAAAATGAGAAGAGACTTGTCATTGTTTTGTTTCCATAGATGACTGGGTTTTAACACTTTGCTGCATGTATTTGTTTGTTTAGCCTGAGTGGTATGCATTGGTCTGCACTGCTGTGATGTGCAGGTGGGGTCGGAGAACACAACTGGAGCAGCAGCATCTTTACCTGACGAGCCATCTTGCCGGTCTGGTGACTATGTTTGAAGTGTCCAGACTTAACCAAGCCAGAATTTTAGGACCTACGGCCATGGGAATGCAAATTCCAAGTTTGGTAATCACTAAATTTTTGAGGTGTGGCCAGAGATTTTTGTCCATAGATCTCTTTAATACAATTTTGTTCATTTAATTTCTAAAAATACAATACATAAAAATAAAATATATATATGTGTGTGTGTATATATATATATATATATATATATATATATATATATATATATATCTGTTGGGGCAGCTGGCCCAATCCCTGCGTTCAGGGGCGTGGCTGCCCCAGGGAAGTAGGATACCCTTAAATAGGATCGGGGCGCTGGAAGGAGCCCCGTTTTGCTCTGCCCCACGTACCTTCTGCTCCGCTGGACCCTTGGTTCTGTAAGTTCCCTTATTTCCCCTTGTATTAAAACTGATTAATTATAAAAGGACTATCGTGGTTATTCCCTAACCCCTACAACCGCTGGTACCGCCGGCATTTGCCGGTACATTTGGCGCCCAACGTGGGGCTAAATCCACTTAAAAACCTTACGTGGGACAAAATCCCGGGGACAGTAAGTCTGCTGCGGTCTGCTCGCTATTCACAGGCGGGCTAAACCGCCCTAATTCTAATTCAACTGATTGAGCCGGAGCTCACACTCTTCTTTATTATTTCCTGGTCTCCATACGGAGACAGCCCGTGGCCAAACGACGCAGTATCCTCTACTGCGCCTGGTCTGCTACACTGCCCCGCCCAGGAGCTGTTTGCCCGTGTGTGCCCAGACCACCTTGTGCTCTGCACCGCGGGACCAGACAAAACCGTGGCTCGCTCCGACCTGAGCCGGTTCACCCCTCCTTAGGCAACCTGGTGGTCCGCCGCTCCAGGGAGGTCACCATGGGGAGATGTTGGGGCAGCTGGCCCAATCCCTGCGTTCAGGGGCGTGGCTGCCCCAGGGAAGTAGGATACCCTTAAATAGGATCGGGGCGCCGGAAGGAGCCCCGTTTTGCTCTGCCCCGCGTACCTTCTGCTCTGCTGGACCCTTGGTTCTGTAAGTTCCCTTATTTCCCCTTGTATTAAAACTGATTAATTATAAAAGGACTATCGTGGTTATTCCCTAACCCCTACAACCGCCGGTACTGCCGGCATTTGCCGGTACGTTTGCCAGTACATATATCCCTTTAAATTTTAAGAGATGAGGCTCAGTGGGTAAATGCACATGTGATGGTTTAAAAGAAAATGGCCCCTAAATGGAGTAGCACTATTAGGAGGTGTGGCTATGTTGGAGGAAGTGTATCACTGTGGGTGCAGGTCTTGAGGTCTCTTTTGCTCAAGTTTCCCTCAGTGTGACTGTCAGTCGACTTTCTGTTGCCTCTGATTCATGATGTAGGACACTCAGCTACTCCAGCACATCTGCCTGCACGTCACCATGCTCCCTGCCATGATCAAAATGGACTGAACCTCTGAAATGATAAGTAAGCCACCCCAATTAAATGCTTTCTGTATTAAAGCTGCCATGGTCATGCTGTCTCGACAGCAATAAAAAAAAGCCTAACCAAGATACCGTACATGCTTGACAAACTGAGTTCTGGTCCTTTGAAGCCATGTAAAAGTCTGCCACAGCATCACAAACATCTAGAATCCCAGTGTGCAACCACAGGGAGATGGGAGGTGGAGGGAGGGCAGTGTGGAGAGTCTTGTGGGCGGGTAGCTAGCCTGTAACGCAGTGACAAGGAGACTGTCTCCGCTTTGATTTATTTTCGAGACAGGATTTCTCTATGTAACAGTCCTGCCTGTCCTGGAACCTGCTTTGCAGACCAGACCAGGCTGGCCTCGAACTTACAGAGATCTGCCTACCTCTGAATGCTGTCTTCTGACTCCTACATGTACATCAGTACACATATACATGAAGAAAAACATACCCCCATCTCTCCCCCGACCCCGTGAAACAAAGTCCACCTGTTTTTGCAGTAATAGGACTAATCCCGGGGTCTCATGTGTGCTAAGCAAGTACTCTGCCATATCCCCAGCTCTTTTTATTTTTAGTTCACTGTGTATCACAGGCAGACCTTGAACTTTCAATCTTCTTGCCTCTGCCTCCTGAACAGTTGGAATTATGGGCCTATGCCACCAGACCTGGCTTACAGACCCATACCTTAATTGTATAGTCTAGTCAACTTGTGTGCATATATATATATAAGCTAATATCAATACTACCAGATCAATATTCAGAACAATCTAGAGAGATTCGACAGCAGTTAAGTGTTCATGCTGCTCTCCCAGAGGACCTGAGTTCAGTTCCCAGGACCTACACTTGGTGAATGACAAGTGGGATCATTAATCTCAGCTCCAGGGACTTTGACCTCTGATGGTCTCCACACACACATGCTTGAACCCCATAATTAAAAACTGAATTTAAAAAAAAAGAAAGAAAGATATGGAACATTCTAGATACCATTTTGAAAGGTTCTTGCTTGTTTTTACCACAGTTGATGCTCCTCTGCCCTAAAGGCAACCACAGCTCTGACCTTCTTGGCATCATCAGTTTTGCTTGTTTTTGGTCATTTTTGTGTGTTCGAAATCTGTATCTTTCTCCAGGTTTTGGTTATTCTCAGGGTTAAACCAGGGCCCCCAGGTCTAAACCACCAGTAATGAAAACCTGAGATAACACGATTAGTCCTGCCTACCACCATCAGGTTTGTGAGAACACTCTACAACATCTGTGACTCCTCTTCAGGAGACCCCGTCCTCATGGCAGAGACCACCCCTTGCCTTTTAGTGGTGGAGAGGCCCTCTGTCATTTGTCTTCGAGCAATGCCCGGTAATGGAATCTGGTAGTAACAAGCTATGTTTGCCCCACTCGCCACCCATCATCCTGACAGCCACCGTGTCTCACTGCTCAGGAAGTGCAGCGGGGCATGGAAGATGTGCTTGGGCACTCAGAGGGAGGAGAAGGATTAATGGGGCCGGGATGCCTGGGCTCCCCCTGTGACAACACAGTTCAGGCTGCTGATGCGAAGCCCTCCCTGACTATCTTTCACGTCCTCCATGGCGCAGGGTCCTGAGGAACCCAGCCAGGAGTGGCGGAGGGTGAGGACATAGGGGTGAACATCCATTCTCCACACACAGACAGCCCCTTCTTTTGGAGATCTGGGCAGAATCGCCATCCACGATGTGTGTGGCAGGTTGGAGCTAGAAGACTCTTTGCTAGGGATGGCACAAACAGATTCCAAGCAAAGAGAACTTAATCCTGGGTGCTGGGAGAGGCGGGGTTTTCTTCTACCCTCCCTCTCGAGTACAGAGCCACCCACCTTTTGCGCCTGGCACCACCCCAGCTTCACTACCCAGCGTGGTTATTTTTAGCTGTGGTTAGCACCCATTTGTTGCCATGGCTGTTTAAAATTCTTCAGCTGTTGGCACAGTATGACATAGGACACTTCCAAAGGATGTAATGCTCCCAGCCGGAAGTGGCAAATCCTCAGGCTCTCAAACTCTCACTCAGGTATTTCCGGGTGACACATGACTACAGTGATCTTACATCCAAATAAAGCTGTGAGGCACGGGGTTCCTCCAAGGCTGTTTGGGGGTACTGCTTCTCCATCAGAGAGACAGCTGAAGAGGTGTCCTTTGGATGTGGAAACGGTACAAACAGTTATGAGGACTACTGGAAATTCAGGACTGAAGAGTAGCTCCTTCCAAAGCAGGGCAAGCTGGCACACACTTGTAATGCTAGCACCCACAAAATAAGACAAGAGCATTGCTAAGGCACAATGAAGCTCCAGGCTTAGGGAGAGTCCCTGTCTCAAAAGATAGGGTGGAGAGCAATTGAGGAAGGTATTCAGTGTCAACCTCTAACCTTCACATTGTATGTGCAACACGTGCATGTATGCATATCCCATATACCACACAAAAAGAAAGCTGTGTTTGTGTGTGTGTGTTAAACTTCTGAGACAGTCTTAGGTAGCTCAGGCTATCCTTGAACATGCTATATAGCTGAGACTAGCCTTGAACCTCTGACCTTGGCTGCCTCCACCTTCTAAATGCTGAGACCAAAAGTGTGCACCACTATGCCCAGCTACATGGCATTTTCTAACATTGTCCAACCACTGTTCCCATCCCAAGCCACATCCGAAGGGGACTAGGTCAGTGGGAACAAGCCTTGCCTACTGTGAGTGACACTGAATACTTGACCAGGCCCAACCATGGGGGGTTGTGGGGTGGGTGGAGCGGGGGCGTGGTCTTCCAGTCCACAATCTGGAGTTGTGACTTCAATGTTTGTGTCTTCGTGGTCCTTGTTTCAAAATTAGAAGCTAAGAGGCCAGGCCCATTATGCTTCGTGGAATCCTATGTGCAATCTGGACCTTCCTGGGAAAGACAGACTCACTTTTGCCTGCATCCAACTAGCACAAAAGATCCTTCGCACACAGTCTCTCATTCAGTCCTTACAGGGACACTGAGGTCAAGAATGTTGCCCTACCTTCAATTTAAACAAATGGGGAGTGTGAAATTAAGTCTCTTACATCAAATCACCGGTTTTTGTCTCTTTCTCGTGTCTATGGGTGCATGTGTTGTGTGTATTCTTTGTGTGTGTGCATGTGGAAGCTCAGGGTCAATGTCGGGAGTCTTCCTAAATCACTCTCAGCTTTATTCATTGAGACAGGGTCTCTCACCTGAACCCACGCCCGCCTAGATGACTGTCTGAGCTACCAGTATGTTCTGGGAGTCCTGATTCTGCATTCCTAGAGCTGGAACTACAGAGGGCACCACACCCATGCAGCACTTACTCAGACTCTGGGGATCCAAACTCTGTCCTGATGTTTATGTAGTGAGAACTTTAACCACTGGGGACTGGAGAGATGGCTCAGCGGCTAAGAGCTCTGGCTGTTCTTCCTGGGCATCGGGTTCAGTTTCCAGCACCCACATGGCATCTCACAGCTGAGTGTAACTCCAGTTCCAAGGGATCATAGGCATGCATGCAGGAAAAACACCAGTGCACATGAAGTATAAAAAGAACTTGGACCACTAAGCCATGCCCCCACCTCAGCTAAGGACAGAGCCTTCTGCAGCTCCAAACACGCTCCTTTCAGCTCACAGAGATGACACAGTTGTTAACATACTACATGTCTGGTTCAAACAGGGAGATGAGTGAGTTCCTAAATTAGCTAGTAGGCCTGTCTCTCTGTCATGATCAAACACTGGATCCCTGGATGCCGGAAGTATCAAAACTCTGATAAAGACAACAGCTCCAGGAGGCTGGAGAGATGGCTCAGTAGTTAAGAGCACTGGCTGCTCTTCCCAACAATCCTGATTTGATTCCTAGTACCCACATGGCAGCTAATGACTGTCCATAACTCCAGTCCTAGGAGATCCACTGCCCCGTCCTGGTCTCTAAGGTCACTGCAGGCATAGAGTGCACAGACACAAATGCAGGCAAAACACCCATGTACATAAAATAAAAATAAAGCTTAAAAAACTAAACATGTTTCTAGGGGCAAGACCCACCTTGCTGTGTGCTGAGCGACAATAATACGTGGGCTCTGGGCTTTATACTCATTAGCCAAGTGACCATAGGGCGAGCTGCTCCAAGAGAACCCAGCCATGCAGGGGGAAGAGGACGTGAGGGGACTCAGCTCTCGGGGCTGTTGCAAAGCCGGGGTTCTGATCCTCAGATCCCATGTGAAAGCCAGGTGGAGTAGGGTGTGAGTTTAGAATCGAAGTCCAGGACGTAAGAAGTACTGTTGCGTCAGGGCTGGAGCGATAGCTATAATAGCACTAGCTATTGCACTAGAGGACCTGGGTTCAATTCCCAGCAACCACATGGCGGCTCACAACTGGCAGTAACTCCAGCTACGTGGGATCCATCAGCCTTACACAGACATACATGCAGGAAAAAGACCAATTCATATAAAAATAAGTCATTTTTAAAAAGACTATTTAAAAAAAGGAAGTACTGTTCAATTAACATTGACCTCTGAAGATTATGAGACAGAAATCATGGATTGCAGGTCCATGATTTTAAACATATGGAGATGCAAAATGGCCGTGTATTTTACTAGGAGATACTTGTGTGTCTCAAACTATCAGCAGTGTCACCATTAATATTCTGGCTGATTGCCTTCCTGGAAGCATCCTAGACCTGCTAAATTAGATGCTCTCAGATAGGAAAGCTCAAGCCACCATCTGGAAATGCAGTGGCTGCGCAGTGGATCACGTGTGCAGCGTCGCTCTGGCTGCGCATGCTCGCAACAGCCCTTCCCGTGAAATACTGTACCTTCTGCTCCTTGAACAGGCCCAGGAATCTGCATCTCAACAGATACCTGTGATAATGAAAGCAGGGGTCAGTAGACCGTACCATGTTACTGCGCTGGCATTTCATCTGGTTGGAAGTTGCTGAGCATCTTTTGTAGATCCTCAGTCCCTCACCTGACCCAAAGCGGTCACACAGCAGCAGACTGAGCGTTCGAACAATGGAAACTGCCTAAGAGCAAAACTGCCACACTGCCCAGCGGGAGAAGAGCTGAAGAATTAATGGTAAGCTGAGAAGCTCACCTCATGCCCATAAGTAATCAAAGGAGTTAGGTAGCCTCCGACATGGCCGGGCTTATTGCTTCACGCAAAGGAAGGCTAAGTGGGGTGATGGTTAGCTCTAGCTGTCCTCTTGACTCATCTAGACCTGAGAAGTCTTAATGAGGGCTTGTTTATCAGGGTTGGCTGTAGACATACCCTTGGGAAAGTGTCCCCCCTTTTTTTGCGGGGGGAGGGCAAGTTCGAGACAGGGTTTTTCTGTAGCTTTGGAGCCTGTCCTGGAACTAGCTCTTGTAGACCAGGCTGGCCTCGAACTCACAGAGATCCACCTACTTCTGTTTCCCAAGTGCTGGGATTAAAGGTGTGTGACACCACCACCTGGCTGGGAAATTGTTTTAATAAGTTAACTGATATGGGAGAACCCAGACCACTGTAGCCAGCATCATTCCCTATCTAGGAAGTCTTAAAGCAAAGGTGAGGAAATTGGGCTGAAAAAGCAAGCCATATGCATGCACACAGTCATCTCTCTCTATTCTTGACTGTGTTTTTAATGTGTATGCATGTGTGTCCGCATAAGTTTTTATGTAACACATGTGTTTAGCAGCCCAGAAAGGTCAGAAAAGGACATCGGATCCCCTGGAACCAGATTTACAGGCACTTGTGAGTCAACTGATGTGGGCGCTGAGAACTGAACCCAGGTCCTGCGCAGGAGCACTGAGCCAGCTCTCTGGCCCCATGACTATGTGTTCCTGCCACCTGGAACTGTGAACTAAAACAAACGTTTTCTTCCTGAAGTGGCTTTTGGTAGGGATATTCTGTCTCAGCAACAGAAATGAAACCAGGACAGATGTTATCCGGACTTCCCAGCTGTTGCCATCTTTATATGGAGATGTCAGCGACCTCTGCCTCGGGCTTCTTGCCTGCAGATTCACTGTCTCGGTTACTCTAACACACTCTAGCTGGTTCAGAGGCCCTTGCTTGCTTCCTACCGATGTGGATGTGTGGTGTTTATCTGTCCCACAGGGAGGAAACTCAGAGCCAGACCACCCCATTTTCATGTAGCGCCTTTCAGATTAGGGGGTGCATGTGACCCTATAATCCAATGGGCCTGTAAAATTCTTCAGCCATTGGAGAAGACACACAAATGGAGCTGAACCTGCCAAGCCCAGCATATTTTAAAAAGTAATCTTGTTCTTATTAAGTTCATATTGACTCTTGAGGAGAGTAGGGGGAAAATCACATTTTTTATGATTCATCGCTTCCTCAAGATAATAAAATATGATCTGAAGATATAAAAAATATGTGGCCTGCAAATATTTCTTCTCCCCCTTGAGCTGTCCTTTCCACAAAAAAGGAGTTCCCACCGTTCCACAGAACCTTGTCCTCCTCTTTAGCTTTGTGGCAATAACCGTCACTGCACTGTGTGACACAGTCAGCACACAGCCAGAAACACTCCGCGGGGATGGGATGGGAAGGATCGGCTTTCCTGCCCAGAGTTGTTTATGGCTGTCTCCTGTGTCCTTCAGGAATCTGCTCCAACATTGCCTTCCCCTTGGGCCTTGCTGACACCCAGGAGAAACCAGACAGCACTGCCTCTTCTGCTCCTCTTCCTGCCCCAATCATTTTGGCTTGTTTCCAAGCACTCATGGGTTCCTGATGCTCTCCCCACCAGATAGTAAGTCACGGAAGCATGCTAGGTGCCCAGCACTCGAGAGCTAGCTTGTCAGGGTACTCAGGGAAAGCCCCAGTCCACCTGTCCATCCGTACCGACCACCTCTCTTGTCCCTCCTTGAAGTGCATATGATAATGGAAAAAGCAGATAAAGCAGACAGCAAAATTTAAAACTTTTGTGTCCTCCAAAACACTATCAATAAAGTAAAAATTAAAAAAAAGGGCAAAGCCCTAGGCTAGGGAAGAATATTTGTAGCTCATATATTCTAATAAAGATCTAGTCTCTAGAATACATAAAAACTTTTTGGGGCTATGAAATGGTTCAGAGAAGTGGCTCTCAACCGGTGGGTTACAACCCCTTTGGGGCGAGGGTGGGGGCGACTGAATCTTTCACAGGGTCACCTAAAATCAACAGAAAACACAGATATTTACATTGTGATGCATAACAGCAGAAAAATTATAGCTATGAAGTGCCAACAAAAATAATTTTATGGTTGGGGGTCACCACAACACGGGGAACTGTTAAAGGGTCACAGCACTAGGAAGGTTGAGAACCACAGGTCAGAGGGTAAAGGAGCTGCCATCAAACCTGATGACCTAAGTTTGAGTCCCAGGACTCACGTGGAAGATAAGAACTGAGTTCTGAAAGCTGTCCTCTGACCAGTACAAGTACACTGTCCCATGTGTACACACACACACACACACACACAGAGAGAGAGAGAGAGAGAGAGAGAGAGAGAGAGAGAGAGAGAGAGAGAAATAAAAGAGGATAGAAACTTTTATAAGCCTCTTCCTTAACTATAAAAATTAACCAAAATTTTAAAAGTCAAAAGGTCTGAATATAGATTTGCCTTAAGGAAAAATACAGCCAATGCACATAAAAGGTGTTTGAAATTCATCCGCACCAGGAACACGTAGTCAAGAAGCTAGACCGCAGTGAGTTTGGGAGAAGATGCAGAGAAATCCATGCCCTCCTCTGCTACTGGAGGCTGCGTAAAACGGTGCATCTGGGATGGGGCAACGACTCCCAGCAAAGCGCTAGCTATTCAGGTGTGATGACTCAGGCTCCACCCCTAGGACCCATGGGAAAAACCAGACGTAGCGGTTTGTGCTCTTATAATCTCAGCAGTGAGAAGGTGGAGACAGGCGGATCCCTGAAGCTCAAGCGCTGTCTTGTCTAGCTGAACTGGAGGTTACAGGTAACATGTAAATCAAACTGGGCTCAAACTGAGATCAGAGAGGTCTGCCTGCCCCTGCCTAGCAAGTGCTAGGATTAAAGGCTTACACCACCATGTCCAGTGAGACTTCATCTTAGTACACAGGATGGATGGCTCCTGAGGAATGACACCTGAGGTTAACCTCTGGCCTGCACATGAACAATATCCCTCCAACCCCCACCTCCTACACACAATGGTGCATTTATTTTAAAAGATGGGAAGGGAAGGGCAGTGCCTCAATGGGTCTAATACTAAATGACTATGATACAATAGTCCTACCTCTAGGTAAGTACCAAGATATTTAAACCCATGTGCACGCACACACACACATGCACACACACACACACACACACACACACACACACGCACGCACGCACGCACGCACGCGTGCGCGCACACACACGCGCGCTCGCGCGCGCACACACACACACACACACACACACCCCTTGTCTATGAATGCACGTGGCAGCATTATTCATAATAGCCCTGAAGTGGACATAAGACAAACATCTATGAACTGATGAACTACAATGGAACATCACCCAGCCATGAGAAGGAATGTGTGCTGTTTCACGGAACAACATAAATAAACCTTGAGAGCAGTGCGCTAAGTGAAAGAAGCCAGTGACAAAAGGCCACATGCTGAATTATCCAATTTATATACAAGTCCAGGACAACTCCACAAAGACTAGATTGCTGGTTACCAGGGATCGGAGGGAGGAATAAAGAAGAAAGACTGTTAATGAGTACAGGCTTCTCTGTAGGATAAGGGAAGTGGTTTGGAATTTGATGGTGGTAATGGTCACACAACTCCGTGAATATACTAAAACTGCTGAATTATAGATTTTAGTACAAGGTTGGATTTTATGGCATGTGAATTCTATCTAAAGAAACCAGTAGGGTACCATTTTTTAATACCGTAAGGAAATAAAAAGAAAAAATAATCTTGCATAATATTCCTGAACATGAGGCTCAGTCTTCATGTCCAATTGGTGTATTCCAAACAATGGTCCCAGCAGACTCACTCGGGAGCTTTAAAAGCACAGATGCTTGGCTTGCCTTCCCAGAGCTGACGATCTAATAGGTCCAGGGTGGAGTTCTGGGACAGTGGTTTCCAGAAACTCTAAGTTGCTGCTTGTGTGCAGCCAGGGCGGAGAACCGAGGCCCTAGAATCTGAGCTGCTGAGAGAGGCCCTGATGGTGGCTTTAATGTGTGTTATTTTATCCTTTCTCATAAACACGAAGCAAACAAAATGGAAATGCTTCAATGTTCCTGGCTCTTAGAAAGTAAGAGATTTTATTGTTTCATCCACATTTTAAAAAATCAGTAGAAGACTATTTTATAGACCAAGCCGATGGGAGAGAAGATGGTTAATGCATATATTGAGGTCACTGTCTTAGGGCTGTCACTGCTCTGATGAAACATCATGACCCAAAACAACTTGAGGAAGATATGGTTTATTTGACTTACACTTCCACATCATAGTGCATCATTGGAGGAAGTCAGGACAGAAACAAAAAACAGAGCATGAACCTGGAGGATGCTGCAGAGACCATGAAGAGGTAGTATCTACTGGCTTGCTCCTCATGGCTTCTTCAACCTTTTTTTTCACCCCCTGAGACAGGGTTTCTCTGTGTAACAACCCTACTTTTCCTGGAACTCACTCTGTAGACCAGGCTAGCCTCGAACTCACAGAAACCCACCTACCTGCCTCTGCCTCCCCGAATGCTGGGAATAAAGCCAGGCCTTGCTTTCTTATAGAACCCAGGACCAAGAGCCCAGGGATGGCCCTGCCCACAATGACCTGGGCCCTCTCCCATCAATTACCAATTGAGAAAATGCTCTACAGGCTTGCTTGCCTACAGCACAGTCCTATGGAGGCGTTTCCTCAGGTGAGGTTCTCTTCTCTCAGGTGACTCTAGTGTATGTCAAGTTGACAGAAAACTAGTCAGCACAGTTATCATCCTAAGTTGGGGCAGGGATCAAACTGCAATTTCATCCTTGGGAACTTAATATAGCTCTTTTTCTGCTCACTTACCCTGAGGAAACCCTTTTCACACAGGTGGTAAGAAAGGTAATAGCCTGGAACTCAGAATGCTTAGCCATACCTCAGAGTCTAGGAAAATTTCAAACTCAGGTTTCACCATGTAGCCTTGGCCTACCTGGAATTTTCTGTATGGATCAGGCTGGCCTTGAACTCACAGAGATCTGCTTAGCTCTGCGTCTGCATCCACCTTCTGACTGAGCAAAATGCAATCTCTTCCTCAGGCCCCACTGCTCAAGGGAACAACTTTCATTTGAGACAGGGTCTCAAGTTGTTCAGGCTGGCCTTTAACTCCTGATCACTCTTTTTGCACATCCCAAGCACTGGGTTACAGACTCTGCCATGCCTGGCTGGAAAGATGAGATTTGTACCCCCGCTTCCTCACCTCGGGTTAAGTCACCTCCAAGGCCTCACTCACACGGACCCTGCTAATCTCATCTCTGTTATTTTCCCATACACTGGTAAGAGCCACGTCAGGTCTTCATTAGGCTCCCCATATATTCTGGAGCCCCAAAGCTGTTTCCAATTGGCAGAGTCAGACTAGTGTGTGCTGTTCTTTAGTATGTTGGTGGGAAGCTGACTCGGCCCTAACCCAACCCCAGCCTCTGGGAAACTCTTCCCCAATCAGAAGGCTCTCTAAGTCCCTGAGACTGGGAATGAAGGAGCCACCACCATTTCCCTTGGGCTTCTGCTCTGCATTCCTTGCCCAGCTCCATGGCTCAAGAACTCTAAGCAGCAGTGTTTGGGGGGCTAACTTTGTTGGGTAATCACTCTGTGATTTTCTAGGCTCCCTGGCTCCCCCAACTCTCTTTAGCACTTACTCGGCTGCCTCAGAAGTTGAATTTTAATCTGTGTTTCTTCACAATGTCTCCTTTCACGAAAAGCTAATAAAACCCTAAACAGGAAATTCAGGAGTAGTAGCAATGTCACGTGAGTGTAACCGAAGGCTATTGGTCAACTGGACTTGGTTTTCAAGCTTGTTCCCTGTGAGGGCGTCAGCCCCTCACCCACATTTGCAGCAATAGAGAAGGTCTTTGTCTTTCCAGACAAGAACACGAGTCCCAGCTTTTCTAGGGGTGCCTGCAGGCAGTCCACACACAGCTTGAGACCAAAGCATCCATCCGCGTTTGCCCCTCCACAACCTCCGTGCTTGATGTACTGGGCATAGCCCCCACCTCTGCTCCCCAAGAATCAGGGTGCCCAATCACTCTGGCTTTAGGCAAGCTGTCCCAAACCCTGCTAGCATCGTGTTACCTAGCCAGGCAGGTAGGGCTCTCTGCACACTCAGGAGGCTATTCAAATTCTCAACTGCGGAAATATTTTTCTTTGAGCAAGAATCTCACAAAAATCCCCAACATTAAAAACAAAATAATCAGATCTATTAAGGAGAGGAGCAAAGGTGTTCCACTGCATCTCGGGAGCCCTTGTCATGTTTAAAAGGTTTCCATGTAGCCACATCACCTAGGGATTTATTCCAGAATTTTATTTTGATTGCAGAGATCTGAAAAGAAAAAATCTTGCTTCCCAGGTACATGGCATTAAATACAAACAGGGAGACTAGTTCTTACAGTAATGTCTGATAGCCTTTTATTACTGTCCTCCAAGAAGCATTTGCAAACGTTTTATGTATTTTGCACTCCACCCCTAAAATCACACTAGCACAGACAGATCGCCTATGTTTGGGCACAATGGTCCTTTGGAGGCCACACGCCATTGTCAGAGCTAGACACCACCAACTCAGAACTCATTAGTTTAATAGGTCCAGACCGTGAAAAGGGTGAAAAAGAACACTTTGTTTCATATTAGAACCTTTAAAATTGTAATACAGGGGGTCTGGGGGGATAAAACTCAGTTGGTAGAATGATTGGCTAGCAAGTATTGAGGCCCCTGGGTTCAAATCTCCATCATTTCAGAAACTGGTGTGTTAGGGTTCTATTGCTGTGAAGAGACACCATAACTATAGCAATTCTTAAAAGGAAGACATTTAATTGAGGTGGCAGATTACGGTTTCAGAGGTTTAATTTATCACTATATGAGACACGGTGGTACACAGGCAGACATGGTGCTGGAGAGGCAGCTGGGAGTTCTCTATCTTTCAGGCAACAGGATGTGATCTGAGAGTGGCTGTGGCTTGATCATGTATGAGACCTCAAAGCCCATAGGGACACACTTTCTCCAATAAGGCCACGCCTCCTAGTTGTGCCACTCCCTTTGGGGATCATTTCCTTTCAAACCATCACAACCAAGTATGTTGATACATGCCTACAATCCCAGCTCTCAAAAAGTAAGGGCGGGAGGACCCGAAGTTCAAGATCACCTTTGCATAAAAAGCAATTTGGAGGCCAGTCTTGGGTACACGAGACCCACCTGTTAAGTATTTGCTAGATAATGTTTTAAATATTTCACCTATTTAAACTCATTTAAGTCTTTCAATCCCATTGTTCACATGTCTTCCCCTCATGCCCCTGCCTCTGTTCTCCTTTCTTGGTGGCATGAACCCGGGGCCTCACACAAACTAGATTTTTTTCTCTGCTCCAGCGCTACATCACCAGCCCCACAGTCATTATTTGGCTCTTGATCAGAATGCTGAAGATGAGCTGCCAAGGCCACCTAGGAGCCTGTTGCTGTATCATGAGCATTAAAAACTGTGAAGCTGCACCCAGGCCTGAGAGGTGACACCCGAGCCACGCCCAGCAAGGGCACACACAGAAGCATCTGGCTGACACCGAGGAGTCCTGTGTGCCTGAATACCTAACAGAGCCGGTGATCAGCTACAACTCCCTAACCAATGCCACATTTATAAGATGTTCCACTAGCGACAGAGTGGCGGGCAGTGCTGCGTACTATGTGTGCCTCCCTGGCAGGGCTGGTTTGAGCACCGGTGGTCTCTGGAACGCTGACATCTCATGAATACTTCATCATGTGGGTTTTATTTTTGTTCCCCATTTGTAAATGTCAAGAATAGGATTTTAAAAAATAATCCATTCCAGCGTTCAAGAATTCTCCCCCGAGCACCAGACCCACAGCAATGCAGCTGGAGCACCAGAGGACAGATCAGAATGGTAAGTCTCCCTGACAGCGCTCACACAGCTGGGTCAGTGCCAGCTCCTGCCCCTCCCTTCCCAGCTTTCTGCTTCACATCCCCAAACGTTACCGTCTCCTCCCACCAAGTACTCAAGCCAGGTACCACACCTATCCAAGTCAGGCCCCCGGGAGCACCAGCTTGCAAGTTCCCTGGCTTACTCTTGTGCATTCTCAGAAGTTTATTCCCTGGCTTTCTCCCCTGAGCAGATGCTCGTGTTCATGCCTGGGTTCTTCATTCATTCACCTGTATTTACACAGTACCTACAAGGACGAGCAGCTGGGGAATCAAAACAAACAGCATCTCACACTGAAGGACAAAGAGAGAGGGGCTGGCATGGAGTGGAGTAGATGGGTGGAAACTCCAGGTGAGAAGCGAGGGAACCGTCCTGCAGGCGGAGTAAGAGCCAGAGGGGAGGCCCTGGGGCTGAGAGCCTAGAGGGTCACCCAGGAAAGAACAACCATCACTGTGCCTCTGAGGATGACCTAGGCAGGGAACACAGCTTCCCTGACAGGATGGCCTACGGCAGAGGCGTGAATGCTTAGTAAGGCTTGGTTCCTTCTTGAATGTCAATGATGTCACCCTACACAGGTGGCAGAGGTTACAAACACAGCTGTCCTAGAGAAGCCCTAGCCCTTGACTGTAACCATACATTGGCGTCATCTGAAAGTCCTTTACAGAGTGCTAACACATGGGGCCTATCGCCAGGCTGGCCTGGGCATCCTGAATTGTCAGAACTCCCTGAGGGTCTCTGCTGCGAGGAAGGGGTGAGCACAGATGCTGGTACACCTCAAGTGCCTGAAATATCCCTGTTGCTCGCATTAGCAAGGCTTCCCTTCCCTCCCTCTAACCTGGCTTTTTTTTAAGGCACTCATGCTCCCAATCAAAATGATCTCTTGGCTCTTCAGTCGTCAGTGCAGACGCCAAGAGCTGCAGAGTGAGGCTCCACTCTGTTGGCTGTTGGTACCCAATGGGTACAGAGCTGTGGCTGGGGCCTAGAAGAGGGCTCCAGAGAGCCCGTGGCTGCACAGCTTAAAGGCACCCAGTGGCACTGATTAGGGTGGGAGATTTTATGTCCAGCCATCAACAACACTCATTGCTCTCCCACATGACCCAGGTTCAGTTCCCATCACCCACCTGAGAGTTAGTGACAGTCTGTAACTCCAGTCCTAGGAGATCCAATACCCTCTCCTATCCCCCATGGGTAATACACGCATGTGGTGTTTAGACATACAGGCATAACACCCATACGCATAACATTAAAATAAATTTTAAGATGTTTGCAGTACTATGTGCAATGAATATGCAATTAAAATGTAAATCATCACAATCAGCTTTATAAAAGAAAACAAAAGGGCTGACAATGTCCCTTAGTTGAGAGTGTTTGCCGAGCACACACAAGATTGTGAGTTCTATCTCCAATATTGTACAAATGGGTCGTGGTGGTGTTCCCTAGAATCCCAGCATACAGAAGGTAGAGGCAGCAGGACTGGGAAGTTCAAAGGTCAGACTGGGCTGTATAAGGACATTGAGGAAAGACTGGCTACGTGAGAACCTGTTGGGGGTAGGAAGGAAGGAACTTTTGCTGACAAGTTTGAAGCAGGGCTTTGGTAATGGTCAGAAGGCAGAGGGGAATATCTGATGTAAGCTGGCTAGCTGCATGGGAAAACTTGGGTGTCAAAGGAGGGGCCCTGTCTCGGTGAGTAGGGAAAGCAAATCAGGAAAACCGTGGTGGCGTAAGCCTTTAATCCCAGCACTTAGAAGACAGAGGCAGGTCCATCTCTGTGAGTTCGAGGGCAGCCTGGTCTACAGAACGAGTTCCAGGACAGCCAAGACCAAACCCAGTCTTGAAAAGCCATAAAGAGATAAAGCTGGAGGGGAGGGCTAAACAGATTGCCCGGTGGTCAAAACACTTGGTGCGTTCGCGGGGGACCCAGAGTTACCTGTTACTGCTATGGCAATTTCAAATAAGTTTTGCTGCGCTTAAAGTTCTGAAGATGAAAATATGCAAAGTTCCAAACAAAACAATTGTTAGGCAAGTGGTTTTGTAACAAGAGCCTGAGGAATTAGGTAGGATTCTTGAAGGAGACAGCCCTGGCTCTGTCTCTCAGGGTGAAAGATTATTGCCCAGTGCCTGTAACTGGGATTCACCATTAACTCTGTGTGTGCGCACATACATACATACATACATACATACATACATACATACATACACACATACACACACAAACATACATATCCTGTGACTGTGGCTCACCATAAAATCTGTGTGTGCATATATGCATACATACATACATACATACATACACACATACACACATACACACACAAACATATATATCCTGTGACTGTGGCTCACCATAAAATCTGTGTGTGCATACATACATACACACATACATACATACACACATACACACATACACACACAAACATACATATCCTGTGACTGTGGCTCACCATAAAATCTGTGTGTGCATATATACATACATACATACATACATACATACATACACACATAAACATACATATCCTGTGACTGTGGCTCACCATAAAATCTGTGTGTGCATATATACATACATACATACATACATACACACATACACACACAAACATGCATATCCTGTGACTGTGGCTCACCATAAAATCTGTGTGTGCATATATACATACATACATACATGTGTGCATATATACATACACACATACATGCATACATATCCTAGCCTTTGTTTCATTTTCTATAGGTTGCAATACTTCTATAATGAGCCAAGAAAAATCAAGAATCTCCAATTTTAATAAAACCTTTAAATAAATCCTATTTTTTTCTGTTTTTGCTAAAAAGAAAGGAAAACAGACAACCAGGCACGGTGGTATCCTGGAAACCTAGTGTTTTAGGCCATCTTGGACTACAGAGTAAAATCCCGCCTTCTTTTTTTTTAATGAGTGGTAAGATAAGGCATGTTAACACACAGTGGTAATTACAGCACGTGGGAGGATGAGGGTGGAGGTTAGAGCAAAAAATTCCACCTTGAGCTACAAGGAATAAATAAATAAATAAATAAATAAATAAATAAATAAATAAATAAAGTGAGCACATGGGGGGGGGGGATCCTAACATGTAGGATGCTGAGATAGTAGATTACAAGTTCAAGGCCAGCCTAGGCCAGTTAGCAAAATCTTGTTTCAAAATGAAAACAAAATGGACTGGAGACGGAACTCAGGCCATCTCAGTGCTGAGGAAACAAGGAGCAAGGGCCGTACCCAGAAGACCTGATGGATGCGCCTCCCCGGTCCATGGACTCTCGTGGTTCCACCCTCTCTCCTTGTTTCTTCACAGTTTACTATATAGTCTCCACTGCTGTGATCCTCATTTTACAAATGAGGAAACACAAGTAGGGGGAGCCTGTGCTGAGGAGTTGGCTCATATGCTGTGCAATCATGAGGACCAGTCTGTTGGGATCCCCAGCACCCCCGTAGAAGCTGCACACAATCTCCAGGCCTGGTGGTGCGCACTTTAATCCCAGCACTCGGGAGGTAGAGGCAGATGGATCTTCGACTTCAAGGCCACCCTGCTCTACAGAGTAAGTTCCAGGAATGCCAGGGATACTCAACAGAGAAACCCTGTCTCAACCCACACCCCCAAAATACTGGGCACAGTGGGGTACATATGTAATCCCAGGCTGGAGAACAGGCACATTCCTGGCAGTCTAGCCACACTGATGATCAGGGAGAGACTATTTCCAAAGGTGCTGAGGGGGTGGGAGTGGTGGGAGGCTGGCACAAATAAGAGCCCTTTCTGCTCTTGCACAGGACCTGGGGGCTTGGTTCTGAGCACGGTGGCTCACAATTCCCCTGAAGTCCAGTTCCAAGGGATCCGATTCCTCTTGTGACCTCTATGGGTTCCGACACGCACATGCTGCACACACATACAGTTGCACACACATACACCTGCATATACATAACATCTTTGCAAAGAGAGTGGGTAGACACCCAACTCCAACTTTTGGCCTCCACATACACATGTGTATACATGTGCACATGCCCACATGAACACACATATACATATGACATTCACACACAAATTCTACACATTCCTAAATCTGACTGGCCTTACAGGATCCTGGTTACACTCACAAGGTCTCCTGATCACACTGGGGTCCCTGTCCACACACCTTAATGCTTTGCTTGTGATAGGGTCTCACTAGGTGGCTTTGCACTCAACAGCCCTCCTCAGCCTCCTGGATGCTAGGACTCCACGCCTGTGCTTCTCAACTCAGTTTCCTGTTTAAGTCTTTTGCTTCCTTAGGGTCCAAATTAGAGCTATTTGTCTGGGCACCCTCTCTGTCTCCTTTCTTTGCTAGGGCACCGCCTTCTCAGATCCCACATTGTCAAGCCCCTCGCATCACCTCGTATAATTTCTTGAAACTGGTCCCACTTTTGAGGTAGAAAAGCATGCATTCAAGAGACCTCCTTCATTCTAGGGACTTTCTTCACTCAGATCTCCCAATCCTTTCCTTCTGAAGGTCCCCATGCTAGGCTCCCCAACCCTACATACACAGAGGCCCTAGACACATGAGGGCTCTTTGTTGTTGTTGTTGTTGTTGTTATGTTTGGAGACAGGGTCTCATGTAGCCAAGAATGACAATGAACTTCAGATTCTCTGGTCACCACCTGCCAAGTGCCAGATCTACAGGTGTGCGTCCAAAAACAACCAGTTTACTAGGTGCTGAAGACTCGGACCCAGGGCCCCAGCCCACACACCTAAGGGGGATCTTTAAAACCTTTTATCATTGTGAAATACTTTTGTTGTTACTGGTTTTTGTTTGTTTGTTTGTTTGTTTTTCTGAGATGGGGTTTCCCTGTATAGCCCTGGCTGTCCTGTAACTCATTCTATAAACCAGGCTGGTCTGTAACTCACTCCAGAGTGCTGGGATTAAAGGCATCCACTACCACCTGGCTTTGAAATACTTTCAGATTAACAGAAAAAGTGTAAAAATAGTAAAAACTGACTTCTACCTTTCCCCCAAATGCCCAGAAAGTAATCATTTAAGTCCAGATCTTTCCATATGTATTTTCTTTTCTCCAAACCATTGGAGAGTAAGATGCCTTCATTTCTTGGTATCTCCAGTATGCATTCCCTTAAAGACACTCTCTTACATAGCAAATACCATCCCATCTCTAGACTCTTCAAATGTTGCCAATTGTTCTAATAACATCATTCGGACAAAAAGAAAACAAAAACAAAAACCATCCTTGGTTCAGGATGCTATCCAGACTGAACTTCAGCTAGCCTGCCAACCTTGCCAGCTTCTGAATCTGTCTGAGACCTTGACTGCCAATCTGGGCAGAGAGCCATGAACAGAGATTTGTCACTGTACAGGCTGGGCAAGAGTTTTTCTCTCAGAGCTCCACCCTCCGCCACCTGTGAGAATAAAGGACAGAGGAACTATGATCACTTTAGTCAGAGTCATCAACCAACGGGCTCACAGCTACCATAGCAACGCCTGACTCTTTTCAGGTAGGGATGCAATTAATTTGATTGAATAAATTAGAAATGAAAGATCAATAATCAATTGGATCTGCCAGGGCTCTCCCCGCTTTATATATACCACGCTATTCAACCTCCACTTGCAAATAGAAGACTGAGCATGGAGGGAACGCATTCGCTCTGTCTTTCCAATGTGTGAACTCTGAAGTAGGAAGGAGGAAGGTTGCAAACACTATTGTTATTTGCAGGATGAAGCATCTTTCCCAGACGGAGACTAAAGGAAATCCGAAGCTGT
Source organism: Arvicola amphibius (assembly GCF_903992535.2). NCBI lineage: Eukaryota > Metazoa > Chordata > Mammalia > Rodentia > Cricetidae > Arvicola > Arvicola amphibius. The sequence continues at coordinate 74,928,488 of NC_052048.2, read as the reverse complement.
AGAGAACACTGTCTCACTGGCTAGCTATGGCTGCACCAGTAATTGGATACAGGGTCACGCAGCTGGGGCATCCTGATCATATACAGCACAGAGAGTCCCAGGAAATGGAGAAATGGATCAGACCATGGTGAAATGAGACCACAACCCTATGTTCCATGCTACAAAACTGCTTTTGGATACTCTGGAGTCAAATTTTTATTCCTTCCCAGTGAAAAGTAACCCCCAACCCCAGGCCAGAATATTAAGTAACTTCCCCTTGAGAGAAGTTGATTCTTTCCAATGAAGAAATCAACTTTTACGTGAGCTAAGTAGGTACACACAGTGCTGGCTAATCCTGCTTAGGGTGTTTCCTATCCCACAGCTGAGTAAGCAGAAGCCAGGTGGGCTCTGAGGCTGAGCCAGCACAGGATAGGGTCTGTAAGGTCCAACAGCACCCACGTTTACAGGACGAGCTTCTGGGACTAGATGGTTTGACAATGGCACTGTATTAAGTAGACCTACACCGGTCTATTTGACAATGAGCAGTCTAACCACTTCCTTGGAAAGAATGCCAGCTTCTGTGGGCCTGTGACCCGCTCCCAGTGAGCATTTTTTCATCTGCTTGTCCTCAGTCTGATACTGTCCCTACTCCAACTGTTGTCAGTTTGTAAAGTATTCCGTGCAACGTTTTAAGATTCCTTAACTAAACTGTAAAGCTCTTAAAGACTCTGAGAGAGAGAGAGAGAGAGAGAGAGAGAGAGACAGACAGACAGACAGGCACACACAGAGACAGACAGACAGGCAGGCAGGCAGGCAAGCAGGCAGGCACACACAGAGACACAGACACACAGAGACAGACAGACAGGCAGGCAGGCAGACAGACAGGCACACACAGACACACACACACACACACACACACACACAGAGAGAGAGAGAGAGAGAGAGAGAGAGAGAGAGAGAGAGAGAGAGAGAGAGAGAGAGAGAGAGGGAGGGAGGGAGGGAGGGAGGGAGGGAGGGAGGGAGGGAGGGAGGGAGGGAGGGAGGGAGGGAAGGAGGGAGGGAGTACTGGCACATGTGCCACGGCCAGCATATGGAGGTCAGAGGACGATCTCAGATGCAGGACCTCACTTCTACCTTGTTTGAGACAGTCTCCTATTCACGGCTGCAGATACAGGGCTTACAGGCATTCTCCTGTCCCCACTCCAGGACTGTTAGGTTTACAGATATGCAGGTGCTTTACATGGGTCCTGGCAATCCAAACTCAGCTCCTTATTTGTACAGTAAACCTTCTATCACTAAAACATCTTCCCAGTCAGCCTCGGGGGCTCTTTAAGTGAAGAGCACTTTCTCCTGTTAAGGACCAGAATTTGGTTCCTAGCACAAAAATCTAACAGTTCACAACCACCTGTAGCTCTAATATCGGGAAGAGTCGGGAACCCCTGGACTCTGAGGGTACCTGCATACATGTGCACATAACCCCCGACAGACATCCAAAAATAATAAAAATAAAACCTTCAAAATAATGTTTTAAGGCATCTACCACCAAAGTACGTGTGACACTGATGTTTGCAATGTCAGCTCCACGAGGACAGTTGTAACTTTGAGGGCAACCTGGGCTACCCTTCCTCGGGAAAGACCCTTCCTCGGGAAAACTTTATAAGTGAGTGCAGAATAAAGTCGTTCTTGATGAAAGCCTGTTTCCAAAGCGCTCCACTAATTCCCGACGAAAAGTTCCTCAGCAGCTTCTGCAGTTCCTGAGGCAGCTGTGGCTGCAGGCCTCAGAGTTTTCCAATGTTTCTTCAGCATCTTGGCCTGCACTTTTCATAAATTTCCACGTCTTCAGCGTGGCTCTAGGATGCCTGACCCACAGCTGAGATATACGCTGGGACAAGGGCCTGAAGTTTCTAAGGATGTTGGCGACCAAATGAATGGTACACTACACACATACCTCTGGCTGCTGCCGAGTCGCGTGGAGTGCTCCCGGGAAGGCTCTGGATTGCCAGTGTGGATCCCGAGCTACCAACGGGCTGGACTCTATGGCTACACTCTACCTTGAAAACATTCTTTATTTCCAGACCTCAGCGTCTGCTGTCCTGAATATTCACGACGATCCCCTTCTCTTCCACAATCTGCCCAGGCCCCAAGAAGAAGGGTTGAGGGGGACTCTTTAAAAGACCAGGAATACACCAGTGCTCCCTGGGGCTACACGGAAGCTGCCGTGACTCGGTTCATTCATTCAGCAAGTGCTTACTGAGTGCTTCTGGTATGAGGCCTGTAAAGGCTTCTGCTCTCAGCAGAGGACCAGTGGGTGTCTACAGAGATACAAGGTGAAGGTCAGAGCCAAAGATAAACTCCTTGAGCAGGCCTGGGCGTGCTCACTCCACTCCTCCAGCCCTCCCACTCTGGGGGTAGAAGGCAAGGCACAGCATGAATGAACCCCAAGTTGCCGTCTGGTGTTACCCTTCTGGGCTCCCTCCTGTACCACAGGCTCCTCGGAACAATCAGGGGTTCCTGGAGGCAGGCAGAGCAGGCACATTCTCCTGTGCCGAGCCCACAGAGCCCTCTCAGCTGATTGTGTCCTGGCAGCCAGGGTCTCGGAGGCGCATGAATGCCCCTGAATGGGCCCATTCAGTCTGATGGACAGGAGCTGAAAGCTGCGTGCACACAAAAGCCACTGGGCAGCCGGGAGGGCTCCAGCCTGGGCTTTGCCCACGGGAAGGGAGGCCACCCTACCACAAAGGGCAGTGTGAAGACGTCTCTGACGGTTTTCAATGACATCCCCCCCCACCAGCCGCCAACTGCAGAAAAGTGCCCCTCCCCCCACAGTGGCAACCAAAGGCCTAGAGCACTCCATGAAGAAGCTGCAGAAATTTACATCCAACAGACAAGCCAAAAGGCATTGCTCTTTAAGTGTGAGCTGCAGGCCTGTGCTGAAGGACGCCTCTGCGTGCCCGTCTCTTACGCTCATTTGCAGCATTCCTCACACCCACAGTGACCTTTAAGGACTGCGGCTGACCTGAGATTGTTTAACATGTCACCAAGAAAAATGATCTTCAAAGTGCGTGGCCAATATTTAAATGAGGACTGGAGAGGCAGCCCATTCTTGGTCGCTCGTTTGCTATACTGGGAAGGGAGTGTGTGTGTGTGTGTGTGTGTGTGTGTGTGTGTGGTGTAGTTCCTGAGATGACACTAACATTTTTTAAATAAACCAGGAAGGGGAGAACCACCCATTTGGGATTCTTTTCACTGCTCCAGTGGACAGTCAGACTCCACTCTGAGAAGCAGGAAAGTCTATTCCAGCTGATATTGAAAGTTCACAGACAGGTGACGGCTTGGGAAAGGATGGTTGTAGTCTCAGAGATCACACTGCTTTAGAAACCCCCCCCCCCAGGTAATTAAAGATAGTGCCTCCTTATAATGCAATACTATAATGAGCAATTAAAATGAAATTAGTGTGTCATAATAAAAAAGATGCATGGCATTCTTAGCGTCGGTGACTCACAGAGGGGGCGGCTGGTGTCTGTGAGGAGCAGCGGTGTCAATGAGGAAATATGAAGTGTTCCAATCAATTCTGAGGAGTTCAAGATAACATGGAAATACTTGAGCATCATTCTTGCCTTTACTTGCATTCATTTTATTTTCAAAATAGTTGAATGATTCAAACAGATTTAAGAGGGCAGAGGAATACACAGCAAGGAAACAATAAATCAAATCATCCCGATTCACAAATGTTAACATTTGGCCATATTTGCTTCAAGTCCAGGGTTTTGTTTTTAAGAAATAAAACGCTATGACATCAGATGAAGCCACCTTCCCTCCTTTTGCACAAACAGCCACACATCTGAGTTTTTATAGGCTTGACATTGTTATCAGACAATGTAATGTTGCTTTGTGTTTTGTCTTTGTGACATGAAGTAATTGCACATTCACAGGAACATATAGGGAAGTCCTAGGCATCCTTTTCTCAAGCTCTCCCAAGAGCTAGACCTTGCATAACCAGCTGTAGCACACGACAAAATCCAGGATGTTGAGATAGCTCGTTCAGTAAAGTGCTTGCTATACCAACATAAGGACCTGAGTTCAAGTCCCTGAACCCACATAAAAAAGCCCGGTGTTGCAGTGTGTTGGCAATCTCAGTACTGGACAGGCAGAGACAGGAGGAGCCAGCCAAGCCTAGGAAGAAGGCTAAGAAGTGAGAGGGACATCCTGCCTCAAAATACAAGATAGGAAATCTGTGGAGTGCTTCGGCGTGCCCTGCACACACATGAACATGCACCTGTGCACACATATGCCCTGCACATACATGAGCATGCACTGGCAAACACAACTCCTCCACAAAATCCCAGAATGCTAGTGCTGGTACATCCATGGAGCTTGCTCAGGTTTCATAAATGTTTTTTTTTTTGTTTTGTTTTGTCTTTTTGGTTTTTTTTTTTTTTCAAGACAGGGTTTCTCTGTGTAACAACCCAGGCTGTCCTGGAACTCACTTTGTAGACCAGGCTGGCCTCGAACTCAGAGATCTGCCTGCCTCCACCTCCCAAATGCTGGGATTAAAGAGATGTGTCACCATTCCCCGGCTTCATAAACTTTTTGTAAGAACACTTTTATGCATGTGTGTGCTTCAATGTAATATTATCATGTGGAGCTTTGTGTTGAGGTCACAGTAGGGTCTTGCGATGGTTGATCTCAATTGTCAACTTGACAAGATGGAGAATCACTGGAAATGAGTTTCCAGGTATGCCTGTGGGGGGAGTTATATAGGATCAGTTAATTAGGACAGGAAGACCTACTCACTGTAGGTGGCACCAACCCTTGGCTGAGGTCATGAACTGTATGGGAAGGAGAAAGTGAGCTGAACACAGGTATTCATGGGTCTCTTATGATTGTGCATGTGATGCAATCAGCTCGTTAAGCTCTGGCTGCCTTGACTTCCCCAACATGATGGACTATGAAGCCTCAAACTGTGAGCCAAAACAAACCTGGTTCCTTTAAGTTGCTTTTGTCAGGGCACTTTAACACAGCAACAGGGATAGTAGAAACCACATAGGATAGTAGATACCATATAGAATAGTAGATACTATATAGGATAGTAGATACCATATAGGATAGTAGATACCACATAGGATAGTAGATACCATATAGAATAGTAGATACTATATAGGATAGTAGATACCACATAGGATAGTAGATACCATATAAAATAGTAGATACCATATAGGATAGTAGATACCACAGGATAGTAGATACCACATAGGATAGTAGATACCACATAGGATAGTAGATACCATATAGAATAGTAGATACTATATAGGATAGTAGATACCACATAGGATAGTAGATACCATATAGAATAGTAGATACTATATAGGATAGTAGATGCCACATAGGATAGTAGATACCATATAGAATAGTAGATACCACAGGATAGTAGATACCATATAGAATAGTAGATACCATATAGAATAGTAGATACCACAGGATAGTAGATACCATATAGGATAGTAGATACCACATAGAATAGTAGATACCATATAAAATAGTAGATACCACACAGGATAGCAGATACCATATAGGATAGTAGATACCATATAGAATAGTAGATACCATATAGGATAGTAGATACCACACAGGATAGCAGATACCATATAGGATAGTAGATACCATATAGAATAGTAGATACCATATAGGATAGTAGATACCATATAGAATAGTAGATACCGTATAGAATAGTAGATACTATATAGGATAGTAGATACCATATAGAATAGTAGATACCATATAGAATAGTAGATACCATATAGAATAGTAGATACCACATAGGATAGTAGATACCACATAGAATAGTAGATACCATATAAAATAGTAGATACCACACAGGATAGCAGATACCATATAGGATAGTAGATACCATATAGAATAGTAGATACCATATAGGATAGTAGATACCACACAGGATAGTAGATACCATATAGGATTGTAGACACCATATAGAATAATAGATACCATATAGAATAGTAGATACCATATAGGATAGTAGATACCATATAGGATTGTGGATACCACATAGGATAGTAGATACCATATAGGATAGTAGGACAAGACACCCAACAATATCAACACAAAAACCCCTCAGACACTCATGATGGGAACACTCATCTCTTGCAGGCCCCATTTCTAGCCCCTGACAAAGTCCAATCTCTTCTTCCTCTTTATCATTTTGTTATTTCAAAATGCTATCTATGTAAGAGCAGATCATGATGGGCCAAACCTATAATCACGTAAACGGGAGCCTGAGACAGAAGGATCATGAGTTTAAAGCCAGTCTGGACTGCCCTGAAACCTTGCCTCAACAAATAAAAGGAGCAATATGTAGCCCTTGGAGATTGTGTGTGCGCGCGTGTGTGCGCACGCTGTATAATTTCCCTGAAATTCATCTATAATGTTGTATGCCTTTTAATTGATGAGCTGTATGCTGGCTCTTTCCCAGGTCATAGTTATTTTGAACGAAGGTGCTAAGCTCACTCACAGCTGTAAGATTCTATGTGAGCATACAAGAAAAAAACCTGGTGCTTCAGGTCTGGACAGTAATGACTCTCGTTTTATAAACCATTTAGGCTTCCTATGGATTCTCCATAGAAGAGGAAAGACAACTTGAAAAAGAATAAAGGAAAACATCCTTTCTGCAAAGGACTTGCTGCATACAACATTAATCATGACAGCATGTTATTGGTGAAAGATTGGATATACAGATCAATAACACACGACAAAGAACACAGAAACACCCCATCCCTTCCCCCACAGCACACAGGCTTAGGTGAATGTAAGTGTGCCGAAGCAATTCAGCTGGAAGGGCAGCCTTCTCAACAAGGACGCGGCAGCCACTGGACATCCACAGAGAAAGGAAGGAATCAGTTGCGACCTTAATAACCTACATAAAAGCCCACTCCGATGGGTCAATATAGGGTCAAGGCAACAGCTCAGTTGGTAAAACCTTGTCCTGCAAACATGAGGACCTAAATTCACTCCCTCAAATCTACATAAAAAAACAAGGCATGCTGTGTGTTTGCCATCTCAGCGCTGGAAGGCAGAGGCAGGCAGATTCCGGGGCTTCCTGGCCAGCCAGCCTAGCCTTCTGGGCAAGTTCAGACTAATGAGAAACCTTCTCCAAAATAAGATGAGGGCTGGTGAGAATGCTCTGTCCTTAAGAGTGCTTGCTGCTTGTGCAGTTCCCAGCACCTACATCAGGTGGCTCAAACATCCTCTAGAACCCACTTCTGGCTTCTGCAGGCACCTGTACATATCTGTGCATACTAACACACGCACACATATACACCTGAATAAAACAAAAGCCAAGATGATGGCACTCAAGGAGTATCAAGGTTGTCCTCTGGTCTCCACACACGCTAGCACACACGTGCGCACACACACTTGTGGGTCACTATCAGAATAAATATAATGCACATAGAAAGAGTGGAGTTGCAGCCACAGACACAAGAAGAGCCTGCATCCTCCTCTCTCCCTCCAGCCTGTCCCAGATGACTGGAATTCCATATTAGACAGGCATATCTTTGGCTTAAGGAACCACGCAGAAAATTTCTTTGGGGAGAGATAAATGCGTGCACTCGGTCTTGGAAGACTCAGAGTATCGAGTGCCCTCCAGCTGGCAACCACGAGGCTCTGAGAGGAAGTGAAACGGAAAGTGAGTGTGTTGTGTAAAGCAGAGGGTGAGAGAGGTCACAGCCAAAGATGACATTCTGACAGTTACACCCACTTGACTACACAAGGGACTGTCTCCTGAACTCCACCACTGCTTCAGCACTTTGTGGGGGATTTGCTTTCGACCCTAAAACTTGAGATGTGAGTTTATGATCTCTGCTGATTCAGAGCTTAAAGGGGGGTGGTGATGACACCACCAGTCATGGATTTGTGTCCTGTAATATGAGGAACACACAGCACAGAAAGAACGAGAGTGGAAACTTAAACCCAGCAAGTGCGAAGTCTCACGGGCCAAACAGCCACCAAGGCTTACTTGCTCCATCCAAGGGGAAGGGGATCAGAGTTCCCGCTCTGCATGGCGCCCCTCAGTGGTGAGGAGAAACCACAGCAGCTTTTTGGAGAAAGGGAGATAGTCCTCGTATTTGCTGCTGACCAAGACAACTCTTAGCATCACAGGATGCAAGTCTCGTCATGCTCTGTAAAGCAGCAGAGAACACAGTTAGAGCAGGAGGCGGGGCCTCAATCAACCTAGACTACAGTCAGCCAGGGACCACGTAACTCTCAACATCACCTATGAACCAATCACAAAGACACATCACAGAGCTGAGGACACAGTTTAGCTGGTAAAGCATTTGCCTTGCTCTCTTAAGAACCCAAGTTCAATCCCCAAAACCCACATAAAAACCTGGCCATAGTGGTACCTGCATGTAATCCTAGGGATGGCAAGATAGGAGGAGGGAGCAGAACTCACTGGCCAGCTAGCCTAGCCGACTTGGCAAAGTTCCAGGCTAGAGAGTGACTCCATCTCAAACAAAAAGACAGAAAGGACCCCTGAGGACCGAGACTCAAAGTTGTCCTCTGATTCTCCACCCAACACATGTGCCTCTGTGCACACGTGAATACATGCCCACACTCAACACACAAAACCACCACAGCCAGAGGTGCCCAGACCCTCAGTGCCATTGTGACACCTCAGGCAGAGACCCCAGCAGTCAGGATGACCCTTTCTACCACTGATGGCCAGCCACTCTGAGCCCACAGCACTTCTGCCAGGTTCCCACTTTGCCCAGTAGGAGGACTCTTTACCATGGGTTCCCCAGTTCCTAAGCTGGTGTGGTGCCCACGCTCTCTAGCTATTACCAGCGCACACTAGCTGGTCAACGGTGTCTCACTCAGTCTCGATGCCTGCCCTGCCTGGAAATGCCAAGCTTCGTGTCCTAAAGGATATAGGCTTCTTCCTGAGGCCCTTGGAGACCCTGAACAGTGGGAGAACACGCGTACCATGGGTGGAAATAAGACACCCAGATGTAGGCAGAACCTGCTGCTGAACTTTGCTAAGAGAACTCAGGGCAGGCTGTGACCTCTGGGAGCCTGGGAGCTTGTTTCCTCATTTCTGAAATACCGGAGCAGATGGTGAGAGTCTTTGCCTTACAGGGGTGCTGGGAGGCTGGGAAGAGAAAATGCCTGTGAGGGCATGCCCAGCTCACCTGGCCCTAGAGGTCACAGGCCAAATCAAACAGAGAGGACCTGGTTTCCTGTCCTGTGAGCTCACAGGCCTAGCTCGAGGGAGCTACAGCATTGCCCCAGTGCCACGAGAAAGGGGCATGAGAAGAGCGGGCTGAGGAGGCCGTCTTCAACCATGCTCTGCTCCGTGAGGAACATGGCCTCCAACATCCATGCTCTGAAGGCCAGAAGTGCAGGCTCCTGTAACCACCACACATCTGAAGCCCTAAGGGCCACTGGCCTTGTCCTGTGAGTTGACACTTACATTTGCCCCCTGTCCTCTGACTTCCCTTCGTATGCAATCAGTGCAAGCTGCTGCCTGCGGGTCACCTCTGCCCTAGATGACCCCACAGTACCAGCTGAAAAACCATTTTCCACAACACGGCCTCTACCTGTTCCTGCTCAGCTGGAGCCCAGAGCCCAGACCCAGGCCCTCCTCCTGGCTCTCAGAGCCCTCTCCTGCCCATCCCACACGCTGACCCTCAGCTCCCCTTCCTGCTTCTGACACTTAGATCTTACCTGGCCCGAGGATTTGCTGGACAGTAGTTTGTTCCATGGAAAGGATTTCCAGCCCAGTCACTTCCTCATTCTTCCTTCCCAAAGACGTTTCCTTAACACAGAACCTAGAGAGCTACTGTATGCACCCCAGGTCAAACCCTAACTCTCCCCTCTGGAACTACACTGGGCACCAACTCTACTGCCACACCCACAGCTCAGTTTTATGGAGGCCTCAACAGGTGATACTCGGGGCTTCTCAAACTCCCGCTCTCATCTCTGCCTCCTTCAGCTTTGCTCAAGCTGTGGTCCCCACAGCCAGGTGGACCTGAAGCTCCCGAAGGCATCTGAGTGGTACTTGCTGGAGCATTCTCTACCTTGAGCTGAGCTTTGTAATTCAGCCACTGCTCAATACACCCACGTCCACGCCAAGCCAAACCTCCACTTATTTTATTCAGGATGCTTTAGTCTCTCAACCTTAGGAGTGCTGGGATACAACACAATTATTGACTATGCCATCCAGTGATGATCCCTCAAATCAGGATTGAGCTATGACATGAATAAAAAAATAAGCCCTGTTTCGGCTGTAAGGGTCTCAGTTATGAGGCCGCAATGACGAGAAGAGGCCCCAAGGAGGAAGCATCCAGAGCAAAGTCCACCATGTGGAAGAACAACATGACCACATTTACACTGCTCTTCCTTCAGTGGCTAGCCTGGAGCACCGAGGACCATCTGCTGAGGAGCCTGTTTGTTTTCATCTGTGTGCACGCAGATGTCCGCGTGTGTGGACTTGTATGTGCGGGTACCCTGGAGCTTGAGTTCCTGGCAGTTGTGAGCTGGCGCCAGGAACCGGAGTCTCCCTTTCTAGCTCTAGGGTGGCAGGGACACGCGGTTGTGCCTGTTTCTGTACGTGGGGACTGGGGATCTGAACTCAGGTCCTCATCCTAGCACGGTAGGCACTTTCCCTATCGTCTGGCGTCTCGTGCCTATTAGTGAGACTCGAGGTTGGCGTGCATTTGAGATGAACTATGAGGCAGGTCCCAGGTGAACCCAGGCTCCGTACCGCCTTTTAAGGGCAGCAGAGATAATGCCACGCCATGTTCCTCCTGGGCACATGAAAGGACTGCACTGGTCAAGTTCCCTGGGGCGGAAAGTGGGGTCATTGCACCCGCCTTCCATTTGCTCTCATCCCTCAGCTCTTGCCTGCAAACAGCCCTTCAAGAGGGAACTATAGAGCCTTAGGGCAGGGTTTCTCAAAGGGTGTTCCCCGGGCCAGCTGCTGCTGCTGTCGCTGGGAACCGCTGAGCCAAGCGATTCTCAAGCTTTCTACAATGAAATACAAGTTTAGAAATATAGAGGGCTTAGAATAAATAAATTTTTAAAAAATTAAAGAAAAAATATAGAGGTTTTAGGGGCTGGAGAGATGGCTCAGCGATTAAGAGCACTGGCTACCAGATGACCTGGGTTCAATTCCCAGCGCCCACATGCCAGCTCACAACTGTCTGTAACTCCAGTTGCAGAGGACCCAATAGACACACATATAGGCAAAATGCTAATGCACATAAAATATAAATAAATCATTAAAAAATTAAAAACATCATGTTTTCTTTTCTGGGTGGCTGTGGGGCACACCTTTAATCCCAGCACTTGGAGGCAGAGGCAGACAGATCTCTGAGTTCAAGGGCAGAGAGTTCCAAGACAGCCAAGGCCACACAAAGAAACCCTGTTTTAAAAAACAAAAACAAGAGAGAGAAAAGGAAGAAAGGAAGGAAGGAGAAATATAAAGGTTTTGGTATGGTGTCCGTGTGTGTGCATGTGTGTGCGTGTGCATGCGTGTGTGCGTGATGTGTGCATGTGTGTGTCCACGTGCTTGCATGTGTGCTCATGTAAAGGCTACAGGTCAATGTCAGTGTTTTCTTCGATTACTCTCCATCTTAGTTCTTGAGACAGGGTCTCTCGCTGAGCCCTGGGCGTGCCAATCTGCCTAGCCTGGCTGGCCAGCAAGCCCCAGGAATTCTGTTGTCCCTGCTTCCAACAGCCCTGTGAGTGTGCGGACACCTGCTGCTGGGAGTTCTGAGGAACTGAACTCGGACCCTCACGCTTACATAGCAAGTACTTTACTGACTGAGCTATCTTCCCAGCCCAGAAATCCTCATCATTGGGGAATACTGAGACTGGATACCACTGTTCTAGAAGACAGATGAACTCTAGACAAACGTGTGTCTGCGAATAGCAGTATGCTTGATGCTTACAATTCTATACCATGCATGAAGATAAGCTCTGTGGTGTTAATAAGCCATGTGGGGGAGTAACTTTGTAAAACAGCGATTCTGTCCCAAAAAAACAGTAACAACACTGGCTTTGAGCCTAATCCGCTCATCAGGGCCGCTACTCAGTCAGATTTCCCAGCACCAAAGGCTGGCAGTACGAGCCCTAGGAGTCAGACAGCCAGGGTTATTCTGCCCTGGATGGGGGCGGGGGCACGTAAGAACCCTCTACCTACTTCATTCATTCATTCATAGCCTGCACGCTATGTTAACAATGGCTGAAGCGGAAGCCACGGAAAGCCAGGATCAGATATCAGCCAGCTGCTGGTGTTGACACATTCCTGCCGCCCTCCATCTCCTGGCGCCAGTTCGGGTGCCCGCCACTTCTCAGCTGAGAGTGTCTAGCGCTCCCATTGAGACTTCAGCTCACAGAGAATGAATGTCGGGATTCCCGGGCCTGTAGCTCTCACATGTTAGTAGCTAGAATGGCAAACCCAGCCATGAACCAGGCAGTGTGAGAGGCTGTCTGTCTGACGGTCAAGTTTAGCTCTGACGGGTCTTTCCCGTTGCTCCCCACCTCCACTCCACTCACTCCTTCGGCTCCCTGTTGCGTCATGCTTTCTCATGCCCTCTGACTGCTCCTCTCCTTGTGTCACTCAGCATTCTGTGCCTGATGTGTCCAATGTGGCCTTGGGTTTCATGGAGTCCATGGGTTAACCCACTATACAGTGGTTTGTCTCTCATCCATATGTGAAGCTGTGATCTGTGTTTGGAACACCTTACCTTCCACATACGCCCCCCAGCCTTGGGACAAGAATACAAAACACTTATTACACTGATCCACCAAATGTCACCTAATGACGGGGCAGTCACGTCCAGAGGGAATCCCAGAAGTACACACAGGAGATACTGTGTGTATCCTGAAGACCACAGATCTTAGACTTAGCATGAAGACAGCAGGCTGTCATTGTCTGGGACCCAGCATGTTCCAGGTCGTTTCCTCCAAGTAGAAATCCTTCCATTTGCTCCAGTCAGGCTCTGTTCCCTCTGATTATACAGTCATAGTTAATAGCACCGCCTCTTCACTCCCAAAGCTGTCCTCTGACTGCCTGGTTTGTGTATGCATGTGCACGTGCACGTGTGTGCATGCGTGCGTGAGTGGGGAAGGGGGTATGGGGAAAGGGCTTACATGTGTGTGTGCATGTATGTTGAGTGTCTTTTATTGCTCTCCTTTATCATTTATTTATTTGCTTTTTGAGAGGAGGGTCTCGTTTTGGCTAGGCTGATGTGGCTAGGCTGGCTGTTCAGTGGGCTCTGGGGATCCACCAGGCTTTATTCTCAGTATCGAAACCCAGGACATCATTGAAGTGCCTATCTCCTCAACCATGTAGCCCAGGCTGGCCTCAAACTCACAATCCTCCTGCCTCAGCCTCTAGAGAGCTAGGACTGCAGATATGAGAGACCACATGCAGATTTCCCTGGGGTGGCTTATGGTGTACTGATTTACATACACCTAGTCTTTGCCACTCACCAGACTAGACAGGCATGCATTCCCAATCTGTTCTCACATAACAATGTACAGCCTTCTTTGTCAGAGGCTCAAGAATTTCCTCTTAGGACAGGCTTTCCTAGTCCCACAAAAATCACTGCCAGGCATAGCCACAAGATAGCTGGCCCCCGAGGTCTATGGAACCTAAACCACCCACAGCCTCTTTGTCTCCCCTCCCTTAGAATCCATAGAGATGCAGTTGAAGCCTCAGGCAAAGCCATGCAAGATGCTAGGGCAAGGGCCACTGGTCAAGGATCTTCCCAGACTGTGGCTTGTCATCATGTTCAGCTCTGGCATGGAGGACGCTATTGGCGGCTTGCAATTTGCTAGCTGTATGACATCGGACAAATGACATGACCTTATGACATCTCAGTTTTCCCATCTGTGAGTGGGGCTGGTGAGCTTAGCCTGTCTTCCTAGGCTGCTGCACACGAAGGGATTGAGATACCTCAAGCAGTGCCAGGAGCATAGGAAACACCCCACTCATCAGCTATCACTCCCTTGCTTTGGAGGCCACCAAGAATGTAAAAAACAAGCACAAGACACTCGTGGGAGCCAGATGGTGTGGAGTATCATTCAGAGGTTTCAGTGTGAACTGAAAAGATTTGATCAGATGAAAGTGGGTGTGGCCGGGAAGACGGCCCAGTCCATTAAGTGCTCGCTTTCAGGATCGAGGATGGGTCTGATGCCTAGAACGGACATTTTTAAAAATTCAGTACTTGGGACTGCAGAAAGGGATCAGCATTAACGAGCAAATCCGGCTCTCCCAGAGAACACAAGTTCAGTTCTCAGCTCCAAGCTGGATGGATGTCTTACAGCAGCCTGTGACCCCAGCTCCAGAGATCTCACATCTCTTCTGCATCCAGGCATCATGCGGTAGGCTTGTAATCCCAGCAGTGGGGAGGTGGAGAGACAGTGAGTAGTGGCCAGCTCGTCAGCCAAGCCTACTTGGTAAGTTTCAGAACAGTAGGAGATTCATCTTCCCCCCAACCTCAACCCTCCCCCAATAAAAAGGAGAGTAGGGACTGAGGAGATGGTTCGGTGCTTTCTTTGTTTTGCAAGCAACATGTATGAAGACTAGTGTCTGCATCCCCAGATCCTCTGGAATACTGGGTGGATGTTGCAGCCCACCTGTAATTCCAGCTCCGGATCCCCAGAGCAAGCTGGGCAGCTAGACTAGTCACAGCAGCGAGCTCTAAGCTCTAGGGGCTGGGTGGGGTGTGATCAAGGGAGGCTTCCGATGTCAGCTTTGGTCTCCATCGGCATACATACTGCACAAACATGAGCATCCACACCCATGCAAATATGCAATAAATATACACACCGGGGCTGGAGAGATGGCTGTTCTTGCAGAGGACCGGGGTTCAATTCCTAGCACCACATGGCAGCTCATAACTGCCTATAACTCCAAGATCTGACACCCTCATACAGAAATAAGCAGGAAAACCAGCCATGCACATAAAATAAAAATAATTTCTAAAAAATATGTGCACCACATACATATACATGAAAAAGCTTAAAAGGTAAATGTGGCGACTGAAAATGACACCCTAACTTCCACATGTATGTGCACACATATAAACACATACTTACACACATACACATGAAATCGTGGGTAGATTCCCACATATAGAGTTGGTTCTGTCCTACCAAGGCGAGTGGACACACTCAACAGGCAGTTGGGCCCTCAGCTAGCACACTGCTACCCCAAAGTTAACCACAGAGCATTTTGTAAGTCAGAAGCTTCACGGCACAACATGAAGTCCCTGAACCCACATCTCTGCCTCCCTCTCTCAAGGGGGGGGGGTCCCTTGATTCTTTCCCCAGCTGATGTCTCTCTGTTCCTCCTGCCTACTCAGCCTTGGAGCAGTTCCCAGGACCTTGGTGGAGCCATGTCCTGGGTGGTAACACGCACAGGGGACAGCCAGACTCACCCCACACACGCAGCCATTAAAAATTAACTCCAGAGATCTTTAGAAGCAGAGAAAGTCCCCAGAAAGAAAGGGTTCCGAGGGCAGAGCGTGACTAGCAGTTTTGAGCACAGCATCTAACAAGTTTTGACTACAGACAGAGAAAGACATTTTTCTCTCTTTAAGAAAAGGATGAGAAATCTTTTTACGTGCATGCCATGAAAAAATGCTTAGCTCAGCAAATTCCACATTCTAAGAGGAACCAAACCAACACTGTGACAGGACTTTTGTCCTACCAGCCCGCAGGCCTCTCATCAAATCCCTACCCTGCCAGGTAAGGGAGCAAGGGCTGTTCATGGGTAGAGTAGGAGGGGGTGGCTCTGGGACTTTAGCCAGCATCACTTAACTGCTCTACGCGGGAAAGAAAGTCCCTTTCAGACACATGGCTCGGTGCCAGTCTTATCCATTCGTTGGTGTTTTTGAAGGTTGGGGGGTGGGAGTGCCAAATCTGAGAGACATTACAGTCCAGGATTCACTCTGGCGAGCAGTGTCACCGCCTGAAACTGAGTTGAGGACACACACTCCACCCCTCGCCCAGCATCCCAGCACTTGGGAAGCAGAGGCAGGAGGCTTGCCACATGTGTGAGGGCTAGCCTGATCCAGTCTGCCAGTAAGTTTCAGGTCAGCCAGGGCTACATAGTCAGACTCTGCCTCAGAAAGGGTGAGGGTGGAGCTGGAGAAGTAGCTCAGCTGGTCATGAAGGCCCCACAGTGGGTGAGGCAGGAGCAGGGGGATCCCCAGAGTTCACTGGCCAGGCCAGGGGAAAAGCAAGCTCTCTGGAAGGGAGGGTGGACATTCCTGGATTCTGAAGCCCTGGTCCTACTGTATCCCACATCCCTGCTCCTCCAACCCGAGCCCCTGGGAAGGAGCATAGAGCAAAAAGACTAATGCCTCAGCTGAAGGCAGGATCGATGTGGAGAGGAAGGAAGCGGCTCACAAAACAAACTGCACTGACTACCATAGAGGAAGCTGAAAGAACAGGCGGCTAAGGACAGGTGAAAACACAGAAGTCCTAGAAAGGGTGGGTGCTGCTTTATCATCCCTTACAAAGGATTCAAATCTCAGTCCTTCCTTCATAAACAGTGTATTGCTTTGTGTGTGGAGATGGTTCAGAGGCCCAGAACCTGGTCCTACCTCAAGCTACTTCAGGCCCCTGCTTCTTCTGAGGTGCCCTCCACGGTCTAGGGCACTGGTTAAAATATGAGTGATGATCTATACTCTCCACACAGTAGTGTGCAGAGTGCGGTGTGCAGCCATCCTAATGCTCAGTGGAGCTACAGGGTGTCTGGATCCTCCGGTCTTCCCCTTCGGTACCTAGACTCATGGAGGAAACTATTATAGATACTGGAAGAGGGGGAAAACACCAAAAGTTTGCACATTTGGTCATAACTATACAAGACATGGATGAGATGAGTCAGAATATTCACAAAGGAAGTACTCAGTGAAAGTGGATGTGGGGGCCTGGCCTGCCAATAATCCCAGCTACTAAGGAGGCTGAAGCAGGAGGGTTGCATATCCGAAGCCAGTCTGGGCTGCAGAGCAGTTCAAAGTCAACTTATGCGGCTTACTGGTACTCAGTTTCAAAAGTAAGAAGATGGTCAAGGAGATGGTGAACCATCAGTGGATAAAGACACCAGAGAGCAAGGCTGACGTGAGCTCTATTCCCAGGACCCACACAGCAGAGAGATCCGTCCTCTGACCTACACATGTGCGCATGCACACACACATATATGTGTACACACGCCCACGCCCACGGAAATAAAAATGTAAGACTGGTGGAGCTGCTCAGTGGCATGGCGCTTGCTAAGCATGCAGGAGGCCCTGCGTCCAGTCCCCAGAATTGTAAATAAAACAAAAAGCAGGCTTGTTGGAATGCTGGTTCATCATCTTTTCCATTTTTACATGATGTGGTAGGCATTTTTATATTGAAAAACTTTAAATATAAATAAAACCAGGTGTGGTGGAGCACACCTTGAACCCCAGCACTTGGGAGACAGAGGCGGATAGACTAC
Organism: Arvicola amphibius; assembly: GCF_903992535.2. Lineage (NCBI taxonomy): Eukaryota > Metazoa > Chordata > Mammalia > Rodentia > Cricetidae > Arvicola > Arvicola amphibius. The sequence goes on along the minus strand of NC_052048.2, from coordinate 74,910,997 downwards.
TATGAGTTCAGGGCCAGCCTGGTCTACATAGTGAATTCCAGGCCAGTTACATCCATATAGTGAGACTCAGGCTCACACAAACAAAACAAATTAAACATATAGTAACTGCACCGAGAACTATGGGCTGAATGTTCAAGCCCCTACCCCAAAATTCCTAGGTTGAAATCTAAGACGATGTGGTCTGAAGGTGAGTCTTTGGGAGGACAGTAAGCTGTGGAGGTTAAGCGTCATGGATGGGGCCAGTGGGCTATGCTGTCACATAGGAATGCAACAAAAGCCAGCAGTCGGCCTCCACTCCCAACCGTACTGTGCTGGTACCCTGACCTCGGATTCCCCACCCACCCTCCGAAATAGTAAGAAATAAGCAGCTGGTTCATAAGCCACTACATCTCTGCTGTTGTCACAGCGAGCCACATGGAGCAAAGCTTCCGGGAGTCACTGATATCTCAGAGAGTGTGACCTGCAGAAATACAGTTCTCTCCTGGGCTGGGAGGGTGGGCGAGAGGGTTATAACTCCTATGACAACCAGTTCCCCTAAGACGCCAGAAGCTAGAGTCTATGCTATGGGAGTGGGCACAGACTCACAGGCGCAGGGGCAGGTGGATCCACATGGTGCAATGAGAAGCTAACAGCTAAAGTTGCCCATCAGCGGAACCGTCTAACCTCAGAAGACACTGCCATGGCCAGGCGCCTGACCAGGATCTGCGGTGTGTGGAGAAGGGGAAATTAGAAGGTCCTCTATCCTCAGGATGTATGCGCTTAGAGGCCTCAAGAACTCTCTTCTGACCTTAACGGGCTCATTTCCCTCGTAAGGGGAGCAGTAAGTGGAAAAAGCGCACTTCCAACCCAGCTCTCCCAGACTGTGAGAGAAGAGCCATCCCCAGGTGCTCCAGGTTCACCACGAGCTGGGGTGTCTGAGACCTCCTCCATCCAGCCATCTGAGGCACCCAAATGTCCCTACAAATATCACTATTATATCCACCCCTGCAGCTCCTCCCATGAGAGCAGATGTAACTGGGCACGCTGGTGACTGCCTATGATCCCAGCACCTGGGACCCCTGTGGGGGAGAGAGGGGATGGTTAGTGAATGTTCCATGAAATGCAAATCTGTCTCCATGGGAATGCCCAGCCAGCCTTCTAATCCTTACCCTCACCTCTAGATACTCATGTGCTTATCTCTCTTTCTCTGCTGACCGTGGCTGGTGATGTCAGGGAAGAGCCCCAGAGAAACCTCCTACAGTCGCCCCGGCTCAGGTTACCACTACCTTTTTTGTGTGCTGAGCTTACGATCTGCTCTTACTACCTTTTGTGTGCAGGGCTTCGGAATTTGCTCTTCCGGCCCTCCCCAGTTTCCCTTTTTAATTTCCTTTTTTTTCTGTGTTCACCACTGTCTCTGCAGACAATAACCACAGACAACTGAGAGGCAGTGAGAACTCCCGATGGGCTGAGTTACCTGCTAATGCAGATTGCCCGATCATAGGGAAATCAGAGGTTGACAGGTGGACAAAGAGCCAAGAGGCCTCATTGTTATCCACAGGACTTGTTCTGTCCTGTCCCCAAAACCTAACTGCCAAGCCTCAAGGCTGTGACCCTCAGGGAGGGGAAGCATTTGCCCCAGGGCTCCTGGCAGCCCAAGGATATTCAAAGGCCCTGTTTAGCAGGGCAGGTACCTGTTGTTTTAAGAGGAAAGGAAGTCCATGGTTTATGTTTTTATCAGAACTCAGGGATTTTCTTTTCTAGTGAGGTCAGCCATGTGCTTTCAGAAACCATAATGGGAGTAAAGCAAGCTTGGGAATGATTTAACCCTGATGCCCTGCACAGACCACTGCACACCCAAGCAGGTGCTCCTACCATTCACAGTTCCCGTCCTCTCCAGTTACACGGCAAAGGGCTCCCAGCTCCCAGCGGCTGCACTAGCCAGCATTCAAAGAAATGCACTCCATATCCACTGTGTACAGGACAAGGGAGCACAGTGCAGGACAGGGAAGGGGATCCTGATGTCATAGCAGACTGGAGAGGAGGGGGTTAGGAACCGTGTTGTTGTGTGAGGAAGCTCTCAAGTGCTTGGCCAACCAGACCTGACTCACAGGTCAACACACAGAAACACACATGTCTGCGGGGCAGTGGTGGCACACGCCTTTAATCCTGGGCACTCGGGAGGCAGAGGCAGGCGGATCTATGTGAGTTCAAGGCCAACCTGGTCTACAAAGTGAGTTCCAGGACAGCCAGGGCTGTTAGACAGAGAAACCCTGTCTCGAAAAGCCGAAAAGAAAAGAAAAAAGAAAAAGAAACACACTACACACCGTAACAGAAAGATGATGTACCCATCACCTCCAAGCCTCACACCAACTGCCAGGGAAGCCACACTGCCTCCATTTTTAAAAAAAAACTCCATCAAGCATTTCATTGCATTTCCAGATGGCTTAGTGAAGATGAAGAGATAGAAAGAACCCACACGTTCACAGACCAGTGAGTGGACAAACCAAATGTGGTACATCCATTCTGTGGATCAATATCTGGTCATAAACAAGTGAATAAAGTGCAATACATGCTACTACATGGAGGAAACTTGAAGCATTATACTGCGTGGCAGAAGCCCATCGCAAAGGCTGCGTGTCTACTTGTGACAAGTCCAGAACCCAGAGAGTGGGGGAGGGAAGTGGGGAGATGCTGCCAATGGGTTGATGACGGTGTCACCAACTCAGACAGTGGTAACAGCTGCACGGCCTTTCGAATATCCTGAAAACCACTTAACTGTATCCATTCAAAGGATGAATTTTGTGGTATGCAAATCCCAATAAATTTATTATTTAAAAGTTGGCTTGTAGCTTTTCTAAATGCAAACTAGTCTCCTGTTTTTGTGTACAGCGTATATGGATTCTATTTAGCCTATATTAATAATTCAAGGAAGTATTTGATTATCCGCTAATGGGTACCATTGGTTGTAAAACAATGTGTGGCCCCGTCTATAAGTTCTTCTCAACACCTAACCCACTCCCCTAGTATCCTGTGTTTCTCCTTGCCCTGTGTCTGTGGGCCAGCAAAGACCAGTTCTCCCACCCCCACCCACACCCGCAACTCAGGCAGAGGACCCTGGAACCCTCAGACACTTGCAGGCCTGGGCCCCTCTGCCTGAGAAGACTAACTTGTTATCTTCATTTGCCTTTTGGAAACAAAGCTTATGTGGGGAAAGGAGGCACATTTGGGCCCTTTAAAATGTCGTCAGGCCAGGTGGTGGTGGCGCATGCCTTTAATCCCAGCACTTGGGAGGCAGAGGCAGTTGGATCTCTGAGTTCAAGGCCAGCCTGGTCTACAAGAGCTAGTTTCAGGACAGGCTCTAGAAACTACAGGGAAACCCTGTCTCAAAAAACCAAAAAAAAAAAAAAAATGTCGTCAGCAGGAGTAATGGTGCACTCCTTTAATCCCAGCACTTGGGAGACAAAGGTAGGCAATCTCTGTGAGTTCGAGGATAACCTGGTCTACACTGAGTTCCAGGACAGCCAGGGCTACATACTAAGACCCTGTTTGGAAAAAACAAACAATACATACATACATACATACACACACACACACACACACACACACACACACACACACACACACATATAGTTGCTGCTTTAAAAATTCTGGCTGGGGATGTAACTCACTTGGCAGAGTGCTTGCCTAGCACACCTAAAGCATGGAGCCAGGTCTCCACGCACGGAAAAAGGGTGGTGCACACCTTAACCCAGGTAGAGGCAGGAGGATCAGTGCAAAGTCATCCTTAGTGATATAATGAATTCGAGATCAGTCTGGGCTACATGAGACCTTATATCAAACAAACAAATATCTCTTGGGCACCTGCTAAGGACCTGGCCCTGTCTAGTTACTGGATGGCACAGTGAACAAGCTTGGTGGAGGTGACATTATAACAAATGAGGTGAAAGATGACCCCTGCTGGCAGTGCAGTCGATGGTGAGAGGATGAAGAGGGTTGGGGACAGTCTTAAGTCATGTGGTCATAGGAGGTCACTGAAGAAGTGACCATAAACCTAAGGGGGCAAAGAGGAGACGCAGGGAGCATGCTCTTATGAAGAAAAATGTTCTATGGAAAGGGCAGAATAAATAGAAAGGCTTGAGACAGATGTGCCTCAGGAATTTGGGAACAAGAAATGGGGCTCAGTGGTTAAGAACACTTTCTGCCCTTGCAGAGGGCCTTAGTTCAGTTCCCAGCAGCCATGTTGGGCAGCTTATAACTGCTCAAACTTCAGCTCTAGGGGATTTGATGCCCTCTGCTGGCCTCTCAAGATACCAGCACACGTGTGGCGCATACCCAAGCAGACATATACAAATCCAGGCCAGCACACGTGTGGCACATACCCACGCAGATATACACAAATCCAGGCCAGCACACATGTGGCGCATACTCACGCAGACATATACAAATCCAGGCCAGCACACGTGTGGCGCATACTCACGCAGATATATACAAATCCATGAATAAAAATCTAAAGACTAGTGTGACCAGCTGGGTGTGGTGCTGTACGCCCTTAAACCCATCACTCAGGAGGCAGAGGCAGGCAGGTTTCTGTGAGTTTGAGGCCAGTCTGATCTACATAGTGAGCTCCAGGTTACACACAACTACAAAATCCTATCTTAAAAAGAAATAATAATAATAATAATAATGATAATAATAATAATAAAACCCAGGGAGGAAACAGAGGCCAAAATGTCATATGGAGTAATGCCTCAGAGTGGTGAGACTCGGGTCTCTCCTTTCCGCCACAAGCGAGGGAAGAAAACCCAATCCATTCATCACGGCGACACTTTCTGGGGCTGGTCTCACAGATTTCGGTCAGGGCCCCTCACTGAACCTGGAGCTCCTGGATCTGCCCCCTCCACCCAGCACGGCATTGCAGATGTAAGGTTGCCTTCGTTTTGTCTAAGTGCTGGAACTTGGGTCTTCAGACTGGTACAGCAAGCACTTTGCCCTGAGCCCCCCAGCCCCTGCTTTACTGCTTTAGGGGTGTGTGTGTGTGTGTGTGTGTGTGTGTGGGTGTGTGTGTGTGTGTGTGTGTGTGTGTGGGTGTGTGTGTGTGTATGTATTGTTGTTGTTGTTGTTGTTTTGGGGGGAGAGACAGGGGTCTCAGCATGTAATTCTGACAGTGAACTCTGCTGGCCTCAGAGGCAGAGATCCACCAGCCTCTGGTGGGATTAAAGGCTGCACCACAAGCCCACCCCTGTCCACCATCATTCTGACACAATCCTTCTTCCAATGCCTGTAAAACTTAAGATTCATTTCCTCCTTGGCAAACAGACACAGAACTCATCCTGTCCCTAGGCAGGAAACTCCAAGGGGAGTCTCTGTCTCTGGGGTCACCTGACCTCTTCCTGTCTGGGGCTCCAATGAAGCAGCCACAGCGGAAACCTCCATGCCCGCCATTCAAGGGCTTCCTGGCCAGGTGGGAAGAACAAGTTCTCAAAGTGCCACTACTGGGTGAGTTTCCAGGTGTCACTTTCCTTTCTTGGGACGTTCAGAACTAAGATCTATGGGAGAGAGAGGCAACTCCAGTGAGGGAGAAGGGGGAGGGAGCACACTGTCCCTTCATGATTTGGGGATCTCTGGAGCAGCAGGCAGAGGCCACTGCACATGCGCTAGAAATCATAGGAGTCTGGAACAAGCTAGGATTTGACACTTTAAACCATAGCTATCATCATTTACTCCTTAATTTGTCTTTTTGGTACAGGCTCCCGTGTAGCCCAGGCTGGCCTCAAACTCATTAAGCAGCTCAAGATAACCTTGAACTCTTGATTCCCCTGTCCCTTTCCCCGAAAGTACCAGGATTAATGTGTGTACCACACCAAGCTCATTAGAAAAAAGAAAAGAAAAAAAATCAGGCTAGGCTTGATTGTGCAGTTGGGAGGCAGAGGGATCTGTGAGTTTCAGGCCAGCCAGAGTTGCATAGTGAGATCATGTCTCAAAACACACACACACACACACACACACACACACACACACACACACACACACACACACACACACACACACACACACTGGGGCTGGAGAAATGGCTCAGAGGTTAAGAGCATTGCCTGCTCTTCCGAAAGGTTCTGAGTTCAATTCCCAGCAACCACATGGTGGCTCACAACCATCTGTAATGAGGTCTGGTGCCCTCTTCTGGCCTTCAGGCATACACAGAGACAGAATATTATATACATAATAAATAAAACACACACACACACACACACACACACACACACCAAAGCAAACAAACAAAAATAAAACTAGTAAAAAACAAAATTTCCAATAGCTCAGTTCTTTCCTTCCTCCCTTCCTTTTTCCGAATCCTTTCTTTCTTTTTGAAATGGGGTCTCTCTACATATCTCTGGCTGTCCTGGAACTCCCTCTGTAGACCAGGCTGGCCTCAAACTCTCAGAGATTCACCTGCCTCTGCCTTCCCAGTGCTAGATTAAACGTGTACATCACTATACCCAAGTAGGTTTTCTTTTGATGACTGTGCATGATTTTTTTTCCTCCAAAACTGATTCCAACTAGATTTTCTTTTGATGACTGTGCAAGATTTGTTTTCCCTCCAAAACTGATTCTATAGACAAAGACTACTGCCTTTGTAGAAAATGCTAGACTTGGTACTTCTGAGAATGAAGTCAGCCTTCGGAAGATAGTGCATTTTCCCAAGCCCTAAGACAGCTCGACAGAGTGAGAGCAGCTCTCCTCCCATCCCACGTGGGGAAGGTGGGACAGACAAGGTCCACAGAGTTGGCAGCTGTGAGCCCTTGGAATCTTGTCTTCCTCCCTCTGAAACACTCCTTTCAGCCCACCTGGTCTTGCTCACTGACGGCCTAAGTCTGCATTTGAAGGCAGCTTCAACCACATCCGATTTCAGTAATAAGACTACTCTGGGGGCTACTCACCAGGTGCGCCAAACCAGAAGACCCACGTTGTGAAAGGAGAGAACCAAGTCTGGCAATAACAAGTTAAACATAAACACACACACACACACACACACACACACAAATAATAATTAATTTTTAAAAATTAAAAACAAAAACAGCGGTCTCATGTGGGCAGGCCCAGCTCAAACCTTATCTTCACGAACCACCTTTGGCCCCACCCACCCTGACACCATCTCCTCACTCACAAGTCTGGATCTGGTAATTGAAGAAGCTTCTTTTTGCAGCAGACTGAGACAATTACTAGAAGCTACAATTGTACAATTGGTCAAGCTGCAAAGAACAACTAACCTTGGGACGCCCGCCCCCAGCTGACACAGCTGCAACACAAACCCAAACCTAAGGCCCCAGGAACATAGCAGAAGAGAGGTAGAGTCTGTGAGAGAGGACCCGGCCACCTGCTGCACAACTGTGTCCTCCGTGAGTGACAGTGGATCTGCACCTGTGAGATCTCAGTACAGGGTCATCTAAAGAGACCTGAACGGTGACAACCAGAAGACATGCCAGTGCAGGTACAGAGCTACAGGAACGAACGGCCACTGAGAAAGGAAGAACTATTCTTTGTCAGGAATGAGCCCTGGTAGGTTATCCCTGTGCTGAGCAGTCAGCCCCAAACACAAACGAGCACCACTAAATGAATTCAACAGGTTGTATTTCTAAATGTGTGTGGAACAATAGTTAAACATGAATTTGAGGAGGGGGAGACATAGAGGGAGCTGGAGGAGAGAGAATGATATAAATACAGTACTTCATGTAAAATGTTTGTTTACTTGTTGGTTGGTGGGTTGGTTGGTTTTTGAGACAGGATTTTCTCTGTTGTAGCCTTGGCTGTCCTCGAACTCACTGAGATCCACCTGCCTCTTCCTCCTGAGTGCTGGGATTAAAGTGCTGGGATTAAAGCCACCACCACCTGGCTGAAGTTCTTAATAAATAAATTTAAAAGAAAAAAAGACTCTGGCGCAGTGAGTAATGTTTTTGACTATCTAAATGGGAAGCTAGGCAGGCAGTGGTGGCCTACCTGTAATCCCAGAGCTAAGAGGAGACAGGGGATCCCCAGAGCAAGGTAACTATCTAGAATAGCCAAATTAGCAAGCTCTTGAGTATAAATGGTGGAGTGAAGGAAGACATCAATGCCAACCCCTTTCCTCCACATGCACACATGCAAACACATATGCATGCCTTCACATCATACATACATACAAATAAAAGAGACACTGTTCTGGGTTGTTTTTTTTTTTTCCCCAAACTGAGTTTGGAAGAAAAAAAATTCCAAACAGAATTTCCAATTCTGATCTTTCAAACTCAAAATTAGCTTAATTGTCTAACTATCACCCAAGCAAAACCCAAACCGCCAACTAACATCCTGATTGATGGTTGGGACTTGTGCATTCCAGGCTAATGACTCTGTAATTATAAATTCCAGTGCTCTCAGGAAGAGCCTGACACTCTAGGATCCAGGCCAGTGGCCTTGACACTCCAAGCAGAGAGATGGCTACGTCTGTCACTCAGCAAGTGGGGTGGTGTTGGTAGCACCCTGACTGTGGGACAAGCACCATCTGCTTTGTCTTGTTTCCTCGACACCTGCAGACAAATAACATTTATCTACATGTTTGTCATAAGGTCAAGTAGAAGACTAGCTATATAAACTGTGATGTCCATAGGAGAACGGGCCGTGGAAGCCAATGTTGCTGGGCAAGGGGTAAGATGTTCAATGGGAGTGGAAGTCCAGAGGGGAAGTCAGTGCCCACCGCGTGTGGAGAGAGTGGGGTGAAAAGCTGCGGAACGAAGGCGTCGGGCAGGAGCTGAGCCTGCTCTGATGGGGAGGTCATAAAGGGGAGGACTCCAGAACTGGAGGGGGAGTTGGTGTGCAGAGCCACCAACAGATTTCCTAAAAACGAAGAACTGGGACGGTGGAGCTGATCCCAGTGGGCAAGTTTTAGTTCAATGGAGAAGGCAGACAGGATGCTCTGAACCAGACTCCTGTCCTTGGTGGCAGCAAGTCTGGCTTCCTGCCCATTTGTAGTCCCGAGCTCTCTGTTGATAGCCTGCAGTTGTGTCTAAACCCAGCTTTGCTGGGCAGTGTAGGGCACGTGGGCACACACTGCCCCAGTTCCCTCGTGCTGTGCTGCCCTTTCTTTTCAGACTGCCCCTTCTCCCTGGCATCACAAGTCCCCCCAGGGGCTATAAATGGGCCTGCATGCTAAACTCCCTTGCTATTTTTAGAAAACATTTATTTAAAAATCTATTCATATGCTTGTGTGTGGGCCTGAGAGTGTTTAAGTGCACCGTGTGTATGCAGCAGCCCATGGAGACCAGAAGAGGGCGCCAGATTCTCTGGGCCTGGACTTGCAGGTGGCTATGTACTGTCTCGGGGGTACCAAGAACTGAACTGGGGCCCTATTGCAGGAGCATGCACGCATACTCATGCTCTTGACACACAGCCTCTCTTCAGCACTTCCTTTGCGATTTTCACCTCAGCGCCCCAGCATTTGTTCCTGCTTGTGTCCCTGAGGTGTGACCAGTATACCCAAACTTACATGTGTTTAATACATGCAACCAATGCCTGTGGACATGTGTACATATACATCCGTGATACTATCACCACAATGGGGCAATAAGTATATCTAAAATCTCCATAAGTTTGTGTTTCATTGCTTCTTCTTGTACAATAATAAATTTAGCATCTTAACACAGTTCTAAAAATTAATATATTTCACGTGTGTATTTGTATATTTGTGTGTGTGTGTGTGTGTGTATGAGAGAGAGAGAGAGAGAGAGAGAGAGAGAGAGAGCAGGTACATGATGCCATGGCTCATATTTGGAAGTCAGAGGGACGTTTGAGGACTTGGTTCTCTCCATCTTTTTAGGTGGGGTCTCTCTTGTCCCCACCACTTCAGGCTGGCCGGCCTACAAACCTACAGGCAATTCTCCTAGCCTCCCATCTTACACTGGGATTACATATATGTATATCCCTGCATCTGATTTTTTCATGGTCTCCAAAGACGTAACTCATGGCGCTGGGCAGGCACAGTAAGCACCTTTACCTGCTGAGCCACCTCACCAGCCCTTAACACATTCGCTGTTCTCAACATATTTTTAACCATCAGTATAATATTGTGTGTGCAGCAGGCGTCCACAAATGTTCATCTTGTGTCACCGAAACTTAGAACCATTAACTAACATCTCCCCAGAGCCTTCTCCCCTTACTCCCTGGCCATCAGCATCTTCCTACATTTGCTCCGACTTTAACTGTTTTCGTGTGCTCTTATAATTAGAATCAAGCACCAGTGTTTGTCTCTCTGAAGCTAGTTTATTGCTTGTCATGCTTCCTGGGTGGGTCTGAGCATTGGAAAGTAAGAGCTCCTTTGTTCTAAGGCTGCTGATAGCTCACTGTGTGTACACATCACGTTTTCTTTGTCAATCCCTCTATGGAAGGACACCTACATTGTTTCCACGTCTTGGCTGTTGGGAATAAGGCTGCAAAGCACATGACAATAGGTGTCTTTCTGAGATTCTGACCAGAATAGTCTTTGGGACAGACATCCCCTAGTGAGACTTTGGGTAACACAGTAATTGTTTAATTTGGGAGGGTTTAAAACAAACGTATTTAATTTATGTGTTTGTGTATCTATGCAAGCTATGTGCACCACATTCATTGAGTTCCATGCAGGGATCAAAGGGCATCAGAGCTGCTGGAACTCCAGCTACAGGAGGCTGTGAGCTGATGTGGGTGCTGGGAACTGAGTTCAAGTCTTCTGTTGGAGCAACAAGTTCTCTTACCTGCCAGGCCATCTCTAAAGTCCTACCTGTTTTGTCTTTCTTTTTACATTTATTTATTTTGTATATGAGGAAGGGGGATGAACGTGGGGGTCAGAGAAGAACTCTGAAGGAATTAGACACTCCTACATCTGGAGGATCAAACCTTGTTCTGGTGGAAGCTCTAGCCCAGCCCCTGGCATCCATATACCCAAAGAGTCTGGAATGTTTCGGTGGAATCTCCACCCCACGCCCCCTGCCCCATCTTTCTCCAAACCCTGCCTCATCTCAGAAGACTTCCAAACACAGATCCACCCCCAGAGATGCTCAAGACCACACCCACAGGATATTTAAACTGCCCACCAGAAACCAGACACATGGTTTTTGGTCTCTCTCCCTTGTCTGGAAGATCATATGGGAGTGTTTTACCCATTCAACCTGGGTAAATCTAATTCGGTTTGACTCGGTCTGATTTGGATTGCTGTGCCAGTGGAGAGGCTTCTCAAGGTGAGGAAACTTTTCACCTAGGTCATCAGGTTTGGCAGCAAATGTCTTTACCCCGAGCCATCTTGCCCACCCAAAGTTTAGCTGAGTAACCACCATATTGTTTTCTATGATCGCTACACCTCCACACTTGCTCTCAAATCTATACCGTGTACCAACTCCTACCTGCGGAGTAGTCCCAGACTGCTGGGACCAGCAGGATAGAAGGTTGGGTTAGGAGGGCAGCAGAGGTGGAACAAAATACTGTCTAACTATGAAGGTAGGCACCTAAGTGGAAACAGAAGTAAAAAGAAGAGAATAAATTCATGTACCAGCACTGCTAAATGTCTAACCCTATAACCCCACAGATACACTGTAAACACTGATCCCCTGTGGCTGATAAACGGTACCCCGCTCAATCAGACGTCCTGGCTAACTAAGGGTTGCCAGCGAGACAATAAACACAGGCCTGGCCTTGGAAAATCTCCACTCTAGTCTTGAATGCGCTCTAGGGTTTATATTAAGCACCTTCCCTGCGACTTACAGGGGTGTCCAACCTGTGGCTCGGGCACCTCCTGCAGCTAAAAACAGCTATGATGAGGGCCCAAGATAAAATCATAAACTTAGGTAAAACATGGAGATTCTGAAAGAAAGAAAGAAAGAAAGAAAGAAAGAAAGAAAGAAAGAAAGGAAGGAAGGAAGGAAGGAAGGAAGGAAGGAAGGAAGGAAGGAAGGAAGGAAAGAAAGAAAGAAAGAAAGAAAGAAAGAAAGAAAGAAAGAAAGAAAGAAAGAAAAACTTGATTGCAATGTTCTCAAGGTGAACTTTGTCAGGTTCTCAAGGAACAATATGACAAATGTCAAATGATTGACATCCCTGATTCAGAATCATGGGGCCTAAGAGCACCATTAGCTAGTTCTCCATTACTGTCGTGAAACACCATGACCAAAGCTACTCAGAGAAGAGTTTACTTGGGTTTATAGCACCATAGGAGAAGAGTTGATGATGGTGTACAGAAAGGAAGCATAGCAGCGGGAGCAGGACACTGAGAGCTTCCATCTTACCAAAAGCATAAGGCAGGGGAGCTCTAAGAACAGCAGGAGGCTTCGAAACTCAAAATCCATCCACCCCAAGTGACATACTTCCTCCAGTAAGGCCACAGCCCCTAACTAAACCTACCCAAACAGAGCCACCAACTAGGAACCAAGTATTGAAATGCCGGAGACTGTGGGGGACATTTTTCATTCCGGCTGCCACATTCCATTCCTTGCCCCCCCTAGTCTCTTGACCATATTATAATGCAAAATACATTTGGTCCACCTTCAAAAGTCCCTATAGTCTTTCACAGTCTAAACACTGTTTAGAAGCCCAAGTCTCTTCTGCATTTAAAGGAAATTTCTTCATTGTAAACCCCCTGAAATTTCGAGCAAAAAGTTAATTACATACTTCCAACGTGCAATGGCACTGAATTCACATTACCATTCCAAAATGGAGGGACGGCACAGGCACAGTGAGGAGATACCGGGCCAAAGCAAGATGGAAACCCAGCCCAGCAAACATCGGATGCTTCAGCTCCTCAGCCAGGGCTAATCAGCTTAGGTGGCTCTGCCCTTGCAGCTTTGCCGTCTCCAACCTACATCTCTCTATTTGGCTGGTTCTGCTCCTTGTGTGCAGCTCTTCTTCACTGACATCTCCTTGCTCTGGCATCTCCACCATCTTTGCAGCCTCCCACACAACCCAGCTTAGTACAAGGCTGCCTTCTGAGAGCCTTCACACAGGAACGTCCCTGCCACACGGAGCCTGGGCTTGCCTTGCTGACACCAAGGAGGAAATGTGCGTCCTTCCTTAACTCTTGCATTCTTCTTGATGCTAGAGCTTGGGATGGCCCGGGTCCCTTGAACCACATCTGCTTTTCAAGAGCGGAAAAATACCTTCTGCTCTTTCACAAGCTGGAAGCTTGCCTGAGTGGGGTCTTGTCCTGGAGACAACCTTCCCTTTATCCCAGTGCTGAGCAAACGGTAGCTGCTTGTCTCTTTCAACACAAGCCTGGGCTGCAATACTGACTTGTTGGTGTTCTTTTACTCTCCAAACTATACATTTTGTGTTTCTTCCACCCCCCCCCCATTTGCTCTTTTTCACTGTAGCTAGGAGTGTTTACTAACAACCACACAGCAGAGTCAATATTAGGCTGCCTTGAAATCTCCTCTGTCACAGAAATTAGTTCATTACTTTCAAATTTAGCCTCAAGCAAGTTCTTAGGACAAGGGTAAAAGGCAGCTACATTCTTTGCTAAGATAACACAAGCATGGTCTCTAGACCAGTTGGCTAATATTGGTGGGCCTCTTGGGCTGGGCCTCCATAGTCCATACTGCCCTCAGAACTACTGTCTTCCAGGCTTTTAACAGGATGGCCCACTAAGTCCCCGCTTACAGCATTTGGCTGCTTTCCTAATCAAAAATCTACGTTTTCTACATTCTTCCAAAAAACAACATGGTTGGGTCTGTCACAGCAATATTACAATATCCCAGCTTGGGCGCCCACTTCCCTGTCTGTTATTTTCTATACTGTGATAAACACCATGACAACAGAGGGGAAGGGAGCATGGCAGCTGGAGCAGGAGCAGGAGCTGACATCTTTTACTGTCAGAGTGGAGCAGAAAATGCAAGGGACTGTGGGAGGCTGAGAGCTCACAGCCCACCCCCAGTGGCACACTTCCTTCAGCAAGGCCACACCTCTTAAACTTATCCAAACAGGCCCACCAACTGGGAAACAAATATTCAAATGCCCAAGACTATGGGGGACATCTCATTCAAACTACAGTTCCCATCCAGCCTCCAGAAGCCATGCCCCACAGTGAGGTCTGAGCTGACTCTGTACCCAGTACACAAAGGTCTGGAGTAGATGGGATGTCTGGAGCAGGACCCTGGGTGACTATCATGCCCATCAGCTTAAAACCTCTCTACAGCCCTGATGTCTGCCCAGGCCCTGCCAGCACACCGCTCTATGTCCCCCCACCATATCCCCTCATCTCTCTGGATCCCGTCTCTAAATCCCAAAGTACTTGCCTGTGTGTGAGACCACAGTAGCCACCTAAAATACCAATGCTCCAGGTCCAGGGCACAGCTTCTCAACAACCATGTTTAGCACTGGGGCAAATGTTATCATCTTCCAAGCCAGGCTCTGGCGCCCAGTCCTGTCGCCAAATTATTGTCTCCAGCCTGAGGCCTCAAAGGCTGATTACTCAGGAGGCAGATGTTCCAGCTGCACTCAGCCTGGAGGCTACAGGACACTTTAACAGGTATGAGAAGAATCCACTGTACTATTTGCCTCACAAACAAGCTTTTCCTAAGTTCATTTTATTTTTAGGTGCACATGTGCGTTTTATGTGATTATGTGTATATGTGTATGCCTGTGTGGGGGTAAGCAGAAGAGAGTTAAGAAGAGGAAGTCAGGTCCCCTGGTGCTGAAGTTACCCAGCGTGTGCGCTGGGAATCAAACTCCAGACCACCGCGACATCTCTCCAGTGCCACAAACAAGTTCTAAAGATTTGTTCCATTGTTCAATTGTGATTGTGATGGTGAACTGTGCACACATATGGTGCGTGCATGTGTGCACACACACCCAGGAAGTCCCATGCAGCCCAAAGAGAAAGGCATAAATATTAACTACACCAAGTGACCATCAAGACTGTAATCTAGGCTCCATTTATAGATGTATTAACTGACCAGAGCCACAACTTATCACAAACACAAACCTACAGCCCCAGCTTCTCCAGGGCCGCAGAGCATTGGACAGTGGAAAAGAAGCCTGGGGCATTTATCAAAATGGTACTAAATGCGTAAGTCAAAAAGCTGGCATTATGGAGGGAACGAATCAGAGCAAACATAGTTAAAGGCACTGAAGACTCTCCTGCAGGTAGCCTCCAGTGATATGTGAAGACGCTTCAGGGTTTATTTGACTCAGAAAATAAATCATAAAATAAAGAGGTTCACTGTAAGAACACCAGCAGAATTGCCTAGCCATCAGGGGGCACATATCTGACCAGTCAGAGTCGCTAAAGAACCTACTTTACTTTGACAATCCAATGGGGGCTGGTAGGGGTGACTAGGCCTAACAGTGGAGCCGAACACAAGGTTGGGGGCCAAAGAATTGCTGAGTCTTTTCTGATGCCCTGGCTTAAACAGTGTCAGATGCTGAAGAGAGTAAGCGCACTGGCTGCTAGAGGCCCCTGGTTCAATTCCCGCTCCCGCATGGCTCACAAGCGCCTCTAACTCCAGTTCCAGGGACCCGACACCCTGTTCAGAACATACTTCTGGGACCTGGCCAGGAAGATGAGAAGAGCACACACATTGGACAATAGAGAGGCATTAGGGAACCTGGGGGTAATGGCTGCCAATTCCACCATCAGCCCGTGGTTTGCTGGGGAGGGTACCACCCTGCCAGGCGGGGGGGGGGGGGGGGGATCTTTTTAATCCTGTCATTCAAATATCCAGGGAGGATCTCTGGACTATAGGCAGTGCTTCACAAACTTGGCGGCGTGTCAGAAGCCCCTGGGGAGCTTTTAGAAAAATTCCAGGGAAGCTGGAGCCCCACCCCAGCCCAGCTGAACTGCGGAGCTCGGGGTGTGGGGGCTGGGCACGAGCATGTCTGAAAAGCTCCCCAGATGATTCTAATGTGCAATCCCGGGTTGAGAGCCACTGGACCCTCTGACCTTTGAGGGCTTTTCTTTCTCAGAATCTGGAGAGAGTGCATTTCGTGTTTATCTTAGTGGTTCTCGGAGCATGCCCCAGGGCTGCCTGGAGTCTGGTTTCCTCCAGATTCAGTCTCAGGCGCCCTTTATGGGAAACTGAGTAGGTGAAGAGGTCTCTCTTCTCTCTTTCTCTCTCTCTCTCTCTCTCTCTCTCTCTCTCTCTCTCTCTCTCTCTCTCTCTCTCTCTCTCTCTCTCTGTGTGTGTGTGTGTGTGTGCCTTTGTGTGTGTCTATATGCACACGTGTATGCGCCTACACAGACACATGCTTGTGGAGGCCAGAGGTTGACAGACAGGGAGTGTTTTCTTCAGTTGTTTTCACCTGACTTTATGAGACAAGGTCTCACCAACCTGGAGATTTGGGCACTGCACCCTGAGGACTCACCCCTCAGCTGCAAGGGTACCTGCCCCAGTGCTTCAGACAATGACCCCAAAGGCGGTTAGAAAAGAGGATCCAGAATTTCTTCCTTTGGACAACAGAGCACAGAAAGACTTGACCCGGTGGCTCTACTGATTCTGTTCAGTTAGAAGTATAGAGATACAGAAGGGCTGGAGAGATTAAGAGCAATACTGTTTCTTTAATTAGACATTTTAAAATTTATTTATTTTGATCTTATGTGTGTTGGTGCCTGCATGTAATTTGTGTTAGGATGTCAGGTCCCCTGGAAGTAGAGTCACAGACAGCGGAGAGCTGCCATGCGGATAGTAGGAATTGAACCCAAGTCCTCTGGAAAAGCAGTCAGAGCCATCTCTCCAATCCAGAATACTGTTTTTGCAGAAAACCTGAGTTCGATTCCCAGCCCCCACATTAGGCAGCTCACAACTGCTTAAGACTCCAGCTCCAGGTGATCTGATACCCCTCTGACCTCCTATTACACACACACAGAGATACATCATGAAAGGTCAAAAACACAGAGAACCTCTGCCCCTGCACTCAACCTTCTAGCTGGGGCTGAGGAGTAGCCTCAGAGGAATGGGGCCTCTATCCCAGCTCTGGACTAACACAAACACGATATTTCAGCTAATACAAGCCAGGGCCCACAACCCAGAGAGTCTAAAAACAGGATTTAGCCACTTGTACTGGGGGGGAGGGGGATTGCTCCAGGAAAGTTGGGGGGTGCAATATCAATTCTCAATCCTAGGGGACCTCATAGGGCATGGACCTCCAAGCCTGTTTTGTAAGGACAGTCAGCCAGGCCCATAGCTTGACACCTGGCTTGCCATGCCAGGCCTATCTAGATAGATCGTCATCTTTTTCCCCTGTTCCCCAGGCTGTTGCTTGGACTCCAGCTGGACATGAGCCTTTGTGCTCCACCTCTGGGAGACACAACTACATCTAGCTCTGTCATCTGGTGTAGGTACAGACCCTATTGCAAGTGAATAAAAGCCAAGCCTGTTCCGGTGTCGATATCATCCTCCTACCACGGGCTGAGTATGTACAAAGTATATATTCAGGTACGTACGTACATACATGTATACACATATACACTTGTATATACATACACATGTGTAGGTAGAGACAGCTTCCAGATCATCAGACTCCAGGCTCCTGAGAGACCCTGCCTCAAAAAGCAAGGTGATGAGAGGCAAGAGGGCTCAGCAAGGAAAGGCACCTGTGGCACAAGCCCAATGAGTTCCATCCCTGGGACCTTGTAAAGGTGGGAGGAGAGAACTGACTCCACAAACCGTCCTCTGACCTCTACATGTGTGCCTTCGCATGCATGCCCCCATAGTAACACATTATAGTTAAAAACAAAACAAAAAACCTAAGCTGGAGAACAATTGAGAAAGATCTCTCAGTGTTGGCTTCTGGCCACCACATGTGCACACAGGCACACACTACACACAGTAAGTAAATGAATGAATAAATGGCTCAGATCTGTGGTCAAGATTTTTGTTTGTTTGTTTGTTTTGTTTGGTCTTTTGAGACAGGGCCTCCCTGTGCAACCACCTCTAGCCTGGGACTTCTGGCAATCCTCCTGCCTCTGCCTCTCAGTTGCTGAGACAATAGGTGTGCACCACTATATCTGGGTCCTGTGCATTTTTTTATAACTCGTCCCACCAGGCACTCTGTAGCCTTAGAATGACCACTAGGAGCAGCGTTCATTCCATCTATGTCTTCCTATAATACATGATTCTAAAGCGCTGAGCTAAGGGAGGCATTGTAAATATGGATTTGAGCCAGCTTGCAGGTAAAACCGCTGTGCTGCAGCCTGGCTTGGAGGGCAGTGGACCACTGGGCCCATGCTGGTTAGCTGTGTTGGCTGGTTGGCTGGTTTTACGTGCACAAGTGTTTTGTCTGCTTCTAGGCCTGTGCACCACATGTGTGCAGTACTCCCAGAGGCCAGAAGACCGCACTGGGTCCCCTGGAGCTGGAGTTAGTGGCCACTGAGCTACCAGGTGGGTGCCGCAAATAGACTCAGGATCTCCGCAAGAGCAGCCAGCGCTCTTAACCCTAGGTCCTGACTTGTCTTTATTGAAAGAGTGGCTGTCACCCTGCTGGAAAGGACTTCATGGCAGAACATTAAGTAGTAAAGGGAAAAGAGACTGGGAAGCTTCCAGAAGCGTGGGGTGGATCTCTAAGACTTCATCCTATACTAACTAACCAGTAGGAAGCCAGGAGAGCTCGGCGTGGTCGACGAACATTTGGGTGTAGTGCGTGGTGGCTACAAGTGTTTGAGATTATAGTGGTGGTGACATAAATCTCTCTCTGTTTAAATCACAAAGACATGTATTAAAAAGATCGTTTTCTATATATTAATTTTAGACTTTTGAAAAGAAAAATGGACTTTCAAAGACTTCACTTATTTAAAATGTTTCTGCGTGTTTGTTTGTCTGTATGTGGACCACCTGCATGCAGAGGCCAGGAGAGGCCAGGAGAGGGTCCACAGGCCCTGCAACTCGAGTTGCAGGTGGTTGTGAGTTGCCTGGGTGGAGCCAGGAACTGACCCTGGCCCCTCTGGAAGGGCATTCAGCACTCTTAGCCCTAACACATCTCTCCAGTCTCTATTTTTTAAATTTTTAATTATGTACAGGTGGATATGGGTGTGTACACATAACTGCGGTGTCTGTGGAGGCCAGAAGAGGGGGTATCCTGGAGCTGGGGATACAGGTGGTGGTAAGCCACCCCAACCACATGGGTGATAGGAACCCAACTCAGGTCCTCTGCAAACGTCACACATACTCTAGGCTGCTGAGCCACATCTCCAGCACTCCACCCCAAAGCTCTTTTTTTTTTTTTTTTTTTTTTTTTTTTTTTGGTTTTTCGAGACAGGGTTTCTCTGCAGCTTTTTTTTTTTTAGAGCCTGTCCTGGACCTAGCTCTTGTAGACCAGGCTGGCCTCGAACTCACAGAGATCCGCCTGCCTCTGCCTCCCGAGTGCTGGGATTAAAGGCGTGCGCCACCACCGCCCGGCCCCAAAGCTCTTAAATAGAGGAAAGTGTTGGCTGGAGGCAGGACATATGGCTAAGATCCCCTCTCTACGTATGTGACTGTGTCACACCCCCTCCCCGAGCCCATGCTGCTGCCCTTACTCAGGTAAGTAGGCTCTGAACTCAAAGAACCAGGTGACCACCATCAGAGCACCTGGGAAGGAACGGGAACAGACACAACTGGGCAGCACAGAAGGCTCTTGGAAAGGCAGCAGAAGCTGCTGCTGCTGCATGAGAAAGAAGCAAGGCCTGCAGGCCAGGGGACCAGGCTGGCTGTGAGGGTAAACAGAAAAAGAGGCAGATAGTTCATTTCCCACCAAGCATCTCCTTGACCAAGCTTTCCAGTCTCCTAGGCCAAGGAAGCCTGACTGTATGACCTTTCTCAGACAGGCCAAAGGCTAGTCCTCTGAAGTGGACAGAGGGTCAGTCAGCACTGATGTGGAAAGCAGGAGGAGAGGACAAACCCCACACTCTTCACATGCCAGTCAAAGCTTCTACAGGCAGACAGCAAGTAAAGGCCCTTCTAGATCTCCAGGACTCTGTCAAAAGACATCACTGGGCAGGCAGACAACCGCAATGTAGGCAAGACCTGTAGAAAGCCAAGAGGGGAAGAGCTTGTGTCCCTGGGTCACAAGCAGTGGTCAACAGATAATCTTGTGGAGACTTGCAGGAGGAGAGCTTTACTACAGTAGCATGGGGACCTGTCACTGAAGTAGGGTCTATCCAAGAAGATCCTGAGTCAGGGCAGCACCTGAGGATGGGGAGCCCAAGAACATCCTGCCTTCACAGCAAAGAACTGAGGAGGCCACAAGAAGCCCCAGAACACCAGGAAGTGCCTCCTGCATCAGGCTCCATCTCTCGCCTTCCAGGAATCCCCTCTTCCTGAGGCCAAGCCCACTACTATTTATTTAGACAAGACTGGCCCCACCTTCCAGGGCACTGTAAACCTTTCTCACCACAAAGCCCAATTGTGCTTCCACAGGCCTCACAGCCAACTGTGAGGAAAAACGGCCCGAGGGAAGACAGCTTGTGCCACGGAGGAAAGCCTGGTCAGATTTAAATGCACACAATTCTGTAAGAAAATCTTCCTTAGGGTGGAGAGCACAACCTTCGGAGGACAGACAGACAGTGGGGGGTGGGAGAGGGGCTCTGGCCTGTGCCCACCGGGAGGCTGATGGGGAGCTGGCGCTAAGGGGTTCTGAAGCATTTTCAAAGGCTTCACCAGATGCCTCTCTGAGAGGAAAACCAGCGTGGTACTCTGCTCAGTAAGTCACTTG
This sequence comes from Arvicola amphibius, assembly GCF_903992535.2. Classification (NCBI taxonomy): domain Eukaryota; kingdom Metazoa; phylum Chordata; class Mammalia; order Rodentia; family Cricetidae; genus Arvicola; species Arvicola amphibius. The sequence continues at coordinate 74,890,354 of NC_052048.2, read as the reverse complement.
CGGAAAGGCAGAGAATCATTATCTTAAAGCTGGGCAGGTGGATGAAAGATACACTAAGAGTAGACAGTGCTAGAATTTTCCTTTAAAGGGGGAGAAGGAAACTTCACCACCCCACCCCGGCAGGGGCAACAGTGGGCACAAGGCGGGGAGAGGGGACTTAATCTAACAGATGCCCGATAGTGTTCAGTAATTCCAGCACAGCGCTTTCCTTAGGATAGATACGGGGATAGAGTATGTCTAAATCATCTCATGTTTGTAAAAAGCATGAGAGTTTCTCCTCAGAGCTTGTTACAGGGTCTGGTCTGGCTGCTCAGGGAATACTGGACACAGAAGTTAAAGTTGGGGGGTTCCAAAGACCATTCTGGTTTGTCTGCAGGAGTAAGAGCAGGAGGTGCGCTCTAGGCCGCAGAAGCGGGTTTCCAGGGAGATGTTGAGGGGTCTCTAGGTGGATGGATGTAAAGGGCCAGAACTTTGCTCCCACCGGTCTGTCTATCTTCTGCCCCCGCCACCCCGCTGCACACCAAGCCTGACTCCTCATTTTCAGTGGGGCTCCCTAGCACCCAACCTCCTGGGAAGGGTCTCCCGCCTTGCCCCCCCCCCCATGCAGAATGCTTTTCTCTGACCTTCGGACAAGCATTCTAAGTTTCCAGGGCCCTCTCCATTCCAGGCGTGGCTTCTAAAATTCATGCTCCCTCTCCTCACAAATGACAAGTAATTATACCAATTGCCTCTCACCTTTTGCTGAGCCCAAGATATTCCCTAACAGAATGGAGCAGGAGCTGGATAAGACGAATCTAGATCTGAAGCCTGTCCCTTCCCCTAAACTGCTGTGTGACTTCAGGAAGGGATATTGGCTTCTCTGAGCCTTAATTTCATCTTCAGTAAAAACAAGGATAACCTTGGTGCCCACTGCAGGGTCATTCTGAGGACTCAATGAAGTGATGAATATAATACTCCTCTGGACCACAAAACAGAAAAAGAAAGTGTTTGCATCACTGCAAAAAACGCTCAGGAGCTAGGGCTGCGAAATGGCTCAGTTGGTGATGTGTTTGCTACGCAGACATAAGGACTTGAGTTTGGATTCCCAGTATGCAAAATCCATGCAGCGGCATGATCTGAAATCCAGAGCCAGGGAGGCAGGGGCAGGACACCCTGGAGCTCCCCAGCAAGTCAGCCTCGCCAAACCAGCAAGCTCTACATTCAGTGAGAGACCTAGATCAAAAACTATGGCGGACAGCCAGTCAGGTTGTGCAGTGGGTAAAGGCATTTGTCGCCGAGTTGGATGACCTGAGTTCTCTCCCTGGAACCCACACAGGAGAACTGACTCCTGGGAGCCGTCCTCTGCCACACACACTGTGGCAAGTGGGCATTGCACATGTGTGTGTACGCATGTGTGCGTGTGCATGCCTGCACGCACACACGAATTGATGTAATAAAAGATGGAGAGGGATTGAAAGATACCCGATGTCAACCTCAGACCTCTAACACACATGCACACACATGTATACACACACAGAGCACACACACATACAGAGAGAGAAGCGCATGTCCCATTCCTGGTAGATTTCTCATGAGCCGCCTCATTAGCTTCTTGTTAAGTGGTTTCTTCCCCTTCTGTCTTGAAGATCACTTAGCCTAAGCATCCTTGGCCTCTCTCCTAAGTAGACGCTGGTAACATGTCCCCTCCTTACAATTTAAACATCCCAGATCTCTCTAGACATTTCCAAAGTCTGCTGAGGTGTATGCCCTGTTGAAAACTACATGAGTACAAGTTAATTCACACAGACTAAGGCAGCACATACCGGTCAGTACAGTAAAGAGTAAATGCGGTAGGCTGGGGTGTGGCTCAGTAGGCAGAGAGTACTTTCCTCACATGCATGAGGCCCTGGGTTCAATTTCCAGCAGTGCATAACCCAGAGAGGGTGGTGCACACATGTAATGCCAGCACTCTGAGGTGGAGGCAGAAAGACCAGGAATCGAGGTCATCCTTTGCTACGCAGTGAGGGCTACAGCGTGGACTATAGGAGACCCCGTCTCTAGGCGGGGGTGGGGGGTCAGGAGAGGCACTAAATATCCATGTACGGAGCCCTTGAATGTACTCATGGAAACTTCATAGGAATCAAGACTCCACACACACACAGGCCTTCTGAGTTTCTTTACATCTGCCAGCACGGTCACTGGGCTCGTAAAGACGCCTGTAGACTTCATTTGGCATATACATACAGAGTCTCATTGAATGCAGCGGCTTGCTGGGCCCCCAGCTCCCCCCATCTGGTCAAGAATGTACTCAGGAACTCGGCCTGGAGAAGAAAGAACACAGGGGGTTTCTGTGTGCTCCCTGCCGGGTCCTTGCCTTCAGCAGACTGGAGGAAAAGGAAGCCACGCCAGGGCAGCAGGCTGTGTCGGTCATTCCTGAGGCAAGGGGCATTTTGCCAAATGTGCGATTCCCTTTGACTCGGTGGATTTGACCCAGCTCCTCTGTGTACTGTTTTCCTATTTCCAAAGACCTAATGGCTTGGTGAATGAGGCCTGTGCACACTGTCAGGAGACCAGCGGACACCGGCCCACCTCTCTGGGTTCAGGAAGGGTGAATGACCAGAAAGAAGACTGAACCCAAAGGCTCAAAAATGGACAGTCGAAGTGGAGGAGGGGCATGAATGTCTGCTTTAGAGAGAAGACTGTTTACCCAGCGTTACTTAAAAACAAGAATCCTGAATTCCCTCCCTACCTCATTATGACTTCTTTAACATTTGTTTTTAATTTATCCGAGATCATAATCTTCACTGAGAACTGCATATGAGCCAAACTTGAACTCGAAAACCAAGCTAGGCCTTTTGTTCTGCCTGCGCTAATTAGTGTACAAAGGGGAGTCTGATTTCTTCCCTCCCCACAGTCGGAAACACTGGTTCCCATTGATGTAACTACCAGCATCGGAAGGGGGTGCAGGCTGCCGACTGGGTAGCAGCCCCGGAACAGGTATCAGGAAATGAAGGTTCTAATCCTGGCTGGCTCACGGCGCACCACTGAGACAAGTTATTTCAAGCACAGTGCTTTATCTTTAAATAACTGACCGCTTCCTGCTGGACGTGCCTAGTACCTGAACTAAAATCGACGAGGGCCTCTGGCCCTCTAGTCATTTGTATTTGAAAATGAAGTACCAAGAGTAGACCAGCCAACAGACCCATCTATGGTTCTCATCCTGAAAATGGTTTCCGTGCAGGACGGTTTCCATTAGACCTGGGAGTTAGAGTGTATCCTCTACAGTTCCCTCATTCATTCAACAAATCCCGAGTAAGAGCCTTCCGTGTGCCTGGTGCTAAGAATGTAATAAAGATGGAATAACAGATCCATTCCCTGGCATCTTCAGCAAGTTTAGGATCCAGGAGACAAGTATGTTTTGGATGAGAAAGACACGTTTGCCAACAGTGAGACTGCTTAAGAATGCTCAGCAGGGTGCCACGGGTGTAGCTGGGTGAGGCTGAGAGGCAGAGGAGGCATGGAGCAGGGTAAGACTTCAAGCACAAGGAAAGTCTCAGCCAAATGAGCAAAGGAATCCTGCACAATCCACTAGAGGAAATCCACAGTGGCATGGCAGAGGCCTGAGAAGAACTCCCCAGAAGGAGCAGCGAAGGATGGTCCATCTACCTTTTAGCATCCCAAAGACCTCTGGGAAGCACTGAGAGAGGCCTATTGTTCTCCAAGCCTGTAAGAACCTTCAGTCTGAAACAAAAGCCCTTGTTCATATAACTGGAAAACGATCGTGTGTCCTCTCGGAGCGGCCAAAATACCTTGAGTTGCTAATGTAATTCTAAAGTATTTTCCTTGGCAGGGCTCTATAAAAACATATGGTCTCGGCAACTGCTCACAAACTCTCCATCACAGAGAAGTCCACAGACATGAACCAGGGAGCCAGGTTCAAAGGTCCATTTCCAGCTCAGACCTCGGCTTTATTTGTTTTTAAAAGGCTGCACAGCCTCAACTCTGGGAGGAATTGGGAGGGAAAAGAAAAACTACCATAATAAGCAAAATGAAATGATCAGCCACCAATGACCGACTTATCAAAACTACACCATTGAATACAACAGAAGCACACAATGATTACTCTTGTTACCCAAAAATTTCCAAGAAGACAGATTTCTGTGTTTATTTTATTTCATACTGTGCGCAGAGAGAAACATAAATAGACAATATCAGGTATTCACACACATGTAGACTGAAGGCAGACTTTTTACCCAAAGCATTGTCTCAGAGTCATGCTGATCAAAATCGAAATTTAATACCCAGGGTCCTTTAGAATATAAACCCAAGAAAACTGGCCACCCCAAATTAAACATAAGGGGCTAAAGGTATCACTGAGTGGACGAGCACTTCTCTGGCGTTGGCGAGGACCTGTGCTTGATCCCTAGCAAGAAAAGAAATGCAATTAAAGAGATGGCTGGGCTGGGCTGGGCTGGGCTGGGCTGGCCTGGGCTGTAACTGGGTAGGTAGAGAGCTTGCCTGGCATGCACAAAGCCTTGGGCTTGATTCCCAGCACCACATAAACTGGGCAGTGAGGTGCAGGCCTATAATCCAGGCATGCAGGAGGTAGAGGCGGGAGGATCAGAAGTTTGAGGTCATCCTCGGTTCCACAGCAAGCTAGAGGCTAGCCTGGGCTACATGAAACCCAATCTGGAAAACAAAAACAAAACCCATAAAATGGGGGGCTGTAGAGATGACCACTGAGCAAAGCACTTGCCTCCAAGCACAGGGGCCAGAGTGTGGAGCTCCAGATCCCAGGGGTAGTGGCAGCCTGCCTTAATTCCGCTTTAAAAGTAGACAAGAGGTCCTCCATATTGGCGGGCTCTGGGCTCGACTGAGACCTTGCCTTAAAGAATAAGGTGGAAGGACCATGGAGGAGGTTCCTGACATCAACTTCAGGCCTCCATATGTGTATTGCCATGGGGCTGTGGCTTACCCGGTAAGTTCCATCCAGTGTCTGACTCTGGCAGGGCTACATGGCTTCTCCTCGACTCCACCTTCTTTCTCCCAGCATTCAGTTTAGTTTTCCCACCTAGCTCTATTCTGCTAAGCCACTGGCCAAAAGTTATATTCATTAACCAATAAAAGCAACACATAAACAGAAGGACTTCCCCTACCACACATACATGTGTCCAGAAACATGTAAACATGTATACACACACATGCACACTATACACATTAAAATAAAAAAGAAATTACATACATGTATGTATATATGTACAAATATATAATTATACATATATATGCAGTAAAAATTTAAAAACCCAAATACATATGCTGAAAATCCAGTGTAGAAATAAAATTTCACAGGCCAGGCATGGTGGTGCATGGTTTTAATCCTACACTCTGGAGGCAGAGGCAGGTGAATTTGAGGCCAGCCTGGTCTACACTGTAAATTCCAGGACAGCCAGAGCTACATAGTAAAAGCCTATCTCTGACGACCCAGAACTTGCTCAGGTGGCAGAGTTCACCTTGACAAAGCCTTTCCCGTGTGCCGCGTGCTGCCCTCTGCACACACTGACCACCTTAGTGAACCTGTGCATCTATGGAGTACGTCCTGCAGCCTCAGCCTCAGCCTCAGCATGGAACAGGAACCTGTCACTGAGACGTAGCTTCAGTCTCAGTAAGACCTGAACGTCCATCGGATCGGCAGCCTGATGCTCTCATAAGCTGGCAAATGTTTGCCGTCAGTGCGGTGATGCTAGGACTGAGGACACGGGCGTGGTACCGGATCTGCTCTCATGACCTGGACACGCCCTCTCCTGATCAGATGGACATTCCATTGGAAATGAGCAGAAACCCTCCCACGAGTTTTTTCCTTTATATTATTTTTAATTACATACATATGTATGTGACTATGTAGGTATGAGCATGTGTGAGTGCAGGTGCCTATGTCATCCAGAAGAGAGCGTGGGATCTTCTGGAAGTGGTGCTGGTAACCAATCTTGGGTCCTCTACATGAGCAGTTTGCTCTCTTAACAGCTAAGCTATCTATTTCTCCAGCCACACCTAGTAACTGTTGAAATACTGCTATCAGTTGGCAGAAGTATATGTGATTTTCCTTTTTGGTTTTTCAAGATAGGGTTTTTCCATGTAGCCCTGACTATCCTGGAACTTGCTGTGTAGACCAGGGTGGTCTCAAACTCACAGAGATCTACTTGCCTCTGCCTCCAGAGTACTGGGATTAAAGGCTAATTTTTTTAATCGAAAGAATAAAACATAAGTATGAAAGAGACTTTATCTAAAAACAATTACCATGTATAATTACGATTATTAGGTAAACAGAGAAAATGACTCAGCGTTGAGAATATATTGAAGCCCCATGTGGTGCTGCACACTCCTAACTCAAGCATTTCAGAGAGACAGAGGCAGGCTTATTTGTGAGTTTGAGGTCAGCTTGGTCTACACAGCCAGTTCCAGGCTAGGCTAAGCAGGGCTGTATCGCGAGACCCTCTCTCAGAAAGAGTTATATTGAAAAGGGTGTCTTTTAGAGCAAGAACACTTATCAGACATTTTTGAGATACAAGGGGCACATTTTATTCCACTGCTAATCTCGCTGGTACTGCCTGGTGCCCTTGTGTGCTTTACATGTGTGCTTTAGTGTTTACATTGAGGTTTTTAAACACCCATTCCCATTAAAAGAGGCCAACTTGGGGGCTGGGGAGATGGCTCAATAGTTAAGAGCACTGGCTGCTCTTCCAGAGGTCCTGAGTTCAGTTCCCAGCATCCACTTGATGACTCACAACCATCTGTAATAGCATCTGATGCCCTCTTCCAGCCTGCAGACAGAGCATTCATACTGAACAGAAATATAATTTTTTTTTTAAAAAAAAGTCAACTCCTGAGAAATGGCTAGCCCCAGGTCTGGGCCAGGGAGTGGACAGGGCAGATCTGGAATGGCTTGTCATGTATCAACTTATCCAAAGGACTCCGTAGCCAATTAAAAGAAGCGCCAACTGGCTAAAGATGAGAAAATTTGAGTATCAATAGGGTAGCATTTGAGAACAGAATGGAGGAAGGGGAGTGGGTTATGTCCCTAAGTTCACTATAGGTTAATAAGCTTCACAGGACAAGAGGAACTAACGGGAAATAGTAAGGCGAAGCCAAGCATGGAAACCACGGCTTTCCTTACGTGATCCCCAGTGAGGGTCTGTTAACTCTGGAAAGTGCTGGTCAGGAGAGCTGTAACTCTGGAGGCCAAGAGGGCTTCCACCCCTACTGGGAGTAGGTCCCTCAGCACGCAGAGATGCCCCAACTGTGCAGATGAATGAGCATAGCTGTGTCCTGATCAGTCTTTACTGATAAAAGTGTCAGGTTGGATTTCATCTGTGGATGTTAATTTATTGCCCTTTGGTCTAAGAGAACTAAATAATTGATGATAGGTACTTTCATTTAAAGAAAGTACAGGCAATGAAGGAAGAAGGAATGATGCAGACTGCAGCCACTTGGACTAGCTGGTAAGGGAAGGGAGGTAGGAGCTAACGTCAGAGAGGAGGCAGCCTTGAGATACAGCTTGAAAAGAAAATGCTAGGGGTGGAGGAAAACCTCTTCACCTTGCTGGGCGTGGTGCCGCACACTGGACATGGTGAAAGGAGGGGGGAGGGAGGGAGGGAGGGAGGGAGGGGGAGGGAGGGAAAGGGAGGGAGAGGGAGGGAGGGAGAGCACCCCTGGAACCCAGGTGGTGGTAGAAGTAAGCCACGCCCACATTGTTGTCTCCCAACCTTCATGCGAATGCCACCTACACACAAAATAAGTAAATGTAACTTGAAATTTTTCGAGAATATAAATTTACAGCCTGTCTATAATTCCAACCTCTGGGAGGCTGAAGCAGGATTGTGAGTTCTAGGCCAGCTGGGGCTACATAGCAAGAGTTCACCTCAAAAACCAACAAAATGTAACTCTAGAGCTGGGTGTGGGGCAGGAGCTTGTATATCAGTCAGTATCCCAAAGGATTGTGTTCTAGGCAACAATGGGCTACAGAAGAAGATCCCGCCCCTCCCCAAAAATAAACTAATTATCAGACTGTGACAAATTCTACAGCTGTCCGATAAAAACCGCTGATTGTAGCTGGTAAGCTCTTTCCATTCTATGTTGAATGGAACAAAATATAACCTTTGCTCTTCAAATATCTCACTAAGAAAAAACACCTCCCAAATCACTGTTGTTATCCCTTGAGAAGCCCACTCTGACCCAGACATAAACACTACAGAGCTCCAGAGACCCTGGGCTCCTCTTGTTTGGTTTTGGGGCGTTTCGTTTTGTTTTGCTTTTTGTTTGTTGGGTTTTTCATTGTTGTCGTTTTGTTGTTTAGAGCACTGGGATCAAACTCAGACCTGAAGTCTGCATGCCGGGGGAGTACTCCACTTCTACCCGGCCTTTTATCCCCCCCAGACAGACCAAAGCACCTTGTCCCTCATCATACTTAAGATTCACAAACGCACCAGTGACCTGAGACATCACTGCTCCTGCTCCAGTGCCAAGTTTTAAAAAGTGGACCATTTGTCTAGCAACCACGACACGAATAATCAATCACCTGTGGCAGGGATCACAGGGGTGCGAAACCGTGGGCAAAGTCTGGTACAGAACATGATACTTAAGTCTCTTACGCATTTCCTGTAAGGTATTCATGCATTAGAAAAAAGAAACAGTAAAAACAAACAAAGAAATACAGTAGATTTACTTGGGAGTGGGAACCATGTGAGGCTTCCTGCCTCAGTCTCCCTGGGGTGGACACACCATGTCCAGCTCCCTGCAGACTGGATTCTAACCCAGTGGCAGACCGAAGCACTCACTCCACAGCATGAGGGAGACAGGCAGACCAAAGAATTGCTCTTTGGGTGGCAGCAAGCAAAAACCCATAAAAATCAATCATAGCCTGTCACTCAGCTCCTCCCAGACCAGGAAAGTGGCTCTTCCTCTTTCTAAACAGCCTAGTCAACAATAGTTGTTACAATTTTTTGTTTGGTTTTGTTTTCTGAGAGAGCTGAGATTGAACCCAGGGCCTTGAGCATGCTGGACAAGCACTCTCCAGCTAAGCTACATTAGCAGAGGTACTTTGGTTTTTAAAGTACATGCTTTCTCTCTCTGTGTCTCTCTGTGTGTCTCTGTCTCTGTCTCTCTCTCAGCATCTATGTGGTGTGTGTGTGTGGCTGTGTGTGTGTGCATACGTGGAAGTCTGAGGACAGCTTTCAGGCATTTGTCCTCTGCTTCCACCTTGTTGAAGCAGGGCCTCTCTTATTGTTCTGGTGACTGCATACTCCAGGCTATCTGGACCTCAAGTTTCCAGGGTATTTTCCAGATTCCGCCTTCTATCCCCCTATGGGAGTGCTGGGATTACAGATGCCTACTATGGCCTAGGACTTTTTACTTGAGTTTTGTTGATCAAGCTCAGGTCGCCTAGCTTGTAGGTGGGCTGGGATTCGAGGCTAGAGTCTCCATCGCAGCCCCTCCCTGGCCAGCTCTCTAGCCCCTCCCTGGCCAGCTCTCTAGCGTTATCTGGGAACCCCTTTGTGAGGATAAGCCTCTCCTACTGCAAAGCTGTGACAGGATGGTCATGTCCTGACAAGCATATCATAACACAAACACCGAGGCTGGAAAACATCAATAGACGTGCAAAGTGTTCATCTCACACCCGTACACACCCACCACAGCTCTCCTCTATGTTAGCCCACTTAGAAAACAGCCCAAGAAGATAATTAGGAAGTTCGACTACAGGCTGGGGGCGGTCAGGCAGATCTCTGAGCTTGAGGCCAGCCTGGTCTACAGAGGGAGTTCCAGAACAGCCTGAGCTGTTACACAGAGAAACCCTGTCTCAAAAGAAAAAGCAAAACAAAACAACAATGGAAGGAAGGAAGGAAGGAAGGAAGGAAGGAAGGAAGGAAGGAAGGAAGGAAGGAAGGAAGGAAGAAAGGAAGTCCACGTTCAATTTACATGACACAAAATGCTCACAGATACAATAAAGTAGGGCTGGTCCAAGTAGGTAGTCAGCAACAGAGTAGGTCAACAGAGGAAGACAGACGAGATGGAGGACAGAATCAAGAAAGACCAAGGCGGCAATTAACACCATCTCTGGAGCTGTGAATAGACCTGCTTGAAGGCGCTAACCACCCCAGGCACTAAAAGTGCCAAGAAGCAGGGATCACGTTGCCACTTCTTTAATCCCAGCACTCGGGAGACAGAGGCATGTGGATCTCTGTCTACAGCCTGGTCTACAAGAGCTAGTTCCAGGCTAGTCGAAGCTGTACGGTGAGACCCTGTCTCAACCATCAGTCAACGGATGGTGCCTAAGAGAAAGGGAGGGAGAAGTCACTGCAGAGACGCCACTCACTGTCCTGCTTGCACAACTGTTGCTGTAACCTTTGCTCCAAATGGCATTTTCCACACTTATTATTTGTAAATTATTTATTTATTTTTATTTTATGTGCGCTGGTGTTTCGCCTGCATGTATGTCTGTGTGTGAGGGTGTCAGATCTTGGAGTTACAGACAGCTGTGGAGCTGCCGTGTGGGTGCTGGGAACTGAAGCAACCCAGTCAGTGCTCTTAATCGCTGAGCCATCTCTCCAGCCCCTCACATTTACTTTTTGGTCACTTTGCTTAAGGGGAAAATGAAGCCTCCGGGAAACCAGGTCCCTCCTCCACCCCCAAGGCTCTATTACCTTCAGGGCTCCTAGGCTTTCCCTCATAGCTTCCGGGAGGATAACAGGGAGATTATCCACCAGATCCACAGCAGTTCACTGTGGGAAGGGTTCTAACAGATCGCAGAGACGCTGGAGGCGCCTACAAGGGCCTTTTTTTTAAACACTGATGTTTAAATACTTGTGCTGCCAAATATAACAAATAAATCCCTTAGTATGTGCACATTTAAATTCAGCATGTGCTGTATTTTAAATACAGAAGGGTTTTGTGGTATACTGTCTCTAGGGCATGGCTCCCTGTGGCAGAGGGTCACATTCCAGTGAGCACACCTGATCCCCGTCTTGTGTCTATCATTCATTCACTTCTGTTTGCTTTAGGCAGGTCAATAATCGCCTGAGCTTACTCACTATGGCTAACAAATCTGGACTTGTAAATTGATCTGGCTAGCTTACTGCTCATTCCTACTTCTTGTGGTTTTCTTTCTCATCTTCAGATCTACCTCTTTTTTCCTCTCTCCTAGTTTTTTTTTTCATTTTTTTTTTTTATTTTTTGAGACAAGGTTTCTCTGTGTAGCCGTGGCCCTTCAATTCCTGTCTTTCCACACATTTCCTGCAGCCATTCCTACAAACCCTTGCCCCAGTCACCTTGAGGGATCCAAGGTAGTTCACCTCACTAAGATCCTGGGTGTTGTGGCGCACACCTTTAATCCTAGATTGGTACCTTGCAGCAGTTGGCTCTCCAGTCTCGTAAGGAACCCCAGCTTCTAGCAAGAATAACTTGGAAGGCCATTTCCGGCCTTTCGCAAGCAGTGTGGCTTTCAGGAGGAGAGCACCTCCCTGGTGGTTTGGAAAAGGGGCAAAATATGCTGAAGGCTGGGGGCTGGAAAGCCGCTCTCCAGAGGACCCAAGCTCCAGGTCCACTACCCACATCCAACATCGCAACTGCTAGGAAATCCTAAAACCCTCCTCCTGGCTTCCTCTAGCACCTGCACACCCGATGTAATACATTCACTTAAACACACACAGATAAAATAACAAATTAAATTAAAATAAATCTTCAAAAAGTATGAAACCTTGGAACTTCTATTTCAAACCATAACACACACACACACACACACACAAAGACACTCATACCTCTTCTGCAATTCCTAAAATAATCACTGTGTAAACATCCAGTACTTATCTCTTTAGTAATAAATCAGTGCTGTGATAGTCTGTCATAGCTACATGAGACTGATGGTTCATTTGGGCAGTGCAGAAGGAAAGCAAGTGACTTAACCAAGTGTTTTAGAAAAGGCACCGTAGGAAACACGGTTTTCATGCTTGGTTTCTCAGGGTTTGGTTTGTTAAGCCAATCAGACTGTAATGCAAACTCAAGGAGAGCAGGTGGGCCTCCTCCTCCGAGGAGCTTCCACAAAGACACACCTGTGTGTACTTCCAGCCCTCACTGATTTCAACCAGGAGAAAGCAGCTTCCAAATGTCAGTAGATAATGGCTTTTTCCGCAGGTGGTGAGGCTAAAGGTCACTGATCCCTCAGCAGCACAGTCCAGGCCAGACAGCTTCCAGCCACCCTTACTCACTGCTGATCAGACAAGGGATGTGCCCAGTGCCTGTCTTTGGCACTGAGGTGAGTCTGTCCCCTCTGCACAGGCGCTCACAGTCCTATCAGAATCTCTGCACTGAGGAGCAAGCCAGCGCCCTTGCCTAGCTAGGACGGCCGATGATTCCAGGCTTGTGTGTAAAGGCATGAGGAGAAAGGAAAGAGCTAGCTGTTCTGGACTTTGGACACAACTGAGTTCAAATCCTGGTGCTTGAAATGGCCAATAGTGTGTCCCTGTATGACACACTTGACCTCTACGAGTCTATTTGCACAGCCACAGAATGGGATTAACAAGTGCCTACTCCCTAGCAGGTCAGAAAAACACTGAGATTTTAGTAGCCATTGCCAAGCGCTTTCCAAATAGGGTGATACCATTTCTACCCTCTCAAGAACAGCCCCTTGCTACACAATTGCTGGCAATGAAGTGGTAGGACAAATGGTTGGGGCATTAGTTTGTCTACTTATTCTTTCTTTCTTTCTTTCTTTCTTTCTTTATTTATTATTTATTTATTTATTTGCTTGTTTGCTTATTTGAGAGGCAGGGTTTTGGAAGACACGAGCGATAGCAGTGGGTAAGAGCATTGGCTGCTCTTGTAGAGGACCCAGGTTCAATTCCCAGCATCCACATGGCAGCTAACAACTGTCTGGAACTCCAAGATCTCACACCCTCACACAGACATGCAGACAAAACACCAATGCAAATAAAAGGAAAAAACAACAACAACAACAAACAAACAAAACAGAAATCTAAAGCCAGCCACGATGGTACAAGCCTTTAATCCTAACACTCAGGAGGCAGAGGCAGGTTGTTCTTCTTGAGTTCAAGGCCAGTCTGGTCTACATAGTTAGTTCTAGGTCAGCTAAGAATATACAGCCTCGTCAAAACAAAACCTTTAGACTATAAACACAACAAAAAGGAAAGATTAAGGATTTAGAAATTTGCTTTATAACCTTAAAGTTAGCAAGTAGAATAACAACGGTGTACTTATGTTACTTGGTGCATTACAGGAAGAGACCAGTGCCTGGGAAGATATTTCTGGGCAGACACCAGACACAAAGACTGAGCCCCTTTCCTTGCCTTCATGTTCCCTTCATCGCCATGTGCCAAGGTGTCAGAAAGTGAACACGCTGCATTCATCCCCAAATCTGAACCAGTTTAGAAGACAAAAGGATACAACGCAGTTTCCAGCATGCATGAAGCCTGGGTTTATCCAGCACAACACAAGCCAGGCCTACCTAGTAGCACATGTCTGTAATCCCAGCATTCAAGACACAGGGGCAAGAGGGTCAGAAGGCCAACTGTGGGGGCAGCAAGGTGGCACAAAAAGTAAAGGGGCTTGCTCCAAAGTCTGACAATCTGACTCTAGCCCTGGACCCCAGGTAAAGGTGGGAGAGCAGAAACAACCGCACACAGCTGTCCTCTGTCCCCCACATACACACGGTGGCACCCACCACTCCCCACAGCTCATTTACACACACTAATTTACTTTTAAAGTTTTAATGTAAGCCCGGCAGTGGCAGCACACACTTTTAATCCCAGCACTTGACAGAGGCAGGTGGTGGATCTCTGTGAGTCTGAGATCAGCCTGGTCTACAGAGCTAGTTCTAGGACAGCCAGGGCTACACAGAGAAACCCTGTCTCATGGAACAAAAACAAAACAAAAACTTAGTTTTAATGGCAGAGGTTTTCATTTTACATTAGAACAAATTTCCAGAGATTGGTCTGCAACATTGTGTGGCACAATAATAATAAACTGTTTCGAAAGGAGAGAAAAGAAAAAGTCAACTGAATTCTAGGACCCTTCAGCCAACTCTCCCTTGGTTTTACTGAGTATTAAAAGGCGAGCCAGGGGCTGGGACAATGGCTCAGAGGTTAACAGCACTTGCTACTCTTGCAAAGGACGAGTTTTGTTCCCAGCACCCATGTTGTACTGCTCATGACCTCCCACAACTCCAGCTGCAGGAAGCTCTGACACTTCTCACCTCTGTGGAGACCCATATTCACGGGCACACATACACATATTTAAAAATAAAATAAAATTTTTTAGGAAAGTCCATCTAACTGCGCAGTGCAAGATTCCCCTTAATGTCTAGCACGGTAATCTTCAGTGTCAACAAGTCTGTAAAGCTGGGGTGTCTACACAGAACTTCTTCCACTGATGAAGGAAGGATATTGCCTCATGCCAAAGTTCTCATCTTTTCTCCTCCTCTGCTCGTCTTAAATCCTATCAGACTACCCCAAAACAATCTCTGTCCCAGCACTCTCCAAGCCCCTTCTCCAGTGGGCCGCAGACTGTGCTCTGCCCTTCCCTCTTCTTCCACAGCCAGGCTTCTTCAATGGGTTGACTAAAGCCTACGTGTCCATTACCTTTCAGGTAACCCTAGGTAGAAAGGGAATTGTGGGGCTGGAAAGATGGTCCAGCAGTTAAGAGCACTGGCTGCTCTTCCAGAGAAGTCCTGGGCCTGATTCCCAGCACCCACGGGATGCTTCCAAACACCTGTAACTCCAGTTCCAAGGGATCCAACACCCTCGTGTGGACTCCCAGGCACCAGGCATGCACATGAACTCCTACATACAAGGTAGGAAAACATCCATACCAACAAAAATACAAATAAATTTTAAAAGAGAGAGAGAGAAAAGAGGGAGGGAGGGAGGAAGGAAGGAAAAGAAAAATAAAGTGCAGTGTGGAAAACCATTCCTTTCCTTCCAGGTTACTCACAGTCCCTTACCAGTGAGATTCCCTTCAGTGACTGTCTTCCCTGCTCTGGGCATCCCTCCCTGCTCTGGGCATCCCTCCCTGCTCTGTGCATCTCCCCCTGCTCTGGGCATCCCTCCCTGCTCTGTGCATCTCTCCCTGCTCTGGGCATCCCTCCCTGCTCTGAGCATCTCCCCCTGTTCTGGGCATCCTCCCCTCTTCTCTCATACCCTCACCCCTCTTCTCCCGCAACATTCCCCTTGCACCCACTGTGTCTCGGCTGACACCAAGCCGTTCCTCCAAACCAGAGCCTCTTACAGCCTGTTTGGGCTCTGCTGTTGCCAAACTATTTGCAGAGCTTCTGTCCAGCACTGGGGTGGTAAAGATAGAAGGCGAGTATTCCACTTGCTGGAATAATTCCCTAGGTCATTCAGACTCAGATACCAGAGTGAACTGTGACAGCAGCTACTTTTCCACCTGGGTACCACACTCCTCTCCAATGCAGCCTTTCCTGCCTGCTGGCATGCATGCCCTGTCACCTCTGCCTGGCTCCTGTCAGTGTCCTCCACAGTCTAGTTCCCCTCATCCTCATCTTTCTAAGCAGTGGTAGGACATGTTTGAGTCACAGTGCTTTGCAACATAACCTTTTTTGTATGTTGCTGGAGCTCGAACCCAGGGCCTAAGGCAAGTTCTCTACCAACAGGTACATCCCTAGCCCTTGGAATAATTTTTGAGGGTTCTCTGCTGCCCCCTGAGGAAGAACAGATTGCTTTCTTAGCATTCGGGGCTTAACATGCACCTTCTCATTCTAGGCAACTAGAACACAGTAAGTTCTATTGCAGCTACAGACTTTTCTCCCTCCTTGGGTTCCGTCTCAAGATCAGAGAGATCATAAGCAAACACAGCAAGGCCATTTAAGCTGTTTATAACTAGCAAGAATTACTTGGACCTAAAACAAGCTGGTCGTGGTAGCACATGGTAGCCCATAACCCCGGCACTTAGAAGGCTGAGGCAGGATGATTGGTATGAATTTGAGGACAGCCTGAACTACATTGCTAGTGCCAGACCAGCTACAGCACTACTATGGTAGTGTCCCCAAGACACTACTCCCCCCACCCCACCCCACCCCCTGCCTGCCCCCAACAACAGCAAAGAGTGAGTTCCAAGGATTAGTTTAAAGTCACCATCACTGGCCTTCCTTGAAACATCCTAATTCAAAGCAATTTTTCCAAATTTCTTATTCTAAAAAACACCCCTCCAGATTTAATTGCCTCTTAACATAGACTTCTTGTATCCCTGTAAAGTGCCAGTGTTACTGTTTCCTAATGTAGCTTATCCCCCCCCCCCCCCCCCCCCGCCCCAAGTCTCTCAGCACTGCCCAGGATAAGCTCTCAACACCCATCAGAGGAAGTCAAGGAGTAACAGATTGATTGTAACGCCTGCGAATCTTGAGTATCCCCAGTGGTGTAGCAAATACAAGTCACCTCCCACTAGGACAATGAGTACAGCCTTCTGGTTACAAAAGGTTTCCAATGGGCTGATTATTCATTCCACAATTCTTTTGGTTAACCTTTCAAGTGTGTAGGTCTAGAGATGGCTTAGTGGTTAAGAAGAACTGGCTGCTCTTACAGAGGACCTGAGTTCCATTCCAAGCATCTACAAGGTGCCTCACAACCATCTGCAACTCTAGTTCCGAGGGCACTTCACACGCACAGTGCACATCTGTGCACATGCAGGCAAAACAACCACAAACAAACAAAACACTGCAATTCTGCTAGTTTACTGTCCAGGACAAAATACCGTTCATAGTCATACATGAGTGTGCACACGTGTATATGGCTTGATGTGTACATGTGTGTATATGCATGTACAAATTAAACCACTTTCTCCTTGAGAAGCCCTAGAAATGAGTCAATGAGAACGAGGTTAAACCATAGGTTTCTAAGATTATCACAACACAAGTCAGATATTCCCTGCCAGATCCACCTACCCAAAGAAAAGACTGACAGGACTCAAGTCCCGCCTCAGAGTTTGAAACCGAATGTCACCCCAGCAAGCCAAGTGCCAAAATTTCAGCAACACAGTCAGTCAGGGCACTCCCAAAAGTCACTCTATGCGAAAAGCCCTCATTAAACTCAAGAGTTATATTTAGCAAAAATGGAACAGAAGTTATATTTAGATAAAATGACTTTAAAGAATTTTTACCAAAAACAGCATGTTTAGACCGAACAAAAAAAGGGGGGTGTAGGCTGGCTATATAGTTCAGTGGGTAACAGTGCCTGCCATCAAGCCTAATGACCTGAGTTTGATCCCCAAGACCCACAAAGCAGGAAATCACTGACTCCCACACTGTCCTGACATGGTATATGTGTCCCCCCATAATAAAATATAGTAGAGTGTATAAATTATTCTTAAAAAGAGAAAAGGTTTTTCTTGGTTGTTACATAAATTCCCCCCAAAACAACCTTATTACATGTGTTTAGAGATTCTGTTTGTCTAGTGAAACAGAAAGGGCACACAACGATGTCAGCAAGACAGCGCATCCTCAGGAAACATGATAGAGACATAAAGCCAGGACAGCCGGACAGAAGCATATGCTCATGCAGAGTGACTCCTAGATTTATGTGCCGTGCTCAGCGCCTCCCCTAGACTTCCAAGGTGTCCTTAGTGCTCATGCTGGAGGCACAAACTACTGCCATGACACTGGCCTGCAGAAGCACAGCCAATAAGTCCTTTACCTTAGACACTGTTTTCAGGCAGCCACTTTATTTTGTTCATCTTTGTTGCGGGGACAGGCTCTTGCTAGGTAGCCCAGGCTGTCCCCAAACTTACAGTGATCCTCCCGTCTTAGTCTTTAGTGTTCTAGGATTAATGGCAAGTCCCATTATGCTTGACTTAATTTACATTTCCTCAGTAAAATTGTAGTCAGCGTCACCTATATGGTCTTGTAAACCTGCACAAATTCTCCTCTAGAATGGAGGTTTAGTCAGGTATGGGAGACATATGCCTGCCTGTGACATCAGCAAGAGGACCACTGCACGTTCAGGACCAGCCTAGTCTGTAGCGGTTCTATGGCAGTTCTAGGTCAGCCAAGACTAGACAGTTATCTCATAATATAATATAATTAATATATATGCATATATATGTATATATATAAAATACCAGACCTTGTCTCACCATGTTTTTCAAGTACTAGGAATAGTATAAAATGTGGCAGTTATTCCCTTCTCCACAAGTCTCAGGTGTCCCAGAAAGAGGACATTTATGGTGACACATCTGTAAACTTCACACTCAAGCAAAGGAGGATCCAAGTTCAAGGCCAGCCTGCACTATATAATGAGACTCTCAAAACCCAGGTTAAGGTGCTCTCTCCTCTAAAGAGTCTCAGGAAGAGACTGCTTCCCAGCATCCCAACCAAGTCAGAGTGGAGAGCAGAGATGACCTGTGGAGAAAGACAGCCTGAGGACAAGACTGGCTAGCTCCAGGCAACAGAGATGCCAGTAGGTCAGGGTGCTTAGGCTCCTGTCTGCAATACCTAAGAGCCACAAATAACTGGAAAACACCACAGCCAGTCTCCACTTGGACTTTGGGTTTGGTTATTTCCATAAAATTAGAAAAGCAGGGAAATGGGATGCCCCCACTTTAATAACGAAGGCCTTAAAACAGCAGAGCTTTACAGTTGCATAATTTTGAGGTGAAGCAAGACCTAGAAAGCAAAGACTGAATCATATATTCCAAGAATCTTCTTCCAATCTACCAGCTCCTGCACTAGCCCTCAACTGTCTACTTTCACTGGAAAGCAGCAGAGGTTCAGTTTTGTCTGAGTAACCACTTGCCTCCTGTGGAAATCATATTGGTATGATTATCAAGAAGATAATAATTTCCACCATAGAGTTCAAACAAGTTTTTATGTGTGTTCTAACCTGCTTCATTCACTGGCCATGATGCTCAAGAATTGAGCAAAACTAAAAAAGAACTTTTCTAGTCCACCAATGAACTTCTCACCTGAGCAGGGCGGCTCATGAGAAACACCAAAACACTGAGGGGCTGACCTGCCGCTGCTAGGCCAGCTCGTCAGGGAGATAAGACACAGGCATGGGGGGTGAGATGGGACCCTGCCAGTGGGCTAAGAGATGGCTCTGTGGCAAGTCTGACAATCTGAGTTGGCCATGGGAACTCATATGGCAGAAGGAGAGAATCCAACTGTAGAATCCAAAGGTAGTCTGACCTCCGCACAGGTACCCTGGCATAAGCTTCAAAAATACTAATGCGCAGGTACACACAAACACGGAAAATAAATAAATAAACGTTAAAAAAATAAAAGAAATGGGTGTGCGGAGGAACTACCTAGCCGAAGGAGGGAGAATTAGTCCTATCTGGGTCGTTTCTAGTGACTTTTAACTTCCTAAGATCTGGATCAGAGCTGACACGTGGGCATTAGTGGCTCCTGATGAGAAAACAAAAAAATGGAACTAAAGTGGCCTGACTCACTGAGAAAAGTTGATGGGGGTGTCCCCAACACCTGCAGGCACCTTCATCTTGAAAGAGCAAAAGCAAAAGTCTAGGTCAATATCCACTTTTCAAAAGGACTTCTTGGGTTGCCTTGAAGTGCAGCAGGCCCAAAGCTATGGGGTCTCCATCCCAGAGCAAGGGCAAGAGGTGTGTATGTGGTTCCATGCCCTTCTTCATCCATCAAAAGAACTTCCTCCAACCCCAACCAGTGAGAACACACACACACACACACACACACACACACACACACACACTGCACCAGCTATGGAGGCCGACGGCTCTACCAAGGAAGGACTTTGAAATGACAGCAGAAAAGACCCATTCAGCACCCACGTCTTCCCTGGCAACCCATGATTATAATCATACTTAAAATAAACTTTTACAAGAGCTTAGCACGGAGAATGAACTAATCGACTCTGGGAAGCTATGTAGGAGGCAGAAATGATGAGGAGGAAGGTGTACACCCAAGATCTACCATCCGACCCACCATCAGCACAGGAAACCTGGGTGTGGAGTAGCGGCTCGAAGGCCTTGCCAACCCCGAACTGCACCCCTCATACTGCGGGGGAGAGGGGCGGGAGTTCAGAGTTAGAGAGGGGTGAAGGAATCCGCCCTCATTTGCACATTGTCTGGGGCCGGGTCAATTTGCTTAATCACTGTTCTAAATGCCAGGCACACAGCACACAATGCGCTCCCATTAACAGGTTTAAAGTGGCGCAGCGCTCGCTTTAAATGAGAAAAGCCGGCAACAAAAGGGGGAAAAAGCCAAGTAAGAATGCCTTGGGTCGCCCTCCAAACCATCTCAGAGGAGTTTAAAACCCAGAGTTCTGCAGAAAAATTGAGACCCTGATGTGAGGATTGGGGGTGGAGACAGGAGTCGTGAATAATCCACACAAAATGAGGAGTTTGTACAGCTCACAGCAGCCCTGAGAGCCCGGAGGTCGGTGGCCAACATCTCAAGCTAGGCTCCTCCAGGCTCTTGCCCAACTCTCCTCCTTGCCGAGGGGAAAGTTGACTGGTCTCCAGGAAGGAAAACGAGACCACCACCCCCACCCGCAAAAGTAGGCACAAATCCAAGTTTTCCTTTGGAAGAAACAAGAATTTGGGAGGTTGGGAGCAGAACCCACCAGGCCGCGATCTCCCAAAGGCAAGAAGGATTTCCCAAAGGCGAAAAGTTAAAAGATCTTTACTTTCATCCCGGCACTGGCCAATGCAGTCTCATACTAGGCCGCCACAGGGGAGTTTAACTCCGCAAACAAGTTCTGCCCAGGATCGGCGCAGGAGGCCCCATCCCCCACACCACGGCCGAGCCTGCGGGCGCATCCCGCCGAGCCCGGCGCCCACCGGTCCGGGCACAGCTGGTCTGACACTTACGGTGCGCGCTCCACCAGGAGACAGGGGTCCATTAGAGAGATATGGGCTGCTCAGGTCTGGAATCATCAGGAAGGGATACCCAGGGTACGCAGGTCCCTTAAAGAAAGCGCCGTCCTGGGGCCTTCTCACTGCGGACAAAAACCAAATTGGAGTGAGGTCAGGGGTCCCTCAGACAGCACAGGGATCTGGAACTCCAGGCGGGAATCTGGAACCCGAGTTCCCCTCGAGTGAGCCCCAGAGTGGCTGCTGCAGAGATGGGAGGAGAACAGGGGCTCTGCCACCCGAGTCATGGGGACCCGTAGAGCAGATCGCTGCCGGCCAGAGAGTGGAGACTGCAGGAGAAGGCACGTACCTTCGGCAAAATAGTCGCGCGGCTTCTGGAAAGCGTCCCGGGCAGGCTGCGGGCGCCTCTCCGCCTGTGGAGGAGACACAAAGGCGAGGGCCTCGGGTGAGCGGGAGCGGGACCCGGGTCCCCCGAGGGGCTGACCCTAGGAATCCCTTTACCTCCGAGTCCGAGCTGCTGCTCTGATTCTCCGACTCGTTGACCAGGGACGACTTGACCTCATCCAGGTCCCGTTGCGCCGAAGCGCTGTCGCTGCTCGGCTCTTGCTCTTCGCCCCCCTCGTCCTGGAAGGGGATCAGCTCGTCGTTCGCTCCGAGATCGTCCCCTCCGCTGGTTGCCCCGGCTCCGGAGCCACCGCCTCCCCCGCTGGCGCCGCCACCGCGGCCACCACCGAGCTGGGGCATGGTGGGGCCACGGGCCGGGGCCGCTGCTCTCGGAGCCCCGCGCCCTGCCTGGCCCGGCCCGGCGCCCCTCCCTCCCGCTTGCTGGCCCGGCTCCGATCGTTTGGCCGCTGCAGCGACAAAGTTTTGACAGGGCGTGGTTCGGTGGGAAGCAGGCCCAATACCGCCCAGCCGGGACAGGGGACACTCGGCTCCCGATCGTCCCGCAGCACAGAGCCTAGGGTTCCCCCAACTAGCCGCCGCCACCACAGTCGCCTGCTCGGCCGGGGCGTCCCAACGCCTGGCCCGCCGGGGAGGGGCGATGGGGAAGGAGGGAGGGACCGCCCGGCGGGGCAGGGGGGCCGGAGGGAGGAGCCCGGCTGCAAGCTGACACCCGCGCCTCGCGGAACCGGGAGAACTGCAGCGCGCGCACGCACACTCGCATTCACACTCGCGTCCTGCCCGCTTGCACCTTCCGGGGGACTGCACCTCCCCTCCTCGTGCAACTGCCCTACTCCTCAAACTTATCCAGATCCCCTCCACTGAACCCCATGGGTACACTGGGAGGGCCTTCTCTCACCCTCCCGCAAAGCCCGAGAGTCTGCCTTGCACTCCAACGCATCTCCTAACTTTCTTTGCAAACAACCCCCAGAACTCCGCGCGGGTTCCCACTCCGCTCCCACCTCACTGGCAGACCGCACTGCCCCCTGCGGGAAAGCAGGGGACTCGCAGATCCGCCGCGCACTAACACTCTGCCTGCGATTCCGTCAGCCCTTCTACCCTTTTTGCATAAAGCAAAAGCCTGGGGAAATTTCTAACACTTCGAAGCAAGCTGAGCGGCCTTCCGTGCTCTTTCCTGTAGCGTCCCAACTCATTCCTGTTTTTGATCATGTCCTGAAGACCACTCTTTCTCTAGAGCTGGAGAAGAAATGTGAAATCCAATACTCGCTGTCTTGGTTTCAAAAGGGATTTTGATTGTATTTATTTCAAGAAATTATCAGCCAGAACTTCCAAAAGCTGATCATGAAGCTGCCTTGATAGCCAACAAGCATAATAAACCAATTGCCCCACCAGCTTCATAGGTAAAGAACACCTTGAGAGAGCATTTCTGGGCCGACAAGGTGGCTCAGCAGATAAAGGCGCTTGCCTTCAAGCCCCATGACCTAAGTTCCATGTCCGTCCCCCAAACGGCGGAAGTAGAGAACAGACACCCTTTCAGCTGTCACTTTCTACAGGTGAAATGCCTCATGTATTCATTTACTTACAAGCAAGTATGAAAGATGGAGGTGTCGTTCGGTGGTAGAGCATGCATTTATCGTTCATGAGGTCCTTTATTCAATCCCCACAGACTACTTAGACTCATACACCTTCCGTCAGTCAGCTAGGAAAAAGCTAGGAAAAGCGCTTGGAGTTTTCTACAGTAGGAAACTGTTGGTGACAATGTACATTTTAGACTCAGTCTAGAAGTCAGTATGAGAATATTTTAAAATGTTTTAAACATAACAAAACTAGGTATAGTGGACTGCTGCTTTAATCCCCAAATCTGGGAGAGGAGGCGGAGGTGGGGGGATCTCTGTGAGTTTGAGGCCAGCATGGTCTACATGGTGAGGTCCAGGACAGCCAGAGCTACACAGAGAAACCCAGTCTCAACCTTAATGGCAGAGAGCTTGCCTAGCACGTGAGGTCCTGAGTTCAATCCCCAGGGAAGGGATGGGAAGAGGAAGGGGAAGAAAGAACAGAGCGATAGAATTATATTCCCTCTGAGGGTTCCGATGAGTCTGTCCCTTGCCTCTTGCTAGCTTCTGGGGCCGTTGGCACTCTAACCTAACTTTGGACCACACATCGCTAATTTCTGTTATCTGTGGTCACACGGGAGCCCCATAATAGCTTTTAGGGACCACTCCACTAACCCAGGATCATCTATCTGCCAGGCTATAAGATTCATAGATGAATAAAATCATGAAGACCCTTTGACCTCATTCATAGGCTCCAGATTTAGGCCATGGACCTGTCATCTTGGGAGTGAGCTGTTGTCAGCCAACCACACCTGTCAACTGGGGAGAAATACAAACTGAAGCAATACAGAATAGCATTTTCTCACCTATCAGATTGGCACGAGTAGAAAGGAAGGGTAACACCCGGCATTGGCCCCTGCGCAGAGAAGCACACAGGGCTCTAGGCGTGCCGTTGTGGAATATGTCTGAGAGGAAGTTTGGCAATGCCTCGGAAAATCTTTAGACGTGCAAATGCTTTGACTCATCCTTGTACTTCTAGGATTCTATACTAAAGAAAGAACCTGGGAGCGTGTGTGCTCCGCAGTGGAAAGCTAGAAGCAATCACAATGCTCTCTCGCAGGAAACTGTCACATCAAATCAGGGTGCATTCGTTCAGCAGGACACTCGGACCTTGTGTCACTGTACAAAGAGACTTATAATGTAGGGTCATAAGTTCAAAGCCAGAGGTGAGCCTGGGTTACAAAGTAAGTTGAAGGCCAGCCTGGGCTATGTCGTGTGAAAACATCAGTAGGGACCTAAGAGATGTCTCAACATTGAAGAGTCTTATACAGGACCCAAGTTTGATTCCTGGCACCCATGAGAGGCAACATAACCTCCGGGAACCATGAACCAGGGGGTTCATGTCATCTTCTGGTCTCTGTGGCACCTGTATTCCTGTGTACATATGATATATACTTTTGTCTCTATCTCCCATGTGCTACCCTGTCTAGTTTTATGCAGTGCTGAGGACTGAACGGAGGGCACAGTCTGTGAATATTGGCCAAGCCTCTACCAACTTGGGGAGGAAAGGGCTTATTTCATTCACAGTTCATCACCAAAGCTGTGGGGGAGGAGCTCAAGCAGGGCAGGATCCTGGAGGCAGAAGCTAATATGGAGGCCATGGTGTGTGTGTGTGTGTGTGTGTGTGTGTGTGTGTGTGTGTGTGTGTGTTACTAGCTTGCTTAGCCTCTCTCTTTCTGTTTTAGTTTATTTTTGTTTTGTTTTGTTTTGTTTGGACAGGGTTTCTCTGTGTAGCCCTGGCTGTCCTGGAATTCACTTGTAGACCAGGCTGACCTCAAACTCACAGATCGCTTGCCTCCGCTTCCTGAATGCTGGAATTAAAGGTGTGCACCATCACCTACTTTCTTATAGAACCCAGGACCACCTGCTCAGGGCTGGCCCCATTCACAATGGACTGGGCCCTCCCACATCAATCACTGATTAAGAAAACACCCTAGAGGCTTGCCTGCTGCCTCATCTTGTGAAGAAATTCTTTCAGTTGAGGCTCCCACCTCACAGATGACTCTATTTGGTTTCAAGCTGACATAAAACTAGCCAGCACAGAACACCATAAGAAAAAAGATACCTGCTCCCTACAGCAGCGCATATGTACTAAAACTGGAAGGATACAGAGAAGATTGGCATGGCCCTTGTGCAAGGATGACATGCAGATTCGTGAAGTGGTCCATATTTTTTAATGGGAGTGGGGGCTATCTCTGACTCTTGCCTGCACTTGGGACCTGCTTCCTTTCTACTGGGTTACCTGATCCAGTCTTAATATGAGGCCATGTGCCTAGTTTTATTATAACTTGGCAGGCCATGTTTGGTTGATGAACATGGAAGACCTGCCCTTTTCTGAAGAGAAAGGAGTGGATCTGAGGGAGACTGGATGTGGTAGGGGAAGGGGGGGGAACTGTGGTCAGGATGTAATATATGAGAGAAGAATAAATTTAAAAAAAAAAGGAAAGAAAGAAAAGCTGGGTGTGGTGTCTCACACTTTAAATCCCAGCACTCAGGAATGAAAAGCAGATGGATCTCTGAGTTCCAGGCCTGCCTAGTCTACAAAGCTAGTCCCAGGACAGCCAGGGCTACAAAGAGAAACTGTCTTTAAAAACCAAAAAGAGCCAGGTTGTGGTGGCGCATGCCTTTAATCCCAGTGCTCAGTAGGCAGAGGCAGGCGGATCTCTGTGAGTTCGAGGCCAACCTGGTCTACAAGAGCTAGTTCCAGGACAGGCTCAATAGCTAAAGTGAAACCCTGAGTCCAGAAAACCAAGAAACAAACAAACAAACAAAAAGAAAAAAGAAATAAAAAAGGCCAGTGTTTCTCATTATCATAAATGCAACTATCTAAAATATTCTGGATTTAGTTATGGAAAGAATAATAAATTATGATAAATTGCATCTATTCCAGGAATAAGAATTTACTTATCATTCAGAAATTCAACCAGGGCTGATGAGATGGCTCAACAATTAAAGGCAAGTCTGGAGCCCTGAATTCAATCCCAGGACCTCGAGTTACCCTCTGACCTCCACATGCACACACACAGATGGATGGATGTGTTAGGAATGTTTTCTAACATGAGTTCTCTGCCGACGCAAAATAATCCCAATCAACTCTAATCAGACCAAATTAAAAGATAGCCAGGTTTAATAGGACTCCTGCACTCACGGGTGGCCCCGAGGGGAAGGCCGCCAACGGAACTATGGTGGGGGGCACGACATACCACTTGTTTATTTTGTGGGGGAGAGCAATTTAAATAGCCTGGGGGAATGGTCTTGAACTTTTCTGGGGAGGGGTCAAGGTTTGGCGGGCTACCTTGACCCTCCTGGGGAAGAGTTCAAGGTTCAAGTGGAACAGGGGTGGGGCCTCCAAAGATGGAGGCCAGAGACCAGGATTTTACAGGATGGATGGACGGATAGATGATAGACAGACAGACAGATAGAAATGTAATAAAATTTTAAATTGTTGCTGGGTGGAGATGGCACACACATTTAATCCCAGCACTCAGGAGGCAGAGGCAAGAGGATCTCTGAGTTCCAGGATAGCCAGAACAATTTGCTACACAAAGAAACCCTGTCTGGAAACAAAACAAAAGAAAAATTTTTTTAATCATTAAAAATATTTATTGAATTCCTAGAAATAAGTTCAACAAATAATGTGTAAACATGGAGCTGGAGAGATAACTCAGCAAACAAGAGCGTTGCCAACCCTCCCAGAGGACACAGGTTTGATTCCCAACACCTACGTGGTGGTTCCTAACCCCCTGTAACTACAGTCCCCAGGGATCTGCAGGCTTCTGTCCTCTGTGAGAGGCAGGCCCTCACATATAGCACATACATACATCCAGGCAAAACACTCACACATTTAAAAATTTGTCTTAAAAAGATTTTTTAGAAAAGATTTTAATGGGCAGGTAGGTGGTGGTGGCACACACCTCTAATCCCAGCACTTGAGAGGCAGAGACAGGTGGATCTATGTGAGTTCGAGGCCAGCCTGGTCAACAGAGTGAGTTCCAGGACAGGCTCCAAAGCTACAAAGAAACTCTGTCTAAAAAAAAAAAAAAAAAAAAATTAATGACTCCCTCAACTAAAAATAAAAAGTAAGGGTTTTATTTTCATCAACTAAAAGACATAATGTAATGGACAGGACAGATAATTACACATAATATTATCAAAATGTTTGATGCTAATTCTCCCCAAGTTGATACATACATACAATACACTGTTAATAAAAAAAAATCTCAGTCTATTAAACGCTTTACAGTTGTTGTTTTGGGTTTATTGTGTGTGTGTGTGTGTGTGTGTGTGTGTGTGCATATATTCACAAGCTGATTCCAAAAGCAGGTCTTTTAAATATTTATTCTTAATTATGTGTATTGTAAACTTTTTTTTTTAACTTTGTGGATCTTTGATGACTTGGAAGAGATAACCAGAATGCTGTAAGTGTTCGAGAGATTGCAATGACTTCATTCCCCGCGGCAAAACAAGCGACCCAACCCCTTTCAGGTACCACATTTATTGGGCTCTTCCTCCCCTTTCTCCGCAGAGCCAGGTACCACACTCCTGACTTAAACTGGAGCGCGCTGTAGCTACTCGGACTAGCAGCCCAACCAGCTTGACCAGTTCACCTTGCTTCTCCCATTCCTGCGTTTTGCTCTCTGCTTTCTCTTCAACCCTCCTTCCTCCAGGCTGACTCGGTACTTTCCCGTGGGCCTCTGGGTTGTATTGCCTGTCCCTCCTTTTAGGTACTGCGAATTACAAACTATTCCGTGGCATTTGCGCCCTGATCAGCTGCCTTCATATACCTGAATGATAATAAAACTGCATTTAAAAAAACTAATATGGGGATTTCACGCTAGGAGAAGGAATAGGCCTGGTGCAGCCAGAGGAGGAGCTCTCCGGGATTTCACACCGGGTTCGGACTCCTAGTCAGACCCCTTTGCAGAGGAGACTGGAGCTGAGACAGGGAGGGGCAGGACCACACCCGGACCGGACTGCTTACTTATGAAGACCTCTCGCTTCTCTTTACACCCAAGCTTCAATTCAGGACCCCAAAGTTGGACTGGAGGAATCACTAGACCTCATTGTTCCTCTTCCTAAAGTGACCACATTGGATACATCTTTATTATTTACTTTTCACCCTCGTCTCTGGAGGACAGGTGCTTCTAGGGTCCAGGCTCCGACCCTAACAACTGGTTTTGTCTGACCCCAGCAGCTCCAGTAATAACCACTTGGGAAAAGGATGAGGTTTGAACTAAGCTCTGTGTGGCTTGTACTATTCAGTGTGTATTGAACCCAAGTATCACGGCTTCTCAACTCTGGAAGCAGCATGGGACTTTCGACCAGTCTCCTGCTTGTATTTCCTTCCCCTAGCTCATAATTCAAGTCAAATGAATTGTTCA
The DNA here is from genome assembly GCF_903992535.2 of Arvicola amphibius. NCBI lineage: Eukaryota > Metazoa > Chordata > Mammalia > Rodentia > Cricetidae > Arvicola > Arvicola amphibius. Next base: position 74,862,120 of record NC_052048.2, on the reverse strand, counting down.
AGATAGTGTGAATTCACCGAAGTCCCTCTGGCCTGGAGTGAACCTTAACTTGCCAGCCCCATCATCTGTCCAACATACTTACCCCCTGTCCTGTTTCCTCTGGTTCTTCTCTTTTTGAGGTCTATCAACTCTCCTCCCAGTCCCGAGTCTCCCCAGAGGCCAGGCCATCATCTAGAGGATAAATGTTCTGCATTCTAGATCCCAGCAGCCCCAACCTCTCATTTTTAATATTTTTACTCTGTTCCTTATAATGAAAATATTTTTTTTCTCAAGTAATATATCCAGGTTATGGTTTCCCTTCCCTCTTCTCCCTCCGGTTCCTCCCCACCTCCCCTCCCATCCTGGATTTAATCCCTTTCTGTTTCTGTTAGAAAACAAATAGGAAGCCTGCCTGGTGGTGCGTGCCTTTAATCCCAGCACCCTAGGAGGCAGAGGCAGAGGCAGAGGCAGAGGCAGGTGGATCTCTGTGAGTTTGAAGCCAGCCTGGTCTGCAAAACAAATTCCAAGATAGCCAGAGCTGTTACACAGAGAAACCCTGTCTTGAGAAACCTAAATAAATAAATAAATAAACGCATAAATGAATGAAGTTGATCGATATATTTTTACAAGAAAATCAAGTAAAGTGGTAATTGTGGATGCAAAGGGAGCTGGGTGTGGGCTACCATCTGTAATTTAGCATTTTTAAGACTGGGACAGGGGAGTTGCTATGAGTTTGAGGTGAGCCCCCCTGAAAAGGAGAACAAAAAACTGGGGACTCGGGGATGTAGCTCAGTGGTAGAGGGCTTGCCTAGTATGTGAGAAGCTGTAGATAACATCATGCCAACAGTGCTCAGTGAGCCAATGCAGCATCCTTGTTCTGAATCTGTACTTTTTAACCAAAGAAGAAATTCAGAAATATGTCTCTGTCTATATGTATGTATGTGAGTTTATACATAACCCCAACATTTTGCATAGAGATGAATATGTATGTGTACATGTGAATATATATAACCTGCATGAGTGTGCATGTGTATTTGTGTGTATAAATTTATATATCACACACACACACACAAGGAGTTTATAGATGACTGAAATTGTATGTAGATGTGTGTAGAACCCCCAAGGTTCTGCCATCATCCTTAAATTTGAGAGTTTTTGTTGTTATTTTGTTGCTATTGCTTTATTTTGTTTTGTTTGAGGCTGGCCTTGAACTAACAGTAATTCTCCTGCCACCATGGCTGGCTTTTTAATTTAATGAAGAATGTAACAAAATAAGCAACAGTAAACTAAAAGTAGCACACGGTAGGAGACAGTGTGATGGCCCAGACATTTAAAACCCTTGCTGTGCAAGTCTGAAGACTTCAGTTTCCAGGTCCCACAGGGGAAGCGGAAAACGTTTTCCTCTGACCTCTTCACATGTACTATAACCCAAATTCCAACCCTTAGGCTAGGCTAGCCAACCAGTGAGCTTCAGGGACTTGCCTGTCTCTAGCTTTCCCACACATACAAGACAGGAATTACAGGCTGGACTTTAAAAAAAAAAGTCATATTTAGGCTGGAAAGATGGTTCAGAGGTTAAGAGCACTGTTCTTCCAAGGGTCTTGAGTTCAGTTCCCAGCAACTTCATTGTGGCTCACAACCATTTATGCTGCCCTCTTCTGGCGTATAGGCATACGTGCAGGCAGAATACTGGATACATAATAAACATGTTTTTAAAAAGTTATTTTCATTTTCAAATGTGTGTGTGTGTGCGTTTATGTACAATAAATGCAGGTGCCCTCAGGGGCCAGAGAAAGTGCTGGATCCCCTGGAGCTGGAATTAAAGGCATCTCTGAGTCTCCTGCCATGGGCGCTGGGAATGGAATTTGGGGCCTCTGCAAAAATCTTTCTTAACAACTAAGCCATCCTTCTAGCACCCACACCTAACTTTCTAATTGTTTATTTTGCTTTGGTTTTTGAGAGAAGGTTTCTGTGTAGCTCTGCTGTAGACCAGGCTGGCCTCAAACTCACAGAGATCTTCCTGTCTCTGCCCCAAGTGCCAGGATTAAAGGCGTGTGCCACCACTGCCCGGCCATGCCTGACTTTTATGTCTTCAGTCTTCATGTCTCTGTGGCAAGTACTTTACCAACTGGGTCGTCCTCAGCCCCTAACCGCATCTAGAGGGTAAGTCTGAAGGAACCCGGGTACCCACCACCACTCTTTCCTGAACGTGGTTCCAGGTCGGGGCGGAGTGCAGCGTGTGGTAGGAGCCCTTCTCATGACACTCATCTGCTCGCTACTACCTACCGTGGTCACAGTGAACATTCATCTGCTCGCTACTACCTACCGTGGTCACAGTGAACATTTCCAGTTATGTCCCTTTCGTCTCTTTCCAAATATCAAATTCGATAATTGTATGGTTGGGCGAAGATCGGAACAAGAACACACAGCCTACTTACTCTGTGAGTTAAAGGGTTTCCCATTTATAAAAGCTGTGCCGCATCATCCCAGTAAATGAGTACTGATTATTCTTTACGTTTTGAAAATCAAGTTGAGCAATATGCCACCTCTCCTGTCGTGTGCAAGGTCAGCCGAAAGTCATGAGGATTCAAGCTTGCCTCTGGTTCTCAGAACTACCCCATGACTGAAAAAAAAAAATCAGTTTAGTATCTGGAATTAGTTTCTTCATCTTTAAGACAAGAAGACAATTATAAATGTCCAGTGAGGTCCTCATTACACAAACAAGGCCGCTTGTAAAGGGCACCTGGTCCAACTGGGGAACATCAGTTCATCTCATGGTATTGGGGGCTGGAGAGATGCTTTGGGGATTAGGCTGCTCTTCCAGAGGATCATGGTTTGATTCCCACACCAATATGGTATAGCTCACAGTCCTCTGAAACTTCAGTCCCAGGGGATATGGCACCCTTTCCTGGCCTCTGTGGATGCCAGTGATGCCCGGGCATATGTGGAGGCAAAACACCGATACACAAAATATAAAACAAAAATTTAAAAAGAGTGTGAGAGAAAAACATCTTTTGTGTTGTTTTGCTTTTTGTTTTTTTGAGACAGGGTTTCTCTTTGTAGTCCTGGCTGACCTGGAAACTAGTTCTTGTAGACCAGGCTGGCCTCAAACTCACAGAGATCCGCCTGTCTCTGCCTCCTGAGTACTGGGATTAAAGGCATACACCACCATTGCCCAGCTGAGAAGAAACGTCTTATTTACTATTTCCTTTCAACAAGTGAGCTTTCCTTCCTTAGTGGACTCTGGGCTTTTTGACTTTCCAGCTCATTTGTGCTCTTGTTCTCTGCAAAATTCGACACGATTTATTTTTGCTGTCTAGTTTTGAAAGAGCGGATGGCCCCTCAGCACTTTCTTCGCATCAGAATTTGAAAATTGTTCCAGCATTTTGAAATGGGACCCACGCACATGCAGGTTGGGAAAAAGAATTAGTTTTTCTAGAGCATCCGAAGGACAACCAAATTCTGGCATTAATTTAGTATTTCTTGGCACCTTTGCTGATCCTCCTTTCCCTCCCGACATCCTTCACTCCACCAAAGTGCGTTCTACTCTACATAGTGTGTTTTACCTCTGCCACTGGAAACATGGGCTCACGGAACCCAGGCTGGCCACGGACTCCCTGATTAGCAGGATATGACCTTAAAGTTTAATAAATTAAGAATAGTGGATCCCAGCAGGGTGTAGTAGCACAAGCTTTTAATCCCAGTACTCAGAAGGAAGAGGCAGAAGGATCTCTATGAGTTCAAGACTAACCTGGTTTATATTGTCAGTTCCAGAACACCGGAGCTACACAGCGACCCAGACTCAGAAAAAAAAGAAAAAGAAAAGGAAAAAAGGAAGAGGAAAAAAAGAAGAGTAATGGATCCTATTGTCATCCGGTCACTGTCACATTCTCGCGGTAAGTTGGGTTTCATAGAGACAGCCTATGGAGAATTGTGTGTTGGTAGATCACTCCAAAGGCCTTGTGCACTGTCCACCACTTAGGCTAAAAAGAAAAGACTATAGTTAGAAGTTGGATTAACACTAGTGAAGATGAAGAACTACTTCTTCCACTCCAGTGGCAGGGGCTCAATAATCATCTTGGTACCAAGTGACTGGTTAGGTACTGAACTGGGCACTCAGGATTTTAGTCTCTGCTGCAGGCAACTTGGCCAACAGCAGTAGTTGTAGCTGTACCTGCTTTGGTGAGTAAGAACTCACTTTTAAAATGTATTACTTTTTTTTCGAGACAGGGTTTCTTTGTGTAGCCCTGGATATCCTAGAATTCACTCTGTAGACCAGGCTGGCCTTGAACTCACAGAGATCCGCCTGCCTCTGCCTCCTTTGTGCTGGGATCAAAGGCGTGCGCCACCACCGCCTGGCGAAATTATTTATTGTTTGGTGTGCATGTGTGTAGCTGCTCCTGTGCCACGGCATGTGTCTTCGGGTTTACTGTTGCTGTGAAGAGACACCATGACCACAGCAACTCTTATAAAGGAAATGTTTAATCATGGTGGTTGGTTTACAGCGCAGAGGTTCAGTCCGTCATGACAGGGAGCATGCATGTGCAGGCAGGCATGGTGCTGGAGAAATAGCCGAGTGTCCTACATCTTGCAGACAACAGGAAGTTGACTGACTGTCACACTGAGCGAACCTTGAGAAAAAACCTCAAAACCCTCCTGCACACTGGCACACTTCCAACAGAAGGTGTGCCCTCCGGCCTCAAGGTCTGGATTAAATCGATGTGTCATCCAGCCTCCTCCAGGAAAGCCAAACCTCTATGAGCTTATGGGGTCTAAGTACATTCAAACCACCACAGTGTGTGTGTGTGTGTGTGTGTGTGTGGAGGTCAGGGGCCAGCTTGTTGGAGTCGGTGCTCTCCTTCCACCTTGTGGGTCCTGGAGATCAAACAAAATCATCAGGCTTGACAGCAGGTGTCCCTATCCCCTGAGCTATCCTATCGGCCCACCAGCTTATCCTTACAATTTCTAGCCCACAACCCTGCCACGGGGAATCTTCCTGGATGACTGTGCCAGCACTGGGGTGGGTGACAACAGAGGCTGCCTGGCATCAGAGTCACACATCTATGTGGTTATCCAGTCACTCGGTGTGCATGTGTGTATATGATGTTTGTGTGTATCTGTGCATTTGTGTGTGTGAATGAAGGTGTGCATATGTGTATATGATGTTTGTGTGTATCTGTGCATTCGCGTGTGTGAATGTAGGTGTGCATGTATGTATATGATGTTTGTGTGTATCTGTGCATTCATGTGTGAATGCAGGTGTGCATGTGTGTATATTATGTTTGCATCTATGCATTTGTGTGTGTGAATGCAGGTGTGCATGTGTGTATATGATGTTTGTGTGTATCTGTGCATTTGCGTGTGTGAATGCAGGTATGCGTGTGTGTATATGATGTTTGTGTGTATCTGTGCACTCGCATGTGAGAATGCAGGTGTGTGTGTGGAGGTCAGAGAATGACCTTGTATCCACCTTATCCCCACCTTGATTTAGACAAGGACTCAGTGTTTCTCCACTTCTTCTACCAGGCTAGCTGGCCCAAAAGCTTTTGAGGACTCCTATTCCCTCCCCCATCTTCCTACAAGAGTATGGGGATTAGATACTGAGACAGCATGTCCAGTTTTTACATGAATTCTGGGGTTTCAAACTCAGGTCCTCTCACATGTACAGCAAACACCTCTGCTGAGCCAAATCCCACATCTTGCTATCACTGTGGAGGGGGCGGGGATGCACTCATGTGGTCAATGACAGTCACTACAAAGACGTCCACTCTTTCCCCGTTTCTTCTAGTCCATTTATCCCAGAGGCTGCTAAGCTAATGTTCACAGGCCAGGTCCACCCAGTGACTACTGCATATAGGGTTTTGTGGAAACAGGCTGTGCTGGTCAACTTGACACGGGCTGGGGTCATCTGGGAAAGGGGAGCCTCTACAGAGGAAATGCCGCCATCAGATTGGCTCTAGGCACACCTGTGCAGTATTTTCTAGATTGATGACTGATGTGGAGGCCCAGCCCACTGCACAGGTGCCACCCCTGCACAGGTGCCACCCCTGCACAGGTGGGTCCTGGATAGAGGCGGGTAAGAAAGTAGATGGAGGAAGCCTTGCAGAGCAAGCAGTACCAGAGTTCCTGCCGGCCTCTCTTCTGTTTCTCTTTCGAGGTTCCTGCTTTGAGTTCCTGTCCTGACTTCCCTTCGTGATGAACTGGAAGCTAGAAGCTGAATTAAACCATTTCCTCCCCAGGTTGCTTTTGGTTATGGTGTTTATCACAGAGGAAGAAGGCAAATTAGAACATGAGACATGCTCTTTGATTTCTGCACTGACTGTGAAGGCTTCCACATGGCAGCAGAGTTGGGAGAGAAAGCCCGAGACTGGTGAGCTGAAAACATTGGCTCTGACGCACTGTCAGTGTGTTCCTTTCCAAGGCTGTCTCTGGCCTTTGCTTCTTCCTTTTACATCTTAAATTAAGCTGTTAGCTGCTGCCTTTATTCCTGTGTGTGTGTGGGTGTGTGGGTGTGGGTGTGTGTGGTGTGTATACACATGCACACATAGGCATGCACACACACAAACACACACACATATATATTTGAGATAGGGTTTCCTGGCTGTCCTGGAACTCTATCTATAGACCAGGCTAGCCTCGAACTCACAGAGGCCTGCCTATTCTGTGCATATTTTTACTTTTCACCTCTTTCTATACAGCAAAAATAATGAAGATGCCCTGTCAGCAGCTCTCCCCACTGGGGATTGCTTTTCAGCCCCCACTCTTTTCTGACTGCTGTTTGCTTTCTTTTGAGACAGGGTTTGTTATGTAGCCCAGGCTAGCATTCTACTCTAGAGCCTTCTATCTGTGCAGCACCATTCCTGGCTCACTACTTAACTTTCTAATGACCTGTTGTTGGGCTCAGGGAACTTTAGGGCTGCCAGGTCCAGTTTACGCTGAGTGCTCTGAGTACACACTCACTTGATGTCATGTATGTTGATGCTGTCATGATGCTGGACAACGCACCTCTTTTGTGGGCCAAGAATATAATATGCCACCTCTCTCTCTCTCTCTCTCTCTCTCTCTCTCTCTCTCTCTCTCTCTCTCTCTCTCTCTCTCTCTCTCACACACACACACACACACACACACAACCCAGTTGTAACCTAGGCTGGTCTTGATCTCCATATGTAGAGAAGAATGCCATTGGACTTTTGATTCTCCTGCCTCCACCTGCTACCTTGTTTGTTTTTGTTTGTTTATTTATCTTTAAGGTGTTGGAAATTGAGCCCAAGGCTTCATGCATGCTAGGCACTCTACCAACTGAGTTACATTGAAATCTAAAATCGTTTCTTTCCTTTGAAAAATAGGTTTATTATTTTATGTGTATTTTGCTTGTTGTATCATGTGTATGTTTGTGCACCCTGTACACACAAGGACGGCCCTTAGAAGCCAGAAGGGAGAATTGTATTGAATCCCTTTGAACTGGAGTTCAAAGTGGTGAGACACCATATGGGTGCTGGGAACCAAACCCAGTCCTCTACAGGAGTAGCAAGTGCTTCTAACTGCAAAGCCATCTCTCCAGCCCCTTAGGCATGCATGCACGCATGCATGCATGCACACACAGAGTGCACACATATGCAATCCTAGGACCTCACGCATGCTAGGCAATAGGGAAATGCTGTTCTACTGAGTTACATACAGTCTTTGTTTCTAAGGCAGCAGACAGTTTACTGCAGCAAGTTCCAATTAGCAAGCTCCAGGGAGCAGCCTGTTACCTCCCTTGGGGATCCAAACTCAGGTCCCCTTGCTCTTTCACCTACTGAGACATCTCCCCAGCCCCGGGTCCTCATGTTATATAAGTTGACGATCTGAACATAGATAATGGGTGATAAATGGCCAAGATGCTTGACTCTTGACATAATAGAAGATGTACAAATTAAAATCACACAGAGATAGCGTTTTGTCCTACTATCAGATTGGCAAAATTCCAAGCGTTGACACCAGGAGCTGCGAGGACGCAGGCTCTCACACACACATTGTTCGTGGAGTTCAAGATGACATCATTTCTCTGGAGGGAAATTGGCAATAGCTGTCAGAATTGAACCTGCCTTTACCCTTTGATTTAGCAATGTTGTTTCTAGGAATCTGTCCCCATGAGTCACTGGCAGAGCTAACAAATGGCACAGAATTCAGGCAATTCAAGGCCACACTTCTTGACACAACAAAAGATGGCAAGCCACCCAAAAGTGGCTTAGGAGCTGGTGTGCTATATATAACTGGTGGCAAGAAGTCATTGCAGGATAGAGTGCTGAGTGGGGTGGGGAGGGGCACACATGGTGCCTGACAATGGCCCTTTGATTTAAAAAAAAACGTGTACACTGTGCGGTGGTGGCGCACGCCTTTAATCCCAGCACTCAGGAGGCAGAGGCAGGTGGATCTCAGTGAGTTCCGGGACAGCCAGAATTATTATACAGAGTATAATTGTATTAAAAAAAACAAAAGGAAAGTGTATAGAGACATGAAAATGTAAATTTATTTTGCCTATACCTTATCTACACAAAGAAACAATGAAAGTATAGCGAACAACCTGTTTCCTAATACCTTGTGCCTCCCAAAGCTGCGTTTCAAAGACGCACAGTCAAGCCTGACTATGGAGATTCAAACTGCAGGACCTCAGGCTTGCAGAGGAAATGCTCTTACCCACTGAGCCATCTCTCCAGCCCTTCCACAGAAAACCCTAAACTGACTTTTAGGTCTCAGAGAGCTCCTGCATGAACACTATACTTATAGCTTATAATTTATACTTATAGCTTTTTTAAGATTTATTTTATGTGTATGAATGCTTTGCTTGCGTATATGTATATATGTACATATATACATACATGCACATATAATGTATATACATACATGCATGCATCATGTGCCCATGCAAGTCAGAAAGTGTTGGCTCTCCTGGAACTGATGTCACACATGGCTGTGAGCCACTATGTGGGTGCTGGGAATTGAACTCAGGTCCTCTGCAAGAGCATCCAGTGCTCTTAACCACGGAGCCACCTTTCTAGCCCGAATCATGGTATCTTAGATGACAGTAAGACAGACACTCATCAGATTCTGGTTGCTTTCGACAGAGGTTGTTGCTTCCCTGTTGCCTGTGGCTTTATGGGCACCCTTTCCCCTCAGTCCCTCTGATGCACAAAGGGTATGAACACAAGCTGGCACTTCAGGTAAGTAAATCTTTAGCTATTCAGTCAACAAAATAAGAATCCAGCCAGGTGCAGTAACTCATACATGTAATCCCAGCACTAGGGAGGCAGGAGAATTGCTGCAAGTTCTCAAGGCCAGGTTGGTCTACACAGCCAGTTCCAAGCAAGCCAGAGCTGCATAGATCAAACCTTTCTAAACAAAGAAAAAAAAAACAAAACACTTTACTTTTTTAAATAGCATCCAAGATTAAAGTCTTATTAAAAGACTACTGGGCAAGGGCCAGGCAGTGGTGGTGCACTCCATTAATCCCAGCACCCGAGAGGCAGAGAGACAAGCGGATCTCTGAGTTCGAGGCCAGCCTGGTCTACAGAGCGAGTTCCAGGACAGGCTCCAAAACTACAGAGAAACCCTGTCTCGAAAAACCAAAACCAAACCAAAACAAAAGACTACTGGGCAATGATGGTGCACATCTCTAACCCCAACACTAAGGAGGTAGAGGCAGGCGGATCTCTGTGAGTTCAAGAGCAGCCTAGTCTACAGAGAGTTTTCCAGGACAGCCAGAGCTACACAGAAGAAACCCTTGAAAAGCGAAAATAAATAAATAAAAATAAAGTAAAATAAAAGATGGGGGATCACTCAGTGGATAAAGGTGCTTGCTGCCAAGCCTGACAGCCTGAGTTCGATTCCAGGACCCACGAGGAGAAGGAAGAGTACTGACTCGCACATGGAGTCTCTGGCTTCCACACCGTGCTGTGGCCCACACGCCTACGTACTCATATAAATAAACAAGTCATAAGTTAAAAATAAAAAAGGGAACAATAAGATGGATTAGTAGATAAAAGGTGCTTGTTGCCAAGTTTAACACTCTGAGCTCAATTCCTGGAATCTACATGGTAGAAGGAGAGAGCCAGCTCCAGCAGTTTATCCTCTGACCTCCATAGGCATGGTACCATGCATGTGCCCACACACATACACAAATGAATAGGTAAATAAATGTAATGAAACCATTTATAAAAAGAAAAGAAGCAAGGAACAAACCGCTGAAGAAGCCCCTCCAGCAGAAGCCCTGCATATGCCCCCAGCGCTGCCATACCCACAGACAATGGGGTGGGCTATGTTGTTTAGGCTTTTCTCCACTGAAACATAGAAGTGAGACAGATGCAATGACTCATACAATGCACTCAGCATTTGGGAGGTTGAGGCAGGAGAATTGCCACAAATTCCAAGCCAACTGAGTCTAGAGGGTGAGACCTTGCCAAAGCACCCAAACCAATTAACGACACTAAAACCTGTAGTGAAAGTGGCTTTTTCTCGAAGTAATTCATGACCACACTTCTTGGGACGACCAACCGTCTCAAGCCAGCTGGATGCTGTTAGGAAACTGGCGACTCTTACGGCTGTATGATTGACAACAGCCTTCCGGTGGCTCCACGGAGGTAGGCATGTGGAATTCTTCCTGCTTTTTACATGAGTAAGATCTTCTGAGTTTGCTTTGTTTTGCATGCGGTTCAGAGGACCCAACCCAGGGTCTGCACATGCTAGGCAAATGTTTCCTGGCTGAGCTAGAGCCCCCAGCTGGATTTTTATTTTTATTTTTTTTTTGACAGGGTTTCTCTGTGTAGTTTTAAAGCCTGTTCTGGCACTTGCTCTGTAGACCAGGCTGGCCTCAAACTCACAAAGATCCCAGCTGTATCTTTTGCCTTTTTGATACAGGATTTCATGCAGCCTAGGCTAGTCTCCAGCTTGCTATGAACTAACAGCTGAAGACGGCTTTAAACTTCTGATCCTCCTGCCTCTGCCTCCTGAGAGTGGAAATTCCCAAGGTGCACCGCCATGCCCAATACTGACTTTATCTTACAAATTTAAAAAATAGCCAGGTGGTGGTAGTACATATCTTTAATCCCAGCACTTGGGAAGCAAAAGCAGGTGGAGCTAAGAGTTTGTGGCGAGCCTGGTCTACAAAGCAAGTTCCAGGATAGCAAGGGTTCCACAGAGAAACCCTGTCACAAACAAAAAAAGAATTTTAAAAAGTAGTATGTATTTAGAATGAACAATATTTCAAACAACAGAAATAGATTGAACTATAACATCTGGGCAACCCTAAGCACTCCAGATAAGAACTGGCATCACCGGACTGCTCTAGGCTGTACCTGTTGGCATTGTTGCCCTTGGTCTTGGCTGTTCCTCCTCCACTCAGTTCCCTACCTCCCCATCATAGCCCAGGACTATCACTAATTGTTAGTAAACACAGCTGTGGCTCACAAGGGAGTCACACCTCATCGTCACCCATGGGAGCAGTGCCATGCACCGACTAGACCTGGCATCGTGAGTTTTGAGCACTTATCTGAAGCCAGTATCTCACCCTAACTCAGAGCCTGAACACTTGGACAGGTCCCTTCCGGCCCTCACACAGGCCTCTCTTACAGCATGGGTAGCCCATCTGTCTCTACAGCGAGGCAGGTCCCCGAGGGAACTCAGGCCCTTCCAAATATACACTACATTCTGGAAAGATTCAACTCCCTCTCCTGCGCCTGCTGTTAGGTAGTGAGAAATTACGTTGTTTTGTTTCAATCCCTCTGTGCTGCTGTTTGAAAACTTTACCAAAATGATCTCAGATTTGCCTTTTATTTGCTATGTATATATATTAGATGTTTATATATATTAGATATTAATATAATATATATTAGATATTTTTGTGTGCCATTTAACATAGTATAACATGATATTTATCTGACCAAGTTCCTGAAGTCACACACTATACATTCAAGCTGTTTTTCCTGGCAATTTTCATGCTTCTGAATAGTGTCACAGTGAACATTTATGAACAAATCTGCTACAGTTCTATCTCCCTGGGACAGGTTCCTTAAAATGGGATCACTGGGGGCCTTGCACGTAGCTCTGCAGGTAGAGGAGTTGCTCAACACACTCTAGGTTCCAACCCTAGCACCTCGTAAACTGGGTATAGTGAGACCTGCCCATAATCCCAGTGTTCAGGAGGTAGAAGCAGGAAGATAACAAGTTCAAGGTCATCCTCAGCTAAGAAGATGATTTGAGACCAGCCTGAGATACTTAAGCCCCTGTCTCAAAAAAGAAAAGAAAAATTACTGAATCCAGGCATTTGAACATTCAGAAATTCCCTATATGTAAGTAAGTATATGTTTTGACATTGAGTCATTGAATGGTTGAAACAATGGTTTGCTATATATACCAGCCTGGTCTCCAACTCACATTCTCCTAACTTTCCTGCGTGCTGAGACCACAGGCTTGTGCCACCCAATAGCGTGTTATCTTAAAGTGTCATGTGCAGGCAGGTGAGGTGGCTCAGCAGGTAAAGGCACTTGCTGTCAAACCTGATGACCTGAGCTTGATCCCTGGGACCCGACTCCCTAAGGTTGTCTCCTGGCTTCCCATAGACTCTGTGGCATGCACACCTGGCTGCATGAATATGGAACAAATACAGTAAATAAATAAACGTAATAACACTGTTGAGATGATCATTGTTTCTACAATATCCTATGTAAAAGAAAAGTTTCCTTCCTAGTTCGCCACTGGCGATTCCACTTTAACGTGTTTTGGAAAAGTTCAATACATGTTTCATGGGGCTGGAGGGTTGGCTTATTGGTTAATGGCACTTGTCACTCTTGCAGAGAACCCAGGTTCAATTCCCAGCTGGTGGCTCACAACTGTTCGTAACTCCAGTCCCAGGGGATCCGATGCTCTCGTTTGATCTCCTTGGGCACATACATGGGACACATACATATATGTAAGCAAAACTCTCATACACATAAATACATACACACACCCCCCACACACACACACACACAGAGAGAGAGAGAGAGAGAGAGAGAGAGAGAGAGAGAGAGAGAGAGAGAGAGAGAGAGAGAGAGAGAGAGAGAGAGAGAGAGAGAGAGGTTTACATGAAGTAAGACCGACAGTTCTCTCTGGGATCAATTCCCATCATGAGAGAAGTATTGGCTGGTTTTGTTAATTTGACACAAACTAGAGTCATCAGAGAGGGAGGAGCCTAAGCTGAGAAAATGTTCCATAAGATCCAGCTGTAAAGCATTTTCTCAGTGAACAATGGGAGAGGGCCCAGCCCATGGTGTGTGGTGCCATCCCTGGGTTGCTGGTCTTGGATTCTATAAGAAAGCAGGTTGAACAAGCCAGGAGAACCAAGCTAGTAAGCGGCTCCTCTCCATGGCCTCTGCATCAGCTCCTGCTTCCAGGATCCCGCCCTGTCTGAGTTCCTGCCCTGGCTTCCTTCAGTGATGAACAGCAATATGTTGAAGTGTAAACCAAGTAAATCTTTCCTTCCCAACTTGCTTTTTGGTCATGGTGTTTTGTCACAGCGATAGAGATTCTAGCTAAGACAGGGGTTATACCCGCTAATTGTGGCTGGTTGTCCAACATCAGAGCCGGACAGTCTTGGAATAGGACTTTAGCATGGGCAGAGTTCTTGCCAGTTTCCTCACCTCCCTGTGTTCTGTGAAGATGCCAAGAAGCGATAAATACCAAGTTTGCTTTCACCTGCCCAGAAACAGTCTCCCGACAGCTGCCAGGATAAGAACACACACATTTGGAAATGGCTATTGACCACAGAATGACATTTCAGTTCAGTGTGGACTGTAGGACAGTGACCCCGTAAGATCACGGCCTTGTGACAGATGTCATAGTCATCTCTGTGCACACGCACTCTGTGATGTTTGCACAGTGATCAGATCTGCTGAGCGAGTCCTCCACAGAACACACCTCATCAACCATGCATGACGGTGTTCTGGTGTCAACAGGGATTACTGCGGCACGCTGAATAACCTGCGCTTTTCTGTTGTCCTTTTCTTATCTTGCTCTGTACTTGTGAATGTTTTTATAATGATCATGTGTCATTTTTTTTAAAGGAGTTTAAACCTTAAACACATACACAAAATCAAAAACATACTTTTGAAAATGCATCTCTTCCTGGGTGGAAGTCATCATTCCCCTAAGGCATTTGCAAATACTTCCATGCACAGCAGCCCCCCTAGACAGCTGACCCTGGCCATCCATTCCCCTACCATGTAGCCGCCCCTATGTGTCTCAGAAGGCTGCATGGATCAGGGCGTGGCCCCCTGCCAAGTGCACAGTCTTGACCCGAGTGACTCTCATCTCTGCCGGCGGGTCCTTGGGTGGGCTGGAGGGAATCCTGCTGGAGATGGGGAGCCCAGAGCTGCCACGGTGGCACAGCCCAGCTGGTGCCACCATCTGTGCCTGTGGCCTAGCAATGCCCAGCAATCTATAGACTATTCCTAGCATTGACAGGGGGCTTCCAGATCGCCTAGCGCATGGTTTGGTCTAGGCTGCATGTGAGAATCATTCAGGAAACACTTTAGGAGCTGCGTGGGAATGTAGCTCTGCAAGCAGCATGCTTTCCTAGCATGCACAAAGCCCTGGGTTCCATTGCCAGCACAGGGGGTGCTGTTCACACCTGCAGTCTCAACACTCAGGGGGCAGAAGCAGGAGGATCAAGAAGAGTTCAAGGTCGCCCTCTGGTATGTGATGATTTTTGAGGCCAGCCTGAGATCCATAAGACCTGTTGAGAAAGAAAGGAAGTGGGGAGGGAGGGACATTTTAAGACAAGTTGTGTGGGCCCCTCAGACCTACCAGCTTAGAACCTCCAGAGTTAGACCCTAGAACCAGTAGGTGATTCTAATGAGCAGACAGGGTCAAGAACCACTAGGCAAAACTATGCATTGCATCCTCAGGAAGGCTGAGGCCTGAAGCTAACACCACACAGCATGTTGCAGACCTTCCCATCCAGATCTCAGATGGGAACACACCTACTGCCAGGGCTGTCTACTGGAATGCTGTGTACACTGGGATGTTTGCACGTGTGTGCAGCTGCAAGTGAAGGTCAGACATGGATATCAATCATTCCACCCCACTCTAATAGTACACATCAGGAGGACCATTAGAGTCCTCTCTTAGGTACTGAGAGGGCTAGCTGGCTTCCATAGCCTTCCCAGTCACCTTATCAATGAGGCCACAGGAAACAGGGCTGGAGCCGGGGAGCTAAGGAGATATCTCAGCCAGGCAAATGCCTTGAACACCAGCATGTGGGAGGCAGGGGTAAGAAGCTCAACAAAAGGTCAAGGCCAGCCTGGGCTACATAAAGAGACCCTGCCAAAAAAAAAAAAAAAAAAAAAAAAAAAAAGTTAAGGTCCGGAGGTAGTGGTACATGTCTTTAATCCCAGTGCTTGGAAAGCAGAGGCAGGCTGTCTGTGAGTCCGAGGCCAGTCCAGTCTACAGAGCAAGTTCCAGAACAGCCAGGACTGCTATACAGAGAAATCTTGTCTCGGCAAACCAAAAATATAAATTAATTAATTAAGGAAGAAAGGAAGGAATGAAGGCAGGAAGGAAACTGAGGCCTGGAAGCCAAGAGGGGATCTAGAGTCCAACATGAGTTACAATTCATGACTCAATTTTCACTGCCAACAATTCCTGCGTAAAAGGCAAGCACTCTGCTACTTAGGGGAGGGAAGGGTGAGAGGAGCCCAGCTGAGCCCTGTTTGGATATCTGCTCAGGGTGTGGACACACAGTTTTGTACACATGAGCACTGAAGTCTGAGGATCTTTGCATGTGTTGCTGCTGCAGTGACCCTGATGCTGCATCTCTACGGAGGATACGGACTTAAACGCTCATTTTAATCTCGGAGGAGAAACTGCCAAGGTTCACATGGAAGAGGAGAGAGAAGGGGGCAGAAGAGGGGGGCAGAGACTGGTCCCTGGGAACAAGAGTGGGGAAGAGAGAGAGAGGGAAGGAGACACAAGGAAGGGGACAGGTTCACCTTTTATTCTTTTTTGTTTTCTTTAGGTGTTCTTGTCATGGGTGCCAGGACCCCTGGAACTGAGACAGTTGTGAGCTGCCACATCGGGTTTTGGGTGTTGAACTCAGGACCTCTGGGAGAGCGGTTAGTGCTCTTAACCACTGAACCATCTCTCCATCCGGACCCACCTTTTAAAGAGAATGCAGTGAACGTGCACAGCGGGTGCTCTTAGGGGCTGCAGCTGAGGATGTATCCCGTCAGGACCCCAGGGGCAGGCCAGTGCAGATGCCTGAGTACTAACGCTCATCTCTTTTGTTTATTATAAAAAGGTGAGGAGTTAGTAAGGAGTAGCAGGTGAGGCGGGGACAAGGATGCCCTGTTCCCAAGACTGCTCCTTGCTGACCTGGGGCTTCATAGTCTTTGGGGGACTTGAGAATGCTGGGGTGCTGACCACACCCTGGGGTATCTGGCTGTTTCACTTCTCTGTCCAGACCCTGTGGAACCATCAGGCACCACTTGGAGCTGGCAAATGCTGTTCGAGGTGGATCCGAGTCGACTCTCTGGAGCTCACAAGAACTTAAAGCACCTGCTCCTTTTCCCATCGCCGCAGCCGCGCCTGGACAGCCTCCTCCTAGCCGATCTTCCAGGAAGCGCAGGTGGTTGACTACTGAGGACAATCAATAGTGAAACAACAAATTCGTAGCAAACTAGTAAAGGCTGTCTCCTGAGAAGGCAAGGAAGAGTGACGGGGGAATCACCAGGGCCAGATGAAAACAGGAGGGGAGTAAATGAAAAGAAAGGGAGGACAGTGTGTGCTGAGCAAGAGGAAGCTGACTTGTCCATCTGACCCGCACGGTGCAGCAAACAGGACACTTAGAGAGGGAGAGCAGACAGACAAGCAGGTTTCGGAGCAATGAAAAAAAAGAAAGCAGAGAATTCTTTCTCTGTTCCCTGGCTGTCTGGTCCAAGAAATACTGAAGCCAGATTTGATTTGAAAGGAGTTGTCAGTTGGTCTCAAAAAGACATCCCGCTGGGAGAGAGGAGGTGCAGAACACAGCTCCCAAGGATGAAGAAGAGGAAGACTGAGTGTGCACGAGTGAGCTAGAGAAAGAAGATCCAAGGCCTGAATACACTGGCATCCCAGATTCAGGGAGGATCAGACCGAGTGGGCGCAAGCTGTTTCAGTATGTCATCACACAGGGACAGAGGTCAAGGGCTCTGAGCCTGAGAGAAACACAGTCACCTGGTACCAGGACTTTCGAGAAAAGCCAGAAGGCGAGGAGAGGACTGTGCTCGAGAAAGGAAGCCTCACATCCAGGTCAGAGGGGGATAACCCTGCCAGAGACTCAGCTGTTGATACTGAATGAAAAGTCAACAAGAAAGCAGATCAGAAAGCAATAGCTACAGATATTTGGGCCAAATCTAACTGCGAAGATGAGTTTAGAAGCTCTTAAATCCGGCTCTGACAGTAAAAGCTGGAGATATAGATGATGTCAAAGTTCCCATGAGTGAGACAGGTAAGTGAGACCCAAGGGTCTGTAATTCCTAGGGTCCCAGGAACTCAGAGAGGGTTGGTTTTGAGAGGGCACAGGCTGCCTCAGTGATTCGTCAAATACAGAAGAGGGTCCTCCCAGCTTCCCCTAAATCCAGGAAGGTGAGCAACCAAACTGACAAGGCTCACAATGAGCCCGTCCATGCTGTAGAGTTCAAGCTCATCGCCGTTGTCCTTGGTTTCTCAGTCCTCCTCCACCGTCAGCCACATTCAGAGAGTCCGGTTTGGTCCCCTGTTCCATCAGTCCCATTCCAACTGGACTTGGTGGTCTCCCGTTAGATCTGTCCCACCGTCTCAATGGGTAAACGCACTCCTCCCGGTCCTGACTTCCTTGCTCATGATCTCCCTCCTTTTGCTCCTCATCAGGACCTTGGGAGCTCAATCTAGTGCTTCTATGTGGGGCTCTGTCATTTTCTCCATCCAATGCCAGGTGAAGGTTCTATGGTGATATGCAAGATATTCATGAGTATGGCAATAGGATCAGGACATTTCTGGCACCCTCTCCTCGGACTTAACATAGTAAAGGGAACCCTGATGGCTCTTTGGCTTGGAGAGGGGCGGAGTGGGGGTATGGGTGGAAGGGAGGGGAGGGAAGGGGGAGGAGGAGGGGAGGAGATGGAAATTTTTAATTAAAAAAAATGAGAAAAACAAAAAAAAAAAAACAAAAACAAAAAAAAAAGAAAAAAATACAGAAGAGGGGCCAGGGGCTCCGAACTGGGGAAAGCCGGGGTTGCTTAGTACGGGGGATCAACAAGGACAAAAGGCAAGAAACCACGCTTGAGAGACGAGTCCTCACTCGTGGAAATGGCCAGAGGAGAAGAGGGGGCTCACCCATCGTGCCGGTGACGGGTTAGCGAGACTCTTGTCTGTGGACCTGGTTCCAGGGTCCTGGTGTACCTCAAACAGCCAGAGGGCAGGAGGAAGCACCAGGAGAGCCTTTCCCGGACAGGGAACCAGTGTTGTAATTTAAAAAATGCCAAGAAGAGAAGTCCGTACTGTGCAACAAGGCTCACATGGCAGGTTTATTGGAAGAGGAGAGAGAAGAGGGCAGAAGAGAGGGGCAGAGACGGGTTCCTGGGACAAGAGTGGTGGAAGAGAAAGAGAGAGGGGGAGTGTAGCGAATATGCACAGGAATCCTGTCAAGACCCCAAGGACAGGCCGGCACAGATGCCTGAACACTAACAAATACTGCGTTCACTAAGTTACAAGATGATGATGTTTAATTTTGTTTGATTTTGGTTTGTTGTTGGTTTCCTTTCCTTTTTATTCTATTTTTGTTGGTTTTTTGGTTTTTGTTTTAATCAGACTAGCCTTGAACTCACAGCAATACTCTGTCTTAGCCTCTCAATTACTAGATTATAGGCACGCACCATCACACCTACCTTGATATTTTATTTATGTATTAATAGGGCACAACTTTCTCATTTAGCCCAGGCTGGCCTTAACTCATGATGCAAACAATAATGGTCTTGCCCTCCTGATCCTTCTGTCTCTCCCTTCCCAGTCTGGGATGACAGGCATTCACCACCACATCTGGTTTTGTTTGTTTTGTTTTCCATGGTGCTGGGGACCAAATCCAGGGCTTTGGGAATAGCAGGGAGCACCATGTGGACTGAGTGACACCCCAGCCTGATGCTAGGATTTGGAAGCTAACATTGAGAGCTGGAAGAGATGGAGATGCGTTGTAGGGAGAGATGCGCTGACCCGTTTCAGGTGACGATGCTTTCCTTTCTGAGGGGTAACTCGGAGCCTCAGGTATGATGCTTTTACATTTTATTACTTTGCGTGTGCATATCTGCATGCATTGGTTTGTTTGCACATGTGTGTGGATGCATGTGAAGACCAGACATTGATATTAGGGGTCTTCTTTAATCATTCCCTACCTATTTTGTTAGGGAGGGTTTCACAATGTAGACTAGGCTGGCCTCGAACTCACAGAGATTTGCCTGTCTCTGCCTCCCGAGTGCTGAGTTTAAAATGTGCCATCCTGTCCAGCCCCCCCTTTTTTTTGTTTCCAGTTTATTTATTTTTTATTAAAAATTGCCATCTTCTCCCCTCCTCCTCCCTCTTCCCTCCCCTCCCCTCCACCCATACCCCCACTCCCTCCCTCTCCAGGCCAAAGAGCCATCAGGGTTCTCTACACTATGTTGAGTCCAAGGTCCTCCCAACTCCCTCCAGGTCCAGGAAGGTGAGCAACCAAACTGACAAGGCTCACACAGAGCCCGTTCATGTCGTAGAGACCAAGCCCATCATGAGAAAGAAAATCAGAACCATGAGGGATGCGTTCACCCACTGAGACGGCAGGACAGAACTAATGGGAGACCACCAAGTCCACTTGGAATGGGACTGATGGAACATGCGACCAAATTGGACTCTCTGAAAGTGGCTGATGGTGGAGGCTGACCGAGAAGCCAAGGACAACAGCCCCTTTTTAATATATATATTCAGCTGGACTGGCTAGCAATTCCGGAGATCTTGCCACTGGGATCACTGCAGGCGCTGGAGAATGGAACTCAGATTCTCATGCTCGCCCACCAAGGGCTTTACTAACAGGACTGCATCTTCCAACCCCAGGATGCTTTTTAATCCAAGAGCTCACCCAAACCCAGGCCAAACTCTAAACCAAGTGTATACAAAACTTAAGAATATATTTAAACTTTACAGAAAAAAAAAGAAGCCTGAGCCAACCAACCAACCAACAGCAGCATAGATCCTTTCTCAGAAATGACTGTGAGTCAGAGAGAGGCATTAACCGGCTTGCCAAGCACAGTGGCGCATGCCTGTAATCCCAGCCCTTAGGAAAAGCAGGTAGGAGGATGCAGAGCCTAGGCCACTTTCTCTACTGAGATCCTGTCTCTCAAGAAAGAAAAACAAATAAAGACCCTCCAACCCCCTACAAAATAGAAAGAAAAACTAGCTACTTCAGATGGGTGCAGGAGAGGAGACCGGAAATCCCCCTGGATGTTTTGGAAAAAGAACAATGGGACGGAAGCTTGTTCTCTGCTAAAAGGCATTGTATACAGTGTCTGAAGTACTGCGGCGGGGGGTGGGGGGTGGGGGGGTGTAGGGGGAGGGCTAGAAACTAAAGACTAATGCAAGAGGTTCTGTAAAAAGAAAGGCAGAAGCTGGGCAGTGGTGGCATACTGCTTTAATCCCAGCATTTGGGAGGCAGAGGCAGGAGGATCTCTGTGAGTTTGAGGTCAGCCTGGTCTACAGAGCGAGTTTCAGGACAGTCAGGCCTATAGAGAGAGACCTTGTCTCAAAACAAAACAAACAAAACAAAACAGGAAATGTAGGCTGAGTGACTAGGCATGGTTTCAGGAGACTGAGCCAGAAGCTGGAGGGCTCAGAGGGAAAGGGCAATTGCTGACAAGTTGGAGTTGGATCCCCAGTCACCACCGGGTGGAAAGAGAGCCCAACCCCTCCACGTTGTCCTCTGATCTCCAGGCTTGCACCATGGTTTGCACACCCACACACATGGACACAGACAAATAAACAAATGTTTAAAAAGAAAAGGTAAGGACAATTTGGGCTACATAGTTACACATTGAGACCTAACTCAAAACAAGCCAAACCTGCTTAGCTGTGAACAGTGTTGCCGAGTGCGACAGTGGAAACGTTGACTCTGGAGCTGGCAAACACTGTGCTGTATTTAGAGGTAAGGGAGCCAGAGCAGGGTGGACTGGAGATGGAATGTTCTCTCATCCACGGGGAGTTGGTGAATGGTGAATGAATAATAAATAAGACCTAGTGTTAAGAGATGGCAGAGTGAATATTTTAAAATAAAGAAATAAATGGTAATTGAAGAAATAAAATTAATGACTGCCTCTGGAGAGAAGGGAAGGGAAGAAAAGGAGAAGTGGGGAGGGAGAGGAACAGTCACAGCGTCATTATTCCCCTGTAGCCAGCAGTGGGCTTTTTGTTTGTTCCCAGACAGGGTTTCACCTTGCAGCCCTGGCTGTCTTGGAACTCACTACAGAGATCTGCCTGCCTCTACCTCCCCGCGCTGGGGTTAAAGCCGTGCACCACATCGGCATCCACCTCAACAAGCACTCCTAACTACGAAGCCAACTCACCAACCCCAGGATAAAAGCTGTGTAAAAAAGAGAACTGCAGGGGCTGGAGAGATGGCTCAGTGGTTAAGAGTATTGTCTGCTCTTCCAAAGGTCCTGAGTTCAATTCCCAGCAACCACATGGTGGCTCACAACTATCTGTAATGAGGTCTGGTGCCCTCTTCTGGCCTTCAGGCATGCACATAGACAGAACATTGTATATAAAATAAATAAATAAATAAAGAATGAATGAATGAATAAGTAAATAAATATTTTTTTAAGAAAGAGAATTGCACAGATCAGTAAGAACTGAGAAACCTAAATGTTATCATTTAAAAAAATAGCCGGAAGGAGTCATGCCATACAACAGGGCTCACGTGGGAGGCTTATTGGAAGAGGGAGAGGGGGTTAGAAAAGGGGACAGAGAAGGGGGCAGAGTGGGCAGAGACCCATCTCTGGAGACAAGGGTGGTGGGAGAGAGGGGGAGGGAGAGAGGAAAGAGGGAGAGAGGGAAAGAAGAAGAAAGGGAGAGAGGGAAAGAGGGAGAAAGAGATGGGAGGTGGGCAAGGCCCATCTTTTGAAAGGGAAGTAGCGAACGTGCACAGGAGGTGCTCTCAGCGGCGGCAGCTGAGGACGTACCCTGTCCGGACCCCACAGGCAGGCCAGTGCAGATGCCTGAATACTAACACTAAACTTGAAAGAAATATGAGCAAAACAAATGAGCAGACGTTTGAGGAGGACTCCCCAAGTGTAAGCACTGGCATGGTTACCCCAGCTCACAACCTGTAAAGGAGACTCTGCTTTGGTTTCCTGGCTACCCGACCCGAGTAATCACACAGAAACATATTGATTACAACACTGTTTGGCCAATGGCTCAGGCATAGTCCTAGCTAGCTCTTATATCTATTAATCTGTGTATCACCATGAGGCTGTGGTTTACAGGTGAAGTTCTGGGTGTCCTTCTTCTGGAGCTACAGGCATCTCTCTGACTCTGTCTTCTTTCCTCTT
Source organism: Arvicola amphibius (assembly GCF_903992535.2). NCBI lineage: Eukaryota > Metazoa > Chordata > Mammalia > Rodentia > Cricetidae > Arvicola > Arvicola amphibius. Next base: position 74,839,546 of record NC_052048.2, on the reverse strand, counting down.
CTGCCTATCTCTGTTCTGCCCTGCCAGTGGCCAATATAGTTTCTTTATTAACCAATGGTAATAAACATATTCACAGCATACAGAGGATCATTTCATACCAACAACCATCTATAGCTTCTGTTCCAGAGGATTCCATGATCTCATTTGACCTCCACGGTCACCAGGCATGCAGATGGTGTACAGACAACATACACACAATAAAATAAAGCTAAAAGAAAATTTAAAAACAGTGAAGTCTTTTAAAAGTGGTGTCTTACTGAGGGTCTCTGTTGCTGTGATGAAGCACCATGGCCATGAAGCGTGTTGGGGAGGAAAGAGTTTATTTGGCTTGCAACTTCAGCATTGCTGTTCATCACTGAAGGAAGTCAGGACAGGAGCTCAAACAGGACAGGATTCTGGTGGCAGGAGCTGATGCAGAGGCCATGGAGGGGAGCTGCTTCCTGGCTTGCCTCCCTTGGCTTGCTCAGCTCACCTTCTTAGAACCCAGGTGCAGCATCCCAGGGATGGCACCACCCACCATGGACTGGCCCCTATTGGTCACTAACTGAGAAAACGCCTTAATGCTGGATCTCAAGAAGGCATTTCCTCAGTGGAGACTCCTTCCTCTGATGACTCTAGCCTTTCTCAAATGACACACAAAACCAGCCAGAAGTGACTTTTCTTCTTTCATCGTCTCTGTCCGCCAGTGTGGAAGATACATACATGGTGTCTTCTTCCCAGTAGCTCCCTTTGTTAGTTCTCCAGACTTAAGGAAGTCTAAATTTATTATCTTAGGATTCCTTGCACTTACTTAGCATTTAGTTATGTGTTCTTTTTAAAATGTGTGTGTGTGTTTTGCCTCAATGTACGGCTGTGCATCACGACACATAGTCCCCGTGGAAGCCAGAAGAGAGTGGTGGATTCCCTGCAACTGGGATTACAGTCTATGTGGGTGCCAAGAATTGAACTCTGGTCCTCTCCAAGAGCAATATATGTTCTTAATTGCTGAGCCATCTCTCTAAGCCCTTATGTGGATTTTAAAGAATCCAATGAATTAGGTGCTATTATTTCTTATAAAGCAACACTCATCTAGATTTCTATGAATCTACAATTTTCTTTGCTCCCCAGCTCCTCCTCTCCTCCCTGTTTTCGTTTCCTTCTCTTTGGGCTGCAGAGTTAAGTCAGCAGTTAAGAGGTAAGTCTTGCAGAAGTTCAGGGTCCAGTCCCCAACACCCATGCGGCCGATCACAACTGTCCATGACTCTAGTTCCAGGGGAATCAGATGATTCTTTGGACCTCTGTGCACACTAGGCACCCACGTGTTGCATATTATGCAGAAAAAAAACATTCACACAGATAAATTAATAAATCTAATTTGTTTCAAAATTATATGCATATATGTCTGGGGGGTGGCTGTATGCATATGTGAGTGCAGGTGCCTTTGGAATTCAAAAGAGGGTGGGTGTCAAATTCCCTAGTTCTGGGAATCCAACTCAGGTTCTCTGCAAGAGCAATATCTTTTTGTTTGTTTGTTTTTCGAGACAAGGTTTCTTTGTGTAGTTTTGGAGCCTGTCCTGGAACTTTCCCTGTAGACCAGACTGGCTTTGAACTCACAGAGCTCTGAGTGCTGGGCTTAAAGGCGCGCACTGCCGCCCTGCAGCAAGAGCAATATCATAATCACTCTTGCTCACTGAACCATCTCTCCAGCCTGTCCTGTTTTTGAGACAGGGTTTCCCTGGGTAACTCAGGCTGACCTCAAACTCCCCATTCCCCTGCCTCAGCCACCTACAGATCCATGTGCTACCGTGTCTTGCTGTTCTTTTTTGCACCCCAGATGACTTTCTTCATACCTCAAATATATAGGAGGTACACAGTCTGCCATGAGGCAGGAAGTGCAGCCTGTCCATTAAATAGGAGCCATAGTAGTTGACCCTGCTATACGGGTCTCAGGAGTTAGACACTGTGTTCAGACAGAGGTCCCTTGGCTTTTGGTGGGGCTCTGTCTCAATAGCCCCTCATAGGCCGAAGTAGTGTAAGAATTGCATTTAATATGTCTGAAGTGCCCGGCCTGCTGACATACCCAGACTGCTTACGCTAGCCCACAGCTGGGCAAGATCATCTGACCCCAAACCAAGTTGATATGTGAGTACTGAGTGCATCCTGCGATGACAACAGCAAATAAAGCACTGACGACACCTACTCTGTGGAGATCAGTTGTTCTTTGTGGGGGGCTCGGGTCATGGAGGGAGAGATTGGGAGCCTGTCACGTCACGTCTTTGTTTCCTGGCTCGCCTGCCACAAGTGCTCCATGGATGCAGAGCCCAAGGCGACAGTAACCTGGCCATAAACAGAAACTCTGCAACCACACCAAAAATGATTGTCTTTGTCACGGTGACAGAAGTCTGACTAACAAAACATCTGTGCTGGACAGTTCTGTCAACCTGACCCAAGTTAGAGTCATTGGAGAGGAGGGAGCCTTGACTGAGAAAATGCCTCCATAAAATCGGACCGCAGGCAAGTCTGTAAAGCATTTTCTTAATAAGTGGTGGATGGGGGAGAACCCCGCCCATTGTGGAACCACCCCTGGGCTGTTGGTCCTGCAGAAGAAAGCAGGCTAAGCAAGCCATGGGGGACAGGCTAGTAAGTGGCGCTCCTCCATGTCCTCTACAGCGGCTCCTGCCTCCAGGTTCCTGCCCTGCTTGAGTTCCTGACCTCGCTGCTTTTGATGATGAACTGTTATATAAAACTGAGTGAAGTCAACCCTTTCCGCCCAAGTTGTTTTTGGTCGCGGTGTTTCCTCACAGTCACAGTGGGCCTGAGACGACGTCTTAGAGATGTTCTATAAGCAGGGTATGCTGTACCTGGGTGCAGGCCTATAATCCTACCCTTGGGAGGTGGAAACAGGAGCATCGGGAGTTCCAGATCTCCCTTGACTACAAATCAAAAAAATCACACACACACAATAATAAACAAAATATTCTTTTTAAAAAAGATTTTATTATATATAGTTCTCTACCTGCATGTCTGCCTGCAGGCCAGAAGAGGGCACCAGATCTCATTACAGATGGTTGTGAGCCACCATGTGGTTGCTGGGAATTGAACTCAGGACCTCTAGAAAAACAGTCCGTGCTCTTAACTTCTGAGCCATCTCTCTAGGCTCCAACAAAATTTTCTTAAAAATTCAACATAGAGTAAGGTCCAGTTATTCAACTCTCTAGTGTGAAAATGTATCTACACAAAATCTTGAGTGTGAGTGAGCATAAACACATAACTCATAGTAGACAAAAATGTGAAAATAGGGGCTGGAGAGATGACTCAGTGGTTAAGAGCTTTGCCTGCTCTTCCAAAGGTCCTGAGTTCAGTTCCCAACAACGACATGTGCTTACAACCATCTGTAATGAGATTTGGTGCCCTCTTCTGGCCTGCAGGGACACATGCAGGCAGACCACTGAACACATAATAAATCTTTAAAAACAAACAAACAAACAAATAAATAAAATGTGAAAATAGTCTAAATGCCCTGTGTTGTAGGCTGGGGAGTGAGTCTGCCTCGTAGGGTCTTGAAGAACCACTCCTGTTCTGCTATAGAAATCATGCTCACCGAAGCAGGTGGAATTAAAGGATTTATTAGACGATACAGGTACTAGAAGAGGGAGGAGCACAGTTTGGCCATGGATAGAGTCCCCTGACAGTCTCTCGTTTGGGGGCAGAGACATCTCAGCGGTTAAGAGTACACACCGCTCTTGCAGAGCTCCAGTTGTTTCTAGCACTCAGGTCACATGGCTCAGCCGCCTGGAACTCCAGCTCCAGGGTTTCTGCTGCTCCCTTCTAAGCTTCGGCACCTGCAGTCTCACGTGCACACACCCACACACAGACACACACAATTTAAAGAGAAAAATCTGCTCATGGCAGGAAGGCAGAGAGACCCCTTACTGAGGGCCATGCATCGCGCAGTCTGTGACCTGAGGGAAGCATTGCTGCTGAGTCATTGGGTGGAGTCGTGGTAAAGTATAAAGATGTCTCTTTTCATTTATGTTGCTATAGTGAAGGTGCAAGACTGAGTCACTTATAGGCAGAAGAAATTGTTTTCTTATACTTCTTGTGATGGCTACTCCTGGTGGCCAGCTTGACTGTACCTGGAATGAGCTATAATCTAGAAGTGGAGGGCACACTTGTGATTTGGACTTTAAGGCAGGATGACAACATGCCTTTGATCCAATCCTGAGGTGGGATGACACGCACCTTTAATCAGGAGGGGTGTTCTTTGCCTGCTTGTCTATCTACTCCTTCTCCAAGATCCCAGCAGACTAGCTGAGACACCCAGCCTAGTGGGACTGAGTAGATCCTAGATTCTTGGACTTTCCATTCATAGCTAGCCGTTGTTGGAGTGCAGCGTTTAAGTCACCCCAATAAATTCCTGTGTGTGTGTGTGTGTGTGTGTGTATATTCATTCTGTAAGTTCTGTGACTCTAGAGAACCCTGAACAATACAGTTCTAAAGGATGGCAAGTTCATGATCAAGAAACTGGCCAGTTGGGACTGGAGAGATGGCTCAGAAGTTAAGAACATTGACTGCTCTTCCAGAGGTCCTGAGTTCAATTCCCAGCAACCACGTGGTGGCTCACAACCATCTGTAATGAGATCTGGTGCCCTCTTCTGGCCTGCAGGCATACATGCAGACAGAACACTGAGAGAGGGGGGGGACTGGTATCTGTAAGTGTTGTTTGCTGAGGAATATTATATTATTTTAAGGTGTCTGACTTTGGTTTATGCTGCATTTGTTTAACTCTGTGAAGCTGCGATTCTTTGCCTATCTAGAACACCTGATGGTCTAATAAAGAGCTGAATGGCCAATAGTGAGGCAGGAGCAAGGATAGGTGCAGCTGACAGAGTATTAATATAAGGAGAAACGAGGACGAGGAGGCATGATGAGGAGGACATCAGGGACAAAAGGTAGTCAGGATGATGTAAGTTAAGAAAAACTGGCAGGAAACAAGCCAAGCTAAGGCTGAACATTCATAACTAAACTAAGCCTGGAAGCTGGCTGGTGGGCCCCTCCCTAAAAAGCCAAAATAATAAAACATCACATTACGGTTGTTCGCTGCTTTTTAGACAGTGCTTTTATGGCCTCCAGCGGGGGAGGAACACTGTGTCCTCTGTGGCAGAAGTGATGGGAGAGAAAAGGAAGGGTCTCGCTGTTAGTTTTCTAAAGCACTACTCCAAGCTGGGTGTGGTACACACCTGTGGTCCTGAAACTTGGGTGGGGAGGCAGGAGGATCAGAAGTTCAAGGACATTGTTGGCTACATAGCAAGTCTGAGCCTAGTTTGGCTAGGTGACAGTATGTCTCAAATTAATGAATGAATAAATAATTAAAACATTTGTTTATAAACTTTCTATTTCCCATAAGACTCTGATACCACCAGCAATGGTGATTATACTTCGACACACACATTGTGGGGGGGTGGGGGAGCCGTGCCTGGGCTTAGCTGATAGAGAGCTTGACAAGGATGCAGATTCCTAGAGCTCATAAACCTGGGCAGGGTGGTGCAAGGCCATAATCCCAGCACTCTGGAGGTGGGGGCAGAAGTTCAGAAGTTCTCGACTACAAAACAAGTCTGAGGCCAGCCTGGACTATCTGAGACTCTGCCTCTGAAACTTTAGAAAAAGTTAAACTTAAAATTTAAAAAAATAGGAGGAGGGGAAATGTAGTAAGAGGGAAAAGGGAAAGGAAAAGCCTTGGGAACATGTTGTTGTTTAATTGTATGTTATGTGTATGCGTGCTGGCAGGTACATATGTGCACCACATGTGTGCAGTGCCCACAAAGGCCAGGAGAGGGCCATGGTTGTTCTGGAACTGCAGTTATAGACGTTGTGAGACATTACATGGGTACTAGGACTCTAACCAGGGTCCTCTGTAAGAGCCACAAGTGCTCATAACCTTTTTTTTTTTTTTTTTTGGTTTTTCGAGACAGGGTTTCTCTGTGGCTTTGGAGCCTGTCCTGGAACTAGCTCTTGTAGACCAGGCTGGTCTCGAACTCACAGAGATCCGCCTGCCTCTGCCTCCCGAGTGCTGGGATTAAAGGCGTGCGCCACCACCGCCCGGCCCTGGATTTTCCTTTTTATATGTATGTGGTTTTGTTGTTATTGGTGTTTTGCTTTTCTGAGGAGTCACTATGTGACTCTGGCTGTCTTAGATCTCACTATGTAGACCGTGCTAGTCTCAAACTCATAGAGATATGCCTGCCTCTGTCTTTTAAATGCAGGGATTAAAGAGGCGCACCACTGTGCCCAGCATACAAACATATTGCTTAAAAATACACAGTAGGAAGAAATATCCAGCAATAGACAGTAACTACTGTCATGGTTTGACTATGAAATGATACTACAGGCTGGTGTGTTGAAGGTTTGCCTGATGGCTCTATTCTGAAAACTCTTGAAGGAAAGGCCTCTCTGGAGGAAGTAGGTCACTGAAGTTATGTCCTTGGGGGACTATAGCTTGTCCTAGCCCCATTCTGCCATTTTTGGTTTCTGACTGCCCCGAGGTGAGCATCTCTGCCCCACTATGTCCCCTCTGTCACAGTACTCTGCCTCACTACACACCAGAGTGATTGGGTGTGTGTTACACTCCAGCACTGAGAGAAAGTCCAACACGTTAATATAAGTCTTTGCCTAACTGAGCAACCTCCAGAGCTCTGTGGATGTGGAAGGCAGGCGAGGCTAAGGGGACTAAGCCAGTTAGATGTGACATGTTCAGCTTCCTGAGAAGCACCTGTGGCATTCCACAGTGCAGCTCCTTGTTGTCTGTCTGTAGCCCTGGCTGGCCTGGAACTCGATATGCAGACCAGGCTGCCCCCAGACTCACAGAGTTCCACCTCCCTCTACCTCTCAAGCGCTGGGATGAAAAGGCACCACTATGCCAGGCCTCATGCATGTTTTTCAATGGACTAAGGATGCCTACTATAAGGAAACAATAGAACATCCATGAAACGTAGAGCTTGTATCCTAGTCACAGCTCCAAGTGAAGATGGGTAGATTATAGGTGAAATGTGGGGACGGCTGCTGGCCTCAGCGAGATAGACAGAAAACATAGTTTTTTTAGAGAACTATTATTATTATTATTATTATTATTATATTTTAAAAATATTTATTATTATGTATACAATATTCTGTCTGTGTGTATGCCTGAAGGCCAGCAGAGGGCGCCAGACCTCATTACAGATAGAGCAGGCAATGTTCTTAACCGCTGAGCCATCTCTCCAGCCCGAGAGAACTATTATTGTGGTTGGAGCAAGAGTGTCCTGCCAGGCACAGTGGCACACACTTTTAAACTCAACACTTGAGAGGCAGAGCTGTGTTTCTGTGAGTTCCAGGCTAGCCATAGTGAGACCCTATTTCAAAAAAGCAGAAAGGAAAAGTCAGAATGTCCCTTGCAGATTCAAGCATTGTTTCCTTTTATTTTATTTTTTGGTTAGGTACGGTTTGTTTGAGACAAGTTTCTCTTTGTAGCCATGGCTATCCTGGAACTTGCTGTGTAGATCAGGCTCGCCTCAAACTTAGACATCTGCCTGCCTCTGCCTCCCCAGTGCTAGGATTAAAAGTGTGCGCCACCACATACCTCATGGCTCAAGCATTTTAACTATGGTCCTCTGTTGGTCCTCAGCTGCTTGGGGGAAGCTTAGACAGTGTTGCCTTGCTGGGCTGTGAGGTTTCAAAGACTCATCATTTCCAATTTGCTCTTTGCTTGGTGCTTGTGGTTCAAGATATGAGCTCCCAGATGTTCTTGCTGCTGTGTGTCGCTGCTGCCAGGATTACGGGCCGTGGTAGGCTCTTCCCCCTGTGTAACTGGAAACTCCTGCAAGCTGCCTTGGCTGTGGTGTTATCACAGCAGCGGAAAGGGAACTTAAAGACTACTATGAGCAGAGCCAGTGCCAGCCAGGGCTGAAGGAGACACGGCTCACAAAACAAAACCAAGTGTGTGCTGACTCATGGCTGTAACCCCAGCACTTGGGAGGCTGAGGCAGGAGACCTTCTCAAAACACACACACACACACACACACACAAGAGAAAGAAAAAGATAGGAGGGAAGAAAGAAGAAGAAGAGAAAGAAGGAAGAAGAAAAGGCGCTGGCAGTTGGACTCCTCCAAATTTCACCTTAAGGAAGTATACAGCGGTAGCTGCTCAGATGTGAACATGTAATGCCACCCACGTCACAGGGAGCTGTGCTCTGAGGCAGAACCAAGAGCCTGAGAGTGTAACCAAAACTCACAGAAAATTATTCCCAGGTGTCCAGATTTAATCAAGGGACTCCATTGTTTAGTCAGCGGGATTGGAGAATCTGTGAATGAAGGGTTCCCTTCACCCGTCTCCCCAGGTTTTGAATGGGACATGTCCCAGCTGAGATGTGTGTCACTCTCACCAGGTGGGGGAAGAGACCTTACTCTAGAGAGCGCTTCCTGTGGAGTTGAAGCTGAACCCCAGGCTCCCATCCAGATCTGATGGAGGTGGGACTTTGATCTCACAGTCAAAGAGACGTTGGTCCACTCTGGGAAGGAGCGAATGTGTTGCGTGCATAAATGAAGACATGGACCGGGCGATGGTGGCGCGCGTCTTCAATCCCAGCCTTTTCCTCAGATAAAGGCTGCAGACTCATTGGACTCTGCCAGGAGGGATGATTGACAGCTGGAGCTCCTAGTGGGGCTCATTAAGAGAAGCTGAGTCGGGTATGGGGTCTCGGGTCGCTGCCCTCCCCTACCAGGCCCAGGCCCCCCGGCACTGAGCTAAGAGTGCATTGCGGCCTCCCAGTCTGACTGTCCTCTGCACCCCACCAGCTTGAGCCCGAGCTGTGCCATGTAGAGGATTGGGTTCTGCTCCCACAGGCCGGGAAGTCAGTCTGGAATATTCATATATTCCAGAGCCTCCTGCCCTGGTGCCTGCAGGGCTCCTCGGTCCCCCTGGCATGTGCCCTTCACTGCTTCCACGGCAGACACCGCTAGTTGAGAACCACCCTCAGCCCAGCATCTCTCTCCACAAGCTTGCAGCTTGCAGCACCCTGGACTGCCTGTCATTTTCATTTGCAAACTGATCCTGCAAACAGCTTCTTTTACTGTGTGGTATTAAAAATCAGATGTAGACATTGCCTCGTCTGCCGTGGCTACTGGAGAGAGTCGCCATTGTTCTTATGCAGGTCTGGTTCAGCTACACTTATGTCTCTATTGTTACTCCACAAATAAGGGAAAAGTAGGTTTTTTTTGTTTTTTGTCCCCACCGAGAAGGGAAGAGGGATTGGGTTGTTGCCCAGATGATCCCGGAACAAGGATTTTGGTTTTGATTATTCGAAAGTATGTGGAGATGAACACGTGAGTGGAGGTGGGCATAGGAGCCGGAAGAGAGCACTGGATCCCCTGAGCTGGAGTGACAGGCTTTTAGGAGGCGCCCGAAGGGGCTGCTGGGAACTAAACTCAGGTTCTCAGCTATATGCGCCCTACTGATTACGCCAGCCCCTCCCGTGAACCCAAACCCAGAACCCAGTGTTAACTGCCGACAGCCTGGCAGGTTCAGAGGCTCCTTCCTGAGGGCCTGCTCCCTCCTCTCCTCTCTCAGCTCTGCTCTCCTTCTGATGGGACACGGGCAAACCTAGAACGCTGAGAACAGTCCAGGTTGCAGAGACTGTCACATAGTGATCAGGGCTGGGGGCTGAACACTAACAGAATCAGACAGTGTCATGGGTGTGAAGTGGCTATCCTAATGGTGGCTTTCCAGAGCAACAGGTCCCCAGACAGCAGCGGGACGGGCCATGTTAGAGGCTCCATCCTGACCTTAAAACCCAGCATGTAGGCCCTAACAACGGCCAAAATGGGGGGGGGGGGGGGGGACCTAGTCCATAATTTCAAGATTGTCCCTGAATAAAAAGTTCCTAAAGGTAGTAACCTTGCTCTTTGTCTTCTGTAATTTTGCTTCCTGATAACTGAAGGGCAACAAGCAGAATGTAGTTTTTGTTCATAAAAGACAAAGAGCCCTAAGGCCCAGGGCTGCGGGATTTGGGCAAGTTCTCTGTGCAGTTGCCAGCCAGCAATAACGGCCTTTTTTTTAAAATGAGGCAGCCACCAAAAAGACTTTCTTTTTGGCTTTAAGAGTATCTGGTCTCTCTGGGAGGCACAGGCAGTCAGATCTCTGTGAGTTCGAGGCCAGCTTGGTCTACAGAGTGAGTTCCAGGACAGCCAGGGCTACACAGAGAAACCCTGTCTTAAAAAATTAGAAAAAAAAAGAGTGCTTGTCTCTGGTGGGCTTACTTCATAACACCTAAAGCGCTCTGAACCTGAGCACCAGAGTCCATCCACAGGGAAATTCTAGAAGCATCTGTTTGACACTTGTCCTCGGCCATGGCTGGCCTCTCTTCTCCCCTGTCTGTAAAATGGTACCACAATGCCTTCCTTAAAGATGTGTCAGGCGGTGGTGGCACACACCTTTAACCCAGCACTCGGGAGGCAGAGGCAAGTGGATCTCTTTGAGTTTGAGGCCAGCCTGGTCTACAGAGCGAGTTCTAAGACAGCCAGGGTTGTTACAAAAGAGAAAACCCCCATGGTATAGTGCATGGCTTCAGGGTGCTGAGCAGCGCACAGCATGGTAAGTAATACACATAAATTCTAAGAGGATGTTTCTCACTATGTAGACCTGATTGCCTGGAACACTTGTAGACCAGGCTGGCCTCAGACTCAGAGCGATCTGTCTGTCTCTGTCTCCTATGCTGAGATTATAAGTATGTGCCGCTACCATCCCACTTTTTTTCTTTCCCTCTTTTGGTTTTTCGAGACAGGCTCTCTGTGACAGGTGGTTGTCAGCCTGTGTGTGGGTGCCGGGTCTTCTGGAGAAGCAGTACACCCTCCCTCTGCTGAGTCATCTCCCCAGCACCCCTTCCTATTTTTAATTAGCAATATCAACTAGGAGGAGCCTATGTGCAATCACCTTCAAACGCTTTGTAATCTTCGTGTTCCGGGGTCATAGGCTCATTGAGGGGAAGGCTGGGAGGGATCATTGCCAAGGTCAACCGTTGCTCACCGCTGCATCCTTTCTCCTTAGGGTTCATGTTTCATAACTGGTGACTTCACATAGATAGCTGTGCTCGGTTTATTACTGTCCACTCTTGATTTCTCTGGATGGCACTGTTGGAGTAGAACTGCTTGCTGTTTTTTTTTAATTTTTAATTAGTTAACTTTTTAAAGATTGATTTTTGTCTTATGTGCACTGGTGTCTCGCGTGGATGTGCCTGTGTGTCTGTGTGAGGGTGTCAGATCCCCTGCAACTGGAGTTATAGATCGTTGCGAACTGTCTTCTCGTGGGTGCTAGGAAATGATCCCAGATTCTCTGGAAGAGCAGCCAGTGCCCTTAGCTGCTGAGCCACCTCCCCAGCACTTGGTAACTGTTAATGAACAGCCTCCATCTGCAGTTCCCTTCTGATGGACCTGTGAGCTGTAGCAGGAAGTAGGAGAGGTGCCTTCTTAGACCACAAGCCAGTAAAGGGCAGTGGTGGCACCGAAACCAGGCAGTCTGCTGCAGAAGCCCAATAGCTCCTATATCCAGGGAGATCTGTAACATGATTTTGATGGGAAGACCCACCTGCTGCCCACTGGCTTCCAAAGCCAGAAGCAGGACAAGGTTGCTTGTCTAGCTCACGTTGATACACTACCCCCATGTGGCCACGTCTTTGAACTTCATCCTGTTTAATCTCCCAAATTTATGCTCACCCTGCTGGGAAACGGTCCTCTGTGCCTCAGAAAGCAACCCGGGACAGACTCTTTGACCTCCCTGGACCTCAGCTACATTCTTTCAAAAGTGATGTGATACCAGGTTCATCGAAATTATGAAGTAAGATAATACATCTTAAGTTTCGGTCGGAGATGCAGTGCTTAATTCCATCCTGTCTAAAACGAGCGGATCTTCCTGGGTCTCGTGCCTCAGCACTGAGCAAACTGCAGAAAGGACTGGGGTTCAACACCAGGCACATCCTTGTCGAGAGTGGCTAGGATAGCTTGGTGCTTTCTGCCTGGGTTTGGAACACGCCTCCCACCCGCCTTTATTAATTTATGTGTATGGACATTTTGTCCGTATGTATATCTGTGCACTATATACATGCCTCGTGCCCATGGAAGGCATTGTATCTCCAGAAATGGAGTTACAGACAGCTGTGAACCACCAGATGGGCACTGGGGATTGAACGTGGGTCCTCTGTGAGAGTGATCAAAATGCTCTTAGCCACTGAGCCATCTCTCCATCCCTCAGATTCACTTTGAATGGAAGGGCTGAAGCCATATAAACATTGTGCCTGCCATATAAACATTGTGTTCGATCCATCAGTCACATAAAAAGCCAGGCATGGGACTAAGCATGGTGGTGCATGCTTTTAACCCCTATCATTCAAGAGGCAGAGGTAGCTGGATCTCTGTGAATTTGAGGCCAGCCTGATCTACACAAGGAATTTCAGCCTAAACCAGGGGTAGAACAAAAGAGATCCTGTCTCAAAAAGAAAAAAAAAAGTTAGTCTGGACAAATCAGTGAGCTCCAGGTTCAGTGAGAGACTGCTTTCAAATAAATAAAAATAAAGGATGATAGGGATAGAGCAAGATACACTATGTGAACCTCTGGCCTCCACATGCTTGTGTGTGTGGGCATGCACACACATATACACATATGTGCATGAATATAAAATACACAGATGCACACAGGCACATACATCAATACACAGATACACACATATACACATGCCCACACATACAAGCACACAAACATGCTTATATTCAGGCACACAGACACACACATTCACGAATACACATTTACACACTCACACATACATATGTGCATTTTGAAGCGGTCAGAGAGAACATCAGAGAGAATCTTGTTTTCTAGAACCACCTATTACTCCAGGTTACAGGCCAGAGACTTTCCTTAGAGTCACACTTCCTGGGAACCCCTTAGATGTGGGAGTATCTATTTCTTGTTTTTATCCCAGTTAAAGTCTTTTTCTTTTTTTCATCTCTTGAGATGGTTTGTGTAACAGCCCTACTTGTCCTGGAACTAGCTTTGTAGATGAGGCTAGCCTCAGACTCACAGAGATCTGCACTCCTCTGCTTCCTGAGTGCTGGGATTAAAGGCGTGCCACCACTGCCCGACAGTGTAAAGCCTTTTCAAGCCGACGGTGTGGTGGTTATCAGAGCCAGGTACCATTGTGGCTGGTTGGAGATACTTTCCCAATGGGCTGCAAGAGGGCCAGGAGTCCACTCCGACTGGTTTGTACAGAGCCAAAATCAGCATGGTGCCCGCTCTTGGTGTCCCCAGGCCTGCAAGTTGGCATTCATCTTCTGCCCAGGGTTATCATAGACCCCAGAGAGCTACAGACACTTCAAAGGGGGCTGAAGGGGAAAGTGCTAGGCTTTTTCAGGTCAGGGATGTGAAGGAGAAAGGGCCTCACCACAGGTTCCCACAGGATGGGGAGACAGCCGAGAAGCACCTCAGGGACCAAGACTGTTTGAGCTTGCCTTTTCTACAGGAAATTGGGCTCCTCTACCAAGACTCATGAGACCAGACTATGGTCACATTTGCTCATGTCACAAGACATTTGGGGTTGCCCCACACATACCAGAGGTGGTCCCCTAACCTATGTTGTAAAATGGGGCCTTTTGGAACACTTACAGGGGACTTGGGGCTGGGGTTCACTGGTAGAACGCATGCCTATCACACACAACACTCAGTGTCCCACCCTCAGTACTGTGTATACCAGACACGGTGCACGCTGGGATTCCTAGCCCTTGGGAGGTGCATGCAGGAAGATGTAGCGTTCTGTAACCCCTGTAACACTGTGGAGCATGCAATTTGAAGTGACCGAGCCTGAGTTCCTGGGCCGTAGCCACTCAGATTTAGTTCCAGAATAAGCTGCCTTTTATCCCTATTGAGGTGAGGAACACTTTGTTGTTTTTGCTTTTTGTTTTGTGTTCTGAGACAAGGTTTCAGTGCATAGACCTGGCTGTCCTGGAACTAGCTCTGTAGATGAGGCTGGCCTTGAACTCGCAGAGATCTGCCTGCCTGGGTGCTGGGATTGAAGGCATGTGCTACCACTGCTTGTGTTGACACCATCATTGTCCATAACCTCTCCAGCTGAGTTCCATCCTGAGCACCACCTGTTAACACCTGGTCACAGGGTTTATATGCATCTAAACACTGAGTACTTCACCAAATGGTGCTTAAAATTCTGCCCAAAATGGCTGTAATTATACTGACAGCATCCCCCTCCCAACAGTGTACTATGCTGTGGAAAGCAATTATTTGCTTTACTGTTCTAGAAATTATAAGATTAGTGGAGTCATCATATAGCCCAGCCCATCTCTGTCTGATGTTGCACAGGCTGAGGGCAATGTAAAACAGCCATGTGCACAGTCTGACCCAGGGCTGCTGCTGGACAAGTACCCTAGTGAGTCTGAGGTGGTATTAGGGCCAATCAGGTGAAGAGTCCACATGTATCAGTGAAAATCACACTACTAGAACCCAGACCCGACATCGCTCAGGCTCTGCCTTCTGCAGCTGAGCCTCCTTCCTCCTTCAGAATGGATTGTGTCTAGGCTCTGATATAAGATATAAGGCTACTGGTGATGGGCTCCACACCTTAGGTGATGGATACACGCCCACTTACCCTAGGAATCAATGACAGCTTGACTACAGCCCATGCTATGGACTTCTCATCAACCACGTGGCATGGAACCTCCCCCCTCTTCTGAAACATACAAGGGAACCCTGATTCTGCTACACTGTAAGATCGTGTTTCAAAAAAAAAAAAAATCACAAACTGGACGGTGTTGGCGTACGCCTTTAATCCCAGCACTCGGGAGCTAGAGGCAGGCAGATCTCTGTGAGTTCGAGGCCAGCCTGGTCTACAAGAGCTAGTTCCAGGACAGGCTCCAAAGCTACAGAGAAACCTTGTCTCGAAAAACAAAAACCAACAAAACAAACCAAACAAACAAACAAACAAACAAACAAAAAACCCACAAGAAAAACTGAACTGCTGAACTGGGGGCCTTTGTTAATGAAGTTATCATCTTGCCCTGAGGGCTCTCATGGGAAAAGTGGCTCTCAGCGCTAGCAGGTGTAAGAATCCCAGTGTCCTCACTTCCTGGGCACAGGTGTGCTCCTTCCTCTGTCACAGCCACTCCACTGCAGGAAGACTGCAGTCTTATCTCTGGGAGAGTTCTGAACCTGCTTCAAGGAAAGCCCAAGGGCCAGGAGAGATACAGGTAACAACGTGGTGGATGGGGTGGGGATGCAGCTCAGACAGTAGAGTGCTTGCCTAGCGTGCACAAAGCTCTGGGTTCTATCCCTGGCACCACATAAACCCGGCATCTGGCACCGTGGTGCACTCAAGAGGTGGAGGAAGGAGGACCAGGTCATCCTTGGGGTACACAGCAAGTTCAAGGCCAGTCTAGGATAAATGAGACTGTCTCAAAAGGAAACCCTATCCGCGTGGATAGACCCATTGCTGGTGGCAGCTTCATGTCACTCTCACCAGGTCCCGTTTTCTCACCTGTGAGGCCAGGTTCCAAACACTACCATTTGAATATGGCAGGGCTACACAGGTCAGGATACAGTGACAATGTTCCTTTTATATATGTTACAGATAAGTATGCTAAGAATCCCAGCACTCGGGAGGCAGAGGTAGGTGGATCTCTGAGTTTGAGGCCAGCCTGGTCTACAGAGCAAGTTTCAGGAAGGCTCCAAAGCTATGGAGAAACCCTGTCTCAAAAACTCAAAAAAGTGTGCTAGAATAGAGAGCTAGAATGTAGAGCCAAGGCATATACGTTCCTTTCCCAGCTGTGAACCTGTAATTTTCTAGGAATGTCACAAGAAATTCATTTATAGTAAAAGACATATCATACTTTGGGCAATGGTGGCACACACCTTTAATCCTAGCAGTCAGAAGGCAGAGAGGCAGAGCTCTGAGTTCAAGGCCAGACTGGACTACAGAGTTCCAGGATAGCCAGGGCTAACAAAGAGAAACTGTCTTGAAAAAAAAAAACATTTAAAAAAAAGACATCTCTTAACCCTCTTGTGACGTATGGTTTTATCAGTCTATAATCCTATCAAAGGCACCTCTAGAACTACTGTCATATATAAAAATGGGGTGAATTCTTTAGTAACCCCAGAGACATAACGTAAGAGCCACCAGTATCATATTTAAGGCTCTCTCAGAGACTTCAGGTGTGACAGTGCTTGGATTTGCTAGGTGTCTCACACCTGTATCTAATGTGCTCTGCTCTTTCCGAGTCCCTACAAACCCTTGTGCTTAAATCTGTTAAACTGTATAATAAACTCCAACTTTGCTTCATACTGGTTTGTCCTGAACTTTTCTGTGTTGATGTCAAGAGTCTTGATTTTAGTTGAGTGGTGGAACATGTCTTTAATCCCAGCAGAGGCAGGTGTATGCCGGTTGAGGCCAGCCTGGTCTATAGAGGAAGGCCAAGGCTCAAAGAAACCCTGCTTGGAAAAGCAAAAGCAACCAACCAAACAAAAAACACCAGAAAACCAAAATCAAACCAAACAACCAAAATAAAAAATCAAACTTGACTTCCACTAGGGTGAAGGCTCCAGTAGAGAGCTCTCCACTGCTGTAGACAGCACACAGAACTGTGTCTCCGGCCCACCCCACTGTCAAGGACATGCACGGATGGCGTGGAAGGATGGCTCATGTGCACAGGGGAGTCACACCATTGCTTGCTAGGGAAAGTCTGGAGACAATGCTCGTGACCAGAAGGATCTCCTAGAAAAGCCACCATCCAGGCCTGCAGGAAGCAACCTCAGATTATGTGCATGAGACTAAGCATGGCTCATAAAACACTTGCCCGCCTTCTGCAGAGTCAGGAGCCACTGGGGCACAAAACTAGACTCAATGGATCCTTTCAACCAAATCATTGCAGTAGTTAAGAAAACCAATTGAACCACTACCCACCCAAACACCTCATGTGCAGAGGTCTTTCTGGGAGGCGTATTGTTAACAAATTTTCATCACCTAACATAGGGCCTCACCATGTGGCCCTGACCTACCTGGAACTATGTAGACCAGGCTAGCCTCAAATGAAGAAATTTGCTGGCCTCTGAAGCACAGTATCTGTTTGCAAAAGGCTTCCTTAGAGAGTGACTGCTAAGCCGTGGACGGAGGGGGAGGGACTTCAGCTAGAGGAACCAGGGTTTTAGGACAAAGACGGAAAGGTACTTATCTGCTGCCAACATAAAAAGAAATTAATTTTTAAAATTTTAATATTTATTATGTATACAATATTGTCTACGTGTATGCCTGCAGGCCAGAAGAGGGCACTAGACCTCATTACAAATGGTTGTGAGCCACCATGTGGTTGCTGGGAATTGAACTCAGAACCTTTGGAAGATCAGGCAATGCTCTTAACCGCTGAGCCATCTCTCCAGCCCAAGAAATTAGATTTTTACACTGTTCTGAAAGCAAAACAGAAAAGCCATGACCTAATGGGGCTGTTTAATCCCAGTTCCACACTGCCACACCTAACCAGAGTGTGGCTGCAGTCTTGTACTCTAACTTCCCCACAACTGGACACAAGGCTATTTCTGAGCTGGTTAACATTCCCCGTCTCCCATCTTGGAGCATGAGGCTGAGACCAGGCACAACCATTACTTTCTGCAAGCATTAATGATTTGTGCAAGGCAGTGTAGAGTATGCTGTGATCTCAGCAACTGGGTGGCTGAGTGAGCCTGACTTACTTTGGGAGGGTGTCTCAAAAAAATCTAACTAAAACAAGGTGGATGCATGTGGTGGTTCAGGCAGGACAGTTTCGTTAAAACCAACCTGGAGTGATAGTTTCAGGAAGAAACT
The DNA here is from genome assembly GCF_903992535.2 of Arvicola amphibius. Taxonomy (NCBI): domain Eukaryota; kingdom Metazoa; phylum Chordata; class Mammalia; order Rodentia; family Cricetidae; genus Arvicola; species Arvicola amphibius. Next base: position 74,821,689 of record NC_052048.2, on the reverse strand, counting down.
GCATATGGGACAAATGTGTCCCCCAAACTGTGGATAGGTTGCATTAGTTGACAATGCTACTGTGTTTTCCCTGTACAGAGTGGATATATGTTTGAGAACTATTAGGGCTGATGCTCTCCATACCAGGGATGCCTTAATGCACACCTGAGCTGCAGAGCTCAACAGCTCCATCAGATGCCAATCACAGGTGATATCTTTACAGTGAGCCCCTTCCGCTGCAGGGATCCCACTCCCAAAGTCCCAAGGCTTCAATCTCCAACACGACCACTAACCCTTTCTCCTACTTACCCTCTTCTATCTATACCACCTCAGTCCCCATCTGCCTTCCACTTCTTTACTGCCTTAAGCAGGACTACGAAGGCCTGATGTCTGCCTTTCTCAGCAGGAACAACGCACTGGAAGTGGACTCTGCTGTCATATCCAGCTTTCTCCTGGGGACGAGCTAGGACCTAGCCAGAGAACTCAGCTCTTCTTTCCACAGATCAGAAGACCCAAGAGGCTTGATGACCTTTAAAAACCTATCAGCTACTAATGAAAATGCCATACTTAAATATCAAGAGGGGAAAATGAAGGGCTGAGAAGGCACAGGCTATCCCAAACTATATTTGGAGGTCATGAGTATTTCTTACGGAAGAATCCATTACTTTGGCCAGTGTGGTTTAATCCCAACACTCAGGGAGTGGAGACAGAGGCAAGTAGATCTCTGTGTTTGAGGCCAGCCTGATCTACAGATCAGAGATCTACAGAGAATGCCTCTCAAAGCCCTCTGCTACTTTGTGAGTTACATCTAACCCTATCTCCAAACAAAAGGAAACAAGATGCACCCCAAGAAACAAATGAAACCACCCAACTAATCAAAAACAAACCAACCACCACCTGTTTGGTTTGCAAGTCTAGGTCGTAACCCTGCAAATTAAACTGAAACAAAACAGCAATGCCACCCACAGTCAGCACAGAATTGTATCTTCTGCAGCGCCACCTACAGGCGCTAGATTCCACTGCAGTAGCTATTTCTACTTGTCCTCTACTCCTTAGAGTTGAATAATTTTAGGAAAGTCGATGAGAAAAAGAACCGAAACCATGAGAAGTGTCAACACCATGCTCCAAGTTCTACACTCCCTATGGTTGCTCACAGGGTCCCTTCACAAGGTCCCGGCGTTCAGGGTGAAGTAGGAGTCTCGGTGCACTGCAGTCCACCCTGCCGACCACAAAGGCACAAGGACACGACAGACACACTCTGAAGTCTACATATTTTTGGCTTTTACAAATCATAAAATTAAGCTCCTTCTAGGACATCTTGAGCAGAATTAATCCAAACAGGAAGTGAAGTCAAAAACTGTAGGACTACATTTATCTCATGGACACTCCAAACCCACAGCGAAGAGCTCTCAAAACGGGACCTGGTCCCTTCCTGCAGAATGATGCAACCTGTTTAATTAAGTACTACATCCATCAATTTGAGGATTCAGGAACTAAAGAAAAAGGACACGAGAATTCCAAGGGCTTAAATATATTTTATATTGATAATCTGTGTCTTTCTATTCTAAAATAATACATTATTATTGGTTACATACAGGATGAGGTGAGGTATTTGGAAAATATCTGATAAAAATAATTAATATGCAATATTCTACATGAGATGGAACCTTACGAACGGTTAGGCCTTCTGAAGGGTTAACTCCACCTTCTAAATTAAACTGCCCTGAAAAACCTTTTAGCTGTTCCCTAGAACCAAGCTGAAAAAAGGAGGATTTTAGGTTTTCCCAGAATTTGTGCAGAAAAGGGTGAGTACACAACCGGTAGTTAGTTCCTCTTTCTCACACCCAAAGTTATACATTCACACAAACCAGAATCTCCACGGTTAGCACATAAAGTAAAAAAATAAAATAAAAAATACTGCATTTGAGATGTTAAAAAAACAAACCTCTGAATAATGGTTAGCTTAATTCAACACCAAAGAAATCAAGTGGCCAACAGTCTTGAAAACGCTTTATTCAAATGTGAATGATGTGCAGGTGCTCCTGAAACGACCACAGCGGGGAGACGGACTTCTCAGGCTCCTCAACAACCAGTGAGAAGAGAAAATCCCACTAGACCTGACTTCTAGTATAACAGAAGCCTGGCGCAAGGCTTTCCCTTCAGAACATTCCCATCCCGAGACCACGAAGACAGCTACTGGGTGTGCAGCCGGCGGAGTCTCAAGTGTCCGAGGAGAAGTAAGTTTCTTAGACATGTAGGGTGACTTCTGGTTTTTGGTACATTTGGATGAACATGGATTTCACAGTTCTCGAGAACACCCAGGGGTTCAAGTCTGTATGCTTGTCATGAAGAAACAGAGAGGGAAGGACAGATGGCGGAGAGAGAGGAGAGCAGCAGAAAGAAGGGCTCCCAGGGAAGAGGACTGGAGCCAGACATGATTAGGTTAAGTATAGTTAGAAATTTATCAGAAGCTGTGCACCTTTTTTAAAAGTCCTAAATTTACATTGCAAAAACCGCCCCCATCTTCAGACCCGCTGTCCCTTCCTGGAGCTAGCGTGAAAAACTGAAATAAAAAGCACCCATCCTCCAAACCCTAACAACCCAAGAAGGCTCTATTTTTTTTCTTTTTTTTTTTTTTTAAACACAGGATTAATAATAGGCATATAGGTGGCATGATTCAATTAAAAGGCTTTACTTTTTATGCTAGGAAAAAAACCAATAAATAAAAGGTGCTAAAATTAGCATTAAGAATTTGGTTGACAAAACCTAGGAAGGCAAGTCCTCAGGGCTCCCCTGATACTGATCTGTTTCAGCAAACTACACATACATAAATAACGCAAAGTATGATTGAGAATGTGAGATTCTTAAAAACACGACAACATAATTCAGGTTAACTTTGCTGAATAGTGAATAAATGAAATTCATCTACAACTGAATGAACATGTTTAACAATCAAAAAATTTTAAACAACCACAAAAAGTAAAAACTTCCAACAAACACAAATGATATCTGTTTAAAGGGCACAGAGATGCCCTGCAGCACACCTGCCTTTACTGTTGTCTTCTACTGACAAGTTAGACAGGCTGGGCTCCGCAGGAACAAGATGGTTAACAGGCAACAGGACAGTCACACAGTGAAGTTCCACACCTGGCTAGGACCCCTAGGTCTCACTGCAGAGCTGGCTTTGTGCGTAGGAGGCACATGTATAAGGGTGAGTCAGGCAGAAATTATTCAAAAGCTACTCTGCCCTGTAACCACTGAATAATGTTGGAAAAGCTTTGGGCTTTGTACTTTATTTTTTAAATTTTATTTCTTAAGTTTTACTCCTTGTATTTAATTTTTCTTAAATAACAAGGTCACTGAAACTCATGCACGCTGCAAAAAACCTCATGCAGTAGTTAGGTAAACCATCCAAGCAGTTTTTATTCATTAATATTCATAAATACACACAGCAGCTTCATTAGAGATTTCAATTTCCTCTTCAGTTTGAATGTGGAGTATTAGGAGAGCCTTTTGCATGTCAAGGTACAGGAAGCAGAGATCACCCTGCACTGCTACCTACATTTACCTGCTAGAAGTAAAAATTAGTTAAGTGGAAATGATTATCATATATATTTTCTTTCTTCCTTTTGAATGTACACAATGTAACAAGAGTGACAGACCTGAAATTACAATCACCAAACAAACCCAGGATAGCTGTTGTCCACTTTCATTGGCAAATACAGCACAGAGGACATTGTCTGCGAGTGGGGAGGTCATCAAAGAGGAGGTGGTGGAGGCTCATTTCCTTTATTACTCTCTTTTAAATTTAGGTTTTCTAAAGCAACATCTAAAGGCATAATATCTACACAGCCCATAGCACCAAAATCTGCCATCTCCCCCCGCTCGTCCTCATCTGAGGACGAACTCTCTTCACGCACTAATGTGGACAGAAGGAGCTCCTGGACAAACAGGCTACGGTCTGCACGCTCGCTTTCCATGGACTGGCGCTCTGCTTCAGACATTTTGGGATCATTCAACCTGTACAGGTGAGAAGAAAGACTGTATTGGTTAAGTCAAAGACTAACACATGGTGAGGCCAAGTTCTACAGTTTGCATGGAATGAGCAAACGTTCTGGTCTCAGTCATGTGTAGATAGATCCCCCACTGTGGAAGTCATGTTCCTGGCTTGCAAATCTGTGTTCAATGGGTTCAAGCAAACACAGAAACAAAAACCAGCCGACAGCCTAGTCTACCTCTGGAGAAAGGCCTGATAGAAACCTCTCTAAAAACAAACAAATAAATCTGCTTCCGACAAACCCTGTGCTTGGGAAGATCCATTAAGATATCCTAATCTTAATTTTACCTGTGGGGACAGGCAGTGGTGGCGGAGGCCTTTAACCCCAGCATTCGAGAAGCAGTGGCAGGTGGATCTCTATGAACTCGAGGTCAGCCTGGTCTACAGAGTGAGTTCCAAGATAGGCTCCAAAATTTACAGAGAAACCCTGTCTTGAAAAACAAACAAACAAATCCAAACACAAGAAACCCCACACAACTACGGGAAAATCTGCTTAGCGTCAGCACTGATCTCATTCTTCCCCAGTCTCAGTGCCAAGGAAAGCAAGCAGCTGCGGCACTGGGTCAGGAAAGGAGCAGAACAGAGGGGACTGGGCAGTGAGGGCCGAGGACACACACGACAGGTACTCCTTCCTAGGAACACAGGCGAGCTCATACTGCCCCCTAGGCAGCTTGCCCACTGGCACCCGCTCCTGCTGTCTGCAGGGCACCCCACATCACAGAGGAAGCACACGCTGTGACTGACAGCAGGCCCAACTTTGGGCTCTGTGTGCATCACTCTGGCCCCAGCGGTTGGGATTTATCATTTTACAGGAAGCGGAAACTCAAGCAGAGAGTAGCTAACTTGCTCAAAGTCTCAGTTAAACACCACCAGGAATGATGAGATCTGTGGCCTCAGATAAGGGAAAAGCTAAACTACAGAGCTCAAAGGGGGTAAAGTATGTGGGGCAGTCAGTTACCCAGATGCCACGAAAACCACACTGAAAGGAGTACTTTAAGAACGTCACAGGGAGTACTAGCAAACTGGAGCCTGACTAAAGCTGAAAACATAGGAAACAAGTCAGCACTTGCTCACCCTAGGACAAACACCTCTCCACAAAGGCCTCCTGAAACCCCAATGAGTGACAACGATCAGTGTTTTTAATAATCCTCTCATAAACGGTTGGACTCCTGGGAGGGACACTGATGATAAAGCTGAAGTCTGAAGATAAGAAGTGACCTGTCTAAAGGCTAAATATCCTAAGTACCAAAGTTGGAACTCTGAACCAGGGGTCCCCAAACACTTGTCATTCTTTGTCTAAACAGTATTTCTACCTATGCAGGTGATTTAAGTGGGAGATGAAAGAATAAATAGAAATTATAGCAGTTTCTTCTAAGGTCCCAAAGAATTGTCATACACACTGTAGTTTATAGACTTCATTCTCATGTAGCCAAACTCATTAGATAGCTGAGGATGACCTTGAACTTCGGATCTTCTTGCCTCCACTTTACCAAGATAATCCCAAATTAAGTTTTTCATGTACTGGTTTTCATGCAGTAAAAAGATTTATACCCAAGTGCTCAAAGAGAGCAGCAAGGCTTTCTGAGTCGCGTGTCTAGTTCCTCTGGTAGTGCTCCAGACTGGCCATGAACTCACAATGTGGGAGGCCATCCCGACCTTTCTGCGCGCTGGATCCCAGGCCAGTGCTCGGATCACAGACGCAGCACTGCGCACGCTAGGCAGGCACTCCAGAACAGAGCCACATCCCAACTCTCCACTGCAGCTTTAGAAGCACCAAACTTCAGTGTAATGAGATTTCGCTATATGTACTGAGTATTTCTGATACCCTGATAAGGTATTTTTAAAAGTTAATTTGGGGTACTAACTTTAAGAATTTAAATCTAACTTTGGGGAGTCCTAAAAGAAAACCTCCATATTATGAACACTTTTGTTCTTGTACGTGTCCGTATATGTGCTATGTCTGTATGTATTACAACTGCTGAGTTTGTGAGGTTGGCACTGGGTATCTCTACTGCTCTCTACCTTATTCTTCAAGACACCGGTTCTCAATTAGATCTGAAGCTCCCCAACTGCCTAGACTGGTGGTCAGTGAGCACCCCAGGATCCTTCGACCTCCCGGGGCTGGGATAACAAGAACATACTACTGTCTACGGGTGCTGGGATCTGAACTTAGGCTTAGGATGGTGCAGTGAGCACTCTGCCCACTGACATCTCCTTAACCCTCTTTTGTTCTTTCACACATCTAAGCCGACTCTAGGGAAATCACAAACAACATTAATTACAATTAGCCAATAAAGAACATATTAATACAAGCAACACTGTTTTAACTGTTTAGTACAAGAAAGGAAAATATTTTCAGTGATGATCTATAACTTAAGAACACAAAGATCAACATATTTATTTACTTTATCTGAAATATTAGCTTTCCATGTTCCTGGAAAATATTTAAATAGGGGATTTTTACTGAAGGACTGTGAGTTGTAATGGTCTGGTTTTGTTTTGTGAGACAGGGTCTCTCTGTGTAACAACCCTAGCTGTCCTGGAACTCACTCTTAGACCAGGCTGGCCCCAAATCCACAGATATCTGCCTGCCTCTGCCTCCTGAGTAGTGGGATTAAAGGCATGAGCCACCACTGCCCGGCTCAAAGGTAGAGTTTTTAAGCGGACATATTTATATACATAAAAAGGAACAGCTTATTAGACTGGACAGTGCTAACGAAACCTTATTTTCTCCAACCCATCTATGACAGTACAGAAATACCTTGGTTTTTTTTGCTGTTGTTGTTGGTTTTTTTTGTTGTTGTTGTTGTTGTTGTTGTTGTTTCTTGAGACAGGGTTTCCCTGCAGTTCCTATTTATTTATTTATTTATTTATTTATTTATTTATTTATTTATTTATTATGTATACAATATTCTGTCTGCGTGCATCCCTGAAGGCCAGACAGGGGCCCCAGACCTCATTACAGATGGTTGTGAGCCACCCATGTGGTTGCTGGGAATTGAACTCAGGACCTTTGGAAGAGCAGGCAGTGCTCTTAACTGCTGAGCCATCTCTCCAGCCCTCCCTGTAGTTTCTAGAGCCTGTCCTGGAGCTACCTCTTGTAGACCAGGCTGGCCTTGAACTCAGAGATCAGAAATACCTTGTTAATAGGAACTGGGAGTTCTGGAGAGCCTGCTGGCTGTTCTCTGTGTTGGCTGTGTTGGCTGTGGCCGTGGACTGTGTGATTGTAGTGGTGACGCTGCTTGTGTTAGTGCGCCGGCTTGCGTTGCGAGCTGTCTCCAGTTGTTGCCGTGCTGCCTGCGCATGCTGCCGCTCAAGTTGCAGCTGCATCTGCAATTGTTGCAACTGAGAAGCTGAAGGGCCTGAAGAGTTAAGCTGTCCTCCTGCAGAACGTCTCACTCCTGATAACTGAGATAACAGCTCTGCCAACGGAAATGCAGACAATTGATCAACTTGACTCAGGAAAACCAAGTGTTACACGTCATTCTTTCAGTGGAGAAAATCAAGTGCTGTGAACAGTGGAACACACTCATGACCCAGGGACCCAATTCCAACATACAATTATGCCTGCTTTAGGCAGAACTTAGAAGAACATAATTACATAAAGTACACCTACACTACTTATTTAGATTGAAGATCCACCTACAAGTGCGTTCATAACCAAGACCTCTCAATAGAAGCAGCATGAATGCAGGGTCAAGCCTCTGTTTACTCTAGTTCCAGCTCTCAGAACAGGGCCCAGCACCCGTCATCAGCATCCACTCATCTCTGATCATTTAACCAGAGGAATCACAAGGGTGAAATACCAGAGCCCAGAACACTTCTAAGCATGGCCTTACATTCTGGCTTCAGCCTTGCTAGTATCCTTCGATGCTGCTGTTCAGAACACTTGTCATTGCTCTGCAAGGCCAGTCCTCCCCACCTGCAGTGCTTGACTCTGGTCTATTCAACCCAGACTCTTGCTTTAGTGGAGCTGCTCATATTGTTGCAGCATCATCTTTTAGTACGTTCTACAACAATAAAGGTCTCAAACCAGGATATTCTTTCCTACTTTCCTCCAAGAAGAGGCAACTGAGTTCCTTGGTCCTTGAGATGGAATTCTGGAGGCCTTCTTCACTCTGAAATCTTTCCAAGAGGCCTTCTTTTGTGTCATCTTCTCCCCTAACCTCTTAGAGAAAGGCAGTAGCACATGGATTTCCTTACACCGCCCACTTACAAAGGTCAGACTTTTAAATATTTGGAGGGATGCAAGCGCAGGACCAAGTGCTAAAGTAGAACACACACCACACAAAACATCTTTAAAGGAGCTCCCCAGGCCCCGCCCTTGCCACTAATTAACGGAAACACTTACCAGCTATAGGATCCATGGCTTCCCTACTGCTGGGAGAGTAGGAGCTCTGCGAGGAGGAGAGCCCGCCAGTGGAGCTGCTAGTAAAGTGCATGTTTGATCTACGCGCGCGGGGGCCTCCCAGCCCCCGGCCGGGGTGAAACATTCTACGTACATGCCGAACACCACTCGATTCATCGTAACTCAACAGTTAAGGAAAGAGTATTTTACAAAAAGAAGAGACAACAAACATTTGAGCTCTTGCTAGCTGGGAATTCCTAAATTGTAAGCAGCTTCAAATAGCACCATTATCTTAGAATATAAAAGTTTCAACTCTATGAGGCCTGTTAACCCTAAAAAAAAAATTACTCAAATATAAAGCAACAGGTATAAATAGGGCATGGTAGTACATGCCTATAACCCTTACTCTTAGGAGGCTAAGGCAGGAAGACAAGGGAGTAAAAAAAAAAAAAAAAAAAAAAAACAAAAAAAACAAAAAACAATCAAATAGAAAAAAGCAACGTATGAATTTTGTGTGTGCTGAAAGCCATTAACTTTCTCCCAGGTTCTAGACCTGGAATACTGCCAGAACAAGGTCAAAAGAGACACTTGGTCAAATATCTAACATAATCTTAATGTTGAATTTTATGTATCAGTAAACAGCTCGTGAAACACATTATCTTCTACAATGAAAAAGAACAAGCTGAATAATCTAAATTCTGTAGATGAAAGCTTGTTTCTGTCAGCGTTAATCTCTGTCAACTTATTCCCAGTGCTGCTGCTAAACAGAAAATACTGGTGTACTATTAAACATACAGAGTAACATGACACTCTTCAAGCAGACTCTAGAAGCCTCAGGCTTCTCAAGAGTTAAATACGAGTTAAATAAGGTCATGTTAGCAAAAAGCTGTCCAAAAAAAAAAAAAAAAAAAAAAGACAAACCAAACCTAGACAGTAGTGGCTCATGCCTTTAATCCCAGCACCATAGAGAAGCTTTGTGAGTTCTAGGCCAGCCTGGTGTACAGATTGCGTTCGAGAAAAACTGTCTCGAAAAACCAACCAACAATCTTGTACTTCCAGAAGCAAGCAACAACTTTATAATGGCAATTTTATTCCTTGCTGGCTTCTTGGCTGTTAGTTCTGGAGTCATTTAAGGACAGGGTGAGCAGCCCTGCCTAAGGCAGTTCAATGCACAGGGTCTATTGGCGCTCGGGGTGAGTCTGGGGACTACAGAAGTTCATCCATCGATAGTGCCACTCCGAAGAGGTTGTTGGGTGAGAATGGCAATTGTAGGAAGAACTCCATCGACGGTGAGGAAATGACTGCTGTCCACAGTCACTCTAGACACTGACGGTAAAAACCAGAACATCACGATGCTGGAGGCATCTGAAAACTCGTGCTTTCAGTACCTGCCACTGCAATATTTGTCTTCTGAAATTTGGTAAAAAATAAAAACATATAAAGTACCTTTCACATTCTTCCACTTTTCAAAATTTTGTCTTTCCTTGGTAACCAAAGGCATTCTAGAAGGCTTAAAAAATAGGTTTGATATTTTTTTCCCATCATTAAAAAAGTTTTATTTTAGCTGGGTGATGGTGGTGTATACCTTTAATCCTAGCACTCAGGAGGCAGAGGCAGAAGCAGATTGAACTCTGAGTTCAAGGCCAACTTGGTCTACAAAGTTTCAGGACAGCAAGGGCAGTTACACAGAGAAACCATGTCTCAGGGGTAGGGGCTGGGGCGGGAATTCATGTATAGGTGTTTTGCCTGCATGTATGTCTATGTACACGCACATGTCTCTTGCCTATGGAGGTCGAGATGGTTGTAAGCGCCCATGTGGATGCTGGAAATTGAACCTGAGTCCACTAAGAGTAGCTAGCTAGTGCTCTTAACTACTGAGCCACATTTCTAACTCCAGTTTTTTCACTCTTATTAAAAAAAAATCCTGGTGGGTGTGAAGGCATATGCCGTTAAATCTCAGAGCTCAGGAAGCAGAGGCAGGTGGATCTGTGAGTCAGAGGTCAACCAGTTCTACAAAGACCTCTGCTTTAGGTGTGTTCTGCACATGGTGGGGAGGTCCCAATGCTCCTACTGTCCATTTACTGCTAGCCTCTAAGCTGGCTCAGGCTTCTAATTTCTCAGGTTTGTTCCACCTTCTTCATCTTTCTGTTAATGCCCACCTTCCCCTAAGAAGCTGTATCTCCAATTAGGAAACTGGCAACTGTGAGCAAGAATCAGAGCTACTGACGGAAACAACAACCACCAGTTTGTTCCCCAGGAAGCCCAAGCCTGGACTGTGAAGTGGGAAGGAAAGTCTGGCGGACAGAAAGGCGAGGGACTCTGAATGCGAACAGAAGCCTAGTGGATGACAGATTTAGAAGACAAATTATAACCTGAAAGCCGAAGAATGAGTCTACAAAAGTCACTTTTTTTTCTTTCTTTTCTTGGGGGGTGGGGGCGGGGATTTTTGAGACAAGTTTCTCTGTAGCTTTCGTTCCTATCCTGGAACTAGCTCTTGTAGACCAGGCTGGCCTCGAACTCAGAGATCCGCCTGCCTCTGCCTTCCAGGTGCTGGGATTAAAGGATTGTGCCATCACTGCCCGGCAAAATAAAGTCGCTTTTATGAAAAGGTCAAGTAAATAAAAATAACTTGAAGATTAGTTTCTTTTTCTCTGAGAATACGATTCTTAAAAACAATCAAACCACCAACATCACCAACAAGTCCTCACATGCCGCCTTCTGGAAGGATATTAAATCTCTAGGGGCTCTGTGTTCAAGTGTCAGATGAGCTGCGAAGTCATCTGTGACATGATTAGGATCGCCTCCAGGTAATGCTGCACATATCGGACAAATCTGCAATGAAATAAGGCAAAAAGATCATTAAACGGTTGCTGAGAGACACTGTTCGCGATCAAGATTCAACGTGGAAGGGCCACTGTAGGTCTGAGCAGCCACTGCAGTCACTCAACTGCAGTGCCACGGCTCAGGGTCTGAACAATCTTTTATCAGTAGGGCTGATACACACTTGCATGGCTTAGCCAGCAGTTTCTGTTTAAAACTTTAAAAATAAATATTTTTACCTAAATTCAGCCTTGAATGGTAATTTGTGCTTTCAGTATCTGCCACTGCAGTATTTGTCTTTTGAAATTTGGTACAAAATAAAAACGTATAAAGTACCTTTCACATTCTTCAACTTTTCAAAATTTTGTCTTTCCTTGGTAACCAACGACATTCTAGAAGTCTTATAAAATGGGTCTGATTATTTTTTTGTACCTTTAAAAAATTTTTATCTGGGTGATGGCAGTGCATGCCTTTAATTCCAGCACTCAGGAGGCAGAAGCAGAAGCAGGAGGAACTCTGTGAGTTCCAGGACAGCAGGGGCGGTTACCCAGACAGAAGTTAAGGCACACTTAAAGCAAAGTGGTCCTAAGGGTCAGTCCTCAACCAGGACAGCAAATGCTTGACTAAAATGTAGCTGAGGACTGGGGACACAGAGATGGAAGGATCCTTGGGGTTCCCTGAACAGCGAGTCTAGTCTATTCGCCAAGTTCCAAGCCAGTGAGTGATCTTGTCTTAAAAGAAAGAAAAGGGAGCTGGGTGGTGGTGGTGTACGCCTTTAACCCCAGTACCCGGGAAGCAGAGACAGATGGATCTCTATGAGCTTGAGGTCAGCCTGATCTACAGAGTGAGTTCCAGGACAGGTTCCAAAGCTACTCTTGAAAAATCAAAAACCAAAACCAAAAATAAACAAACCAAAAAACAAAGGAAAAAAAAAAAGGAAAAAGGGAGGCATGCAATAGCTACAGACTGTGTACAGAATAAGATGGATAATGGGATTATGCACAAACATGCACTGCCAATTTCTCAAACAACTTCAAGGCCAAGGAGGGAGAGAAGCTTGTCCTAGAACATTATTTCCCAGAAGGATGGGTTGTATGTGAGTCTGTGACCAGGCCAAAGTTCAAGCAGTAATTAACTTCCTTGTTTGCCTTATGGCAAGAGACAGAGTTACAAGCAAGAATAAAGCAAAATGCACACAGGTAGAGGCAACAGCTGGGAGGACTCTCCCTCCCCTTAAAGCTTGAGGACCATCTTATTGGTTTGAGAGAGAAACCACAGGGCAGGTAAGCAGGTGATCTTGGCAGCAGTGGGGAGGGGACAATGGAGAAGAGGAGGAGCCAGGCCTGTTCAGCAACCAGGTCAGTGAGCAGCTGTGCATGGCGTGAGGAATGCTTAGAGAAGAGGGGATGAGCACCAGGGGAAGGTATCTAGGATTTTGGTCAGTGCCCAGAGAAGAGCTAGAAAAGGGGGCGAGGGGACAGAAAGGAGTGGTTATGCTTTGGGGCTAGAACTTAAGAGAGGGGCAGAATCAGCAGTTGAGAATTGGTAACCAATTCCTGGGACAACTCCTTTGAAACAGCTTTATCCCAATTAGTGAATAAGGAGTAGGAGGAACAAGATAGAAAGAGGAAGAACTATTAAGGAAAGGCTACTATCTTCCAGATGATGGCCTAATTTAAGCTGTTCTGATCCCTGAAGTAGGAGAAGTTTCCAAGCCTTAACAAGAGGTAAGAAAGAAGGCCTGATAGACGGAAGTGAGGTGTGTGCTTCTCTAGTGGTACACCAATCACTTCACCAGCACACGTGCCCTCCGTGACTGTGCAGCCTGCTTACAGTGTGTGAGAAGTCTATGCTGGGACATGGAGCAGACCGTGGGACCAACGGGCCATCTAGAGCCAAGCAAATACAACTCCCACCTTCTCTGACTAGAACAAAAGCCCAGTCTGCCCGACTTTGATAGCCAGTCTCTAATGTCCAGCTGGCTGTCCTGGTTACTATTTGAGCCTGAAAAGTAAGAAAATCTAAAGATGCTCACAAGAGAAAACAAGGAGGCAGAAGGCAGAGGCCTGCAAAGAGATTAGAAAGGCCAGGATGGAATGCACCCAAGGGCAAGTGAGAGAAGCCAGTAGACTCCGAGTCCTTTTTATAAAGTACTTTTCTCTTGAAGAGAAAAGCTATGGCATCTGCTCTCACGTCTACGATCTGTGAAGTGTTCAGCAGAAATTTGGTCACTTGGTGCCATTCTGTATTCCGGTAGTCCTGGCAGGGATCTGCTCCCTCAGCTTTCTAAGTGCTTCTGTCTCGCCTAGCTAGTCTTAGATCTTCTAGGTACCCTGGCTGGCCTTGAACTTGCAGTAACTCTCTTGTCTTTGCTTTCTGAATTGCTTCACTCTGATATCATAAACTTTTTCAAAGTTTATAATGGTTTGTGTTTTTTAAAGCAAGAATCCTAGTCTACCTTTTGTTTTTAACATTTATTTTCTATTGTGCGTGCGCATGTGTGTATGTGTGCCTGCCCTGCTTGTGTGGGTTCTTGCAGAGGCCAGAAGAGTACATCAGATCCTGAACCTGGATTTAGAGATGGTTCTGAATTGCCATGTGGGTGTTGAGAACTGAACCTGGGGTCTCTGGAAGAGCAGCAAGAACTCAACTGTTGAGCCATTTTTCCAGCCCCAACACATTCCAGTTATTTAAAAATTAAACAAGCAGAGGTTTGAAACTTCATTCAGCAGCAGGATTAGGTACAACTTTATTAGCCTTGGATAAAAACCATGACATGAACTACACTAAGACAGTTGGACTTTAAAGCATATTTAAGTATTTATTGTTAGATAGAAGTCTCCTCAGAAAAGGTACATTCCCACAAGGGGGAGAGAATGGGCAGTAAATATTGAATATACTAAGAGTGCACCAATTAGACAATCTACAAACTAGAAAGCACCTTTGGGATGGGGATGTAAAACAAAGAAAACCATGATCCCCACAACTGTGCATTTAGTTTTATGCTCAAAATCTTTGCGTTTATTGCAGCTATGATACTGAGCCCCTGGGCTAAAGGTACTCATGGATAAGTAATTGAAAACATCTAACTTAAAGACTGGGATAAAGAGTTACTGAGGATGAGGCCTTTACTAGGAAGGGTCATTTGGCTTGGAAGCTGGCACAGAAAAATCAAGAGATCAGATTTAGAACCAAGTAGGAAATGTTGTCAAGTTCGGGCCACTGCAAGTTAACACAGTGAAAACTGGAAGAGAAAATAAGCTCCAGAGCTAATGGAACAGAGGCCTGGCGTCCATTCTGCTGTGCACTTTACACTCCGCAAACTAAGCATGCCTGAGGCCCCAGGGTCACGTAGAGCTGCATTTTCTGAGGCGTAAAGGAAGAAATAAGAGGAAGAAAGGAAAATGCAAGCAAAATAGGGTGAGAGAAAGAGAAAGGGGGTGGAATGGAGTGGGGTGGGGTTGGAGGAGGGAGCCAGAGGTGGCTGTCAGGAACATAAACACTGCTAGTTTTGAATGGGTCTTCTCCATTATGGAACTTAACTCATTCACAATATGGGCAAATTCTACACAAAGGATAAGCCATTCATTCTAAAATGTGACAGCTTGTCAACATGAATATTTATTATACTCCCATTGCCACATAGCATAGTACTTTCTATTATACATAAGTGAAAATTCCATAACACATTAGTTTAAAATTGTAACAACTTGTCAACAATAAGACTTACTGAATTAGCTTAAATTGGTGTTTCCTAAAATTGGCTAAGAATATAAATCACCTGGAGTACTTGTTGAAAATGCTTTTTACATAGGCATTTGAGAAAGATTGGGAAGATGTAGACCTGTATTTCTGAACAAGAATCCCAGGTCTTATGGTTGGGTAAGTTTGGCAGATAACAGCTCAAACAAACTGGTATTTAAAACTTCTATCTCCTTGGAAAAAGCCAAATGTTCTTGATATAATTCAAACCACTCTCATGACAAACATTCTTGCTATTCTTTCATTCTCTGCTATTGTTAGGGTTATTCTCTTCTGATTCAGCTTGTTACCCTCTTGTCCATCCTGCTTTTTATCTGTGCCCTCTTGAGAGCCTTTACCAAATGAAGTAGGCCTCACAAAGCCTGCTGTTTCTATGTGGTCTCTGGCATGATTGCCAACAAGTAACCAATTGGTGTACATCTCAACACATGCTGTTACCAATGTACTTTCAAAGTCATCGTTCCACATGCAGATAGTATGCCGCTACTGAATGTAGGAGTCGCCCTCCCCCAACACAGGCTCTCTGCCCATTGGAAAACACCGAAAGTAGGTAGTGTAGGGATCTGAGAAGACAGCTCAAGTCAGTAAAGTGCCTGCTTTCCAAACACAGGATCTGAGTTTAATCCCAAGAGCCCATGCCGGGCGCACGCGTGTAATTCTAGGGCTGGGAGGTGGAGAGAGCTGAACTTCTGGGCTCACTGGCGACTTACCTATGAGTTTGAGGTAGCAAAAACCTATTCTCAAAAAAATATGTGTTTCCTCTAAGCCTTCATAAGGAATTTCTTCAAATGTGTAGTAGTACACACATTTAGTCCCAGCATGGGGGGAGAGAGAGAGAGAGTTTATAGCAAGGTGGACCTCTGTAAGCCAACCTGGTCTATAGAGAGAATTCCAGGACAGCCAGGGGCTGTTATATGGAGAAACCCTGTCTTGAAAAACAAAAACCAAACCAAACCAACAGAAGGAAGGAAAGAAATTTCTTATTCATTTTATTCATTTGCGGCTACAGAAAATCTATTTTTAAAAAAATTGCTTATCTGGGGCTCAGTGGGTAAAGTGTCTGTTGCACAAGACTGGCAACCTGAGCTGGATCCCCAGAACGAATGTGAAATGAGAGAACAACTCCAAAGCTGTCCTCTGACCTCCCTCCACACAACACACTGTGCACACACAGAGAAATACTAAACATTTTTAAACTGCCTATGTAACCCAGCATAAACGTGGCTTCCTCTGCAGCAGGCCGCAGCTAGATGGGGAGGTAAAGTACACTCTGGGAGCTGGGCAGGTTCTTAACCTCGCAAGAAGGCACCCTCTTACCATTCTCAGATAGACTACTTGAAAATGGCCCCTAGACTGTAACTCTTGGAAACACTGCTGCTTCCTTTTTTGATGGTGGTGACTTGGTACATGGGAGCCACTTAGTCATACCCAGTCATAGACGCCATGTGCCAATACTGCTCCAGCAATGGGCATTTCTTGAGAAAATACCTGAACTGAACTCCATATATCAACTCCGAAATCTGATTAAATTCGGAGCCATGGAAAACCTTTTCCTTCTGAGGATGTCTGTTTAAAAGAGCACCATTTCTGGACATCACTTATTTTCTTCAGTTACTTTCTGGTACACCCATCCTCTGGCAACCAGCACACTGGAAACACGGTCACACTGTGCCTACACCCTTTGTTTCTCAGCACAAGCACATTGGCATGAAAATGAGATGTCATTTTTCTGTAGAGGAACTGAAATGTCCCCATAAAACCAGGGGGAAAGCTTCCTGGCTGTGAAGGTTCACTGTTTCCCAGTGCGATGTATCACTATTTGCTATTTTCTTCTCAACAATGCATCTTGGTTTTGTCTGAATTATTCTGTCTTTCAATTCTTTTCAAAACCACATCATATTTTCAAAGCCTCCCCTAAGTCAAAAGCTCCCCTTGACTACTTCTTTCACTGCCCTCTCAACAGGTCAACTAAGCCAAGTTTATGTTTGGGGAGAGCAAATTCAAAATAGGCAGTTTCTTGAGACAACAGGGTTAAAGTAATGTGTGTGTTCTTTATTGCGTTTTTTTGAAAAATAATTTATTTCAATTTATTTTATGTGCGTTGGTGTGAAGGTGTCAGATCCCCTGGAACTGGAGTTACAGATAGCTCTGAGTTGCCGTGTGCATTCTGGGAATTGAATCTAGGTCCTCTGGAAGAGTAGCCAGTGCTCTTAAGCGCTGAGCCATCATCTCTCTCTCCACCTTACTGTCTTTTTAAAAAAGTTATTATTTGTGTGTATGTACGTGTAGGTACCCTCACAGTCCATGCTGACTGGAGAGCTCATCACGCAGTGAGCCCAACACACTATGACATCTATGTGCACTGAAGCTAGGTTTTAAATCTGTTATCATGATCATGAAGAATCATTATATTTAACTCCAAGAGACTTGGTTTTAAAGGGTTCTCGGTACACTTAAAATTAAGCTTTCTTGATCTTAAAATGAATCTTAAGAAGACAAAAGGGCTTGTTTTTTTTAACACAGAGTCCCAGACTGGATGAAAAAAGTCAGAATAAAAAAAAATAATAAAGGACTACAAAGCTACTTCCAATTGTGGCTTCAGTAGACTCTCTCACCAGCCACTTCAACTCTGTGAGCGCTTACCAAAGAAACTGCTTACAATGACAGAGCCTCTTGCACCACAATATTCCAAAGAGATGCTGATTATTCGAAAGCATGGTTCTTAAGTCCTATAGTAAAGTATGAATTGGCCTAGAGGACACACAGTTAATTCTGTAATAAAAGTAAAATAATTAATTGGGCAGTTAGAAAAAGAAAACACTAACACTATCAAAATGAAAGGATTTCCTCTTGAAATTCATGATTCACTTTAAAAATAATCTGGTTTGGGGCTCAGTGGGTCAAGGCACTCTCTGCCAAGCCTGAAGACCTTAGCTCAATTCAATACTAAGAGCACATACAACAATGGAGGGAACCAGCTCCGACACTTCCCCTAAAATCCATCAATAAACACTAAAAACAAAAGGTCTGGCTTACCACAACAAAACACTGTGGTAAGAGGTGATGTGCGCGTTCATTTACAGTTGATACAATAGAGTAATAAAAGCCACGCCTGTGGAGAGAGCATGAAGTGGCACTAGTATCACTCCACGGGAATGGCACTAGTCTACGGGCCACACAACAGTGACCCAGACAGTCACGACCCCGCATCTTCACAGCAAAAGTCCTTGTCTGCTTGCCAATTTTCATTTTGAAGTGTCTGGGGCTTGACTATGGCGGTGAAATTTGATATTCATGCAAAAACTAAGGGCTAAGGAAGGAGAGAGCCTTCAAATATAGTCCATAAAACAGTGTGAAAGCTGCAATGCTGAGGCCTGTCTGGGGCTACGCACTGAACACTTGGGATTAAACCTGTTCAAGGGCATTCACACCATGAATCACAAAGGAGGAGGGCAAACAACTCTGAATAGCTGCTTTTCAAAGAACTGATAGACGAGCTGCTCACCCTTGAGTTTTCATTTATGAAGATGAGTAGTCATGGGAAGGACTTGCTTCTCCCCTGGATTATCTGATTCTGGATGTGGAAAACTGTGTAGTTAAATTGCCCATAGTGAAAAAACACTAGAGCCTGCTGGCTTGAAAAAAACCTTTTGGGATGTCTAGTTTTCCATAAGGAACTCAGTGCATCTAGTTAAATAAAAAGATCCAAACACAACAGTAAAACAGAAAACAACCACAAATTTTCCACAGCAGTTAGGATGGGGACAGACTGAGTCAGGACTCTCTCTGCTGTGCCTAGGATGACACAAGAGAAAGCAAAGTTATCTGACAAGAAAAGAACCAACCAGAACAAACAATGTGGTTACAGCGCTCTGGGTTCCCCTTGGTGTACTCTCAGATGAAGTTAATCAGACTCCAAATCTCATGGAAATTTGAAGCACCAACTGGCAGTATCCATGGGAAGGTCAGCCTGCAGCAGAGGCCTCTGGCCAAGTTTAAATACTTACATGCCCTTGAGTGTACTACTTCATTTCTCTGAACTTTATCTGTTGTGAGGACATCTAGAGAATTAGTATTTGATGTGTATTGCAAATTCTCCAAAATCAGGAGCTCGGCTGCACAGACTTGCCCTTGGTCTGCTCTTAGCTCACTCCCACCTATGGTATTACATCCCTTCCCTTCCTCTCATTCTCTTCCCTTCCTTTTGCGCCATTCTCTCATTTCCCTTCATCTGTCTTCTCTGTAAAGCAGCGTCTTGAATGAAACTTGTTCCCGCAGAGACTCTTGGGTATATTTACCACTGCTTAAAGTTAGAAGCTTAGTGACTCAGATGTGAGGTTAAAAAAAAGTCTAGAAAAATTTCAAGTTAAGACTTCATATTTTATCCTAGGCCTTTTTGCTTTTAGTCACTGGGGGAAAACCAGGAAGGAAGAACTAGGAACCACTGACTTTTAAGCTGGACACAAGAGATGCAAGCTGATGAGAACTAAGGAAGGCAGTGGTGCCGAGCCCAGGACTGCAGGGGAGGATTGCTTAGGACACGACCAAAGATTTACAGTTTCCCTGAGAAAAATTCCTTTCGCAAGAACAATTAAGCACACAGCACTTTCAAGAACACTTTACAAACAGACGTGTGAGAACTGGCTGAGCCCTTTCAGCCTTCCCCTGCTGCCTGTGACAAGGCATCCCTGCATTACCTTGAAGAAATGCAGCATCCTAGGGCTCCTGAAGGCAACTGTTATTATTGTACTAGAAGTTTATCATCCTAAGAGGCGGACGACAGGACCTAGTTTAGCAGTGCAGGAATAACATGCAACTGTGTCACCTACCACTTCTGTTGATGTTTCTGCATGTTCAGAAGTAACATGTTCTTGAAGAGATGTTTCCGTGTAGCCCATTTTTCCACAATAGGGACAAGTAAAAGACTGTGGCTGCTCTACAGAGAAAGCTTCCCCACCATAGTACAAATCTGAAAAACAAAATGGAATTGAATTGAGAAATACCCATGCTTCTTCTCAAATACAGAAATATGACAGTGTGAAGGAAAGGCGTGGCCTGAAATACCAATAGCCCTACTCTCGTTAGGTGAGGTTTTGTTTGCTCTTTAAAATTAATTAATTTTTGGTTTTTCAAGGCAGAGTTTCTCTGTAGCTTTGGAGCCTGTCCTAGAATTCGCTCTGTAGACAAGGCTGGCCTCGAACTCACAGAGATCCTCCTGCCTCTGCCTCCTGAGATTAAATGCATGCACCACCCCTGCCCAGCTAAAATTAATTGAGGCAGGATCTCATGGTGTAATCTTGGCTGGCCTCGAACTGACCAATCTGCCTGCTTCTTCTGGGATTAAAAGAGTCTAGATAAGGAGCTTAAAAAAATTTTAGGAGTATAAGATTACAGTGGGAAGCCTGGTTTTAAATAACTGTTAACATTTATAAAACCTTTATTTCCATGTGGGACTCAGCACCCTCTTCCACAATCTTGTCTCAAATCAAGTAAGAGGAAATGGAGCAAACATTTCCCTCTCACCAACAGTTCCAAGTGGTCCCCCAAAGCCTACGGATGAGGGTTTTGTCCCTAGCCTGTGGTACTCCTGGGGAAGTGGCAGAGCCTTAAAGAGACAGGCTAATTAAAAAAAAAAAAGTTAAATCACTGGGAATCTGCTCTTTTTTTTGGTAAAGATTTATTTATTGTGTATATAGTATTCTGCCTGCATGCATGCCTGCAGGCCAGAAGAAAACACCAGATCTCATTACAGATGGTTATAAGCCACCATGTGGTTGCTGGGAATTGAACTCAGGACCTTTAGAAAAGCAGGCAGTGCTCTTAACCACTGAGCCATCTCTCCAGCCCTGGGAATATGCTCTTAAAGAGAATACTGGGATCCTAGTCCCCTTTCTGTTTTTTTCACCTCTCATGAGATCATCTCTGCCATCTATTCTAGCTAAAATGGATTAAGCTACCATCTCCCAAAGCCATACAGTCTAACAAGTAGGCTAAAACCTCAACAGTCAGAAGCTGAAATAGAGCTTCCAAACTGGTCCTATCTCAGGCAATCTATCACAGTGATGGAAAGCCGACAACATCTTGCCCTCTATACACACTTGCATCTGAAGCTGCAGAGTCCAAATATATTTGGTTTTTTGAGACAGGATTTCTCTGTCTAAAAGTCCTACACTCACTTGTAGACAGGACTGGCCTTGAACTCATAGAGATCCATCTACCTCTGCCTCCCGAGTGCTGGGATTTAAAGGTGTGTGCCACTACCACTTGGTTTCCTCATTTCTTTATACGCCATGGTAACACTAATATCAGAAGAATCAGAAAGGTAAACCATGCACAAGGATGCAAGAACTCGGAAAGAAAAGATGACCATGACCAATAAATAGACAAACTGTTAGCTGCAACTATCGCTCTACAGAATATGGTGTTCTCAGAGCAGAAAACATCCCTAGGCATCCAGTTCTTAGTGGATGCCAACTTGAATATGCACAATTCACTGTCCAAACAGTTCTCTGAAGAATGAACCAGAGAGTCTGTGGGAAAAAAAATCTACAAGTATCACTGTATCTACCAAGCAGTGAGTCTGCTCTCCACAGTTATCTTTAGTAGGCTGGACTACTTTACTACAAAGATTTAACATGGGGAAAAGCCCATTTTAAGAGTGTAAGTTCACTTCTGTGAGAAGAAAGAATGAAGAGCTGGGCATGGTGGCTCACGACTGATTCTAACCTAGAACCACAGAGAATGAAGGAAGGAAGCTAAAGCTCAAAGCCACTCTGGGCTAAAAGCAAGATCCTGCCCAAACTAGAGGGGCAGGGAAGAATATTAATTAAGAGAAATTTAAACTATCCTAAAAACAGCACTCATACATGTATGTGTGTATATGTATGCATGAATATACATGTGTGCACACGTGTATGTGTGTTTGCGTCTGCATAAGACTTACAAGGTAGATGTGTGGTAGTGGAGAATTACAAAGAAAAAGAGCCAAGGAGGGTAACATGTGCCTGAAATCTCAGCCCCTGGGAGACAGAGGCAGGGGAAGCTGAATTCAAGGCCAGTCCAGGCCACAAAGCAAATCCAGACAGCTTAAGTTGAATAGTGAGACCCTGGCCCCAAAACAAACATCCAGTAGCAAAACAAGACTCCAAGCAAACAAACACTAAATGCCTTTTCTTAAGCTGACGAACAGGACAACATCTCCAATCTTGCTACTTCTATTCAGTGTTTCTCTTAAGGATCTAACTTCAGTAAATGAAGTTATACAATGGAAAGGAAGAAAAACAAAACAGGGTCCTAATACTCCACTGGGCTAGAATTAATCTTATTTTAAAGATTTATTTATTTTGTATGTATGAGTGCTCTAAATGCAGGTACATCTTTATGACAGAAGAGGGTATCAGATCCCACTACAGATGGTTGTTAGCCACCATGTGGTTGCTAAGAATTAAACTCAGGAGCTCTGGAAAAGCAGCCAGGGCTATTAACCGCTGAGACATCTCTCCAGTCCCTAGAACTAATTTTAAATTAATATAATAAGTCAATTTAGCAACGTAGCAAGTTACACAATTTATATATAAAAACTGTTTTTCTATAGCATTTACAATGAATAATTCAAAGATAAAATCAATTTCATTTAAGAGTCAAAGAATACTTAGAGGTATGAAATAAATATAATGTATTCTGATAACTATAGAAAGATATGAAAAACCCTAAAGATATTTTATGTTCACAGATCATATTTAGTAACAAAATAACAATACTCTTTGGGCAAATCTATAAGCTCAACATAACCACTATCAAAATCCGGTTGGTTTCTTTTAAAAAAGTTGAACAGTATTCTTAAAACTCAGAAAAACTCAAGGGACCCAGAATGTTCAGAACAAGTCTGAACAGAAATAAAAGTTAAAGTCTCAGAAATTTCAAAACTTTCGACAAAGCTTTGGAAATGCAAACATCACAGAACTATGATGAGCAGAGATATATAGAGGCACACTCCTTTAATGCCAGCACTTGAGAGGCAGAGGCAGGCAAATCTCTGAGTTTGAGGCCAGTCTGGTCTATAGAGTGAGTTCCTGAACACTCAGGGCTACAGAGAAACCCTGTCTTGAAAAACTAATAAATAAAAAAATAAATACAAACATATAAGTGAGTCAAATACAAACCCTTGCTATGGTCAACTTATTCTGGACAGAAAAAACCTAATTCATAAATAATGGATAGTTCTATGACCCCAGAAAAACCTGATACCCCACATAAAATGAAGCAGACTCTCAACTCCAAGTTCAAAACCTAATTCTAATCCCAGCAGTTGGGAGACAGAGGCAGGAGGATCTCTGTGAGCTGAGACCAATCTGACTACAAGTGAGACCCCATTTCAAAAAAGGAAAAAGTACCAATTTTAAGTGCACAAAAGAGCTAAATGCCGATACAACTGGAACCCTCAGAAGACATATATCCCAGTGACCTTTGTATGACACGGAAGAACAGAGCAAGTAAAAAGAACAAGCAACTGTAAAAAACTTCTGGCTTTAAAATATAGCACCTAGACAGCGAGAAAACAAAAGAATGGGATTAAGCTTTCCCAAATCATCCATCGTAAAATACATACATACATACACAACATGCATCTAACATATATAATATACACATGTCTAATAAATATTAGGAAAAAATGCTTAGACCACTAGCTTTAGAGGCCTACAGATGAAAAGCACTTGAGACAGCACTTCATGCCCATCAGGAAGCTCTATCAAAAAGACAACTACAAGCATGCTGGCTCACTCAGGAATTACAGTGTGAAGCGGACAGCTTTTCCTCCTAACTACTGATAGCACACTCTCAAAGGCACTTGCACGCCATCAGCAACAGCAGTCAGCCTGATTTCACTGCTTGTTTCTAGAGGCACTCTATCTCATTCCTCACCAGTTGTGCAATTTTTCAAAGGGTTTCTTAAGCAAATTGGAACTAAGAGACAAAAAGACATAGAAAAGATGATTTTATTTTGAGTGGACCTGAACCCTTGGATTTGCTAATGGGGATAGTTTCAGGCTGTTTTGCCTTTTCATATCCATACAAAACCCTTAGATGATAATGAAAATTTTCATTATGAACTTACCAAAATCTACCCTTGTTAATATGCACTGCATCGGGTGGTCAGTTGTATGCCTTGTTGTTGTTGCCCCGCTTTCATAACAAGATGCACAAAGATCGTAATCGTAGCAAATTAAACACTTGTATCTGCGACCTCGAAAGTTTCCTTTTAAACATGCATCACAGCTGACACCTATAAAACAAGAAGCAGCACCTCCAGTTAGCAGCTAGAATACAGTGAGACAGCGGTACCAGCGGCGTGGGGACGGCCTCACTCACATCAGCTTACAATCCTAGGACGACAATCGCCAGTCGTCTGTGGTGGCAGCACTCAGGAAGCAAGGACAGGAGGAGGGCAGTACACTTAAAGATGGCTTTGTCAAGAGGTCAGGCAGGGCTACATGGAGAGATACTATTTGGAAGGAAGTTTCAAATATTTCAAGAAATGTAAAAGCCCCTCTTAAAAAGCACTGTATGGCCCCAGAAAAGGTGTAAGTACAAAACACTCCTACAGGGTCACAGCCCAGTTTTTGCCAAATGGCTCAGAAATGCCACCAAACACCTGGCAGGTATAAAATCCCAAGGACTAAGTACATTTTAAACAATAATACACACAAAGAAATACCATAACTAGACTATAAGTTCGTATCAGAAACAGACTATCAAACACTTAAATATTAATTCTTCAGTTTTTGGTTTTCAGATAATGTCTCACTATGTAGTCTAAGCTCACCTTGAATTCACAACCCTCAGACTCCCAAGTACTGGGATTAAGGCATGTGCCACCTCCACCCAGCTGCCATTACAATTCTTAACATGCTCAAAGGGAGAGTAAAGGTGGCACATGGGGAACAGAGGCAGGCAGATCTCTGCGAGTTTGAGGCCAGCCTGGTCTACATAGTGAGTTCCAGACCAGCCAGGGCTACAGATTGAGACCTTGCCTAAAGAGAGAAAGGAGGGCAGGGGAGCTGGGGTACTTCAAGAGGCAGATAGATCTACGAATGAATCAAATGATTAGAGTTCAAACTTCTTAAAAGTTTAAATTGAAAAGTCAACAAGCAGGCTTAATAGAAGAAAATGCCTTTTATTTAACACAAGATCCACTAGTTTGTGCAGAAAGCTCACATACAGCTGAAGTAAAATGAAGTACTAGGCCCGTGAGCTAGATAAGGCACCGGGCCGTGGTGGTGCACACCCTTCATCCTTCATCCCAGCACTCGGAGGCAGACGCAGGTGGATCTCCAAGTTTGAGGCCAGCCTGGTCGATAAAGTGAGTTCCAGGACAGCCAGGGCTACACAGACAAACTCAGTCTCAACACCCCCCTCCAAAAAAGAAAAGGCAGTTTAACAATATATTGATATTTCTCCACTCCAAAATAGAAAGGCATACTATTCTTTTAAAGCAATTTATGATTCTACCTACCTTAGTTAAGTTCACAGAAAAAAAAGAATATTGGTTATCAAGGGCTAAAGAAAAGGGGGACCAGGAGTGTATGTCTGGTGTAGGAGTTCCTTCTGTTTGTGTGTTGCTTTCATTGGTTAATGAATAAAGAAACTGCCTTGGCCTAGTTGATAGGGCGGAACTTAGGTAGGCGGAGAAAACAACTGAATTCTGGGAGGAAGAAAGCAGAGTCAGAGAGAAGCCATGGATCCTCTGCCTGAGATGGACGCTGGTTAGAATCTCCAGTAAGCCACAGCCACGTGACAATACACATATTAATGGAGATGGGTTAATATGTAAGAGTTAGCCAATAAGAAGTTAGAGCTAATGGCCAAGCAGTGTTTTAATTAATACAGTTTCTGTGTGGTTATTTTGGGGCTAAGCTAGCCGGGCGGCCAGGACAAACAAGCAGGCCCTCTCTTACAACATATGTCTACTGGGTCGAGCTCCAGTTTGGGATGAGGGGAAAATTCTGGAGAAGGATAATGGTCATGACAACAATGTGAATGTACTCAGGGCCACAATAAAAGGCAGGCCATTGGGGTTGGGGAAGCCTATGAATAAATCTAGTCAAAGACAGGAAACCCTTTATGAAGCAAATTAATAAAAATGTATTCAGAGGCATTAAAGCATATAAAATACAATTTAAAAAATGTTAGGTGCTGGGGAGCTGGCTTAGTTAAGTACTGATTGCAGATGCATGAGGACCCAGGAAAAAACTGGTGCAGCAGTGCACACTCAGTTCCAGGATCCCTGGGATTTGCTAGACAGCCAGCCCATCAGTGAGATGCAGGTTCAGCGAGGAATCCTGACTCAAAAAATAAGGTGAGGAAGAGATAAGAAGCTGCCCAAAGTTGACCTCTGGTTTCTACATACATGTGCATAAGCATCAGCACACATGCAAAGACTATGTACACATAAACCAGACAATTACACAGGAAGGAGGGAGAGACAGAGAAATCAGGCCTTGGAACAGAACAAAAAGTCCAATAACAAATACATGTATTGAAGAACATGAAGGCAAGGTCAGTACAGAGCGGTGGGAGGAGAAACAGGCAACCAGGATTCTGAAAAACTAAGTACCCCGGCTAAAGATCACTGTGAAAGAAAATTTTTTTTTCTTCCCCCAAGAAGGCACTATAGGACCAGAGGCTGGAAGGCAGACATGAGAGGAAGACTGCAAGGGGACACCAAGCTGGGTGCAGAGAGAGGATGTCCCGAGCTAGGAGGAGGAATGATCTGTTAACTCTCCATCTCTCCCACACATGGTCCAAACAATAACAGGTGAATTCAGCTACATTAAAACCAACCCTTTTCTTAATGCCCTAAAGCTCTAGAGTGAATGAAAGGCCCCATACTCGTTATGTACAATGTAACAAACAAAAGTTTGGTATCTAGAATATGTTAGAAACTCTTACCTATCAATAAAAAGTAGCCAATAGTAAATTGGACCAGTCAACAGGCACTACAATGAACAACAAAGCCAATTACTACAGGAAGAAATGCTTAATCTCATTCATTACTAAATATAATAAAACTATCATTAGCTATTATTTTACACCTAGCAAAAGTTCTATGTTAAGTGCTAGAGAGACAAGTAGCTATAGGAGTAACTCAGCCCTTACTGGCAGGTGTTTAAAACAACACAACCAATTAGTCACTGTTCTATTGCTGTGAAGAGACACCATGACCAAGGCAACACCCCACTCCTCCCTGCAAAGACAGGGCTTCTCTGTGTAGCCTTGGCTGGCTTCAAAACTCATAGAAATCCACCTGCCTTCTGCCTATTTGTTGGGGCCACACAGAGATGCACACCACCACCACCCAGCATCCAAGGCAACTCTTATGAACAAAAGCATCAAACTGGGGCTTGCTTATAGTTTCAGAGTCTTAGTACCTCTTCCAATAAGGCAACACCTCCTAATCCTTCCAAGCAGTTCACCAATTGGAAGCCAAGTAGGCAAACACACGAGTCCACGGTGTCATTCTCATCTCAACTACCAGACTCCCCTCAAGTTGCTGTCAGGCATTCCGTCACAGTGACTTACATGTCATGTCATATATTCAAGGTACTAAAGATACAGCAGTGAAAGAGAATTCTGTCCTGCCTCTGTGGAGCTAGGTGCTGTGCACCCCAACACCTATCATATACAAATGTGCACTTGTACACACACACACACACACAAATGAAAACCACCAGGAAGACAGTGAAATGGCAGATGTCAGTCACATATGAGGTGGTAATTCCACTCAGGAGCAGATTCACAGTTTAACTCAGAGTGTTGGAAGATGGAGCTCAGTAGTAGAGCACTTTATCCAGAACATGGGAGATCCTATCCTCAGTCCTCAGCACCAAGAAACAAGCAAGAAGACAGAAACCCAAGTCTGGACTCAAGTGATGGGCATCACCCAGATCCTGGGGCCATGGTATTAGTATACTGTTTACTGGAGTGTAGCATACAGAACAGACTCGTATCAAAAAAGCAGCTGCATTTTCACTGGTAAAGTGTCTGAAATAACACGTGGTCTAGACTCAGTAACAGACATTATCTGTACCCTAAACGTCTCCTCTACACTCCATTCTGCTAACTACTGCAGCTTACCATGCTGGGCATCCTAGCTCAGGCTGGCTTTCTTCATGAGTATGCACGTGCACACACACACGAATGTACATGTATCATCACTGGCACTACTTTTACAGTCAATGACACAAGACGTTTGGAGTAGCTTACAAAATTGCAAGAGGAGCTGAGGGGTGTTCTGTCCTCCTTGTTTCTCCTTTCACATGCACATGAGGATACTCTCCAGTCTAGATTAAATGCCATGAATTCCTTCTAAAAAGTCATTTGTACAGATTCAATGCAATGCCCATCAAAATTCTTCAAAGACCTCGAAAGAACAGTACTTAACTTCATATGGAAAAGCAAAAAACCCAAGATACCCCAAAACAATCCTGTACAATAAAAGAACTTCTGGAGGCATCACAATCCCTGACTTCAAACTCTACTACAGAGCTACAGTACCGGAAACAGCCTGGTATAGGCATAAGAACAGACAGGAGGACCAATGGAACCGAATAGAAAACCCGGATATCAATCCACACATCTTCAAACACCCAATCTTTGACAAGGAAACAAAAAATATCAAATGGAATAAAGAAAACATATATTTAACAAGTGGTGCTGGCATAACTGGATATCAACATGTAGAAGAATGAAAATACTCATATCTATCACCATGCACAAAACTCAAGTCCAAATGGATCAAAGACCTCAACATAAAGCCAGCCACGCTGAACCTTATAGAAGAGAAAGTGGGAAGTACACTTCAACACATTGGCACAGGGAACCACTTCCTAAATAGAACCCCAGCAGCACAGACACTGAGAGAAACAATTAACGGGACCTCCTGAAAATGAAAAGCTTCTGTAAAACAAAGGACACGGTCAACAAGACAAAACGACAGCCTACAGAATGGGAAAAGATCTTCACTAACCCCACATCAGACAGAGGTCTGATCTCCAAAATATACAAAGAACTCAAGAAATTGGACACCAAAAGAACACATAATACAATAAAATAAATGGAGTACAGACCTAAACAGAGAACTCTCAACAGAGGAATCTAAAATGGCTGAAAGACACTTAAGGAAATGTTCAATATCCTTAGTCATCAGAGAAATGCAAATCAAAATAACTCTGAGATTCCATCTTACACCTGTAAGAATGGCTAAGATCAGAAACACTGATGACAACTTATGCTGGAGAGGTTGTGGGGAAAAGGGAACACTCCTGCATTGCTGGTGGGAATGCAAGCTGGTACAACCCCTTCAGATGTCAGTGTGGCGATTTCTCAGAAAATGAGGAAATACCCTTCCTCAAGACCCAGTAATACCACTTTTGAGTATATAGCCAAAGGATGCTCAATCGTACAAGGGCATGTGCTCAACTATGTTCATAGCAGCTTTGTTTGTCATAGCCAGAACCTGGAAACAACCTAAATGCCCCTCGACCGAAGAATGGATAAGGAAAATGTGGTACATTTACACAATGGAGTACTACACAGCAGAAAAAAATAACAGCTTGAATTTTGCAGGAAAATTGATGGAGCTAGAAAACATTATTTTTGAGTGAGGTAACCCAGACACAGAAAGACAATTATCACATGTACTCACTCACAGGTGGTTTTTAAACATAAAGCAAAGAAAGCCAGCCTACAAACCACAATCCCAAAGAACCTAGACAACAATGAGGACACTAAGAGAGACTCATAAATCTAATCTACATGGGAAGTAGAAAGTAGAAAAAGGCAAGATCTCCTGAGTAAATTGGGAGCATGGGGACCTTGGGGGACGCTTGGTAGGGGGAGGGGAGGGCAAGGAGGGGAGCAGAGAAAAATGTAGAGCTCAATAAATACCAATTTTTGAAAAAAGTTATTTGTGGGGGGCTGGGTGGTGGTGGTGCACACCTTTAAACCCAGCAATAGGGAAGCAGAGGCAGGCGGATCTCTATGAGTCCGAGGCCAGTCTAGTCTACAAGAGGTAGTGCCAGGACAGGGTCCAAAGCTACAGAGAAACCTGTCTCGAAAAAACCAAAATTCATTTGTGGGGCCAGATAGTGGCAGCAGAATATGCCTCTAATACTGGAACTCCGGAGGCAGGCGGATCTTTTGTGAGTTTGAGTCTAGCCTGGTCTACAGAGAAGGGTCCAAGACAGTCAGGGTAGTTACACAGAAACCCTGTCTTGGAAAAACAAAACAAAACAAAAAACAAACAAACAAAAAACAGGAAAAAATCTTTTGTGCGCTAAAGCAACCCTCACGAGCAAAAATGAAGCACTGCCAGTGTTCCTAACACATGTAGAAAACAACTCAGGCGTGAGTAGGGTGCTGCTGGCTTTGGTAAATCTGGCATGTTTATTCATTATGATCGATATATTTATAATATAGAATTGTAATTACTTGTATTTTAACAAGAACTGACACAAAACAAAGTTACAGAATAATCTTTGATGAAAAAGTTCTAACCAGCTTCTAGGAATCTAATGTTGTATTTATTTCTTCTAGGAGCAGAGGGTGTATTTATTTGTTAGTTTAATGTACTTTGCCTCCTGGGATTAAAGGTGTGAGCCGCCATGCCCAGCTGCATACAGTTTTAACACTGCATTACTTTTAGTTACTACGAAATCCTAGTGCACTATTTTTATAACTATACATCACTAGAATCCACTCAAAATAAAGAATTTAAAAAGTGACTACACAGTATGTGTGTGTGTACGTATAGTATATATTTTGTCTTTAGCCTGAATAAAGAATGGAACTTAGAGAATGTGACACAGGTCTAGTTTCTTATCTGGACTTGGCTAGTCTTCCCTGTTCACTGATGAAGTCCCCATGCTCCCTCTAGGACAGAGGACTCTGTTTGGCCCAAGGAAGTGTCCTGCTTTGACCTGGGAGCTGGAAGTGGGCCATTGTGAACAGTCACCTTCTGACTACAGCCTACACATTCAACCAATGACAGTCCAGCCAAATCCTGAGTGTTGGGGCCTGAGCTTCCAAAAGGTCCTTATGAAAGGACTTCGAAGATTAAGGAGTTCCCAAGTAGGAACTGTGCTGTGCTTCCTTCTCCCAGGACTGGCATCTAACAGGGTAACTGTCCCTTTTCTCTTTGGAAGGGGGTGGGGTTGAGGCTATCTGCTCCACATTTCCCAACCAGGCAAAGGTGGCTTAGCTTGGAAGTGGTAAGTACTGTGAAGCTGCAGAGAGCAAGAAGTTGTTTAAGACTGTGAAGATGCTTGTGAGAGGGTCTACTATTAATGCAAGCACTTAGATCCATGGATGTTTTATCCCTTGCCCCTTTTAATTTTTTCTTTCCTTTTTAAAAAACTCACTATGTAGATCAGGCTGTCTTCCAACACACCCAGCTTATTTTTCTCTTTTAAGTACATGCCCTCTAGACATTCTTCCCAATGCAAGACACATTTATAAAGATCAGTTGAGACTCATGAAAATCTCAACCGACAGCCCAGGTATGAAGAGTAAAGTGGAACATAGACTACAGATCCTATGCATCTCAACTGACCTTGTGCTGGGTTAAGACACTCTTGGCTTACCTGCTCCCCAAAGGGCCCCACTGGTGCAAATATCTTCAGCACCTCCCACAGGTTAAAACCACACTGTAGGCTTACCCCATAAGCCAACAACTTCTTTGTTGTGGGACAATGGTCTTATACCCTGTAAAGATTTGTCACTTGTATTGATTTAATAAAGGCCGATTAGCCAGTAGCCAGACAGGAAGTATAGGTTGGGGTGGGGGGTGGGGGTGCAACCAGAATAGGAGAATTCTGGAAAGAGGAAAGGCTCAGTCTGCAGTCGTCACCCAGATATAGAGGAAGCAAGATGAGAATGCCTTGGCATCAAAAGGTACCAAGCCACATGGCTAACACAGACAGGAATTATGGACTAATGTAAGATATAAGAGTTAATTAACAAGAAAGCATAAGCTAATAGGTCAACCAGTTTATAATTAATGTAGGAAAACTCTGTTTCTTTGGGAAGGAACTGGGTGGGACAGAAACCTCTGTCAACACTTCTTTTTTCGCTTTCTCATGGTTAGAAACCTGCCACCCTTTCACTTGCCCAGCCATTTCCACGGCAAGGTCCTGTGCAGACGGCTCCCCTTGCCATGCTCTCACTTGTAAAGACAGAGAAGCTCAGGGGAGTTTTCTTACTATCGAGCATGTGTTAGAGTTCTCTTTGGGTAATTGAATCTGCATCATAGGTTTGCCTAGAACAAGGGAGTGAGTTTTACTTCTCTACTGTATCTTTTTCCTACCATGCAGATTTCTTTCTCTTGCTGTGGAGGAGAGGGAGCTGTCAGGAAGGTGAAAATCAGATTCAAAGACCAGCCTCAGCATAAGCACATCCACAGCCTCAACACTGGGATTCTCCTGCAAATGTCTTTTTAAAAATCATTTCTGGGAAATTCTACTAGAATCTGTGAGGAGGTCCTGAAGCTTTTTGTTTTGCTAATGTCTCTTTTTTGCATTTCTCTTTTTCAGAAACAAGGTTTGGGTGTGCTGGCACACGCTTGTAATCCCAGCCTGAGGAGCAGCAAACATGGGTCTCTGTGAGTTCCAGGTTAGTCAAAGCTACATAGTGAAACCCCCAACAAAAACCCAAACCCACCAAGATGCATAGGAGCTGTCAATGAGAATGCTAAAGCCATCCAGGACTCTCCAAGTTGTTGAATTAGGATCATCTCCCGATCCCTTCCGGTCCTTCTCAAGTTTGGATAGCAGCCCCATGAACTCCTCCTCCCACTCTTCTGCTACAGATTCCTTTAAAAAAAATTTTATTCATATTTTGTATAGATGAATATGTTCTCTGTAATTTTCTAAGTCACTAGGGGAGGCATATTTAAAGGTGGTTAAGTTTCCATCGGGTTTCTTTAGGTGTGACACAGCATCCTGTGCTTGCTCCCCTATGCCTTTCCTACTTCAGTGCTTTCTAAAGTGGATTCTCAGAAGAGGCTGATGAATTCGTTTTAATCCAGCTGTGATGGTATTTTCACCTCAAAATGCCCAAGGGTTAAAAGATCACTGAAACTGAACCAGGGAGAAGGAAACACAGACTCACTTCAGTCTGGCTCAAGAAAGGAATGTGGAGCTGGAGAGATGGCTCAGAAGTTAAAATGGTGGCTACTCTTCCAGAGGACAGGGTCCAGTTCCTAGCACTCATACGGCAATATACAACTATTCATTACTCTAGCTCTGAGGAGCTTATGCCTGCTTCACTAGATACTAGGTACGCACACACACGGTATATATATATATGCTTATATGGTGTATATATATGTGGTATATATCAGCACACACACACACACACACACACTGGAGGAGTGTCTATGTGTTACTTTCATTATTAATAAAGATACTGCCTTGGCCCTTTAAGAGAACAGAAAATTAGGTAGGCGGAATAGACAGAACAGAATTCTGGGAGAGTTGGGGAGACGCTTCAGGCAGTCGCCATAGTGAGTCTCCATGCTTCTCCTCTCCGAGATGGACACAGGCTAAGATCTCTCCTGGTAAGCCACACCTCGTGGTGCTATATAAATTACTAAATATGGGTTAAAGGAAGATGTGAGAATTAACCAATAAGAGGCTGAAACTATGGGCCAGGCAGTGTTTTAAAAGAATACAGTTTCCGTGTAATTATTTTGGGTAAAGCTAGCCGGGTGGCGGGACATAGCCCTCCATTCCTTCTACACACTGAGGCATTTTGAAATTTACAATCTACAAATGCTTTATTTTTCTATGAATTTCCATTCTGGTATCTGCACCTCTATGAATCTTTAGCTCTTTTTTGTTGTTGTTGTTCTGCTTTTTATTTTTAAACATGGAGTCTGACGATGTAGGCCTGCTGCTTACCCCTAAATTTCCAAGATCCTTCTGCCTCAGTAGCCCATTTCCATACTCTGTAAAATAGAATGACTTCTCAATCTTTTAAATCCAGAGTAATTTATTTTAAGTAGATGGAGATACTTATCTATTTCACTGTAATGTCTAATGTAGTTAAAAAGACTACATTAAAGAGGTAAGTTAACTGTATTTCAACAATCAACAGGTATTAAATATGTTGCAAAAATAAATGAAGCACTGGCTTCAAAATAGGTTAAGAGCCGCTTAGTTTAGTGGACCTCAATCAGTACTTAAAAAAAAAAAAACTTTAATAATTTTAGACATGGTCTTTCTGCTTTGTGTTGGTTAATATCTGTACACATGGCACTTATTTATTTATGTTTAGTGGCAGAGTCTTACTATACAGCTCTGGCTAGGATGGAACTTATGTGGATCCCCCTGGCCTTGAAGTCACAGAGATCCACCTGCCTCTACTGGGATTCAAAGAACATACCACCATGCCTGCTCTTAATCAGAACTTCTTTAAAATGGAATAGATTGAAGATACTCAGACCATATGTAAATATGGTTATTATTTTATAATTTCTACTTTTATTATGCGTTTATTTTATAGGCACCATAAAATGTATTTTATGCTATAGATTAAAGTCAAATAATTCTGCAAACTACTATTGAAGTGATATCCAATTCTAAATGTTTTCTACAGGAACAGACACACAATTCGACGATTCTCCTATGCGTTCCCTCACACTTCTGCTTTCAGCACAAAGGTCTTGTGCCTTGTGATTCATCCCCCATACTCCAGACCCTCTCACGCCTTCCACCTTCTCACCTCCTACACAGATGCCTTCTGCAAACCATTCCCTCAGTTGCTGTCCTGCCTTTTCTGTATTAAAAACAAACCACTGGGTGGCGATGGCACACACCTACAATCCCAGCACTTGGGAGGCAGAAGCGGGCAGATCTCTGAGTTTGATGCCTGCCTGGTCTACAGACTGAGCTCCAAGACAGCCAGGGCTACATAAAGTAATCCTGTCTTGAAAATCCAAGAAAGAAAGAGAAGAAAAGAAAGGAAAAGAAAAGAAAAAAAGAACAAACAAAACAGAAACCTCTCAAACATGATGCTGGTTTTTTAGGCATAAGGAAATCCTATATGCAAACTCAGCAAGGTGTAATCCCAGATCTTGGAAGGTAGGAGCAGAAGGGTCAAGAGTTCTAGGCCAGTCTTGGCTACATGAACATCTGTCTCAAAAATCAGAACTGGCAAAGTGGCTCAGCAAGTAAGGGACTTGTTAGTCCTGACCTGAATTTGATCTGAGATCCACATGATAAAAACAGAGAATGGACCCAAGAACGCTGTATTCTGACCTTTACTCACGTGCCATGCACATGTGCGTATATACACACACACAAAAGTGCACACCAAGAAATACCAAAAATAACCTCCACGTGTGCCACTTTGTAAACAAAGCGAAAAATCCCCCCATATATACATAATTAAAAAATTAAGGAGTCTCTTAAGATTTTAAGGTATAAAATAATAGTACTAAATAGATTTTTTTTAGCTCTTCCCAAATGTTTGTTTATAAAGTCACTCTATTTCCTATCTTACTGATGTGGGTGGTACTAGCTCCTAACAGGTGCTATGGAAGCATGGCTGACACAGTGTTTCTTGCTTTAGTATTTATTTAGAAGTGGCTGCCAGGTAGTCTAATACCTGCCATGTGATGACAACTGAACTTTCCACCTGTCACATGTACTTCCAAATGTACCAAAAGGGGGAAAAACTGTAATTTTAAAAACATAAGTAACTAACTCCATTTTTTACATGCAGCTACTAAGAACAAAGCTAAACAGGTCACTTTCCTCTTCAGTGTTCACTGCTCCTACCTTCAATCGTGTGCTTATGTATTTTAACTCAAGCTAGAAACTCCAACTTTCAACTCCTTCCAGAAGCCTCATGCCTAATCAATTAACAAACCCATCTATTTGCCTTCCCCAGCTCCATACCGGTTTATCTGACAGCTATTATTCTGTACAGGATGCCCTCAGACACTCATCACAAAACTTAGAGGGCCTATCTTTTCTCTCCTCTATGTTAGACATGAGCTGGCGATTCCTGCTACCCAACATTACTTGTCTTATCTTAGAAGGGTGGAGCCCCCCAAAGCCTAGTTAGCAAGCATATTTCCACAGAGTGAGCAAAGACAGCAGGCCTGGTGGTGTTGGAGGCAGGAGGACCTCAAGTTCTGGGATACCTAACAAAACTTTGTCTTAGAAAAAGTAGTGTGATGTGGGAGTCCCCTCTGTGTGCTACGATTACTATAAATGAATAAAGAAACTGCCTTGGCCTGTTGATAGGGCAGAACTTAGGTAGGTGGAGAGGACTGGACTGAATGCTGGGAGAAAGTAGGGGGGAGTCAGGGAGATACCATGGATCCACAGCCTGAAATAGATGTACTGAAACTTTGCTGGTAGGCCACGACCTCGTGATATACAGATTAATAGATGGGTTAAATTAAGATGTAAGAGTTAGCCAATAAGAAGCTAGAACTAATGGGTCAAGCAGTGATTTAATTAATACAGTTTCTGTGTGATTATTTCGGTTCTGGGCAGCAGGAATGAACAAGCAGTTCCTTGCAACAGTAGCGGGTGGGGGCTGGAGAGTTGGTACGCTAGTTAAGAGTGCTCAGTGCTCTCAGAGAGGACCCAGGCTTGGTTCCTAGTACCCCCATGGCAGCTCACTCACACAACCAGCCATTACTCCCAATTCCAGGGATTCTGACACCCTCTTCTGAGCTCCATGGGCACCAGGGACGTATGAGGTTATTATCCGTATAATCTTGCCAAACATTCATGAATGAAAAAAAGAAATAAAATGAGGGCATGACTGCTCTAGGCATGGTGGAGAAAGCTTATTGTAGACATAAAGTAAAGAACAGTAGATATGAGGGTGAGCATAGCCAGACACAGAGGCATCTGGAGAGTTCAGGGTGAACATGACCAGCCAACTGAGCTGGGCCATGTGAGCAGAGTCAGGAGGGAAAAGAAACAGAAGAACCTGAGACAGCATCAAAAATGCCAAAAAATAGGCCAGTGTAGCCAGAATGGATAGGTTATACAGGAAGAGCAGCTGGGGGAAGGTCAGCTCAGCCCAATCCATGGGCTAGAGAAGTTTAGGGTAGGGGCTGGGGATATGCCAGCCAAGAAGACCCTGTAACAGGTAAGAACTGAGGGAAGCAGGGAGGAGAACCTGGTAGCCAGCATCAGCTTTGATGTTAATAGGCACCTTAGCTGTCTGACAAGAGTTTGAGACCTAACAACTCACAGATATAAGGAAGCAAGGATCATCAAACTTCAGCCTGTGGACCAAATGTGGCCTGACATCTGTTTTCATTTGGCCCGTTAGTTAACAATGGTATTTATATTTTTAAATGACTAGGAAGCTTTAAAAAGAATAATATTTATGGCTATGGGTGTGACAGAGAGCTTGCTTACCATTTCCAGCCTTCGGGTTCAACCCACAAGACAGGCTAGATTAAATAAATGTAGTATTTAACAAGCTTGGAAATTACAAGAAATTCAAATTTCAGTGTCCTAAGATTAACTGGCTCTCACAGGCATGTTCATCTGTTTCTGTATCATCGGTGGTTGCTTTCATTACACAGCCACAGAGTGGGGCAGCCATAAATTAGACTCTGTGGCTCACAAAGCCAAATGCACTAGCTGCCCAAACACAGAAGTTTGCTGACCTCCAAATTAAACAGAAACAGACATCGGCTTCAGTTTCTGATAAAATTTGGTCCAAAATTCTGGCTATTTTTTAAAGCATTTCTTATTCATGTGACTGAGGACAAAGAAGCCTTCAGCTTCCTAATCTATAACACAGAATTTGCTGAGTTATTTTGGCTTTACTGATTTAATTTTGCATGAGTGCACACACGCATGTGCGCGCACACGCACTCACAAACACAAAAATAAAATTGTAATAAAAATAGGTATAAAATTATGACTGACATGACAATTAAATGGGTCAACACATGTGAAATTCTCAGGCTCAAACAGATACTTGATGATTTTCTGTTTCTCCCCTTCCTGTCTCCCATTTCCACTGCCAAGAACCCTGGGTAAAGAAAACAGGCAAGTCCAACAATACTTGAAGGACAGGTGCTGTCACACAAGTCAGCTTCCAAGTTAATCCCTCTGTCCTTGAGCTCTGTCCCTTGAGTCCCCTGTCCCTTGCTGTTAAATACGAAATTCCTTCTCTATTCCTGTGCTTTCTTCCTGAGAAAGTGCCAATCCCTAGGCTTTGGTGAAGAAGGCTATAAAATGCTAACCTCCAGTCCTGATGTCTCTTCTCTGAGCAGTGTGTGGATTTCCCAACCTCTGATTCCTACCAGATGTCTGGACCACTACCACCTTTAATTCAAAATATCAAAAGCTGAACATGGTTTTCCCCCCCTCGTCCTTATGTTCCCAATTTGCTAGAAGAATCTGCTGTTCTTCCAGCACCCTGTGTCTGTCCCTTGCTCTCTTACAATGAGACTCAATCCTGTCACCTTTTTCTCTTTATTCCTGCTGCTGCTGATAAATCAGGCCTTTTTATTTCAAGCTCATTTTAGCAAAAAGCCTTTAAGCAGTCTCCTTGTCAAAAGTTCCAATCAATCCCTCTCATGCTACCACACGAATCTTTCTAAAACTTGCCACTTTTCATTGGACCCTGTCTGTTTAGTTTTTAAGTCAGCCCAGGCTGACTTGGAACTCTCAATACTCCTGCCTCAGTCTCCCTGACTGCTGGGATTACAGCTGTGTGTCACCATGTGTGGTTTACTTAAAACTTTTGGGGTATAATCAAAGTGACAAAACTGTCCTTAAGTGGCAACTGGAATCCTGGACTTTTATCTACCTTGCTCCCACCTTTACTTCTCCCATGATAAAGACAGAGCCACCTTTCATTCCTGCTGTGCTCTCCAACTCACAGACCTTACATTAGCATTTCATCCCACAGCAATCCTCAGAGAGGATCCCACAACCATCCTTCTTTACAGAAGAGAACCGGAAGTCTGAATAAGGGAGTCCTTGTTCCACTTCCCCTTTGGAACCTTAGGCAAGTCCATCAATGTCTGTAATAGGCTTCACTCCTACTTACAGAGGCACTCAGTTTGAGACACTGCTCTCACTGGCCAGCTATCTCCTCTTTCTGTAGCCAACTCTTCCTATAAAAACACAGAATTTCAAGCAGGGGGTGGGGGTGTGGCACAAGCCTTTGATCCCAACACTCAGAAGGTAGAGGATCTCTGAGGCCAGCCTGGTCTACAGAGTGAGTTCCTGAACAGCCAGAGCTACACAGAGAAACCCTGTCTCGAAAAACAAAAAAAAAAACCACCACAGAATTTCTTTGTGTCTTGAACTGAAATGACACCCTTTGGGAAATACACTCTCTAGTGAACAACACCTTAGTCTATCGCCAAAGCTATGGAGTTTGTAGTCACTTTTCATGACCCCAGTCAGACTCCAGCCATCCCACCTGCCCCTCCAGTGTAAAAACTTCCTCTGTAACTTGGTGCCCATCACCAGAGCCTCAACCTGAGCACCCAAAGCTTGGGCAGCAGAGGGCAGGTTCTCAACTAGCAAGACACATCCTGAGTAGAATGGGAAATCAATCTAGAAGGTCACAACAGTATTTTTCCTTTTAATGAAACAGAAGGAAGAAAACCACACATTTTTCAAAGGGCCAGTAAGTGCTACTTTGCAAAACTCCTGCTTGGGACAGACCAATGCATGTGATTCCATGACTACTGACTCATAATGTAAAAATGTTTCCTCATTGAAAGTTAATGAAGACAATCCATTTTTTTTCAAACTAAAATAACTATCACAGAAAGGTAAACACAGAATATAGAGATAAGCTGAAAATACATTTAACATTCTCAAACCAGACATGAAACAATGACTTAAAAACAAGAATGTACAAAGACATTAACTAAATAGCATAGGAAGAAAAATTAAAGTGAGCAAATGTCATAAGTAGCTATTTTTCAAAAGTATATACAAATGGCCAAAATATACAAGAAAAAATACTACAAATTATTAGCAATAAATAAAATGCAAACCAAATCACAATTATATATCTCAGTAATTGTGGAGCCCATAGAAGTGGCTCTGCTCCTTCTTGACTTAGGGTTAGAGTTTTATTTTATTTTACTGAGCTATACATTTTTCTCTGCTCTCCTCCCTGCCTCTCCCCTCCCTTTCAACTCTCTCCCATGGTCCCCATGCTCCCAATTTACTCAGATCTTGGAAGACAACCCAATTCTAGGCTCAAGGACTGAACATTTAACTAAGGAAGACACGTTTTTCACCAATACTTCCACCTTCTAGAAAAAAAAGCTAAGACATACTGGGGCTGAGTAAAAAAAAAATCAGACTTAAAATGATACATGTGGGTGACACTTTGCAAAGGTTTCTGGGAGATATTTATGTGAAGAACAGCAGCGGACAACCCCAGCCTCTGCCATCCATTCACCCAAGACCCCTTCGGCTGCAGAGCTACAGAAATACATTTCTAAAACACTCCCAATTAAACTGTCCCCAGGAGGGACATGACAGAAAAGTGTGTAGGAGGACATGGTCGACTGTGCCAACCTCCTTTCCTCCCCTTTCCTACAGCAATTACTGCCCTCCAGCCACCAGGCCTCTCTAAAAGCATCCAAGTTTCAGGACCTGTAGGCCTTGCTGTATTCCCTTTACTTTCCATGTTCTCATTAATTCAGACTTCTCTTTAAAAGCCCCATCTTCAGACAGGCCCTCTCTGATACCCTTATTTACAAGGTGTTCTATTTTCTTAACCTGCTTTCTGGGTTTTCTGCCACCTCCAAATGTTCTACTGTATATTTATTCTTTTATGGTTTATTGCAGAAACCTATGATTTTTTTTTTCCTTTGGTAAAGAACCAGATAGTAAATCTCCCCAGTGGTCGACAGAAGTACTCAACTATGCTATTATGCTACAAATGCAGCTGAGATAACATATAATGGCCAGATGTGACTGTTTCCCAATAAAACTTTATTTACAAACCCAGAATGGGCTCCTTTGGCCTATGAACTTCTAACACAGTCTGAACGTTATGGGGATAAGACCCTTTTCTGCTTTGTTCAGAACAGACTGACACCAAACATGAAGTCAATAACTGCTGGCAGCATGGGTGAACAGACAGTGGTGAGCTACACCTTTCTCCCTTCTCAGGTGACAATACAACAGTGATTCAAAAAGAGTAAGACCAGGCCAACAGCTTTATTTTTAGTTAGCAAATGATCCCCAGACCATGTGTGTCTGTCACCAGCAATAATCATGCCCCATTTAAATACTTTAGCACATTTTTGGTCCAAGTAGAAACTTGTTAAAATACAGATTGGGCCCATTCTACAATTTCTCCTCTAGTAGATAAATCTAGGCAGAGTCAAAAATCTAATTTTTCAGCAAATTTTACAACCAAGCATCTACCTTGCATTTCAGGGCTACAACTGCCCCAGATAGTGTGAATCCAACCCCACAGAAAATCACTAAGGTAGGTGGGTGGCTTTTTTATCTGTGTTTCTTAGGTTTTTTGTTTTTATTTAACTTAATAGCATGATTACTTGGTGGCGGGGGTAGAGGGAAGAAGAGACAGAGTCTATCTATATAGCTGTAGCTGTCTTGGAAATGACTATGTAGACCAGGCTGGCCTCAAAACTACGCAGATCAGCCTGCCTCTGCTTCCTAAGTGCTAGGATTAAAGGCGTGCGCCACCACCACTACCCCATGCTTAACTTCATGATTCCTAGGGGTGCACTTTTTAGATGACATGCCCACTTAGTGATGCCCATACTGGTAGTACTTGAATCATACTCAGAAAAACACTGGACAGGGGCTAAAGCAATGGCTCAGTTGTTAAGGGCACTGGCTGCTGCTCTTCCAGAGGACGAGGGTTCAATTCCCAGCACCCACATGGCAGCTTACAATTGTCTGCAACTCCAGTTCCAAGAGATCTGACACCCTCACACAGATTGATCTCTGTGAGTTCCAGCCTAGCCTGGTCTACAGATGGAGTTCCAGGACAGCCAGGGCTACACAGAAAAACCTTATCTCAAAAACAAAAACATAAGCGTACCTAGCTAAAGAGTGAGGCAGTAAATGAAAAGAAACACTAAAACAAAAAAGCACCTAACCACACTTGTAGTGTCTTACACTACTGAAAACAAATGTAGTAAGCACAGGATGCTCCAGTCACCTGACGGGGCAGAACTGAAGAGGAGGAACCTGGGGAATGCCAGCCACTTGGCAGAACTGTTTCTTCAGTGAAACAAAGGCAGAAAACATCAAGTTTCTAACAGATGAGGAGCAGTGGGACTGCCCAGTGTTAAGGCACTAGCCACCAAGGAGGATGCCTGAGTTCAATCCCCAGCAACCCTGTGGTGAAAGGAGAGGACGGTCCTCTGCCATCCAGGTCAGCGCCAGGGCTATCTGTCACAGTGCTCTATCAGTGAGCTCTATCCTGAGCACAGCTATTTTTTAGGCAGGGTCTGTGGTTGACAGCAAGTCTTTTTTAAAAACAAACAAACAAACAAACAAACACACACAAAACCCAACAGGACAGATACTTGAGATCAGATCTCTTTATAATGTAGTATCTGCAGCCAGGTGGGCAAGGAGGCTCTAGGCTCAGCACTTGGGAGCCAAGGACAGGTGGATCTCCGTGAGTTTGGGGTAATCTGATTTATACAGAGTTCCAGGGCAGCCAGGATTATATAGAAACTCTGTCTTTAAAAAAAAAGAAAAAGATAAAGAAAAGGAATCGGCAATAAATTACCAAACCTAGAGCGGTCACTCCAATCTAAGGCCTGAAAACTCTGCCTCCATCAGACACAACTCGGCGCCCTCTGAACCACTTTGGAACTTGTCCCGAGTAACACAATGTTCACAGCGGTACACGCTCAGAGCAGAAGCATTAAAACTCCACCAACACACTAACATCACTCCAAACTCCTTACCCTTCCGACCTTAGGTGAGCAAATGGATTATAATTAAAACAAAACAACAGGGTGGTCCCTGCCCGTATCCCTTAGAGTTGGGTTGGAGGAACCAGCGAAGATTCGACAAACTCGCAAATCTCTGCACGAATCTACAGGTGAACTCCGCTGAGATGCAGTACTGCTGATGAAAAGGTAGCAATAGA
The DNA here is from genome assembly GCF_903992535.2 of Arvicola amphibius. Lineage (NCBI taxonomy): Eukaryota > Metazoa > Chordata > Mammalia > Rodentia > Cricetidae > Arvicola > Arvicola amphibius. The sequence continues at coordinate 74,778,562 of NC_052048.2, read as the reverse complement.
CACGATACATAAAATGCCCATCAGATTTAAGACTTAATAAACAAATGTAAAATATCTCATTAATGGCTGGAGATGTCGTTCAGTGGTGGAATATCTGCCTGGACCACACAAAGTCCTGAGTTCAATTTTCCAGCTGTACCAACAAACCAAACCAATTAATAATTGGTTGATAATTTTTAATTAATTAATAATAATTATATTAATAATTAATCATTTTAAAGCAATATGTAATGAAACAAGCACTCACAAATTTGGGATGGGGATGTAGGAGGATCCAGAGTTCAAGGTCATTTTTGGCTACCAATGAATTTGAGACCAGCCTGAAAGATATGAAACTGGGGTCTTTGGTTTAAAGATTTATTTACTTACTTATTTTGGTTTTTTGAAACAGTGTTTCTCAGTGTGTGTTCTCGGTTAACAGTCCTGGCTGTCCTGGGATTCACTCTGTATGCTAGGCTGCCCTTGAACTAACAGAGATCACTTGCTGCCTATGCTTCCCTAGCACTGGGATTAAAGGCATGGGCCACTACCACAAGCTAAAGATTTATTCTTATTTTATGTGTGTAAGTGTTTTATCTGCATGGATACACGTGCACCACACGCCTACCTGATGCCCCTATGGAGTCTATCTTAACTGTTGAGCCATCATCTCTCCACCCCCTAAAATCAGAACAAAAATATTGCATAATTCTAATGTTGAGGAGAAGCATTTTATAATATTGGGGTATTATTAACTTATTAAAATTAATAGCACCTCATTTAAATGTAGCTACCAGAGAATTTAAGTACACGTGACATACAAATATAATTCTTGGGAAGTTGAAGCAAGAGAATTGCTGCTAAATTTGAGGCCAGCTTAGGTTATGAACAGAGATATATATGTATCAACCCAGTCCCTCTTTTTTTTTTTTTAAAGTTATTTATTTAGTATACAATACTCTGTCTGTGTATATGCCTGAAGGCCAGAGAGGGCACCAGACCTCATTGCAGATGGTTGTGAGCCACCATGTGGTTGCTGGGAATTGAACTCAGGACCTTTGGAAGAGCAGTCAGTGCTCTTAACCTCTGAGCCATCTCTCCAGCCCCCAGTCCCTCTTCTGACCTGTGCTACTACTATGTCTATTCCTAACTACAGCCACACAAACAACATATGAATAACTATCAGAACATGGAAAGGCCAGCTCAGCAGGGTACCTGAACATGAAGACTATCTGCTTCCTTTCCAACATCAAGCCAGAAAAAAAAGACACGTCCACATCAACTCTTACACAGTGCATGTCTGCTTTCCTTCAATGTCCTTAGCTCCTCAGAGAGCATCCCAACTGCTTGCACTGCCAAGCATTGCCAGGCACAGAGGGGACACTGGTGGACCAAGAAGGACAGAGTAGGGTCTAGCTGCTCACCCCAGCAGTTGTTAGTTACATAAGCAACGGGACTGTACAAAGCCTATAATGCAAAAACTAAGTGCTTTCAACACAAAATTAAACACTTAATCCCTTGAGCTCTTTTCTCACTAAGCATCAACAATAATTACAAACCTATGAGGAATAATCTAACATACTTTCACATATGCAGATGTGCACCGAGACCTCAGAATGCACGGTTTAATACTGGAAAGGAAAGAAATGAACTGCTGGGCAGAATCGGACTAGAAATGTAAATGAAAATAAACTTAAAGGAGGAAAGCTCATGCAACTGTTGACAAAATATTACAATACTTTACATGGTTTAACTACCTTGTTGTAAAATATAAACTTCAAGATTAATTCCAGCACACTGGAAGAGAGCCCAATAGGAAAGCATTTACTTTCCAAACATGTGTTCAGACCCACTGAATAGTACCATCTTCCAGCAAGGACCTACATACAAGTTGTGGCAAGCACTGGATGCCTTTGAGTGGCACCAAGATAGGCACTCCATAAATAATCACCGAAGAAACAACTAAAAGGACTAGCAAATTCAAATACACAGTACAATTAGTGCAGAGTTAACCCTGAAACCAGAAGCAGAGGTGAAACAAAATGTAACCCAGAGCCATCCCAGGCCAGGCCCCTAGGATTCCACTCCCCTCGGCTGTTTTTGTTCTATGTAGTTTGTTCACTCCTCCTCTAAGAAAGTTCCTGGTCCTCTTTACCACAATTCCTTTTTTTTTTTTTGGTTTTTCGAGACAGGGTTTCTCTGTGGCTTTGAGCCTGTCCTGGAACTAGCTCTGTAGACCAGGCTGGTCTCGAACTACCACAATTCCTCTTTGCTGTTAGTTAATAGGCATCCCCAAGTAAAAACAGGAGAGGTTGTTTTTAAGGAGTCTTGGTTATTTTAGATAAACTCTAACAAATCTAATAGTACCTCACAGGAAGCTCTGGGGAGCCAGGCACTAGTGGTAGTATTCACAATTCAAGGGTAATACTATTCCACCAAGCAAAGGGAGGGGAGGCCCAATAGTACGCATGGAGTGTGGAGTATCTGGAGATGCTCCTGGGGGTTTCCTTAGCTTCCCAGGTAGAGACGGCATCATATCGGTCTTTAAAGGAACAATAAACAAGTCATAACCAAAAGGTAAATTACAGGCTTTTAGAGGGTATTGGGGACCCAAATACAGGTCGTATGCATGCTTATTAGCAGGTACTTTATCCACTGAACCAGCTCCCTAGCCTGAACTTAGCACTTGAAAAAGATTCTCAGTCAAGCCCAATGGCTCATGACTGTAACTCCAGCAATTCAAAGGTGGAGGCAAGAGGACTGTGAACCTGAAGCCTGCCTGAGCCACCATCCACAGTTAGTTCCAGATCAGCCTGGCTCCAAAGCAAGATGTTGTCTCTAAACCAAACCAAACCAAAAAATAACAGACAAAAAAGTGATTTTCTAAATGAAAATCCTTCGGCTATTGAAAAAGGGTACAGTTCATGCCAGCTCAGGGTAAGATGTAAAGAAACACACACACACACAATTCAGCGGAAGATAATGTGCAAACCTAATTAGGCCAAATGTGAAGAACTCAGTCACTGTTCCTCCTAGCCCAAAGTGACACACCTGACCCACCTTGTCATTTCAGGCTATCCCTCTCTAGTGGCAGGATAAATTTCAAGAGTCCATATCCATCCATACTTTCTCCCCACATTCTGTGACCTCTGGCAAAGTCTGTTGGGACCGCTGGTGGGCACCATAGCCAAAGACAAGATGAAACAATTTTGCATTACTGAGGGTTGCACCAAGCTCTATATTTTGCCAAAACTCAAAACAATTCTCTAGTCAGTAGCCCCCACCAAGAGGTACTGGGAGGGCCATGTCTGCATCTCAGGACACTGCACCAGGCTGAGTGGTGGTCTTCTGTTGTTGCAGCTATATAATCATAATCATTGCCAAGTTACATAGCCACGTTCTCTCCTATGCCAATACCTGTCTGGTCTCCTCTCCTGTCCTTACAATCCCAAGAGTACCCCTTGCTTTTTGACCATTCATGTCCTTCCCAAGTAAATTTTCTTAGGTACAACCTAAGCTTTGGAAATTGTGTGCTTTATTCTACCGCTCCAATATGTACTGTACATGGCCAAAACATAGCAATGGACACATTTAAAAACTGCTGAACGGGTGTAGGAGGTCCTTCTGTATTTGTGTTGCTTTCATTGGTTGAATAAAGAAACTGCCTTGGCCATTTGATAGGGAAGAGCTTAGGTAGGCGTGGAAAAGAGAACTGAATGCTGGGAGGAAGAAGGCAGTGTGGCAGACGCCATGAATCTCCTGCCTGAGACTCACGCTGGTTAGAATATTTCCTGGTAAGCCACGACCTCGTGGTGTTACACAGATTGGTAGAAATGGGTTAGATCAGGATGTGAGAGTTGGCCAAGAAGAGGCTAGATATAATGGGCCAGGCAGTAATTTAATTAATACAATTTCTGTGTGGTTATTTCGGGTGTAAGCTAGCTGGGTGGCAGGACACAGCCCACTCTTCCTCCTACACTGAACTCTGTATACTTAAGGACTTTTTCTTTCCTCAACTTTAATAAACAACCTCTTGTGACTTAGAAAAAAATTATTTAAGGAAATGAAAAGGTTACAGCCCTTAGGACAACATTAAAATTAATATGAAATTACTATTTTGTATTTATTGGTTTTTCAAGATAGGTTTTCTCTGTTTAACAGCTCTGACTGTCCTAGAACTCACTTTGTAGACCAGGCTGGTCTTGAACTCCGAGACTGGTCTGTCTCAGCCTCCTGAGTGTGCACCACCACTACCTTCAATTTTTTTTTTAAATTACAAACAGCACTGTACTTTTTTGAAGTATAGATGTTTTCTTTGAATGCACATCCAAGAAAGTAGCTCACAGTAGTAACAACTATGGGATAACATTTCAAAGGTAATTCACTAACCTTCACTAGAAACATATGGAGTCAGGCATGGTGGCACCCACCTGAAATCCCAGCACTCAGGAGGTAGAGGTAGAAGGGTCAGGGGTTCAAGGCTAGACTTGACAACACAGTTTGTTTGAGGTCAGTCTGGGCCACATCAAACTCTGTTTAGAAACAACATGAGAAAAATAAATAAAATGGTTCAGTGGTTAAAAACACTGGCTACTCTTCCAGAAGATCTAGGTGTTGTAGAATATTATTTTAAGGTGTGTTGCTTTATGTTCTGGAACATTTGTTTAATGCTGCAAAGATGTGTTTGATTAAATAAAATTCACGTGCAGTCAGGAGGCCGAGTCAGCAGTAGCTAACAGGTAGTAGGGAGGAGCCAGGTGGAGAAGGTTGTTTTTTTTTGTTTTGTTTTGTTTTTTTTGAGACAGGGTTTCTCTGCAGCTTTAGAACCTGTCCTGGAGCTAGCTCTTGTAGACCAGGCTGGTCTCGAACTCAAGAGATCCGTCTACCTCTGCCTCCCGAATGCTGGGATTAAAGGTGCGCGCCACCACCGCCCGGCTTGGAGAAGGGTTTTTAAGGAGGGGCAAGGAGAGTAGGAGGGCTTGAGGGCTTCTGGAGAGAGGCAAGAAGAGGAAGGGAGCTTCTTGCTATTCAGTCTCTCTGAGCAGAATTCCACCTCAAACCTCGAATCTTAAGTTCCCTTCGTAGCTTTGAAAGAGTAACCACTTCTGATGGTGGTGTTGCAGCTGTTGATTCGGACAGTCAGGGATTAAAAGGTAACAACAATTTAAAAAAGAGGACACTTAGGTTTGATTTCGGTTTGATTTCCATCACCCACATGACAGCACCTGTAACTCCAGTTTCAGGGGGCACACTGCCCTCTTCTGGCTTACGTATGTACTACACAGACATGCAAGCAGGCAAAAGACAGTGTATAGAAAATTTTAAAAAAGAAACAATGGCAGGGTGGGAGTGGGGCGTTGAAGAATGCCTTTAAACCCACCACTCAGGGAGGCAGAGGCAGGTGAATCTCTGTGAGTTCAAGGCTAGCCTGGTCTACAAAGCAAGTTTCATGACCATCAAGACTGTTATACAGAGAAGCCCTATTGTGAAAAACCAACCAACCAACCAAACCAATAAGGTAGCTTCAGGCACACAACAGATATTATAAAGTAAATGCTATGAAAATGAAGTCACATTCATAAACACAGGCTTCTTTCTACAAGGATGTAAGACAAATGGTTGGATGTGCTTGATCAAAAAGTTCCTAAGTTTGTACTATGACAAAGCTTCCTTTCTAATTACAAAATTATTGCTAATTGTTTGGTTATGGTTCTTATGCTTTTTTTTTTTTTGAGACAGGGTCTCATGTAGCTTAAGTTGGCCAGAAATTGCCTGATCTGTCTGCTTCAGTCTTCTGAGTGCACACACAGCCTAATGCCAAGCAATGTAAAATTCCAAGAGTGAAAACAAGACAGCACACCAGGCAATGATGGCGTGCGCCTTTAATCCCAGAACTTGAAAGGCACAGGTAGGTGGAGCTCTGTGAGTTCAAGGCCAGCCTGGTCTACTAGGTGAGTTCCTGACAGCTCCAAAGTTACACAGAGAAACCCTGTCTCTTAAAAACAAAACAAACAAACGGGGGGGGGGGGGGGGGGGGGGGGGGGCGGGGAGAAAGTACTATTTTAGAACAAGTTGAACTTCATATGAAGAACATAGAAATTAAAATACAATGTGTTTTCTCACAAATTTATGTTATCTGTTGTTTACAGAAAAAGAAGCTGAGCTTGATGGCTTATGCCCACAATTGCAACCCTCAGAAAAAAGGCAAGAGGATCACAAGTTCAAGGTTAACCTTGGCTACAAAATGAGTTCTAGGCCAGACACATAGCAAAAAAAGAAGCGAAAGTCAAAGGTAAATACAATCTGTGGTTTATTGGAACTCGAAGTGTCTGTAGCTTTGGTGCTTGTCCTGGAACTAGCTCTTGTAGACCAGGCTGGCCTCGAACTCACAGAGATCCGCCTGCCTCTGCCTCCCAAGTGCTGGGATTAAAGGTGTGTGCCACCAATGCCCAGCCTATCACGATCTTTGAACATAACCAAGACACGATGGCACACATCTTTTCAGTGGGAAACAAAACTGCATGCCAATTATCAAGTGTGGCTTGAGAATTCTGAAAAAATCAAATTCTGAAAAAATATTTCAATTCACTGTCTTTATATGTGTTTAGTGCTATTTAGTTTTATTTTTTGAAAAACATATACAAATGAGCACAACTTTCTAAAAGTTGTAACACTCTACAAAACACACATTTAAACATGTTGTACATAATAAAAAGTTAATACATAATTTTTGCCAATAAAGAAGTTGCTAGGTGTAATGGCACAACACTCCCAGCACTTGGGAGGCAGAGGCAGGAAGATCAGGAGTTCAAGGTCAACCTCAGCTACAAATCAAGTTTGATTGAGCCCACTCAGGGCAACAGGTGATCCTGTCTCAGAAAACCAAAGTTGAGGGGCAGGGCTGTTGCTCCACGGCAGAGCCCTTACAGCATGTGTACATGAGTCCTGGGTTCAATCCCCAGTGCTGCACAAACATGACATAAACTGATAACTAACTTGATTGACGGCCCATACACTCTGTGCTTCGTATTGTGGAAGCTAACAGTATTAGGTGTTTCTGAGAAACAAATAACAATTTGTCACCTGTCCCATCTATATTCATTGTCATTATGCAAGTAAAAATCTTCAAAAAGTTAGTCGATTAGAAGCCAGAAAGACAGTTTTGCGGCACAGGCCTGCAACCCCAACTACAATGGAAGGTGAAGCAGGAGGGTCACATGTTCAAGGCCTGCCTGGGATAGAATAAGAGGGGCTGCGGTGGTAATTTGGTGGCAATTCCCTCGTTTAGAATGCAGGAGGCTCTAGGTTCCATCCTTAGCACTGCAGAACCAACAAAGAAATTAATAAATATAAGGAATAGATTTCTTTCTACTTGACACCTCTAACAATTTTATCTCTTGCCAAGAGCAGCACAGGAAAGGGCTGGGTTTGTAGTTCTGTTGGTAGACTGCTTGTCCAGCCAGCATACATGAGGTTCCATGTTTGATCCCCAGCACTGCATAAACATGCATAAGCATGATGGTACACACTGTCATCTCAGCTTTACGAGGTGGAAATAAAGACTGCATGATGCATGAGATCCTGTCTCAGAAAACTTCACAGTAGCCAGGCTGCCAGTTGCAGAGCTAAGTAAAATGCTTGTACCAAACCCGACAGTCTGAGGGCGAAGCCTGGGACTCCTGGGAAGGGGAAGGAGAACCCATTTCTGAGGGTGTGCTCTGACCACCACAGGTACACTGGGGCATGTGCCATCCCTCTTCCTGAACAAAGAAATACACGCAATATCTTTTTAATAAACAGTATCAGAGAACAAGCTTTAAAAGTACTTGAAAGTGGGTACATAGAGTAATGAACACACCTGTAATCCCAAAACTTGAGGTAGAAGAACAGGAGTTCAAGGACAGCCTGTGCAACAAGAGACCCTGTCCCCACCCCCCAAAAAAAGAAGACAAAAAAACCACTCAAGATATTAAAATCAAAATAAATTCCCTCTCTAAAATTGGGCAAACAGGGCAAGATGTGTCAGTAAGTAAAGGCACCTGCCACGGTGAGCAGAGTGTGAGCCCAGGATCCATACAGTAGAAGGGGAGAACTCAGTTCTAAAGCTGGCCCAACTCACACACACACCCTCACTCATGTACACAAAATAAATGAAAGCTGGGCCAAAGAGGCAGGAGCAAAGTTGGGAAGCAGCTGACATCCACTTGCTTACTGCCTTTCTTCGGGCCCACCTCAGGCAGTGCTCACTTGGGAAACTGTCTACAAACCATTTCTCCTACCAAGCTTAAAGGGAAAGGCTGTTTCCTTATTCCCCACATTCCTTGGTACCTAGCAGTGCATTTACACAGTAAGCAAACAGTCCAAGGATTTAGAGCTATCTGTTAGTCCACACACTCAACTACAACACTCATAACTGAGCTAATGAGCTGAGTAATCTGACAGGTTTTTATTTACAAAGATATTTCCTGAATTTTATAAACTCTTAATAGCATACATTTCAAATATGCTGTTTACCAAAACATGACATTAAGATAGTGTGTGTGTGACACAGGATGGCCTGAACTTCTAAACCCTGCCTCAGCTTCCTGACAGGGTGCTGGAAATACAGGCATGAGCCTTAACGTTTTGTTGTCTCTTGACAGAACTGGCTGGTATTAAATTCCTAGGCTCAAAGGCTCCTCCAGCCTTACCGGACAAACTACTACAACTAAGAGCCAGGTGACACCATAGCTGACTTTTATTTTCCTTTGGTGGTAAATCCAGAGCTTTATTATGCAGGTTAACCATGAACTGCAAAGCCAGGGATGAAGCTTAGCTGATCAATGCTTACCCAGCATGTCTGAAGCTCTGAGTTCAAGTCCTAACGCTCCATTAATCTGACAGGCTTGTAAGCAGGCAAGTGGAAGGAAGAAATCAAGAGCTCAAGGTCACTCTTGGTCACGTAACCGTCAAAGCCAGCCAGAGACACCTAAGGCCCTGTCTCAAAAAGAACAAGCAGAAGAACACAACAGGAGCATGTACCCCACAAAAGAGCTCCAGCCCCAGTGGAGACATTTTAAAAAGTAAACAGAGAAAACAGAAAATGACTGGGTTTGGTGTGTAAGAAATGGAACGAGAGATTGTTGATATAAAGAACACACAGTGACTGGGTGCTGGTACCTGGGGAATGTCTGCTAACATGACAAACACATTTCAAAATGAAATGAGAAAAGGCCTTGCAATTCTCTTCAGTTAAGTCACACAGCAAATAGGAACTTCTCTGTTGTGGGGCACTGCCACCTCCACGGACACATTCCTTTCTCCCAATCTCTGTGGTACTGCCTCATGAGGTGCTGGAGCTGGCTCAATCCCACACTTGCTCATGGCCCAGTGGAAATACTGGCACATCAAGGGTACAGTCTCACTACAGTTCCAGGCCGCCCAACTCTAAGCCTCTATGAAGGGCAGAGTCAGGCAAACTCCAATACCTGGATGAATTGTGGCCACCACCAGTTCTTGACTGGCCGTACTAGCTAAGAATGGCTTTTAGGTTTTTAAATGGTGGTGGTGGCAGGGTTTCAAAGAATCATATTTCATGACACATGAAAATTATATGAAATTCAAATGTCAGTGTCCATAAATAAGGTTTTAATTGGAAGATGGCCACAAGCACTTGATTAGCTGGTTTTCAAATGACAACTATGGAAGTGACAGATCTCATAGCTGGCTCAGCCTACATACAGTGTTTTATTCTACCTGGTCCTTCACTTTGGAGAAAGTATGCTAACCCTGGCCTAGACCGTTTCTTGCTGTCCTTGGCTGCATCCATTTTTCTCAGAGCAGTCCAGTGCTTGTTCTTGACAGGTGTTCATCTCGGGGCTGTGTAGTCTGTATACTACAGAGCCATTGGTTGGAGCCGAGAGAAGACAAAGTAGCAAGCTCCTTGTGCACAGAAGCCTGGAGAAGCAGGAAGACAAGAGCAGTGTAGACGGCTCTGCCCTGTGCTAGACTACATTAGTTCTGGGTCACACTCCTGAGGAAAAAAACTGCAGAGAATTTGGAGGACAGATGATTAAAGAGCTCAAAACCCAGACCACTAGAAAGTGCTAGGCTAGGTATGGTGGCACAGGAGGGAGGTGGACAGAGGGAGTGGTTTTGAGTGCGAGGCCAGTCTAACGCACATAGTAAATTCAGGTCAACCAAAAATCGGTACCATAATCCTGTCTCAAAAACAAAGCTGAGGCCAGACAGTGTGACGCACACCTTTAATCCCAGCACCCAGGAAGCAGAGTTAGGCAGATCTCTGAGGAGGCCCACCTGGTCTACAAAGCAAGTTCCAGGACAGCCAGGACTACACAGAGAAACCCTGCCTTGGAAAAACAAAGCAAGCTGGAAAACAACAACAAAACAACCCAGCTTTTTCAAAGCTGAGAAATGTAGGTGAAAACCTGGGATTATAACCTCTATTTGCTGATATGTCAAATCCCGACTGATGAAAATAATTATTGCCTGAAATATACAAAACAGAGATATCTCTCAAACAGATGTGAGTGATAAACTATCATTCCTGCATTAGGCCAAAGACTAGACCCTTAGACTACAACTGTCTGTTGGTACATAACTTTAACCACAGTCCTTCGGAGGAAGAGGCAAGCAGAATTCATGGCCAGGCCAGCCAGGGCTACTTAGTGAGACCCTGGCTCAAGTAAATAAAGTAATAAATTTAATTAATGTATTATAGAAATATAAAATCACTTGTTAAACACTGTACAATATCCTCAACATCCATTTAGGAAACATCTGGCATTAAGTTGCCAAGAAAGGTGCTACAAGTTTCAAGATGTCAAGTAACTAAAAGGCAACACAGGTGTTATAAAAGGGCCTTTTCCAGGCCCAAACAGGGAAAGGCAGGCTTAAATTGCAGTGTGTCTTTTATTGAAGGATGTATCTACCTAAGCCATTTTAATTACTCTAGCACACTATCTGAGAGTAAAGGACTCTTTTTCCAGGCTATTACTCATTAAGAATATTCTGGATCTGGATGCTTCTTTAAGGTGAGGGGCAAAGATCTCAGAGACCCATCTCCCTAGACTGGGATTCTGTTATTTTAATCTAGTTCGTGAGTTAGAGCCTGCAGCCAATGCTAACCTTCATTTTGTCTTGAAGGTGGTCAATACACCTACCTACTGCTGCAATTTAAGGCTAACCTTAACGTCTCCAAATGGAATTGATTGACCTTAATTACAACTTTTTCAAACTGCAGTGATAAGAAACATATTCCCATTAAGCATACAGAATGGGTTAACAGGTAGAGTTCCAAATATTTCTCTGTTTCTGACTGGGGCTAAAATAATTACCCTGCTATCCCAACACTTTAACAGTTAGTAATCAAAAATGAACCAAGAAGTCTCCCCCCCCCCCCTTTTTAAAATACAGAATCCGTGAACACAAAATGCTCAGGAGTTAATCTCAATCTTGCCATTAGGAATGCAAATTCTGAAACTCACACGAAATATATGTTAATCAGAGTTTTACAACCTAGGAAATCCTCGGTCTGTATTTCCCTAAGAATGCCCTTCCCTCGGTAAAGCACACCCTACAATCCTCCACAAACTTTCTCCACTCCCAAAACACCTCCCCAGGACTTGAGAATCTAAAGGACACCGTACTTTGAAGTCACTTCTACAAGCTTCCATTAACCGTAGTGAAATAAACTTTCCACCAAGTCGGGTGACTACTTTTTAAAGTAAAACCTGCTGAAGTGAAACAAAGAGCACACAGCCCCCTCCCCCTTCCTAAACCATATGGTAGTAAATTCAACTTAACTTATTTTTCACCAGTCCATCGCCCATCCGTCGGCCTTCCAACACTCTTGCCTTTGTGCCGTGGGGCCGAGACCTGAGTGGCCTGACTCGCAGCCACAGAACCCTAGCGTGCTTTCACGGGGCAGCGCGGAAGTCCAAACGCCCCCCGACCGTAAGGCTGCTGCGGTGGGCAGCGCACGCGGGCGAGGGCCCGGGGCCGGCCGGGAGCGAGTTCCGCTCCGACCGGGTGACGGAGCAGGGAGTTTGCTCGCCGCGGCCGGGCTGGATCCGCCCCGGGAACTTGGCTTACCCGAGCCCAGGGACGCGCCGAGGCCTACCGCGAGGCCGGGCGAGCTCCAGTCAGCGAGGGCTGCCCGAGCGCGGCGCTTTCCCGCCGGCGGCCCTCAAGCGGGACCGCTCGCCCGCGGTCTCCAGGACACCGGACGCGTCCGCCAGGCCCGGACCCCGCTCCCCTGCCTCGGCCGCACGCCCGCCACCCGGCTCGGCCACCCGCGCCGGGCTCTTCCGGGAGCAGCCGCAGCTAGGCCGCGCCGGGGCCCCGCGGTTCCCCTCGGCCCGGCCGGCCAGGCCTCGGCGTCCGGTATGCGTCCCGAGAGCCAGGCTCCCGCCGGTAACGGGCCCCGCCGCCTCCCCTCCCCCTCTCCCGCCCCATGACAGTGCAAAGCCTCCGGCCGCCCGGCCGCCCCGCCTCCGGCTCCAGGCCCAGCTCAGGGCCGCCGCCGCAAGCCACGGTAGCGGCCGCCGCTCCCGCTCTCGCTCGCTCTTCGGGCTCCGGTCGCCTCGGGGCCCCGAGTCCCGCGACTCGGGGGCCCGGGCCGCGTCCCCGCCGGTAGCCCTCTGCCCTCGGCAGCGCCCGGACCCCGGGCGGGGTAGGCCGAGGCCCAGGCGGTGGGGGCGGGGGCTCGGCTCTCACCTTCATGTCGGGACATCCTAGTTCAGACGCTGGCGGCGCGGCCCCTCCCGGGCACCCGGCTGCAGTGTGCCCCCACCGCGGGCTCCCGGCGCTGCCCGCGCCCAGCCGGCCGACTCCCACTCGACTCCCGGGCTCGGCCGCGGGGGCGGGGTGGGCAGGGGAGCGCTCCCGCGGCGGCGGCGGCGGCGGCGGCGGCGGCGGCGGGGAGGCGGCGCGGGGCGGGAATGGGGCCGGGCCTGGCCGGGGCTGAGCTCCTCCAGGAGGCGGGTCCGACGCGGCCGCGGCTCCGCCGGCGCCCGCCGTGACTCGGTCACTCTTGGGCCCCCGCCGGCTCCCGGCAGCGGCGCGGCGTCCGCAAATCCCGCTCGTCCCCTCCCCCGGCCCGCCCCCCGCCCGTCTCTCGGGCCGCCGCCTCCTTCTCCTCTTCCTCCTCTTCCGCCTCCTTCCGCCCGCACGCCCGCCCCGCCTCTCGCCGCCCCGAGGCCCCGCGGCCGGCGAGCGACCGTGCTCGGCGGTGACCTGGCCGCGGCCCCGCAGCACCCGAGCCCGGCCGCGGCCCGCCACGCTGCGCGTGGGGAGGACGAGGACGCGAAACGCCCCGAAGATGGCTCCCCAGCGTCCGGGCGCGTGGCTGCCGGGCCATCGCGGACCGCAGGGGAACATGTGTTTGCGTGCTTCTTTAGAGCCCGGGACTCGGAAGGGAAAGGCGGGCGGGCGGGCCTCTCCGGGGCTCGCGTGCCCCCAGGTCCAGCGGGGAGGCCACGGCCCAGGCCTAGACGGCCACCCCGGCTGAAGGCTGGGTTCCCGGTCCGCCGCCCGCCGGAATGCGCTGCCGGGAAAACTTGGTGGGCTTGGACGGGGGGGTGCTTTCTGCTCGTGGATTGCTTTTCGGTGTGGTGTGGTGTGGTGTGTGTGTGTGTGTGTGTGTGTACACGTACACGTGTATGCCCTTTCCCCCCGACCTCTCCCAGGCTCCTTACAGTCAACTTTCTTTTCAGGCATTACTAATTCAACAAATACTTGAGACTATTCCCTGACCACGTGTCAGTGGTGGCGTGTCGTAGGTAGAATAGATCGCGCCCTGGAGTTAAGACGTGTTCAGCCCTGGGATTCTGCTCGGTGTAACCTTGGACAACTGACTTAACCTTGCTGAGCCTCCGCTCTTGTTCGCTTTTGGTACTTAATTTTGTCCTTGTCCACTAGAAATTGGACCAAGTTCCCAGCTAAGTTTACTGAAACTGGGTTCCAGAGTACTGCTTGCTTTGGCGATTTTCCGAATCTGCCCACCCCTCCACTGACTGTGACCTGATTCAAGCGTTGCCTTGGCTGTGACTTTTTAAAAGGGCCTACCAATAGAGGAGAAGAAGAGGTACAGTGTCAAAATTTAGCATGTAAACTGTCTAGCAGAGGAAGGACCCTGTTTGTAACTATTTTATTGAATATGATTTAAGATACGCCTGTTTTAAAGACTATTAAAAGATTTAATTCGAGGAAATACGTATGCAATCACCCCCTATCTATCCAAGAAACTGTATATAGCTGTAAATACTGAGAAATAAACCAAGGTTTTTTGTTTTGTTTTGTTTTTTTAATTTGAGGGTTGTTTTGAGATAGAACCTCATATAGCCAAGTCTATCAGTGAATTGCTTTGCTTAAGTAGCAGAGGATGACCTTGAACTCCAGATCCTCCTGCCTTCCCCACCTTCCAAGCTCTGACGTCACAGGCGTCGTCCATCACACCCCCACCTAACTTAGATTTAAATGAGGACTAGATCACCAGAAATGCTCCCATTTCGTCTATGGAATTCCCACACTAATGGAGAAAGGCCCAAGCTAAACAAAAGTGGGGATTACAAAGGTAGAGCAGGGTTTGCTGTTGGCCTGCCCAGCAACAATGCCTGTTAGTGGGCAAGATCCTTTCTATGCATTTTTAAATTACTGACCAGGGATTCTGGCTATCAGTCTAGTCCCTGAACTTTTTGAGCTGTGAAAATCAGGCTAGCAGCTCTTAACAATATACACCACCTCTCCTGAGTGAATGATGATTTTATATAAATTTGTATCAAAGTTTTTAGGCAGTCCTGTAAAAAATTCTGGAACAGGGTGGCCTCCGAAAAGGAAAACCAGTAAGTATGAAAAAAATTGGACATGAAAATGGGAAACTAGAAAGAGGATGGAACTGGAGCTAGGAGGTGGGGTGTGCTCCATCTGATGGGACTCAGCATTGTGGACATGAATATTGCTAAGGAAAAGAAACATGGAAAGACAAGACGTTTTATTGTGTTGAAGGGTTAGCTAGTCTTGCTCATGGAAGCAAATATGCAGCTTTGACCTCCAAGGGATGACCATCAGTTCTCTCAGTGATTTCATTGTTTTCAGTTGGGCAAAAGTAAGAAAATGAGCGTAAGAAACTTCTTCCTAATCCGGTAAGATTAGACTGGGTCATGACTATAGTTGTGGGGTTTTATCAATACAGTCAGAGGTTGGGCCTTTAAGTTCAAAACAAACTGCAGCCCAGCCTCCTCAGGTGGTAAATTCAGCTCTGGGAAAGTGGAGGCAGGAGGAGCTCGAGGCCTGGACCAGGTACCTGAAGCAGGATCCATGTGGGAGGGAGAGGACAAACTGAACTCCTCCAAACGTTGTCCTCCACCCTCCATGCTCATGCACCAGCATGAGATTCAAGGCCTGATCCTGCCTTGAAAAAACAATAATATAAGTAAAATTACTTATTTGCCTGGTTGCCATATGGGAAATGCCATTAGAAAAACAATTACCTATTTACACTGTTCTTCCCCTGTCTTTTTTTAAGACATTTCTTATAGTTTATTTAACTTTATTTTATGTGCATTGGTATGAAGGTGTCAGATCCCCTGGAACTGGCTCTTCAGACAGTTGTGAGCTGCCATGTGGGTGCTGGGAATTGAACCCTGGCCCTCTGGAAGATCAGTCAGTGCTCTTAACCACTGAGCCATCTCTCCAGAACCCCCATCCATCTTTGGTCTATTATATGTCCAGTTGTGACAAGGCTTTTCCAAGCTAACTTGTGTTCCTCTGTGGCCCAGTTGTGCTCTTTAAAGCAAGCAGTCAAATTCTAGTGAGATTCAAATAAAGTCTAGTCCATCAGATAACATCTTCCCATTGTCAGTTTTTTGGCCTGTGTGTTTTTCTGTAGTTCTGTAAGATGTTTAGACTGGAGGGAAGATACAGTGATGCATACCTTTAGCTCCACTTGGGAGGCAGAAGCAGCTCTCTCTGAGTTCAAGGTCAGCCTAGACTACATAGAGTTCCAGGACAGCCAAGGCTGCATAGTGAGACCCTGTTTAAAAAAAAATGAGGAAAAGTGTCCATGAGTCCTCCTAAAGTATGAAATTAAATCATATGGGCAAAAATTACACAGGCAATTACATGTGGCTGAGTCTGGGGAGCTAGATTGTCTATGGAGAACTTGGGAGACGTGGGAATATTCTGCACTGTGATTGCAGCTCTTCACATTGCTGGAGATGCTTGTCAGAAGTCAGCTATATGCCATAATAAAACTCTCCTGCAGTGAGAAAGCCCATAGTGTTAGGGCACAGTGGCTCAGGCCTGTAATCCCAACAAGAGGCAGAGTCCACACAGTTGTGGGTTCCAGGCCAGCCAGATTTACCTGTGTTCAGCCTAACTAGGGCCACGTGACATCCTGCGTTAAAAGTAGAACTAGCGAAAAGGCTCAGTAGTAATGAGCACCCACATCAGGCGGCCTACAACCACCTGTAACTTTAGTTCCCAGAATGGTGATGACCTCTTCTGACCTCTACAGGCACCTGCACTACGTTCTGTGGGTTTTGCTAAAGAAGAAAATACCTACTTAGCAAGTTCCAGGCCAGCTAACCTCATAAGGAGGTGTCTTAAAAATACTTTTTTTAAAAAATGGAAAAGAGGCATGTAGTGGTGGCGCATGCCTTTAATCCCAGCCCTCGGGAGGCAGAGGCAGGCTCATCTTCATGAGTTCGAGGCCAGCCTGGTCTACAAGAGCTAATTCTAGGACAGCCAGAACTGTTAAACAGAAACCTGTCTCAAAAAACAAGCACTAAGGGTACTGGCTTATGGCCAAGAGGACCCTAAGAGACATAATGGATCCACTTAGGAAGGCAAAAAAGAGAAGATCTGAGTAAATTGGAAGTGAGGGGCTGGGCAGAAGGGAGAGGGGAGTGGAAAAAATGTATAACTCAAAAACAATTTTTAAAAAACTCAGTCAATTGATATACTTAATAAAATAAAGAGTGCTTGGTGACCCAGAGGAGCCAAGATGAGTTCACAACTCCCAGGTCTGGCTCCTCATGAACTCTTCGCAACTCCAGTTCCTGGGGATCTCTTCCCCTCTTCTGGCTACACAAGCGCCTGAACACCTGTGGTATACACATGTACATAAATTGAAACTTAAAAAAGCAACAGCCAGCTCCTGTGACCTGTAGTTAACTGTGTAAGGCCGGATGTGTTTTCCAGCATCCTGATTCTGCCTTTTTGTCCTGTGTTAATTCCTACCTCTGGGCCACTGCACCTGCTCTCCCTTCTGTTTATTTATTGGCAGATCAGATAATTAAGTTCAAATTCATATTTCTTGATCTTTAGTGAATCCTGTCTGCTCAGCTTGTGCTTGTCTGAGCTGTGTGTGATGTTTTTCTTGTTTTCATCTTCCTGGTAGACTCCTCTGGGTGCAGGGACCACGGAACCCCCTTCCTTCACCAGGATATATAGTGATGTGTGAGTGGATTAAATCATCTGGAGCCTAGATTAATGGGATCCTTATCAGAGGTAGGGGCATATCCACTCTGGGATGCTGTGAGGCCATGAGATGGCAGGGCAGGTCCATTTGGATGCTTCTTGCTTGTTGCCTTTTCTTATCACCTTGGGATGTAGTCAGTAAACAGCTAGAGAGAATTGATCAAGGTTTGTAATACTTTTTTTGCATTTATTTCACATGTGTTTGTGGTACACGTGCACATATGAATGTTTGTATGATGTGGTTGCACACGTGTATGGAGGCCAAAGGTTAATGTCAGGAACCTCCTTCATTGGCACTTCTAACTTATTTATTGAGGCAAGGACTCTCCATCAAACCCAGAGATCACCGATATGTCTAGTCTTGCTAGTCAGTTTGCTCTGGGAATTCCCATCTCCACTTTTGGGTTTCTGGAGATTGGAACTCTGACTCTCACACTTGATGGCAAGTGGTTTACCCACTGAGCCATCGTCTTAACCCCACATATAATAATATAAGAGGGCCTGAGGAGATGGTTTAGGTTGAGTGTGTACTGCTCTTGCAGAGGACCCCTTGGTTCCTGTCACCTATATGGGTGAGTCACAACCACTCAGAATGCCAGCTTCTAGGGGATCTGTTGCCTCTGGCTTTCATGGGCACCTGTGCTCATGTGCACGTACTCACACTCAAACACATGAATATACACATTATTCAATAGAAATAAATAAGGGACTAAAGAAATGGCTCCGCTGCTAGGTGTGAGTAAGGCGTTTGCAGAAGACCTGAGCTTAGTTCCTGGCCCCAAATCTGTTGGCAACCACTGTAACTCCAGTTCCAGGAACTCTGACTCCTGGCCTCTGTGGGCACCCAAACTCATTCTCCTCCCTGCCCCCCACATCTTTAAAATAAGTCTTAGTCTGAGAACAGAGCTGAGATTGTGGAACAGGGCAGAGACTGTAAGAGCCAGAGGTCAGAGGCCAGGAGTGAAACCTCACTGTGAAGGTAGTAGTGCACTCAAGAGCTCCAGCAGGGGTGATTGCCGGCCCAAGATCAAGCCAGGCATCCTTCCAGCAGGGGAAAAAAAGAGATTCATAAGCTCCACCCCTCCCTAGGAGCTAAGGACTGTTGATGGCTCTCCAGGAGGGAGAGTCAGTTTTCTTTAAGGGTGTGGCTCCTAGTAGGTCAATCGTGTTCCAGGGGCTGGCCCCACACCCAGAAGTATATGGACAAAACAAACGACCTGATGGGTTTTTAAAAACTATAAAAGAAAGCTGGGTAGTAGTGGTGAATGTCTTTGATCCTAGCAATTGGGAGGCAGAGGCAGGTGGATCTCTGTGAGTTTAAGGCCAGCCTGGTCTACAAAGAATTCCAGAACAGCCAAAGCTGTTACACAGAGAAATCCTGTCTTGAAAATCCAAAAACAACAACAACAAAAAACCAAACAAACAACGAAAAACCCATAAGGGGCTAGAAAGATAGTTTTCAAGCATTTGCTGCTCTTGCAGAGGACTGGATTTCATCCTCAAGACCCACTTGGTGGCTCCCAATTGTCTGTGTAACTCCAGTTCTAGATGATCTGACATCCTCTTCTAGGTGCACAGCTGTGCACATATATACATTCAGGCAAAACATTTATACACATAAAACTTTTAAAACTTAATAAGGATTGGGAAGATGCCTAACAGTTAAAAACACTTACTGCTTTTGTAGAGGATCAGCATTCAGTTCCAGTACCTACATGGCAGCTCACAGCCACCTCTGACTCCAATTCCAGAGGGTCTGATGCACCCACTTTGGCCTCTGTAGGCACTGCACACGTGGTACACTTCCATACATGGCGGCAACCCTCATACACAGATTTTTTTTTATAATCTTAAATAAAAATCTAAGAACAGTACGGTTAGCAAAGGCAAACAGGTCAGTGGTTCCAAGCATGTTTCTAACAGCCCCGAACCACGCACCCATCATTTTAAACTTCTGTGCCCTGCTCCTCAAGTACATCATGAGTCAGGGTAGCAGTGTTTAAAAGCGCTTTGCA
Organism: Arvicola amphibius; assembly: GCF_903992535.2. Taxonomy (NCBI): domain Eukaryota; kingdom Metazoa; phylum Chordata; class Mammalia; order Rodentia; family Cricetidae; genus Arvicola; species Arvicola amphibius. The sequence continues at coordinate 74,759,087 of NC_052048.2, read as the reverse complement.
AGCCGAGTGTGGTAGAGGCCCAGAACCACAGCACTCTGGAGATGGAGGCAAGAGGATCATCTTCACTTGATGACCTCGAGTGAGTTTAAGGCCAACCCAGGCTGCATGAAACATTGTCCAAAATATTGAATAAACACTGTTCAAAATACTAGTAGTGGCCATACCGATCTACTCTGTACCCTTCCAGTTTTCAGTGTGTGGTCAAGTGATACTGGGAAGGAATTATTATTCAGTTGATCCAGGATAGGAAACTTTTAAAAGTGGTTGTCATAGTTTAAAGTTTGTTGTGAAGAGACACCATGGCAATTCTTACAAAAGAAAACATTTAATTGAGGTGGCAGCTTAGAGTTCAGAGGTTCAGTCCATTATCATCATGACGGGGAGCATGGCAGCATGCAGGCAGACAGTGCTGGCTACATTTTGATCTGAAAGCAACCGGAAGTGGACAGTTAAGCAGACTTAACAGTTGGGCAGTCTCACCAGCCCTTCTTTTCTTTTACTCAAAATGTTTTACTAGATTTTTTTATTTGTGGTTGTGTGTATATACGTGCACACGCGTGTGTTCATTTGTGTATGCAGATACTTGGGGAAGCCAGAAAAGGGTGTCAGATCCCCTGGAGCTGGAGTTACAGGAGGTTGTAAGCCATCCAGTATGGATATCAGGAAACAAACTCGGGTCTTCTGGAAGAGTAATAAAGCTGTCTTAACCTGTAAACCATCTCTCCAGCTCAATTCCTTATTTTCTGACACTGTGATATAATTTTTGCTTTGGTGCTTTATTATTTATTGTCTGGATCCCTCCACACCAATGTAGATTTCCTAAGGCAAGATGTGGTGGAATAATCCTTTTGTACACTGTGTGAATATATGTTGCTATAATTGGTTTAATAAGCAAGCTGATGGCCAATAGCTGAACAGGATAAAGTTAGGCGGGAAAGCCAAACAGAGAATGATGGGAAAAAGTATGGAGTCGGGAGATGCCAGCCACTGAGGAAACAGAATGTGTAGAAAATGAGGTAACAAGCCATGAGCCACGTGACAAAGCATAGGACATATGGGTAGGGCTGGAGAGATGACTCAGCGGTTAAGAGCACTGGCTGCTCTTCCAGAGGCCCTGAGTTCAATTCCCAGCACCCACATGGTGACTCACAGCCGTCGGTAATGAGATCTGGTGCCCTTTTCTGGCCTGTAGGCAAACATACAGGCAGAACACTATATACACAATAAATAAGCAAATGTTTAGAAAAAAAAAGAAATATGGGTTAGTTTAAAGTGTAAAAGTAGCTAGTAAAGTAAGCTATTAGCTGAGCATTTATAATTAATATAAGCCTCTGAGTGATTATTTGAGAGGAGCTACAGGTCAGGGAAACTTTGTCCACAACAAGGACCTTTTTTACTTTCTTAATCTGATAAAATGTTAATTTTTGCCAGGAGTGGTGATACACACCTTTAATCCCATCACTCAGGAGGCAGAGTCAGGGAGATCTCTGGATTTGAGGCCAGCTTAATCTACATAGCGAGTTCCAGGACAGCTAGAGCTATATGAGACTGTCTCAAATAAACAAACAAACAAATAAATAAATAAATAATGAAATTAGGCTTTCAATTCTTGCTGTTCTATTTTTGCTATGTGCGTGGTGTGGTTTGCATGAGTGTGTGTGTGTATACACGTGGAAACCTTACTGCATTGAGACTCACTGTGCCAAAAAGTTCAATGTTTTGGCTAGGCTGACTAGCCAGAAAGTTATTGGAATCTGTTTGTCTCTACTGGGATTACAGACACACACAGGTGTGCCCAGCTTTTATGTGTGTACTGGGGATTTGAACTCACTCTCATGATTGTAAAGCAAGTACTCTTCCTCACTGAGCTGTCTCCTCGGGCTCAGCAGCCTTTGTTTAATTTTGTTGAGACGCTGTGTTGCTGTGTCCAGGCTGCCTTCTAACTCTGTAGACTAAGCTGACCTCGCTCCGTAGACTAGGATGACCTTGAGTTTCAAATCCTCTTGCCCACACCCTCTCAGCACTAGCACTATGGTTTCATTTTCCCTTTTTGTTTTGTTGAGTCAGAGTCTCTCTGTTGCCTAAACTCGCTGACAGGTTATGTGAACTCAAGGAAATCCTCCTGCTCCAGCTTCCCTCGTGCTGGGATTTATAAGCATGAGCCACCATGCCTAGCTTTTAAAATCTTTCCAAACCAGACAGTGGGGGGTGTATGCCTTTAGTTCCAGCACTTCAGAGGCAGAGGCAGGCCTCTGTGAGTTCGAAGCCAGCCTGGTCAACAAAACAAGTTCCAGAACAGCTAGGCTATATAGAGAAACCACGTTTCAAGAAACAAATTTTTTTCTAGTAAAGAAAATACATAATGACTAGATGAATATTAGACTCAATATGGTTACGAAGGGTTATAAGACAAATTTTAAATGTTTGTGTTTGTGCACATATATATTTGTGTATGAGTGCAGGCATGTGTGTACCACAGCATTCCTTCGGAGGTCATAGGACACCGTAAAGTATCAGCCCTCATCCTCCATACCATTTGAGATAATTTTTCTCATTATTTACTCTTGTGTATAGCAGGTTATTTGAGCTGCCAAATGAATTTTCCTTCAATTCCAGATCCATGCTCTCATGTCCAGCTTCTCTGTGCGTCTACGGACTAAAACTCTGTTCTTCATGTTTCCAGAGCAATCTCTTCACCCACTGAGCGATGTTCTCAGCCTGTCCTTCTCTTTCTGTTTTTGATTTACTTTATTATTATTTTTAACTTTTTATTTTATGTATATGGATGTTGGGAATTAAGCCCTGGCTCTGGAAGAGTAGCCAGTGCTCTTAACGCCTGAGCTTTCTCTTAGCCCCTATTTTATGTTCTGAAATAGAGCTTCATCCTTATAGCTCTGGCTGGCCTGGAACTCAATATGCAGACCAGGCTGGCCTCAAACTCACAGGGATCCGCCTGCCTCTGCCTCTCAACTGAGTGCTGGTATTAAGGGTGTGCGCCTCTTGGCCTTTTGTTTTATTTTTATTATGTCTGTGTATGTGTATCTATGTATGGGTTTGTTTACACAAGCTCAGTGCCTGTCTAAAAGAAAAAGAGGAGGGGGGGGGTGTGAAAAGAAACGAGAACAAACAAATAGGGGCTAGAGGTGGTTAGCCAAGGGGTCTCAGAGTGAGGGTATATTTCTTGTTTCTAGATTGGTGAGTCCAGTGTGTTTTGAGGCCTAAGGGAAGGAGCCAGGAGAGGAGACAAACTGAGGAGACTGGGTGGGGTTGGGTGAAGGAGGTAGGTGAGGTCAGCTTTCTCTGGGAAGACACTGCTCACCCTCCCTAGAACTGAAGGGAAGATTGCCAGGGAGAGAAAGGGTCAGTCTGGGTGGAGTAGGAAGTTCTGGTATCTTGGCCACCTTTTCAGAGTTCAAGGCTAGTCCTGCCATTTCAGGCTTCTTTGCCTTCCTTCATTCTTCAAAAAATCTCCTTGGCTACATAGGGAGTTAAAGGCTGGGAGAGATGAGACCCTGTCTCAAACACAACAATATACATACACACACACACACACACACACACACACACACACACACAGAGAGAGAGAGAGAGAGAGAGAGAGAGAGAGAGAGAGAGAGAGAGAGAGAGAGAGAGAGAGAGAGACAGAAGGTTGAGCATGCTGCTACCTGATGTGGGAGTCCCCTCTGTGTGCTGTGGTTACTATTAATGAATAAAGAAACTTCTTTGGAGCTATAGCAAGGCAAAACTTAGGTAGGCAGGGAAAGCTAGGCTGAATGCTGGGAGAAGGAAGGCAGAGAGAGAGAAGCCATGGAGCCATCACCAGAGACGGATGCCAGAACTTTAGCTGGTAAGCCACTGCCACATGGCGATACACAGATTAATGGAGATGGGTTAAATTAAGATGTAAGAGTTAGCCAATAAGAAGCTAGAGCTAATGGGCCAAGCAGTGATTTAATTAATGCAGTTCCTGTGTGGTTATTTTGAGGGTCTGGGTGACTGGGAAACGAGCAAGTGGCCAAGTGGCCTGCTGCTACAGCTACCTATAATTCTTGTACCAGGAAAACTGACGTACGAGGATCTCAAAATTGCAGTAAGCCTGGACAACAGAATGACACACATATGTATGTGCCTGAACACAGAAGCACACACATACAATAAATAATTTAAATAGAATGTAATAAATTAAAAAAACAGAAAAGGATAAGGAAAGAAAACTATGCTGTAGGTCTGGGGGTGTAGCTCGGACATACAGCTCTTGCCCAACATGCGTGAGCCTCTGGATTGAAGTCTGGAGAGACTTAGGGACCTACAGGATGGCTCAGCAGGTATAGCCTGATGACCTACCTGTTTGTTTGCTTTCTATTGCTATAATGAAACCCCTTGACTGAAAACAACTTGGGAAAGAAAGGGTTTGCTTTAGCTCACAGTTCTGCAGCACAGTCCGTCACCAAGGGGACTCACGGCAGGAATTGAAACAGAACCAAGAGGGAACACTGGCTTGCTTCTCCCAATCGCCTCCCCTTCCCCCACCTCAGGATCTTATTATGTAGCCCTGGCTGTCCTAGGACTGTGTAGACCCAGCTGGCCTCAAACTCACAGAGATTTGCCTGAGGCTACCTCCCAAGTGCTGGGGCATGCATCTGACCATGGGGGGAGGGAAGTGACTTTTTAAAGGGCTTACCAGGAAACTGAGGCAAGGAATGGAATGGGGGATGAGCTGGTCAGTCCAGCTGGCCCAGCACCCCGTCTCAGTTCCAGTGGTCCTGAGTGTAGCCCCTAGCAGGTGCTCATGAGAAGACTTAGTTAGGAAATAGGAATGGGAAATCTGCTATTGCTGGCTTCTAGCAAGGACATTCTTGGACCTGCTTCTTTGGGGTGCTTGCCCTACTTAACTAGTTTCTATCTCCTGTGTTCATCAATTCTTCCTCCAGGATAACCTTCAGGAAGGACAGAGAAGGGAGGAAGTCAAGAAATAAATACTGGAGGTCCCTAAACACTCATAGATCAGCTCCATCAGGATTTCTGATTGAAGAGACATCCCCAGCTGTAACCTGATAAGGCAATAAGTTGAAAAAACTCCCAGCACGCACGCAGGACCTCTTTCACAGTATTCCTGTCCCTGCCCCTGCCCCTGCTAGGCTGCCCTGTGTCATTTATTTATGCCCTTGCTGTTTACAGACCTACAGTTCAACATTCCACTTGACGTTCTTGGTGCCCCTTGGATTCTGATTTGTAAAATGAGTGAATGATGGTGCCCTTTTCCCCACACCAACATTTTGCTCTGTCTCATTAAGCTGCCAAATTCTTCACGAAGCCCTTTTCTGCTTCAACCCAGACTTCTGTACTTCTATAAGCGGAGACTGCTTTTTTGTTCCTGGCCGCCCAGACCCAAATAATCACACAGAAACTACATTAATTGCAGCACTGTTTGACAGGATTCTTATTAACTAACTCTTACATCTTAACCCATTTTTATTAATCTGTGTATCGCCGCCACAGGGTATGATCTACCGGTAAAGGCTCTGGCGTTCAGGTGTCTTTCTCCTTTGGCAGTTACATGATATCTCTTTGACTCTGCCTATACTCTCTCTATATCTCTGTTCCAATTTCCCACCCAGCTTTACTCTGCTAAGCCATTGGCCAAAATAGCTTTATTTATTATCCAATAAAAGCAACACATACACAGAAGGACATCCCACATCAGACTTCAAAATCACAATTCAAAACCCCTTACATTTCTACACAGAATGATCCTTGGAGGAACAGGACTATGTATGGCTACCCTAAAGAATGTTAGAAAATGAGGCTATGTGAAAGCATAAGGATCTGAAGCCAGGTGTGGTAGTGTAATCTCAGCATCTCAGCATTTAGGAAATAGAGGTGCAACCAGGGAAATTGGAATTCCCCCCTCTTGGATTCCTTAGTATTGTCAATAAAAGAATTTAAGGACTGGTGAGGTTGTGTAGTAGATACAGCCTTCCAACAGCCAAGCCTGAAGAGTCAAATTCAAATCCCAGGACCCACGTTGCAAGGGGAGAACCAACTCCCCCAAATTTTCCTCTGGCCTCCACATCTATGCTGTGGGACCTCCTGGTAGCTCTGTAGCAACTGTACCAGAGCCTTCTGGAAAGCAGTGCATTATCTCACCAGAAGGATAATTATTCCTCCCATCTCTTTAGCATGGCTTAATGTGAATCAGCCTTCCTGAGACATAGTCTCCTCCAGGTGATTGGCAAGTGTCTTAGTTTATTTATTATTTATTCATTTGTTTATTTTATTTTATTTTGAGACAGTGTTTCTCTCTGTAGCCCCAGCTATTCTGGAACTCACTTTGTAGACCAGGCTGGCCTCAAATTGAGTGATTCACCTATCTCTGCCTCCGAGCGCTGGGATTAAAGGTTTATGCCATCACCATTGGGCTCATAGTTACTTTCTATTGTTGTGATAAACACCATGACTGAAAACAAGTAGGGGGAGGAAAGATTTATTTCATTTTATAGCAGTCCAGCACTGAGGGAAGTTACAGGAGGAGCTCAAGGCTGAAGCAGAGGCCTGGAAGAATATTGCTTGGTGGTTTGTTCCCCATGACCTGTCCAGCCTGCTTTCTTTTTTGTTGTTGTTGTGGTTGTTTTGTTGTTTGTTTTATGAGACCAGGTTTCTCTGTAGCTTTGGAGCCTGTCCTGGAACTAGCTCTTGTAGACCAGGCTGGCCTTGAACTCACAGAGATCTACCTATCTCTGCTTCCTGAGTGCTGGGATTAAAGGTGTGTGCCACCACCGCCCAGCTCAGCCTGCTTTCTTATACAACTCAGGACTACCCCTTGTTGGCTAGAACCTCCCTTCCCCTCTCCCTCTCGGAGAGGCAGCTTCTCTCTCTCTCTCTCTCTCTCTCTCTCTCTCTCTCTCTCTCTCTCTCTCTCTCTCTCTCTCTCTCTCTTCTCCTCTCTCTCTCTCTGTCTCTCTCTCTCTGCCCCTCTGTTCTCCCTTTTTCCCTTCCCTCCATAACTACTAAATAAATATCCAACTTCACTCTCTATGGTGTGCCTATCCGTCTGTCTCTCCCCCCCCCCCATGGCTTGCCACCAGGGATGCCGCCAGGGACCAGCCACCTTCAAAGACCTGTCACATGGTCTCATGCACAGTCCCTGCCTAGGACTAGCTGCTCTTGGGACCCCCTGCCCACTGCCTGTCAACACTGGAGATCCCGCAGCAAGCTACTCGGGGATCCTGCAGCAATTTTTATTAATCCATTACAACAGTGGTATATTATTTGTGTTTTAATAAATAAAGCTTGCCTGAAGATCAGAGGGCAAAGTAGCCATACTAGTCAGTCATACAGATCAAGCAGTGGTGGCACACATCTTTAATCCTAGCACCAGGGAGGTGGAGACAGGAGCAATAGGGCTGGGCAGAGAGAGGAATATAAAGGGGAAGAGACAGGAACTCATGGAGTGTGGAGTCTGAGGATTTATGGAGACAGGATTTGGTAGAGGTAAAAGGTCTCTCTAGTGGTTGGCTGTTTTGTTTCTCTGATCTTCAGGTTGAACCCCAATATCTGTCTCTGGGGTTTTATTATTCATGCTGTAGTAGTTGTCTATTCTAAATATGGTAGCCGAAAATCACAAGGAAGTTAAAACAGTGGGAAAGGGTTTCAGAAGGAAACAATAAATAAGGCGGTAATGAACCACACCAGAGGTTTGTATGTGTGGCTACATGAAACCAGTTAATTCCACATCCATATCCCTAGAAAGCATTATACAGTCTAAGGGTACGATGCACTGAAACTATTGGCCATGATATTAATTCAGAGACAGCCCATCCAAAAGAAGGCAGGCTCATTTTAGGAGAAACAGGTATTCTCCATGTGAACAGCTAATTTATAGTTGAAATTTCTTTGGACTGTCAGCTCCCAAATAATGTCACGGAGACTCTGTATTAATTAGGAAAGCTTGGCCTTAGCTTAGGCTTGTTCCAAACTAGCACTTAAAACTTAAATTAACCAGTTTATATTAATTTGTTTCCTGCTACGTGTCTTGTTACCTGTGGCTCATTGCCTCCTCAGTACCATACGTCCAACTTCCTCTGAATCTGGCTGGTGAGTTCCCCACCTCTCAGATTTTTTTCCTTGCGTTCCTTTCTCACTCTCCCCAAAAGTCCTGCCTATGCTCTCCTGCCTAGCTATTGGCCATTTAGCTCTTTATTAAGTCAATTAGTAGGTACCTTAGTCAGGCAAGAAAAGACAGAGACACGTCTTCACATGGTATGATCAAATATCCCCAACATTAATTTCTTTAATTTTTCAAATAATTTTATTTGAAAATAATTAATAATTTCAAATCTTTTTGCTGCTTGTGTAGATCTATCTATCTATCTATCTATCTATCTATCTATCTATCTATCTTTATCAATCATCTATTTGTGTTGAGTGTATGACCGTGTGTGTGTGTGTGTGTGTGTGTGTGTGTGTGTGCATGCATCTGTTGTGTGCAGATGCCAGAAGAGTGGGTCAGATGTTGTCTATCACTCCCTATCTATTCCTTTGAGGCAGGGTCTCTCCCTGAACCTAGGGGTTTGCATTCTCAGGTAGGTTGGAAGCTAGCAAGCCCCAGTCTCTGTCCCTGTTGGAAGTGGTATTACAGACATGCCTGGGATGCCCAATGTGTCCCATAGGCGCCTAGATCTGACCTTTGGTTCTCATGATTGAGGAGCAATTGCTATTAACTTTTTAACTATCTCTCCAGCCCTGTTTGATGAGACAAGGTCTCCATGTGTATCTTTGACCAGCTTAGAACTTGCTATACAGACCAAGTTGGCCTCAATTTTATGGTATCCCTCCCTGCCTCTATCTCCCAGTTGTTGGGATTATTGACATATACTACCCTATGCCCCATGTATTTGTTGAATTAGCTAGCAGTTTGAGATATGGAAAAGATCAAAACAGGCACAAACCCTGTTCTTGAGGAGTCACAAGGTTATTTTTGCTCACTGCCAGCCTGCAATTTTTTATGTATTGTGGGTTTGCCTGACATAGTATTGTGTGTTGAACCAATAACCAAAGCCAAACCTCCTGTCTTCACATTAATAACATTCTAGCTTGAATCATTTACAGCTTGTTTCCTTGGAGATGGATTCCTTGGACACAAGGTAAGAAGCTGGGCTAGCTGCTGTGGCTAACAAGACATCCCCTCTCTGCTGAAATCAACACCCTGCCTTCAGCGGGTTTCCAGTTAGTGCATGGCCTTCATCACCATTAGGCTTGTATGTCTCTTCTGTCATCCCGACTCCATTAAGATTGTGTGTGTCCTTTGGTGCTTGAATGGCTCCCCACCACGGAAGTGGCAGGGAGGATTCTTAGAGCCCTGGTACCTGAACATCCTCACTACAGAGAACTCATTTTGGCAGAAGATGCAGAATCCAGGGCTGTGTTCTAAAGGAAGATGGAGTGCTGACTGGGCCAAGTAGAGGAGAGGAGACAGATGGAACACCAACTTAAAACTGGCTGAACCTGTAATGAACTATGAGGTCATTAGTAACTTCTTAGTTTCTCTGGAAAAGATGCCTGAGGGTCAGTATCCTGGACCTGCTATAAAAATACCTTGAGTCTAATGCTTACCTATGGATACCAGTGCTCCTTAAAAAAATTAAATTACATTTATTTACTGTGTGCATGGTGGTAGGGGACATGTGCCATGCTGTGCATGTGGAGATCAGAGGACAACTTTCTGCTTCTCTTCTCCTGCCCCGTGTTTTGGAGACTGAAATCAGGTCATCAGACTTGGTGGCAAGTGCTTTTTCCCACTGAGACTGCTGGCCCTGGAGGGATCTGAAGCCCTGTTTTGGGAAGTGAAGAATCCTGATGTAGTGAGGAGCTATGGGCCGCGTTCCCGCGACCCTGCTCCCGGCATCCTGGCTAGCTTATGCCCCGAAATAACAATACAAACTGTATTCATTTAAACACTGCCTGGCCCATTAGTTTCAGCCTCTTACTTACATCTTGATTAACCCATATCTAATAATCTGTATAGCACCACGAAGTGGTGCCTTACCAGGAAGATTCTAGTGTACGTCCATCTTGGGCTGGAGCTTCATCGCATCTGGCTCAGAGAGGAGAGGTATGGCGATTTATTAACTTCCCTTCCCAACATTCTGTTCTGTCTACTCTGCCCACCTAAGGGCTGGCCAATCAAATGGGCTAGGCAGTTTCTTTATTAACCAATGAAATCAACTCAAACAGAAGGCCCTCCCACATCATTTCCCCTTTTTTTGTTTAAACAAAAAAGAAAGCTTTAACTTTAACATAGCAAAATTACATATAACAAAACAGTTATCAAGTAAGAATTAGTTACAATATTTATATATATTATCTTTTATCATAACTAAGGAAAACTATAACTATCTATCTATTCTTCAACTCCATCAAAGACTCCAGAAGGATATAATATTACCTAAGTAAACAAGAAATGAGCAACTTCCAAACTCTAGAAATGACAGAGACATCTTGCTGCCTGGACAGTCACCCAAAGTTCCTCTGTACTGTTGGGCATCCATCTTTGGCCTACAGGCCCATAGTTTCCAGCAGACATTTCTATGAAGCAGGAAATTTCAAAGGCAGTTCAGTCAGTATCTGCTGTGTCCTGCAGAATGTCTCACAGACTCTTTCATGAATCACAAACTCCAAAAGATCATCTCACCTTTAGGCAAGTTCAGCAGTTCTCTCTCTGAGGGTTCTCTGTGTCCAGTTTATGCAGGCAAGAGCAGTTTCTTGCCCAAATGGCTATCAAAGTCCAGAAGGAGCCTTTTCGATGCCCATTTTCCTGAAGCTAGAGTTTAGCAACCATTCTCTTAGGACTGCCAGCTTACAAATAACAACGTGGAGACTTCTTAATTATGAAGTCTTAATTATGGCATTAGCTTAGGCTTGTCCCACTAGCTCTTAGAACTGAAATTAACCTACTTTTATTAATTTATGGTCTGCTTCATGGCTCAGTTACCTCTACTCTGTACAATATGTCTGACCTCTTCAGTTTCTCCATATCTTCTCCCACCCCCACCCCTGCTTCTTCCCAGTGCATGCTCTCTCTCCCAGGAAATCCTGCCTATTCTCTCCTGCTTAGCTATTGGCCGTTTAGCTCTTTATTAAACCAATCACAGTGACACATCTTCCTACAGTGTAAACTAATATTCTATATCCCTGGAGTTTCAACAATTTCACAGAAGACCAGCCTGTGACATGACAATACCTCTCCAAAGACCCAGAGAGTGCTGTCTGAACGCCTGAAAGGAGGAAGGAGAGTGCAAACCATTTTATGACCATGAGAACTTTGATGCATGCTCATATGTGGACCATGGGCCTGGTGTCCTTGGAGGTCAGAGGAGGATGTCAGATCCCTGGAACTGGAGTCACAGATGGCTGTGAGACACCATGTGGGTGCTGCAAACAAAAACTGGGTCCTCTGCAAGAGCACCGAGTGCTCACAGCTGGCTCTGGTGGCACATACCTTTAATGCCAGCTGAGACAGACAGGGGAATCTCTGTGAGTTCCAGGTCAGCCTGGTCTACATAGAGAGTTCCAGGTTAGCATGTAGAGATCTGCATGCCAAATTCTGAGCTGCTGAAGGATTTGAACCCTTAGTACTGATATGGAAATACTGGGGGGTCTTTGAGACAGTGAGAACCCTTCTCTTGATGAGTTAGGCTTGGGGGAAAGAGGGTTAAGGTGGTCCCTGAAGTTTACAAAGCCACCAAAGTGCCCTGAAACAGTGGAGTTTGAGTTCTTGTCTCAAGAATTCAAAGAATGAAATTCATAGACTACAAAGGATTAGTTTGAGAAATTTATTAAATTTATTACAGATTCACAAGTGGCAGCTTAGGATGGGAAGAGAGAGCAAGCTCCTGCATGAAGTGATGGAGAAGGGTCATCTGTCTATGTGCTACTTTCATGGTTAATAAAGAAACTGCCTTGGCCCTTTAATAGGACCGAAAATTAGGTAGGTGAGTAGACAGAACAGAATTGTGGGAGGAAGAAAGGCAGAGTCAGGCAGACGCCATGCCTTCCTCTCTGAAACAGACCACAGGTTAAAATCTCCTTGTGGTGCTTACTAAATATGATTACTAATATGGGTTAAAGCAAGATGTGAGAATTAGCCAATAAGAGGCTGAAACTAATGGGCCAGGCAGTGTTTAAAAGAATACAGTTTCCGTGTAATTTAATTATTTCGGGTGTAAAGCTAGCCGTGCGGGAGCTGGGCGGTGGGACGGAGCCCACCGCTCCTACTATACATGATGGTGGTGGTGGTGTGTGTGTGGGATTGTCCCCAGGGGAGCTCTGAGCTACCACTCAAGAGCTTTTCAGAGTGAAGCTGAGGGAGGTGGTGGGCTGGTCAGTCCAGTTGTCCCAGCCATGAGAGGCCCTGGGTCAGTTTCAGCCATTTATTCCCCTACAGCCTCTAGGCAGAGGTGTTTTTTCAGGAGATAACAAGAAACAAGAACCAGAGCTTTCTTCAGGTTTGTGGCCTCTGGCAAGTTCCCCTTCAGAACAGCTGCTTTGGGGCCCTGCCCTATCTGCCTAGTATCTAGCTCTGTTCCTTAGCCCTTTTGCACAACATCAGTAAAATGTTGAAGGGATGGGTGGGTGAGTTTGTGAGTGAATTCTCTTGGTTATAAAATCCCGAGTCTTCTGTATTTCCTTCCTAATCCCTCTTGGGGCTCAAACCCTTGCTAGACCAGGGTTCTCTGAGCTACATCCCCTTTCCACTCCCTTCCTCTTGACCATACCCAGCAGAAGGACTTAAACCTGAGTTTGAAACCCAGCTTTGCTGAATACCATCCACAATGCCTAAGATTCTCTCGCCTCAGTTTCCTTATCTGTAAAAGGGAGCCAATACCATCTTAACCACAAGGGTTGTTATGAGGACCAAATGAAAAAGCCCACAAAGCATCTCTTTCATGGTGGCTTTCAGTGCAGCGCAGCTTAGACCAGCTGTCTTTTGTTTGCTGAGTCATCTCACTACTGCCACCCCTTTCTTTTCTTTTCCTTGGAGACATGGTCTAATGTATCTCATATCCCGAATGGCATTGAACATGCTACCTAGCTAAAGATGACTTTGAACTCCTGGACCCTGCCTCCCACATCCTAGGGTAACAGGTATGTAACATCACACTCAGCTTGTATGACAGTGGTGATGGAGCCTAGTACTGAACTCAGGCCTTCATGTATGACAGGCAAGCCTCTACCAATGAAGCACTCTCTGTATGTGTGGGTTGGTGAGTGGTTTAGACAATTTTATCCTATAGCCCAGGTTGGTCTGTCATCGTTGTCTTCTTCTTCTTCTTCTTCTTCTTCTTCTTCTTCTTCTTCTTCTTCTTCTTCTTCTTCTTCTTCTTCTCCTTTCTTCCTCTCTTCTTCTTTCTTCCTCTTCTTCTCCTCCTCTTCCTCCTCTACTTCCTTCTCTTTCTTCTTATTCTTTTCTGAGACAGGGTTTCTCTGTAGCTTTGGAGCCTGTCCTGGAACTTGCTCTGTAACCCAGGCTGGCCTCTAATTCACGGAGATCCACCTGCCTCTGCCTCCTGAGTGCTGGGATTAAAGGCGTGTGCAACCACCACTTGGCTAGGCTTGTCTTCTAAATGCTGGGATTGTAGGTGTGTCCTACTACACCATCTCTTTAGTGTAGTTTTTAGGATTTAACATTGTGGCTTCAACCTTCCTCTGTATTGTCCTATGAAGACATAGGGAAGGGGGCAAGCTACATGGCTTCAGGGCGATGCAGCCACAGAGCTGAGTTAAGCAGGACACCATGGGACAACTCCAACAGTAAGAACAGCCCACTCCAACCCAGCTGGGGCCAACACAGCTGAAGAGATACCGGAAAAGAATACTCTTGGTGTCACTCAAGGAACTACATAACAAAGTGAAAGTACCTTGGCAAGACAGTTTCTTTTGGAAGAAGGATGTACCATGACATAAGCCCAGCAAGCAGGCAACCCTCATACCGTCTCTGTATACAGCCAGTACGGTCTCTGTCTTTTATCCCTAGTGTAAGGAGCAGCTTGGCTGTTCCTCACTGACTGAAGTTCAACCTCATAGTCTAAGCCTACCTGACTAATTTGAGAAGGACTATGAAGAAAATGAAGGAGTACTTTACTCTGTGTCAAGTTCTAGAAATGCATCAGGACCCTTACATAAACACAAGCTTTACAAAGTGGGGAGGTTGTGGAATACTGATCTTGGGGAACTAGCCACCTCTGACTGGAAAATATTGTTTTGTTTGTCTTTCTTTCCTTTTTATTTGTGTTTTGTGTTTTTTGTTTTTCGAGACAGGGTTTCTCCGTATAGCAGCCCTGGCTGTCCTGGAACTCACTTTGTAGACCAGGCTGGCCTTGAGTTCACAGAGATCCGTCTGCCTCTGCTGAGATTAAAGGCATGCACCACCGTGCCCAGCTAACATTGTGTTTTTTTCTTGTAGACACGACCATTAACTACCTTGGATTTCATTCTAATGGCAGCTTCATATCCTTAGCCTTGTAAAAGTGCCCCTTCCCGTCGTGCATCAGGATGCCACGCCATATCCAGAGGAGAAAAGCCATACAAGGACAGAGAAGTGGAGTAAGCTTTTCTGGGAAAATTCAGCCCATTCCTGGAATTCTTTACCTTTCTTCCACCTTAACTCATGAATAATACTCCTCCTTCCCCGTCATTGAAGTCTGTAGTCTGAATGTGTTGGAACACGTCTGTAATTCCAACCCTCAGGAAGCAGAAGCTGAGGGATTTAGTCAATGTTTCCTTCAGGCTGTATTGTGAGTCGTAGCCAGCTTGGGCTCCATGAGACACTGTCCGGGGTAAGGTGTTGTGGAAGCTTTTGAGTGGTAGAGGCCAAAGGAAAGGACATTTCAGAGGAAGGCCAGGGACTCAGTTACTGAGCCAGACAGGTGACCATCCAGCCCTGTGGACTGCTGTGGACTAACTGTGTGTTAAATACAGGGTAGAGTAGGATTATCACCAGACAGGTGACCATCCAGCCATGTGGACTGTTGTGAACCCTGTATTAAATACAGGGGTAGAGCAGGAATATCACTAGGGCGTGAAAGCTGGCACATCTCAAAGACAGAGCAGATAGAGTGTTCTTCCCTGTATGCCCTCATCCTAATCTCCACCAAAGAAGGAATTCATCGACGAGACAAAGGCATCCGGGGGAAGTTTATTACAGGGCAAAGGCAGAGGCTCAAGAGGTGAATACAGGCTTCTCAGGAGTTGTAGGATGGAATTTTGGATGGCTTTTTTCTTTCCTTTTACTTTGTTTTAGATTTATGTACTTTATTCTATGTGTCTGAGTGTTTTTGCTGTGAGTGTATGTATGTGCACCATGTGCGTGCCTGGTGCCATTGGAAAGTCAGAAGAGGGATTTAGATTTCCTGAAACTGGAGTCACAAATGGTTGTGAGACACCGTGTAGGTGCCAGGCAGGGCTAGGGACCCTACAATGGCAACAAGCGCTCTTCAGCTTTGGATAGCTTGTTTTATGGGGACTTGATTTTTGGAGATTTTTTTTGAAAAATTTGAAAGAGAGTCTCACATAGTCCAGGCTGTTCTTACACTGGTTAAGTAGACAAGAATGATCACTTAGATTCCTGATCTTCCTGCCTCTGCTCCTGAATGCTAAGGTTATAGGGGTGCAGTATTACACCATTATTGGAATTTTGGGGTCCTTAGTCTTATTAATAATTCAAGAATTGACTCAAGAGGAAGACTAAGCCCAAGGGCAAGTGTTTTTTTCTTTTTTCAAGATAGAGTTTCTCTGTGTATCCCTGACTGTCCTGGAACTAGCTCTGTAGTCGAGGCTGACCTTGAACTCACAGAGATCCTGTGTCTCTGGAGCACTGGGATTAAAAGGTATGCCCTGCTGCTGCTACCACCACAGGCCCAAGGGCAGTTTTATTAGGGTTTAGTAGAAAAAACCCAGGAGTAGGATGGAGGGGAAAGAGCTATCCTACTGAAGCTGGCAGCCACACAGTGCAGGAGGCTTCAGAGAAAGAGCAAGGAAGCCCAAGAGGGAAAACCCTAAGTTAGGGAAGTGTGTTTAGAAGAGAGATAGAAAAAAAAGGAAGAGAAATAGAAAGGAGAAAAGGGGAAGCCTTTCCTGAGGAATTCAGAAAAGTGGACAGACTTCTAGCTACAAGGTATAGCTGGGTAGATGGCCGCACAGGGGCAGGGATCCTGGGAAGGAAATGCACCGTACCTCACCACAGGACTAATTATTCTGTTATCTCTTCAGCAGGCTTAAGGAGAGCTCACCTTCCTAGGGGCGGTCCCTTGGCCACGTGATTGACCCGGCCCAATTGCAATGTTAGGCCGGAGTTTTTAGTCTTTTGAAGAGTGGTGCTGGGATTCGAACCCAGGTTCTTATGCATAGTAGGCAAGTGCTCTACCCACTGAGCTACATGCTTCACCTCTTGTGTGTGGCACTTTTGAGACAGATTCTCTGTAAGTGTCTCAGCCTGCCCTCACTTGTGCCTCTCTCCCCGCCTCAGTCTCCGGAGCACTGGCGCTACGGGATAACCTACACTTTTGCCTTTTTAGTTTTTTCCAGGGAAAACCTGTTCTGATCTGATATCAGGGAAGTTATCGCAGTGCCTTAAAAACACAAATGCGTCTAACACAGAGGCTGAGGGTATGGCTCCGTGGCCAAAAGCTCACCTAGCGAACAAAAGGGCTGTAGGTTCAAAACTCAGCACAAAGAAAAACATTTCAACCTAGGGCCCACTCAGAAGCAAGCTGCTGTGCCAGGTGCTTTGGAGGACTTAGGGAGTGTGTGTCTTTTCCTTCCTCTCGAGAACTGAATAAAGCTGGGCAGTAGCACAGGCCTTTAACCCAGCACTCAGGAGGCAGAGGCAGGTAGATCTCTGATTTCAAGGCTAGTCTGGGTTACAGAGCGAGTTCCAGGATAGGTAGGGTTACACAGAGAAACCCTGTCTTGAAAAACCAAAAAAAAAAAAAAAAAAAAAAAAAAAAAAATCAATAAAAAAAAGAAAGAAAAGAAAAATTGAAAAAAATAAAAAACCCAGCCGATTCCTTTCTTTGTAATCTGCTCGTGCCTTATTGCCTTATTAGCAGACACTTTCATTTTGCCTGTTGCTGCAGAGGATGTGGCTGGTAAGTCATTGTATAAGGCGGACTGCGATGAAAGAAGACTAGAAAGTCTTTAAAGCTATAATTAGAGCCTTTCCTTGGGCTGCTGGCGGCCTGGGTGGGAGGGCCGTCTGCTGCTTCCTGGGACAGTGCAGCACAGCCTGTGTCCACACAAAACAGTTCTTAAAAAGCAGCAAAGGAACTTATGCTGGAGCTGGAGAGATGGCCCAGTGGTCAAGAGCACTGGCTGCTCTCGCAGAGGACCTGGGTTTGCTTCTCAGCACCCACATGGCAACTCACGACGGCCTGCAATTCCAGCTACAGGGGTCCAACACCCTTTTCTGACCTCCAAGGGCTCCTGCAGTCATGTGGAACACATACAGATGTTAAGGCTCATACATGTACACATAACAAATAAATATTTTTAAAGAGAATTTATTCTGCAGACAAATATGAGTGATCTTGGCTCAAGAAATCAAATTTAAGTTACCTCAAATACCATGTTACAATGGTAATGGTTTCATTCATTCATTCATTCATTCGAGACAGGGTCTTATGTGGCCCTGGCTGGCCTCAAACTCCTTGTGTATCTGAGGATGGCCTTGAACTACTGGCTCTCCTACCTCCACCTTCCCAGTGCCAGAGCACAGACGTGTGCCATCATGCTCAGTTTACGTGGTGCTGGGGACGGAACCCAGTGCTTTGTGAACACTGGGTAAGCATGCTACCAGCTGCGCTGCAGCCCAATTTCCTCAAGCTTTTATAGTAATAGAACAAAGAAAGTCAGAAACCAAGGAACTTTAAACATACATCAATAGAAACGGCAGCTTACGGCAACGCTGTGAAACCTCAGAAGCTATCTGATGATATTCTTAGCCTTCGAGTTGGTGGCCTGTTAGTACATCTCAAAAGATTTCCCCAGGTAATAAATAAGGATGTTGGGTCAGACCCAGGGGTGTGAAAGGGACTATCAAAGGGGCCGAAAATTGTAACACCCGATTCTGTGTTACCCCCTCGGTACAGTTCGCGCGCCACTGTACCTTACGCGAGTCGGACAAGGGCCTGGAGATTGAAAGAACACACAAAGAGACCTGGGTCATTCAAAAGGAGATCAGCCGAATGCCGTTTATTTAGCCTTGGGGAAAATCTTATATACCCCACTCCTGCCCAAGGAATTCCACCCAAGCAAGTGGGAAATTACCATATCTAACTGCTGCACAAGGACTCCCACCTAGGCAGGTGGGAAATTACCATACCAACAATAGAGTCAACAATGCCCTACAACAAATCACCAGGCAGGGCAGAGGGAGCACAGGAACAAACAGGATGCTTAGTCATCTGACCAGAAACCGTCCTCAAGGTGAGCCCCAGGAACAAGGGCAGACCCGGGCCCTACAGAAAATGGCCTAAGCTGACTGTATACCTGCAACATTCCAACCCCCCCCCCCCCCACAATCACAGTTCCCATGGGTCTGCCTTTAGGTTCTTAAGCACAGGTGAGGCTTTTCCCGGAGACCTCATTTCCAACCTGCAAGCTGCCTCAGTCCTGTTGGTGTTGTTTCTATTAGTACTTATCTGGGGCAGGGACATAAAAGCCATCTGTTAAGCTGGGGATCAAACCCAGGGCTCATTCAGTACCTGCAAGTGTTCTCCCACTGAGCTTCCCCGGAGCCCCGAAGCTATTCCCGACGGCACATCAGTATTTCAGAGAGGGTTCTCTAGGCTTCTCTCCTCTGCTTTTGAACACACTCGCTCTGCCCGGACACCTATAGCTCTGGTCCTGCCTCTGGCTTCTGCCCCGCCACTCCGGTTTGACACCAGACTGCACCACTCGGCTCACCAGTAACCTTACCCCGTGAGCCTCTCCAGCATCCTGCCTTGCAGATCCCTCCAGCAAAAGCCTGGAGAATAGGCTCAGTTGCTTAAACCAGGTTGATCCCCCAGCTCCTGGGCTGCTGTTCTGTATCCTCTGATTCATAATCAGGTACCAAGAGCCAACTACACAGGGACAGTCAATGAATTGGCGTGTTAGCTCAAAAGCATCGCATGAGTCTGACTTGTTGGAGGAGGCAGTGAAGGAGGTATGACAAATGCGGGGGTGGGAGGGGTTGGGAGCGTAGGGATGGGGACTTTGAGGTTTCAAAAGCCCATGCCAGGCCCAGCGCTCTCTCTGTCTCTCTGTCTCTGTCTCTCTGTCTCTCTCTGTCTCTCTCTCTCTCCCTCACCCTCTTCCTCTCTCCCTCCTTCCCTTCCTCCCCTTGTTTCCTATGGATCAGGCTGCAAAGCTCTCAGCAGCTTCTCCAGTACCACACCTGCCTGTGTTCTGCCATGCTCTCCACCACAGTGATAATGAATTAACCCCTTGAAACTGTAAGCCAATCCCCAATTAAATGCTTTCTTCTATAATTTGCCTTGTTCACTGTGTTTCCTCACAGCCAGAGAATAGTAGCTAAGACACCGGGCATGCAGTGGGTTCTGGGTTCAACCTCTAGCACCACAATAAAATAAAATAGACTACAATAAGGGCTGAGGGTGCAGTTCAGGTGGTAGAGTGCTTGCTTACCTAGCGTGTGTGATGCTCTGGGTTTGATCTCCAGCTCTGAAAAAGAAGCAGCAGCGCTAGATGTTCAAGGTCACCCTGGACTAAGCTGAAATGGAGGTGCTAACTTCCCTGATTGAAACAATAAATATCGTACTCATGAACTGAAATTGAAACATCACACTGTCAGCTGGGCGTTGGTACCGCATGCCTTTAATCCCAGCTCTCAGGAGGCAGAGGCAGGCAGATCTCTGTGAGTTTGAGGCCAGTCTGGTGGTCTACAGAGTAAATTCCAGACCAGCCAGGGCTACACAGAGAAACCCTGTCTTGAAAACTAAAAAAGAAAAAAAAAACACAATGTGACATATAAATGCATAGTTATTAGTAGTTGCGGTGGCACTTGAATTCCAGAACTCAGGAGGCAGAGGCAGAGGCAGGCAGATCTCTGAGTTCAAGGCCAGCCTGGTCTACAGAACAAGTTCTAGAGTAGCTGGGGCTACACAGAGAAACACTGTTTAAAAAAAAACCCACAAAAAACAAAACAAAAACCCCAAAAGGCAAACAAAGGAAAAATATATATTATTTCACTTATTAGCAAGTAATAACTATATACAGTTATTATATGTTATATATAACTATATACTTATACACATTATACATAATAATATATTAATGCATGTAACTATATAATATATAATAACTATACAGTATATATTTTATTACTATTAAAAGTAATAAAAAAGCTACATGTAGTTATTATAAATATATAGTTGTAAATGTATGACTACTTTTTAATAAGAATTTAAGAGTCAGATGTTGCCTAGCATAAGCTAGACCCTGGATTATTATTTTTTTTCTGAGACAGGTCTTCTCTGTGTGTAACTCTGTCTTGGAACTTATTCTGTAGACCTGGTTGGCCTCAAACTCACTTAGATCCACCTGTCATTGCTACATCTCAAATGTTGGGACTAAAGGCGTGCAGTATCACACCTGGCTTTAGATTCTATATCCTAACCAGCACTTCAGAAAACCAAAAAGCGCGCGCGCGCGTGTGTGTGTGTGTGTGTGTGTGTGTGTGTGTGTGTGTGTGTGCATGCCCCCATCCAGTGTGTAATGTGGTGTCTGTTTGTACATGGAGGTGTGCTCCCCTACGCAAAGTTAGAGGCTGGAGATGGATGTCAGGTGTCTTCCTCTCTCTCTCCATCTTATGTTTTAGACAGAGGCTCTCTTAGTGGTTGAGCCTGGAGTCTCCATCTTGCCAAACTGGCTAGCCAGAGAGCTCCTGGGGTTTGTGTGGCCACTGGGGATCCAAACACAGGTCCTCATGCTTATAGAATAAGTAGTTTCCTCCCTCAGCTCTCTTCCCGGCCCCCCAGAGACTGTTTAAGGAGTTAGAAATGTTCGAGTATCCACACACAGCAGGAGTGATGAAGACAGCAAGAGGCAGCAGGTGGGGTGCTTTTTCTTCTTTCTTTTAAAAATGTAGTGGGCTTTTTTTTTTCAGTGCATATGTGTGGTCTGCCACATACATCCAGGTGCTCACTGAGGCAGTTGTGAGTTATCCTATATGGGTGCTGTGAAGGCTGATCCTTTGCAAGGGACCTGCCCTTAACCACTAAGACTTCTCTCCAGCCCCCTCCCCACCCCACCTTACCCCACCCCCTAATTTTGAAGCAAGGTCTGAGTATCCCAGGCTGTCTCTAAACCTGCTGGGTTATTGTTGACAGCCTTGACCTCCTGATGCTCCTGCCCCTGCTCTTCAAGTGCTGGGATTACACGTGTGCACAACAAGCCAGGTGTAGGTGATGCCAGAGATCAAACTCATGGTTTCTTATGTGCTAGACAGGCCCCTTACCCCCTGGCACATCCCCAAATCCAAACGACAGCAGTGGCACACTTTTCCCGTGATGACCACAGAGTAAATTCTTTCATCCTCACTCAGCCCTGTAATTCCAGCACTTGGGACATAGAAACAGGAGACTGTGCCAAGTCTCAGGACAGCATAGGCTACAGACCAGTCAGGGATGCAGGGAGACCATGTCTCAAAAGACCAAAACACCTTTTAGAACTCTGGTTTCTGCCAATCAAAAGGCCCAAGAGTCACCAAATGGCATCCCAAACCTACAGCTGAGATTTCTCTGCTTCGCTTAGTCATCTGCTTAATGTTTCTCCTGATGTAATTTAAAACAAGGCCTTGATTTACAGCTTCGTTCTATTCCTATAAAAACCTCACCTGGCTGTTACCACATCGGAACATGGAATTTGTGGGAGCTTAAGTTTATGTTCCTGGGCCATGATCACTCAGATTTAGCACCAGAATAAACTGTCTCTTATACCCTTGGAGGTGAGAGTTGTGTTTTTGAGTCCGCCTGGTACATAATTTGTATACTACTTAAAATTGAATACCTCTGATCATAATCACTGTTAATGCAGTCTGTGACTACGGCTGCTCCCAGCTGTAAGTGGGTATTTAGACAGGAAGTGAGCCTTGATTGTAGCTGGAGACAGGGTGTGAGGGTGGGGACAGAGAAACCAGCTCAGTTCCCTCTTGTCCAGCACTGGAATGATGTCTGTCGTCTATGGTCTAGCTGGTGCTTTTGTTGAGGGTCCCTTACGGGCCAGGTCCCCACGATGGGGAAGGAGTCTCCCATTAGTTGTTCTGAAGGAAGACTGCACCAGTGAACCGGCAAGAGCCACACCCAGGAGAGGTCTAAGTGGGAGGGGCTGTGGGAATGAGTCACTCTTGAGTCACCTCGGGGTGACTCAGAAACAGGGACGGAAATTCCAGGCCGTCCAAAGGGAGGGTTAAGGGCCTGGGGATGGTGAACATGACCACAGACATTAAGAAGTTTAGGGACAAGGGGGAGGCTGTGGAGCAGGGAGAGGAATCATCAGAACTGTGTAAGCGGGATGCAGAAAGTCAGACCTGAGCTCCAGAGAGCTTTCTCTGGGGAAAGGGCAGGAGAGGTGGGAATAGCAGCTGATGATCCTGGTCTAGGGAGAAGTAAGCACAGTGCACAGGTTAGGCACACCTACCTAAGGCTCCTACTGACCATGCCCAAGCGAGCCTCCCCCCCCCCCCCCCGCAGTCCTCTCTTGTCTCCTACTGTGGCCAGTGGCTCCCTCGAAGGTTTCCCACCCCAATGTGGAACTCAACAGTCGCTGGGGATATATGCTGGGATCACGTCACTATAATGGCGTATTTATTTATTTATTTATTTATACTTTTTTTTTAAGTCAGGGTCTCACTATGTAACCATGGCCAGATATGGAGACCAGGCTTGCCCTCTGTCTGTGCCTCCCAAGAGCTGGGATTAAAGGGGTGTGCTACCACTCCTGGCTTAATGATTTTTTTTTTAATTGTAGGTTTTCAGAATCAAAACTTTATATTTTTATGGTTAACAATTTACCAACTGAACTATCTTCCTTGACCTTTTCTCCTTTGGTCTTTGACTTAAAAATGCGTTGGGGCTGGAGGGATGGCGCAGCAGCTAAGAGCCCACACTGTTATTACAGAGATCTGAGCTTGGCTCCTAGAACCCACACTGGATATCAGGTTACTTACAATGGTCTGTAACTCCAGCTCAGGAGGACCTGACACCTATAACCTCAGCAGGCACGTGCACTCTCAAGATACATACACAATAAATTGCCCCCCCTTTTTTTTTTGGTGTTTCAAGACAGGGTTTCTGTTGCGGGGTATTTGATTGCACTGTGAAACTCTGAGACAGCATTAATAAAATTAACCTTGGATCAGGGGTGGAGCCAGCGACTAGTTGACAGGAATTGGCCATCGAGAGGATGGAGGACCCAGGAGGATGGGTAGAGAGACACACAGGGAGGATGAGTGAGGGATTTAGAGATTCACGGTCTTTTTGGTTTGGGATAAGTGGAAAGACACTTCTTTTACTGGGTCTCAGGCAGAAAGGAAGGTCAGCTGGCTGTTCTCAGATTCTCTGATCTAGCAGGTTTTCACCCAAACATCTCACTCCCCAGTCTTTCTTGGTAAATAGAATGGTAGAGACTTAGTTAAAACTACATTTGGCAGCTACCGCTGAGCAGGTGCATGTTGGTGGTACTGGAAATCCCACCAGGCTGTGTTCTGAGCTGAAGGGCACAGACGATAGTTAAAATATTAGAAGATTCAGGTGCAGCTGTTGAGCTGGTAGAAAAAGCAACACGTTTCTCTGTGTAGCTTTTGTCCTGGAACTTACTCTGTTCCAGGATGGCTTCTAACTCAAAGACATCAGCCTGCCTCGGCCTTCTGAGTGCTGGATTAAAGGTGTGTGCCACCACTGCCCTATCAATTAAAAAAATAAGTCTTCTCAAGAGTGGTTTCATTTTTTAACTACATTTTAAAATTTACTTTTATTTCATTTTACTCATTTATTTTGAGACAGGGTCTCACTATATAGTCTTGGCTAGACTGGATTCCCATATAGACCAAGCTTGTCCTGATCCTGAATTTACGAAGATCCATTTGTCTTTGCCTCCCTGAGTGTTGGAATTAAAGACATGTGCCTTTATACCCAGTCTAGCTTTCTTTAGTGCGTGTGTGCATGTGTGCGTGTGTGTCTTGTGTGAGTGCGTGCATGTGTGTGTGTGTGCGTGTGTGTGAGACATTGTCAGACAGCTTGAAGGAGTCAGTTCTTCGGTTCTTATTGCCCTCTTCTCATCAGGCTTGGCTCCAAGAGCCTCTATTGGCCCTGGTCTTTGATTTTTTTATTTGTGTATGTGTGTGTTTGGAGTTTCCCGGTGTTTCCTTGGCTGTCCTAGAACTTACTCTGTAGACCAGGCTGGCCTCAAACTTGCTATATACTCTTAAGCACTGACCAAAAACTCCAACCCAATCCTTAAATTTCTTATACTCCACCTCCTCCTTTAGAGTTCTGGGATTGTAGGGGGTGCTCCATTTTTTTTTCCTTGACTTTTAAAATTTAGGAGTGGCCACCACCAGTAAAATATCCACAGACATTCCAGCCCCAAGCCCCATCCCAAGCTGGTTTGGGGATCCCCATCATGGGTTTCAGGGTCTGTTTCTGTGAACCTCTGACTTTATGACTATGATTTGGGTTCTGTATCCTCCAACAAGGCCACACTTCCTAAGCATCCCCAAATAACACTATCAAGTGGGGACCAAGCATTCAAATGCCTAAGACATTCCCATTCCAAACACCACAGCTACATAGTAAATTTCAGACTAGCCTGAGGTACCAAGTGAGACCTCGTCTCAAAAACAAACCTGCTAGCTTCATAGCTCAACGGGAAGAGTGCTTGCCTTGTGTCTTAGTCAATGTTGTATTTATGTGAAGAGACCATGACCACAGCAAATCTTAATATGGAAAGCATTTAATTGGGGCAGTTTACAGTTCCAGAGGTTTAGTCCATTATCAGCATGGTGGTACACAAGCAGACATGATGTCAGAGAAGTTGAGTTCTACATCCAGATCTGCAGGAACGAGAGAGACATGGATCCTGGCTTGAGCGTTTGAAACCCCCAAAGCCCACCCCTAGTGACAAACTTTTTCCTTCAAGGTCATACCTATCCCAACAAGGCCACACCTAATTCCTCTCAAGTAATGCCACTCCCTGATGACTATGCACTCAAATAGATGAGCCTTTGGGGGCCATTTTCATTCAAATCACCACACCTAGTGTGCACAAAGCCTTGGATCAGATCCCCGGAGACGGACCTCAGGTGCGGTATTGTGTTATCTCAGCACTGAGAGGCCCGACTGTGACTTGTGTTGGGAAAGGGCCAGATTTCACTGGTCCCTGGGCCTTACAGACTCCTTTTGTTACTTATCCTGTTGCTCTGTTCACGTGCCCAGCAGAAACAATTTACGGAGGAGAGAAGACTTTGGCTCACAGTTTCAGGGGGTTCAGCCACTCATGGCTGGGAAGGCAAAGTGGAGCACCTAGTGATGGTAGTGGAGTTGGGGAAGGGGTTATTCATGTAGCCTGGTGCAGGAGGAAACACCACAGGCTGGAACCAGAAGCTGCTACTGAAGACACCACATCCTTCCAAGGAGCACCATAAGCTGGGGACCAAAGCTTTCAAAATAATACCCTGCAGTAGACATATTTTCAATTTAAACCATCACAAATGCCAAGCACAAAGCCCTTCACAGAGAGGGCCGTTAACAAATCACAGCCACAGAATGGGTACAGACAAATGGAGTTGGGAGGGGAGAGCTGGTAAGGGTTGGACCAGACCAGCTAGGCAAGAGCTGAGAGTCAGGGGCTAGCGTGTATGATGGGCAGTTTGTAGGTGCCATCTAACAGCAGAGCTCTGGACTGTTATGACATTGTTTATCGTGTGTGCAGTGCTTGGGAGCCTGACGCATGTGGAAGGCAGAGGAAAACTTGAAGGGACTGCTCTCTCCTTCCACGGATTGAACTCAGGTCATGGGCTTGCTGACCTGCACCTTTACCTGCTAAATCATCTTGTCCATCCTGAATTGGTTTTACTTTTATGAATATCCAAGTCTAGCTGGCTTTAAACTTACTGTGTAGCCGAGGTTGATCTTGAACTTATTCTCCTGCCTCAGCCTCCTGAGTGTGGAGATCCTGGACTGGCTGATATATGTGACTCTAGGGTTAGAACCCGGGGCTTTGTGCACGCTGGACAAGTACTCTACCAGATGAACTATGCAGTCAGTGAGGTTTTGTTTGTTTGTCTTTTGAGATAGGGTTTCTCTGTGTATCCTTGGTTGTCCTAGAACTCACTCTGTAGACCAGGCTAGCCTCAAACTTACAGAGATCCGTCTGCCTCTGCCTCCTGAGTACTGAGACCACCACTACCTAACAGTTTTTTGTTTTTGAGACAAGGTCTCACTTGGTAGCTCAGGCTAGTCTGGGTTTTATTATGTAGCTGTGGTGTTTGGAATGGGATGTTCCCCATAGTCTTAGGCATTTGAATACTTGGTCCCCATTTGATAATGCTGTTTGGGGATGCTTAGGAGGTATGGCCTTGTTGGAGGAAGTATGTCACCGGAGACAGGCTTTGAGAGCTTGATAACTCCAGCCTTTTCAAGTTTCCTCTCTCTGCCTTGTGCATGTGGGTCAAGATGTGAGCTCTCAGCTTCCTGCTCCTGCCACCTTGCCTTCTGCTTACTGCCAAGACGGACACTTATCCCTCTGGAACCACAAGCCCAAATGGACACTTCCTTCTAAAAGTTGTCTTTCTCATAGTGTTTTATTATGGCTGTAGAAAAGTAATTAATGGCCAGGTGTTGGTGGTGCATACCATTAATCCCAGCAGAGGCAGAGGCAGGTGGATCTCTATGAATTCCAGGCCAGTCCTGTCTACAAAAGAGGTTTCAGAGCTGTTATATAGAAGCCCTGTCTTGAAAACAAAACAAATGAAACAAAATGAAATGCAAAACACAAAAAACAAATATAAAAAAGGAGAAGAAAAGTAAGAGAAGAAGAAGAGAAGTAAAATAAGAAGAAGAAAAGTAAGAAGAAGAAAAGAATCCAGTGGATGTGTGGGCTAGGCTTTTTTTTTTGTTTTTGTTTTGTTTTTTGGTTTTTTTTTTTTTTTTTTTTTTTTTTGAGACAGGGTTTCTCTGTAGCTTTGGAGCCTGTCCCGGAACTAGCTCTTGTAGACCAGGCTGGCCTCGAACTTACGGAGATCCACCTGCCTCTGCCTCCTAAGTGCTGGGATTAAAGGCATGCACCACCACCTCCTGGCCTAACTAGTTTTATGTCAACTTGACATAAGCTACAGTCATAAGAGAAAGGAACCGCAATTGAGAAAACGCCTCTATACGATGGGGCTGTAGATAAGCCTATAGGAATTTTCTTAATTAGTGATTGATGTGGGAAAACTCAGCCCATTGTGGGTGAGGTCATCACTGGACTGGTGGTCTTGGGTTCTAAAGGAAAGCAGGCTGAGCAAGCCCTGAGGAGCAAGCAAGTAAACAGAGCGCCTTCATGGCCTCTGCATCAGCTCCTGCCTCCAGGTTCCTGCCCTATTTGAGTTCCTGCCCTGACTCCCCTCCATGATGGACATGATGTGGAAGTCATTTAAAAAAGCTCTTTTCTCCCCAAGTTGCTTTTAGTCATGGTGTTTCATCACAGCAATAGAAACCCTAGCAAAGACAGAAATTGTTCCAGGGTTGTGGCATATTGTTTGACAGACCTGACCATATTGTTTTGGAGGATTGTGGAAGGACTTTGGAACTTTGGCTAGAAAAAAACATTGAGTATTGAATGCTTTGAAGATAAGGGTGTTGAGGGCAATTCCGGCAATGGAGGCCTGCCTTGTTAAATTTCAGAGGGAAGCTTAAAGACTCTATTAGGGTTGTTTGCTATTTTGAATTAAGATGCTGTGATTCTGGTCAGCTGGGACTGAAGAATTAGTCATGATTAACAAGAGACCAGTACCACTGAAGTGAAACCTCTGCTTTGTAGAGATAATAGTTACTGGTAAAGTGGAGCTGAGAAATTAGCAATAATTAAAAAGAGACTAGTGTCACTGTGGTGAAATCTGAAAGTGTTTCATGAGAGTCAGCACACAGAGCTTGTAATGGTTTGTCCTGTCCTTTTAAGAGACAAGCCCCGCCCACTCCCTCCCTTATCCACCCAGGCAAGTGGATCTTCCTTCTACTTCCAGCCTGAGTTCCTTCCTTTCTGCCTCTCTCCCTTCTCCCCTCTTCTCCTCTCTCCCTCCTCCTTTTCTCTTTTTTTTCTCTCTTTCTGCGTCTTTCTGCTCTTTCCCTTTCTCCCCTTACTCCCTATCCCTTCCATAACCCACTAAATATATACCCATTTTCTCTGCATGGCATGTCTCTATCTCTCACCCGCTATGCAGCTTCCTGCCTGGGACCCACTGGCCCTCGTGGCCTAGGGGCCACTTGGGGAACCACAGCATTTTACCGCTGCAGCTCCTCGTGGCCCGCTGTCCGCTGCCCGCTGCAGCCACTCAGGCAACAGCGACGTTTTACTTTTACCAAAACATTTGGTGTTCATGATTCAGCCAGGCTCTCCACGTTCCCTCCCGCCCACAGGCAGGCCAGCTGAGGATGTGTGGGACCCTGGGTTCGGGAACCAGGTTTCCTTACAACAGCTCTGCGTTCCATCTGTGTGCACATCAGCAGCTTTGGTGGTGAGTTGTCCCCTTCCAGTCAGCTGACCACAGCCTTTACAGCTTCGGTTGAGCACCTCACTGACATTCATCTCTGGTTGCTTCCCATAGCTAAAAGCGTGACTGGACTAACCAGGTCGGGCCTCCTGTGCTAGCATTGCATATGCTGTGTGGTGTGCGGTGCATTTGATTTGGGGCCTGGGGTCCCTTGAATTTTTCTTTCTTCTTTCTTTTCTTTTCTTCCTTTTCTTTTCTTCTCTCGTAAGTGGTCCCTGCTGTGAGAGATTTCTCAGAGTGGCCTCTAGCCTCTCGACTTCCGAGTCGCCTGGACTGTAGCCAGTCAGGCTTTAACACCCTCCTGTAGAGAGGCCTTCTGTAGGCCCTGCGGTGTTTGTCGGCTGTTTTCGCAGGTTTTCACATTTTCGGCTATGGTATAAATCCTCAAACTATCAGCCACCCGCCTGTGAATGCTCTGCCAGTGTCCCGCCAGCTCTGCTTTTCCTTAAACTATCCCAGCCACAGCTATTGCTGGTCCTGTGGAAACCAATGGGATCAGTCGGATCTGCAAGGCAGCTGTTCTCAGTTCCAGCTTTTGCTCCCTACTGCAGCTTGTGGTGTGGTGGCTCGGTAACAGGGCAGATCACACCTCTAGGTCTCTCTTGTTATTATATTTAAAACTCACGCAGAGTCACCCTGAGCCTAGGAAGTCAGCGCCCTCTGTGCTATAGAGGGTAGAGCAGAGAAGTGATCCGAGCCCTTCAGGGGAAGCACAGAAGGATCGCGAGTGAATCCCAGACAATGCAGTTATTCATAGTGCTGGGGTTTGGTTTTGCTTTGATATGATTGTGACCATGCCCTGGTTCTTCCTCTTGAAATAAGAAAGTATTTATTGTTTATCTAACTGGAGCCTGTTAAGTATTTTTCCTTGGTTGACAAACCTCTCTGCCAATGCAACAATCCAAATCAAACCAGATCAGACCGAATTAGAAAAGAACCCAGGTTTAATGGATGTCAGCACTCCTGGGTGTCCCCCTTCCCAGGAAACATGGGGAGGAGAACAGAGAACTGGAAGACCGCCTGTTCAGTCTCTAGGGGGCAGTTTAAATAGCCTGTGGAAGTGGTCTTGACCCTCCCTGGGGAGGGGTCATCGGTTAGCGAGCTTTCTTGGAGATGGAGTTTGGACTGGGGCAACTCCCAGGGGAGGGAGCTTGAAGTGGAGTTTTCTGCCCAACATTCAAAAAAATGGATGCCAGGGGGCCGAGGTGAATCCCCAAGCTAAACAGAGCCCATGGTTGAGAGACCTTGAACTTTTTTCTTTTCCTTTATTCTTTTCCTTCCTTCCTTCCTTTCTTCCTTCCTTCCTTCCTTCCTTCCTTCCTTCCTTCCTTCCTTCTTCCTTCCTTCCTTTCTTTTTTGTATAGCTCTGGTTGTCCTAGAACTTGCTCTGTAGACCAAGCTGGCCTTGAAATCACAGAGATCCACCTACTTCTGCTCTCGAGAGCTGCGATTAGAGGCATGGAAATCATGCACTACTACTGCCCAGCTGTGCTGGTTAGTTTTATGTCAGTTTGACACAAGTTAGAGTCATTGGAGAGAAGGGAGCTTCAATTGAGAAAATGCCTCCATAAGATGGGGCTGCAGGCAAGCCTGTGGGGGAATTTTCTTAATTAGTAATAGATGTGGGAGACCTAGCCCATTGTGGGTGTTACCACCCTGGGTTAGTGGTCCTTTGCTCTATAAGAAAGCAGGCTGAGCATGCCAGGGAAACAGCATCCCTCCCTGTCTCTGCATCAGCTCCTTCCTCCAGGTTCCTGCCCTGCTTGAGTTCCTGCCCTGACTTCCTGCAGAGAAGAGTGATGTGGAAGTGGAAGCAAAATAAACCTTTTCCTCTCCAAGTTGCTTTTGGACATATTTTATCACAGAAAGTGAAACCCTAACTAAAACAGTAGCCCAGGCTAGCCTCAAACCTTCTGCAACCTCCAAACCCTGTCTCCTGCAGTAGCTTCCCAAGTTCTGGAGGTTTAGGGGTAAGCCAAGCTTCTAGCTGTTGCTCCACTCTGAAGCTGCCGAGGGCCTCCATCCACCATTCACCCACCACTCAAAGGCAAGAGACACTCATCCTTCCAGAGGTTTCAAGGATTTTAGGAACTGTGTGTCAGGACAAATGGCAAATACATCTTTATCATGGGGGTGATAGTGTTATTGGGAGAAGGTGGCAGATACAAAAACAGGAGAAAAAGGACTATTCTTGGTTGTCCACTTTCTACACGTGGAATTAACTAAAACACAAATGGCTGGGCACATCTGTGAGGTACTTTTTCTTAATTAAATCATTTGACATGGGAAGACCTAATTCTAATCTGGATCTTTGAGGTGAGAAGATCCATCTTTAAGCCGACTATACCTCATTGCGGCAGTCTATATAAAGGGCATGGAAGAAAGAAGTTTCCTTTCTTTTTGTCTGTTTGATTTCACTCTTGCTAGTAAGTCCATTCCTCCACTGGCATTGGAGTCTACTTCTTCCAGGTTCCAGGGTTTACTGAAGACCGACTGCGACATCCAGCCTCCTGGACCGAGCAACTACTGGATTCTTGGACCAATCTCTGTTGGATTAGTTGTAGAACTACAGCTTGTAAGCCATTCTCACAAATCTCATATACACACACACAATTCACTATAAATTACATATATCACAAATCATATACACAATTCATTATATATGATTCATATATAATTAATAATAAATTATATGTATTCATTCTATAAGTTCTATTTCTCTAGTGAGAAATACAATATCTAATAACTATTTCAGTTAGCTAGTATGACTCATGGAGATAAGGCTGTTACTCTCTCCACTCCACACCAAACTGAGTTGATAATCCCCAGGCACCCCCAGGGCCTGACTTTCCCTCGTTATCACCTCTGTCTTCCACGTATTGATGTATTTGCTTCATCTGTGTGGCCTCCAACGCTTCTTGGTGGACTGCACTCTCAGAGGTCCTGAGTTCTATCCAGGCACCCAGCAGTCCCCTTCACAGGCTCCTGCCTGTGTTCAAATGGCTCACTGAGGGAAGGTGCTTTGCACCTAATGCCTAGCGTGATGCCCTGGGTTCTACCTCTGGGTCCTCGAGGGGGAGGGGAGAACTGACTCTTGAGAGTTGTGCTTTGGCTGCCACACTTGAGCTGCGGCAAGTATGCGTACATATACACACACCAAGCAGACAGATAAAAATTTTATTGTTTCCTATTTATGTATTTACTTCTGAAACAGGGTCTCTCTGTGTAGCTGTGGCTGGCTTTGAACTCACAGAAATCTGCCTGCCTCTAACTCTTGAGTGCTGGAATTAAAGGCGTGTGCCACGATGTCTAGCATGAATGTAATTTTAAAATTACAAAACTAGTCCGCATGAGCTGCCATGAGTTTGGAACTGGATGTCTCTGTCTTTCTGAGTTATGACTCAGCAAGGTGTAACTATTTCTTCTTTTTCTTTTATATCTTTCTTTCAGATGCTGGTCAGAGCCTAAGCAGAATTTTCTGGTACTTTGGGGTTCCTTATGCTTCCTCTAAAGCTTTCCTTGCCACCTGTGCAGCTTGTCCATCCTGTGTCTGACCTCTTGCCACTCCCTGGGGACCCTGTCTCGTTTCCTGTTCTTGGGATTCTTTCCACTTGGCAACAAGTCTCTCTTTCATGGTTCCGTGGGTAAGTCAAGCCTCACAGAGAAGGTCTGTTATCCACAAGTGTCTGCATATTTCCTGGAACTGCTCTGATGGGGCTAGGACCAAATTTGTTGGCTCCCAAATGATCCCTGAGCGGAAGAGGGATGGCTTTAGGGTGGGGCTGAGAGACAAGTCACAGTCATTTACCAGAATGTGAGTGGGTGTGTGTGTTTTCATATCTCTGAAATCAGACATGCCAGTATAGTGGTATAGTGCCTGGCACATCACGGCCCCCAGAGGAAATACTTCCACGTTACCTGACAATATGATCCCACTGAGCCTCATGAAGACCGGGACAGGAGCTGTGCCCCAGGGATAAGATAAACGTGGGCACAGGAGCTATCAATACCTGTGGCTGAGTCAAGATGTTACGAACGTCTTCAAAGCACAGGCCTGTTTTGTTTTAGATAGTTAATAAGTAATCTTTCTTGGGAAATGTGGGATAGAAGGAAAATAAAAAGCCCGCATGGTGAGGTTTCATTGTTCAAGGACTGCTTCAGATTACTCCAGCCTGTGTTCTCACACACTCACAGCAGAACCTGGAGGCCCAGCTGCTTCCCTTTTTCCTTCCTCCCTTCTTCCTTTTGTTAAATTCAGAGTTTATTTTAAAATTTTAATTATTAGTAATGAGATTGTTCTGTCCCCCAATCATACCTCTCTCTCTCTCTCTCTCTCTCTCTCTCTCTCTCTCTCTCTCTCTCTCTCTCTCTCTCTCTCTCTCTCTCTCTCTCTCTCTCTCTTTTCTCTCTCTCTCTCTGACAGATTTCTTATATAGCTTTGGAGCCTGTCCTGGAACTCCCTCTGTAGGCTGGCCTTGAACTCACAGAGACCCGCCTGCCTCTGCCTCCTGAGTACTCTGAGTGTGTGCCTGGCCCAATCATAGGTTTCTCTACCGATGCAGTAAGCAGGATCAAGCCGAATTTAAAAAGTATAACAACAGGTTTATTTGAGCAAAACAACTCCTGGATGGGTTTTCTGGTCCTAGACATTGAGGCTGGAGAAGCAGAACCCACAAACAACAGCAGCGAGATTTTATAGGCTGTAGGTGTGGCGTGATGGTGTGTCTGCAGCAACCTGGGTTTGGGCCCAAGTGTGGTCAAAAGCTGAGCACTTTAGATGGGGGCTTGGGCAACTTCAGGGAAGGAGCTGCAGTAGCAGCCAAGAATGCAGAAATGGGCTTTTGGTGCCTCTGCTTTGTTCGGAAAGGACTTTTTGAGTGGGTGGGGTTTGGAGAGAGACAGGAATGGAGCTTTCCAGATCATGCAGGGGCAAGCCGGGGGTTCCAATTGAGCAATCTGTGTGTGTGTGTGTGTGTGTGTGTGTGTGTGTGTGTGTATTGAGGGATATGTATAAAGTGTGGAGGCCAGAGGCCAACATTAGGTATCTTCCTCAATGTCTCTACATTATTTTTATTTCCTTTTATTTTGAGACAGGGTTTCTCTGTGTAACAACCCTGGCTGTCCAGGAACTCACTTTGAAGACCAGCATTTTGGTTGGACAGGCCAGCCAGTGATTCCTGCTGTAGAGGTGAATACTTTGCATTGGTATGGATCTTGGTTTATTGATGCAAATTTAAGGTCAATTTTATTATATGTATATTTCTGCTTGTGATTGTGCAGTTCATTAAAAAATGTAATGTATAATTAAGAAATACAGGTTAATTGATAGTCATCTATAATAGTCAAGCCTGTAGTTATGTTAGTTAGGTTTTATAGATATATAGAGACATATTTCAGTTAGACAGATAATCTTCAAACCATTCAAATACCTACAGAATATGGCCTTTAAAATGTTTTAAGAACTTAGGACTTTTCATAACAGTGAGACACATCTGCTCCTGGCAGCACCAATCTACTTTAAGAGGAAGATGGGCATCGAAGAGGCTCCTCATGGAGTTTGTTAGCCATTTGGACAAGAAATCGCTCTTGCCTGAACTGCTTGACTGGACTTAACAGAACCCACAGAAAAATGACTGCTGAAGCTGCCTAAAGAAGGTGAGACAGTCCTCCAGGGTTCCTGCTTCACAAAAAGAGTCTACTAGACATTCTACAGGCCATAGAAGAAAGTGACTGACAAACTGCCAATATAGGTGAAACTGTCTTTGAAATTTACTGCTTCATGGAAAAGTCTGCTGGATACTATGTGCCTGTAGGCTAAAGATGGATGTCCCAATATTACAGAAGAACTTTGGGTGTCCAGGCAGCGAGATGTCTCTGTCAATTCTCGAGTTTTGGAAGTTGCTTACAATGAACTTCCTGTTAACTTAGGTAATATTATATCCTTCTGGAGTCTTTGATGGAGTTGAAAAATAGATAGTTATAATTATAGTTTTCCTTAGTTATGATAAAAGATAAAGTAGATACAAATATTGTAACTGTAATTCTTGCTTGATAACTATTTTCTTATATGTAATTTTACTATGTTAAAGTTAAAACCTTCCTTTTTATTTGAACAGAAAAGGGAAAATGGTGTGGGAAGTCTTTCTGTATATGTGTAGCTTTTATTGGTTAATGAATAAAGGTGCTGCTTTGGTCTGTGATAGGGCAGCATAGAGCTAGGAAGGAAAACTAAACTGAATGCTGCAAGAAAGAAGGCAAAGTCAAGGAGAATCCATGTAGCTGCCAGAGGAGAAAGAAGCGAGCTGTCAGCTGGAACCTTGCCAGTAGGCCATGAGCCTCATGGTAAAATATAAAATAATAGAAATGGGTTAATTTAAGATATAAGAGCTAGCTAGCAATATGCTTAAGTGATTGGCCAAGCAGTGATTTAAATAATATCGTTTCTGTGTGATTACTTCGAGTTAGGGCAGTCAGGAAACGAATGAGCAGCCTCCCCCAACAGATTCCCTTGTCTCTACCTCCTCCGTTACTGAGCTTGCATGCTGCTAGGCCCATAGAAGCCTGACCCTAATTTGTTTTCTCATCTTATATTGTTGGTTGTGAGCCTAGCCTTTAACAGCTGAGCCATCTCTCCAGCCCTTGTTTTCTCATCTAACATAACTTTTATTTTGGAAAGTATTTTTACTCACTGAGATATCCTACCTCCCCCAAACTTTTTTTTTGTTGTTGTTGTTTTGAGGTAGGATTTCTCTATGTAACACCTCTGGCTGTCCTGGAACTCGCTCTGTAGACTAGGCTGGCCTAGAAATCACAGAGATCCTCCTGCCTCTGCCTCCTGAGTGCTGGAATTAAAGGCATAAGCCACCGATGCCTGGCTACCACCCCCAAACTTATTTACTTTATTTACTTTTGAGACAGTGTCTCATGTGTAGCTCTGGCTGGCCTGGAACTCACTTTGTAGATAAGGCTGGCCTCAAACTCTGCCTGTCTCTGTTTCTTGAATGCTGGGGTTCCTTAATGCCACCAAGACAGGTCCTTTACTAGAGTGATCTAATTTTATTTGTGTATGTGATTGTTCATCTATGCATGATGTATGTGTGTATATATGTGCTTGTATATGAAATCCGGAAGTCGACTTCCTCAGAAAGTATTCACCTAGTTTTTGAGACAGGGATACTTGCTGGTACCTGGGATTTACCAAACAGGGGTAGGCTGGCCAGCCACAGCACAGCAAGGATGTTCTTGTCTCTCCCTCCTCATGCCTGCAGTCTCAGTGTGCCACCATCCCCCACTTATTTTCATTGACGCTGGGGACAGATCCCAGGTCCTCATGCTTGGGAGGCAAACACTTTACCAGGTGAGCTGTCTGCGGACCTCTGACCTTGAACTTCTGATCTTTCTGCCTCTAACTCTGGAGTGCTAGACTGGTAGACTCACAGGTGTGCACCACCATATCTGGAGGGCTAGATTTACCGACTCACAGATGTGCACCACCATGACTGGTTTGTGAAATGCTGGGGATCAGACCCAGGGCTCTGTGTATGCCATGTATGCATTCTACCAATTTAACCACCTTCCTAGTGCCCCCCTTCTTTCTCTGCTTTCTATCACTGTGATAAACATCCCAGCCAAAGGAAACTAGAAGAGGAAAGGGTTCCATGTCCTGACCACAGTCCATATGACAGAAGGAAGCCAAGGCAGGAACTCAAGCAGGCAAGGAACCTGAAGGTAGGAACAGAAACAAAGGCTATGGAGGACTGCTGTTTACAGACTTGCTCCCATAGTTTGCTCATCCTGCTTTCTTATACAACACAAGGATGGCACCACCAGTTGTGGACTGGCTCCTCCATCAACCATTAATCTAGAAAAAGCCTTAAAATTTTGCTTACCTGACAAATGCTCATGGGAAGTCAGTTGGCATCAAACAGCAAGAGCTTTGGCTGGAGGAAGCTCCTTGACCAGATCGGTGCCCACTTGGGTGGCCAGCTCAGCTAGTTACACAGGAGCCTTCCTTGTACAGCTGTTTCGCAGAGCAGGGGTCAGGGTGGCTCCACTTGCAGCTGGAGGGCTACAGGAGGAACTGTGAAATCGGCATGAGTTATATGGAGGACAATTTGGCAGCAACTGGTAAAAAAATGATGCCATTTATTTTTCTCCCAGAGACAACACTTCTCTCATGAAAAGTCCCCCCTCCTGAGTTTATTACTACAGCAGTGCCGGTAACCTCTGAGTTAGGAAATATAAGCCCAATGCTCAACACAATGAGGATGGTGCCACAATTCCATGGAACGCTGTCCGGATGTGAGGATGAGGACTCTTGATGAGCTAATCTGGAGCATCCTCTCAGGCACACTGATAGGAGCTGTGTCATACGACACAACATTCTTTGCATGCACATACAATGTGTGCATGGAGAACATAGTAGGCTAGTATGGGGCCCTGGGTTCAACCATATCACAGTCCCTGGCCCCAAACTCATTGTCTACTCTCTCTACGTGTGGATTACTTGGCAGGGAGGTATGCCAGGCTAAAACTAGTTTCTGTCTCTCTCTTTGGTTTTTCAAGACAAGGTTTCTCTGTGTAGGTCTGGCTGTCCTGGAACTTGCTCTGTAGAAACTTCGAACTCACAAAGATCTGCCTGCCTCTACCTCCTGAGCACTGGGATTAAAGGCTTGTGCCACTGCCAGGTTCTCTATTTATTTTATTTTTTAAAATATTTACTTATTTATTAATTATGTACACAGTGTTCTGCCAGAATGTATGCTTACATGACAGAAGAGGGCACCAGATCTCACTTCAGATGGTTGCGAGCCTCCATGTGGTTGCTGGGATTTGAACTCAGGACCTCTGGAAGAGGTCTTAACCTCTGGGCCATTGCTCCAGCTCCTCTTCCTTTTTAAAAGACAGGCTAGCGTGAAACTTACTATGTAGCCAAGGACGACCTTTAACTCCTCCTGGTCCTCCTGTTTCTAACTCTAAACTGCTGGGATTACAGGAAGTTCCTGCTTTTTTGGTTTTATGACATTTTTGTTTGTTTGTTTGTTTTTCAAGACAGGATTTCTCTGTAGCTTTAGAGTCTGTCCTAGAACTCGCTGGTCTTTGACTTTTAAAATTCAGGAGTGGTCACCACCAAGAAAGTAATCCCATGCTGAACTGGTTTAGGGATCCCGCTCTGGTCTCCAGGGTCCATTCCTGTGAATCCCATGACTTTCCTCCTGTGGTCTGGTGTCTGGGTCGTTGTCGTTGGTAGGTTTA
The DNA here is from genome assembly GCF_903992535.2 of Arvicola amphibius. NCBI lineage: Eukaryota > Metazoa > Chordata > Mammalia > Rodentia > Cricetidae > Arvicola > Arvicola amphibius. Next base: position 74,721,025 of record NC_052048.2, on the reverse strand, counting down.
GCTCAGTTTCTGGCTGCTGGGATGGATCCCAGGACACACCACGGTGCTGCGCTCTGCTTTGTTACTTTGTAGCCCAGGCTGATCTGCCTTAGCCTATTGAGTGCTAAGGTTATAGGTGTCTCTCAGCATGCCCTGCCTTAGTTAGGCCTTTATCCTTTGCCCAAAGGCTATCTTGGCATTTGGTTCCTCGCTTTGGCTTTGCATGAATTTAACTCTTTTTGACAGCTGCTTACCTTAAAGTTAGCTTTCATTTCCCGTCACTTCTCTCTATGAAAGAAGGGAGACTTTGAGGTTTCACAACTTCAGATCTTGCTCCTGAAAAGGTTCTGGGTCTCAATGTTTTGGGTCACCTATTTGGGTCTAGCTGTTGGCAGCCATGTGGCTACTCCATCGACTCAGCCAATAATGGCTCACCAGATGTAGGTGTCTCCTGACAAGTGTGGTCCCTGGTCAAGGCTTTGCCCTTCATCAGCATTTCCTGCTGGGGTGGGCGGGCTGGGGGGAGGTCCCCTTTAAAGCCACAAGTTTAAAACTGAAACCAGAGTCTAACGGCTGGCTGCCACAAAGTTGGGTCTCTACCAACTGCTGGAATCCAGTTCCTCCTAAGCCCTGTTCCGGGAAGTTCAAGGCTACAGAAGCTCGAGGAGTTCAGCTTCTGGCAGCATCAAAATCTGAATTAATTTTGCCTCTATAAAATAATTTTGTCCTCTGCCTCTTCCAAGCCCTTTTCTTTTTATTATTCACATTTTTAATCTAGCCAAACAGTGTGGTGTACATTCAAAGGTCAAAGGGACCACGCAGGTGATACTTTTCTTCCAAGGAAGTGAATCATTTTCTTTGGAAACCTCAGAGAGGGTAGGAATGTACCTCATGGGCCCAGCAGGTAAGGCAAATGGGAATAGCTCTCTATGGGGTGGGCCCTGTGAGAGTTATGAGGTCCTGGCTTCCACTTCCCAGGCAGCTGCCCTCCCCAGCCTATATTTGTTTTGTTTTGTTCGTTTCTTTGTATTTTGTTTTGGGGAGGGGAGAAGACCAGGTACAGTGTGTGTGTGTGTGTGTGTGTGTTTGTGTGTGTGTATGTGTATATGTGTGTGTGTGTAGATTAGAGGTAAACTTTGGGTGTCCTTTATTTATTATTTATTTATTAATTATGTATTCAGTGTTCTGCCTGTATGTATCCCTGCAGGCCAGAAGAGGGCACCAAATCTCATTACAGATGGTTGTGATCTGGGAATTGAACTCAGGCAAAGCTCGTAACCACTGAGCCATCTCTCCAGCCCGCTGTTTTTATTTTGTTGCTATCATTGTCATGTGCCTGGAGGACACCGTAGGCAAGGTTTGCTGGTCAGTGAACCAGAGCTCAGCCTGTATCTGACTCCGTAGCACTGAGATTACAAGAGTGTGCCACGGTGCCTGGTGGGTTCTGAACCTGAACTCAGGACCTCATTCTTGTCTATTGAACATTTTGAATATTGAACTGAGCTATCCCCTCAGCTCCTGCTGCTTGTTTCTTGAGGCAAGGTCTTCCTCTACAGCCCAGGTCAGCCTTGGAGCCCTGGGAGTACTGGTGCCTCAGCTTTCCTGGCGCTGGGGCTTCAGGCAGGCACCACACACTTGGCTGTGCTTGGTTTTCAGAGATAGTATCAGATAGTTCAGGCTAGCTCACAATTCTTTTTGTAGCTAGGGATGATCTTGAACCCTTAATCTTGCCTCTACTTCCTAATTACAAGTGTGCTACCATAAATGGCCTTGGCTATAGTTCTGAGACAGCGTCTTTCTATACAGTCCAGGTTAGTCTGGAATCCTTTTTCCTCAGCCTCTAGAGTTCTTCAATTTTAGGTATTGTAGTTATTACGTATAATTGAATTACTCATTTAACAGCCACAAGAGATTTTTGACATGAAATTCCATATGACTCTATCATCTAGCAATCAATCAATTTATCATCAAACACCATCTATTTAATTGATTTCTTTGGTGCTAGGGTTCTGCCGTGGTTTGAAAGAAAATGGCTCCCAAAGGGAGTGGCACTATTGTGAGGTGTGGCCTTGTTGGAGAAATGGTTTGTTTCACTGGGTATAGGTTAAGCAAAGGAGAACTCAAAGCCCAACCCCACAGTGATACACTCCTTTTATTCCATTTCTTAATCCTTTTATCTCCTTGAACACAGACCTTAGCTTCACTCCACTTCCTTTTCTTCTTAAATTTTACATTTTGTAATTTACCCTGCTCAGTTTGCTCCTTCTCATTACAAATCTTCATTAGAGTTAACACTAATACTATACCACAAAGTCTGTACTAGGCTGTTTTGAGATTTCTTCTGCCAACAGAATTAATCCAAAACCCTTCACTTTCACCTCAGGCAGACTCTTCAGACAAGGGCAAAGGGTAGCCACATTTCTCATCAAAATAGCACAAGACTAGTGTGGCAGTTTGAATGTACTTGGCTCCCACAATCTCATAGGGAATGACACTATTAGGTGGCATGCTTTGTTGGAGTGGTTATGGAGTGGGTTGGAAGAAGTGTGTCACTGTGGGGGTGGGATTTGACGTTTCTTATGCTCAGGATACCACCCAGTGTCTCAGTCAACTTCCTGTTGTCTGCAAGATGTAGAACTCTTCTTCTCCAGCGCCCTGTCTGCCTGCACACCACCATGTCCCACCATGATGATAATGGTTCTAAAACTACAAATCTCCTGTCTTAGTGGCTTTGTATAGTCTAGACGTTTCATGTGGCTTTTCTGTTTTACTTATTTTTAATATTTTATTATCTTTTAGCAACACACTCCCACCATCAAGGTCTTCCCTCCCTGTAAGATTATGGGGACAATTACATTCAAACCACCATGCCTGGTCAAGTGTGGCCTTTTGTGTCTGTCTTTCAGTTAGCTTTTCTTTTTAAAGGTAACTGGTTAAGAGCACTGGCTGTTCTTCCAGAGGTCCTGAGTTTAATTCCTAGCAACTACATGGTGGCTCACAACCATCTATAATGAGATTTAATGCCAACACTGTATACATCATAAATAAGTAAAAATCTAAAAAAAATCTGCTAAAAAATGAACAATGAATCTGGCACAGGAGGAGCCATCAATTAAAGTCAATATTTCTCAGTTACACTGATTTATCATTTATCATTTATCATTCCTTTGTTTCTCCTTCTAAAAATCTAACAAGCATATAATCACTTATTCTCTATGCAGGATAAGAAAAGTATGGTAATTTAGGCACCTCTCAACTGTCAGCCAGTAAGGCAGGTTTGGAATGGCATGGCTGGCAGAAGCAACCACATTGGAAAGCTTTCCATGTGTTGTGGGAGAGTTTTCTGTTTGTGTTGATTTCATTCGTTAATAAAGAAACTGCCTTGGCCCATTTAATAGGCCAGCCCTTAGATGGGTGAAATAGACAGAACAAGAAGAAGGAAGTGAGGTAGATGGCTCAGACAGTTGCCATGCTTCTCCTCTCCAAGACAGATGTAGGTTAAGATCTCTCCTGGTAAGCAACAACCTCGTGGTGCTATATAAATTACTAAATATGGGTTAAAGCAAGATGTGAGAAGTTAGCCAATAAGAGGCTAAAACTAATGGACCAGGCAGTGTTTAAATGAATACAGTTTCCATGTAATTATTTCAGATGTAAAGCTACCTGAGTGGCAGGACGCAGCCCCCGCTGTTCCGTCTAAAATGTGTGTGACAGTACACACCTTTAATCCCAGCTCTTTGGAGGCAGAGGCAGGCAGATCTTTGAGTTAAAGGCCAGCCTGGTCTCCAAAAAAGCTTCTAATTGGATGGGTTGTCATGGTTTCTACTGGCCTGGCTATTCTGTGGTTCCTTTCCTATGGGAGAGATTTGATTTGTCCTTGGCCCACCCTGGGTGCGCTGGAATGTTCCCTGCATCGCCCTCCCCTGAAGCTGCATAAGGAAGGGTCTCTCCTCAGGTGAACCTCCAGGCTGCCCTCTGTGTTCTCAACACTTCTGTAGCTTGGGACACGTCTCAATTTTCATAGCCACCAAGTTCGTCCTCAGATCTTTCTGCCCTAATTTTCTAACATTTCCCCCTCTGCATCCCAAAGAGAAAACCTTACCTTGATGGATTCAATATCATTTTTTATTTGGAAGCCAAGACTGAGATATTTTGGCTTTTGACGGCTGTTGTCACCTTCCCATGAGTTAATGGGGACTAGGTAACTTCTTTTCTATAAACATTGTCATTCTTTATTTCACTTATCTGTGCGCAGTAATTGACAAATGCATTATCGGACTATTGATATTGTTGTTATAACTTTTGAAACAGGAAAGCGGGTCAGGGAGATGACTCGGGGTAAAGGCACTTGCTACGCTGTCCGATGACCTAAGTTCAATCTTCAGGATGCACATGGTAGAAGGTGATGACTCCCGTGAGTTGGCTTCTGACTTCTACATGCATGTGACTTCTACATGCATGAGACTTCTACATGCATGGCATCATGAGCTTTTGAGCCACACTGTCCCATAAATAAACACATATAAAATTTTAAAGAGTATAAAAATAAAATGGAAATAGGATTTTTTTTTTTTGTTTTTGAGACAGGGTCTTTCCACAAGTCCCAGCTGTCTTGAAACTCAGTGTAGACCAGGTTGGCCTTGAACTTGTGGGAACTCCTTCTTCCTTTGCCTTTCTAGTGTTAACAGGTCTGTACCACCGTGCTTGGCTTTAAGAACTTCTTTTGGTGTTTCCTTTTGTTTCTGTTTCTGGTCTGGTATGGCATTTAGGTTTTAGAGTACTCTCTGGATTTTAATATTTGCTCATGATCACGGAAAAGACAATATAAAATGTGTTCCACTTGTCTGCTGCCACTCCAGATAGGGCCACTAGATGGCGCGCCTTCTTCCTTTCTGAGATCTGGTCTGCTTGATAGAGGAGTCAGGTCCCGCAGCCTTGGTGGGTTGAGATCCTTGTAACCTTGCCACCCGGAGTTCACTGAGCATCTCCAGGCAGAATGGACTCCCAGTTGAAAGAGGGTGACTGTATCTTTAAAATGGGGACCACAGTGATGAAAAAAGTGAGGACGGGACAGCTACCCTTCAGTTCTGTGTTTGAAGGCCAGCTAGGGTTTAGCTCAGCGCTCTGATTGACAGTCTGGGCACCTGAAGTTGTGGTACAGTGATAATGAGGGAGGGGCCATGCCCACACATCACTAAGAGGGCTGGGTGCTGCACTTACTGTAGCCATACCACACAAGGTTACTTAGCAGGTCACAAAAGCATGTATCTTAGGGGCCATGACAACAAAGGCACAACAAGGGGGTGGTGGTGGGAACTTGAGAGAGCAAGTGGAGCATAAAAGTATTCAAGTTTAAAATTGCTTGAAAGAAGCCTTGCATGGCAGCTCACACCTGTAATCCTCCCTCTTGGGAGGTGGAGGCAAAAGGATCAAGGAACCCAGGGCCCTCATTGACCATATAATGAGTTTGGGGCCAGCCTGGCCTATGTGAGATCCTATCTCAGTTTTTTTTTTTTAATCTTAACAGCTGGTTATAGTTCCTCACATCTGCAATCTAATCCTCGAATTCAAGGCCAGCCTTGGCTACATAGTGCGTTCAAGGCCTCACTATTTAGCCCAAACTAAATACACATACACACACGGGTGAGGGTTATAACTCAGTTAATAGAGCACTTGCCTAGCATGTATAAAGTCCTAGTATGATCCCAATAATACATGCCTCAGAAGGTAGAGGCAGGATAAGAAGAAATTTATGGTCGTCCCTAATTACATAGCAAGTTCCAGATCATCCTTAGGTATGTGACACCCTGTCTCAAAAAACAAACAATCAAAATTGTTTATAACACTATTGGTTTAAAAGCGTACATCTACCTGGGTAGTGGCGGTGGCAATGGTGGTGGCAGCGCACACCTTTAATTCCAGCACTTGAAAGGCAGAAGCAGGTGGATCTCTGTGAGCTTGAGACCAGTCTGGTCTACAGAGTGAGTTCCAGGACAGTCAGAGTGGCACAGAGAAACCCTATCTTCAAAAACAAACAAACACAAACAAAAAGCCAAATAACAAAACCAAAATAAAAGCATACATCTATAAGCTGCATTAAAAGATTATCTATATGGTCCCCAGTCTCTTACCCAGCCCCTGGGCCACCCTAGCATCCCTGTACTTATTTCCCCTTGCCCCACACATCTCATGCCTGGCTACTGTGTTATGCCTTTTTTGTGCCCTTTGTCCTGGGCATCTGTCCTTCGAACAGTAGGGCCTTCTTTCCTTCCTCTCTTCAATTCAGATTCATCTTCCTATAAGCTATAGGGACCTCTGGGACAGGTGCATTCAGGGTCACACTGCTGTTCAATTCTAAGGCATACCATTTGTTCTGGAGTCTGAAAGGAAAGTGACTCTTGGGCAATTGTAAATGCTACCTACCACCAGGCTTTCAGTGATAAATGAGACTTGTGTCCCTGGGTCACTGCTTTTTTGGGACTACTTCCTTGGCCAACCACCAGGCAGCATTTTTCTCTCCTTGGGGTGTATGGTTGTGGTAGTTTGAATGTAATTGGCCCCCTTAATCTCATAAAGAATAGCACTATTAGGAGGTGTGGCTTTGTTGGAGTAAGTGTGGTCTTGAAGGAAGTGTGTCACTGAAGAGGTGGGCTTTGAGGGCTCATGTATGCGCAAGATACTGCCCAAGTGTCTCAGTGCACTTCTATTGCCTTCTGATCAAGATGTAGCCAGTATTATATCTGCCTGCTGTCCTGCTCCCCTTCATGATGATAATGGTCTGAACCTCTGAACTGTAAGCTGCCATCTCAATGAAATCTTTTCCTTTATAAGAGTTGCTGTGGTCACGGTGTCTCTTCACAGCAATGGAAACCCTAACAAGACAGAAATTGGTGCTAGGAGTGGGGTATTGCTGTGATAGGCTTGACTGTGCTTTTGTTTGGAGGAATTTGGACTTCTTTGCTCAAGACATTACAGAGAAGAAGAATATTAATATGTGACCAAGAGATCGTTCTTGCTATATATTTGAAGAAACTGACTGCTTTTTGCCCTTGTATGAAGAGTCTTCTCTCTCTCTCTCTCTCTCTCTCTCTCTCTCTCTCTCTCTCTCTCTCTCTCTCTCTCTCGTGTATTTGTGTGTGTGTGTGTGTGTGTGTGTGTGCTTCCCTACCTCCTGCAGTTGGAATATCCTTCTTTAGATTCTTGGCCTTTTGTTTCTAAGCTTACATCAGACTGTGTTTTCAGACTTTCGGCCATAGACTTAGAGTTATGCTTGGCTTCCTTGCTTTCAAAGGCCTTCAGAATTGGGCTGAGCTATGCTACTGGCATTCCAAGATCTGCAACCTGCAAATGGCATATGATGGGACCTTTCAGCCTATGCGATTGTGTAAACCTGTTCTCATAACTCTCCTCTCCAGTGTTTCTGTAGATCCTATTGGTCTTCTTTCTGGAGAACTGGTTTATACATTTCTCCCTAATTAAAAAAAATTAGGGGGCTGGAGAAATGGCTCAGCAGTTAAGAGCACTGACTGCTCTTCCAGAGGACCTGGGTTCAAGTCCTAGCACCCACATGGCAGCTCACAGCTATCTGAAAATCCATTTCTAGGTGATCTGACACCTTCACACCAATGCACATAAAGTAAAGATAAATAAATCATAAAAAATTAAAAAAATAAGCCAGGTATGGTGGTGTATGCCTTTAATCCCAGCATTTGGGAGACAGAGTCAGACAAGTCTCAGTGAGTGGGAGGCCAGTCTGTTCTACAAAGAGAGTTCTAGGACAGCCAGAGCTACACAAAGCAAACCCTGTCTTGAAAAACCAAAAAAAAGTGTGTGTGTGTATTTATATACATATATGCATATATATTATATGTATATGTGTATATGTACCACAGGCACGCACATGTAGGGATTTCTAAAAAATTTTTATTTTATGTGCATTGGTGTTTTACATGTGTCTGTGTGAGGGTATTGGATCTACTGAAACTGAGCTGCCATGTAGGTGCTGGGAATTAAACCCGGGCCCTTTGGAGAGCAGCCAGAATTCTTAATTGTTGAGCCATCTTTCCAGTCCCCAATCTAGGGATCTTGATCAGGTTCTTTTTCTCTGCCAGTTAGAGAATTAAAAGGCAGGACAAGTCTCGAGTGTAACAAGTAGCAGTGGGGACATAAACCCCGCAGACAGCAGCAGACAGTCAGCGGCTGAAGGAGAGTGTTTATTGGGGTGAGGAAAGACAGGCGCAGCAAGCAGAGAAAAGCAGGGAGTGGCAGCGGTGACTGCTATGTGGAAGGAACTGGGGAGATCAGAAAGCTGAAAGCTTTAGTTTTTTCTCAAGGGTTGGACTTTTTTTTTTACATCTTGGAGGGGTTTTTCTTGTCTAATTTAGGGTTGGTCAGTTTGAAGAAAGGTAGGATTGGCTTACAGCTCTTATGTAGCAGGTCTTGATCTAGCCTCAGACTTGTAGAGGAAATCTATCTGCAGGGCTCTGCTGGCAGGGAAACAAAGTCCTACAAGGTCTTTGTTTTGAGCTGTCCGGCTATTGTCTCAAGTCAGGAAGGTGAGGAAGAAGCTAGCCATCTTGGAAGCTTGACACCCTTATTATCTAGCCAAGGTCCCTCTACCTACCAGGAGCCCGTCTCACTCCTAGTCTCTCACATACATACATACATACATACATGTGCTTACTCATACACATAAAATGAAAATAGAGAAGTCTTTTAAAAAGGAAGAAAGAAGATTAATATCAAAGTTGCCGCTTGAGCTGCCCAGGATTCTCCAGAGAAATAGAACCAATAGCCTCTACATAGATATAGGTATCTGAGTGTAGATTTATTGGGGTGCTTGGCTAATGTGGGTACAAGACATCCCAGCACAGGCCATCTGCAGGCTGGAGACCCAGCTCAAGCCAAGGCCAAAAGATCCAGAGCCAGGGAAGTGATGTTGTAATTTTCAGTCTAAAGCGTGGGCCGAATCCCAAAGACCATAGAAGGAGGGTGTTCCAGCTCCAGGAAGAGGGGGGGGGGTGAATCCTTGGTTTTCTGTTCTTTTGCTCTATCTGAGCCAACAGCTGGTTGCATGGTGCCCACCTCCATAGAGAGAAGCTCTTCCCAGCTCAGTCCCCTGACGCATGCCCATGCCCCCTGGAAGCACACCGAAGGACACACCCAGAACTAAGGCTTTAAGGTTCCAGTCGGGCTGCCACCCAAGATTAATCATCACAGGAGACATATGTCCTCTTCTAGCTACCGAAACAAATCTTGAGGTACTAAAGTCATTGTTTTCTTGCAGCTTTGAAAGAAATCGTCTGTGGAGCCATCTGGGCCTGGCGCTCTCCTATGTGCTGACAAAGTGTACGTGCTGTTGCATGTAGGTGGAAGAGAGTCTGTGCAGAGAGAGAGGATTTATGGATTTTTTTTTTGAGACAGATCTTCATGTATGCTAGACTGGGCTGAAGTTTGCTTTGGAGTTGAGGATGACCTCAAACTTCTGAGACTCTTGCTTCTGCACATGTGCCAGCATGCCTGGTTTATGTGACTCTGGGGATAGACTCCAGGGCTTCATGCATGCTAGGCAGGCACTCTACCAACTGAGCAGCATTCCCAGCTGTTGCCCCCAAACCCCCAAGTTTTCTTTAGTCTTATTTCTGTCGTCATGAATTCCTTACAAATGTCTCCAGGGCTGGGAAGATGGCTCAGCGAAGGTGTCAGCCATGACAAGCCTGATGGACTGAGTTGGAACCACGCAAGGAGAGAACCAGCTGCCCAAAGCTGGTCTCTGACCTTTACACATGTGCGCACAACAACAGGGATAAAAAGATGCGGGCTGGTCGAAGACTCAGCAAGTAAAGGCACTGGCGGCAAGACTGACGACCTGAATTTGATCCCCAAGTCCCACGTGGTGGAAGGAAGACCAACTCCTGGAAACATGTATAATGTATACATGTGTGTATGTGTGCACATACAGAATAAATAATAAATAGACAGATGGTAAAAAGTTTTAGAGTGTTGGGGGTTGGAGAGATGGCTCAGCAGTTAAGAGCACTGGCTGATCTTCCAGAAGACCCAGGTTCAATTCTCAGCACCCACATGGCAGATCATAACTTCCTGTCACTCCAGTTTCAGGGGATCTGACGCCCTCACATAGACATACAGACAGGCAAAACACAAATGCGCATGATATACAAAGAAATGAATTAAATAAAAGTTTTAGACTGTTTCTTCCTTGGTCCTTTAACAGCTTTCCTTAAATTATATTTCTCTGATTTTTGTAATGCATAGATCTACCCAAGACGTGAAATTCTAAGAGATTATCTCTGTCCCAGAGGAAGAAGTCTGGGGTCAGCACACAGGGGCTGGCAGAATGACCCTGAGGCTCCTTGACGGGCTCCACCAACACTCTACCAGCAGCGCAGCATTTGGTTTCTGCCCTCAGGGTTAGACATTTTCTGGCCCCAGTGCGGGTAGGAGCTGGTCTCCACATTCCTGTGCTCCCCAGGCACGTCAGACCAGAAGCAGGCAAATCTAGAGCCTGCAAGGAGAAAAGGGAACTATCCCTCTAACATGGTGGTGACTCACGTCATGTGTCTTCTTGGGTAGAGTCTGGCATGCAGTGATTTGGTTCCCACAGTCTAGAAGCTGCTGCAGAGGTGTCTGGTGACGTGAGTCACAGGAGACTAGCTTGTGGAGAAGACGGCATCTTCTCAGTTGAAGCCTTAAGAGCAAAAGTAATTTCTCCGAGAAGGAGTCCCATGCGAAGACTATAATAAGAGACTAAGTGTGTGGCACAATTGTTAGTGCTTGTCCAGCGTGCACGTATCTCTGGGTCCAGTCCCTAGCACCATATAAATTTGGTATAGGGTGCACACCTGTAATGTCAGAACTCGTGGAGGCAGGAGGATAAATTCAGTGTCATCCTCAGCTCCAAGTTTGAGAACAACCTGGGCTACCTCAAAACACAAACATGCGCGTGCACACACACACACATTCACACACACATACACACACACACACACACCACAAACACACACACATGCACTCATGACTGAAATATAACGGCAGAGAATGGTGTGGAGGCTCATGTCTGACTTTTCAGAACTTAGGAGGTTAAGGCAAAAGAATTGCTGTGAGTCTGAGGTCAACCTGGGCTAGATAGGGAGTTCTAAGCCAGCTGGTGCTACAGCATGAAACCTTGTTTCAAGAAATAAATAAGGGGCAAGAGAAATGTCTCAGCAGTTGAGGGTGCATGCTGGTTTTGCAGAGGACCCGAGTTCAATTCCCAGCATCCATATAGTAGTTTATGCCAGTTGCAGGGGATCTGATTGGTGTGGGAGGTACTTCTGTCTCTGTGTTGCTTTCATTGGTTAATGAATAAAGAAACTGCCTTGACCTGTTGAGAGGGCAGAACTTAGGTAGACAGGGAAGACTGGACTGAATGCTGGGAGGAAGAAGGGTGGAGTCTAGCGATTTCCTCCCATGGCTCCTGTGCTAGGATTAGAGTCTGCACTTACTCCTGAATCAGCCACCAACAAAGGGACAGCCATCACCAACCCCCAGGGATCAAATGTCTTAATCTGTCAAATACTTGATGATACTTCTCTTTTTGAAATAAAAATTAAGGATAACTTTACAGTATATGGAGAAGGGACTATGTTATAGTTGACTATAAGTTAGTCCTTTCTCCACATACTGTAAAAACACAAATCAACATGATTCCCATTGGAATATAAAGGTGAAATAAAGATTGTCTTTTTGTTTTGTTTTTGTCTTTTGTTTTTAGAGACAAAGAGTTTCTCTGTGTAGCCCTGGCTGTCCTGGAACTCACTTTGTAGACCAGGCTGTCCTCAAACTCACAGAGATCCACCTGCTTCTGCCTCCTGCGTGCTGGGATTAAATTTATGGGTCATCATGTCTGGCTAAAACAGATAATCTTTAAGAACTTTTTTTTAAGACTAGGTCTCATTTACCCCAGACAGTCTCCAACTCATGATGTAAACAAGGATGACCTTAAACTCCTGATCCTCCTGCCTCCACCTCTGCAGTGTTGGGTAATTAGGTATAAGCTAATGTGTCTGATTTAAGAAAGATACTTTATAAAAAAAATTCTATGTATATACATATACATGCAATAAATTATATTAGACATCTGTATTAGTTATTCTTCTGTTGCCATGATAAAATACCCCGATACAAAGGAAGTTAGGAAAGAAAGGGTTTATTTTGGTTTGTATTTCTAGAAGGGTAGAGTCTATCGTGGTGGGGAAAGCATGGCAGAGCCTGAGGCTGGCCTGGCAGTCAGCAAGCTGAGAGGACAGGAAATGGGTCCAGGCTCTAAAACCTCAGTGCCTGCCCATCAGTGACAGACTTCCTCTAGCGAGTCTCCACTCCTAAAGTCTCCCAAACAGAGTCATCAGCTGGGGATCAAGTGTCCAAACACAAGCCTATTGGGTGCATCTCACATTCAAACTACCCCAGGGTACAAATTCTTTCCTGTTCTCCCTAGGACAGAATTAGAGACCATAGCCTGATGGCTTGTGACCAACAGAACCTTGCTTCACGGTGTGCTTTGCTTAGTGTGCGTGGATGGAAGTGAAGTCTGAGAAGAGGGAAGCACCACTGAGTGACTCTGTGTAACCTTCTCCATTGGCAGTACTCATGCTGTGCCCCAGACAGGGCCTGCTTGTTCAGCCTGCCTCTCAGAATGAAGGAGGAGTGCCGACGGGTGACTGAGTAGCGGCTGATAGCAAATGGACAAAGTATGTATTTCTGTTGTTGTAAGTCATTGAGATTTGGGAGCTATCTTTGATTTCTATTGCTGTGATAAAACACCATGACCAAAGGCAAGGTGGGGAGGAAACTTACAACTCCCGGTTCACACTCCATCACTGAGGGAAGTCGAGGCAGTAACTTAAGATGAGAACCTCCACGAGCCATGGAGGAGGGCTGCTCACTGATTTGTTCCTCATGGCTTGCTCAGCTGGCTTTCTTATACAAACTCAGGGCCATCCACAGTGTCCAGATGGCACCGCCCAACTCCAGTTGCAGGGGATGATCTGAAACATTCTTTTTGCTTCCAAGGATAGCAGGCATATACATGGCATTTATACATCCATGCAGGCAAAACACTCACACACGTAAAATAAATACATAATAATTCTTTTTTAAAAGAGGCTGGGAAGATGATAGCTCAGTGTATAAAGTGCTCGCTGCACAAGCATGAACACTTGAGTTCAAATTCTCAGCAGCCATGTAAGACGCTGCATGTGGCAGGCAGATCCTGTGGGCCAGCAAGTCTAGCTCAGACAGTGAGTTCCAGGGTTACTGAGAGATCCCGCCTCAAAAAATAAGGTGGAGATGGGCTGGGGAGATGGATCAGTGGGTAACGAGCTTTCTTCACAACCTGATGACTTGAGTTAGAATCTCCAGAACCAGTGTAAACTGGCTGGATGCAATAGCACAAGCCTCTGTAATTCCTGTGTGTCCCTACAAGGAGACAGGAGGTAGAGACGGGAGATGCTCTAGGAGCTGGGCCAGTGAGCCTGTCTTGCACCGCAGCAAAGAGAGGCCGCCGCAAGGTGAAGACTGACTCTGAAGGCTGTCCTCTGACCTTCACACAAGTGCTGTTTGTGCACACTTGCACATTGATACACATTTACCCAGCACACACAGAAACACATACACACACACACATAAACAACAATAAAAAAATAAGCTAGAGAGCATGCAGTAGACGAAGATGCCCCATGTTGGACTTTGGTCACTACATGTGCAAGTATGGCACACACCGTTGTACACACACACATGCAAAAGAAGTTTAAAAACAAGCAAAGAACTGTCGAGATGGCTTTGTGGTTAAGAACACTGGGTGTCCTTCCAGAAGACTTGGGTTTGATTCCCAGCACCTACACGGTGGCTCACAATCATCTATAACTGGTTCAAGGGAACCCAACACCCTCTTCTGGCTGCAGGCATCGAGCATCATGGTATTGGTGTGATGATGGTGATTGTGGTAGTGAGGGTGGTGGTGGTGGTGCTGGTGGTGGTACTGGTGGTGGTGGTGCTGGTGGTGGTGGTGCTGGTGGTGGTGGTGGTGCTGGTGGTAGTGGTGCTGGTGGTGGTGGTGCTGGTGGTGGTGGTGGTGCTGGTGGTGGTGGTGCTGGTGGTGCTGGTGCTGGTGGTGCTGGTGGTGATGGTGCTGGTGGTGCTGCTGGTGGTGGTGGTGGTGCTGGTGGTGGTGCTGGTGCTGGTGGTAATGACGATGATGAAGGTAACGGTAAGATGGTGCTGATGATGACAGACTGGATGTTGTGGATCGCGTAGGGGTGATGAGGAGCAGGCATGGTGTTAGTGCTGATGATGGGAGCAGAGGTGCACTAGTGATGAAGGGCTCGGTTTGGCGGAGGTGGTGGTGGAGGGGCAGGTGCTGCTACTGGTGACAAGTACCTGTGTCTTCCCACACGCTCACAGGCCTCTCAGATCACTTCGTTTGACCCCCAGATTTACAGTGGCCTCCCGATGACTACAGGATGCAGCACGCCCACCTTCCTTCCTTCCGGGGTTCATTTTGAGGTTGCTTCTGTTTTCATTCAGTGACTGCTCTTTCACTTCAGTGCACATGTTCTGGTGTCCGCGGGAGGAGGAGCCTGCTGCTGAGCAACCCTCACTCTCGTTCTCACTTCTTGTCTTCATGCAAATGCTTCCTCTTTCACCAAGACTTCCTCTGCTTTCCTGAAGGGGACGGGTTATGTCTCCAGCTTTTCTTTTCATTGAATATTTTGAAGTTACTTGCACTTAAAAACAACTCTGCAGACTCAGTACAATGATAGGTACTTGTATGTGGCCTCTAGATGTAAGAACAAACTTCCCAGTATCTTTATTTTTATTTATTTATTTTTTTGAGACAGGGTCTCAATTAGCCCAAGCAGATCTTGAATTCACTGGGTAGCTGAGGATGACCTTGAACTCCAAGTCCTCCTAACCCCACTTCGCAAGTGTTGAGGTTATAGGTCTACACCACTACATCTAGCTCCAGAAATCTCCTAACCTATACGTGGTTCTTCCTATAATTTGGATTTTGAAATGTTCACAAGGTCCCACAGGTTGGAGGTTTGATCCTCAGGCTGGCACTGTTGAGAGGTGGCGGAACCTTTGAAGAGCCAGGGCCAAGTGGGAGGTGTAATGTGGGACCCCCACTCCTTCCTCTTTCTCCTTTGCTTCTTGGCCATGTCTTCCTGTGGTGAGCTGTTTTGCTTTGCTCTGCACCCCCACTCTGATGTGCTGCCTGACCACAGATCCAAAGCAGGGCCGGGAGAATACAGACTGGAACTCATGAGACAAAAGAAATCCTTCCCACTTCCATCTCACAGGTGTTTCTGTTCTAGCGACAAAGCTGACTAAGGGAGCTGGCCTCTGCAGCCTTCCGTCATTAACCTTAATTGTAAATTAACAGTACTTCCTTCCTACCCTGGATTGGGCCCAGGGGGGGAAATGAGTATGTTTGGCTTCCCTAAACCATAGGAATGATCACAGGTTCGTCATGTTCAGGCCCTGCCAATCAAGGAACAAGACTCAACATGCCAATGAAGGAGCAGGGAAACGTGGTAGCTGTCGGCTTTAGCATGACCAAGATGGGGTGGGTGAGGCCAGTGAGGATTTTCAGTAGCCTCTTTTTCTGTTTTCCTTCTTCTGAAGTAAAGAGATTAGGCCCACTTACAGAGCATCGGCTAGAGATTTCTTACTCAAACATGGGGCTATTCATCAGTCCCGCCCTTTGAGGGGTCACTGCAAAAGCTGCACTTGGGGGAATCACTAACATCAGTGAAAAAGAATTCTTCCTCATTCAAAGGTGATTTAGGCCTCCAGGTACCAGGGAAGGAACTGAGGGTAGGTTTGTCGTGTTGCTCCTTTATGTCCGCTAGGCTGAGCCTCCCCCACCTGCCCGCCTCTGCTCTGCCCTGCCTGCTTGTCTCACTACTAGCTTTTACATTTCCTGTTGCTGGAGGATACACCTCATTTGAACTAACTGCCCTCGCGCATTTATCGAGTCCCTTGGGGGTAAAACAAAAATGCGGGGCAAACCCTGTTCAATTGTCTCCCTCCCTCCCTCCCCCTCCTCCAGGAAAAGGCCACCCCTGTAATCATAAGCTCCTTTCATGCCCAGTAGTGCCGGGCTCCTCCTCCACTAGGCCCCCCCTGGCCTGGTCCCGCCCCTTCCCCACGGGTCACGGAGAGGGTGTGACCTTCTTCAGTTCTGCCGACCCACTGCAACCACGCTCCCTCTTCTCACTTCCACCCTTCCTGCAGATCTCAGGTCTGGAGGCCACTCAGCCACCCCCTCCCCACCCCCAAAGGCTAACGTATTCGCGGAAGGTCCCGAGACAAAACAAAAACCAAAAAACCCAAACCCCCTCCCCCAAACCTAGGCTGTTCCCTGTGGCTGTAGTTGTCGGTTCGGGAAGTTCTGATCAAACACACGGTTGTCTCACCAGGTCCCGCCTTTGTTTCTGTTTCATTCAGTAACGTCCACAGAAAAACCTTGTGTGTTTGTGAGGGACGGACCCCGACCTCGCCCAATTTCCAACATTCCAGAACGATCCTTTGCTCCCTCCCTCTCAGCCTTTAAATCACTGCTTCTGGTATGCGTGAGGTTACAGGGTAGACGAGCTGATCAGCTGTACATCCTAATCATTTGGGCAGCATTTCTCAGAAATGGGGTTAAATTTTACGTGGGTTGTATTAAGAGCCTGCAACCGAGAACCCAGGAAACCTTAGGGCGAAGCACGGAAAACCAAAATGAAAATAACGCGCCCCCCCCTTCTCTGCGGCACAACTCACTCCCAGTGCCGTTCTGCCCACGCATACTCTACTAAAAGATTCAGACCACGCCAGCCATGCCACGAGGTGTGTTTTATTTTCATCAATCATACAAATAATTTTCTATAATATCCCAGGGCAAACCGGTGAAATTTGGCAGTCCGATTAGTGGGGGGTCCCCCTTCAGAGACCCACGGGCCGGTGGCATCGGCGCGGAGTGCCCGGGTTCACAGTGCAGCTTGTGGCTCGCGTCCATCTTGCAGGTGGCTCTTCCTCCACATCACGAGGGGGTCTCGGAGATGACGGGGTGGGGTGGGGTGGGGTAATCCTCCAGTCTGGGCTTTTAGGAAATTTCACTCCTCTTTTCCTGTTCAATGGCTGCAAAGGGCGAGATGTGGGCATTGGAGGATGGAGCCACTTTACAGCCCCCCACCCCCAAAACCTGGTGTGTGGGCGAGGCACCCACGAGGCCAGGGGGACAAGGAGGGAATTTGGAAGGGACAAAGTGCTTTGTGTAACTGGAAGGGTGGCTGTGGCCGCTCAGATTCGGGGTGGGAGAATAGTGGCCGGATGGGGGTGGGGGGTGCCGGGCTGGCACAGCAGGGAAGGGTGGAGCGCTGGGGTGGGAACCCGGAGGCGGGGGAACACTCACTCTCTTTGGTCGGCAGGGTGTTCTTCTCCTGCGTCTCGGTCTTCTTCAGCTTGGCCTTATCGAAGCTGGCGATTTCCCCCATGTCTGGCTTGTCTGCCATTTTCTTACAACCCTGATAGGAGAACCAAAGGAGATAGTAGGTGGCCTGAGGCTTGGGGGTGACCAGCGCTCCCTGGGTCCCGCGCCCTCCCCGGACGCCTCTCGACGTGGCATTCCCAGCCCGGGGCGTTCCCGTAGCCCGGAGGCCGAGGATCCGGGGCTCGTCCACCACACCCTCCCTCGAAGTCCCAGGGAGTGGCCTGCCAGCCTCGGGATGTTTTAAACCGCCGCTTCGCCTGTTGCAACCCAGGGAGGACGCGCCCGCCAGCCACAAGCTGCCCCGACCCCACCCAGGGTAGGCCCCAAACCCAGCTCTGTGCCTCACCGTGGAGTCTCGTTCCGAGCTCGCGCTCCAGGTGCTCCCACTCGCCTTGCTGCAGCAAGAGACAAAAGAGCGGCGCCCGCCCCTCGCCTTATATACACCGCGCCCCGCCCCGCCTCTCGCCCGCCGCAGCGGGGGCGTGGCCAGCCCGTGAGGGGTGTGGCCAGCGAGCGCGTCGGGTGGGGGGCTCAGCTTCTCGAAGGCTGCATGGGCTCCGCCCTCCTCGGCCCGCTCCCTTAGCTGGTTGCACTCCCGTGTAGGGGGTGGCTGACGCCCGTTCTCCGTGGTCTCCTTCCCTGCTGCATCTCCTTCTCCCAGTACCCAGGAGCCTGCTGCTCACCTCGTGGGAAGGGTGTGGGGGGCAGCGGGAAAAGACGGGTTTTGTTTTGCGTGTCTACGTGGTGTGGGGTTGTGGGGTTATGGGTGTGCGGGGGAGCACGCGCGCTCTGCTGCAGCCCTGCTCGCGGGAGACACCCAACCCGTGTCACCACAAGTCTCCTGCGTTTGCCTCTCTAGAGTCCCTTTCTCTCTTTTTTCCTGTGACTGTTGCTTCTTAAAACACGCTTTTTCTGGCATTGTCTAAGGGCGGAGGTGGGAGCTAGGAGTCCCGGGAGGCTCCACTGTTCCTTCTTTCAGTGGTGTCTTAGGAACACAGTATCAGAGGGTGTGGTTTTCCTCCTTCAGTTAACCTTGAGAATGTGATTTTAAAAAGAAAAGGAAAAAAAAAAAAAGTCAGTGTGCCTGCAAACCTTGCTTGCTTTTCTTGTTAACCCATTTTGGGTAATGCATTCCTGAAAAAGTTACCTCTTCAGCTTGTGCAACCCCATTAGATAATAAGTTCTATTATATTCAATCAGGGGTGAAACTCACCATCCATTCCCCTTCCAGTGTCGAATAATGGAGCATATTCTGCTGGTAGGAGAGGAAGAGGAGGACCGTTTCCTGAATGACAAACTTCAGGGTCCAGATAGACGAGATAACCACCTAAATGTCTTTGCTAGGTGACTTGAGGTAATAAAAGTTATTTTAGGGGCCTGGAGCATTGGCTCACCCACATGGTGGCTCACAGACTTCTGTAGCTCCAGTTTTAGGGGATCCACATCCTCCTCTGGTCTCTTTGGGTGCCAGGTATGCATGTGGTACAGACATGTACAGGCAGGCAAACACTCATGCACATGAGATAAAACTAAATCTTTTAAAGAAAGTTCATTTTTTTATTTATGCAATAAGATCCTGTTCTAATTCCTTCCTTTCTTTTAAATTACTATTTCTTTTAGATAAGGCCTCACTATGTAGCTCTGGCTGGCCTGGAACTCATGTAAACCAGACTGGCTTTGAACTCACAGAGATTAGCCTGTCTCTTGAATCTCAGGGCTAAAAGCCCGTGCTACCATGCCTGCCTTTGTGCTCTCTGCCACATAGTGACTCTGATGCTCAGGCCTCCCCTCTCCTGTCACTCTGGGCCCCCACCATCCTCTCTATGCAGGCAGTGGACCAGGAAAGAAAAGAGGATAAAGGATAGATTTTTATGGGCCAGGATCAGAAATAGTTTCCTTTCCTTCTGTCTTCATTTCCTCGGCTCAGACTTAGTCACGTGGTCTCACCCTAACTCCAGGAAATCTAGTCTAACTGTTCCCTGGCCTGGGCGGATTACCAGTCTCCACTTGTTGAAGGATCTGCTAAACTCGAGCATGAAATTGCGTAGACATCCAGAGACAGGGTCTCTCTGGAGGGTTTTACTGGCACCTAATTCCAACAGGATGCAAACTGGAAGTGCGAACTGGAAGTTAGGTTTGATCTTTTTGGCTTCCCCTTGAAGTGAGTGAATAAATGTTCACTTGTACATTGGGGCCCAAGGTGAACTCCAATCCTAACTTCTCTTTATTTAGGAAAGGAATCTGAATCTTCTAGGCATAGGCAGAGAGCCGAAATGCAGATGGCGGCAGCGGGGGCGGGGGGGGGGGCGCGGGGGTAGAAGGGAGGTAAGGGGAGTAAGAATGCAGGATTTCCAAACGAAAGATTATTAAGTCGACCTGCAGACATTCCCCTTTCTTTCTAAGTTCAGCTCAGCGACTCCTCGGCAGAATGGAACATCCTCTTTAGCATTCGTGCTGACAACTATGGCCAGGCTGGGGACGGAACTGAATTGATTGCCTGCTTGCCTAACGTACTTGAGGCCCTGGGCTTCATCCCCAACATCACATAAATAGAATGAGAAGCCTATAATCTTAGTTATTGGAAGGTAGAGGTAGGAAGATCAGGAGTTCAAGGCCAGCTTTAGCTACAGAGTGAACTGGAGGCCAGTGTAGGCTACCTGAGACCCTGCCTCAAAAATAAAACAAAAATCAGTCAACGAAAGTAATGATCAAACCTATTGGCCTCATTCAACCTAACAGACTTTAAAACTCCTGCATGTCGTTCAACCCTGCTTCTACCATTTCTTATCTACAGATTGGCCTTAGTGACTTTCTTCTAGTAAATGTGGCAGAAACAAATCTTTATGACTTGAGAGGCCAGGCCCTAAAGGACCGCGGGGATTTGAGCGGCTGTCTGCAAGGGTGGTGCCTCCAGGCTCTGAGGGAATCCAGCATCTGGGAGGAAAGGCTGTGCGTCTGCATTCCAGAGTGGAGTGGGGACAAGCTGTCCTTGGTCAGACTGAACTCGGGAGCAAGACAGACGTCGCAGCTGCCTGAAGTTATTAAGTTTCTGAATGTTTTGTTATAGCGCAACAAATAACTGGAACACCACAAGGGAGAAAAAAGTCAGAACCTAGGGGTGTCAGGGTCCCCAGGTCCCATTTGGAGGGTTTTGCTGTGTGTCTTCCGTCACGTTCACACGCACACATTTAAATGAATATTTGCTGGGTGTGTATGGAGTTTGTGGCAGTGTTCTGAGTGTGGAGGGTGATGGCGAGACACACTCAGAGTAGAGGAGGAATGATTTGATCAATGGGGCTCCTGCTTTGTGCTCACTTACGGCTGGGGCCCTCGTTAAAAGGGATGCCATTTCTGCCTGCTGCTTGGAACAAACTGGCTGCTGCTCACAGATGGCTTAGAGCTCACTGCCTAACTCAATCACATCTCCACCTTCTTTGTTGAAAAGGATGCTGGGGAACTGGAGAATGAATAAGTGGGGACCTCAGAGGGCCTTGGGATGACCAGCAAGTGGGGGCAGGGAGGTGGGAGGGGCCCTTTACCACTTGTCCTTGGCATTTTGTTTTTGTTTTTTTTAGCTTTTATTTCTTTTGAAACAGAGTCCTTACAGTCTCAGGCTGGCCTGGAACTTGCTCTGTAGCTGAGGATGACCTGAAACTTCTGGTCTTCTTGCTTTCAGCTCTGTCGCGCTGGAACCCAGCACGAGACACTAGACCTCTTTGTTTGGTATTGGGGATTGAACCCAGGGCTTTGTGCATGGTAGGCAGGCACTCTTACTAACTGAGCCACAGCTCAAATCTGAAGTGTGACATTTTTATCAGACTGGAATGAAGGTGTGGACAGAGTGGTCATTTTATATAAGCTGCTGAACTGAGGGACAGCTGTTGAACTGTTTGGCAATCAACCCTACCAAGACAAGGCTTCAGTGATGGATGTGGTGGCTGTGATTCATGGCTTTGTGGATAGAGTCCAGATTGTCTGTGTTTTTATTTATTTTTTTTTTAAAGACAGGATCTCATGTAGCCCAGGTCGATATCAAGTTTGCTCTGTAGCTGAGAAAGACTTTGAACTTATGATCCTTTTCCTCTGCCTCCAAAGCACTGGGTTGCAGATACATGGCAGATGCCTGGCTTAGGAGGTGCTAGTAATTGAACCCAGGGCCTTCTTCATGCTAGGCAAGCACACAACCCTACATCCCCAGCCACTAGATTACTTCTGACTATGAGGAAACCATTCACTCCTGCTTCAGGGATTTTCACTTTGCCCTGCCTTCATTTAGAAAACTGCTCACGTGTCCACTCCTCAGAGATCCCTGGCTACCCTTATATAGTAATAATACTCTTGCCATTTATTGTGTATTTATTTTATTTATACCCAATACCCTTTATTGTGTTTCATTTTGCCTTCATAGACTCTTCCTCTAGCCAGAGCATAACCAAACATGCTATATTTTCATTTCTTTTTCAAAATCCCACAACAGGAAATGAGAGGCCTCATTTTTCTTCTTTGTTGCCTTTTCCCCAGTGCTGAATGCATTGTCTGCCATGCTGGCTGCTCAGTCAGCATTTCTTTGAACAAACGCTCAGGTTTCCTGGTTGGAGGGATGAGTTAACATGGGAGTGTTGATGAGCACTCTGACTTGAGGCATTCACTGGAAAGTGAGCAGCTGTTGGACTTACACTTCTGGATAGCACGCTCACATACCGTACAGTATGCAAGAGTGTTCTCACAAGGATTAAAAACATCATACATTTGTGAAAGTTGCCTTTGTGGGATTAGTTTTGCCGCCTGTGTGACATCAGACAAAAGAAACACTGGGAAACAAATCAAGATGGAACCGATGTCTGATGGTTAGTGTTGTTAGTTTGACAGAATCTAGAATCACCTCGAGTTGGGCCTTTGTGCATGCTTATGGAAAATGTATCATTAAGGTGTGAAGATCTGCCCTGCCCAGTGTGCGCTTGGCTGCTGTTCCCTGCCTGGGATCCTGGTCTGGGGAAGGGCAGGGCTGAACAGCTGCACACACTCCTGCCCTCAGCTGTTTTTCTAAAGAGTTATTTATGTGTCCCTATGCGAGTTTATGTGCACCCCTTTTGTGCAGGTTCCCCAGAGTTAGAAGAGAGTTGGATCTCTGGTGTCTAGAACAAGTGTTTAGAAAGCTGCCTGATGTAGGTGCTGGGAGCCAAACTTGGACCTCTGTGAGTATGGTACACACAACCACTGAGCTGTCTCCGCAGCCCTTTGGTGTGCTTTGTTTTAACTATTACATCGTGTGTGTGTGTGTGTGTGTGTGTGTGTGTGTGTGTGTGTGTACGTACTAGTGTGCAGGCCTGTGGAGGTCACAGAAGATATTCACAGAGGATAACCTGGTGCCAGTGGGAGCAGGTTCTCTCCGTTTCCCGTGTGGGCTTGATGCCAGGTGCCTTTATGAACTGAGCCATCTCCCTGGCCAAACATGAATGTATGTTATATGATTTTTGGTTTTTGAAACAGGGTCTTGCTATGTAGCCCAGGCTGGCTTTGAACTTTCTTTGCCGTCCGGGGAGGCATGAACTGCCTCTGCTCACCCAGTGCTGGGTTTTCAGGTGAATACCCACCATACCACACATAAGTCAAGAACTTGCCTTTTAGGATCTCAAGAAGATCCCCTAGAAAGAACCTTGTGCCTATGCAGATCGGGTGTGTATATAAATAAACCAGGTACATTCTGAGGAGGGACATACACAGTTTTAAAATAATTATATGACATAATCCATCAAGCAGAACAGAGAACCAAGTTTCTCCTCTTGGATCCCACCAAGAAGCCTAAGTAACACTTGGGCCCTTGAGCCCTTTCTTGCTCGTGTAAGGCCTGCTGCTCTTTTGTGGTGTATTCTGGCCTGTACTATAGATAGATTTGCTTCAAATAAAGCTTCCTTGATACTTCACAATCAATGTGGGCTTTTGTTTCAATTCTTTGAGTATGGGACAGGAAATGTGGAAACCCCTGACCCAGACCCTGAGCACCAGCAATAGTGGCATTATGAGAAGAGAGCTACATTTTTGTAAACATAATTTATTTATTGAATCTTTGGGAAGTTCACGTCATGCACCCCAATTCCATTTACCTCTCAGTCCCTCCATATCCTCTCTTCTCTCCTGAAGCAGTTCCACAAACGAAAATTAAAAAAAAAAAAATGAAACCAACCAAAACAGCAAACACAAAGAGAAAAACAAAAACCTCAAAAGAAGAAAAACAAAATGAAAACGAAAAAACCTCTTTGCCCCTTCATCTCTTCCACCTCTCTGACTCCTCTCCATTTGTCCTGGTGACATTGGGAGCTGCGGTGAGTCACACAGCATACCCTTTTGTCCAACCAGCTTTACTGGAAAACGTTCATTACACTGAGGCACTGGTCTGGCTCAAGGCCTCTGGTTTCTGGTACACCATCGTCATGGATCCTCATCGAAGCTCCTCTCGGATGTCCCACAGCCGCCCCAAGTCATGGAGATCCTGTGGTTATTGTTCCACAGGTCCGGTCCCTTCACAAGCTCCTGCAGGTCCTAGATGGGGTGGATGCTAGGGAGGGCCAACTGAAGGCCCGGCTGTGGGTCTGGGTGGTAGTTGAATTGGTCAGTCCGGGCCACTGGGCCCGCCCCCACCCCCCAGCAGCTCCCCTGTGCCCACATCATCAGGGTCAGGAGTGCTGTAATTCTTTAGATGACATCAAATATTCCCACGTGGTATCGGATATGTTTCCCCCAACCCCTGCCCATCATGAAGAAAGGCAGTGCTGAGGTGTGGCGGAGAGCGGAAGAGTGGAAGTGTCTGTTCGGTACCTGGCGAGAGTGTAGACTAGGTAGTGTGGCTTCTGGCCCCAGGTGAGTCCTCGGATGACTGAAAACCCTATGGCAAATCCCGTGCAGCTGCAGGAGCCTAGGCCAGAACCATCTAGCTATGTTGCTCCCCCAAACTGAGAAGACAAATCAAGTTGGTGTTTTATGTTGCAAAGTTTTAGGTTAAATTAGTCTCCAATAAACAGATAAGTTATTCCACTCTCAAAAGGAGGGGGAAAATATGCAGAGACAGAAAGTGGACCAATGGCTGGGGGACGAGAGAATGGTGTGTGTTGTTTATGCTGTGGGTCTAACCTAGACATTGTGCCCAGACAAGCACTTGGCCACCGAGCTATGCACCCGGCCCAGGCTGTGCTTGTGCAGTGGTAATCCTTCACTGTTAACTTGCCTACACTCAGAATCACCTAGGACACTGGCATGTCCACTATGAGGTTGTTCCCAGACAGTGTTAGCTGGAGAGAAAAGGCTGGAGAGAAAAGGCTCTCTCTGAATGTGGATGGCACCATGCTGTGGGATAGGGCCTGGGCTGAGTAAAATGGGAAACGGAGAAAGCCAGCTGAGCACTAGCGTTCCTCTGGCTATTTCTGGACCATGGACACAATGTGACGAGCCATTTCGTGTTCCTGCAGCCATGCCTTTCCCACCATGATGGGATGTACCCTCAGATAGGAGCCAACTAAGTCCTAACAACCATAAGCTGTTTGTTTCTTTGTGAGGCGTTTTGTCAGAGCAAGGAGAAAAGTAATTAATACAGGGGACTTCTTATTTCACAGTACAGAATTAGAGGCAGAGAAAAATTACAGAGGTGGAGAATTGTGATCGTTACCCATCAGTATATACTCAATGCCATATACACTTAAAATAGTTAAAATGATAAAATTTGTACTACGTATGTTTTATCATAATAAAGAAAACATAGAGGGTTGGGGATATGGCTCAGGGCTACAGTGCTTGCCTAGCATGTGTGAGGTGCTCAAAACAAAACAAAACAAAACAAAACTGAAACGGGAAAATGACAGCTTACTGCTCTCCCAGAGGACCTGGGTTCAGTGCCCACATCTGCACTGAGCAGCTCACAGCCTCCTGTACCTTCAGCTTCAGGCATTGGCTGTCTTCTGGGGTCCAAGCACAACCGCACACAGGTGTACAGGCTTAGACACAGAGACATAACTTACAAACAAAACAAAAAAAGTGGAAAAGTTATAAGGAAGAAAAGACAAAGAGAATGTTGTAAGGGGCTGGAGAGATGGCTCAGTGGTTAAGAGCAGTGTCTGCTCTTCCAGAGGTCCTGAGTTCAATTCCCAGCAACCACATGGTGGCTCACAACCATCTGTAATGGGGTCTGGTGCCCTCTTCTGACCTGCAGTCATACACACAGACAGAATATTGTATACATAATACATAAATAAATAAATAAATAAATAAATAAATATTTTTTTAAAAAGAGAATGTTGTAAGAAGGAAAATCTAATAGTTGATTTTTAGGAGTGCCTCCAGCCAGCTGAGATCCAAATACAGAAGAACAGAAAACACTGCTGCCTGCTCCAGTCGGCTAGCCTAGTTATTCCTCCTTAGCCAGACTCTGCTAGTCTAGCTGACTAATGCAACTCAACCCACAAGTTTGGGTTAGAAAATCACCAACAGCTGCGGTTGGCTAAGGCCATGCAGCTCTGACAAAGCCATGGACCTGGTGAGCTTTAAAGTCAGCCTGATGTAAAACCCTTAGATGAGCTGGCTGGTGACGGCACACACCTTTAGTGCCAGCACTTGGGAGGCAGAGGCAGGCAGATTTCTGTGAGTTTAAGGCCAGCCTGGACTACAGAGTGAATTCCAGGACAGCCAGGGCTACACACTGTCTCTAAACCTTGTCTCAAAAAAAAAAAAAAATAGATGAACACGGGCACAGTCGGTTTATAAAAAGGCAAATGTCAGAAGCAGAAGCAAACACAGCACCTAGATGTGTGAGAACAGCCAAAGACGAGACGGGGAAGGGAGACTCGCTAGGGTTTAAAGAGTGCCCTCTGCTTCCAGTGAAGGAGCCGGCCGTTTTCGACTGTCTGTTTGTACCACTGGTGGGCCTGGTGCCCTCAGAGACCAGAAGGAGCTGTCGTTAGAGACTGTTGTGAACCACTATGTGGGTGCTCGGATTTGAACTCTGGTCCTCTGCAAGAGCGGTGTATGGTCTTAACTGCTGAGCCGTCCTCCAGACCCAAGCATGTTCATTAGCGGACGGGAAGACAGCATACACGTGCCATAGCTTTAGCTTGGGCTAGTCTGTGGGTAAGCTGAGTGATGGCAGTGTTTATGAGCCAGGCCACAGCCTTCACCTGTCCCCAGCCCCTAGAGCCCTGGAGCCATCCAGACTTGTTATCAGATAGGAATTTTCAAGCTTTTTTTTTTCTTTCTTTCTTTCTTTCTTTTTTTTTTTTTTTTATCTCTGCCCTAAGAACATTGAGGACGTTTCCCAGGGTGATACCAAGCTCACGTGAGCACAAACTGAAATGAAGTTGCCACCAGAAAAATACTCCCCTTGCTGCCTTGTTCCTTTTCCAGTTTTAAGTCTTTTATTTCGATGTAACTATAGACTTATGGGAAATTGTAGAAAAAAATCTGCTGAGGTCTCTTCTACTTTTCTTCAGTTTCCCCTAATTACAAAACTGTCATGTGACATCAAACCCATCCGTGCAATCTACGGAAGACTTTCCCCCACTATTATCCCCGGGGCCATGAACTTGTTCTCCAGCTCTTGAGACAAGAGGACAAGAGTATGGGTTCCTTCGAGATTGGCTTCTTCTGCTCCATTGTGTCTGTTTCTTGTTCCATTGCTGGATAAAATACTCAGACACAAGCAAATTAAGGGAGCCTTTTTCAGCTTACAGTTCAGGGACATGGTCCATCATGGCTGGGAGGTTAAGGCTGAAGGTCTTGAAGCAGCTGGTCACATCACCCCCGTCATCAGGAAGCAGAGGGTGCTCAGTTCACTTTCTGTATTTTGGGCAGTCTGGGAGCCCCTAACCCAGGAAATAACCAGGCCCACAGACCACAGAGAAGGTAGATCTTTACCAACTGACCTACTCAATAAGTAGGCGGACCATAGGTGCTCCTGAAGGCTTGTCTCTTCATATTTTGAAAAAGCTTCTAAAGACTTCATTATTTTAATTGTGTGTGTGTGTGTGTGTGTGTGTGTGTGTTTGTGTGTATGTGTGTGTGTGTATGTATGTTTCTGTGGGTGGGTACGTGCACATGAGTATGTGCTGATGCCTGAGGATGCCAGAGGTGTTGGCTCCTCCCGAACTGGTGTTCCAGGCAGTTGTGAAGCTGCCTTACACAGATGCTTGGACTCTATCCACCATCCTTTGCAAGAGCAGCATGGACTCTTAACTGTTGAGCCCCCTCCGGTCCCTCCTAGGTAATTCTTGATCCCATCACGTTGGCAATTGACACCAGCCATTGTTGAATACATCAAAAACTAATTTTGATTGACTTTTTGAGACTGGCTCTTGTATAGTCCAGGCTAGCATCACTTTGAGCTCTTCCTGCCTCAGCATCCTGCAGGCTGTGATTATAGATGTGAACTACCAGTTCCAGCATTTCTCTCATTTTTATCCTGAATAGTGTTCCTTTCCCATGGTATGGACATCCCACCTCCTCAAGGGCATTTCCAACTAAAGCTGGGATGAACCTCTGTATAATTGATACATATGTATGTGTGGAGAGGTTTTCATTTCTTGAGATGAGTGCTGGATCATATGGCAAGTATTTTTACTTGTACAAGAGACTGCCAAACAATTTTCCAGAGTAGCTGCACTACTTTGCATTTACTGGCAGTGTTTAAGCGCTCCGTCTTCATCTACATATTGTCCCACTTTTGATTTTAGTTGTCCTAAACCATCTAAATATTTAATTGCTGTCAAAGAGAGCTGTCACACCATGATTTTAATTTCCATTTCCTTGGTGACTGGTGGTGTTGAGTGATTTCTCGCCATTGTATTTTTTTCCTTAAAAATGCCCTTTGTGACCTTTGCAGATTTTATTACCCAGGAGTTGGTCGGGAAACAGTGGTTCAAACACGGCTATTGTAGGTTCATCATTTCTAACAGGGGCTTAGTGTCACCCTCAGTCACCCTCAGAGGCCACTTCCTCAGCTTTAGAGCTGGTTGGGGTGGCACGTGCTTGTAATCCTGGAATTGTGAGCAGGAAGCAGGATGACCACCATAAGTTCGAGGCCTTTCTGGTTGAGGTAGAGAGTCCCTTGTCTCAACAAACAAACAGGCAGATGATGGTGCAGCCCTGTAGTTCTGGCACCTGTGGGACAGAGGCAAGAGAACAGAAATGAATTCAAGGCCAGCCTGAGACACGTGAGACCCTGTCTTACCTCCTCTGTGAATATCTGGAGTTGACTCCCCAGCTGTTGGGTTCTGCCTGTCTTGATGTCTGTGACAAGTCTGTTCCTGCCCAGCCCTGACCAAGGACAATCCCCTCCTCTATTTTCTTCCCCACACGCGAAGTTGATACAGTTCTCTGCAAAGTCAGTATGGTACAAGATGTGTCTACGTGAACACAGAGGAGACTTTGTTCTGGGTGTGACCTTCAGGTTCTGAGGAGAAAGGAAGCATGTACAGTCATGGTTCTCAACCTTCCTGATGCCGCGACCCTTTTATACAGTTCCTCATGTTATGGTGATCCCCAGCCATAAAATCATTTCATTGCTACTTCATAACTGTAATTTTGCTACTGTTGTGAATCATTATGTAAGTATCTGTGTTTTCTGATGGTCTTAGGCAAACTCTGTGAAAGGGTCTTTCAACCCCTGAAGAGTCGCGACCCACAGGTGAGAAAAAGGACCGCAGAGAAAATGAAGTGTGTCATTCTCTTCATTTATTCCACAAAGATCTTTCTGAGTACACAGTTGTGGGTAATACTGAGTGAACACACACACACACACACACACGCACACTTGTGCATTCATTTTGTCTTATACTTATTTTTGATTTAAAAACAAAAAAGCCCAGCAAACAAGCAGTAGGAGCATCACAGAGCAGAGACAAGCTATCCCTGGCAGGCTCCATCTAGTCTCTTGAACCCCCAAAGTCATGAGATACTTTACAGATTGTGGTTGTCTTCGGTTTTGTTGTGTGTGTGCCTGTGGTACACATATGTGAGTGTACAAGTATATGTGCCTGTGGCACACACATTAAGAGACCAGAGCAGGATGCAAACCAGACAGCTTCCTCTTGCTCTCTGCCTTGTTTTGAGACAGGGTCTGCTGGCTAGGCTGGCCAGCCAGTGAGCTCTGCAGGTCCTCCTGTCTCTTACTCAGTGAACCGTGTCCCTAGCTCTTAAGCCACCAAATCTAGGGAGTGTGTGTGTGTGTGTGTGTGTGTGTGTGTGTGGCTTGCTACAAAGCCAAAGTCACTGTACCCTCAGTGGATAGTCTTTTGTCTGCTCTCAGCCCCAGTTCTTCACTGCTGATTTCACTGCCTAGTTCTTGTTTCTCTGAAAACAATATCTTGCTCTGTAGCCCAGGCTGGCTTTGAAATAAAAATTCTTCCTGCCTCAGCTTCCAGAGTTCTTGAATTACAGACTATAGTACTGTGCTTGGATGCTCTGTTTCATTTATTTGTTATTTATTTATCTATTTATTTATTTATTAAAAATTACCCTTACTACCAGGTGATGGCGGTGCATGCCTTTAATCTCTGCACTTGGGAGATAGAGGCAGGTGGATAACTGTGTGTTAGAGACAAACTTGAGTTCCAGGACGGCCAAAGTTACATGAAGAAAACTCTTCTCAAAAAATCCAACCATCCCCCCAAACCCCCAAAACCCACCCCCCAAAAACCCAAGCAAAAAAAGCCTTATTTAGTGTACACGTGTGTGTGTGTGTGTGTGTGTGAATGTGCTGTAGTACTCGTAAGGAGGTCAGAGGACAGCTTGTGGGAATTGCTTTTCTCCTTCTACTGTGTGTGTGAGAGTCATCTGGAGATCAAACTCAGGTTGTCAGGGTTGGCAGCGAATTCTTTTACCTGCTGAGCCATCTGGCAGCATGCATTGACTCTTTTAATCCTCCAACTAGCTGCTGAGCTGGGTGTGTGTGTGCGCACATTCTGTAATCCTGGCTCTCCGGAGATGAAGGCAAGATGATCAGGAATTCCAGGTCAGCCTTGACTACACTGGTGAGTTCTGGGCCAGTCTAGGCTATGTGAGACCCTGTCTCAAACAACAAAGAAGCTGTTCAATAGAGTATTATTTCCTTCTTTTCAGGTGTAGAAATGGAGGCAAAAAAATCTCAAATAACTAAGGTCTCATACCTGGTGAGTCAAAATTGAGCCCTACAGTTTCCCTCCAGTCCTGTTTTGTGTGTCTCATTGAGATTTGCATGCCATTCTTTTATATGGATGCACCGTGCATTACTGAATTGATATCATATTTCTCTTTATTTGCATTGTTCTCAGCAGATTGCTATCTTTACTATTTCCAGGGTCCAGGGCAAGAATAATAAAGGAAGGCTCCTAAACCACACGAGTGAATGTATAGGGTAGAAAGTAAGCTAACATAGTATTAAATAAAATATATTGAGACAGGGTTTTACCATGTAGCCCTGTCTGGCCTGGAACTTGCTATATAAACCGGGCTGACCTCAAGCTCCGAGAACCTCCTGCCTCTGTCTCTCCAGTGCTGGGATTAAAGGCATGCACCACCACATCTGTCCTTCCAGCGTATTTGGTTGTTATATGAGCTAACTATTTTGTCTTAAATGAGTAGAAGTGAGCCAACTAGCACAGGTGGACTGCATTTACTAACACATAACTTACCTGGCTGTTTCACTGATGGACTGTGGATGTTTTGAAGGACTAGAAATGAAAACATACATGATTCATAGATTGTTATTGTTTTACATTTTATTAGCATATATTATTTATACATTAAGTATGGCTTTATTTATTTAATTAATATTTATTTATTTAGTTTTTGAACAGTGTTTCTCTGAGTAGCTTTGGAGCCTGTCCTGGAACTCACTCTGTAGACCAGGCTGGTCTTGAACCCTCAGAGATTCATCTGCCTCTGCCTCCCGAGTGTTGTGGTTAAAGGTATATGCCACCAGTGCCTAGCCAAGTATGACATTATTCTACATGTATATAACATATTTACCCCATTACCCTGTCTGACCCCCTCCCCCTCCCGATGACCCCCTTTCATCTCCTAACTCACCCCCTTCTACTGTCAGCTCCTCTTTTTTTGTGACCTAATAATAAGTTTTGTTAAGGTTGCTTACAGGAGCATGGATGAGACTCTTTTTACAGGGGCATGGGTACAACCCTGAAGAAAATCTCTTTCTTTTCCTTAGCAACCTGTTAACTGCCCATTGAAGTGCAGGGAGTGGCGGGGCCTCTGCGATAAGATATCATCAGTCCTATCTTTTGCAGGTCTTGCTCAGGTGATCACAGCTTTTGGGAGCTCCATGACCATGGCACGCCCTGGAGTCAGTGTTTACCAACACTCCACCCCATCCTCAGGCTCTCGCATTCCTGTGGCCTGTCTTTGGTGACATTCCCTAAGCTTTGAAGGAGTGACATATATGTCCCCATTTAGAGCTGAACATGCAACGGTTACCCGTTCTAAGGACACTGCCAGTTATGAGCCTGTGGTGGTTTGATGAGAATGGCCCCCATAAGCACATGTCTGAATACTTGGTTCCTAGTTGCTGGAGCTGTTTGGGAAGGGTTAGGAGGTATGGCCTTGTTGGAGGAAATATGTTACTGGGTGTGAGCTCTGATGTTTCAAAAAGACAGCCGGCATTTTGCATTAGCTCCCAGTTTCCTGCTTGCTATTAGAGATGTGAGCTCTTAGCTGTTGCTCCAACTGCCTGCTGCCTGCTACTCCGTCATTGTGGACTCTAACCCTCTGAGACCACAAGCCCCAAATAAGCCCTTTCTTCTTTTTATGTGTTGCCTTGGTCACAGCATCTTATCATAGCAACAGAAAAGTAACTAATATAGAGTCCCTGTGTCCCACTGCAGATAGGAGCTTTCTGCCTGCAATGGACAGCAGCTCTGATCCCAGGGCATGCGCAGCGTTACTTAGAAGGCAATTTGACAGGCATATCGTGTCCATGCATGTCCATGCAGCCAAGCTTTCGCAGCAGCTGTCTTAACTATTGTCTTAGCCACTGCTCTATTGCTGTGAAGAGACAGCATCACCAAGGTAACTCTTTTTTTTTTAACCCTGGTTTTTTGAGACAAGGGTTCTTTGTTTAACAATCCTGACTGTCCTAGAACTGACTTAGTAGACCAGCCTGGCCTAGAACTCACAGAGATCCACCTGCCTCTGCCTCCTGAGTGCTGGGATTAAAGGCGTGCGCCACCAATGCTGAGCGCCTGGGCAACTCTTATAAAAGAAAGCATTTGATTGCTTACCGTTTCAGAGGGTTAGCCCATGATCATCATGTCAGGGACCACAAAAGTCCATTCCCGGTGACACACCATCTTCAACATGTATAACCTCATCAACTGGGCACATAAGCTAGGGGGCTCTTTTCATTCAAACCATCACAACTAGGTTTCCATCGATGCGGTAAGCACCTTGATAAAAAGCAGCTTGGGGAGGAAAGGGTTTATTTCAGCTTACAGTTGGGCATCATGAAGGGAAGTCAGGACAGCAAGCCAAGGCAGGAACCTGGAGGCAGAAGCTAACGTTAAGGCCATGAGCGATCCTGCTTTTTGGCTTGCTCCTTGTTTACTCAGCCTGCTTTCTTATACTGCCCAGAATCACCTACCCAGGATGGCACTGCACACAGTGGGCTGGGCCTTCCCTATCAATCATTAGTCAAGAAAAAACACCCCACAGGCTTGCCGACAGGCCAGTGTGATGGAGGCATTTTCTCGAGGTTTTTCTTCCCATCTGACTTTAGCTTGAGCAGAACTGACAGAAAGCTAACTGGGAGTAACTTTCCTGCCTTACTCTCCTGGAACTCACTCTGTAGAGCAGGCTGGCCTTGACCTTACAGAGACCCACCTGCCTCTGCCTCATTAGTGCTGGGATCAAAGGCATGCACCACCACCTCCTGGTGCAGCCATGGCTTTGTGAGGAAGTTTACAGAGCCCGCTGTGAATTCCCTCCTGTGGAGCAGGCCTCAGACCTAATCAGAGAGCATTTGGTTTCATCTCTAACGGACTGGACTCACAACTACTGCACTGTTGGCTGCGTCTTCTTGTCTGGTTGGTGGTGTATCCTGTAGAGTGGACAGCTGAGTGAGCCGGGTAATGATGGCTTCCTCCAGTAGCTAACATTGCACCTTCCGGCACTGTGAGGGCTGGTCAGCAGGGGAAGTGTTGGCCACTGTTCCAGATCGAGGTTTCTGTGTCCTGTGACCAGAGCATACTGTGTCTTCAATAACAGGGTTTTACAATAAGTTTTGGTAGGCCATTAGCTGTGGTGGCAAGTGCCTGTATTGTTTTGGGATCCTAGTGTCTTCTCTGACCTCAGAGGGAGGTCACTCACCTCTGGCACTAGGATTTTCATTATGAAAGTTCACTGTGATTCTAGGGAGCAACTTTATCTGCCCACAGAGGGTACTTCTATTTAAATGTCTTAAAATATCTTTTTTTTTTTTTAAAATTAGTTTGCCAATATCAGGTTTCCTTGTGGCTTTCTCACAGATCCTTAGTTTTGGTAGGCCCTCCACTGACTCCCTCCTCTTCTCCATATCCCTACTAAACCGTTCTACCCCAGGAAATTGTTATTATTCATTCTTCATTTTTCTTATTTTCACTTAAGTATAATTAGTATGATTTTAGTGATCATATTATGATTTTTTTTATACAACTGTTTTCCTTAGATAATAATAACCAAAAAGATTAAAAACATGTAATATATCCAAAGTGTGACTTGGAAAATCTTGTGACTTCTATTCATTTTCTATGAAGTTGCTGTGAACAGCAAACTGGTGAAGACGGAGCCTTTTGCCTAAGGGAAATACAGAGTGAGCTTCCTGGGAGCCTCTGGCCACATTTTCACCAAATGATCAATATATAATTCTGTTTTCCATCTTTTTCTGTTGAACACACCCTATCTTTTTTTTTTATTGGTTTTAGTGAGCTATACATATTTTTCTGCTTCTCTCCCTTCCTTTCCTCTCCCCTTCGATCCTCTCCCATGGTCCCCATGCTCCCAATTTACTCAGGAGATCTTGTCTTTTTCTACTTCCCATGTACATTAGATCCATGTAAGTCTCTCTTAGAGTCCTCATTGTTGTCTAGGTTTTCTGGGATTGTGATTTGTAGGCTGGTTTTCTTTGCTTTATGTTTAAAAACCACTTATGAATGAGTACATATGATAATTGCCTTTCTGGGTCTGGGTTACCTCCCTCAATATGATGTTTTCTAGCTCCATTCATTTGCCTGCAAATTTCAAGTTGTCATTT
This sequence comes from Arvicola amphibius, assembly GCF_903992535.2. NCBI lineage: Eukaryota > Metazoa > Chordata > Mammalia > Rodentia > Cricetidae > Arvicola > Arvicola amphibius. The sequence goes on along the minus strand of NC_052048.2, from coordinate 74,686,253 downwards.
TTTTCTGCTGTGTAGTACTCCATTGTGTAAATGTACCACATTTTTCCTTATCCATTCTTTGGTCAAGGGGCATTTAGGTTGTTTCCAAATTTTGACTACGACAAACAATGTTGTTATGAACATAGTTGAGTCCATGTCCTTGTGGTACGATTGAGAATCCTTTGGGTATATACCCAAAAGTGGTATTGTTGAATCTTGAGGAAGGTTATTTCCTAATTTTCTGAGAAATCACCATACTGATATCCAAAGGGGCTGTACCAGCTTGCACTCCCACCAGAAATGGAGGAGTGTTCCCTTTACTCCACATCCTCTCCAACATAAGTTGTCATCAGTGTTTTTGATCTTGGCCATTCTTATAGGTGCAAGATAAAATCTCAGAGTTGATTTTATTTGCATTTCTCTGATGGCTAAGGATGTTGAGCATTTCTGTGTCTTTCAGCCATTTTAGGTTCCTCTGTTGAGAGTTCTCTATTTAGGTCTGTACTCCATTTTTTTAAAATTGAATTATTTGTTCTTTTGATGACCAATTTCTTGAGTTCTTTGTATATTTTGGAGATCAGACCTCTGTCTGATGTGGGGTTGGTGAAGATCTTTTCCCATTCTGTAGGCTGTCGTTTGTCTTGTTGACTCTGTCCTTTGTTTTACAGAAGCTTTTCAGTTTCAGGAGGTCCCATTTATTAATTGTTTCTCTCAGTGTCTCTGCTGCTGGGGTTATATTTAGGAAGTGATCTCCTGTGCCAATGCGTTCAAGTGTACTTCCCACTTTCTCTTCTATGAGGTTCAGTGTGGCTGGCTTTATATTGAGGTCTTTGATCCATTTGGACTTGAGTTTTGTGCATGGTGATAAATATGGATCTATTTTCATTCTTATACAGGTTGACATCCAGTTCTGCCAGCACCACTTGTTAAGTATGCTTTCTTTTTTCCATTTGATATTTTTTGCTTCTTTATTAAAAATCAGGTTGATAGGTGTGTGGATTAATATCCGGGTCTTTGATTTGGCTCCATTGGTTCTCTTGTCTGTTTTTATGCCAATACCAGGCTGTTTCCAGTACTGTAGCTCTGTAGTAGAGTTTGAAGTCAGGGATTGTGATGCCTCCAGAAGTTCTTTTATTGTACAAGATTGTTTTGGCTATCCTGGGTTTTTTGCTTTTCCATATGAAGTTGCGTACCGTTCTTTCAAGTTCTGTGAAGAATTTTGCTGGGATTTTGATGGGTATTGCATTGAATCTGTAGATTGCTTTTGGTAAGATTGCCATTTTTACTATGTTAATTATCTACCCAAGAGCATGGAAAATCCTTCCATTTTCTTGCATCTTCTTCAATTTCTTTCTTCAAAGGTTTAAAGTTCTTGTCATACAAGTCTTCCACTTGTTTGGTTAGAGTTACTCTGAGATATTTTGTGCTATTTGTGCTATTGTGAAGGGTGTTGATTCTCTGATTTCTTTCTCAGCCCATTTATCATCTGTGTAAAAGAAGGCTACTGATTTTTTTGAGTTAATCTTGTATACTGATACATTACTGAAAGTGTTTATGAGTTGTAGAAGTTCCTTGGTAGAATTTTTGGGGTCACTTATGTAAGCTATCATATCATCAGCAAATAATGACAGTTTGACTTCTTTTCCAATTTATATCCCCTTGATCTCCTTTTGTTGTCTTATTGTTCTAGTTAGGACCTCAAGAACTATATTGAATAGATATGGAGAGAGTGGACAACCTTTTCTTGTTCCTGATTTCAGTGGAATTGCTGGGAGTTTCTCTTCATTTAGTTTGATGTTGGCTGTTGGCTTGCTGCATATTGCCTTTATTATGTTTAGGTATGTTCCTTGTATCCCTGCTCTCTCCAAGACCTTTATCATGAAGGGATGTTGTATTTTGTCGAAAGCTTTTTCAGCATCTAATGAGATGATCATGTGGTTTTTATTTTTTGGTTTGTTTATATGATGGATTACATTGACAGATTTTCATATGTTGAGCCATCCCTGCATCTCTGGGATGAAGCTAACTTGGTCATGTTGGATGATGGTTCTGATGGAACACACCCTATTTTAAAATGAACTGTTAGCTAGACATTGTAACATACGTATGTAATCCCAGCACTAGGAAGATGTAGGCAGGAGGATCAGGAATTCAAGACCAGACTTGGCTATATAGCAAACTCAAGGTCAGCCTGGATTATTGAGACACTATCCTCCCAAACACAGTCTCACAGAAGTCCTAAAAGAAAAAAAAGTGTTGTGTTATTAAACTGAATTTCTCTGTGCTGGGCCTGCTGGTGCAATCTTGTAATCTTAGCCACATTTGAGGCTGAGGCAGGAGAATTACAATGACAAGGCTGGCCTGGGCTTAGAATGAGTTCAAGACCAGACTGGCCAACTTAGTGAAAACCTATCTCAAAAAGGAAAAAGCTGCTGGGGCAGGGACACAGGTCAGTGGGGGCGCACTTGTGTGAGGCTGTGGGTTCAACCCCCAGAATTGCCAAGAACAAATGAATGAGGCTAATATGCAATGTTTCCCCTCCTCAGTACATCTCAGCTTCTTGTGCTTCCAGCGAGTACCCGCTAGTACAGAGTCCTGTCCATCCTGCTCCGGAAGCCACATAAACTATTTTCATATGTGCTAAAGTTATTTTCTTATGTGATATTACCATTTGTTGTCTAGTATTCTAAAGCCAATTATTACTGTAGAGATGTCAATCAAAATTATTTAGAAATGAAGTATTTACTTAAAATTTTTGTAGGTGTTAATATGGTTGATTAACAATTTTATTCTATTAGTTAATTAAACTTTTTTTTGAGACAAGGTCTCACTCAGAATTCATGAATTTAATAGAACTCACTATTTAGCCCAGGCCTGCTTTAAACTTACAGACATCTTCCTGTCTCAAGCTTCTGAGTGCTGAGTTTATAGGTGTGAGCCACTAAGCTCCGCTTCAACAACCGAGTTTATAAAACGAAAGTCTTGTCGCGATCTTAACATTCCGTTTTGTGGCCAACGTGTGGAATCTGTCTCATTTTCTGTGTGTTATGTCCAGGTCAGCATGAGCACATATTTAAGTGGGATATGAGCCATGTATTACAGCAAACTATCTCTCAGCTGTCCTCCGCAACTGTTGGAAGACTGCTAATTCCTGCTGGCTGAGTCATTGCTGCAGCCTTGGGAATTCCTGGAAAATGAGCTGGAGGAAAGCAGACCCTAGAACAGCTGGGCAGCCTAGAGAGGAAGGGCTGGAGTTGTTGGGTAAATGCTTGCATGGGTCCAACCGGAGCTGCCCCAGTGTTTGCGCTGCGGGTGCACCCACCCCCGCACAGCTCTGAGAGACGGAGGTGCAGTTACTCTTTGTCTCCGGGAGTAGGGCAGGGCAGCTTTGTTTTAGAGCTTGCGGCTGGGGAGGCACCTCCTCTACACTGCTGGCCCCTCCTGCCTGGGATGAAGAGAGCTCATTTATGCCTCTGAAGAGGTCTGCAAGGCAGCAAGCCCACACCGTGCCTGTAACTGTGTCTTTACTGAAGCTGTAATTTTCACCAATCCTCACCTGACTACATTTTGTTTGTATAACTGCCCTGAAATGGCCCCCTTCTACCCATGTTTGTCCCCGTCTTTAAGAAAAACACAAAATACCCATTTTCTTTATGGTTTATCTTAACCCTTTTGGGATTCATATTCTCTTTTCTGACCCCTTGGGGACAATGTGCTGCCTTTTTGGCTTGGAGCTCTGCTCTTTTGACCCCACTTTACTTTTCTTGTGTCTATGACAAAAACATCTGATGAAACCTATTTAAGGAAGCAAGAGTTTACTTGAGTTCCCAGTTTGGGGGTACCGTCAAGCATGGCCGTCAGGACATGGCAGGATGGTTGTAAGGCAGCTGGTCACAGTGTGTCAGGAAGCCAAGAGCTCTGAGTGCTGGTGCTTAGCTCACTTCCGCCCTTCCGTTCAGTTCAGGAATAAGAGCATGGAACAATGCCAGCCATTTCCAGACTGGGGCTTCCTCTTCAGCTAAACCTTTCTGCAAATGTCCTTACAGAATACCCAGAAGCAGATCTCCTAGGTGATTCCAAACTCTGTCACGATAACAATGACAGTTGTGTGCTGGGGTTGTCACATCATACTCTCTCCCCTTCAATCAAATCTCACACAAAATGTCTAGTTCACTGGGCGAGGAGTAAGGATTTATACCAGACAAGTAGAATAAAAGTTTCACTCATTACTGTACTTCCAGGAAATAATGGGGGGGGGGAACGTATACTTTCAGACCCCCCCACCGCTACTTTTTTGCCTTACATCATTTATTCTCTCTGACCCAGCTCCCATCACCCACTCTACTTCCTGTCCAGAACCTTAGAGGCTGTCCCCAGGGCCAGTCGAAGGTGCTGGGGTCTTGCTGGTGACCTTGTCTGCACAGTTTAGGACAGTATGGAAGTCTTTGACACAGGTAATTGGGGCTTTGACGATGACCAGGTGGCGTGCGTAGGACAGGCGGTCAGGCTGCTCAGCCTCTGGTTTGATGGCTGTGGGTACCAGTGTCAGAGAGTATTTGGCAGGACCACAGCTTTGCGGAAAGTATTTGTGGGCAGAGCTCCAGCTGGTCCTAGTGTTTAGAACTCCTCCAGGCACTTGTCCAAGTGCTGTGTGGGTCTAGCCTTGCTCCTTTGTCCCTTGTCAGTGTTAGTGTTCTGAATCAAGGTCTGGGCGGGAGCCTCTACCACAGTTTGTAGACGCTTTCAGCTGTGGGATGAAGACCCTCCAGCGCTGCGCAGAAGGAGGACCGGCTGCAGCTGTGCCTGCTGCTCCTTCAGTCAGGGAACTCAGGAAGGAACCTGGAGGCAGGAAGTGATGCAGAAGCCACGGGGGAATGCTGCTTAGTGGTTTGCTCTTCCTGGTATGTTCAACTTGCTTTTCTATACAACTCAGGACCACCTGCCCAGAGATGGTACTGCCCACCGTGAACTGGGCCCTTCCAGATCAATCGTTAATCAAGAGAGAACTCTACAGATTTGTCTACAGGCCAGTCTGCTTGGGGACATTTTTTCAATTGTGGTTCCCCCTTTCTAAATAACTCTAGCTTGTGTCAAGTTGACAAAAGCAGCAAAAACAGCTAGCTGGCACACCGTGCAAGCTTGAGGTCTTGAGTTCAGATCTCTAGAATGCACACACAAAATGTTAGGTCTGGTGGTGTGCACTAGTAACCTTGATGGAGGGGAGAAGATGGGAGGATTCTGGGACCTTGCTGACCATCAGTCTAGCTAAATTGTCAAGCTTCAGTTTTAATGAGATACCCTGTCTTTAAAAACAAATCGTGGGTGAGCCAGATGGCTCAGTAAGGCATTAGCTACCAATTCTGATGACCCAAGTTTGTCCTTGGGACTCATATGTTGGAAGGGGGGAAATTGATTCCCGAAAGTTCCCTTCTGACCTCCACAAGCTTTCACACACACACACACACACACACACACACACACACACACACACAGAGAGAGAGAGAGAGAGAGAGAGATATCTCCTCCAGATGTGTAATTTACAAGCCTTTGTCATCTGTTATGTGTATCTATCGTGGGTATTTTCTATAAAGGAGGTTGAAGGAGCATTATGGTCTAAACATTGGGGTTCTCTAGATTTTGCTGTGGTGGCTTGGGCTTCTTGAAGTCAGGGACTATGGCATGTTGGGTTTTTCAGACAAGTTTAAAGTCAGTATGTTTATTCAGGACTTCCCTTGCCTCCTGAAACAGAGGAAGGAAGCAGAACAGGACAGAGAGAAGTCCAAGTATGAGGTCAACACCTGCTTGATGACAACCTCTGTTCCTCAGACAACCCACGGGGTCACTGCCGCCGGAGTCCTCTCTAGATGGGCTGCAATGGCTCTGGGGAGGGCCAGTCCTCTGGGCAACTGGGACAAGGCCTGTCTGGACTGCGAATCTGCCCAGGGCGGGGCAAGGTCCATTCCAGAGGACTCTGGAGACGGATTAGAGTGGACCCGGACTCCTGCCAGACTTCCTCCAGTCTCCCCTGCCTCTCTGGCCCATCTGCCCTCCTTCTTTTCTCTTTAGTTTAGTACATACACCTTTGTGCACATGTTGGTGTTTGCAACATGCCTGTATATGTATGCATGTGTGTGTTCTTCTGTGTTGAAGTTAGAAGACAATTCAAGTGTCATCCTAGGGTGCCATCCACTTTCTTTAAGATACTGCCTCTCACTGGCCTGGAACGCACTGAAAGGCTGGATTGGCTAGCCAGGGAGCCCAGGGATCCTCTGCCTCTGTCTCTCCAGTGCTGGATTATAATGTGCTGCCATGCCAGGTTTTTATGTGGGTTCTGGAGGCTGACTGTGGTATTATACTTGTCTGACAAGAACTTTACCAACTGAGCTATCTCTTTAGACTACTGATAGAAAATATAAAGTATAACATTTTTATATACTACTTATTTATTTGTTTGTTTGAGACAGGGTTACTCTGTGTAGTCCTGACTGTCCTAGAACTTGCTTTGTAGACCAGGCTGGCCTTTAACTCAGAGATCTGCCTGCCTCTGCCTCCCAAGTGTTGAGATTAAAGGCATGTACCACCACCATCTGGCTGGACTACTTTCTTTTAAAGATGTGGCCAGGGTTGGCTAGATGGCCAAGTTGGTAGAGTGCTTGCCTTGTGTGCAGGAATCCCTGGGTTTGACCCCCAGCACTGCATAAATGGGATGTGGGGGTACGTTTCTGTAATTCTAGCACTTCGGTGGAGGCACCAAAGCCACCTTCAGCTACATACAGCTAGGCTAGACTGGGATACGTGATCCCTATAGAAAAAGGAATCAGAAACAGACATAGTGAGTACCACTTAGCCAGGGCTACACAGGGACATGCTTGTTTAAAAAGCAAGCAAGCACCCTGGCACGGTAACTCACCCCTTTAATCCCAGCTCTCAGGAGGCAGAGGTGGGGTGATCGCTGTGAGTTTGAGGCCAGCCTGCTCTACAAAGTAAGTTCTAGGACAGCCAGGACCCTGTTTCAACACACACACGCACGCACGCACGCACGCACACCAGCAAGCAACTGAATAAGAAGTGTGACACAATAAGTCATGTTTGTGTGTGAGCACCCAACCCCTCTATATGGGTCAACTTGAAAGAGCAGGGTGGTTTTACTGCCGTCTCAATTCCGGGAGGCAGTAAGTAGTTTTCTTTGTGGAGACAGTGCTTTTGTTGGAATCGCACTTGGAGAGAAGGCTCCTCTTGGGCTGGAATTACAGGACACAAGAAGATTCCACAGAGGCCGTGGCAGGAAGGAGAGCCTATTGGTGACCCCAGAGCCAGAGCAGTCTTTGACGTATAGCCTGAAGTAAAGGCTCTGGATTGAGTCACCCTCTGCTATTTACAGTGTTGTGGTCTACGGGACCAGGTCCCGTGTAGAGCACTAGTCATGGAACATGCTACCCAAGAGACCAGACAAGGAAGATGGGAGACGAGAGGTTGAGAAGAGGTCTTCTTTTCCACACTGGCCCAGGTGTAATTATATCAGCTGCAAGATGCCAGGGCAGCGTTCCAAAGGCTGGTGGGATCTCAGGGGCAGGTGGTGGTCACAGGCAGCCAGCCAGCCTGAGATGGGCAGGGGAGGAGATCAGCGCACGGCATACTTCACAGAATTCCAGCCTTGTGAGCAGCTGCAGCATTGACCAGCAGGCAACAGAGTGCTAATCCTCAGGCCTTCTGCCTAGCCCAGTGACCTCACTTCCTCATTCCCTGCAGCATTCTTTAGGACGCTGCACAGGGCTGGACCCTTCTGCGGGTTTCTACTGTTGCAGAACTGCAGTGACTCAGCGTGGCTTTCAAATTCTTGCTCCCCACTCTTCTCTCCTCTCTCCTTTCCTTTCCTTTCTCTTCTCTATCTTTCTCCTTCTCCTCTCTTTTCTCGCCTGTCTCTACTCACTCTCTTCTCTTCTTTCCTCTTTTCTCTTCCCCTTCTCCCTCTTCCTTCCCACCCCCGCTTCTCTCTCACCTCTATCTGTACACCAGAGGGAGTCAGCATTTCCTTAGGTCAGATTCTCATTGTGCAATTCTGAGGTCAAAAGGCATGCACATTTTAAATGGTGCTAAGTGCCTTACAAAAAACTTTGATGTTCCTATTGGTTGTTGACAAACTTTTATTTCTACCAATTTGAGAGGTGGAAATGCACCCAGGGGTTTTAATTTGCTTTTGAATTATTATAGTTGGGCGTGGAGGTATGAGATGGTGATCCAGCTCTTGGGAGCTTGAGGGAGGATTATGAGTGTGAGGGCCAGCCTAGGTTACACAGTGAGTTCTAAGCCTGTCTGGGCTACACAGTCAAACACTGTCTGAAAATAATCTTGAGAGAGAGAGAGAGAGAGGACAAGATCACATGTAGTCTGGTGCAGACTGTCCTCAAACTGACCATTAGCTGAGGGTGAGTTCTGATCCTCCTGCCTCTACCTCCCAAGTATCTGGCTTTTTTTTTTTTTTTTTGACAGGGTTTCTTGGTTATCCTGGAACTCAGTATGTAGAACAGGCTGGTCTTGAACTCACAGGGATTCACCTGCCTCTGCCTCCTGAATGTTGGAATTAAGGGTGTGGGTTACTATGCTTGACTTCTTGACTTTAGTACCTGACTTTTTATTATTTTAATTATTTTTTTCCAGACAGGTCTCATGTAGTCCTGGCTGGCTTTCATTAACTTATTATTATCATTTAAATATTTATTTATTTATGTTGTGCATGTGTGTAGAGGCATCTGATTAACATGGTGTGTATGTGTTTGTGTGTGTGTAAGTCAAAGTGGGTCGCAGGGATCAAGCTCAGGTCATTGTCTTTGGTGGCATGTACCTTTACCAACTGAGCAAAAAGTCCTGACTTTTCTCTCATGTGTGTAAATATCTGTAACATAAACTGGAGCGTTTTGATCACTGGTGCACTGTCCAATTAGGGCACATTAAGTACATTTACATTTGGGGACAGGCAACATCATCACTATTTTATTAAAATAAAATAAATACTAATAAAACACACACACACACACACACACACACACACACACACACACACACACACACACATGTCCATCTGCCTCTGCCTGGCATATATTTTGTTTTTCCTGCCTTTTGTTTGAGTCAGTCTCAGTCTTGCAACCCAGGCTGACCTGGAACTTGCCATCCCCCTTGCTCAGCCTCCTGAGGGCTGTGAGTGTCGGTGTGCATAGCCCCTTTGTGCTATCGCTAACCTTTAGAATGGCACTGGGGGCAAGTGCCCTGCTATTCCTTTAGCCGATGACCAAGGCAGGGTTCAGAGAATTACATGACTTACCTGAGGCTGTGGGGCTAAAGAGACAAGAGGAAACCAGCTCTGACCCTTCCTAGGCCATAGTTCATTTTTACAGTGCTCAGGCCAGAGGGGAAACTGTAGGGTAGGCAGGTCTAGAAAAGCCTAAAGGTAATAAGAATGTTTTAGAGGGCAGGGGGAAACTTTGCAGGAGATCTGAAAAGTTAGTGCTTTTGTTTATTTTGTTTTTAATTAATTAATTAATTATAGAGGCAGGATTTCACTCCATAGCTCTGGCTTCCCTGGAACTCACAATGCAGACCAGACTGGCCTCGAACTCACAGAGATCCACCTACCTCAGCCTCCCAAGTGCTGGGATTTAAAATATTCACCATCACACTCTGTTTATTTTGTTTTTAAATAATTATTTTATACTATTGGCAGTGTCATACATGATAAACATTCTGTGATATATCCCCAGTACCCTGTTTTCCTTCTCCCACTCTTGAGTTCCTTCCCCCAACTACTGCCCCCTTCTATACCCAAGCCTTTTTAATTTTTTGGGCAGATCTTGTGTTGGTGACCACGTCTGTTGCGTGTCACGGCCCTACCATTTCTAGAAGACAGGCTTTCAGAATGCTCCTCTCTGTCTTTCAGTTCTTATGACCTTTTTACCTCATCTTCCTCCATGTTCCCTGGGTGTGGGGAAATAGAGATGGTCTGCTAGGGGCTGAGCGCTCCACGGCCGTTTATTCTCAGCACTTTGACAGTACCAAGTCTCCACATTGCAGTTGCCTTCTGCAAGATGGGATTTCTGTGGCCCAGGCTGAGAGCAGCACAAAGCTACATCATAAACACAAATGCTTAAGAGGAACGTCAGTGCCGGGAGCACGGGGAACAGGAGACCTTTGAGACAATTGGAGACAGCGTGTTTTCCACTCTAAAATCACTGTGACTGCTATGTGGAGACCAGAGGGAGGATCTGCAGATCTTCCTGGGTGCTAATTCCAGGAAGTGTCTACTTCTTTCTCTCTCCTGACATCCAGCCAACCTTGGAACAGGGTGACTGTGACTTTTGTAGAGTCGCCATTGTCCCTCTGCCTGTGCCAAAGCCTCACTCAGGTGCCCCAAGTCTCCCTTAGTTCACCTCACCAGTCTACTTTCAACCCCTCTGCCTTCCTTTCCTTCTTGATGTAGGAGAGCTGGGATTATAGATGCAAGCTGCTGTGTCCAGCTTTATGTGGGTTCCGGGGACTTGAACTCAGATCCTGACCCTTATGCAGTAAGTACTTTACCCACAGTGCAAACCTCTCAGCCCTAGTGTGGCTTTTAAATCGTTGGGGGTTTCGGTCACATTTTCCCAAAGACTCTGAGTTAACTAACCAGGTACAGGGTTGAGTTCTGGTAGTTTTGAGAGGTCCCAAGGTAGGTTCAGAAATAGTGAGATGGCCAGGGAGCTTTCTGGGGCCTAGAGTCATACTTCCACCATCATCAATATCATCATCAGAATCACCTGATACTGAGACACACAGGCATTTAGTAAGGGCACTGAGTAAACAAATGAAGAAGCTTCTAGAAGGGATACAGAATACCAAAGGGACAAAAACCAGTGTGTACCAAGCGTGCATGAGATACCAAGGTAAGCATTCTCAAAGGGAGCAATGGGACAGTCACCAGTTTCTAGTAAAAACTAGAAAACTCACCCACTGGGGTTGAAGAGATGACTCAGTAGTTAAGTGTTATACTTCTATTCCAAAGGACCGGAGTTTGGTTCCCACCTTGGGCAGCTCACAAGGACATCTAACTCCAGCTCCAGAAGAATCCATCACTTGCGGCCTGCAGGGGGCACTGCACTCATGTGACTTTCCACACACTCACATATAATTGAAATGAAATAAAACCCTGAAAACCCTCATCTATTATGCCATGTGCCGTGGTTCACCTCTGTATTTCGTTTTTTTCCAATTTTTAAAATTTAAATTGTTAAAATTTTATTCTTCTCTCATATATTGCGTCATGGACATGGTTTTCCTTCCCTCCTCTCCTTCCAGTCCCTCCCCTGACACATTCCCTGTCCTGCAGATCTGCTCCGCCTCCCTTTCCTTCAGAAAAGGGCAAGTCTCCCAGGGACAGCAACCAAACATGGCCTGTCAAGTTATAATAAAACTAGGCACATCCTCTCATATTAAGCCTGGATGAGGCATCCCAGCAATAGGAAAAGAGTTCCCCAAAGCAGCTCCTGCTTCCACTGTTAGAGTCCCACAAGAATCCCAAACTACACAACCATACATTTATACAGAGGACGTAGGTCAGACCCATGAATGCTTTCTGATTGTTGGTTGAGTCCCTCTGAATCCTGGTTAATTGCTTCCGTGGCCCATTTTCACATGGTGTCTGTAGTGTGAAGCAGCGGGACTGCGTCCAGCCACCCAGCCACCGGCTAGCTTTACACCCGAAATAATTACACGGAAACTGTATTCTTTTAAAACACTGCCTGGCCCATAGTTTCAGCCTCTTATTGGTTAATTCTCACATCTTCCTTTAACCCATATTTAGTAATCTGGGTAGCACCATGAGGTGTGGCTTACCAGGAGAGATCTTAACCTGCGTCCATCTCGGAGAGGAGAAGCATGGAGACTCACTATGGCGACTGCCTGAAGCGTCTCCCCAACTCTACTTCCTTGTTCCCACAATTCTGTTCTGTCTACTCCACCTACCTAATTTTCTGTCTCTTAAAGGGCCAAGGCAGTTTTCTTTATTAATTAACCAATGAAAGAAACATAGACAGATAACTCTCCTCCATCAGGTGTCTAGACCCCTCTGGCTCCTACAATCCTTCCTCTCTCTTTTCCACAGGATTCCCTGAGCTCTAATGTTTGGCTGTGGGTCTCTGCATCTGCTTCTATCGGTTACTGAATCGAAGCCTCTCTGATGACGATTATGCTTGACTCTGGCCTTTGAAAACATCAGAGTTTCACTAGGAATCATTTCATCACCCCCCCACATCCTGTTTGGTTTTATTTTTGGTCTCTGGGCTATCCAGACTCTGGTTCCTGGCCCTCCTGGCAATATGAGGTGTGGGCTCCGTCTCCTGGTGTTGACCTCAGTTGGGACCAGTCACAACTCAAAGGACTGCTTTCCCAAGGTCTGCACCACATTTACCCTGGGACATCTTGCAGGCAGGACAACTTGTAGGTCGAAGGTTTTGGGGCTGGGCTGGTGTCCCCATCCCGTCACTAGAAGCCTTGTCTGGTGACAGAAGATGGCTGGTTCAGGTTCCATATCCCTCACTGCTAGGAGTCTCTGCTAGGGTCACCCTCGTGGATTCTGGGGAGTTTTGTGGCACTAGGTTTCTAGCTCACCTCTGCAACACCCCCAAGTGCCAGTCATATCTACCTCCCACACCCAATCCATCCTGTTCCTGTCCACACTTGCCCCAAGTCTACTCACGCAATCTATTTTATGTCCCCTTCCCAGGGAGATCCATGCTTCCCCCTCCTTGTTACTTTGCCTCTCTGGGTTTGTAGATTTTAGCACGATTATCCTTTACTTTATGACTAATGTCCACTTGTGAGTGAGTACATTTCTGGGTCTGGGTTACCTCACTCAGGATGATCCATTTGCCTGAAAATTTCATGATGTCGTTTCTTTAACAGCTGAGTTAATTACATTGTGTAAATGTACCACATTTTCTTTGTCCATTCTTTGGTCGAGGTACACCTAGGTTGTTTCCGGTTTTTGGCTATTATGAACAAAGCTGCTATGAACATAGTTGAGCAAGTGCCCTTGTTTCAGGATGGAGCATTCTTTGGGTATATGTCCAGGAGTGGTATAGCTGAGTCTTGAGGTAGATCAATTCCCAGTCTTCTGAGGAACTGCCATATTGATTTCCGTAGTGGCTGTTGAAGTTTGCACTCCCACCAGCAATGGAGGAGTGTTCCCCTTGCTCCACACCCTCCCCAGCATGAGCTGTCACTTGTGTTTTTGATCTCAGCGATCTGAGAGGTGTAAGATGGAATGTCAAAATCGTTTTGATGTGCATTTCCTGATGACTAGAGTGTTGAACATTTCTTTAGGAGCTTTTTGGCCATTTGAGATTCCTCTGTTGAGAATTCTCTGATTAGATCTGTACCCCATTATTTTTCAAGACAGGGTTTCTCTGTGTAGCCCTGGCTGTCCTGGAACTTGCTCTGTTGACCTGGCTGGCCTCAAACTCACGAAGATCCACTTGCTTCTGCCTCCTGAGTGCTGGGATTAGAGGCATGCACCACCATCACCAGGCTTGTAACCCATTTCATTGAATTAATGGGTTTGCTGATGTCTAATTTTTGAGTTCTTTATATATTTTGGATATTAGCCTTCTGTTGGATGTGGGGTTGTTGAAGATCTTTCCCCATTCTGTAGGCTGCTGTTTGTCCTGTTGATGATGTCCTCTGCCTTGCAGTGGCTTTTCAGCTTTATGAGGCACCATTTATCAATTGTTAATCTTCATTCCTTCACTACTGATGCTCTGTTTGGGGAGTCATCTCCTGTGCCAATGTGGTCAAGGCTGTTCCCCGCTTTTCTTCTATCAAGTTTAATGTATCTGGATTTATGTTGAGGTCCTTGATCCATTTTCACCTCTGTATTTATAACACTTAGGATGTTGAAACAGGAGTTTGAGGCCACCTTAATCTATTTTGTGAGTTCAAGACCAGCCTGGGCCATAGAGCAGTGGCCCTAGCTCAACAAGCAAGCAAGCAAACTAACACTACATGACCTTCTAAACCTTTGCTGATCTCTTAAGGTCGTTTAAGTCACTTTCAGATAATATTTGTAGATATTTAATTATGTTTTTAATCAAAATAGAATTATGTCACTTTACCCCTCTCAGCTATTCCCTCAAACCCCTCCCACATCCCCCAGTCAAGTTGGTAGCATATTTTTCTTTATTGTTATTACATACACACACACACACGCACAGACACACAGACACACACACATATGCACAAATATTTATAAATACAACCTGCTGAGCCCATTTTTGTTGTTTTTGTGTACATAGTCTCAAAGCTGACCACTCGGCATTGGACAGCCGACAGGGTGGCTCATCCCTGGGAGAGGCTAATTCTCCTCCTAGAGTCCTTTTCCTTTAGTTGCCAGTAGTTCTTTGTCTGGGGAGTGGGACCCTGAGAAAACTTCCCCCTTCCATGTAAACATGTCCTTTAATACTGGCATTGTTCTGATCTTGTCTATACAGGCAACAGGAGAGTCTATGGCACAGTGGACTTCCTGCTATGGGGTCTTACAATTTCCCCCTCTTCTGAGATGTTCCCTAAGCAATAGATACCGGACCTGTGATACAGATGTACCTATGGGGGCTGGGCTCCACATGCTCTGGTTATCTCTGGACTGTGGTTCTTTTCTGCAATGGTCTCTATTTGCTGTTAAATGAGGCTTCTTTGATGGGGTCGGGAGGGCGGCGTTAACTATATTTATCAAGGGGCGGATTTTCTTGAGAGTCTGAAACAAATCCAAACTCATTTTTCTGCTTTGCCAAGTAGAGGAAATGAGCAGCCAAGGCTGCCGAAGTGGGAAGATGGAGAATGCCCCCAGGAAATGGCCCCAGCATCTGCTGGGGAAGTCGTCTGTCTCTCCTCCCCACCCAGGATCAGCTCACTGTGAGTGGCAAACATCCCCCAAGTGTGCCCTTCAAGGTTGACATTTTGTTATCAAACTTGGGAGGCGCAGCCTGTGCCCAAGTCAGCTCTCCTGTTCTCAGGAAGCCAATTGAGAGGCCAGATTGAAAGTGGGAAGCAGCAGATTTAGCCAGTGTGGTCACGCTGGGAAGAGGAACAAAGAGGTCCGAGACCCCGCCAGTGCGTTTTCTATTTTTTATTTTTTTAAAGACAGTCTCACGAAGCTCATAAGCTCCCTATTTAGCAGAGGATGGCCTTGAACTGCTGATCCTCCTGCCTCTTCCACTTGAGAGCTGAGACTGTCGGTCTGTGCAGCTGTGGCCTGGTATTTGTCGGGGATGGAACCCAGAGATTTGTGTGTGCAAGGCGAGGACTGTGCCAGTCTCCCAAGCCAGTTACCCCCAGTCTCTGGAATTTTGTTTTGTTGTGATGGAGAAGTGTCTATGTGTTACTTTCATTTTTAATAAAGATACTGCCTTGGCCCTTTAAGAGACAGAAAATTAGGTAGGCGGAGTAGACAGAACAGAATTGTGGGAAAAGGGGTAGCAGGAGTGGGGAGATGCTTCAGGCAGCCGTAGTGAGTCTCCATGCTTCTCCTCTCCGAGATGGACGCAGGTTAAGATCTCTCCTGGAAAGCCACACCTCGTGGTGCTACACAGATTACTAAATATGGGTTAAAGGAAAATGTGAGAATTAGCCAATAAGAGGCTGAAACTATGGGCCAGGCAGTGTTTTAAAAGAATACAGTTTCCGTGTAATTATTTTGGGCAAAGCTAGCCAGGTGGCGGGACACAGCCCGCTGCTCCTTCTACATTGTTGTTTCAAAACGTTGCCTATTTGGAGCCTAGAATGTTGACATGCTGATAATACAAACTAGTTGGGAGGCAGAGGGAGAAGAGTTAAAAACTGGAGGTCAACCTGTCAATTTAGGCAGATTTTGTCTCAAGTAAGAAAATTAGAAAGGGGTCAAATCCCTCCTCTCAGGGATCAAGGAACTCTTAGGAAGAGGAACTGGAAAGATTGTAAGAGCCAGTGGGGACAGAAGACACCGGAAACGAAGCCTTCCAGACACAAAAAAGACTGACACACGCGTGAGCTCACACAGCCTGAGGCAGCTCAGTGCCTGTAGGGGTCTAAAGCAGATGGGGTCCCAGTGCTGAGAGGAGTGGACATGAGCCCTCCCTAACCCAGAAGCTCTGTCCAGTGGGTAACTTCTCACAAAGGAAAATTGAGTTTTTTTCAGTGGAGTCTCACTGGGTATACAAATCACACTTACGGGCAGGCCCCATGCCAGGCAAGCATCCTACAGCTAAGCAAGAGCCCAGCCCAGACTCTGCCAGCTTAGGGTGCTGGCTGCCCGTCTTGAGAACACATCTTTCTGGGGGCACAGGCTGGTGCTTCGGGAACGATAATTTTTTGTTGCCTCCTGCTGGGTAACTGAGTTCCACAGACTCAGTGGCATGAAAAGGAGCCATGTTTATGACCTCAGGCTCTTGAATCAGCAGAGTGGACAGCTGAATCTTCTGCCTAGGGTCTCTCAAGCTGCAATTAGGGGCTTGGCCAGCCCTGGGTTCTTCTCAGAGGTATTTGCCTTGTTAGTGGAATCATTCTGCTGACTTCCTTATGGCCGCTTGCTTTATCAGACAGCAGTCAAGATAGGCACTGCTGCAGCAAGACCAGCACCGAGTTCTTAAGTAATCGGGGACAGTTTGTCCTGTCACCTCTGCCTCTTGCACAAGGATAGCTCTTGTAAAAAAAGTTTTAAATTTGCTCCTAGACGTACAAAGTTAGCTAAAGACAGCAATTTGTGGTTTTTTAAATCCTTCCCCCCTTTTAAAAAAAAGATTTTTTTAAAATCTGGGGGCAATTTTCTGGCGACTTGGCTCTTTCCTTCAACATTGTGTGTACCGGCGGGTACCGGCGGTACCGGCGGTCAGAGGGATTAGGAAATAACCAAAATAGTTCTTTTATAATAAATCAGTTTTAATAAAAGGGGAAATAAGGGAACTTACAGAACCAAGGGTCCAGCGGAGTAGAAGGTAACGCGGGGGATAGCAAACAGGGCTCCTTCCGGCGCCCCATCCTATTTAAGGGGTATCCTACTCCCCTGGGGCAGCCACGCCCCTGAACGCAGGGATTGGGCCAGCTGCCCCAACAATTGTGTTTGGGGCAGACCCTCCTGACTCTGTCTCCCGATTCACCACCACAGTGCTGGGTGCAAACCACTGCACTGAGGTTTGACATGGGTTCCAGGGCTGAATTCAGGTTAGCAGCTTGGGTGCCAAGTGCTTTTACCGGGAAATGCTGTCTGGCCAGCCCCGATTTTAGTTTATTTTGTAAAAGTTTGAGCAGCTTTATATTTTATCTTGATCCTGTCTTCTTTTTCTTGCTCTCTTCCCCGCCCCCACTCCCATTTACCCCTTTTGTTCCCTTGGATAATTTCATTCTTTGATTTTATATACACACACACAGTGTCACCCTTCCTTCTCCCCGTTAATATAAAATCCAGGGCCCATAAATGAGAGAACGCAAGGTTTCTGTCTCTCGTAGACTGTCCCCTCTCCCAGCCACGTGTCAGCTGCATTTCCATCTGTTTTCTGAGTCTGGCAGTAATCGGCGCTCAATAATCATGGACTGAAGGAAAATGGCAACCCTTGGCTAGTTTACGGTGGTGTCACTGTGGCTTGGCTGCTGGAGTCATTTTGGAAAAGCACAGGCGCTGTAAGTCCCAGGTATTAGGATGAGGTGGGGGAGCCGAGGGACTACAAGTGCCCTTGAGAACCTTTTTTGGGTTCGGAGCCTGCACTACACAGGTGTCTTAGAAACCTGCGATTCGAGGGTGCGGGTTCTTATGTCTCCATCAGCCGCAGGGCAGGTCTTTTTCTTTTGATGACTGCTGCAAGAAGGTTTAGACCAGATATGTTTTCAGTGTTGCTCTCTTTTAAATCATAACACCAAGGCACACACAGCCTTTGCCCCCAGCGTGCCGGGCCTGGAGTTAAAGTGACGCTGGAGTCGTGGGGTTGTTTCTGTGGAGATGGCTCCACCCCCGAGGATCTGGGTCTGAATGCGGCAGAGGCAGACAAACCTGGTCAGTCAGTGCTCTGGGCTGGGGCTGGGCACTAGGCAGAGGCAAGATAAGAACTGCAGATCAGAGGCCCAGAGGCCGTCTTCCTGCTGGTGCGGCTGAGCCTGTTCCTGGTAGAGCAGCATCCATGGCCCTAAGGGAAGGCTGCCGGTGTTCGGGGGTGAAGCAGGTGTTCTGACTGTGTTGAAGGAGCCTGGCAGATAAGGTTCCTTTTCTTTATATCCCCCCCTCTCTCCTCCCCAATCTCAAGGATCATAGGTTAGCTACAAACTAACTAAGATCACAAGACTGAGAACATTTCATCTGGTTTCAGCCTCCCCAGCCCCAAACTTGTTGTGTAGCTGAGACTGGCCAGTCTTGAGATTGCCACTATACTTGGCTATAAAGTTTATTTATTTAAATGTAACCTCCAAACTTTGATGAACGTGGCAACTATTTTTTTAAATATGAGTAACAAAGGTGAATAAGATACAACTTTAGGGGGCACAAAGTGATGGACCTGCAGTAAAGAGCACCAGCTTGTAACTCCAGGTCCAGAGGATCTGATATCCTCTTCTGGCCTCTGGGACACCTAAATTCACTCACACACACACACATTAAAAAAGAAAAAAGATGCAGTCTAGGCACAAATAAATAGAAAAGTTTGTGTAAATGTAAAGGGGAGGCTGGGGAAAGATGGTACCCCAAGGGTTCACTGATGAGAGTGTGGCATTTCTTGGGCAGATCTCTCGGAGTCAGGGAGAGTTGCTGAATGGAGCCTTGATAGATTCAGCCTCATTAGTGTTCTTGAATGACAGTATAACGGATAAGGTGGTTCTGCTCATTCATTCATTCATTCATCCATTCATTCATCTTTTGAGGTGGGAACCTTGCTTTGTTGCCCAGGCGGGCCATGAATTTCTGGGCTCCAGTGATCCCCCTGCCTCTGCTTCCTGACTAGCTGGGATGAAAGATGTGTGTTACTTGGCTTGACTTCATAGGACGTCAAGTTCGAGAAGCTGAGCCAGTGAATGTCAAGCCCCGTCTATAGCATGGTAAGGCGTCATGGCAGGCTATTTCAGAGCTGGGAGCCGGTGAGAAGGCTCCGTGGGCAGAAGTGCTCGAAGCCAAGCCTGACAACCTGAGTTCTGGCTCTGGGACCCACGCGGTGGAAGGAGAGATCAGACTGGAAAGTTGTCCCCTCCACCCCCACATCGGACACAATAAATAAATAAGTAAACAACATATAATTAAACCTTGGGCTTGGGTCATGCATAGGTTGATGCTTAGTGGCTGTGTGACTTTAGAGAGAGGACCATAAATCTTTGCAAGCCTCAGTTTCCCCGCCTGCAAAGAGCCATTGCTATTGAGTCCCTCAACCAGTCCTCTCTGATTATCTTTGAGTGGGGACAGGACAGCTTTGGCTCAGGACTTGGTCTAGCTGGTCTTGTCTGGGTTCCCAGTGACTTTGCTCTGTCTCGTGCAGAGGCCAGCTCTCAAATCCTCATGGCTATGACCCTGCAGCCACCCGCAGACCACTCTTCTCTCTCACAAGGCCCTTTCTTCTGCTGGCTTCTACTCTGTGGATTTCCCAACAGCTCCACGCCACCAGTTCTCGTCATCCTTTTCTGACTGCTCCTGTGCCTACTGACATCTCAGTGTCAGATGGCCCCAGACCAAGGCTAGATCTCTTCCCTTCCACTGGCATTCAGTCCCTTGGACAGCTCAGTCTTATGACTTTAAATGACATTTAAAGAGTAGTGATGTTGTTGTTTTTGTCTCTGGCCCTGACTTCTGACAAACTCTAGACTATTTTTTTTTCGTTTTAAAATTGAGACAGGGTTTCTCTGTGTAGCTCTGGCTGTCCTGTAACTCATTCTGTAGACCATGCTGGCCTTAAGCTCAGAGATCGGCCTGCCTTTGCCTCCCCAGTGCTGGGATTAAAGGCCTGCGGCGCCATCACTGCCCGGCTCAGACTCTTTTATTAAAGATTTTCTCTCTCTCTCTCTCTCTCTCTCTCTCTCTCTCTCTCTCTCTCTCTCTCTCTCTCTCTCTCTCTCTCTCTCTCTCTCTCTTCTCTCTGTAGGTGTCTGTGGAGGACATAGGAGGGATTAGACCTCTGGCGTCTATTTGGTTGCAGGTTGTTGTGCGCTTCCCCACATAGGTGCTAGGAACTGAACTCTGGTCCTCTGGAAGACCAGCAAGCTCTCCTAGATGCTGAGCCATTATTCTAGCTCCACGAGCTGCAGGTTCCTGTAGCACCTATGGCCAGACCTCACCACTGGGCCATCAATGTCACCTCTCAGCTCCACAGGCGAACACCAGACTTAGGGCTTTCCGCTCCTGCCACGCTTTGCCCATCTTCCCTGTCTCTCTAGAAGGCGAGCTCATCTATTCGTCATCAGATCCTCCTTTCCTCTTCCCGGTTTCATCCAGCGTCAGACCACGGCTCCTCAGTTTGGTGACCTTGACTCTGTTCTGCTAATCAGATTGTCCTGGTGAGGTCCTCACCAGCCTTCTAGTGTGTTGTGGCCCCTCATTCTCCAGGAAGAGTTCTCCACAGCTGCCAGAGGATCCTTTCTATTTTTAAAACATTTTTGCTTTATTATTTATTTAGTGACTTTGGGCGTACCATGAAGTAGGACTGGCGGTCAGAGGACCACTTGTGTGACCTGATTCTGGGGGTAGAACTCAGATCACTAGTTCAGACGGGAGGTGCCTTTACCTTCTGGGCCAGTTCCACAACCCTTTAATACAGTTCCTCATGTTGTGGTGACCCCCAACTTTAAAATTATTCTTGTTGCTTCTTCAACTGTAATTCTGCTGCTGTTATGAGTCATAATGTGAATATTTTTGAAGATGGAGGTTTGACAAAGGGGCTGCAACCCACAGGTTGAGAACCACTGCTCTATGCCCCAGTGTGTTCTGTTTAGCATATCAAAGACACCTCATTTTACTCCTCCCTGGTTTAGCTTTGGCTGTTTTACCTCAAGTGCCTGAGCCTAGCTCCTGTGCTACCACTTTAAGAATTCTTCTGCACCTCCTGTCTTTTGAACCCCAGCCCCCACCTGAACTTTGCCTCCCGCTTAGTCTTCAGCTGACTTTCTCTGATAAGCTGACCTCCTTGCTGTCCAACCAAGCATCGAGGGCCACACTGTCGCAGGGACTTTGCCCTGCTACTGCCATTCCTGCCTTCTGACTACCTCCAGGATGAAGGGATGCTCTTTCCTCAGGGAGACCCACTTCGCCCTTCACCTCCTTCACAGATGATCCAGACGTGCAGTGGTTTTCCTGGTCCTCCAGTTTAAAACCCAAGCTTGGCTTCCAGCGCCTGGATCAGGTGGCTCATAACTGCCTGTGACTCCAGCTCTAAGGATCTGATGCCATCTTCAGGTCTCTTCAGCCACCTGAAAACACACACATGCACGATCAAAAGTAAAAAAAATAAATATTTCAGAAAAGGGTTTAAATACTGTTTTAAAGTTGTGCTTGTTTTTCATTTCTTCATTCCCTTAACATTGGCCTGCTCAGCTTGCTCAGGACTGTGGTCCAGAGCTGGCCGGTTATTGGACTTTAACAGATGGGGATACAGGGTGCATAGATGAAGTGCGTGAAGAGGGAGGCTGAGCTGGAGGCAGAATGTAGACTCCTTGTTTACACTGGTAAGCCAGCTGCGCGTGTGGAACTGTGTTTAAATGATTCCAACAACAAGGTTGTAGGCTGAAGCCCTGTGGGATGGGTTTTCTTCGGAATTCATGAAGCTCGAGAAATTGAGGCCATGCACAAATGGGAAGATTTCCCGTGAGATCAGGTGTCAGTTGGACAATTGTTCTTAAGCCCCAGGTCTCCGCTCCCTCGTATCCAACCTGAGCTCAGGTTGCTGAGCCAATACCTCTCACAGAGAATAGTGGGCTTGTTTGCCACTGGCCATCCCTCACTGCTGTTCACTCCCTCTGCTCTCATGTGAGTGTGTGTGACCTGGTCAGGTGCTGCTCCTGTGGACGGCAGTGTGGTGAGGGGCAGCTTCAGCCAGCTGGATGCTTACCTGTCTTATGTTTGGAGATTTCTTTTTAGTGTATGTGTGCATGTTTGTACACATGGAGAGGTCAACATCTACTGTCTTACTTTATTAATTTCCTACATATACGTGTGTGTGTGTGTGTGTGTGTGTGTGTGTGATAAGCTCTTTCCCTGAGCTGGAGCTTGCTAATTGGGCTACACTGGAGCCCCAGCGATCCCCGTCTTGTACTGGCCTCACTCTTTGTGCCTCCTCACCGGGCTGTTTGTATAGGTGCTGGGAGTCTGAACTCAGGACCTTATTAGGTTTACATAGCACTTTATTGACTGAGCCCTCTCCCCATCGTGTATCGGGTGCTGCTACTGAGCACACCATGTGCAAACATGGTTAATCACTACTCCAGGACTGTGTATGTCTGAGTTTACACGTTGGCTAAAGTTTATTTGTAACCTGCAGATCTGTATCCCTGGTGCTCCGGCCACCATCTACAAATGTGTGCGAAACTGAAAATTTTGAATCACCAGTGCGTGCATTCCCCTTTGAGACTGAGCACGTCGGGCCCTGCCTTTTCCTTCTGCACACATCTGTCCTTCCTTGGTATGTTTATTGTGCTGTGGTTTTTATTTTTATTTATTTTTAATTTTTTATCAACTAGATACAAGCTAGGTTATCTGGGAAGAGGCAACCTCAACTGAGAAAAATGCCTCCATCATATTGACTTATAGATAAGTCTGTGGGGCATTTTTTGATTAATAATGGATGTGAGAGGGCCCAGCCCACTGTGGGTGGTGCCATCTCTGGACACACTGTTCTGGGTTGTATAAAAAAACAAAGTTAAGCAAGCCATGGGGAGCAATCTAGTAAGCAGCGATCCATGGTCTCTTGTTGGAGGAGGGCCACTTGTTTTCTGGTCACCCGGCAGCTTAGACCCAAAAATAATTACACAGAAACTATATTATTTAAATCACTGCTTGGCCCATTAGCTCTAGCTTCTTATTGGCTAACTCTTACATCTTAATTTAACCCATCTCCATTAATCTGTGCATCACTACAAGGTCATGGCCTACCAGAAAAGTTTCAGCAGTCTTTCTGGCAGCTCCATGGCTTCTCTCTGACTCTACCGTTCTTTCTCCCAGCATTCAGTTTAGTTCCTTCCATTCCCCCAACCTAGGTCTGTTTCCCTATAGCTTTGCTATAGGCCCAAAGCAGTTCCTTTATTAACCAATGATATTCACAGCATACAGAGGGGAATCCCACATCAGTCTCAGCTTTAGTTCTTGCATCCAAGTTCCTGCCTTGACTTTCTGTCCTGATTTTCATGTCATGATGAACTTTAAGCTGTAAGCTGAAACAAATCCTTTCCTCTTCAGGCTTGTTGATGCTTTATCCCAGCAACATGAAAATAACTAGGACTATCTATCTGTCTGCCTATCTGTCTGCCTATCTGTCTATCATCTATCTATCTATCTATCTATCTATCTATCTATCTATCTATCTATCTATCTATCTATCATCTATCATCTATCTATCTATCTATCTATCTATCTATCTATCTATCTATCTATTTATCATCTGTCTATTATCTGTCTATCTATCTATTATCTATCTATCTATCTATCTATCTATCTATCTATCTATCTATCTATCTATCATCTATCTCTCTATCATCTATCTTTCTATCTCTCTATCTCTCTATCTATCATCTATCTATCTATCTATCTATCTATCTATCTATCTATCTATCTATCTATCTGAATCTCCTACAGCCCAGGCTGGTTTCAAACCTGCTGTGTGACCAAGGATGACTTGAACGCTCAACCTACCTGCCTTCACTTTCCCAGGTTTGGATTACAGGTGTGCTCCCCTGAGCCTGGAGATCAAAGGCAAGGATTCCCTCATGCTAGGCAAGCATCCCACCAGCTGAGCAGTGTTCCCAGCCTCCTGTGGTCTGCTAACAGACATGTTTTGCCTTTTTTGGGTTGGTGATTTTACTTTGGGAAATGATTCCAAGAGTGGCTCAGGAAAGCTGGCTGTCCTACGCAGAAGTGTGTTAGGTACCTATAGGGAAAGCACCAGCATTGAGCTTTGACAGGGCATTCTGAACAGAGAGCCTTGCAGCAGAAGCACATAAAATATGAGTGTGCTTTGATTGATTGATGCGGAGTGGCAAGACCAGAGACTGATAGGAACCCAGCCTTCTATTTCCCTCAGAGAGCAATGGTTCAGAATTTACTACTCAATGTTTGTAGCAACTTTATGCAACATGCCATAAATACTGACAATAGATTGTACATTGGCACACACACACACACACACACACACACACACACACACACACACACACACACCCCAGGCAAGCATCTTACAGAAAAGGCTCCAGAAGTCAATGCCTTTTGTAAAGGGCATGTACTCCCATTCTTTCTTTTAACTTTTCCATCTCTGAATCGTGTGATGTATAGTTCATCCTCTTGTATGTCTGACCTTTATGCTTGAACTCCTGGCACTCATTTAAGAAGCACCTTTTCATAAATGAACACTTAACGTCTGCTGAGAGACGCTCCAAGGCAAAGAGCCAAACCCGGCCTTACAGGGCACACACACTGTTTAGCTTCTGAGGAAATCGAGCTTGCTGCTGTTGAACCAGGAGGCTTTGTACAAGAGAAATACAGCAGACAGTCAATGCCCTACAGGGACAGGAGCCATCTGCGAGCTGCTTACTGGCACCGTGGTTTCAACCATGGGGGTACACTGGGAGCTTTCACGTGAGAGCTAAAGGAACATCGGTCTATGTCCAGTATTCTGATTAGTCTGTGCAGGACCCAGGTGCTCATGGACTTCAAAGCTTGCAAGTGAACCCAATACAGACACAGTGAGAGCCTCTGCCCTTGAGAACTCTGAAGACACAGGCCATCAAGTCTACCTGGGCCCTGGTTCTTCCTCTGAGTCTCAAACGGTGCCTGGTACATCCTTGGCATCCTTCGGACACCCCTTCTCTTCCTGGTCAGCTCCTCATCAATAGGGCAGGCATGGGGAGTAGAAGGAGCGGCGGGCTGTGTCCCGCCACCCGGCTAGCTTTACCCAAAACAATTACACGGAAACTGTATTCTTTTAAACACTGCCTGGCCCATTAATTTGTAGCCTCTTATTGGTTAATTCTCACATCTTCCTTTAACCCATATTTAGTAATCTGTGTAGCACCACGAGGTGTGGCTTACCAGGAGAGATCTTAACCTGCGTCCATCTCGGAGAAGAGAAGCATGGTGACTGCATATGGCGACTGCCTGAAGCGTCTCCCCACTCCTGCTACCCAGCATTCTGTTCTGTCTACTCCACCTACCTAATTTTCTGTTCTCTTAAAGGGCCAAGGCAGTATCTTTATTAATAATGAAAGTAACACATAGATACTCCTCCATCAATGGGGCAAGCTCAGAGATGTTGATTGTTGCTGCTTTTTCTCCCCTGAGTTGAGGTTTGAATGGAAAAGAATGCTGAAATGGGGGCTGGAAAACAGCATTCTGCTTTGGGAAGGCAGCTCTCCCTAGACTCAGAAGCGGTTTTTTTTTTTTTAATCCTGTAGTAGTTTGTGTTTTTTTAGCTGTTTCCTTCTCAGGTTCCTGACCCACCCTACTCTCCCATAGTGTATATAACATTGTCTATTTTATTTTGAGCAAAGCGAGTTGAGCTTTTTCTTGTGGACCACCAGGAAAATCTACCATCTTACTTCTTCGGCACCACCCATGTCCCCTACACAAGGGTTTGTGGTGCCATCTTGGTAGTTCCAGGAAAGCATCCCAGAGAGCAGCATGGTGTACCTCCACATCATCTCAGCCCTCAGCAGCTGTCAGATCTTGCTGCAGGGAAGGAACCTTCAGGATGTGTTTTCTAAGACATTGCTTGTTATTTCAAAGGTCCCTGGAGTATGCCAAGCCCATGTTTCACAGTCTCCTTCAGTTTGCATATCTCAGAATAAATGGCTCACTCTCGGAACCAAGGAAACCTTAAGCAAGATTTAAGACAAATAGACAATTTAAAGGAAGAGCTATGATTGACAGGCAGTGTAGGCTTCTCTGGAGTGCCGTTGGGAGGCTGGTAATGCTCACCAACAGGTTTACATCTGTCAGACTTTGCGAAGTTGGTCTGGCTATGTTGGACTGAGACAGAATCTGAGGCCAAGTATGCACATTTAATGGTGTGTCCTATCACTTCCCATCACCCCCCTCTGCAGACTTGTCTTCCCACTGAAATTGGAGTGCAGTTGTCTGTGGTTTTGCATAGGCTCTAATCATGACATCACAGTTTTATTTTATGTCTATTTGTATGTGTGAGTGCATGTCTGTGGGTGAGGAGGCCAGAGGACATCTTGTGGGAGTTGGTTCTCTTTTTCCATCATGTGGGTCCTGAGGATTGAACTCAAACTCAGGTTATCAGGGTTGGCTGCTGGCACTTTCACTTGCTGAGCCCTTGTGCCAGCCCAGTATAACAGAATGACCACAACTGGCAGATGTGCCTTTGGGTGTGCCCATCTCTCTGTCTTGGCTGTGACCATGCACTACCAAGGGGATTCTTGGCTTAGCTCTGGGGTCATCTGGAGAGGGAAGGGAAGTTGAGAGAACACTGTCAGGCCCAGAGATCTGTGGACAAAAGAGGCTGGCCAATAGATCAATGAGGAGATCCTAGGAGAGGCGGGAAGGGCTTTTGCAGGGACAGGAGGAAGGAGAGGCTGGGAAATTAGCCTGTGAACTTGATACAGTCTAGCACAGTGCTTCTCAACCTTCCTAAGGCTGTGACCCTTTAATACAGTTCCTCATGTTGTGATGACCCCAACCATAAAATTATTTTCGTTACTACTTAATAACTGTAATTTTGCCACTTGTTATGAATTGTAATGTAAATATCTCTGTTTTCCAATGGTCTTAGGCAACTCCTGTGAAAGGGTCATTTGGCCCCAAAGGGGTCGCAACCCAGAGGTTGAGAACCACTGGTCTAGAGTCATCTTAGAGGAAACACTTACCTGAGGAACGGACTAAATGAGATTGGTCTTATGGGCATGCCTATGGGAGATGGTCTTGATTTTATTAATCGATGCAGGAGGGCTCAGGCCACTGTGGGCAGCGCCATCCCTAGCCAGGTGATGTACAGGATGTGAGTGAGCCGGAGAGAAATCCAACATTCAGCGTTCCTCCACCGTTTCTTCTCCAGGTTCTTGCCTGGAGTTTCCCCCTGGACTCTTTCAGTAGAGGACAGGACATGGAAGTGTGAGTTTAAAATAAGCCATTTTCTCACCAAAACTGCTTCTGGTTGGAGTAACAGCAACAGAAATTAAAGTAGGGTGGGAAATTTTACCCAAGAGGACTTGTCCCTAATCTCTTGTTAAAGCTGCCAACAGGGACAGGAATTAGAAAAACCAGGGAAATGAGGGGTGCCGTGGCCTCAGGATTCATCTCCAAAATCCAGGAATTGTGCCGTGGGACTTTCAAGAGGGGCTCAGACCATGACATCTCTTCAATAAAGGTGGGATTAAGGTTCTTAGGCAAGGGGCTCATACAAGGCCGGGGATGTAGCTCAGTGGGTAGAGTGCTAGCTTAATATACATGAAGCCCTGGACATCATCCCTAGAGCCCCACAAACTGATGGTACATGCCTATTATCCCAGCATTCAAGAAGCAGAGGCGGGGATGGAAAACTCAAGGCTATCCTCATCTGCATAGCACACGTGTCTGCATCATAGGTTCTTGTCTAGTTCTTTATGTAATCTGAACCCTGCAGTGTGGGTCTGTTAGTCTCTAGGTCTCTCTCTGCCCCACCTCACATGCCAGCTCTAGATGTCCTAAAATCTTGGTCATGATCATACTATGTCTGCCCTTCTAGGGCAGTTCCTCAGCTATGGTCTAATACAGGGGCTGGTTTGGGTAGGGCTGTCCTTTTCTTCCTAGACTCTATCCTAGGATTCATGTTTCCTTTTTTAGGGTCAGTGTCCTTTGCATAACAAATACAGAGGTGAGGCTACTGCCGGGCCATGAACAAGATGAGACAAAACAAACAAAACAAAACAAAAAAAAGAAGAAGAAAAAAAGTAAAGAGGGGTGGGGTGGGCACTGAGAAGGTAGCTTAGTGATGGGGCACTTAGCTGACATGTGCAAGGCCCTGGGTTTGATCCCCAGCATTGGAAAACAGAAAGAAAGAAATGAGAGAGAGAGAGAGAGAGAGAGAGAGAGAGAGAGAGAGAGAACTGAAAAGGAACCTAGAATTTTCCCCATCTCTGTAGGGCATCTTTACTTTGAACCAGCCTCCTACAGCAGGAGTCGGAGGCATTTAGATCCCCTTATACCATAAATCTCTCTGTGTCTCTGTCTCTGTCTCTTTCTCTGTCTCTCTCTCTCTCTCACACACACACATACACACACCCTATAACTGTGGGCCACCTCGGCTTTGTCCTCTTTAGCTAGGTCAGCTCCCAGGCGAGAGGCCCTTGCCTTGGGTAGAGCTGAAGAACAAAGATTTTATCCATCAACATCTGGGTGTCCTGGGTACAAAGACTTGGAGTCATACGAAGCACTAAATATAAGAAAGGCAATTTAGATGTCACCAAACAAGGAGCTGCAGCTAATGAGGCATCTTCAGGAAGTTTTCAAGATGGGGCATCAGCGACTTAGCTCCAGGAGCTCAGCTGCAGCCAAAAGCTTCAGTGGATTGGGCCCAGAGCCAGTGTCGGTGAGAAGGAGGGATCAAGGTTGACTTAGGTGACTCTTGACAGCTCTGCTTTTGAAGTACGGAAATCGTCTCCCCTTTGAGCATGTACCTTTACAGAAGGATGCTGCCATGGAGAGAGGGGAACCAGCAGGTGTCGCTGACACTGTCTCTGTGCCAGGTTAGAGCTGGGCAGTGTGTGTGAACATCAGAGGAATAGAAGGAACGGACGGACTGAGGACAGACGCTGCAGGTTAGGGCTGGGCAGTGTGTGTGAACATCAGAGCAAGAGAAGGAACGGAGGGACTGAGGACAGACGCTGAGGGCTGAACTCACCATCCTCCCAGAAGGCGAAATGCCACAGACAGAAGGGAGGGTCACAGGATAGAAAGGCTTTCAGAAAGGCTAGCCCAGGGTTTCTTAAGTGTCCCTCACATTGGGAGAGATGGGAGGCCCCTCACGGGGTGGCCTTCTCCAGATGTCTGTCTGTAGTTGCTTCAACCCTGGGTAAAAGCTACATGTTTATACCTGTTGGAATAAATATGGATGTGTGGAAGGGGTCACTATAAAACTCACAAAGAACTCGGCTTTTCAGTCTTTTTCCCATTGAAGTTCTGTGACAATTTTGTACCTATTCGGAGCCAGAAGCCTTGTAGAGATGAGTGTGTGTTTACCAGAACCGGAGATCAAAGAAAGCACATCTTAGAGCAGCTAAGCTGTGCTTGCTGGGGCTGAAGAGTGGATCTGGAGAGCGGTACGCTCTGGGAGAGCTGCACCAGATGGAATCCAGGGTCCCTTGGCCCAAGCTTTGGTGTGTTTATGGCTGCCCGCATGCTATGCATGATGGGTGAACTGGAGAGACATTGGTCCTGCCTTCACCAAGTGCACAGTCTGGCGAGGAAGCCAGGTTCTGAGTTAGTAATTCTCAAGGCATGTGTGTATGCGTGTGTGTGTATTGGAGGGGACTAGCTATGGTCTGGGTTTAGGAAGAGCCTCCTGAGGAAGCGAGCTTCTAGCTGATGTCAAGCAGAAACCAGACAGAGTGAAGTCTGATGAGTAGGGTCTGCGTAGTCTGAATCAGCAGATGGAGAGATCCAGAGCCACATAGGTGCTTCGCAAACACCAGGCGGATGATGAGGGAGTGGGGGATCTGGGGCACAGGGGGGATCTGGGGCACAGGGGACTGGGCGAAAGTTTGTCCTGGAGGGAGTGATCCTGTGATAGCAAGATGAAGCACTTCTGGCTGCAGCCTTAGAAGAAAAACATTCAGTGGCATGAGATGTTCAGAGACGTAAACGAGAAGGGAAGGACATGATTTTATGCCCATGGCAATGGGGGGGGGGGAAGGGGGTATTGAAAGGACTGAAGGGGCCCCTGCTGTCCCGTGTGACTTGCATTTTTAAAGATTATTTACTTTCATGTGTATGCACCTGGCTGTAGGTATACCCACCATCTGTTCATGTGCCCATGGAGGCCAGGAGATGGCACTGGCTCGGCATGAAACTGGCTTTTATAAAAGTTTGTTCCAACATAGGCACTGGAATTGAACCTAGGTCCTCAACAGCAGTAGCAAGTGCTTTTGGTCACCAAGCCCAGCCCCAAGTTTCAGTTTTAAATGCATAAAAGCTGACAACCTGGAGATAGCTAGGTAAAAGGACGAGCAACTGTCCACGTCCCATGGTGCCTCCTTAACCTTCCTCACTGGTGGACTATTAAGTTCCCCTCTGAAGTAGTTTCAGCTCGGGCCACTTCCTTTCAAGGTGACCATGGATTTAGTAATTTTATTCTTCAGCTGAGCTAAGAGGACCTGGTGGGCCTGATGTCATGGGCCCAAACCTTGTCCTGTCTTGGCTTGGCATGTTTACACAGTGTTCACACAGGCATAGACTAGGTGAGAGGGCCAAGGAGGAATCCTCATGGCCTGGCTGTTCTCAGAGAGCTAGATCTGTAGACCTGGCTGTTCTCAGAGAGCAAGATCACCAGAGGCTAACGATGGGAGAACTCTGAACTGGGCTTCCTTTATCAAGGCTTTTAGCACTCACTAAACCTCAGGACAGTTAGCTATCTTAATGTTCCGTCATTTGGTTTCTGGTGGAAACAGCCCGACACGCCATGGTAGTGTATTAACACACATTTCTATCTTTAAAGAAGGAAGATAAGAAGTCACTGTGTGGACACTGGGTGTGGGAAACTGCCATGGCTCCCACTCTGCACTGAGTCTTTGTCTTTGCTTCTTAATGTCTGTAGCTCCAGGCCCCTGTCACAGACAAACCATCCCTCTGGCCCTAGTTGCAGCTTCCTCGCCATGGAAACTCTCACCACAGCCAGGTGGTGGTCATGGAGGCTTGCGTGTCCCTCTGAAGTCCTGTGTTCTGGGTGCTAATGCTAGCTTCCAGGACCGACACACCCTCTTACAGCAACTGGAGGATTCAGGCCAAACCTTTCGTCTCTGTACTTCACAGTCTGGTCTGACATTGATAGACCCAATCGAGAAGGAGAATTTTTGTTTTATTTGAGGCAGGGTCTTGTTATGTAGCCCAGGCTGGTCTTGAACTTGGGATCCTCCCTGCTCATCCTCCTGTGTGTTGGAACTATGGGTGTGCACTGGTGTTTCTTCACAGCAATAGAAACCCTAACCAAGGCACTGGGGGATGGGCTGGCTTTGTTTGTACACAAAGCGGGTTTTACTGTACCCACTCCTTCTGTGTTATTTAGTATATGTGTACTGGGTCTCTTAGGGAGAATCCAAGTGAACTGGTAGGTGTAGAATTAACTGCCTTGACTGTGCCCGAAGTGGGATCAGCATTTCTTACCTGTTGGTCCCCTTTCTGTTCTCCTGGGCCTTGCAGTGACTCACAAAACCTCAGAACGGTTGTCCAGGATTGGGTGGGACTAAGAAGAGTACTACTGTTTATCCGTCATCTGACTTAGGGAAGCTTGATTGCCTGCATTGTGAGCTTTGGATCCCCTTCCTTTCCTGGTGTGTGTGTGTGTGTGTGTGTGTTGTATGTACTTGTTTGTATGTGTGTGTGCAGGTGCAGGTTGACCTTGGGTTTCCTCTGTCATGCTTGACTTCACTTTTTGGGACAGGGTCTTTCAGTGACCCTGCAGTTCATCCATTTGGCTAGGCTGGCTGTCCAGCGAACACAAGGGATCCTCTTGTCTCTGTGTTCTCGCTCCTAGCATTGTGGTTATAGATTCTCTAAGCCCATCTTTCTTGTGGATGTCGGAGAGCCAAACCCAAGTCCTCAAGTTCCCACAGAAAACAAACCATCTTCTCAGTCCCTCTGGAGACTTCCATGGACTCCTTCCCAGTCATTTCCTGGGCTTAGATGCACCCGATTGGGATGTGGCCAGTTTTGGCACTGTTCATTCTTAAGTGTAAGGTTTAGGATGACAGAGATGGCTCAGTGCGTAGAGTGGTTGCTACCGAAGTCTGATAGCTTGAGCTAAAGTCTCGAGAACCCATATAAAAGCCAGACATAGTAGCATGTC
This sequence comes from Arvicola amphibius, assembly GCF_903992535.2. NCBI lineage: Eukaryota > Metazoa > Chordata > Mammalia > Rodentia > Cricetidae > Arvicola > Arvicola amphibius. The sequence goes on along the minus strand of NC_052048.2, from coordinate 74,654,055 downwards.
TGAAATCCCAGGCCACTCCTTCTGGGACTGCTCATGGGCCAGCTATGCTGGTATAGAGCTATGCGGGTATACAGAGCCATGAATGAGCAAGACCCTGTCTCACAGTGGACAGTGAGGACTGCCTTTTGACCTTCACATATGCACTGCGGTAGCGTGAATGTACTCACACTGACACACACATACATACATGAACACAAACATATACCACACACACATTAATAAGACTTTTTCTCCACTATTTTTGCACAATGAATTTGATTGCAATTTTCAAAGGTGAACTTTGTGGGTGACAAGGCCATGTCAGAATGTCAAAAGGTTGGACCCCCCTGATGGTTGTTGCTATTACTGGACTAGCCTTCTACATGTTAGGCTTTTGAGAGTTTTATTTAAGTCTAGAATCAGAAGTATCTGGGGCCATGTGTCTAACACGCACTCTGGGCTCTCATGCAAGTGTGACAAGGAAGGGAGCCTGTGTGAAGAAGGAGCCGACTCCTTGTTCTTCCCAGGGCTCTGAGCTACACACTAAAGAGAAGCAGTCTGACTTTCACATGGAGTTGGGGAATGCGTTTACTAGGGGATGTGTGAGTCCGTCACCTCCACGTCATAGCTGGGATTTCCAAGAGGAACAATGCAAAACCACTTTATTTTTGGTCATGGGAGAAACAACAGCTGCAGCAGATACACTTAGGTCCGGTTAGAAGTCACTTTCTCCCCATCAGGGAGGACCTCTGGATTAGCACGGCCCCATCACTCACTCAGCTGGCAGAGCAACGCGGATCCCTTGGAGATCCAGTAGTCATTGGGCCGCTTGGAGGGTAAGAGGACGGTCACCACGAAGTTGGTGGAATGGCCTAGAAAAGGACACCAGAGGGGTGGAGTTGGGGGTGGGGTGGGAGAGAAGAGCTGTTAATTAGAGAGTAACCTCTGGATTCACAGACATGAGATACTGAGAGACCTGGCTGAACCAGAAGATGCTGGGCACAGTCCCCGAAGGTCCCAGTTTGATGCTATACAGAATGAGGTTTTAGAAGCATGGTGCTTTGGGTCTGCTTGCTTAGACTTTATAACTGATGAATATGTTTCAGGTTCTCTGTAGTCTGAATCTAAATCACTGGGCTGGGATTTAGGCCTGACATTTCAGTGGGACTTAGGGATATCTAACAGTAGTTAGGGCATCTATTCATGTGGTCATCCATGCATCCATCCATCCATCATCCACCCACCCATCCACCCACCCATCCATCCATCCATCCACCCATCCATCCATCCGTCCATCCATCCACCCATCTATCCTGCATTCCATCCTGCACTGGAAGGGTCTTGGGATCCTGAAATGAATAAGCGTAGTGACAGGTATTCTGTCTTCAGTGTTCAGTCATTCAATAGAAAAAGTCACTCAAAGTGTTCTTTCCATGCCGCTAAGGGGGTATTGAAAAGACGCTATTGTCTGCAGGTGGGAACTGCTTCTTTCAGTGCTGTTTTCTCAGATGCCATCAGTGTGGATGAGCATCAGGGGAGGGTGGTGTACCCAGCAGAGGATACTTCTCTTTGATATTGTGTCCCATTGAATACCAGGCTTTCCAGTGTGACAACCCAAGTTCAATGGCAAGCCAAGCTAGACAGTGTTCTAATGTACTTACTGGTTTTATGCAGTTCAGACATTTGTCCAAGGTCCCAACCACCCTCTTTAAAGCTCACATTTCCCTTCTTCATGCTTCTTTGGGTGCCAGCTCAGTGTATATGTCCCCATAGACAATTAGCGCCTCGAACACATGAGGCTCCAGGTTTGGAGAAGGACTTGGGACATAGCCAAACCCCCACAGCCACTGTCTGTTTAAGTGGAATCAGTTCTCTGTTGGCCAGAAATGAATTTAGCTGCCTTCCCAAAGCCTCTCACCACTGTTTCCTAAGGGGTTCACCGTACAGTATACTCTGTGATGACTCAGAGTTAGATAATAACCATCTCCAAGTGGTAGATGATTGGGATAGATGTGTGTGGCTCATGTCACATATCCACTTGGACCAGGATCCTGGAGGGCTGACATCAGAGGTCTCGTGCTTCTGACAAAACAGGATGGTTATAGCAAGCGCACAGTTGCTGTACTGCGGGCTGTGTTTAAAGAAAGCAAAGGTGGACTGCTTATGCAGGGGGAAGTGGGATCCCCCTCTGTATGCTGTGAATGTGTTTTATCACCATTGGTTAATAAAGAAGCTGTTCTGGCCTAAGGCAGGGCAGAATAGAGCAAGGCGGGAAGCCCAAGCAGAGATAGAAGAGGAGTCAGGTGGAGTCAGGCAGATGCCATGTAGCTGCCCAAGAAGCAAGAGCCTCATGTGAATTTTGCATGCAAATGGATGCAAATAGAAAACACCATCCTGAGTGAGGTAACCCAGGCCCAAAAAGATGAACATGGGATGTACTCACTCATAATTGGTTTCTAGCCATAAATAAAGGACATGGAGCCTATAACTCGTAAAAAATCCTAGAGAAGCTATATAAGAAGGTGAACCCAAAGAAAAACATATAGTTATCCTCCTGGATACTGGAAGTAGACAAGATTGCCGGATAAAATATAAAATAATAGAAATGGGTTAATTTAAGATGTAAGAGTGAGTTAGTTAATAAGAAGTCTGAGCTAATAGGCCAAAGAGTATGTAATTAATATTAAGCCTCAGGATGGTTATTTCATAAGCGGCTGCAGGAGCTGGTGAGCAGGACCCAGTGGGTGGAGAGAAACTGGTCCAGGGAGACCAGTGGAATGGAGGACATTTGTAGCTACAGAAGTAGGATGACTAGAAGGTAAATGTCAGCCGAATGTGTGTAAGAAAAGGATGTAGGAGGGTTGGAGAGATGGCTCACTGGTTAGGAGTGTATATATGAGCACCAGTGTCAGGCAGTTACCCACACCTGTAACTCCAGTTCCAAGGGATCTGATGCCCTCTTCTGGTCTCTGTGGGTATGTGCATGCAGGTGTACATATTCTCCACACCCACCACAAATAAACATAATTAAAAATAAATCGAAGTCTGGGTGTGGTGGTTCACGTCTGTCCCCAGCATTGGGCAGGCAGAGACAGGTGGATCTCTATAAATTTGATGCCAGTCTGGTCTACATAGCAAGTTCCAAGCTGCCAGAGTTACGCAGTGAGACCCTGCCTCAAAAGAAATGAATGAATAAATAAGAAAGAAAAGGATGTAGAAATAAAGGCTGCATTCCCCAGAGGGTTAGGGTGCTTGAACAGAGGGTATCAAATGGGCTTTAGGACTACAGCGTCTGCTCAGGGAAAGCTGCTGCCTGCAGGCAGGACCAGGACCTGCATAGGTCCTTAGCTGAACTTGCTCTGAGGTGGGCGGGGGCCCCTTAGTGAGGAAACACATTTTACACGTGAGAATATTTCTGGTCTCCATTACCACAGGAGCATGCCTGCTTTCATCTTCTTTATGCTGCCTCAGCTAACAAGAGACTTGGACAGCCATTCGTCCAGTTTAGTTTCCAAACAGCATTATTGTGTCATTCTAAGACATACGGAGAGGCTGTTGGAACACGCTGGTTGATTAGCTGGGGTCACTGTTTACGTTTGATCATATGCAGTTTTCCCCTTTGTGGATAAATGGAAACATAAACATTCCTCCTATGGCTATCTCGTCTTGCACACTTCCTCACGTAGCCTAGATGGCTCTGAAGCAAATACCAGGTGACAATTTTTGCTGCACTTATTTTAGCATGTGTCTCAATCATAATTCCTAAAGACTCAACAACTATTACAGCTAAGGTGTTAATTTCTAATAGCTATTCAAATTTTTTTCAAGTGTGCATATACAGATAACACGCGCACCCCCACTATTACATATAGTGCATTGGTAGTTGACAGCTTGATTCAGAATTCAAATGAGGGCTCCACCTCACAGCAATGATGTGTGCCCTAAATCCCCTTTAATTCTAAGTCCCCCTCTGCCTCTTTACCGCCCACTACGATATATTCGTTGACACAACCAGGCTGTTTGCCCCACTAGATTTCCCGGGCTCTGGACTTGTGAAGGAAGGCTTAGACAGAGATGTGCTCACACTCAGGTCTGAGTGCTTTGGTAAGGTCAGTTCCCTGGGACCTGCACCTCCGTTAGGAAGCATGCTTACACCTGATTGACTTTTCAGAAGCTGAGCAGTCACTGGCGATTAGCACAACCATTTCATTAGGAGCTAAGCAGTTTAAAACTTGGTGATTAAGCCTCAAGTATCTATCAATGATCTAACTTAAAATCTTTATTTTTATGTAAATGGACATATATCTGCAGGTGAGTGTGTGCCTATCAGCCTGAAGAGGGCATCAAAGGCCCTTGAGTGAGAATCACAGGTTGTCATGTGGGTTCTGGAACTGAACTCTGTACTCTGCAAGAGCAACAATTGGCATTCCCTGCTGAGCTGTCTCTCCAGGGCTAATTGAAGTTTTTTTTTTTTTTTTTTTTTTTTTTTTTTGAAACAAAGTTTCTCTGTAGCTTTGGAGCCTGTCCCGAAACTAGCTCTTGTAGAACCTCAAATTCACAGAGATCTGCCTGCCTCTGCCTCCCTAAGCCTAGGTTGGTAGTCCTGGGCTATATAAGAAAGCTAGCTAAACACGAGCCTGTGACCAAGCCAGCAAGCAACATTCCTCCATGATTCCTGCCTCCACGTTCCTGCCTTCAGTTCCTGCCCTAACTTCCCACAATGACAGATTGTGATCCGGAAGTATAAATCAAATAAAGCCTTTCCAGCCCTAGGTTGCTTTTGGCTGCAATGTTTGATTTAAGTAGCACAAAAGAAACCAGTACACCATCTCTAAAGGAAAGGAGCTCATGAATTTTGTATCCAATCTTGTCACCCCAAAATTCATATTCATATCTAGGGAGAAAGCACTATTGGTGTTCAGGTGCCCTAACAAATTGGCCTTTCTGGTTAACTGTGGTGATTTTAATAGGTATGGCCCCCAGAGACTCATATGTTTGAATACTTGGCCCATAGGAAGTGGCACTATTAGGAGGTGTGGCCCTGTTGGGAGAAGTGTGTCACTGCAGAGGTGGGCTTTGCGCTCTCACAAGCTCAAGCTACACCCAGTGTGGGATATAGTTCACTTCCTGTTGCCTGCAGAACTCTCAGCTACCTCTCCATCACCACATGTGCCTGCATGCTGCCTTGCTTCCTGCTGTTATGATAATGAACTAAACCTCTGAACTATAAGTCAGCCCTGACTAAATGTTCTCCTTTATAAGGGTTGCCATGGTCATGGTGTCTCTTCACAGCAATAGAAACTCAATTTTAGACAGCAACCATCACTAGGTTAAAGAATTCCCCAGACCAGTCTAGTAATCTTCTAAGAATTTTTATCACGAACATTGTTCTGTGCATGGTTTGCTCAGACAGTATTAGCTGTGTGCTGGATACTGCCCTGAACACTCTGCAAATATCCATGCATCCCTTCCAGAGAGAGAGAGAGAGAGAGAGAGAGAGGGAGGGAGGGAGGGAGGGAGGGGAAGGGAGGGAGGGAGGGAGGGGGAGGGAGGGAGGGAAGGAGGGGGAGGGAGGGGGAGGGAGGGAGGGAAGGAGGGGGAGGGAGGGAGGGAGTCAGTCTCACAGCCCAGGTTGCAAAGTAGTTGAAGACGACCTTGAACTTCTAATCTTCTTGCCTTGACCAAGAGTGCTGGGATTAACATACCATTAGCATACCACCACACCCAGTTTTACACAGCCCTGAGGACTTCACACAGGATGCTGAGCACGCTGGGCAAGCACTGTACTGACTGAGTGACCAGCATCTGACTTTTTCTTTTTTCTTTATTTTTTGAGACACAGTCTTTCTATGTACCTCTGGCGAGTCTGGAACTCAACATGTGGGCCAGGCTGGCCTTGAATTCACAGGCTCTCTGCTTATGCTGGGATTAAAGGTGTGTGTCACCATGCCCAGCAGCAGTATTTGGGTTTTGACTGAGATTTTTATTTAAAACACACTTATTTGTTTTTATGTATATGGGTGTCTTGCCTGCTTGTCTGGGCAGCACATGTGTTCAGTGCCCCTGGAAGCCAGAAGAGGGCACTGGATCCTCTGGAATTGGAATTACAGATGGTTGTCAGCCATCTTGCGGATGCTGAGTCTCAAACCTAGGTTCTCTGTAAGAGCCACAGTCGGTGCTCTTAACTGCTGGCCTGTCCCTTCAGTCTAATGTACAAATCTAAGAGCATCCTCACCTGTAGTTGAAAGTGTTCCTGCCCGCGCTCCTGTCTTGTAGAGTGGGGAGTGGTAGAGTGTTTGGATTGGCTCGTAGTTTTGTTGTGGTTCAAAATGAACTACAGGCAGCATAGGGTTCATCTGTCCTGGCAGTGCGTCCTCTATGACCATCTCTTGATCATCCCACCGAGAAGCATCCATGAACATCCCATGAACAAGAACTCCATCTTCAGGAGAGGGCAGCTGAAAGATACTCAGAAGTTTAGGGGTGAGTGGAGGAGAAGGGATTAGAGTTTGAGCCACACTGTCTGTGTCCCACGGCTTCACCAAGCACCTCTAAAAACAATGGTTTCTATCACTGCATTTTAGAGAGAGATACCCTAGAGTTCTGAGAGGTAGGACACCTTGACCCTCAGTTTGGTACTGAATTTGATGCTGTCCACACCCTACCAGGAATGCAGAATTGGGGATGCCTCTGAAAAACCCAATGATGGTTACTTTAGTCCATCTGACATCATGAGTAATGAATGACTTCTCTTTCCCTTTTGAGAAGCAGAGGGAGATAAGGGCTGGAATTATTATCCATCCTTTGCAGCAAGGCCCCCTGAGGATCTGGGTACCCTTTTGGGGTTGATTATATATCTGTATTACTATTTGATGAGGGTAAAAACCATTAAGACTGACCCTATAGCACACACCTATTAGTTATTTACTGTGGTTAAAGTTAGAAGGGATATGAAGGCAACATTTCCATTCTGTCAGGAGGGGGCCGAGCGGCTGCTGCAGACAAGTTTAGTCTATAATAGTGTAGTGGATTGTTGTGAGTGAACTTTGTATTGCTATATGACACGTGCCTCTTCATTCTTCGAGTCCTGTCATCAGCCCCAACTTATTTATTTATTTTTAAAAGACCTTAAAAATTATGTACTTAGTGCTCTGCCTGTATGTCTGCCTGCAGGCCAGAAGAGGGCACCAGATCTCAGTATGGATGGTTGTGAGCCTTCATGTGGTTGCTGGGAATTGAACTCAGGACCTCTGGAAGAGCAGCAGTGCTCTTAACCACTGAGCCATCTCTCCAGCCCCCATCAGCCCCAATTTATAGATGAGAACACCAACGTTCAGACATGTAAGCAGTTGTTTCAGCTTGCACGGATGGTGAAGGGTAAACCAGGATTCAAACTCAAGTTTGTTTCATTTTGAAACTCTGTTTTCAATGTCTTATTATACTGCCCCCGTAAGATGAAGACTACTGCTGTCTGACTGTAAATAATATAACTCTATGAAGAAAACATTTCTATAAATTGGCCTACATTGAGAAGTTCCTGTCCAGTTGCTGCTGAGGTGCTGGCCTTTGGGGTTGGGGGCTGCCCTCTTCTCCCACTCCTGCAAATGGGGGTGGTGGGGCAGGAGAGACTACCTCAACTCTCCACTGACAGTGGGATAGAAGCATTGCCATGTAGTCAGGTGGGCAATACCTGCAGGTCCATGGGCAGTTGTTCTCCAAACTGAATGTCCTTGGCAGCTTCTATCACTGAGGCTTGATTTCGGTAGACTGGAATCATGTTATACTTGAAACTCAGTTCATCTATAGGCAAATTATATTTTCGAGCATGGTTCTGAAGAGTTCCTGAAAGTAGAAAAAGGTCAGTTTTTTAAGGCATATTGCTCCTCCACGCGTACTACGTGCTCGTGCTCCCATTCACCCTACTGTGATAGCATCAGAGAGCTTCCTCTCCATAGAAACCCTTACTGGGGCTGGGGGGAAGACTTAGCAGGTGAAGGCACTTGCTGCAAGCCTGATTAGTTTCATCCCCAGAACCTACACAGTGGAAGGAGAGAACCAGCTCCAGCAAGTTGTTCCCTGACCTCTGCATCTGTCTTGTGACATACATACCTTCCCTCCCGCCTTCCCTCCCTCCAAACAAATAAATATAAGGAAAAATAATTTAAAAAGAAACTGAAGCTGTTAACAAAAGTCAACATAGAATTAGTTCATAGAGTATAGTGTTTGGGTGGAAGCATCACCCAAGCCCCTGGCATCCATATACCCAAAAAGTCGGGAATGTTTGGGTGGATGTTCCATCCCAAGGCCTCTCACCCGAGAGTTGCCTCAATCCAGACTCTACCTCTGAGAAAGTCCTCCAAATGATGACCCCTCCCCAGAGATGCTCAAGGCAACCCCCATAGGGTATTTAAATTGTATCTCGGAGAACAAACACATGGTTTTCTTATCTTCCCTTTCTCCTCTCTTGGGGGCTGGAAGGCCACCCAGGAGCATTGGTATCCATAAAACCTGGGCTTTTTTTTCTAATTTGGTTTGATTTGGATTATTGCGTTGGTGGAGAGGCTTATTGGGGTGCAGAAAGTTTTCTTATATAAGCCTTGAATAATCTTGGGAAGGGGGTGGTTAAGGACCCAAAGGATGTATACATTTATGTCATGATTAAAAAGAGAGGAAAGGGGGCTGGAGAGATGACTCAGTGGTTAAGAGCACTTGTTATTCTTGCAGAGGCCCAAGTTCAGTTCCCAGTATCTATGTCAGGTAACTCACAACCACATATATAACTCCAGTGCTAGGGGAATCCAACAGCCTCTTCTGGCCTCCTTAGGCATCTGCACACACAAGCACATGCAAATACTTGCTACACACACACACACACACACACACACACACACACATTTACACACACCCCTATAGAACAAACATACTCTGTATAGTAATAAACACTTATAAATCCAGCACTTTGGAGGCAGAAGCAGGCAGATTTCTGTAAATTCAAGCCTAGCCTCGTCTCCATAGTGCGCTCCAGCCTAGCCAGGGCTACATAATGAGACTCTGCCCCCCAAAACCAACCAACCAACCAACCCACCCACCCACCCACCCACCCACCAACCAACCAACCAAACAAACAAATAAAAAACAAAAATCCAAGCAAAAAACTGCAACAAACCCCAAACAATCAAATGAGTAAACAAACCATAAACAAAGGGCAGGAGAGCTAAGCTTCAAGGGTATTGCCCTGCCATGAGAGACAAACTCATGAGAAAGTTTTAGGGTAAGTCTGCCTAAATTCAGGATTTTGACCACCAACTTGCTTATATGAGCTGTTTATCAGGGAATAGAAATGAAACAAACTAAGAATTGGGTGTCCAGAAGCCCACAGTCTGGGTCCCTCTGGGACTTTCCAGCCAAATCTGCTAGGATTAATGAAGGGATATCAAGAGTATTTTTTATGCTTGGGATGTTGCTCAGTAGGAAGTGTGCTTGCCTAGATGCACAAAGCTCTGGGCTCAATTCCCAGCATTGTCTGGAGGCAGTAGGATTAGGAACAAGGTCATCCTTGACTGTGCAATGAAGTCAAGGTGATGTGGGCTACAGGAGGTCCTGTCTCAAAATAGAAAGTATCTTTGAGAGAGAGGAAGCTGCCTAGAGCTGGGGCAGGTGCGGGGAACAGCAGCTGAAAGCTCGGAAGGAGGTTAGGGGATAGGAGTGTTCTGTCACAAGGAGAGTTGAACCGATAGCTTTCTATTCATGGATTTAGCCTAAATCAAACCAAAGCATAGATCACCTGAGAGGGGCAAGGATTAGTTTACCAGGGAGCATCTACTCCCTACCCCCACCCCCAGGGATGGAGGAAGAGTAATTCTAGATTGTCCTAGATCAGCAGGGTCAGCAGGGCCAGTCAGGCCTTGGCAGCCACGACCTTTCCCATGAGGCTTTCCTAGGGGAGGCACCAGTACCTGTGAGGAATCCTTGAGGAAAGAAGAACCCGGAAATCCAGAAGGACTTGGGCCGTCCTCTTTTGAGCCACAGCTGAGGGAGAGACATGATTTCATGAGGTACTCCATTTCTGAGGTGAACGCACCATCTAAGTGAGAGCTGTGTTGGGGGGGAGGGTGGCATCTAATCGATGTGGCATCTAACCCCTGCCCCTAATATTACTACTGGTCCATTCCCTTCAGCCTGAAACCATGAGGGACAAGAGGCTAGGGCAGCCAAGGCACATCTGGCTATGTAGAGCCATGTCATGTTTGCACCTTACTATGAGGCCATACACTGCAGCTAAAGCCTCAGGAATGGCCTGAAGTTTAAAAACCAATATATAGATAAGAGCTTAGGGAACATGGCATTTTAATCTACATAAGACTTTCAAAGTGAAGCCATACTGGAAGGTTCTGTTTCTCCAGAATCAAATGATTCCTAACAGTTGCTACTCAGTGCTCCCTCAGGAATTTAGGGCCAGGCAAGCTGTCAATCCATCAAAACCCACACAAGTGAAATCTCTCGTACATCCACGAATGCAGTCCTCAGAATAAGGTCTTTGACCCACGATCCCAGCGGCTTCAGCGATGGGTAGGCTGTGTTAGACCAAAGAGAGGGAACCTGGTTGTTGAGGAAACTCTGGTACACTTTTTCCATTTCTTCGGACATCACCACAAGTCCAGCAATGGCTTTGTTGAGTGTTTCTAGAGAAATCTGGGAGAAGAAAAAAGATTATTACAGGCATAATTACTGGGGTGAGGGAACAATGGCTTTCACAGTTCTTATGTGTGTGACTGAGGATGTATGTGTACATGCATGTGGCAAAACATGAATACAAATACAAAAAATGGTATTACTCCTCATGCGTTGTCTTTATTTTTTTTAAAGTAAATCTATGTGTTCTATTATTTTATGTGCTTAAGTGTTGTGTGCCTGTGTATATGCATGTGTACCACATGTGTGCCTGTGTATATGCACGTGTACCACATGTGTGCCTGCGTATATGCATGTGTACCACATGTGTGCCTGCGTATATGCATGTGTACCACATGTGTGCCTGCGTATATGCATGTGTACCACATGTGTGCCTGTATATACGCATATGTACCACATGTGTGCCTGTGTATATGCATGTGTGGCTGTGAGCTGCCATGTGGGTGCCAGGAATTGAACCCAGGTCCTCTGGAAGAGCAAGCAACCAGTGCTCTTGACCGCCAAGCCATCTCTCCAGCCCCGGCATTAATTCTAAAACTTTAAGGCAGGTCAGTGAGGAGCTTGGGGGTTTGTAATGTCACACGTTCACACAGCTACTGCTAGGACAGGGAGATACTGACTCAGCCATATACAGCCTGGGTCTGAGGATAGCACAGCCAAACAGAAGCTTAGAAATGCTAGGACAGAGGCTTCAAAGCACACTAGTGTTTTTCTAGCGTTTCCATCAGACTCAGCTACTCAGAGGCAAAGATGGAGGGAAGCATTCATACATGTATCAACTTCAGCAGGTTGTTGAACCGGTCCACTTCCTGGCCAAGGACGGTGGTCAGAGAGTCCAGGCGGCCTTGAGCGTCCTTGACAAAAAGGCTCTCGGAAGCTCCCTCCATTTGCAGGACTTCTGAAACACACACGGTTGGCTTCTCAGACCAAACATCCTTGATTTCCATCCTCACAACACTGCTACCGTCATGGGATTCTCCTTTAAAATATTGTGTATTACTGCTGTGTTTTCACAGGACATGTGAGTGCAGGTATATGCATGCCATGACGTGCCTGTGGGGTCAAAGGGCAACTCTGAGGAGTTTGTTCTCTTTCCACCTTTGTGTGCACACAGGTTTGCCAGATGGGCATTTTACCCACAGAGCCTTCTCACTGGGCCTGGCTTCTTGTTACATATTTTTTCTAAAGCTATTTTCTCTCATTATTTAAGCAAGAGCTTAAATTTGACACCATTTTTAAAACTTACAAGTCTCTGATGATCCACCTGTGTTTACATACACAGTCACAAAACAATAAGGCTTAAATGAATGGAAACCAGAGAAAAATGTGTGTGTGTGTGTGTGTGTGTGTGTGTGTGTGTGTGTGTGAGAGAGAGAGAGAGAGAGAGAGAGAGAGAGAGAGAGAGAGAGAGAGAGAGAGAGAGAGAATCAGTATTTCACTCCCTGTCATGGTGGTGCTCGTCTTCTGTGCCGGTTTGAACTTTGGCTTGGCCACAGGTAGGTAGAGCACAAGAGACCCTGACTGGGGTAGTGTGGAAGAAAGGCATGCATGTACCCAAGTGAAGGGCAGCAGCCCACTCTCTTTCTGGGTAACCATGGGGGAGGATCTGAGCTGAAGCAGTGGAGCAGAAGTCAGTGCGGGTTGGAGCCTGCAGGTCTGAGTGAGGGGATCCTGTGAGTCACTCTCCACACCCACTGTGTGGCTTAAGAAAATACGTCTGGGGTTGGGCAGATGGGTCAGTGGTAATGGTGCCTGCTGCTAAACCTTCTAACACGAGTTCAATCCCCGAGTCAGATCCAGTTAAAGGGAGAGAACCGACTCCCACAAGTCATCCTCTGACTTCACACAAGATACATTTCGCTTTGGCAGAACTAGAAACAGAACTCCGAATACCTTGGTGGCAAATGATACCCACCTTGGTGATGGCTCATTTGACAAGCGACAATCCGGAGGCCAGAGGGCTGGGGACCCACTCCCTCCACCCCTTCCCGCCCCCGGCACCGCCCATTGAATATAAGTGCGGAAATCTTGTTCTTCTCTGTAGACCCGCACTACTTCCGGGAAAGGAGGGGGTGGGACTGGGAGACAGAGGCGGAGAGAGACTTGAAGTTATTCCAAGTTACTGAGCATCACTCAAAGACTGGAGTCAAACTGGAGGGGGAATGATATGTCCTTCCAACCCCAGTCCCACAAAACGGAGGTCCAAATGAGCCACTAGGATGAAGGAAGGAATTGCGTTTTCCTTGAATGTCTGCAGCAAGTGTGAGCAGATAAGGGGTTCTAAGATACGCCACACACAGACCGGATTCTTTCCTGAGCTTTCACAATCGAGCTGCTGGAGGACCATCTCTCTGCCTTCTCTCCGGACTACAGAGCTGTGGTTACAGGAGCCTTATCGTCTCCCCTGCACCCCAGGGTCATTTTAAGCCCCTAAATTCTGCGGAGTGGTCGGACCTCCTGCTCTCAACGGCAGCAGATGGCCAGCTTCTCGTTTCACAGGGAAAGCGTAAACTCCATGAAGCGTGCTTCCCACTTCAGAGTGTACGTGTGAGCTTTAACATGAGTAGAAAATCTCTGCGTCACTGGGCATCTGGAGAAAGCCCGCTGTCTCCACTGCCCCTCATCTTTGCTACTCCCCCTCCCCATTATATTTATTTAGAAGAAGCTGCTCCCTAAATTAACTGGCAGCTTTCTTCAACATTAACAGAACTCCCTGCCCAAGTGGACATTCTGTTTTTGGGGCTTGCCCCTTGTGGGTTGGGGAATATCAGGATTCTTCTTGGGTCACATGAATCCTTTCACCCAGACTCTGTCATGGGCTCTTTTTCTCTACCTCAGTTTTCTTTCCCTTGTTATGACATCACTTCTGATCACGAATGATTGATCTAGGGACGTAACTATATCGTCAGTCTCAGGGATGTGGGAGAGTAGCTCTCTCATGATCCTTCAGGAAGATTCCATAAATTACCAGTAAATAAGGTTAAAGTAGCCATTTCTCCTGAGTAAAGAAAATACTGAGGCGGATTTGAGGACAGGGCTCTAATAAAGCTTTATATGATGATGGAAATGCCCCCAGTCTGTGCTGTCCAAGACACAAGCATTTAAAATGCTTAGTGCAGTGAAGGACTCGATGTCAAAATTTAAGGTTAACAAGCTGCCACACATTGCCAGCAGCTGCTGTCTCGGATGCCACAAATCCAGGGACATTAGAATCAGCTCAGAGCAAAGCCTGGCTGAAGTCGTGTGGGAGGTAAGCCAGGTGGCTCCTCTCGATCCTGGCAGGTGGACTGCTGGGGAGCAGTAGGTTTCCAGACAGGAATGGGGAACTCTACGTGAGGTGAGCTCTCCAGGGAGAGAGAAGTCTATGAAAGGAATTAAGCCTCCACATCTGCTTACCATTTAGTTCTCCGGGTTTGTTCCTAAAGCCCCCGCCACTGGTGGGTGCCCGCAAATATTTCTTACCTGGAACTCTGGTCCGGATTGAAGCAACAAGCTCCTGGACGATTTCATCATTGCTCTTCCCCTCGCCACCCGAGAAGGATCTTGGCTGAACCTCAAGGATGGTGTTGATGAGGGTGTTGGTCTCCTTGTACTGCAGGGATGGTAAGAGAACAGGGAAGATGGAGTCAGATGGTTTGTCATGTGTGTCGTTTACATATAGGAAAGAGGCAAGTGTTCAAACACACAGGCATTAATTCAACTGAGGTTAGAATATAAGAACTACTCTCTTAACCAAATTAATTTTTTTTACATTAAGAAAATTGTGCGTGCATATCCACATGTACGCCCTGACGTGAAAGTGGAGGTCAGAGGACAACTTGTAGGAAAAACTGTCTTTTCACCATGTGGGTGTGGGTGTTAGGGATTGAACTCGTGCCATTAGGCTTGGTAACAGCTGTCTTTATTCTGCCAACTCTCTCTTCATCAAATGTTGAGTGCATAGTACCATTGATTACACACATGATGCTGTTCGTCAGACCTCTAGACCTATTCATCTTTCTGAACCAAGACCTTATGTCCATTGATTAGAAAAAAAGGGAAAAGCTGTTTGGCCATCAGCAATCATCTCATTGGCTTTGCCCAGCATAGACACACTTGGCCAGCTTGGTCTGTAACTCTAGCCTGGGATCTCCAAACCCAGCAAAGCATTCCAGCTCCTTCTTTCTGGCCTCTGTGGCAGGATGGCACGTGGTTTCCTAAGGATCTCTGGACACGGCGTGGATGTGGGCATCTCTGAACTTGGACCGGAAGCTCAGCGAGTTTCCACCTTAGCTGGCTTGGCTCAACTGTGTCTTTCATTCCTCCTCCCTGCACAGGATAAGAAGACCTTTCTGGTGGGGCGACAGGCCCAGCAGCTGTGTGGACACAAGCCTGCGTCTTCTACTTCTGGTCCACGCTGGCCCTTCAAGAGCAGACCATTCTAGCAGCAGCAAGTAGCTCAAAGGAGTGCTTGTTAGCATGAGTCAACAGCCAACAGCACTCCTTGTCTGGCAGAATCTGATGCGTGGGGGCAGCCTTTCCATCCAGTCAGTTGTTATCTGGCTTTTCTTCATAGGAACAGTAAGTCCGTTCTCAGAACAGCTCACTTCTCCGTCATGCTCATCCCGTTCAGTCTCAGGGTCAGAAAGTGACATCCTGGCAGTGAGTGCACTGGGGTAACACAGCTGGTTCAGACAGCAGAGGGGGCTGCTGACAGGCACTCAGATCTCAGATCTGCCCCTCCTGCCCCATCTGTCCTTTACTAGTTTCTACTAAACATGTATTTAAATAAAACTTGCGAAGTGTAGGAAGAAGGTAGAGTTTTTGTGTTCAGGCCACATTCCTCAATAGGGACAGAATTATCCAGCCTAAGCAAATACTATTTCATGATGATCCACTTTGACACAACCATTTGTATCTCTAGCTAAAGACAACGTGCAGACAGATGGAGACTGATCTCAAATCTTCCCCTTCCTTCCTGAAAGCAGGAGGTAAAAGCTCTCCCACGAACCAAGGCTCTCTGGTGTCTGGAGAAAGGAAGGCTCTTCCGCAGGGATCTGGTAGAAGAGAAACCATAGCAAAACCCGGTAGTCCTGCTATGGGAGGTGGTGCACGCTTGTAATCCCAGACTTGGGAGGCAGAAGCAGGCAGATCTCTGTGAATTTGAGGCCAGCCTTGTCTATAGAGGGAGTTCCAGAACAGCCAAGGCTATATATAGAGACTCTATCTAAAAAGCTAAAACAAACACCAAGCCAAAAATCTTCAATAGTCTCCCCCAGGGAAGAGCACACTTCTACCAAATGCTTAGCTTTGAAAACACATATCTGTTACATTATACTGAACAGATTGCATTTATGTATTTAGGAATGCACACACAACATACACACCACCACCACCACCACCACCACCAACACCACCAACAACAACTAAAGAAAAGAGGTCATGAATTTGAAAGAGATCAAGGTGACAGCACATAAGAGGGCTTAAAGGTAGAAAAAAGAAAAAAAGGAAGAGAGAAACAGCATTATTCTACTATAATTTCAAATAACAACAAAAATAAGAAAGATACAAAACTTTCATCTCGCTCTGACCTCCCTGCATCCTGGAGTCATGCACCCACTGCTGCCTCCCTGTGTTAACACAACACCAAGCGGCATAGCTTTGTGCACTTCTCTGGGCTCCATTTCTCATTGGTGTCACCATGCTTATATTAAATCTGTAAATGCTTTTAATTCCAGCACTTGGGAGGCAGAGAGAGGCAGGTGGATCTCTGTGAGTTCTAAGACAGCCTGGTTTACAAAGTGAGTTCTGGGACAGTCAGGACCATTACACAGAGAAATTCTGTCTCCAACAACAACAAAAACAAAAACAACAACAACAACAACAACAACCTGTAAACTCTTCCCCCTGTGAAGCTGTACTAATAAAGCCAGTTCAATTCTGTGGCTCAGTTGGGACCTGGAGAATAGGGACGTCTACTCGGGCATACATGGGTGTAATCTCGTCCTTTCTGCACATGCCCGCCTGTTTTCCTCTCTGCTGCTCTTGGTTTTTCCTATGGCACATGAGCTTCCCCTATATGATGGTTGGGGAGCGGGTGGGATTATCAAGGGAAAGACAGACAGCTGCAGATATGACATCCCAGCCACTGACTCCAGAGGGCCCTTCCTGAAACCCAGCATTTGTGTACTCCGTGCTGGACATCTGTGCACTTGGACCAATTACAATGGCCGAGGGAGGAGCCTTTGGTTAAGCTCTGGTCACATGCCCACCTCTGTACATTGTATTATAGGCATGAGTGGTTTGCTTGTGTGTTTGTGCACCATGTCTATGCCCCAGAGGGCATGCATCCCCTGGAGTTAGAGTTAGAGATGGTTATGAGCTGCCATGTGGGTGCTTGGAATCGAACCCAAGTTCCCTGGAAGAGCAGCCAGTGCTCTTAACTGCTGAGCTATCTTTCCAGTTTTTATCTTATCTGAATCCTAAGGAAGAAAAAGGGACAATTGTTCAAAGGAGAGTGGCTGCAGTGTTAATCCAGAACTGTGGAAGAAGGAGAGTTACGGAGAAAAACAGATCGGGGACTCATGACACATTCTGAAACCAGTGGAAAGCACAGACTCCATGCTTGGTTTACAATGCCTACAATGCCAGGCGTGTGTGTGTGTGTGTGTGTGTGTGTGTGTGTGTGTGTGCATGTGTGTGTGTGTGTGCGCACGTGTGTGTGTGGGAGGGGCTGGAGTGGGGTGGCTTTACTCCTCCTGAAGCTGTTCTCAAGAGGAGGCTAGGCCAGCCCTCCCATGCTTTCTTTCTTTTGTCCACTTCCCCTATCTTCCCTCCTCCCTCCACCATTTAGAAGAAGCAGTCAGAGGTCAGAGTGGAGTAGATAGAAGGCTTAGCCACAAGTACACTCTCCTGAAAGCAGATCAGTGGAAACCATGACATATTATCTTAATGCCCTGCTGAATGCGCAGCAGCATCATCGTTGGCAAACATGAACTCAGGGGTCAGAACACTGACCTCCTGTGGTGTGCTTTCAGGAGAGTGCGGTGTTGTTAGATTCCTTGATACTGTGGTAGACCTCACCTTCTTTCTTTTGGTTTTTCAAGACAGGGTTTCTCTGTGTAGCACTCCTGGTTGTCCTGTAACTTGCTTTGTAGACCATGCTGGCCTCGAACTCACAGAGATCCACCTGCCTCTGCCTCCTGAGTGCTGGGATTAAAGGCCTGCACCACCATCGGCTGGTGGCTTCACCTTCTAACATGTATGCAAGCAAAATTTAACTTGAAAAGAAAGAGAATCTCCCCACTCCGGGCCTCTTCTACTGATCTAATCCTTGGCTGTTAGAGATGTCTGGAGTCCTCAGAGACAGCGCTATTCTTTATGGATGCCTGAGATGCTAAGATGAAGCTGGGCCATGCGAGGTCCTCATGTGTGGTGAACCCAGTCAGAAAACATTTTTGTTTCTACTCCATCGCTGTAATTTTGCTACTGTTATGAATCATAATGTTAAATATCTGTGTTTTCCAATGGTCTTAGGTGACCCCTGTGAAAGGGACATTCGACCCCCAAAGGGGTCGTGACCCAGGTTAAAATCACTTTTTTGGAGCTAGTGCTGTGGTCTGGTACCTCGACTACTTGGAGAGAGCAAGGTTAATTATCTTCCTCGGATATCTACTCCCAGAATCTGAACCAAGGTGCCGAGAAGAGACACTTTGGGCATTTGGAACTGTATTGCTCTGATCTAACCATAACCTTCGTGTAACAGGAGCCAAATGTGTTCAGTGTGGTGGGAGAAGGGCAGGAGAAGTGTGAATGCGCGCACACACACGCGTGTGCATCGTAGGATTCTGTGAAGTCTGCGTCTAGTTACATTAATTTTTCTTGAGGCTTTGGGCATCAGAGATTAGCATTTTCATCTTTTCAGAGTATGGAGCCAGAAGGATTCTGGCCACTGAGGGAAGTGAGTCTCATTAAAGACCCCAAGGGCACCAGAGTGGATTGAAACCGTTGCTGAAAGAGAGGCTAACCAGTCTTTTCCTTTTTCCTGAAGGCACTGCAACTCACAGAGCTGTGAGGGCAGGAGCAATGTCTTGAGTTTATATGCAAATATAAATATGTATATTCAGCAGAAAGACAACATACCTGAAAAACTAGGTTGGCATTTTCATGCATTCCAAAAATTTCTGGATCATCTATCAAAGGTAGATCTTCAATGTAGTCCTTAAACTCTTGGAGACTGTCAGCCAAGGGGGAAAAATAGATGCCTGTCAATAAAAAGCACAGAAGACAAATGTGTATAAAATGGATCAGCACTGCCTGGCCTGGTTCTTATTTTAATTACACAATTTTTCTCTGTGTGTGTGTCTTCCCGCGGCTATGTACATGTGAGCGCATGTGCCCGTGGAGGCCAGAAAGAGGGCGTTGGGCTCCCTGAAACTGGAGTTATAGGTGATTTTGAGCTGCCCAACATGGGTGCTGGACACAGAGCACACGTCCTCTCCGAGGACAGTTCATGCTCTTTACCATCAGGCGTTGGTCTAGCCCCAAGTCACATGAGCGGCAGAGATTAGCACCGTGATCTTTCCAGAGTATGGAGCCCAGAAGGGTTCTGGACGCTGTTGGAAGTGAGCCTCATTAAGGGATCCAAGTTTGTGCTCATGTTAGAAAATGTCCTTGTGTTGATTTGGTAAATAGATTATAATTCATCAAATCAAAGGCTACATTTGCAAAATGTTGAAATATAACATGACTGCCCTTTCCCCAACGATGACAAGGCGTACAGTTGACTGGAAGCAGTGTCCAGTGACTGAACAGCAGGAGCTTCTGTGAGCTGGCAGTGTAGTAATCAGATTTCTTCCTCTAAGGAACTGACACTCACGGCCATTGATCTGTTTACTGTCTGACCCCAAAGGAGTTACCTCCAGTTCATACATCTTCATTACTCCATATTTGGTCATGGAAGTGTTCTCCAGTTATATTAGAAATACATTATTCCATATCTCTGAAAATGCATTTGGATATATTACAATCAAATTTAATGCCAAACACATTCACAGCGGTTGCTGTATAACATACAGTACTGTGTTCTCGCTGCCAAGCCAGCTTTGACAGTGCTACACGTGAGGATGTGATAAAGCTGCGACTCTGGACAGGGCACATTGCTGGAAACCTGAAAGATGCTGTCCGAGACTTCGGGGGAAGGGACTTTGGGCATAAAAGTCATTTACCTGATTCTGAGTACTTATAATCAGCGTTCAGTGTCTCAGGAGAGAAAAATCTTTTCAAGACAGTTCGAAGACATCTCTGATCCCAGGTGTCGGTCACTCTCCCACCATAGGTGATTTCACCTGAAAGGGAGCTTGTATTTTAAAATAGATTACTTTTTTTACATTAACAAATTTGAATAGGTTTATTTATCCATTTAGTTGGTACTGAAAGTGGTTCCTATGTCCCTCTAATAAGTCAACTTTTAAAAAGCAGAAAAAAATGTAACATGTGTAAGCTCTCTTCATTATTTTACTTTTTTTTAAAAAAAATTATGTGTGTATGTATGTGATCCTGCATGAGTTTAGATGCACTGTGTGTGTGCAGGAGCCCACAGGGGCCAGAAGAGGACATCAGATCACTTGGAACTGGTCTTAGAGGCTGTAGTGAGCTCCCATGTCAGTGCTGGGAACTGAACCCCGGTCCTCTGCAAGAACAGTGAACGCTCTTAACCACCGAACCATCTCTTCAGTTCCACAGCTTCATTCTTTCAAATAACAGAAACTAAAGCTATTGGACTCTTCTGAAGCTTTTCTTCCCTTTTCCTTCGTTTCAGAAGGTTCTTGAGTGTTGACACCCCCACCCCCACCCCGTGACTGTCAGATTCTAAAATGTACTCACTTTGCATGAAACACTGCTTTTGTTTGAACCTCACATTTGCTGAAAGACAGTAGATCTGTATCTACCTCATAAATTATTGCTGTCAAGCCAGAGCGAAAGAGAGAGTTTGTCTATCAGAGATGAGGTCAGGGGGGGGGTTCAAGTTTATGGTTGCACTGTTTCTGTCTCCAGAGATGCAGCACTCAGCATGCTTCAGTGTCGCTTCAAAAACACGAGCGGGAGGGGCCACATGGAATGATTCTTAATGTTCATATAATGCCTTGGGAAAGTTCTAGCTCCACTCTAGTGTTCCCAGAAGGATTCCACGTACCATACGACATTGCCCAGGCTGACGTAAGACTTTAGCATACGGACTCATCTTAGCGATATAAAGTAGTGCCTGGGGCTAACGAGATGGCTGCCAGTAAAGTGCCTGTTGCCCCGGCATGAGAACCTGAGTCTCCATGCCCTGCATCTGCAGGAGAGCCTGGCCTTGTGGCTTGTGCCTATATTCCCGGCACTGGGGGTGAGGGCAGACAGGGAAGTTCCTCCATTTCATTGGTCAGTCAGCCTAGCCAATGAGTGAGCTCCAGTTCAGGGAGAGACTCTGCCTCAGAAAGGAAACTGGAAACCTACCAGTGGTCACAGCCCCAAAGAAAAATGGCCTAAGCGGAGTGGGAGAGGGGATAAGAAAGGTAGATATGATTAATACATATTGGATATGTATATGAAATCTTCAAAGAATAAAAAATGGTTTAGGAGCACACTTAATGTCTACCTCTAGATTTTTCATGTGCACACATGTACAAACACAACATGAATATATATATATATATATATATATATATATATATATATATATATATATGCCACTGAGACACACACACAGACACACGATGTCTGGTATTATTGCTACATGTGCAAATATTCTCATGACATGCTTGTCACTGTTGTAAGTTCACAAAGGGGCCATGAGTTGTCACTGCCAACATTAAACACTGGGGGAGAACACAGTCTTCACAGGGGCTGGGCAGGTGTAAATCAATAGCTCTGCTTCACAGTCAGATGCCCAGTCCCGTGCACACACTGACCGGTAATGTAAATTAGTGCATCCCAGGGGATCTTCCCTTCATGGCAGTAAAGGTTGAGGTTCAGTAAGGCACATTCTCTATCACTGTCATTAAATTCATAGCAGATATTCCAGCCAAGGGGGCCAAACTTCTTTCTCTCCTACAACGGAAGAGGAGAACATTCTGAGATACAGCTGAAGAGGTTAATTTTGTATAATGATGACGAAGTTAATTTTCAATACTGAAAGATGAAAGTTTTCATCCATGGTGGGCAGCCCAATACTGCAATCAGTTAAAAGCATTTGGTTTAGTTTCAGCCAGGCTTTTACCAAAACAGGCCAAAAACATTCTTCCAATTGAATCTTCATTCAATTCTCCCCATGTTTTTAAAAGAAAATCTGCTATGGGAGCTTTGGCAGATCTATCAGAAGAAACTTTGCTCTGTAGAGTAAAATAAAACGTTTCAAAGTAAGAAAAATCCCAGCCCACCTAGAGTTTGGCATAGAAACACACTGTAACTCTGAGAGAGAAAGGAAATGGAAGGGGAAGGAGGGAGAGCAGAGTCCTTGTCCTAGGTTTATTTCCATCGCTGTGGTAAACTATGCAGACAAAAAGCAGCTTAGGGGAGAAAGGGCTTATTTTTTTACTTTCAGCTCCAGATTACAGCCCATTACTATGGGGGGGGCCATGTTAGCAGGAACTTGACGCAACCGGTCTCATCATAGACACAGGCAAGGGCAGAGAGAATGCTCAGCTTGCTTCCTTTACTCTCACACAACTTAAGGCCCAAGCCCGGGGAATGGTGCCTCCTGCAGTGGACTGGGTCTTCCCACACCAGTTGATAATCAAAACAGTCTCCCACAGATACCCCTTCAGGCCAAGCTGATCCTGACAACCCTCCATGGATTCCAGGTCGTGTCAAGTTGCAGCTAGAACTAACCATCACCCTGCCATCTCCTACTATCCGAAGGAGTCTTCCTATGCCTGTAGTCATGCCATGCCATGCTGGTACCCGATGACTTCTCCATGGTGACATCAATAGCTGCAGACAACTAAAACTGCTATACATAATCACAATTTTTACATCATCACTTGCCATGGTTAAATCCCCTCCCCCTTTAATATTTTACCATCCTCCCCATTTCCTAATTTTAAATTGATGGTCGGGCCAGAAGTTGGTTATATATTCTCTCCTGTAGCTCAGATTTCTACTAAATGTTACACAGCTCCATCTATGGAGTTTCTGATCTCTTTAGATCATTTTGTTTGTTTATTCCGTATCTTGCATCTTTACCCATCCCTTTTCCTCCAGAGACTCTTTCTCGGTAGAGCACATACAGTTGAAAACCAGAAAGCTAACAGTAACATCCAGAAATAAGTCAAGAGTCAGAGTTCAAGCACAGGGTCACAGGGTGTATAACGAGCCGAGTAATGCATCCTGAACAGACGGAAGGAAACTGGTGCTGTTTTGAGAGGTATCTTTCAGAAGCTTTAGGGCTCTAGTCAGAGGTAAGGAGGAGTCTCTTGAAGGTGGTGAGCTCATCCCGAGGATCAGGAAGGGGGGAACTAGCACAAGGGAGACACACGAACCAAACTGAGTGTGGTGAATGTGCCTGCCCTCTCAGAGTCTGGGAGGCTAAGACAGGCGGGCTGCAGAGTCGAGGGAGTCTGGGTTGTGTAGTGAGATTTTGCAAAAGGAAAGATTATACCTGAAAACAACAACCAACACAAAACAAGGGGCCCTTGAAGACTGGCAAAGTAAACGGGGGTACATAAAGGCTAAAAATCTTCTTGAGTTTTTACTGTATGTCACTGAGTGAAAGGGACCACCGATTTGGGGACTAGATCGTGGAGGGGAAGCAGATTTGGAGTGTGAGACAAGAGTTGCCCTGTTGAACTGGACCTCATGCATTCGCCTGGGCCAAGGTATTCTCCAGGCAGACCAAGACAGGGGCAAGAGCTGGGCTGTGAGGTGCTGAGGCAAGGAAGGCAGCGACATTGGTGGTTGTGCTAACTAAGCTTGATTTCCAACACAGAATGGGGCCTCAGAGTTTCAAACGCCATTTTCAAGTTTTCACTTACGTCTTAACTCTACATATTTCTAACAGGGAACACTTCTTTATTGCTGTTAAGAAGGAGAATTGGAGTCTAGAGAGAGAGGCCCGGGGGTTTGAGTGCTTGCTGCCCTTCTAGAGGACCCAAGGTTGTGTTCCAGCACCCATGTCAAGTGGCTCATGACTCTCTCTAACTCAAGAATCAGAGGGTCCAACACCCTCTTTTGGTTGGCCAAAGTACCCACACATACGTAGTATACACTCTCTCAGACACACGCACACAAACATAGACATATACACAAATAAATAGAAATTAAATCTTTTTAAAAACCATGATGGAATATACCTGAATAATTGCATGGAAGAAACAAATGCCAAATATTAGTTGTCTCCATTTTCTTCCAAGTATATTTTCTTCAAAAAATGAAGGTGTCATCTCAGTAAAGGCTCTTCTGATATTTGCACGTAAGCCCTTTGGAGGCTCATTGGTTACCTGGATTTAGAGATCAAACATGGCAGAGAGGGTTGCATTATATACTGGAGCCATGGAAATAAGGGTAACTAATGTCCATGGGGCATTTTTGAATGGCCAGGCTTGCTTTGTGTCGTGTGTGTGTGTGTGTGTGTGTGTGTGTGTGTGTGTGTATGTTTGTTTGTGCATACCCATGTGTGCACAGGGGTTAGAGGAAGATGTCAGGTGTTCTACTCTATCACTCCCTATCTTATTTATTTGAGATAGAGTCTTTCACTGACCCCAGAGATAGGCTAGAGATAGGCAAGCCCCAGTATTTTCTTAACTCTCCCTCCATGCACCTGTGTTATAGGTATGTATGTTATGCCTGGCTTTTTATATGAGTGCTGGGGGTTTGAACTCAGGTCCTCATGCGTATGCAGCAAGTTTTGTTACTCACTAAACCATCTCCCCAACACCACTACTTTTTGTCTTGTCCATGGAGAACAGAGTCTAGTGGGGTCCTCAGAACCACCATGGTTGAACCACCATCAGAAGAACCCCAGATATTTCCATTTGGGGTCTTTTCCTCACCCACTAAACATAAAACAGAGAGCCTAATAAGTTTTCATTGGATCTTGTGGTCGTATCAAAATACAGAACTATCCTGCATACTTTGTCCCACTAAGTACCATGGCATGAGGGAAGGGAGGCAAGAGGCGTCTCTTGTTTTTCATATCAAAGATTTCCCTCATATTGGAAATTTGGTGCACTGAAACCTAGAAACTGGAGGCCTTCTTGTGTGTCAAATGTGGAAAGGGTCCTTCAGCTCTGAGAGGGGCATCATTCTCATGACTCTATGCATGTGGCATTTTCTTGCAGAGGGAGGGGAGAGTCGGAAGACTTGGATGGCTTGTAGATCAGGACATGCAAAAATGAGAACTGTCTTGGCAAACCACTTCCCTGCCTGCTCTTAAAGTCCTTTACATGGATCTCTGCAAGATCCATAACACCTGGACCAAATCTCTCACATCCCTGCTGTGAAATAATCCTCTTGTACACTGTAAAGATTTGCCACTCAGATTGGTTTAGTAAAACGCTGATTGGCCAGTAGCCAGGCAGAAAGTATAGGTGGGGAAACTAAACTAAGGAGAATTCTGGGAAGAGGAAGGGTGGGGTCAGAAAGTCACCAGTAAATGAAGAGAAGATGAGAATGCTACACTAAGAAAAGGTACCAAGTCACGTGGCAAAGTATAGATAGAAATATGGGATAATTTAAGTGCAAGAGTTAGCTAGTAATATGCCTAAGCTATCAGTCAAGCGTTTATAAGCAATATTCAGCCTCTGTGTCAGTTGTTTAGGACCAGGCAGTCAGGACAGAAAATGTCCGTTTCTGCATCCTAGCTGCATACATGCCGTACCTTGACGGAGTTCTGAAAGTCTGTCACATGCACACATGCTGTACCTTGACGGAGTTCTGAAGGACTGTCACATGCACACATGCTGTACCTTGACGGAGTTCTGAAGGACTGTCACATGCACACATGCCATACCTTGACGGAGTTCTGAAGGACTGTCACAGGAAATGTGGGACTAGGCATGGAGCTTAGAAAAAGTCGGAACGTCTCCTTGATGGCCTGACCTATTAAGACAAGGACAAACAGCAGAAGGAAAATGTATAGCTTGTAGGAGTCCTTTTCTGTGGAAACAGTTATTCTAGAGAGGAAAGACAAGGCTGTTTGTACATATCAGGTATCGTAACTGTATGAGGATCAAAGCAGTGGTCAATCTTGAGACTTCCTGTTAGGGGGCTTGCAGTCTAGATGCCGGCATGCTTTGATAAAGAAATTAGATATATCAATAAAAATTTACCTTTATTTATTTAGTATATAGTTTTATTGGTTCTTTGAGAATTTTTGATCTTTCCATTTTCTCTCTGAACTTCTCCCATGTCCCTTTCATACAACTCTGAGTCTTTTTTTTAACACCTACCAAGTCCAGTTTGTGCTGCCCAAATAATCTTAGTTGTGTGACCTTCCAGTGAAGCATGATGTCCTTACCAGGGGCCCCCTCTCCCAGCAGCTATCAATTGCCAATATAGCTCCTGGGCTGGGGGCGGGACTTCATGACCATCTCCTGTCAGTCTTCTAAGGCTTCTTGAAGAGCTGGCAAGGAGCTGAAGGAGCCCTTCTGCCAGGAACTGTTTTTGTGACCCTGGACTCTGACCTGTGGTGAAGACCTTGTCACTGCTCCTTGGGTGTGAGGTCGTTTCCCCTTTCACCATTCCCCACTGAAATGGAGAAGGATGACACTGGGGGGAGGGGCCTTCCAGGGAGGGTGACTTAGTGACCGAGGCAGCTGGGCACCCTGTAAAGAAGCAGCTTGTTTCCTCCATGTGCAGCACTGAGCAAATGGGACAAGAGTCACAGCTCTTACCCTCTCTGGAAGCTTTCTATAGCTGGCAAAGCTCCCAAGAAAGTGCCATGGACACCCGAGGTCATTTGCTGCTCTCCCTATGGCATCCCGGCTCTGACTTTTTTTCTTTTTTTGAGATGACAGACAAGGCTGGCTTTGAACTTACAGAGATCCACTTGCCCCTGCCTCTGGAATACCGGGACTAAAGGTGTGCACCACCACTCCTGCCCCTGTACTATTTCTATTTGTTTTATTTTAGACAGGGCGTCTTGTATCTCAGGCTGTTCTTTAACTTGCCTTGGAGCCAAAGATGACTTTGTACTCCTGATCTTGCTGCCTTTACATCTCAAGTGCAGGGATTCAAGGACTGTGCCACAATGCGGAAGCTCTGCACTTTTCATTGTATGGGTAAGATTTATTGTCTTTTCTCGACCCAAGCCTGTTTTTCTATTTCTTTTTTTTAACAGGTGGCTTCCCACAGAATATGATGTGCAACAAATGATTCAGTGTGCCATCCCCTTACTCAGAGTTCAAGGCCTGTTTTTGAGTCCTGTTGGGGGAACTTTACCCAATTTTCCTATTGCTCAACTCTTTCTTCCCAATGAGAGAAAGAATGAGGTCTCTAGTGGAGACTCTCCATTAGACCATCTGGATAAGCAAAGCTGTGTAAGGATGGTGCCATTACTCAGAGGCAACGTGCATGACTTACTTGGATCTGTGAAGGTTTTGATCAGCTCTTCCATTGCCAGCATCCAGGAAACAGCAAGATGGCAGTTCTGCAGGAACACCCAGTTTCCAGTCTTCATTGCATCCTTGATCATCTTCTCGGCAATGGGGCCTTGTCCCTGGCCCAGGGAAATTGACTGCACTCTGATGGAACAACAGTGGAAGACTTTCATGCTATCTTAAAGCAATTTTAGTTAATTTAAAAATTACATTTAATTATATTCTCTGTACACCGCATGCGTGACACATGGGTACTTAGGTTTCATGGTGTGCATATGGAAGTCACAGGACAATTACAGGAGTTGGATCTCTCCTTTCACCATGTGGGACTCAGGAACTGAACTTAGGTCATTAAGTTTGGCTGCAGTTGTCTTTGCTCAGTTAGTTTCAGACTCTCTGCATAGTTCAGGTTGGCTATGAATGTGAAATTCTCTTCCTTCACCTCCTGGGTGTTAGGGTTATAGGTGTGCTCAATGACACCTAGCTTGCCAACCTTTTAAATGATCTCTTTTTAATATTTCATTTAAAAAATATTTCCATACTTCTGATGACATTTTCTTTTCTTTTTTAATATTTATTATGTATACAATATTCTGTCTGTGTGTCTGCCTGCAGGCCAGAAGAAGGCAGCAGACCCCACTGCAGATGGTTGTGAGCCACCATGTGGTTGCTGGGAAATGAACTCAGGACCTCTGGAAGAGCAGGCAATGCTCTTAACTTCTGAGCCATCTCTCCAGCCCCCTGATGATATTTGCTATATTATCCTCTATTGCTTTGCCTGCCATGTTATACGTACCAGCTATCAGGATTGATTTACACGCACAAGCCGAGGTACTGGTTAAAGTACATTTCATGTGTATGGCCATCCCACTGGCTCAGGGCTATATATAAACATGATTATTTTTTATTCATTGCTCTAAAGGGTCACTTTCATCAAAAATTGTTTCCCAAATTATGTGGCTCTATTTCTGATTTTTCTATTATTCTCTTTTAGTCATCTACTCATCTAGCTTTGACCAGGACCATGTCTAAATGACTCTAATAGGTTAGAGTAAATCTTGACGTGTTAAAACATATCATTTCAGAAACTTTAAAAAAATTTAAAATTATTTTTATTGAGGTATATATTTTTCTCCACTTCTTTCCCTTCCTTTCCCCTTCTTTCCTATCCTCTCCCATAATCCTCCTGTTCCCAATTTACTCAGGAGATCTTGTCTTTTTCTACTTCCCATGTACATTAGATACATGTATGTCTCTCTTAGAATCCTCTTTGTTGTCTAGGTTCTCTGGGATTGTGAATTATAGGCTGGTTTTCTTTTTCTTTTTGCTTTATGTCTAAAATCCACTTATGAGTGAGTACATATGGTATATGTCTTTCTGGGTCTGGCTTATCTCACTCAATATAATGTTTTCTAGATCCAACCATTTGTCCACAAACTTCAAGATGTCATCATTTTTTTCTGCTGTGTAGTACTCCATTATGTAAACATACCACATTTTCCTTATCCATTCTTCGATCGAGGGGCATTTAGGTTGTTTCCAGGCTCTGGTTATGACAAACAAAGCTGCTATGAACATGGTTGAGCACATGTCCTTGTGGTACGATTGAGCATCCTTTGGCTATATACCCCAAAGTGGTATTGCTGGGTCTTGAGGAAGATTGTTTCCTAATTTTCTGAGAAATCACTATACTGACATCCAGAGGGCCTGCACCAGTTTTCACTCCCACCAGAAATGCAGAAGTGTTCCCTTTACCCCACATCCTCTCCAGCATAAGTTGTCATCAGAATTTTTGATCTTGGCCATTTTTACAGGTGTAAGATGGAATCTCAGAGCTGTTTTGATTTGAATTTCTCTGATGACTAAGGATGTTGAACATTTCCTTAAGTTGAACATTTCCATTTTAGATTCCTCTGTTGAGAGTTCTGTGTTTAGGTCTTTACCTAATTTTTTTTATTGGATTATTTGTTCTTTTGATGACCAATTTCTTGAGTTCTTTGTATATTTTGGAGATCAGTCCTCTGTCCGATGTGGGGTTGGTGAAGATCTTTTCCCATACTGTAGGCTGCCATTTTGTCTTGTTGACTGTGACCTTTGCTTTACAGAAGCTTTTCAGTTTCAGGAGGTCACATTTATTAATTGTTTCTCTCAATGTCGCTTAAGTAATATTTATTCATTCATTTTAACCACTGCAAGTGTTCTGTTAGTTCAGTGTCTTCTGGTATATGCACAATGCTGGATGACTAGTGACTGACTGCTCCCCGACCAAGCAAACCTCATATCCACTTTTAAGAGTTCCTCAGAGAAACAGAACCAACACACACACACACACACACACACACACACACACACACACACACACACACACACGTTCTTACTGCAGATGCATTCTCATGATACTCACAATTGTGTGTATGTGTTCACATATAGGACAGAGCGGGTATTGGCTCATGTGGTTATGGAGAGCAGGCTAACCCACAGTCTTCCACCTGAAAGCTGATCATAGCAGAAAGGTGGTCATTTCCTCCAGTCTGGGCCACAGGCTTTGAGATGGGGGTTACTGCCAGAGGAACATGTCTCCAGCTGTCCTTTCTGTGCTTTTCTGTTTCCTCCCCTGGGATTTTCACATTTGCATTTCTTAGGCCTCCGCTAATTTTTCTTCATCCTTTTTTCTTTCTGCTCTGAATGATGTCATCTGACCTGTGTTCACACTCACTGTGTCTTTTCCCTGCCTTTCTTTCTCCCTTTTTTTCTTTCTGCTCTGAATGACGTCAGCTGACCTGTGTTCACACCCACTGTGTCTTTTCCCTGCCTTCTCACACGCACGCTGCTCCCCTTTGGTGGAACCCTCATGTCAGTATTCTGCTTTTCCCCTCTACAATTTCTACTTGGCCTCTCTGTGTAAATCCTGCCTATTGATATCCTTATTTGGCGAGACATCCTTTGTGTTTTCCTTCCGTCCCTTGTCTATGCTTTCCACTATTAGGAATAAAATTAAAACAGTCCAAGACCTTGTTATTCAAATGTCGAATGTTCTTACTTATATGTAGAAAATAAAAACTTGATTTTGTTTTTCGAGACAAGATTTCTCTTTGTAGCTCTGGCTGCCCTGGAACTCACTCTGTAGACCACGAGGCCTCAAACTCAGAGATCTTCCTGCCTCTGCCTGCTGAGTGCTGGGATTAAAGGACGCTGCCACCATCTGGCTAAAAAGTTGATTTTAAAGCCATATAGAATAGGATCATGGTTCAAACTGTCTGGGGGAAGGGGGTTCAGAGAGGAATAAAGGACAGTCAACATGGGCAGGGTGCTGGTGGACAGGAAGATTATGCTAACTGGTTGACAACAGTTAATAGCATCTTTCAAAATTGCTGGTAGAGAGAATTTTGATAGAGATGCAAATCACACAGATCTGATCCTAACATATGGTATACATGTTTGATGACTCATAGTTACTGTGTGTGTGTATAATGTATATATACTTACAGTAACTCATGGTTACTATGAGTCAGTTAAATATATTTGAAAAGTTTTATTATGCTAAATTCAAGGTCTTACATTCTTCCAAGTGAGTTACTAATTATTTCGGCTGTGAATGAACATACTCTCCCATTTTCTTGTTTCTTTGGATGCATTGTAGTTTTTGATATGTAGACATTTTGAATATATGATGTGGCAACTATAGTAACTGGGTTGTCGCCATTCCCTGATGTTCACTATTGCTACTTGTGTGGTTGCTACTTTTACTTAGTGACTTTTCTAATGTACGTATTCTTTGCAGCATATATACACCGATCTCTCCTGTTGGCTGGCTTTGTGGTCAGTTGGTAGTGAAGCAGGGCTTTACCCAATGTCTGGAGTGACAACAAAGTGCTCAGATTTGCACGTGGGCTCTGTAAGTCTGCACACTGGTCAGGGATGAAGACCACTCAGCCTGCCTGACTGTCAGACTGGGGCATGGTGCTTTCCAGACTTCAAGTTTAGATTGAAGCAATGGCTCTTCTTAGGTTTCAAGACTTCAAGCTCATACCATCATGGGTCCTGGATCTCTGCCTCCCAGACAGCTCTTCAGAGCCTCCAGGGTGCTGACTGCAGAACTTGGACCTCTCAGACTCCCTAATTACAAGACATGATCCTGTTCCTTATAATACGTTTCAATACATTTTAGTATAAGGTTGATATGGACAATAGCAGTATCATATATACACATATATGTCTACGCACAAACATATGTAACTATAGCCTCATGGTGTGACCTTACCGTTCTGCATACCCACTCTCCCGGGCAAACCTTTGAAAGGCGCCCATGGGATCAGAGCCTGTGCTCAAGATGAACACCAGCGGTGTGCTGCTTGACATGTCCTGATAGAGAGTGGCCAGGTCTACTGGAGGTGTCTCGATAAACTGCTTGCCAAGATTCTCTATCACAAAGTCTGTAAGAGCAAAAACGACCTGAAAGTCAGAAAGAAAAAAAATGTTAAAAGTAGTATGTGGGATGAGGATGTTTTACATTCCTATCCCAGTTTCCTCTCTCTTAGAGGAGGATGCACTGTACTTTGATACCTAAGAAATAACTTATTTTATCTTTAATTATGTGTATGTCTGCATGTGGGTATATGCATGTGAGTGCAGGTACTGTTAGAAGCCAGAAGGGGGCACTGAATCCCCTGGAGCTGTGCATGCCATGTGTGTGCAAGTGATCAGCTCTTAGCTGCCTGAGCTGGGAACCAAACTTAGACCTCTGAGTGTGTGTGTGTGTGCGTGTGCATGTACACATGCACACACATGTGCACTAGAGGGCATGCATGTGTACAAAGGCCCAAAGACAACTTTAGAAGACTGGCCCTCTTTCCACCTTGAGATCAGGGCACTGAGCTCATATCACTAGGTTTGTGCAGAAAGGGCTCTCACTCCCTGAGCCTTCTTGCGGCTCACTAAGAATTTCATTTTTAGAATAAAATTTCATCTCTGTATCTAAACATGCTGCTTCTGAAGGAGGCTGAATTTGTGTACAAGACTATAGGACCCTGTGGAGATCACCTGTGTTGGAATGTCCCTAGTCTCTTGAAGGAACATTTGACTCCAGCAGTTAGGACCATTGGACACCCAATGGCCCTGCTTTAGAACAGACGTGGGCACAACAGGTTAGGCACCTTACAATCTTGACTCCGAGATCTTGTCTCTGGTCTCATCTGTTCTAAGGCTTCAACCATTTAGCTAATTTATTTATTTATTCAAGGCAGGATCATATCATATGATCCTAGCTAACCTGGAACTCACTATGTAGATCAGACTGACCTCACAGAGATCATAGAGATCCATTTGTCTCTGCCAAAGAAGTGCTAAGATTATAGGCATATGTTGCCATTCCTGGTCCCCAACCCCATTTATTTATCATGTCATCATCTGGAGCAAACAGAGGGACCATGTTCCTGAATGATTCCATGAGGGTATCTAGTTGGAGGGGGTGATGCCTGGCATATTGTCAATTTTAAAATCTCCTTTGCAGTGTGATCCGGCCCATGGTCTTGACTGATTTGGGTTTTTGAATACTCATACTGTGGTGTGACTGACTTATTCTCATTTCTAAAACACAATCTGAATTCTAGACTCTTCCATGTTAACTCATGAAGCAAATTTTGTTAGGCAGTATAAACCTTAAGATGTTTGGTTGAATGTCCAGACAAGAACCTTCAATAAGTGCTCTGTGTATTGTCATAGAAGTCTGCCATTTATAGTTTTTTTTATATTTTAAAAAATGATTTTATTTTTATTTAAAATTGTGTGTGTGTGTGTGTGTGTGTGTGTGTGGTTATATGTTTGTGAGTACAGAGGCCAGAAGAGGGAATCTGATCCCCTGTAGCTGGACTTACAGGCAGTTGTGAACAGCTTAATGTGGGCACTGGGAGCTGAATTTGTGTCTTCTGCAGAGGTAGTATATTCTCTCAACTGCTGAGCCATTTTACAACACTTAGAGAGCCCAGTTATGTGTAATCGTAAGACCAGAAATTATAGCTTAACCCTTCTTATTCAGACTTATGTGTGGAAGAATCATAAACCCGATTCTCCACTCAGCTCCAGCATTTACTAAGACAAGACCAGATCTTGTTTCATTGATACCTCTGCTCATTCCTTCAGTCCCCAGAGTGATGATATCAAGCAAGCCTCATGTCTCACACCATTTTACCTTTAAGGAATTTGGTATGTTTTCGTATGACAGCCTTTTAATAACATAATCACACAGTTACTAATGATAATCCATTAATTTCAAATGTATAGCCAGTGTTTACCTTTGTCTGAATTGCAAATGTGTGTGCATACATGCTTAAATTAAAAATATGTCTACTGTACAGTCAAAATAAAGCTTATGCATAAAGATTGATTTCTCTCATACATCTATCTTTATTAAAAAATGCTTCTTTTGAAAGCTAGGGAAATGACTCGGGTATTAAAAGCACTGGCTGCTCTTGCATAGGACCTGGGTTCAGTTCTTAGCACCTACATGGTTCCAAAGGATCCAGTGACTTCTTCTGACCTTGGCAGGTGGCAGGCACGCACATGGTGCACACAAGTATGTGCAGGCAAAACACTGATACACATAAGATAAATATATGTTTTTAAGTAAAACTTCTTTTCCCCCTGAGAAACAAACACACAGCTGCATAAACAGACTGTGTATCTTACAACATTTCTCACATTGAGGATTTTCTAGTCACAGTAGCTTAGTCACCAAAGCTCTTCTTTCTGTGGGACTGATGCCTCTTGGTACCACGCATTTTGCCAACTTTCCCCTGCTAGCCACTGCCCCATTTTCCTCGAAGCCTTTCCATATGCTTCAGAGTGATCCTTCCCAAAGTGCTGCTGGGTCCCAGTCACTCTGCCTCCATCCAAGGTGACACATGACAAGCTCAGGGTGAATGTGCACATTCAATATCCTAAACTCAGAGTTCCTTGTCCTGTAAGTCCAGGGCATCTTATCTCCTCTCAGGTAGCTGTGGGGATGGCCAACCTGAGATAATGACCATTGTCCAATGTCATCTGTTCATAACAAAGCCTCTCTTTTATGACTCATTTTCCTAGAAGACTCTTAGCCATGCTTTCAGTGATGTTGTAGCTGTTAAACTTTCTCTGCAGTCATCTGTATCCCACGCCAATCCCAAACCCATTTTCCCACAGAGATAGGGCAACACATCAGTAGTTTCCAGCTAATTCCAGTGAGTTCTCCCCACTGTATCCTTCTCCCGTCTCCTTCTCTCCTACAAAGAACAGCTTCCGTTTCTATTTGGTGCCTCCGGAAACTCACTGTGAGGGTTCTTAGCAGGTGATATTGGGCCTTTATTACCAGCAAAATTGGGATCACATCTGCGCAGATGGAAAGGAACCCTCAGCATGCATTGTTGCCTCACCGCAGGGAAACCGCAAGCCTTACTGTTTTCCAAGTTGCTTCTCTTGGCATTCTTCCTGATTCTGTGACTCCCCATTTTCCTTCCCTGAAATCAGGGCTCCACATCTCATCCTCTGCCCTGGGAACTCCTATTGTACTAAATATTAGTCTCCCCGTCACAATAACCTCATCTGGATTCTAACACACAGTTCTCCCTGGAGTTTCTACACAGCCATCCACTCTGACAGCTGGCAGACACTGACAGCTCACAGCCATCTTTCTTTACCTCACACATTTATCCCTTCCCTTTGGCTTAGTTTTTGATACAAACAGCTCCACCCACACTGGGGCAGAACCCGGGAGCCACAGCAGTTCCTCATCACGTCCCTGCTCTCTCGACAATCTGCTACTTCTGTCTTAACTTGGATATCTGGGATCTCTCCCACAGACTACTTTAGTAGGTTTCAAACAGGTCTGCAGACTATGGTTTTGTGCCCATTAAATGCCTCCTCCCCATTAGTGCGAAGATTAGTTCCCTGCCAAAACCTTCCAATAGACCCCAATCCTATGTGTGAGAAGGTGAGAAGGCGGACCTTCCCTAATAGTGTACAGCCGACAGGAGGTGACCAGTTTCCCAGCTGGCTTTTCTCTTAGCCGTCAAGGAAAACACACTCTACTAAAACAATCATTTTTATTTTTAAAGTCGCTCCCAAACTTGGCTGTTGTTAGCCACAAGTAAACGTATGACTCACAACTAGCTGAGGATCTTGGGTAGAAATGTTATGATGTTGTCCTTTAATTTAAAAATGATGACCCACCTTTTCTTCTTTGCAGCATTTAATAAGAATTAGCTTATGGAAAGAGCTGAAGTCTGAACCCCAAATCCGGTCCTTTCCCTCTTCCTGTTTTGATTTAACATAGCCTTCCCAATTCTGTGGGTTAATATATGTCTCAAAAGATCCTGGAAAGACAATTTTAAAAGATGCTTTTTAAAAAATAGAGCAGTTTTGAGTCTGAAATTAAATAAATACATGTTGCTAGTTAAAAGAGGGTACCTACGCTTACTGCCAGTTTTTTTAAAATACGACTGTGAACACATTAACCACTCCCCTACTCAAACTAGTTAGAAAGCAAAAAATTTAAAATGAGATCACAAAGCAGAATCCAACAGCAAAACACCTACAAAAAAACCCAAGAATTCATCAAGAGGTTAAATAAAGGGATGTATAGAGATATTATACTAAATAATGGTGAAATTGGAAATGATTAGAGTAACAGCAGGTAAAACAAAACAAAATAATAATTAAATAAGGCAATAGATCAAGTTCTACAAATCAAAATATAAATTATATAATAAAAGCACAACAAAATTAATACATATATTAGATAATAACATAAAATCTATCAAGCAGCACCTGTTGGGGTAGTAAGAAAAGCAGAAAAGAATACAATAATGTTAAGAAACAGCATACAGGGGGCTGGAGAGGTGGCTCAGAGGTTAAGGACATTGGCTGCTCTTTCAGAGGACCTAAGTTTAATTCCTGGCTCCTATGTGGTGGCTCACAACCACCCTTAACTTCTGACCTCTGTGGGCACCACACATACACATGGAATACAGACATACAGGCAAGTAGAACACCAATAAGCATAAAAATAAATACATCTAAAAAGAAAATTTAAAAACTAGCATACAGCTGTTAGCCTTCTGCAGAATACTGACTCTGGTATATGTAATTTGATTGAGATAAATAATGTATGAATGCATTGACATATACTACCGCATGCCCAATACACAGAGTCAATCGTTCCTCCCACATCACTCCAGCTATGCAATATTCCCAAGAAATGAGGGTTAGGATGCTAGTTAGCTTTTAAAAAAGGTTTATTTTTTGATTTGTGTGTGGGTATCTGCATACACACGGACAGGTGCCCACAGAGGCCAGAGGAGCGCATCCTGGAGCTGGATTGCTGGGTGTAACTTCTGAGGGCCTAATAGCAGCAAAGAGCCAAGGACACCTCAAAACTGAGTGTCACTTATGGGGGCAGAGCCAATTCAATCCAGTTTGAACCCAAACAAACCCAAAGCACACAAAAGACTACCGCCGGGGTTCTCATTTACTATCTAATTTCTAGTGCTTTGGCATCTTTAAACACTGGATGTTTTATTTTAAAGATTAGTTTGTTTTTATTTTATATATTAAAATAACATGTTTATTATTTGGTAACTTCATATTTGCATAAAATATATGTTAATCGTCTCTGATTTCTCACCATAACTCTTGCCAGATCCACCCCTCTCTTCCCTCTACTTTTATTTTTATTTCTGTGTATGTGTGTGTCTATGTGTGCTGGTGCCCAAAGAGGTCAGGAGAGGCCTCTGGCGTTACGGGTGGGTACTGGGAAAGTGAATCCAGACCTCCTGCAGGACCAGGAAGCTCTCAGGCACTGAGCCATTTCTCCAGCCCCTTCATATTCAAAGTAATTTCTCTCAGCTAATAAAACCTATTAGTTGATCTACTTGAAATCCACAAAAGGCTATAAGCTGATATAATTATGAAGACTGAGTTAAGGGTGACAATGAGATTAGTGACTAAATATTATCAGTGAAGACCTAAATCTCACTTTTGGAGCATAAATCTGTTAGAAATAGAAACTTCAACAGTCTCCTACAGTTTTAGCTCAGTGGACAGGGCTAACACTTTACCATCTTATTATTTTATCTAGAAGCAATGGAGCGCTCCCAGAATTACCCTGTCTGCCAACCCAACTCCTTCCTTCTTTCTCTGTCTGCACTCAGTCTCGTCTAGTCCTCTGTCTTGAGTCCATCCCTAACTGTCCATTTATGGGCTTCTCTGATGAGTAGATTTCATGTGGGATTCTGTAATAGCCTCTAGGTAGCTCATTAACCGGTGTACTATATTCAAATGCAATGTATATTTGAAGCTATCATCGAACAGCATTTTTTGGTAGTCTTTATTTGGAAGTCAAATGAGAATATTAGGATCCCAGAAGTTCTGGTCCACATAGACTCCATACTAGCATACTTGCTGGTGTGCTTAGCTAGATAAATAGTGATGTTAGAAGTATGAACTTCATGTCAGTACAGAAGAAACTAAGATGATCTGTGGACGGCCCACTTTGAAATCAAGAAGGGAAAAAGAAAATCTCCGCAAGATGAGACAGTAACAGCAAATCCAGGCTGGTCCGCTCCTCCAACTCACTAATGCTGACATTCTGGACCAGGCGTTTCCTCTCCGTGGAGAGCTCTGAGCATTATAGGGTGCTCAGCAGCATTCTGGGTCTCTTTTCACCAGACACCTGCAGCACCACCCCTGTGCAGCAACGATATCTCTGGATGTTACCAAATATCCTCTCAGGGCTAAACATTTTCACCAGTTTGGAAAACAGAAATAGATCAATAATTGAAATAAATATAATGAACTAAAATCTGCCTGTTAATAGAGACTCTTACATGTCTCTCAACAGCACCGCACCAAAGATACACCCAAGCCATCAAACGACACCTCAGACTAAGAAGAAATAGAGTATAGAAATATAGAAATGAAGGTTTGCCAAGAGAAACTTACATCACAAAAGAGATTTTTTTCTTTTGGTTTTTTGAGACAAGGTTTCTCTGTGTAGCTTTTGAGCCTGTCCAGGAACTCGTTTTGTAGACCAGGCTGGCCTCGAACTCACAGAGATTCACCTCTGACTCGCAAGTGCTGGGATTAAAGGTGTGTGTCACCACTACCCAACACAAAAGAGATTTTTAAGGGCTGAAGAGGTGGTTCAGCAGTTAAGAGCACTGTCTGCTCTTGCAGAGACCCTAGTTCTGCATGTAACCTCAGGGCTAGGGTATCAGGTGCCCTCTTCTGACCTCCTCAGTGCTCCCACACATAGACAATGTACATAAAGAAAAACAACTTAAAATAGATTTTAAGTAAAAAATATTATTCAGAGTAAAGAGAAATAGTATAAAAAACAAAGAATTTATTTACTTCACATAAAATAACTTAATTTGCATAGAATAGCATAATCTTATAAGATGTAGTAAAAACCCTGAAAAGCTACTAACAGAAACCGCCCATCGCCTGGTGCCCTTCAGCACGCCCCTCAGAACTTGACGGGATGAGTACGAAACTACCAGTGAAATCAGAGGCAGAGTACGCTGGAGCTGAACACCACATATAGATCTTGCCTCCAATAAATGAGATGCACAGAACATTTTCCATAGATAGCACATGCATCAGGCTGTCAAAATGTCTAAAGAATCACAAAGAATCAATCTTAAAGCAAAAGATGATTTTCATTTTATAACGAGTTGATCCAGAAAATAAGGCCCTTGAATATTAATTGCTTTTGAACTACAAAAAGCAGTCTTAGAATGGAAAGAGCACATTTAAGACATATGGGGAAGAAAAGGCTACAGATCAGAGCTGTTGTTGCCTACGGCCAAAGGGGAAGGCACCGAGAAGCAGCGGGAAGGATTCTGCGGTGTGGGTACTGTCTCGTTTCTCAAGGCAGTGCTGGTTTCCAAGTGTGTAAGCGTGTGACGTCAAGTTGCACTTCTGGCTTCTCAGAGTACATGCCATCCTTTAAAATAGTTTAAAGATCTATGGACTGCAGCGAAAGTGCCCTAAAGGTGGTAAAACAGGGGCTGGGAGATGGCTCAGTGGGCAGAGAGCTTACTGTGACGCATGAAGACCCAGGTTCGGATCCTCAGCATCCATGCAAAAGCCAGGCATTGATGTTCTTGCCTGTAACTTTAGTGATGGACAGTGGAGGCAGGTGGATCTCTGGCCAATCAGTCCAGAGGAAATGGTTAACTTCGGGCTCACTGAGAGACCCTGTCTCAAGAAATAAAAGGTGGAGAAGTGATAGAAGAAAGACATCTGAGGGGCTGGAGAGATGGCTCAGTAGTTAAGAGCACTGGCTGCTCTTCCAGAGGTCTGGCGTTCAATTCCCAGCAACCACATGGTGGCTCTCAACCACTGTAGTAAGATCTGGCTCCCTCTTCTGGCCTGCAGGCAGAACACTGTATACATAATAAATCTTAAAAAAAAAGACATCCAACACTAGCTTCTGGTTTCCTGGCTTCCATAGCTGCCCAGCTGAATCACCCAGCTGCATCAGCAAGTACATCCGCCCATCACACACACACACACACACACACACACACACACACACACACACACACTGTAAAATAGCCATGGAATATTCACAACTAATAGGCGAAGCACTCAATTCAAGATATTATAAAAGCAATTAACTTATAATTTTTTGGCAAAAAGTATGACATTGGAGAAAGGGTGAATGCATGAATTAAGGTCAGGACTCAGGAGTCCATTTACCCCTCCCCCCATCAACAGTCCACTTTGTCTCTTACCTACGCGCACAGAAATGGGATGTAGCAGGATATTTTTCGTAAGTCCTTCGAACACTGGAAATGTTTCTTCTAAGTCACAGCAGGAGAACCACATGTGAAGAGGCAGCCAGGAAGCTTCCGGCTTAGGAGGGCGCTCCTACAGGGAGACAGGACGAGGTCAGAGTTTACAGAGACAACCATGACAGCATGCTCTTGCAGTTTGTCTAGGGGAAAAGAGGCTGTAACAGCATGCTAGAAGCAGCCGTTCCGGGCGGGGAGTGAGCTTGTGGGTACGGGCGCCTATGCAAGAATGAGGACCTGAGTTCAGATTCCAGCAGCCATGTTAGATGGCTCACACCACCTGTAACTTCAGTTTCAGGAGATCTGAAACTTCTGGACTTGGTAAGCACTTGTGTGGTCCCCCAATATACATATAATTTAAAAGAAAAACTATTAAGAACACATACATATGTGCACACATGCATGCACACACGCATGCATGCATGCAGTGCACACACATTTACTTTAGCTGTGGTGAGCATATATGGAGTTATTTCAGATATTCCTAGAAATCTCTATTGTGCCACCCGGCAATATTTCGTGAAGTACTACATAAGGATGAACTGATTTTCAAAAGAGAGATAACTATGGTCTCAGGCTAAAACTACTTCTAAATAGATGCCTGAGATTTTGAACTGTGATTTCAACCAGTTTGTTGCATACAAATTATACACCATCCAATTGAGCTGTTTAAAGCATGTAATCCAGTGGCTCTCATGCTCCTAATGCTGTGACCCTTTAATACAGTTCCTCATGTTGTGGTGACCCCTGATCATAAAATTATTTCATTGCTACTTCATAACTGTAATTTTGATACTGTTATAAATCATAATTAAATATCTAGTATCAGGATATCTGATATGAGATCCCCAAAGGGGTCTCAGACTACAGGATGAGAACTGCTGATATAACCCAATGACTTTGGAATATTAACAGAGGAATGTAACTGTTCCACAGACAGTTTTAGAAGACTTAATCCCCTAAATATCAGACTGTACACAGACATACTCCAGGAGACATATCGGGTTAATTCCATTGCCGTACAAGGTGTATAATGCAATTAAATGTTACACTGAGTTTCGGGTTTACTATGGAACATGGAATTATTTTACACTATATTGTAGTCTATTCCATATGCAACATTTAGCATTATGTCTAAAAATGCATGTGCCTAAATTCAAAACATCATTGCTAAAATTTGCGAATCTGAGCCTTTGCTGATTCGCGATGTCTTCACAGGTCCTGGGGTTGGTGGCTGCTGACTGTTCACCGTGGTGGCTGTGGCAATTTCTTAAATCAGTGCAAATCTTGCCTCTTCCTTCCACTACAGACTTCTCTGCAGCTTGAGACGCTGCTGGCAGCATCTCACCCACAGTGGAATAGCTTTCAAAGCTAGAGTCAGTTTTCTCAAATCCTTCTCATTCAAGTAAATTTGTGTGAGTTTGTTTTATTTTTATTATTTGTTTATGTTTATCTCTTTGTGTGTGTGACATGTGTAGCGGTGCCTTCAGAGGTTCTCTCTGAAGATGGAGAGGTGCTCTCATCCATTGAGCCATCTCTCCTGTTCGTTGTGTGATACTTTAAAGCCCTTATTATTTCCACAACCTTCAAAACATCTTCACCAGAGGTGTTTCCTTCTCAAGAACTCACACCCTTGGTCTGTAAGAAGTAACTTGGGTTTCACCATGAGATTAGAGCAAATCAGTCACTCTCTCCAACTCCCCAGACACTTCCAATTCCAGTTCTCTGGCTTTCTAAAAATGGCATCTCTACTTCCTTCCTGTACAGAAGTCTGGATCCCCTCAAAGCCATCTATGAGAGTTGAAGAACTTACTCTACATTCCTGTTAACCCCTCTGTTAAACCGCGGGTAGTCAGAATGGTGTCCTGATGTTGAGCCCTTTCCAGAGGTTTTCAGTTCAGTTTGCCCAGATCTCTAGAAGAATCATATTCTCTGGCAGATGTCCTCATGAGATATGTTTCTAACATAGCAGGACTTGCAATCAATTGCTCCTGCTCCCCTGGGCCGTAGAGGAGGATATTGTTCCAGAAAGCATGGAGACAACATTTACCTTACAAATCTTCATGAGGGCTCTTGAGTGACCATGAACACCATCTACAAGAGTGGGATCTGTTTGCTCTGCTGAGCTGTAGATCTTAATAGTGGGTTCGAGATGTTTAGTGATCATGTTGTATACAGATATGCCACTTCTTTAAGATTTGTTTTTATTTTTATTTATGTGTTTATATGCACCCGTGCATGTGGGTACCTACAGAAGCCAGAAGAAGGTGTTGGATCCTCTGGAGTCAGAGCTATGGCAGTTGTGAGCCACCTAACATATGTGCTGAGAACTGAACTCAGGTCCCCAGCAAGGGCAGCAAGCGTTTTCAACCATCAAGGCCTCTTTCCAAGCCTGAGATGTGCTACTCACCAGGCTCCAATTCCACTTAGCACAGTGGGGGATCTTTACTGTCATTCGCTCTATTCAATTCTTAAAATATTTTTTAAAAATTATTTTGTACAATGTGCAAGAAGAGTGTTTTGCCCACATGTATGTATGTG
This sequence comes from Arvicola amphibius, assembly GCF_903992535.2. Classification (NCBI taxonomy): domain Eukaryota; kingdom Metazoa; phylum Chordata; class Mammalia; order Rodentia; family Cricetidae; genus Arvicola; species Arvicola amphibius. The sequence continues at coordinate 74,611,454 of NC_052048.2, read as the reverse complement.
CACCACATGCATGCAGTGCCCACAGAGGCCAGGGGAGGGTGCTATATCCCCTGGAACTGGAGTTAGGCATGTAGATGCTGGGAACTGAACCTAGGTGCTTTGCAAGAGCTGTCAGTGCTCTTAACCTCTAAGCCATCTTTCTAGCTTTAGTATCATTATTAAGGCTTTAGGATTCGAGAGTCAGTCTGTCTTCCAAAGATTTGAAGCAAGCATTGGCTTCCCCTTTCTAGCCATGGGAATCTTAGAAGGCATCTTCTTCCAGCTGTCTATGTTGGGAATCTGTTGCTCAGAGAGGCTTCTTTGTTTCTGGTTTCAAACTTTTCTTCTGCATCTTCTACCCCTCTCAGCCTCCATAGACTTAGAGAATTGGGCCTTGCTCTGTGTCAGACTCTGGACTGAGGGGATGCAGTGGTTGGATCTGCATCAGGCTCTGGATGGAGGGGATGCTGTGGTTGGATCTGCTTCAGGCTCTGGACTGAGGGGATGCAGTGGTTGGATCTGCTTCAGGCTCTGGATGGAGGGGATGCTGTGGTTTGATCTGCTTCAGGCTCTGGACTGAGGGGATGCAGTGGTTGGATCTGCTTCAGGCTCTGGACTGAGGGGATGCAGTGGTTGGATCTGCTTCAGGTTCTGGATGGAGGGGATGCAGTGGTTGGATCTGCTTCAGGCTCTGGACTGAGGGGATGCAGTGGTTGGATCTGCATCAGGCTCTGGATGGAGGGGATGCTGTGGTTGGATCTGCTTCAGGCTCTGGACTGAGGGGATGCAGTGGTTGGATCTGCTTCAGGCTCTGGATGGAGGGGATGCTGTGGTTGGATCTGCTTCAGGCTCTGGACTGAGGGGATGCAGTGGTTGGATCTGCTTCAGGCTCTGGACTGAGGGGATGCAGTGGTTGGATCTGCTTCAGGTTCTGGATGGAGGGGATGCTGTGGCTGGATCTGTGCCAGGCTCTGGATGAAAGGGATGCTGTGGCTGGATCTGTGCCAGGCTCTGGATGGAGGGGATGCAGTGTTAGATCTGCTCTGTATGGAGAGGATGTTGTGGCTGGATCCATCTTTTTTTTTTTATCATTCATATGCTTGCTGGAGTGTGTTGCTTTTAATTTCCTTCAAGAGGCCAGTGTGGTGACACAAGAATTTAGCACCACCACTCATGAGACAGAGGCAGATGGATCTTTGTGAGTTTGAGGTCTACTCAGTGAGTTCCAGGATGGCCAAAGATACATAAAAGAGGGACCCTGCCTCAAAAACAAAACAAAACCCCATCAAAACCCCCAAACCAAACCAAACCAAACCAAACCAAACCAAACCAAAGACCCACCCAACAACAACAACAACAAATTGTCTTCAGGAGCCTTCCCTTTGCTCTCACAGTTCCACTCACTGCCTGGCAGAAGAGCGGGGCTTCTTCAACCTTAATTGGTTTTGGCTTTAGATTCCAAGAGAGATGTTCATGAGAGGTCACTGCGTGGCCATTAGTTGGCCAAGTTTCTTCTCAAAGTGTTTTATTTTATGTGTACAAGTGTTTGATGCATGTATGCATTTACACCATGTGCATGTCTGGTACCCAAGGAGGTCAGAAGAGGGCAGTGGATTCCCTGGAACTGGAGTTACAGGCACTTGTGAGCCACCGTGTGGGTGCTGGGACAGAGCCTGGACCCTCAGCAGAGCAGCCGGTGCTCTCGACAGTCAAGTCATCTCTTCAGCTGCCAATTTAGCTTTTTATTTAGGATTACAATTTTAAGTCAGGGTGCAAATTAATAGGTTTCCTTATGGGATTTTTATACAAAGGTCCCATTATACTTTGTTCTAACTTGTCCCTTCCTGCAGCATCTTCTCCCAATTCCTCCTGCACCCCTTTGCTGGTAATTAGCCTAGTTTTCAATTCTCCCAATTCAGGGAATAGGGAGTCCCAAGAAAAGAGAAGAGAAAGAGCTAGGGTAGCTGGTTGGTTGAACAGTAAGAACACACACATTTAAGGTCACTGCTTCATTGAGTGTGGCATGTGACACCCCAAAACAATTATAACAGTAGCACTGAAGATCTCTGAGCACAGATATAATAATATTGAGAACTTGAAGTACTGATAGAATGACCAGTGTGTAACCCAGTCATGAAGTAAGCCCATGCTATTGGATAGCGGCCTTAGATGATCTGTAAGTAAAAACATGGCTGCAGAGCCCGGAGCCAAGGGCTGGAAACCGAGGTTTGCCTGGACCCCTTGCTATTTCTCCCTGCACTCCCTTCCATCCAGTCCTAGGAAATACTAAATTTGATCAGTGCAAATGTTCTCACAGACAATGTTTCACACCTGGGCGTTCATTTCTTGTATTATTCCAGAAAATCTAATGTACCTTGTAAGGTAGCAAAACCCATGTGACACAAGATAAAAATGAAAATTATAGCTTGGCTGTGGTGGTGGCGCACGCCTTTAATCCCAGCACTTGGGAGGCAGAGGCAGGCGGATCTCTGTGAGTTCGAGGCCAGCCTGGTCTACAAGAGCTAGTTTCAGCACAGGCTCCAAAATTACACACAGAAACCCTGTCTCAAAAAAACCCCAAAAATTATTAGAGTTAAAATATACAGGTAAATAGGTAATGGTAAAAAATATATCTCCAAACATATTTTTTCCCACAAGACAGCGTGGGAAACCGCACGCACACAGACACATGCAACCCACACGGGACACAGAACCGCTCTGTGTGACGGAATCACACCAAGGACCCGGGGTTCGAACTCGGGACCTCGCTTGCACCAGCGCCGCGCGATTAACAGGCTGAGCTATCGCCCAGCTCGCTTCTCCAAACATATTTTAAAAATTTAAAATTGCATTTATTTATGTGTGTGCATGGATGTGGGTGCACATATGCCAAGATGCACATGTGGAGGTCAGAGGAAAATTTGTGGGAGTCATTTCTTTCTTTCTATCCTGTGGGTCTTGGGGTTAAACTCAGGTCACCAGGCCTGGCAGCAGGCACCTTTAACCTACACTGCCCACTGTCCCTTTCACGAGTGAAAGAGAAAATATTCACCTTTCATTTTACTTTTTTTTTATCAGAGAAGGAAAATTTCAATTTAAAAAAAACTCCTGAGAAATTTCTAAAGAGGATTTCTGTGTTCATTCTGAAGAGGATTCTGTGTGACAGGGTCTTACTATGTAGCTCTGGCTAGCCTGGAACTTGATATGTAGATCAGGTTGGCTTTGAACTCACTGTGATCCACCCGCCTCTGCACCCATCCTTTACCAAGTCTGGTCATTAATTGATTAATTTTTTTTTGATTTCTGGGTGTTTTTAAATCTTTGAATTTGGTGGATTTTAAAATCCACCAAAAATCTCTTTTGAAAATATGTGTTGCTCACGAGGAACACCAGCAAACAAGCAACGAAAGAGACATGGGCTGTGGAGACTTAGACACCCGTGAAGCAGTCCCTCTCAAGCATTAATGCATTCTGGAAAGTTCTTTAGCTTCTCTGAGTCTCCCTGTGAGAAAACTTCATATTTGTAAGACAGTTAATATTTTCTGTTTTTTTTTTTTTTTTTTTTTTTAAGATTGTCCAGAAGAGGATGTTGAATCCCTTGGGGTGGAGAGATAGGTAAGCTATCAAATGTGAGTGCCGGGAGGCCAGCTTGGTCCTCTGGAGCAGTGGTAAGCCCTTTTGGCCACTGAGCCATCTCTCCAGTTTCCCAGATAATTAATTTTCTACCTCACTGGCTACTCGAGCTGTTTCTGAGGGGAGGACAACACTACACACAAGGCAAAATGTTAACCCAACTCTACAGTCAGCTGGTGGCACTGCTGAGGTGTGACCGGGCCTTCTGGCTGTGCAACACTATGGGGTGACTGTGAGCTGTGGTTTGGATGGGAAAGGCCCTCACAGGCTCCTGTGTTTGAACAGCGGGTCTCTAGTTGACGGCACTCTGGGTAAGGTTGTGGAAGCTTGAGGAGGCAGAGTCTTGCTGGAGGAAGCGGGTAACTGATGAGTAGGTCTTGAGGTTTTATTGCCTGGCTCAACTTTTTTCTTTTTATAAGTTTAGACCAAGGACATGTCCAAGCCTGAATTCTCCACTTCTCTCCTTTGCTTTTTTTTTTTTTTTGTCTTCCGTTTCTGCCGTTTGTAGTTAGTGGGCCTGTTGGTAACTTAGTTGTTGCATGTGTCTGATCTCTGTTCCCGGTGTCTGTCCCTAACAAGAAGAGCTTTGTTCTGTATTTATTAGACAGCACTGAAAACATGGTTTGAGAAGGGATAAGGGATACTTTTTTTTAAAAACAGCAATCTTTAGCAGAGTTTTACAAGGGAAGAATTCACTGACTCCCAGGGCTCCAAATCAAACAGATGTTATCACCTATTTCCACGTGTTGCTTCCGGCCTTTATGCTGGCCCCACTTCCAGTCCTAGCTCTCCTTCCCGACTGTGCACCCAGTGTGAGCACAGGCTTCCTGCTCTGCTGCCCTGCCATACCCCATGATAGCCCCGCCCTCTGCTGACACCCCCCCTCCATAGCTCCGCCCCCTGCCGAGCTCCAGCGGACACTTCCTTCGTCAGGTTGCTTCCTGCTTCCGGTCAGCTATCTGGTCACAACAGTGAGAAAGGGAGTGCGCGCTAACAGGTGGGAGGATTTCACCCTCTCGGCTACCTTATCCATTCCTGCAGCGCCGCGGAGGAAGAAATTCCACTCAGCCTCATTCAGCTGCCCTTGCTGGCGCATGATCTCAACGCAGAGCATGAAGCTGTAGATGAGCTTGTGCTGCTCGAAAAGCCCCCGGGAAACATTGGTGTATGCAGTGAGCAGGGTCTGCTGCAGGAGGATGTTCAGGCGGTACTGCAGATCGTCGGCCTTCTCGGAAGTTTCGATCGTTGTGTTGAACAGCTGAGGAAGAAAGGGACGCTTTGACTAATCCTCTGTGGAGCAAAATCCCTTGTTCCTCCTGTCTGTCCCCATTTTGACATTCAGTGAGCAATGTGGTAGGCTAATAACACCTTGGGAAAAAAAATCTAGAATGGATCTCAACTTGCTGAGATTTGGGTTCTCTAGACCACTAGAGGAAAAAACGGCTCCCTTTTGTCCTATTTGTCCAGGTGTTTCCATTTGCACAGGAATTGTGTGGCTGCTGTGGATGAGTGGAAATGGTCTCCTCACTCGAAGAGACTCAAGAAGTGCTGAACAGTGCACAGCCTCACGGAGGACAGAGGGTGGGAGAGCTTCAGCACGGCCTTCTGGGAGGTCTGGCTGTAGCTGCAGAGAGACACCCTCCACCCGAGGCAAGGTGGGGTAAGTGGCCTTCAAGCTTACCAGGTGGAAGAAACAACTGTGGAGTAGCTGACTGCCCCTCCCATCTGTAGTCGGGGCTGTGTTCTCTTCCCTCAGGTCTAAACTATCCTGAGCAACTCACTAGACCTCAGCCTGAGTGCAGTGCGTGTCACTCAGGGCTGGACCAGAAACCTGGCCTGTGATCTTTGTGCCTTTGCTTCAGGGAGATGCTCTCTTGACACCCACCCCATCTTCTTGTAGCAGGATGGCCAAGGCCTTGGAGTGGCCACTGACCACGAAGCTGTGTAGTTGGAGGATCACAGTCACATGAGGGCTAGTCTAACTACTAATAGAAACCACAGGAAGAGACTCCCCACATCTTGCCGTATGTTCCTGATGAATACCATAAACCAGGAAAGCTAGCCAATGTTAATTAAATTCGAAGAAAATCAAAAGAGGGGGAATTGTAAACAAAATGTACCATTTTCCCCCTAAAGAGTTAAATAAAACAAAATGCCATTAAAAAAAAAAAAAAACCACTGGAAAGAGGCTCTTTGGAAGAAATTTCAATTCCTCCAGGGCCAGCACTTCTTGAAATCAAATATGTGCACAAGGTTACACTTTCTGCTCCAAATCGCTTCTGCTTCTCAGCTGTGACTCTCTAAATTATCCAACCAAGAAAGAATGTGACCACTTGGAGTGAGGCAAGAACCCCTCTGTGTTAGGAATTAGGACCCAGAGGGACTCCTGCCAGGTGTGCTTGCCAGGTGAGTGGACACAGCTACGCACTGTTCTGAAGAAGTAAACCTTTTGCCTTGCCAAGCCACTTTGGACAGTGTGGTTATTTTCTTGAGATACTAGACCCACTTCTTAGAGGGGTCAATGACCCAGCCATGCGAGGAAGTCATTGCAGGTGCACAGCCCGGCCAACTTGCAGAGGTGTGTGGCCAGCCTTTCCGGGGAAGGTGGCATTCTGCCTGGAAGGCAGGGTGCTCTGGATAATAGAGAGTGCAGTCGGCACATGAACCAGTGAGTCTAGCAGACTGGGTCAGTTTGGCTGCTGTGACGCAAGGAATCAGGTACTTTTGTCCTTCTCACTGTGAGCCACGCAGGAGGCGGTGGAGGCCTCTGTTGTACTGTTGTGGGCATGAATGTGGAGGATTGGAAAAGTGGGGTACGCTAACTGCTCCACATAGAAAAGGGGACAGTATATGCTGTGAACTGGTAGGGGATGGGGAGAAAATAGAGGAAGATTGGAGAACACACAGCAGAAGACACATGGGATGATCAGGTCTAGCTAGGGTTTAAGCCGAAGCCCGTAAATGACAACATTGCACTCTTCCATTGGGTTCCTACTTAAATGAGTAGTTGTTAATTGCTGTTGCTAAAGCAAAAGCTGGGGGCAGCTCTGAGGATATGGATATGCTACGTCGTCCCTCTCTGGCCACCTTCATACTAGCTATCTGAACCCCATGACATGCTATATATCGTAAGTATGCATAAGAATATTTATTTGCTGACTTTTTTGCCTTTTTCCACTGAAGCTTTTGTATCTATAAAAAGTGCATATTGAGCATACTCACATCCACACTATTTTTATAATTTTTTAGCTAAAATTCTTAACTTTTCCCCACCCTCTAACTATTTAGTTTTTAGATAAAAGAGACAACATAGACCTGACAGGAGGAGCAGGGAGGTGGAAGACTGGGCTAGTGAGGTACTCATGGAGTGAGCTTTCTGTTTCCCTGAAGTCTTCAGTGAACACAACAGAGCTGGCTCAAGCTCCGTGACTTAAGATACTGAGCGTGGCTATAGAGACGGTGCGGCATCTAGTCAGCCTTCCTTGGGAGAGATCAGGTGAGAGTCAGTGTGAGCGCGAGGCAAGAGAGACTGAAATGAAACAGGAGTGTCTCACCGTCGGGTGGTGGAACAGAAACGGAGCAAAGAAAGTGAATCCTCTGAATCAAAGACACCAGGAAGATGGTGCAGGAAACATTCTGGGGAGGGGTGGGGGAGACACAGGAGCCAGCTTCGCTAAGGTCGGTGCCAAGCCCGCTGCAGCATAGAGAGAACAAAGTATGGGGGTGAATATGTACAAAGTAGAAAGAGATTGTTTTTCATTTTCACGTGTGTGGTGTGTTTGTGCATTTGCGTGTGTGTGATGTTTATGAACACTTTGTGTGTGTGAACATGTGCACATATGTGAACATGTATGTGGAGACCTGAGGTTGATGCTGGGCACCATCCCCAGTCACTCTTCCACTTACTAATTAAGACAGGGTCTCTCAATCAAACCCAGCAGTCACCCATAGGGCTAGTGTTGCAGGCCAGCTTGCTCTGGGGATCCCCTGTTTCTGCCTTCTGAGGCTGGAATTATAGTCAGGTACACCTAGCATTTGCTCTAGTCTTCATTATTGAGCAGAATGCACTTTAACCATTGTACCTTCCTAATGCTGGGACCCTTTAATACGATTTCCCAAGTTGTGGTGAACCCAATCATAATTTTTTGTTGCTACTTCATAACTGTAATTTTGCTGCTGTTATGAAACATAATGTAACTATCTGTGTTTGCTGATGGTCTTAGGCTACCCCTGCGAAAGGGTTGTTTGGTCCTCCAGAGCGGTCGTGACCGACAGGTTGAAAACCAATGCCTTAAAGAGATTCTTACAACAAAGGTGGGCAGGCCAGAGGGAAAGCAAGCAAGCTATTTAGCTGAGGAAGCAGAGAGGAAATGGGCCTTGCCAAGCTCCGCCCTCCTCTTCCACTGCAGCACTCTGCACTCACTGGGCACTGGACTCCTTAGGTGACCTGGTAGATGGGACTATTCTAGAACTCTGTGCCTGCACCCCAAGTCCTGGAGGATTTTACCCCCAAACTTGATTCATGGCTTGTCAAAGGCAACAAATGACCCACTTTCAAAGGGGACTCAAGACAACAAGCAGTCACCTGTTTAAAATACTTGAGTGAATACTGATACATGGGATCGATTTCCGAGAGGCTAGCGATGACGAAGTACATCACGGAGCCCTGTGTGGCCACTGGGCGGTATTTCTCTCGAGCTATGTTGATCATCAGCTCCGTGGACTCTGCCTCCTTCAGCCTGGTTTTAATGGCACCCGAAGTGATCTGAATAAACACACAACAAGTTCTTAGAGATCTGCTTCTGAAAAGTAGTGGGGATTTCGGAATGCATCCAGTCCAGTCTAAGAAAGAGAAAAGGATAAATCCAGGCTGTGGTGGTGCACGCCTTTAATCATAGCACTTGGAAGGCAGAGGCAGGTGAATCTCTGAGTTAGACTAGCCAGGCTAGTCTACAGAGCAAGATCCAGGATTACACAAAGAAGCCCTTTCTCGGAAAACAAACAAACAAACAAACAAAAAGAAATAATGATGGCGTGAGTTGGTAATTATGAAAAGGGAACACTGAAGTAAAGGTGTGGTGAAAGAGGCTCTGGACCAAGGCTCGTTCTGACTGAGCTGACCCTGGCTCCTTGCAGCTAGGAAACTGAGAAGTCATGAGGAGGGCCTGGGGTGGAGCCCAGCTTAGAATTCTTGATGTGCAGAGACTCAGTTGTGCAAAGGCTCTTGGCAAGTGCTTGCTGCTGGACTAGTAGTGAGGCCAGCAGCTACTTTTTAACACCAACCAAATAAAAGATCATGAAACATGCTCCTATGTGTTCAAGGCTCAGTTTTTTTCTACTAAACCACTGTCTCTCTGAAGCAATGAGAATCACTTTATAGGCTGGGCTCTTTGCACACACTTCTGAAAACACTGTTTACATTTGTGAAATAGCACGAGCTTACGTACACCTCATCAGTAGCCACAGGATTCTACTGACACCAGCGGTGTGTGTGAGCACCGTGCCTGATGCTCAGAGAAGAGGTAATAGGGTGAGCTGCTCACAGTCCCACTGCACAGAACTCACCTACCTAAGGAAGGGGTAAGACACGGGCCCTCTAACTATGGCTTCAGGTAAGCAGTAGCAAGGCTGTGACAGAGGCTTGGGAGGAGGAGACTCATGCCAGCTGGTGCCACCAGGTAGACTTCCTGGAGGAAGTGACAATGACTTTCCATTTGTAAGTTGTCCTGGTTCTTCACAATCTTTGTTTTTAAAATGTTGAATAGACAAGAGGGTCAGTGGTCTATAGTTTCCATGCTCTTTGGTTGGTGGAGAGGCCTGAGAGCTAGGCATACTTTGTGTGTGTGTCCCTAGAAACTTACAGATGACCCACTCTTGCTCTGAAGATCATGTAGGACACTCAGATTTTATTTCATGTGTATGGGTGTTTTGCCTGTGGTGTGTGTGTGTGTGTGTGTGTGTGTGTGTGCACCACCTGGGCACAGTGCTGGCAGACGCCAGAGGAGGGCATTGGATCCCCTGGAACAGGAGGTACAGATGGCTGTTAGTCACAATGTGGGTGCTGCAATTCAAACCTGGGTCCTTTGGAATGACAGGTCCACCAGGGGGCCACCGGCCCTAATGATGGAGGAGTGTCTTATGTGTTACTTTCATTGATTAATAAAGAAACTGCCTTGGCCCTTTAAGAAGACAGAAAATTAGGTAGGCAGTGTAGACAGAACAGAATTGTGGGAGAAAGGAAACAGAGTTGGGGAGATGCTTCAGGCAGTCGCCATAAGCAGTCACCATGCCTCTCCTCTCCGAGATGGACGCAGGTTAAGATCTCTCCTGTTAAGCGACCACCTCGTGGTGCTACATGGATTACTAAATATGGGTTAATTAGCCAATAAGAGGCTGAAAGTAATGGGCCAGGCAGTACTTAAAAGAATACAGTTTCCGTGTAATTATTTTGGGTAAAGCTAGCCGGGTGGCGGGACACAGCCCGCCGCTCCATCTACACCTTAAACTATGACTTTTTGAAGCTATACATTTCTTGTTTTGAGACAGAGTTTCCTTACATAACCCAGGCTACTCTGTAATTCACTACAGTCCAGGTAGGCATTCAATTTTTAATGCTCCTGTCTCAGCCTCTTGAATGCTGGGACAGGTCTGCACTGTCATGGATGGATGAACATGCTCTCTGTAAACACTAAGACTGTCACTTGCCTTTGAGTCCTGCAGCGTATCAATGAGTTCTTCGTTATCCAGAATATTCCCTTCAGACGTAAAGAGCAATTTCAGGATTTTGTCTTCAATGGATTTCAGCTGGTTTTTGTCACTATTGATCCTCACAATGAGCTTGATTCGCTGTTCCTCCAACTCAGGTTTTTCAAGCCGCACCACATCACTAGATCCGAAGTTGAAAGAGCTGGATTAGAACTTGGTCAGCTCCCTAAGTCACTGCTGCTTCAGCTACCTAACTCATTGCTGTTTCCGTCCCCGTGTGTAGCTGTTCTGTTTGAGTATTCTGTAGCCAGGCATTGGGAGTGCTGTGCAGCTGAGTCTGAAAGCACATTGTCTCTGGTTGCTGGGTTGTCATGATGGCTCTTCAGAGAACTGCATGTCAATCATATATTTATTTTAATACGTATCTATTTATTTGGTGTGTGTGTGTGTGCGCGTGTGTGCACGCAGATGGAGGACAAATGATAACCTGTGGTGGTGGTGTTCCTCTGTAATGCTACCTAACCTATTTTGAGAGTGCCTCATTGACCTGGAGCTCACCCATTAGGTTAGGTTGGCTGACTGAATGCCTCTAGTCATCTGCCTGTCTCTACCTTCCCAGTACTGGGATAAAACCATGGGCCACCACACCTGGCTTTTCATGTGAGTTCTGGAAATTTAACTGAGGTCGCAGGGGCCCCAGAGATGGCTTAGCAGGTAAAGGCTCTTGGTACCAGGCCTGATGACTTGAGCTCAATTCCTAGAACCCACATTAGGAAAAGAGATTACTAAAGCTGACAGGTGATTCTCTGACTTCTACACATGCTCCATTGTCTGGTGCATATGCTACTTCCTGCTAAATAATAAATAAATATAAAAATGGAATGCAGGTCCCTATGCTTGTCTGTCAGGCACTCTATGGACTGAGCTGTCCCCCAGGCTGGAATGTCAGAGGTACAAGTTCTCTACCATTCTTCTCACAGCATCTACCCATTAGGAGGGAACCCGGTTACCACTCCAATCAGTCAGCTTCATTCACTAATGCTCATCTGTGCCAAGTCAAAAAGAGGAAGCAGAACATTTTAGACACGAGTCAAAAAAGGTGAACATGGGAGGTTATGAAACCTTACCATCTCAAAGAAGCAATTCTCTTATATAAATAGTTCATGAATTTATTCTTATCACAAAGCAAAAGATGGAAAGATAGAAGTTCTATTTTGTCAGCTCCATCACCGTATCTGATGCCCCCCCCCCCAGGAGTAACCATGGTTTAAAAGGCATCCTTCTGAAGCCCTTCCTCTGGGCCACCGTGATGGCTCAGCAGTTAAAGGAGCCTGCTGCTGAGCCTGGAGACTTGTGTTCAATCCCTGAGACCCATGTGGTGGAGGGAGAGCATCAACTCCTATGGTTGTCCTTTGAGTGGCGGTGTAAGGGTGTACACAATATATGCATCCACAATAGATAATGTAATAAAATATAAAGTGCTGTATATAATAATATAAATATACAACATGATAGACATAAAGAATAATAATAAATCTTTAGCTGTATGACTATATGTGCATAGACATAGAATAAGTTCGATGATATAGTGCTAAAATAATCCTACAGGTAGCTCTTACAGTTGATCACATTGGAAAAAGACCTCCAGTTTAGTGGGGAATTTGATAACGACAGACAGATCTTTTCTTGAGATTTATTTTATTATTTGCTTTTCTTTGTCAAAACTTCTAAACAATGGCTAGAAAGACAGCTCAGAGGTTAAGAGTGCATACTACTCTTGCAGAAGACCTGAGTTTCGTTCCCAGTACTTTCAGTGGGTGGCTTTTAACCTTTTGTAACTCCACCTCCGTGGGATCTGATGCTATCTTTGGCCTCTGAAGGCACCTGCACTAAGTGCAGATACACAAAGACAAACATGCATGCATATGATTAGATATAAAAATAAATCTCAAACCACCCTTCTAAACGAGACATTAGGAAACCCATGAACATCACCCAGCTTCCCAAACATACTCTCTCACCCGGTTACCTTAGCAGCTGATCCTCCAGACCTGATTTAGTTACAGTGAAATTGATGATGGTGACTTTGATGCACACCTGGAAGAGAAGCAGGGAGGACACGAATGTCTAAGCGCAGCTGGCATGACGTGATGGGCTTTCTTTATGGGACCAGGATCACTGTTCTCCGGGAAGGGCATCTCTAGTCTGATTACACACATGCCTACCCACACGCACCAAGTAGACCATGGTGTTCAAAAGCCAATGGCTTCAGAATTCCATTCATGATTTTCTCTGCCAATAGGAGTGGTAATCTTGCTTTTTCCCCTCTTCCCCTCACACAGGATCCTATATGATAGCTTAAGGATCAATGAGCCAGAAAGGGATAGCAGCAGCATTTTAGAATCAACAAATCTGGTTTGAATTTCAGCTGCACCCTGCAGTGGTTGCATGAGTTTAGGCAAACCTTTCACCTCTGTCAGGTTTTCATTTTTGATAGTTATAAAGAATTCACAGAGTATCTGTGAGGACTGGACAAAATAATAAAATCAGTTACATATAGTGCCTTGCCCATGTCTGTTAAAAAGAAGCTTTATGGTAATAAAGTGAGCTGCTCTACATCTTTCATCTCATCATAACATCTTTATAGGAAACTATTAGTATACTCTCATAATATTCAGATTTCCCTTGAAAAAAAATCAAGGGCATGGGGCAGGCAGAAGGTAATTCTTCTTGCCGTCTCTAACAACAGTTACTGGAAATCTGGCCAGTAAATGATTCTCTAAATTCTCTAGAGTTTTCCAACAGTATTTGGAGTACAGGACATGGACATCTGAGTGCTGTGAGACAGGTTGTTGTTCTGGGGACTGACTGGGTGGGGGCATTTTGTCCTATGGAAGGAAAGGAGAGTGGCAGAGGGAGAGAAGGGGGAGCAGGAGAGGTTGTCAGCTGCTCCCTGCATGGGAGACCCCACCAAGCTTTGGCGGCTCATCACACATCACTCATCTGGGTGAAAGGTTCCAGCTCATGCACTAGCGGCTCATACACACCTCAGGCAGGTAGTGTGGGTTCGGCATTTTCGTTGTCATATAGAACCTGAAACTCTTGTCGTAATCGATGTCTGAATCTCCGAGGCGGATGAGTAGTCTTCCGCCACTAATGAAAGTTTGTTTTAAAAGAATGGGTTCCAGGGCTGGATCCAGGACTTCTCTGAGCTTAAAAATGGAAACGAACCATGAAAAAAACAAAACAAACAAAAAACAAATGGAAAATGGATGCCACCAATTTGACATTTAAGAGTCCCAGGACTTACTTTGAATAAGTACTTTCCCAGTGATCATGTATTTCCTAATACCCTTACATTACCTCTAACAGTGCATGCTCACTGATTAGTTATCACTTGCATAAGTGATTAAGAGCCCACAAAGGGACTGCCTTTATTTAGAATGATCTCACATGCGACTCATCCCTATGAGAAATTATCTTAGAGAGAAACATGATAGCACAAGACTGCCGGGTGACCTCAGCCGTCTACACACGAGTAGGTCTATGTGGTGATACCATTTTCTGAAACTTCCTTTTGATCTCAAAGAAACTAAACTTTTGCTAGACCTTGTAGCCAAGTAAGTGATCTGCCTCGATGTCATCTAGGATTGTACACTTAATTGGTGAGCTCCTGGTGTAGTGAGAGACCCTGTTTCCTAAAAGAGACGTAGACTGATAGAGGAGGACACCTGAGGTCAACCTCTGCCTGCCACATGCACGCACATGTGACCCACATCCTTCCCAGTCCCCACACGGAACCCTGAGATAGACAAGACTGATTCCACACTGATAAGTGGGCAGGGACCAAGTCTGAAAGGAGCACTGTAGCAAATACAGAGAACATCCAACAATGAGCATCGTGGAGATGACTCCAAGCTCTGGAGAGCAGGGAAAGCCTGGCTGGAGCATCCCGTCCCTGTGGGGAGACTGACTCCCAAGTGTGCTCTGCTATAGATAAAGGGCTGTCCTGCGGGGACAACACTACAGAAGGATTTTGTTCTCTGATGTGAAGGAGGAAAGTCCTGGGACCTCTCATGTCTCAAAGTAAGCACAGGGTTGAGAGCATAGCTTGAAGCTAACATCACTGTGCCACAGTCTTCCAGAGACTTCCCTCTGTCACATGACTGCAGGGTTCAAGGCAGGGCCTGGGATTCATTCCAGCACCTTCTCTGTGTTGGTCAAAGCTTGGATGCATTGAGGTTGCTCTATGTGGCGCCAGTGGGGAGTATTGTAACTCTGTTTGGATTTTCTAAGCAATCAAGATTGCTCAGATAGTTGAACCTCTTACTGCCTCAGTTTCTCCGTTAGAAGAATGGGATAATAATAGTAACTATCTGGTAAGGCTGAAGTAAGAATTAATAAATTAGGATAGTGAGAATCAGATTTTGACGGGTTCCCATGAATGTTAGGGAGGACATGTTATTATCAGTCCTTGTTACAAGGGCTGCAGTGAAATTACCCCAGTCAATATCATTTCTGAGCACCTTTTGTGCTGTATCAGAGATACTTCTACATGGGATTGAAGTGGTCACAGCCCATGCTTTTATTTAGTCCTTCTTTCTTTAAAACATGGAATGGCAAATTAGGAAAGCAAAGTGTGGTCATTAGGCAATTGCATTTTGACAATAAAATTTGCTTTGAAGCAGAAGGTAGATCTAGCTAATACCTGACCAAAATTAACCATAGAGGTTTTGGAGGACTGAGGAAAGATAGAGAGACAGTAAGTAGTAAGGTAGGGCTTAGAGAGGGTCTCAGCCCTTTCCAATGGAGAAAGGACAGAAATAGGAGGTCACTGGTCACTTCTCCACCACTTCTCTGATCATTCAGGTTCTTATCCCAGTATCTAACTCCCGAGTTTTTATTGAATTAGATAAACACATCGGACATCTTTTTGTCAGAATGTTTTATCCCAGTAAGAGGATGAAACTAGAACAGATCATATCCCTGCTTATTGGCTATCGCTGTATCCTGGTTGTTCTTTCAGAGCTTTTGCTCGAAAGATCTCTTCCTCCCTCCCCTCACTTCTTCTCTGTTTACTATCTTTGTCCCCACTGAGTCTATGTGCTACTGAAGACAGGGACTCTGTTGATATTGTTTGCAGTTTGCTCTCAGATGTTTGCGGAACGATCAAACAATGCAAGCAACATTAGTCTTGGAGTGATAAATCCCGTAGTAGAACATTTTACCTCAATGAGCCATGCCCCCCCTGTGGGCTGGGAATGTAGCTCGGTTGGTAGAGTGTGTGCCTAGCATGCCCAGAGTCCCTGGTTCTAGCTCTAGCACTGTAGAAATGAGCTTTGATGGCACAATCTGTAATTCCAGCATTCGGGAGTAGAGGCTCATAGAGTGGACCAGGAGTTCAAGGTAACTTTTGGCTACATAATAAGTTTGAGACCAGGCTGTATACATGAGACTTGTCTCAAAAAAGGTTCATTTTCATTAGTCATCAGTTTAATCTGACCTTGCACCCAAACAGAAATAATGATTACATCTACTAGAATAGTTCATAGCTCATCATTAGTGTGTGGCATGTATGCAGACAGAGGTTCCTACTGTCATTACTGCTTTGTCATTTTCCATCCTTGAAGGCCCACAGTGAGGCCTGGGAATGTGCAGTGTTGGAAACTAAAGACTCAGCTACCAAATAATGTGGTGAAACTTCCTTCAACTAACGGATTCCAGCTCATCTGAGAATGTACTGATTGAGTAGCAACTGGTTTGACCAAATTAAAAATGGACTTGGCTGGTGTCCTTCACATGTGCAGGTGTGGTCCATTGGCCTGAACAGACAGCATTCCAGATATTGGATAGTTAGGAACTAACATGAGAGGGCAAAGCAAAACTCAAACCTCTTCCAGCAAGACAGGCAAACCCAGCCGGATAGAATTTTCTAGTATCCGTAAGAAATTGTTGTCTGTAAGCTTAATGACCTTTAGCCCGCTCTTGCTCTCCTTGTTTCTTATCCAGCGGTTGGCCTGGGAGAGAAAACACACAGAAGGTCCTTGCTTCTGAGTAAAACAAAAGTCAGGAAGGGAAAGTTTCTAGAATAAAGTTTAGAGATACTGTTCGACTAAATTGGAAACATAAAAAACAAAACCCCAGCCGGGAGGTGGTGGTGCACGCCTTTAATCCCAGCACTCGGGAGGCAGAGGCAGCCGGATCTCTGAGTTTCAGGCCAGCCTGGTCTACAAGAGCTAGTTCCAGGACAGGCTCTAGAAACTACAGGGAAACCTTGTCTCGAAAAAACCAAAAAAAAAAAAAAAACCCAAACAAAGCAAAAATTCCTCTTGCCATGAAAACACCACTTAAGTCCGATGTTTGAGATTTCTCTTTTTGCCCAAGTTTAAAACAAAGGAAGAGAAGAGCAGCCTAGGAAAGCCAGGTGTTTGTCACTCAGCTCCTGAGACTTTCTCTGGCGCTTCCTGTGCTGGTCCTTGCTTAAGTATTTAGGAAACCAGACAGCAGGGCTCTGTAAATTGAAGGCAGGCTTGCCCCCAGTTCCATCTACTCTGACTTCAAATTGATTTCTAAGGCGTTTCAGGATAAAAGGATTCATGATCACGAATTTCTGTCAATTTATATGCTCCCTAATAGAAGACAGAAAACTAATGGCCAGTCTTCCAAATAAAACTAGTCAAAATGAAGAGAGAGCTCTCGGGCAGGTCCCTTCTGACTTTTCACAAGACCGAACCCTTCTGTACGGCCAGGGACTCTGAGCAGAAGACTTCTCAACTCCCCTGGTCTAAGTCTCCATGGCCAGTCAATTCTGTCAAATTCCTCTCTCCCATGTAGCGCAGGAATATTCAGCAGAGGGCCCCTCGGTCAGGAGCGTTTGCTACACACCTGATCTTGGGGATCAATCATCAAAGGCCACCTTCTCCCCTGAGTAACCAAAATGCCATTCTCAGTGGATATCAAGTCTCTGGGCAGCCCGTCTGTGTTCCACTGCCGGATTTCGTAGGGATCTCCGAGAATGTTAATGAGACTGAAGGAGGGGTCAATTGGAATGTCCAGGACCAGGCAGGACTCAATCCAGCACTCTATAAGCTGTATAAATAAGGAGGAACATTCAACACATGGTGGAGAGCAGCAAGAAGCCAGTGCCTGGGAGAGCTATGGTCTACTGATATCCATAGGGGACACGGAACAAAGAAGTGGCTTAAAACCCAGGGATCTGGCACCAGAACAGTGTCGTTAGCTATGGCTTCAGACATGCTAGCATCTGTGTGGACTCCAGTCTTCTCATGTGAAGAAGACTGTGGTTCTCATGATGGCTGAGTATTGCTGCACGATATAGAACTGTCTTTCCCTGCTCCCCAGCAAAGGACTGTTCACACTGAGCACTTTCCGAGTCTGGGTGGCTCTTAGACCAGGTTCCACTGCTCAGGAAGAAAGTTATTTCATAAAAAATGGCTATGCAATTCTTCCTGAAAGGAATTTTCTCTGGAAAATTAGACATGCAGACAGAATATCTGTGTTCTGATAAATTATATGTGTGTGTGTGTGTGTGTGTGTGTGTACACATGCATATAAAGACAAAAACCCCATATTTGCAGATTCATCCAGTGTCTTGTTCCTTTTCATCTTCTCTTTGTGCTTGTCCTGCCTCTTCAAGAGTCCACATCTATGCTGACTTTAGATGCCACTTGTGTTATAAAGACAGGGACCTCAGGGTATTCTTGTTCCCCCAGGTCATTGTGTTGAGTGATGGATAGCTTTATAATGTAGGAGGAGGAGAGGGAGAAATATGTTATTGGATGCCTAGGTGTAGATGACTGGTCACCAGACAACAGGAGAGGTAAAGGCCTATGTGTGTGCGTGTGTGTGTGTGTGTGTGCGTGTGCGTGTGTGTGTGCAAGTGTGCGTATGTGTGTGTGTTTGAACATAATAGACATTTCTGCTCTGATGAACTGCCATAGTAGAGAGCTTCCATCTAAACCGAGGAAAACGGGTTCCCCATGCCCCACCCAGCTCCCCCAGCTTCTTACCATTCTGCACTTACTCACCAACTGCCTGTACTGGGCTGTGAAAGCCCCATAATAAGCCACGCAGGCCGCTGCTATAAACACATTGCCAACGATGTTCGCTATCTCCTCCTGGAACTTCTCAATGCTTTCTTCCCACCGGACCTGTTCATCTCCTAAGGCAGCCGTCAGCTTTCCTGCACGTACCAGGCGTGCTTTGGTCAGGGCCATGTTCTTTGCTGGACAGTTTTGGGAACATTGGGTTATATTAGTCAATATTTTCCAAATTATTATTTTTTTTTAATATTTATTTATTTATTATGTATACAATATTCTGTCTATGTGTATGCCTGCAGGCCAGAAGAGGGCACCAGACCCCATTACAGATGGTTGTGAGCCATCATGTGGTTGTTGGGAATTGAACTCAGGACCTTTGGAAGAGCAGGCAATGCACTTACCCTCTGAGCCATCTCTCCAGCCCCTATTTTTTATTTTTTTGAGATAGGGTTTCTCTGTCGCTGGCCTCAAACTCACAGAGCTCTGCCTGTCTCTGCCTCCTGAGTGTTGGGATTAAAGGCATGTGTCACCACTGCCTGACTTATTTTCCAAATTATTAAGAGTTGCTTGATTTGCTTTGGTTTCCAAAGGAGCTAGTATTACACAGCTAGTGATGTCAGCTCATCTCCACAAAAGCTAACACCAGTTCCTCCTGTGTGTACATTTCAGAGTCAAGTCTAGTCTCTTCCATACTGGGAACTTCTTGTGTGTTCCTTATTCTGGCTGAAGACAATGCTCTCTGTGGTATTTATTGTTTACACCAAAGTCACGTGTTCTTTAGAGTTATAACATAATACTCCACCAAGTCTTTTTGTATGTAAGATGGGGAATTTATACAGCATCTGCATCCTTCTCATCTGATACTAGAAAGCTCATTAGAGGACAATGAAAGCACATCCTACAGGGTCGATTACAGCGGAGATTTGGGAGCTGGAGAGACAGCTCAGCAGGGAAGAGCGCTTGCTGCTCCTGCAAAGGACCTGAGTGTGGGTCCCAACACCCTTGTCAGATGGCTCACAATTCTGGCTCTGGGGCATCTGATCCTCTTCTTCAGGCACTGCACTCATGTGCTCACACACACACACACACACACACACACACACACACACACACACAATCGTAAATAAAATAGGGCCTTTTGAAAGCTATGATCTGACTCTCTGAAAACTCTTTCTCCTCTTGAAAACCAGGCCTTTCCTGTCCGAAGTAAGTCCCAAGTCTCTTACCCAGACTTTCTTTCTCATTCACGCCTTTGTCGTACTCGTCTTGCAAAGTCTTTATTTGATCTTCCACTTGTTTCAGCAATGCTTGCTTCTCTCTCAGAGTAGCCATTGTAATGTCAAGTTCGGCCTAACAAAAACAAGCAAGAAAATGGGTCCCCCAAAGATTGATCTGCCTATATGTAAAACTAATTTAAAGTATGATTTATGTTCCTTTTTACATGTCCCCAGAGAATTCCACCTTGCACAGCTTGGGCTAGGGACGTAGCGTGGTGGGCAGGATACTTGTGGAGCATGTGTGAAGCCTACATTTGATCCCTAGTGCTGCATAAAACCAGGCACAGTGGTGCACACCTGTAATCCCATCACCTGGGAGGTAGAGGCAAGGGGATCAGAAATCCACATAGCAAGTTTAAGGCCAGCCTAGGCTACATGAGTTCCCCTCCTCTCTATAAAATAGAATGTAATCAAACAAACAAACAAAGAACAAGAACAGTAACCAGCAAAATAAGGTGTAAAATAGAGAAACAGATGTACTAGTTACCATAATGGCTTATGATTTTAAATTATAAAACAAGTTGAATCTTCATGTATGATTTAGACTCCCATTTTCTAACTAGTTCTCTGTATCAGAAGTCTACCTGCTAAGGCCCACAGGCCACAACTAGCCTATTGCTTATTTTTTTAAAAAAGTTTTATTAGCATATATGAGTATATATATTATATATATTAGCATATATATTAGCATATATATTAGCATATATTAGCATATATATTAGCATAATAGGCTTCATTATGACATTTTCATGTATGTTTATAATGTATATCACATTACTCTCTCTTGTGCCCCATCCCATTCTTCCCCATTACTCTTCTCTTTCTAACTAGTCCCCTTCCTCCTTCATGCCTTTTGTTTTTAATAACCTAATGAGTCTCATCAGGGTTGCTTACAGGACCCTGGGCACCATGCCAATGGGCAAGTGCTTCTCCCTCTCCCAGCAGTGGGGAACAACTGTTTCTGTACATGCTGTACATAGCTAGACTAGGGCTTCTTCTTTCTCCTCCTCCCCACCCCTACTTCTTGGCTCTCTTTCTTCAGGGTGCTGAGGACTCAACTCAGAACTTTGGGTGCAGAAGACAACATTCTCACTGAGTCACACCCGCACCCTCTAAGACAGGTCTTTCCTCAAATAGAGAACAGTTTGAGGCATGATACTTGTGTGACACTAAAGGACAGTGTCCATCATAAAGTGATGCGGGGCCCTCGCCATGCTTGTTGGTGCATGCATTGTTTACATGCTGGCTGCTTCTGTGGGGTAATCACAGCACTGGAGCATTGTTTACTATCTGGATGTGTCTAGAAAGGTTTTGCTCAGCCTGCTTGATACCCTTATCTTCTGTAACCTGCAGGCCTTTGTTCCTCTTGGGAAGACTGAGGACCTTATGTCTGATTGTGTGTTCAGTGGTTCTCACACCTGAGATGACCCCGCCAGGTGTGGGAATGCAGACCACCAACACAAGAGATGTCAGAAACTCCACCAGCATCACAGATGTCTTCCCCTTCCCCTGATATGAGGGAGAGGAATTTACTCAAGACACTTTCTTCTTATTTTACAAAAGGCTGACTTCAAAGAAGATTTCTGGGGAAGAAATCTGACTGCTGTTATTAAAAGTGAGTTACTTTCAGGACTGTGATCACTACCACACTGCATACAAGAGGATCACAGTGGTCGCCACAGACAGCGTGAGTGATGGCTGGTCATGACCTTCTAGCCTATGAAACACCACATTATGGATAACGTACCTGGGCAGCTCTGAGTTTTTGTCTCTTTGGTTCGACTTCCTTGACTACCCGAGAGTACAGATCCATGGCTCTCACCCACATGCACATGGATTTACAGGCTTTGGACACCTTTTCCACCTTCTCGGGCACAAAGTCAGGATTGTTGATGTACCTTTGAAGCTTTGCCAATATCTGAGGTTTTATGTTTTCCTTATCGTATTCTAGAAGCCTCCTCAGGAAGTTAGAGTCACCAAGAAGTTGCTTTGCTGTTGGCCAGTCGGGCCTGAAAGAGACCATGGTGAGCTAATGGGATTGCCATCAAGCAATGGAAAAACACCAAGATGAACCCCTGTAAGAACATTATAACATGACCCCAGGAGGTGGGGAGTTTTAGTCTAGGCATGGTAATTTTGCTAATGGCCCAATTAATTCATGGGGAGAAAGGCAACTGGATGATTAAATCTCTATGACTTAGATTCAGTAGAGAATGAAATATAAAACAAGAGTTTTAGAAATGTAAGACATTACAGAAAAAGTAATTAAAAAAGATTTATGTGTTTTTAGCGATGTGTGCGTTGTGTGTGGGAATATGTGTGAGTGTACTGACTGTGAAGGCAGAGACATGGGATCTCCTGGAATTGTTGTTGGTTGTCTTGTATTCTTTACTCTTTGGCTCTTTTGGGGGCCTGCCACCCAGCTCCCAAATAAATCACACAGAGGCTTATTGCTATTTATAAATGCCTGGCCTTAGCTTGACTTCTTTCTTGTCAGCTTTTCTTGAATTATCCCATCTATGTTTGGCCTCGGGGCCTTTATCTTTTTCTATCTCTGTATAGCTTTTTCTTTCCTGCTTCATGTCTAGTTGTGTAGTTGGCCCCTGATATCCTCCTCCCTCCTCTCTCATTCTCTGATCTTTTTCTTTCCTGGATCTCTCCCCTATTTATCTTCTCTGCCTGCCAGCCCCGCCCATTTCTCTCTCCTCCCTCGCTATTGGTCATTCAGCCCTTTATTAGACAACCAGGTGTTTTAGACAGGCACAGTAACACAGTTTCACAGAGTTCAACAAATGCAGCATAAACAAAAGTAACACACCTTAAAATAATATTCCCCAACAGGAACTGTTACAGGTGGGTGTGAACCAGCTGATGAGAGCTGGTGCTGGGAACTGAACTCAGGTCCTCTGAAAGAGCAGCAGTTGCTTTTAACTGCTGAGCCATCTCTCCAGTCCTGCAGTTATGGTTTTTATTTTAAAAACACCATAGTATTTACATTTTATCTCCTTTGCCTCAACTTTGACCTTTAAACTGTCTTGCTAGGGTGTCTTTAAAAATACCTTCTAACTAGGCTGTGCATCTCTTGGTCAAACAAACATGTCCTTTTGAACTTTTGCCACATTGATATTCTCTCTCTCTCTCTCTCTCTCTCTCTCTCTCTCTCTCTCTCTCTCTCTCCCCCTCTCCCTCTCCCCCCGTCTCTCCCTCCATCCCTCCCTCCCTCCATCCCTCTCTCCCTCCCTCCCTCTCTCTCAAGACGGGGTTCTCTGTGTATCCCTGACCGTCCTGGAACTTGCTCTGTAGACCAGGCTTCACACTGATATTTCTGAGAAATTCTGATCAGGTAAAAAAAAAAGATGTCGCCGGGCGGTGGTGGCGCACGCCTTTAATCCCAGCACTCGGGAGGCAGAGGCAGGCGGATCTCTGAGTTCGAGGCCAGCCTGGTCTACAAGAGCTAGTTCCAGGACAGGCTCTAGAAACTACAGGGAAACCCTGTCTCGAAAAACCAAAAAAAAAAAAAAAAAAAAAAAAAAAAAAAAAAAAAAAGATGTCCAGTGGTTCTTAGGTCCCCTTTGCCCATGTTTACTAGTGCTTTGCATAGGGCCCGGCTCTGACCATGGTGCCAGCATAAGGGCCTGTGGAAACATCTGGTGGTAGTGGGGTGTCCAGACTCTGCTCAGTTTTACATAGACAGGTATATATATTTTCATATATGCATATATATATTCATATATGCATATGAAATTTAAAAAGGGGCATTTTTGAAGAAAACTTGAAAACCAAATGTCATCCAGAGGAAATCAGCTTGGCATAACATATAAATGATCTTTCATGAAGAAATCACAGCCTGTCTGTTCAGCTCCTTCCCATTCCAGGAAAACCATAGGGTTCTAAGCTTTTTCCAAGGCCTCATACCCAATGAGCATCTTCTTCTAAAAAAAACCTGCTCATGTCTTTGCCCCCCAACTTCCGGCATCCTATAGACAATGTTTTATTGCTCCCACTCTTTATCATAAAATAGACACCGAATAAAATGTTCATTGACTAAGTTTGTTGAATGACTATCTCAAACCAAATAGGAAGAATGGTTAGAGAACAGAATGAATATACGTATAGGAAAATATGAAAATGGAGAAAATGCATTAAAGGAAGATCTCGCCAGATGTTCTCAATGACTGACTTACTTGGCATTTAAGAGGATGGAGATGGCTTCCATCACAGTCATGACCAAATCAGGGGGCTTTGTGAAGACTCTGATTTCAGATATATCTGCTTTATCTAAGGAATCCAGTGCTTTATTGGCAGCGTCTAGGGCAGGGAGTGCTTCCTCAAGGTCTCTCTGGGCATCATCTGCTATTGCTTGAGTCTCTTCGGCTTTCACTTTTGCTATTGCTTCATCTTCTTGCACAACACTTCGGACCTAACCACAGAATCGAGATTGCTTAAGAGGTCTCGTTAAGGCTGAGCATCCTTAAGCAAAGGAAATCTGAAATCTGAAATGTACAGAGCACCAAAGATCATCAATTCAATATTCAAAATATCAAGCGGAGAATTCCACACTTGACCTCACGTGACAGCGACAGTTGAGTTCAGGCAGCTAAAATGATTGTACCAAGTCACAACAATATGATGTTTATAAAGTGTAGCTAAGTCAAATGGACTTGTACTTATATTTGAGTCTCTTATTGTATATTTTCTATTTATGCACATATCCCCAAAGCTAGAAAAATCCAAAAGGTTTCTTGTGCTAAGCATTTCTGAAAGAGAAATCTGACATGTGATTGAAGAGCCAGGATAATGATCTGTATTTGTCCTTTGGCTGGACCAATGGTGAGAGGGAGATATGTTTCATCCATCTTGTATCTTATGATAACATTAATTGGCAGAGGCAGAGGAACTGTTTTATAATTTCAGATATTGCTTCTTTCATGACTCTTTCAGTTCTAGTCACTGAGGGTACCAATTCGGTAGTAAAGAACCATTCTGATTTGGTCAAGTGTAATATATTTACAATTTAAAACATTACTAAATTTTTAGAAAAATAGCATTACTGATTCTGGTATCTATTTTAATGATACATATAATAAAATGATCTGATCACTTATTGTGGATCAATCTTGATTGCCAACTTGACAGAATTTACAATCACCATGGAAACACAACTCTGGGCACATCTCTAGGGTTGTTTTCCACTGAGTAGGGAAAATGACCCTGGATGTATGGTACCATTCTATGGGCTTTGGTGGGCTGGGGTCTTAGACAGAATAAAAACAAGAAAGCATACTGAACGTCTGTGCCCACCTATGTCTGCTTTCTAATTGTGGCTACACTGGACCAACTGTCCCACACTCCTGAAGCCATGGTGGACTGTACTCCCTCAAACTGTTAGCTCAACAAACCCTTC
Organism: Arvicola amphibius; assembly: GCF_903992535.2. Lineage (NCBI taxonomy): Eukaryota > Metazoa > Chordata > Mammalia > Rodentia > Cricetidae > Arvicola > Arvicola amphibius. Next base: position 74,586,393 of record NC_052048.2, on the reverse strand, counting down.
TACACTTAAGTTGCTTCCTGTCAGATAGTTGGTCACAGGAATGAGAAAAATGATACACTTTTCCTATGCAGCTGTTGAGGTGGCAGCTGACGCTTTTTTACCCATACGGCCATTTCCATAACACCAATACCTGATCAGCATTTTCTTGATCCAACACCAGTTTTTCCATCAGGGCTTCAACGTCTTGTGATTTCTGTAGTAGCACAGGTTCTAAAGCCGAAAGGTCTAATTTCATTTTATCCACTAATACGTTTGTTTCTAATAGCTTGGTGAGACCATTCTTCACACGATCTCGTGCCTAAATGACACAGATTTCACAACAGCGTTACAAGCTGTAGATTGCTGTCATTCATTATTTATACATTAAATTTTATACTACATTTTATACTACAGAATCACCACACTACTGTGTAACACTTCAAGTTGTGAACACAGGACAAGTAGAGAAACCTTCAGTTCCTAGGCAGCACAATGCTAGGAACTGGCCGCACGGGTGACTGTGTGCTTGGATCTAACTCTCTGCCTACAGCAGTGGTATGTCTCTGAACCATTCGGCTCACTGATGGAAGGGAGCAAAGTCTCTTATTTTTCTTCTTCATGGTAGCATGTTGAATGTCAGAGATAAGTTCAAACAGGAACTCCTGGAGGCCCTTATTCTGGGAGCTTGTTCTCTTAGCGTGGGTCAAGAGCATCGAGGGCCTAGGGAGACAGAGTCTTGAGAACTGGACTCTGATCGCTGCATCTGAGCCCTATTCCCAGGGGTGAGAACCCTTATCTGGGATCATGGATGTGGCACACAGTACAGGAGACTCTCTGGAAGAAACAGGAGGCACTGGCTTGAAGGCACATTGCAAAGATCATTGGGAACAGATAGAAGTCAAGGTGACTGTTGGGCTGGTTACAAGCCATGCATTCTGCAAGGCTAGGGCCCCTGAAAAGGGTTTTAAATACCTAAGTAGCAAAGGCATCCACTTGCTGAGTCTAAAATTTTTGAATTTTGGACCATGTTATTGGCTTCATGTGGAGGAGGATGGCAGCCACTATTTCTGGGCACCTTACATGTCAGGCCCTAGTTTAAGTCCCTTGTGAACATTGTATTTCTTTTTTTTTTCTTTTGCTGTGTTATTTAATTTTCACAGCAATCCAAGTAGGAGCTGCAAGTATGTCTAAGTTTGTTTTCTAAGTTAAAAAAAATTCTGTGTTACTTTTTGCTTTTATGAGATCTCATGTAGCCTAGGCTAACCTCAAGCTTGCTATGAGCTGAGGACAGCTTTAGACTTCTGGTCCTCCTGCTCCGTTGTTCATGTGCTGGGATCATAGGCATGTGTATTGCTTCAAGTTTAGGGTTATCTTCTAATCAAGTGCACAGGCCTTTCAGAGCAGGCTCAAGATCGTTAAGTAAGAGGCAGAGTTTGGGTGGCATGGAGAGTATGTGACAGAAAGCCCTTGGTCTTGGTGTTGACCCCCAGCACATGTTAGCACATTCAAGACTCATCAGAAAGCTCTCTTCCATGGTAAACTCCACAGAGATGGTGCGATCTCCGCTCGACTTCTGTGCTAGTGTGTTGTCTTTATTCTATTGAGCCAGCAACTCATATATGTGAAAGAAGGAAGATTAAAAAAAATTCAGGAAGGGGGAAGCCCTTGCACCATCACAAGAAGACACTTTCTTTGTATCATTCCAGGTTGTAAAGAGTATGGTTTGGTTTGAAGATGGCTCTGAAGAAGAGGGGGATGTAACTCAGTGGTAGAGCAATTGCTTATCATTTGGATTAAGACAGGTACATAGATGTTTAGTCCCCCCCCCCCAAGATTTAGCTTTAAGACAAAAGACAAATTGTTTTCATGGACATGACTGGACATACTGAAACTAACTGCTTCCTTTTCTCAGTGAGCATGATCAGGTAGAGGTTGATGAGCTCCAGGTAGGAGGTAGGCGTGGTGTAGTAGCGCCTGCGCAGCTCACTATAGTAGCGTTCCGCCATCTGGGAGACACTCAGGTGCACGTTCACACACATGAGGGAAAGCTTTTCTTTTAGATCGTCACTTCCAGTGTCGACAGCTGAGAAAAAGGTCTTTGATACGGACAGAAGTGCTTCTCTGGGCCACTGTAAATAAAGAGGACATTAGAAAAAAAATCCTGTTGGCCATTTTTACAACATGTTATTCAACAATTAAGAAACTGCCTTTCTTTGGGGCTTCTCCTTGTCTAGTCCTTCCTTTCACCTAGTCTACTCTTGCTCCTGCCGTTGGGGCTTCATGATCCAAAACTTATTTTTGTACCCTCTTTGTACCCTTCTAGCCCTTACTCAAGTCTTTTTGTCTCCTTTGGGAAAATGCCTTGAGACTGTTTCTTCTACTACTGTCTCTGCTACTCTCTTTCGTTGAGATTTATTTATTTTTATTTTATGTGTGTTGGGGTATTTTGCCTGCAGGTACGTCTGTGCGCTACACTGTGCAGTGTCCTTGGAGGTCAGAAGAGGTAGTTAGATCTTCTGGAACTAAACAGTCTTTAGCAGCCGTGCTGGGTGCTGGGAAGCGGACCTGGGTCATCTGGGAGAACAACTGATGCTCTTAACTGCTGAGCCGCCTCTCCCACTCTGCCTCTGCTCTTCAGTTCTCTCCCCGACCATGCCCTGAAATGGCTCTGGTTGGGACCACGATGACTCCAGTGTCAGTGGCCCCTTCTTCCCTTACAAGCTGTGTTTTCTCCTTCTTCATGACCGTCACCATACTCTTATGTCTGAGTAGCTTCCCAGCAGCCTTTAGAACAAACATGAGTGTCCTAAGCTGTGCTCAGACAGTGTCGTAGCTCCAAACAAGCAAATCTGTCTTCTCAGAGAAGTGTCCTGGGTGTCACCAACCTGGACAAACCAGTCGATGGTGCAGCAGTTCACCAGGGATGGAAACATCCGGCACCGGGACCTGAAGGCCTCGCCAACGGGACTCATGCAGAGAACAATGTGCAGTTTCTGCCGCACTCTGCTGATGAAATACTGAAACACCTGGCAGCAGACATCAGTTTTCAGTTTAAAATAAGGAAGGAACAGCAAGGGAAACAAGTGAGGATATGATATCAAATACGATTAGCTTAGATAAATGAATTGCCAATATCTTCACTCAGTGTGGTCGACAAAATCTAGATTCACCTGGAGGATACCTGTGAGGGGTTATCTTGGTCATATTACTTGACGTGGAAAGACCATGTTAATTCTGAGTGGGAGCTTTCCTAGGAAGGGGATCCTGGACTTTATAAAGTAGAGAAGGGAGCTGGGCTCTAACACACACATTCATTACTCTGTTTTCCAATGTGGATGTGATGTGTCCACTTACTTCAAGCTCTTGGTACCATGACTTCCCTGCCGTGATGGGCTGGACACAGGATGGACTGTATCCCTGATGGATTGTACCCCTGATGGGCTGTACCCCTGATGGGCTGTATACCTGATGGAATGTACCCCTGATGGGCTGTACCCCTGATGGGCTGTATCCCTGATGGACTCTACCCCTAATGGACTGTGCCCGTGATGGGCTGTACCCCGATGGGCTGTACCCCGATGGGCTGTACCCTGATGAGCTGTACCCTGGTGGGCTGTACCCTGATGGGCTTTACCCTGATGGGCTGTACCCCTGATGGACTGTACCCCGATGGGCTGCACCCCAATGGGCTGTATCCTGATGGGCTGTACCCTGATGGGCTGTACCCTGATGAGATGTACCCCGATGGACTGTACCCCAAAGGGCTGTACCCTGGTGGGCTGTACCCCTGAACTATTAGCTGGAATAAACTCATCTTTCAGTTAGGTTTGTTAGGTATTTTTTAAAAATCATAGCAGCAAGAAAGTAGTGAAGACACTCATGCAGTCTGGAAATATTAAAATGGCAGCTTGAGGCAGATGTGGTGGTGGTACAATCCTGTAACCACAGCTATATGGGAGGCTGAGGCAGGAGGATTGCAAGCTCAAGGCCAGTCTGAACTACAGAGTAAGTCCAAGGTCACACTGGGAAATTTAGTGAGGCTTTGTCTCAAATAATAAAAATAGAGTACTGGAGTCCAGTGATAGATGACTTATCTATTGTGTGAAACCCCGGGTCAATGCCTGGAATCTCAAAGAAAGAAAAGACACTTTGCAGTTGCCATTGCAACCTGATTGCTGTATATGACTTTGAAGAGATCTCTTGAATGAAGCAGGGAGGTAGAGTCCTAGGTTTTGCTTTATTTAGGACAGAGAACAGCGAGGAGTGAGGGGCAGTCCTGACATTTCCTTTTGCAGTTGTAGACTGAAAGAAGTGGCATGGCTCTGGAGAGACTATTTTTGAATATTCCTCCTTATTTTGGGAGCTTCCTCCCATGGAGGGGGACACACTGCTTTGTGGTCGTCATCTGATAACAGGGACACAGTGACTGGCTGTCAGCTTCCTGCTTTAACAGAAAAGGTATAGTAGAGGCCTAGGTTCCCATGGCTGTTAACTCCACAATGTATGTGATGGTTAGTTTTAACCATCAATTTGACCCAACATAGAATAACTTAGAAAAGATCCTCAGTGAGGGATTATCCACATCAGGCTGGGCTGTGGGCATGTTCACAGACCTAGGAAGACTCAGCCCACTGTGGAAGGCACCATGCTATGGACTGGGCACTGAATTGTGTGGGAGGGAACAGCAGACACATACAGGCAGCAGGGTTGTTTTTGTTTTCTGTCTGCTCTTGACTGTGATGTGAGAGATGACCTGCTTGCGTCAAGTACCTGCCTTGACTTTTCTGCGATCGGGGACCGTGATCTGGAATCACAAGCCAAACAAATCCTTTTCTCCCCCAAACTGCTTCTGTCAGATTATTTCCAGAGAACAGGAACAGAACAAGAACAGTATGCATTGTATATTCACTCCCAGGGGTCAGGCTGCTTCTCTTTCTCTGTCCTCCTGAGGTTCCTCTCCTCCCTAATGAATCCCCTCTGGCTTAGGGTAGCTGCAGTAGACTTGCTGATTGTTCTTATCATCTCTGACCCAGGGCAGTTCTCACGGGGACACAGCCACTATCCAGGCATAATGGCCTCAAAGTGGAAGGAGGGGCAGAGAGAAGGGAGGGGCAGGGGTGCTGGAGAAATGAAGGTGGTGGCAGCTATACTGCTCCAGGGAGAGAAATCACAGTTCCGTTTTCCTTGAGCAGAACCTTGCTGCCAGGCAAGGCTATGAACAGTGTTAGACTTGCGCCTGCAGCCTCCCCCGGGCTAGACACTGTGGTGCACCTAACAAGTGCAGGCTCAGAGAAGAATAAAGGCGACTGACTATGGCTATAATCTCCGTGGGGGAATGGGCTTTCTGATTTGTTCTTATGTGTGTTTCCATGGACACACAGAAAATAAAATACATAGAATTACAAGGAAAACCATATAAAAATCTACCCATGGACACCGTATAGGTGTACTGTGGCTGCTGAGCTAAGGTAGTCTCTGCTTAGAAAGTCCTAGAACTACTCTGGAGTGGTTACCTCATCTCTGTTCCCCTCAGAAATGCCAACTTCCTTTGCTTTTGGTCGGGTGGCTGCTAAAACCTGCTCCAGCTCATCCTTTTCGAATAAATTAGGCACTTCTCCCGAATTTAGAATGTTATTTATGTCTTCAAGGAACTCTTCTACAACGATCTGTAGGGAGAGCAGAGTGGCCATGGTGAGTCCATTGCACTACAGTTATTCCAGGAAGTTATCAAGCATTCATTCCAAGACTTACAGGCACCTTGAAAAGATGCCTAAACTGTAGCTAGCATCCTAAATCCTACACAGTGATTCTATTGAGTTTCCATCTTTCTCTCTTGTTTGGCCCAGCTCCTGCTGTGATAAAAGACCCCGTACCACCAGGGGCATTGGAAGTACAGTGCCATGTTGCAGTCAAAGCGGGAACTCAGAGCAGCTAGTAAGTAGCATCCGTAGCCCAAAGCAGAGAGAAATAAAGGGAACTTTGTTGATGTTTGTTCATGCTCAGCAGGCTTCTCCACTCTCTTCTACTGTTGGGACCCCCTGCCAAGGGCAAGGTGCTGCCCATAGTGGGCTGGGTCTTCCCACATCAGTGACCAATAAAGACAGCCCCTCACAGATGTACTCACAGCCCAGTCTGATCTAGAGAATTCCTCCACTGAAACTCCTTCTCAGTTGATTCTAAATTGTGCCAGTTTGACAGTTAAAAATAACAATATCTTACCAAAGTCACATATACAAGTACCTTATAGTCTGCTCCGTTCAGTTATGATTTCACTGTAAATATTAAACCACACCTCTGTATAGTATTCATCTTAACTGCAAATATGGGAGCACAACACCCCATGGAGATAACATTCTTTGCATTTCCATGTGCATAAATGGTTGACAAAATTTAGTTTATATTATGAGTACATTTTTTAGGCCTCACTTTGCTCTCAGCTGGGAGTAAATTATTTTCATGGATCAAATTCCCAGGAGTGAGATTAGCATGTAAAGTGAATTAATATCAACTGTTTCTCATTTAGGCTAAATATGACTTTAGTAATGTTTAAAATTTCCTTTTGTTAATTTGAGTTTTATAAGTCCTTCCTTTTGGAGAATGTAATTGGCGTACTTTTGCTCTTTAAGCAAGAGCAAAGTTAGCCACATTGATTTCTCTTAGGGAGGACTACCACAAAGCAGCATCTTCTGGACACGGCGTGGCTTTGCGCTCATCACTCACAACAGCTATAGCTATCTGCGCAAGCCTGCATGCTCTCAGACTGGTCAGTGTTCAGGCATGGATGGGAAGGGCGCTCAAAGCCTTGCATCTTGCTAAGAGCCCACTGATCTCTGATGACTGGGGAGACTGGGTGAGTCAGTTTTCTTCCGAGAGGACAGCCCCTAGTAGGCTGCCCATGCTTCTGTAGATGGCTGTACACCCATGCACACACGGGTGGAACTAATGGACTTAGTGGGTTTTAAAAGAAAAAAAAAGACATGAAGTTGGGCGGGGCGATGATTCTCTATACTTTACCCGTCCTCAAAACACAGTGGATTGTAACAACCCCAAGAGTTCACAGGGTGTTGTAAACCTATGTGCTCACTGTTTGAATACATACCTGGGTATCTGTGAAAAGGAAAACCATATTTTTGTCTTCCACACCAGCCATCTTGTACAACTTCCTCAGGTCTTCATGGAAACTGTCATAATTATACCCTCGGCTAAGTTCAATCTGCAGGCACTTGTAACCACATATGTGAGCTGCGAGTCTTGTGAGGGACTGCTTTCCTGTGCCTCCTACCCCGACCAGCAGGGCGTTGCCTCTTTCTTGGCGGATCATCCGTGCAATCCTGCAGGAAGCAAAGTAGAGGAAGACTGAGCTCAGGTTCACAGACATGGCTTCTGCAATACAGCTCATACATAGGCAAAACTCCCAAGTCTCCACCTAGAAGGACAAGCATGCACAAAAATCATGGTATCTAGAAAAAGGTCCTGTGGTTCTGAAGGGTTCTGAAGACTATCAACGGGACCAGTCACTGTATAGATCAACAACATTTTAGAAAGTTGTTGTGGTTTGAATAAGAGTGGCTGCCATGGGCTCATATATTTGAATGCTGGTGTCCAGTTGGTGAGACTGTTCCAGAAAAATTAGGAGGTGTGGCCTTGTTGGGCGAGGTGTATCATCGGGCTCAGGATTTTTGGTTACAAAGTTCCATGGCATCTGCAGTTATCCCCACTCCCTTGTGTCTGTAGATCAGAGACAACCTCTCAGCCACTGCTCCAGGGCCAGGCTTGCCTGTTCCCTTTCCCCTGCCGTGATGGTCATGGATTCTAACCCGCACTAAACACTTTTCTAAGTTTCCTCGCTTCTGTCTCTTTACAGCAATCCAACAGTAAGCAACACACTTGTTGATTCACCTTGGTGAAGAATTAACACAGTGCAATGGTCATGCTATAGACAGGATAGACAGGACCACAAAGAAGGAGAAGACAGAGCCTGAGTTCAGGACAAAAATGGAGAGATATGGATACATGTGACCACTAAATTGAGAAGTAGGTTAGCAGAAGCTGAATATATCACATAGGACATCATGGGAAATGCAGCAGGTGAGGCAGAAGAAATGCTCAAAGAATGCTCAGAATGAGTGTGTGTGTGTGTGTGTGTGTGTGTGAGAGAGAGAGAGAGAGAGAGAGAGAGAGAGAGAGAGAGAGAGAGAGAGAGAGAGAGAGAGGAGAGGGAGGGAGAGAGAGAGAGAGAGAACTATGGAAAGGATGAGGATGAACACAGAAGCAAAGGAGGATAAACCAAGGACAGAAAATAGAACTTTAGAGGCCACATGACAGCAGTTACAGAAGGAGAAACAAGGAAGACTGGACTTGTCTGTAGGCTAAAGAGATAGCTCAGTGGTTTAAGGGCATTTTCTGCCAAGCCTGAAGACCTGGTTCAGTTCCCAGGGTGCACATGGTAGAAGGAAAGAATTGACTCTTGTAAGTTGTACTCTGGTACACGCACACACACACACACACACACACACACCACACACACACACACACACACACCACACACACACACACCACACACCACACACACACATACACACATACCACACACTCACGCACACACACATACACACATACCATACACATACTCACCACACAAACACACACACACACACACACACACATTTAAGGGCTGGAATCACAATCTGTACTACCACTTCTATCTCTGAGATCTATATTTTTGACACAACTTAATTTTGTGAGTATCTAAAGCAGGAATAATAGATTTCCCCGTGAATCCACATGGGCTGGCCACACAATCTGCAAGGTGTCATTTTATGAGGCAATGGGAGAGACTGAGGGAGGAGGAAAGTGTCACGTTGTGACTCAGAGACAATCTGCAAACCTATGCTAAGTGAGTCTGAAGATATACAGAAGAAAGAAGAAGAAGGTGGCAGGCAGGATGTGTAAGAGTAACCAATGCCCATGGAGTTCACCTCTGAATACTGATGATCACATGACCACCCCACGGTGTGATGCTATCAACAAATTCTTAAAGCAAAATAGAAAATGTAAAAATAATTTCTTTCAAAAAATTATCGTCAGTGTTTTAAGTGGGGTGTATCTACAGGAATGAAAATTGTTCAGCTCCAGTCTGTGGCTACGCTGGCTAAAGGGCAGACGGGAACCAAGCAGTGTCTTAACCACCGTGATAATGGTCACGTCATAACGCACACTGTGGCAAACATGGCTTCTTGAACTCGAGTTGAGAAGAGTACAGGATATGTGGAGGACTTTATTTGCTCCTATTTATGTGAAAAAATTCTTAGGATTTAATTGTCCATCTGCACAAGGGCCAACCCTAAACTGTGATTGACAGGAGTATAAACCCTCAGAGCTGTTAATTTTTTGCTGTAGTTGTAGATCAAGGGAGATCCCACTCACACTAATAGTTTCGAGCCCGTTTTTGCAAAAATACATCACCAAATATGGGTGCCACTTTTAAACAGCAGTATCAGAGATTTATGGAGCTAAGTACACTACCGAAGGCTGGAAATTCTCTTCTAATGAGCAGCATGAAGGATCCAGGATGACTTTCCAGAGGAGAGGGATTTGAGACAAATCTTGAAATAATAGCTCAGAGTAGCCTCAAATTTGTAGCAATCTGGCCTCATTTTTCCAATTGCTGGAATTACAAGCACTGTACTCCTGGCATAGTTCTGGATAACAGTGCCCAGTGAGGATAAAGCTAAGAGAAACATGGCTTTTAAAACACGGAGCTTTTATGAAAAACTGGGGCTGTTCTGGTTTGGGAGACCTGCAGTGGAGTTAAAGGCAAAGTTTGAATATGATTCCCAAGCTGTCATTCGATTATGGAAAGAAGATTGTAGGAAAAATATACCTAGAGTTTCCATGAGATATTCCAAGAGCTAAAACTATGTATGCAATATCATTTCTGTCCATTTGTCTTTCATCCCATCAAGGAAGAAAGATAGGGAAGAGAGTGAGAGAGGGAGGAGGAGAGGTCAGAGAGAAAAACCCCCTAGAAAAACCTCCCTTAAGCTACGAAAGGAAATCACCTCCTAAATCCCCGTCCATTCTCCCTCTTCTCTCTCTTCTCTCTCGTCTCTCTATCCTCTCTCTCTCTTCCCTCCCTCCCTCCCTCCCTCCTCCCTCCCTCTTTGTTTTTTTGCGGCGACAAGTTTTCTCTGTATAGTTTTGGTGCCTGTCCTTCTTTCCTGGAACTAGTTTCTTGTAGTACCCGTGGCTGCCTTGACTTAGAGAGATCCACCTGCCTCTGCCTCCCGAGTGCTAGAATTAAAGGTGTGCACCACCACCTCCTGGCTCTGTTCTCTTCTTATGAGCCTGGGTGTGCCCGTGTGGCTGGTTTGACTTAAAGAATAGGAATAGTAGAATAGGTATGACTCCCAAAGCTAAGTTATAGAGCTATCTGCCTTTCTTTCTGCTCTTGTTGTTGGAGCCAGGGTCATCATTTAGAGAAGGACATCCCAATGCTTCCACAGAGGGGCATGTGAGGAGAACATTTGAGGACAGATGTTCCAGGCACTCCAGGTACTGTTTGATGAAACTACAAGAGATACCCCAAGAGGCCTGGAGTCATAAGAGACAATGGTGAAATAGAACCAATGAAAGTAGCATGTCTAGAAAGTCAAGTGGGACATTCTTTGAGCATTATTTGCAGAGAGATTGTGATACTGACTCAAGAGGGGTCTGTGATGATTAAATATGGTGCCATGTAAGTGGATAGGACTCACTTCCAAGCGGGTGGATCTATCATCAGGGTTCAATGCTAAAATCTTGAGCTTTCTCTGTAGGCACACATATAATTAGCCTAAAGTATCTTTTAAACCACTTTAGATACTAGTTATAAGAAGACAAGAATAAAAACAAATAAAATTGACTAATATTTTGCAATAGTAAGGGCTAGAGACATGGCTTAGTGGTTAAGAGCACTTGCTGCTTTTGCAGAGGATTCAGGTTTGGTTCCCAGCACTCTCATAGTGGGTTACAACCATCTGCATATCCAGTTCCAGGAATCCAATGCCCTCTTTTCACCACCAAGAGTATCACACACATGGTACACATACATACATGTAGACAACACACCCATACACATAAATAAATCTAACACCTCCTTAGCAATAATAACCTGTGGGATTCCATAGAAAATTCATGTGGCATGCATTTAAGGCATATCAAAATATATTCTGGGGCTAAAGAGATGGCTCAGTTATTAAGAGAATGTACTGCTTGTTCTTCCAGAGGACCTGGGTTTCGTTTCCAGCACCCACACCCCGTAGTTCACAACTGTAGCTCCAATCCCAGGGATCCAACATCCTTTTCTGGTCACCTCAGGCACCATACACACACAAACACATGCGTGCATGCATGCATGCACACAACCACACACACAAATAAATAAAAATATTTGAAAAACATTATAAAAATCTTGTTTGTAGTCCACTCTGAGTATTTCTTCAAGACTTTAACTCATCTGCTAAAGCATCTAATGTCCTATCCTTTAATAAAAACCAAATCAGGTCAGTGTATAACTGGGGGCTTTGCAGCCTGTACCTTGACACGTGCTCTATGGCATCCTGGAAGAACACCAGCTTTACTTCCTTAGGGTTTGTGAGGTTATAGTCATCAAGATAGTCCTGCAGGACATTCCCAATTTTCTCCATGTCAGGCAAATCATCGTAGATGCGGTCAGACTTATCTGCTCCAAACTGTAAGGCATTTTATGGGAACACAGCAAGCTGGGTTAACTCCCTTACATAGGTATATGTCACACAGAATCTGGGAAATTCATTTCACTTCATCCTTTCACGTGGTAGGTTGTAATTCCAAGGATTTTTGCAATAAGGAGTTTGGAATCCCCTTAATTTTCTTTGTGCAATCCAATGCTTTGGTTCACACTTTACTCTTGGTTGTTGACATTCAAAAAAAGAACTGAAAATATGTGTAGCAAATTGCTATCTCTATGAGTGATCATTCCTGGACTATATGACTATATGTAGTTTTGGTGTTGCTGTTTGTTTTATGACTATAGTGGTCACCTAGCACTACATAATGTTGAGAATAAAAATCAGGTGTAAATGAAAAGGAATCGAGTTCTTTGGACCAAATGAGGATGCTTTTTTTGTGCTGTAGCAGTTTCTGGGAAGCACAAAATAAATATATCTGGACAAAGTTAAGAGAGTTATGCTCACACCAGGGCCTCACACACGTCAGGCAAATGGTCTACCACTTTGTCAAGCCTTCAACTCAGGTCTGGTTCATCTATTTTACTTTGCTCTCTCTCTCTCTCTCTCTCTCTCTCTCTCTCTCTCTCTCTCTCTCTCTCTTTCTCTCTTTCTGTGTGAGAGAGAGAGAGAGAAAGAGAGAAAGAAAGAGAGAGAGAGTGCGTGAGTGCATATTGTAGGGGTAAGAGGACAACTGTGGATAGTATATATCACTAGAAGCCTTCCCTTCTTTTTGTCTTATTTGCTTGGAACTTTGCAAAATAGGTCAGGCTAGTTAGCCTGTGGTTTCCAGGGATCCCCATCTCTTCCTCTCATCTCGCTATTGCTAGGATTATAAGTGTATGCTATTACGTCTGGATTTTTACACGGAAGTCTGGGGGTCCAAACTCGTGTCTTCATGCAGGTACTTTACCAACTCAGCCATCTCCCCAGGCCTGTCTTTATTCTTTCATTTGATAATGCTATCACTAAAAAGCAAAGCAAATGTAATTTGTGAAACTAAACTCTTGAATTTTATTCATTTTTTACTTACTTGGTTGTGTTTAAGCTAGTCTTTCTTTTCGTTTAAAAATGTTGGTAATTTCAAACATGCATACATATATTCAGATCAAGTCCATCTTCCCCTCAACTCCTCTAAAATGTCTCTCTACATCCACCCTCCTAATTCATATTGTACTATGTTTTTAAAAGAGTTAATTGATTGGTTGAGTTTTATAACCCTGAGTCCAGTCAGTACAGTCTGTGTGTGCATGGGTGTAGGCCTGCCCACTGGACCATGGGCAACTAGCCTATTTGGGCCACATCCCTGAAGAAAATGGATTCCCCCTGCTCCAGCAGCCACCAATTGCTGATAGCACCTTAGCTAGGGGTGTGGGCACCCATGGGGAATATTGACTCCTTTAACTTTTTACAGGATTCACATAGGCATCTATGGCTGCCAGACCTTAATTTTTAATGATAACTTTAAATAGGTAATATGTCACACAGATAAATTATCCTTACCCCCTATCAGGTGGTATTACCCATCTGGAGTGTAGCCTTGCATGCAGCTTATAGAAGAACCAGTTTATTTATTATCAAATTATTAGTTTGGATTGGCTGCTATGTACCTTGCTTCATGTGTGAGGCTGAGACTTAGGTGAACAAAAAAAGGGGGGGTGTTGGCCTTGAGACATCAAGAATGCGTTCCCAAGTAAGAGTCAGTTTTGTGGAAGCAGATGGTAGTTTGCTATGTAGGTGGCATGGAGTTGGGTAGAGATGGGGATTCGTTCTAGGAAGGTTCAGAGGGTAAAATTAGGACCATGTGCTGCCATTTTAGAAGGATCGAAGAGAAGCATACATGATATAAAAAGTAGTTAAATAGAAGAATACTAGTTAGAGTATCTTGAAATGAAGAGGACAGCCCCTTTGACAAATGAGGAGTGCTGGAAGCCTTTGGTCAGGGGTTGCACAGCTACGTCGACTATGGGATCCTGGGCCTGTGTAAGGGTGATGAAGAAGGGTCTTCTATCTATCTGTTGTTTCATTGGTTAATTAATAAAGAAAACTGCTTGACCTGATAGTTCAGAACATAGGTAGGCGGGGGAGACAGAACAGAATACTGGGAGAAAGAAAAAGTAGAGTCAGGCAGATGCAATGAAGCTCTGACCTGAGATGGACGTAGGTTAGAATCTTCCCGGTAAGCCATGACCTCGTGGTGCTACACAGATTAATAGAAATGGGTTAATCAAGATGTGAGAGTTAGCCAGTAAGAGGCTAGAACTAATGGGCCAGGCAGTGTTTAAATGAATACAGTTTCTGTGTTATTATTTCTGGGGCTAACCTAGCTGGGTGGGACGAAAAGCAGGCCTGCTCGCCTCATTTGTGCCTCCTTTTAATAGTGGTTTGAGCTATCACCAAAATGAATGCAACTTTTGCTAAAAAAAAGGGCAGAAAGTAAAGGTTTTTGGTGTTGTAGGTCACCCATCTTTGCCTCTGCTGCTGTACTCGGCTATCACTGGACAAAGGTGGCCATGCAGAGGCACACAAAAGAGTGAGTGCAGCTGCATTTAGCTAGACTGTGTTTATAAAAACAAGATAGCAGGCAGATTTGGTTCATGGGTCTGGAGCTTGACCACACCCGGCTTAGATGTTTAATCATCACAAATGCAAAATCCTTGAGCACATGAACTGGGCTTGGAAAACAGCAAATGCTCTCATACCTTTGAGCTGAGCTAGGCAGCAGCTACTCACCTTAATGAAATCACCAAAGATGATAGGCTTGCTTAAAAAATATCCCAGGTCAATTGCTATTCCAAAGTGCTTGTCTGTTAAAACACAAAAGCAACTTTACTAAGGGAATCAGCTTGAAATAGCATTTTAATAAGATTGGCAGAATAATATCTGCAGTTGATAGGAAAACTGAGAGAGAGCTGTGCCAACAACATGCTATTTCAGTTGGTTGGAAAATTCCCCAGATTTAAGATTATTTAGCAAGTATTTAAAAACTTTTAAATAGCGAATATTGAAGACTTATTGAAGTCATTTTAGAATTACAATAATTTATTTTTATCTATTTTTTAAAAAATTAAAGATTTTTTTGAGACAGAGTCTCATATTATAGCCAAGGCTGTCTTCAAACTCTTGGCACTCCTCTTGCTGGAGCATCCTGGGTGCCTAGATTATGGAAATGAGATATCACACCAGATACAAATGTTTTTTTTTAGTTATTCCATAAAATAATGGGCTTAATTATACTACTTTGATACATACAGGTCATTGTTTTTGTTTGTATTTTCCCTTCTTCCCCCCCTTTCCTTCTAGTCTTTGTCCCCCTAATTAATCCTATCTGTGTTCATGACATATATGTGTGACTTATGTATCACATGGATCTGCTTATAAAGACATAGTTACATCTAGAGTCCCTATGATAGAAGACATGGTATTTATCTTTCTGTTCACCCACGACCCTCTCTCGTTCCCACCCATATCATTCCAGACTGCTTTCTCCCTATACTTCTCCCTTCTGCTGAAGCACTCATCAATATTTTCTGTCTATTCTTTGTATGAGAGGAAACATTTTATCTTGGCTTCTTATTAGATAACATTCTATTCCTCCACTTCCCTGCCTCCACTTCTAATTTCATAGCTGAGTGAGACTACCAAACCTTTCTTTATTCTAGTAACTAATTTTCATAATGTTTAAATATAATTGAGTTATCAAAAACTTTACTTATGAATGACTAAAACTCAAACTCATTTCATTTCCCATAGAGGAACCAAATAACTTTCCTGTTTGTTTTTTTTTAATAAAAAACAGATAAATAAAGATATTTACTGGCCATTTCTGTCAAAATAACATGGAAGTAGTGTTTGTCTTCATTATTGATCAATCGATCATGGAACACTCGTTGACATTCATGGCAAAACAGTCTAAATATCTGAATTTCTTCTCTTATTGTTCCTGGATCACATTGGAGAATACCTGTGCATTTTTTAAGAAAAGAAAACAAAAAGGAAAAATTTATATTTATGGAACAGTTGAATAAAGTAGGAAACACTTAAATCCAGCTGGGGATGGAAAGAAGTAGTGAGATTTGGGAGATATTTTGAAGGGGAGGTTGTTCAAGGCCTATGACTAGAAGAGATAATGGTAGTCCCCTCTAGGGCAGGGATACTTGTGGCCAGTGGTTGAGGGATGAAGTAAGAATCTACTGTGTGTGTGTGTGTGTGTGTGTGTGTGTGTGTGTGAGAGAGAGAGAGAGAGAGAGAGAGAGAGAGAGAGAGAGAGAGAGAGAGAGAGAGAGGGTTTCTCTATGTACCTCTGGTTGTCCTAGAACACACTTCATAGACCAGACTGGCCTAGAACACACAGAGATCTGCCTACCTCTGCCTCCCAAGTGCTGGAATTAAAGGTGTTCATCAACACGTCTGGTTAAGAATCTACTTTTAATCTGCCAAGTTTAAGAAGTTCAACTGGGCATGTGAGTGAGGACACTGGGAAGAGTGTTGAATGTGGGAGGCACCCACTCTGACAGGAGGCTGAGATCTGTCATAGACAATTGACTGAGGAGGTTGAGCAAAAAGTGGACAGAGAGCTGGGCGGTGGTGGCGCACGCCTTTAATCCCAGTACTCAGGAGGCAGAAGCAGGTGGATTTCTGTGAGTTCAAGGCTAGCCTGGTCTATAGAGCAAGTTCTAAAGCTACACAGAGAAACCCTGTCTTGGGAAAAAAAAAACCCAAACTGACAGAGGGCAGAACCCAGGGACCACAGTTTTAAGGTAGAATAGATGAGCAGCCATCAATGCGGATGGAGTGACATCAGATAGGGACAGACTAGGGAACACAGGAGAGCTTACACCATGGACTTCTGGGAAGGGGCAGGGGCAGTGCCAAATACAGAGCCCTAGCCTGTGGGAAGCGAAGCTAAGGCCAGGGTGAGGTATAAACTTTGACATGTATTAAAGGCAGAACTGGAGGGATCATGGGCCAATTTTACAGGAGTTTTTCTAGAACATGAGAGGAATAGTGCTCCGGGAGAATTAACTTGATCTCATACAAGAGGATACCATAAAAGCAAAGTGGAATTATAAGAACCAAATCTCCGATGAGGCAGGTGGAGATGGAGCTTCATACCAGAGGGAGTTTACAGGGACACGTAGTGATATTTTGTTTGTGTTTTAACAAATAAAGCTTGCTTGGAGATCAGGGTGCAGAGTTAAACCACTAGAGGCCAGGCAGTGGCGGCTCACAACTTTAATCCCAGAATTTAAGAGTGCCAAACCTTCACTCTTCAGCACTAGGAGGTGGAGACAGGAAGGGGTACAGCTAGGCAGAGAAAGGAATATAAGGTGGGAGGAGACAGTGGCTAAGATGCAGTCTGAGGTTTGGTGGAGACTTGTGCAGTCTGAGGACAGGGTCGCCCCTCTAGTCTGAGCATTGGTAGAGGTAGAAGGTCTCTCTAGTGTCTGGCTGCACTGCTTCTCTGACTCTCAGCTTTCACCCCCGAATACCTGACTCCACGTTTTTATTAAGAACAGTTAGAATTCGTGCTACAGGGACAGTTCACTCAGGGCAGACAGAAGCAGGTTGTCTGGGAGGTTTGGGAGACGAGGCATCTCTGGTGTGATTGCTTCTGCTATTCAGCTCCCTCTTTCTCATTTTTGGCTGGGAGTGAGAAGTGGGAGGGGTATTGGAGACTTGAGAAAGTTCTGGAGTTCAGCGTGAGGTAGTTAGTTCAGTGAGTTCAGTGTTAGGAGACATGAATAAGCGACACTGTGTCCTAGTGACCTTCCTGCTGCCGTGATAGAATACCCTGACAAAAGCAGTGCAGGAAGAAGGAAGGGTTTGGTTTTCCACACAGTTCCAGGTGATGGTCCATCTCTTCAGGGGGTCACATGAGCAGGATCTTGGGGCTGCTGCGCATAACACATCCACAGTCCAGTAGCAGAGACAGGAAAGTGGAGAAATAAAATTTGTGCTCAGCTTCTTTCCTCCGTCTTACATAGTCTGGATCTCAAATACAGTGCCATCCATAGTGGGCAAGTCTTCCCACCTCAGTGAACCATCATGGCAAGAAGGCTCTTTCCCGGGAGATTCTAGATCTCATCTTGTGGCCATCTGAGAAGAAGCATCATGTAGGGCTGCCTAGTTGAGTCATAGACAGCTGGGTGCCGTGGTTCTGAGAGAGCTGGTGAGGGCAATGGAAATGCAGAACCAAGGATTAAGGTCCAGTACACTACCTTGCACACACTTGGATAAATCTCTCAGGTTAAAGACGTAATGGGACTTGGCTGGGGTTGGTAGGAGATCGATGCTCATCCTGTTGTAAATCTCAACTGCAGCTTCCACAATGTTCGATGAAGTTTGCCTTACAGCTGGTGGGAAGTCATTCAGGAAGCCATTCAAGATGGCCTAGAACCAAAAATGTAAGGAGAGTTAGATTTTTTAAAAAAAAAAACACCAAATATTTGGCTCTCCAGTACTCTAGTTCTGATACCTTTTCTACGTGCAACTAGAATGCTAAATTCCAACACAAAGACATCCATCTGGCAAGTCCTTGTTCATTTCAGAATATATTCTCAAGAACAAGTTCTTTTTTGTGGTTTGTGGTTGTTTGGGTTGGCTGAGTGGAATTCATAGATGATAAGTGCCTGACCACGGACTTCCCATTTCCTGTCTCTGTGGCTCTGCTCACTCAAGAACTCTCTGTTCCTGGGACTGCTTCGCTCTCTGTCAATTTGAATCCTCTTCCAAGACCAGACTTGGGTGATTGGCCATGACATGCCTTCTCTGATTCACGCTTCATCATCAGACTTTTCAGAATCATGGTTCACATTTGGATGTTTCTGAGCACTTATAGGCTAAGGCAACAATGTGTTTCCTATTTAAATGATGAGGAATTTGTCCCTTGGGAAGGCTAGTACAGGTGGGAGGAAGATGACTGTTCAGAGAGATGGTGGGAGGGTCAGAGGCCGGTTTGAGATGTGTTAAACTGGAGCTGCCCGGAATGGTATGTGGTTTAAGGGAAGACCCAGGCTTGGAGGCTATGTCTGAAGTGTGAGCAGAGGTAAGGGCTGGACAGTGGAAGAGATCTGCTTTCTTTAACAATAAATGACATGTTTAATCTGTCTGCATCCCTAAAGGGTCTGCTTGTGTGGCCACAAATATCAAAATCAAGATTCAGACACCCATCACCTGCTCTCTGGGTGTCCAAGGTTACATGCTTCCTCCTTAGGAAAGAGATGGAAGGAGTCTCTAGAAACCTAGTGGACCATTTTGACCATGAGATTTAAGGATCTCATGTTGCGTGTTTTCTTTTTCCCATCTTGCTTAAGTTAGAGTCCACACTCACCTGGAAAATCTGCTTTAGACTGTGCTCTGAGGGCATTGGGAGGCACATCATGCTGAAGTGTCGGATGAAGCGGGGTGTCACAGGGTTGCGGCCCCCTCCTGGAGGTGCACATGCTGATACGATTGTTACGTCCTGTGTGGAGAAAAAGTCATTTGAGTCAGTCTGCAGAGGAAGAGATAAGACTGTTTTCCCTAATATCAAGGCTCAGAACCAACATTCTTTTGAGGACCTATCATGAACCAGCATTGCAACCCCAAGACTATCTGAGGTCACTATTCCTACCCTCATTTTATGATGGAAAAATCAAGGTCTTGGATGCTTAATAAGTTGCTCAGTTGGCAGTGTCAGGGCTGGCAAGATGGCTCAGTGTTTAAGAACAACTTCTGTCCTGCAGGGTACCTTAGTCTGTTGCAAAGTTTCATTCCCTGCACCCATATCAAGTGACCTAACTGCTTGTAGCTCCAGGGTATCAAACACCTTCTTCTCCATGTGCACAAGCTCCCCAAATAGGCACATAGTTAAAAATAAAATCTAAATCTTTAGAAACAAACAGTAGAGATTAAAAGGCCACTCTGGCTGTCTGCAGATCAGGGAGCAGAGCTAGGTGTCTAGAGATCCGTTCAATGTGTTAGTTTCATCCAGCAGATATCCTTATGGGATACAGACTATGGGCCTCAGAAGCCTGTGTGAAAGAGGGCTTGATTCAGATAATGACCATTGAAATGAAAAGGAATAAGTGACCAGAGAAATAGTTACAATGGATAACCCATATATTCCAAAGAATATAGGATTTGGGCTGTGTCTCTTTGTCTTCAAGCTAAACACACCCTTTGATTTACAGGGATGCCAAGAGAATTAAATGACATAAATTGCTTGCTGCAATTTGTCTTTACTATGGCAAGCTGCCTTATACTAGATATGCCCTTTTGCAGAACAGAAACAGAGCAGGCAGTCAATGCAGGATCCCTATTCTCCCCCATGTAGTGAGGAGCTGCGGGCCTGCTTTTTGTCCCACCTGGCTCCCGCATGGCTAGCTTAAAACCCAAAATAACAACACACAAACTGTATTAATTTAAACACTGGCTGGCCCATTAGTTTCAGCCTCTTACTCACATCTTGACTAACCCATATCTAATAATCTGTGTAACACCACGAGTGGTGTCTTACCGGGAAAGATTCAGCATGTCTGAGCCTGGCTCCATCGCGTCTGTCTCAGACAGGAGAGGCATAGCGATTGTCTGAGCCATCTACCTCACTTCCTTCTTCCTGTTCTGTCTACTCCACCCACCTAAGGGCTGGCCTATTAAATGGGCCAAGGCAGTTTCTTTATTAATGAATGAAATCAACACAAACAGAAGACTCTCCCACATCAAGTGTCTTCTCCCACATTTGCCTTGGTCCACAAGAAAGCAAGTTTCCTATCACAAAAAGAAACCCAACCTTGGACTGGAGAGATGGCTCAGTGGTTAACCCCCAGATTCGTAAGTACTGCTGATGACATGTTGGCTTTACTTGTTACCACACTGTGGCTCTAACTCTCATCTGTTCTCCTCTTAGGGACTACAGATTCTCTATTATTGCCTATTCTCTAATCTATTCCTTTCCCACAGTCAAGAAGATTTTTCTAGAACACTTGCTTTAAAGATTTCCCATCACAGAGAGGAAAAACCCACACTCCTCATCATGGGCCCACAGCCCTCTGAGAAGTGAGTTCTGTTCCTCTTGCTGTTCCAGCGTCACAGTTTACAGACCCAGGGCATTCCAGACTTCCTGCTTATAAGATAGAAAGTGTTCACTCCCTTGGCTCTGACTTTATAACCTAAGTCCCCAACCCCCTGCTCTCTAATACCAACCCTGAATTCCCTCTGCCTCCCCTATTCATCATCTCTCACCACAGATGCCTGTCTACTCTCCCAAACTCAGTTCTCTCATTTGCCATCTCATTTGCCCCTCATCCCCAAAAGCAGCATGGCAAGAATTCAGTGTAGATGGAATGAGCTGTATTAAAGGTAAGAAACACCAAGCCATGTTTTATAGACTGAATTTACCCAGAAATAATGTGTTGAAGTCCTAATTTGTGGTAAAATTAGGGACAGAGAAAAAGGTCCATGCTCCTCCTATTGCTCCACATGATGTCTTGCTGTTGTATAGCTTCCCCCTGCTTTTCAAGAAGTTTTAAAGAAAGTTTGTTCATACCAGAACATAAAAACTCACAAGTTTCAGGAAGTATCAGAAGCTTACTAGATTCACAGGGTCCCTGGATCCCTAAGGTTCTATAGGTAGTAAGGACTGATGAGGAGATGAG
Organism: Arvicola amphibius; assembly: GCF_903992535.2. NCBI lineage: Eukaryota > Metazoa > Chordata > Mammalia > Rodentia > Cricetidae > Arvicola > Arvicola amphibius. The sequence goes on along the minus strand of NC_052048.2, from coordinate 74,565,029 downwards.
ATGTCCTGAAATGTTGAGCTGCCTGCAAGCTGTGCATCTAACTCCAGATCCAGCTGTCATGAGTTGTCAACCATGCTGGGGATGGGGGTGAGCTTCAGGTGAAGCAGCTGCCCCTGCTTTTCCTTCCAAGACAAGGTCTCACTCTGTGACCCTGACTGACCTAAACTTGTGATGTTGACCAGGTTGGCCTTTAACTCACAGAGATCCACTTGTCTCTGCCTCCCAAGTGCTGGGAATATATCCAACCCCACAGCTGCCTTTGAGTCGTTCACTTTCCTGTAAGTAACCCTATAACCACACCTGTAAGTAAGCCCAATGCATTCACTGGTTTACCAGGTTGGATTCTGATGGTATTTTTATTTTGGTCCACCATTGGTTCCCTATCTGGGTTGAGGAGACATTTGTACAGATCTCGCCAGTGTCACCTACCACTTACACCATTCCAATGGTGAAACAGGAAAGCTGTCACCACATGATCACATGTCTCCACATGTGGTCAAAGCCACAATCCATAATAAATGTCTTTATAACTTACCCAACCTGTGGTAATAGAAAACAGACTAATAGACTCATCTGAAGACCTGAGGAGAAGAAAGACATCTACAGATCAAGCAGGGAAGTTTTAGAGGAGTGGATTCTGCTGGCTCCTTAATCTTGAACTTTTAGCCTTCAGAATTATGAAAAAATAGGTTAAACTACCCAGACTATAATACCCAGTATTATAGTAGCTCTGACAAAGGTTATTCCATATTTGAACACATCAATTAATGTAAAATCTAAAATTAACCTGTATTTCTTTCCAAAAGAGTTTGTTTCTATCATAAAATCCACCAAAATCTTGATACTGCCGAAGCAATTCAATTGGTGGTTGGGAGCCATAGCGATCCAGTCGGGGCATATTCAGATCATCAACAAAAATCACAACACGCTTATTTCCTGGCGCTCCTGGGAAAAGAAAAAGAGTTTTAAAAGAATCAAAATTTGTCACTAGAAAGTGGAAGGCCATTTTGTTGTTGTCATGGTGGTGGTTTGAAAATGACTCGTCCTTACAAAAATTCATGTTGAGGCTTGGTCCTTGGTGTAATGGCATTGAGAAGTGGTGGAAACACAGCAGCATTTGGGGTCATGTGTAGTGAGGGGCTATGGGCTGCTTTCCTGCAGCCCTGCTCCTGATCGCCGGCTAGCTTGTGCCCCCAAATAACGACACACAAATTGTATTTTTTTAAATACAGCCTGGCCCATTATTTTCAGGCTCTTATTCACATCTTGACTAACCCATATCTAATAATCTGTGTAGCACCACAAAGTGGTGCCTTACCAGGCAGATTCTAGCGTGCGTCCATCTTGGGCTGGAGCTTCATCGCATCTGGCATCTCTCTGAGGAGAGGCATGGCAGTCTGACTAACTTAGGAGAGGCGTGGCATCTGACTGAGCCATCTACCTCACTTCCTTCTTCCTGTTCTGTCTACTCCTCCCACCTAAGGGCCGGTCTATCAGATGGGCCAGGCAGTTTCTTTATTAATTATCCAATGAAATCATCAGATAGATAGAAGACACACCTACATCATTTCCCCTTTTTCTGTTTAAACAAAAAAGAAAAGCTTTCACTTTAACATAGTAAAATTACATATAACAAAACAGTTATCAAGTAAGAATTACAGTTACAATATTTATATCTACTTTATCTTTTATCATAACTAAGGAAAACTATAACTATCTATTTATTCTTAAACTCCATCAAAGACTCCAGAAGGATATAATATTACCTAGGTGAACAAGAAGTAAGCTACTTCCAAAACTCTAGAAATGACAGAGACATCTCGCTGCCTGGGCAGTCACCCAAAGTTCTTTTGTACCATTGGGGCATTCATCTTCGGCCTACAGGCCAATAAGTATCCAGCAGACATTTCCATGAAGCAGGAAATTTCAAAGGCAGTTCAGTCACTATCTGCTCTGTCCTGCAGAATGTCTTGCAGACTCTTTCTTGAATCAGGAACCCCGAAATTAGACAAGTTCAGCAGTCCTCTTTCTGTGGGTTCTTTGTGTCCAGTTTATGCCAACAGTCCAGGCAAGAGCAGTTTCTTGCCCAAATGGCTATCAAACTCCATAAGGAGCCTCTTCGATGCCCATCTTCCTTTTGAAGTAAATTGGTGCTGCCAGGAGCTGATGTGTCTCATTGTCATGAAAAGCCTTAAGTTATTAAAACATTTAAGTGGAATATTCTGTAGCCTTTGAAAGATATTAGGAATGCCTATCTAACTGAAATATATCTCTATATACCTAGAAAATCTAACTAACATGACTATAAGCTTTACTATTATTGATGATTATCCATTAACAACCTATATACATTACATTTTTAAAATGAACTACACAATCACAATACCTTAATCAGTATCAGAAATACATATACATATAACAAAATTAACCTTAATTTTAAATCACTAAAGCAAAATCCATATCCATGCAAATTATTCATATCTATATCATATCCCCCTTTAAATGTAAAAGAACATTTATAAACAATATTTGGGAATATGGGCGCAGTTATCTCTCTCCAAACTGCTTCCTGCTGAATGGGGACGCTGTTAATCAGATCTTTCATGGTGTAACCTGTGTGCCTGGTTCATCTCAGTCATCGGTTGAGCGAAGGAATTTTTTGAGGGTGTTCACAGCAACCTTTCAGGAGGGCGTGGTCTATCATACCATATTGGGATAGATGCAATCCATAGGGTCTCATTTTCTGTAAAAACAAAAGAAGAATCTCTTTTCCAAAGTATCATATCCTTAGATTCAAATTCTGAAGTCAAGGTATTTTCAAAATATCTTTCTTGGATTAGTTCAGCAGCATTTGTAAACAAATATCTTTTAGCAGCTGTTGCTTCTTCCTCAGTATTCAAACAATTCAAAAAGAGCATAATAGTATACAGTATCAAGATTCTCTGTGTATTTTCCATCTTTGTGCGGCTTTATTTTAACCTCTATTTCGTTTATTTTTACTTTTATTTTTTTTATTTTTTGATAAGTTCTTTGTATATCTTTGTCCTGGAATAACTCTGCAGACCAGGCTGTCCTTGAACTCTCAGAGATCCGTCAGCCTCTGCCTTCCAAATTCTGGGATTAAAGGTGTGTACTACCACACCTTGAACTCACAGAGATCTGTCTGTCTCTGCCTCCCAGGCATTCGGATTAAAGGTGTGTGCTCCCACACCTTGAAGTAACAGAGGTCAATCTACCTTGCCTCCCAAGTGTTGGGATTAAAGGTGTGTACCACCATAACAAACTACTTCCTTTTTTCTTTTTCTTTTTTACTTTTAAGAACTTTAACTAGCCTGCATATACTTTTAATACATTGTAAACCATTTAGACATTTTCTTCAACTTTGAATCTTTCTTTTACTGTATATCTCTCTTTTTGTGACCACATAAGTCTTTAATTTACCCACCAAAATCGGTAGAACTAAAGCCGTAACTTTGGCGGCTGGATCCAGCCCATGCCTTAGCTTTCTAGCCTCGTGGTGGAGGTACCAGCTGTAGCCATGTTTATCGCCACAACTCTATGGCATTTCAAGGTCCCTGCCAGCAAGCAAGCTGCAACAGTGTCAAACAACAATCAGGACCGCCTGCTTGAAAGAGTCAGTTTGTCCTGGCAGTACAGACCAGAACGCCAGCATTTTAAAACAGCACAACTTTTTTCCTGCTATGGCTGAAAATAAACAAGCATGCAGTCAGCTTTTATCAACGCCATTTAAGTGTTTCGTAGCAGGACTTCTTAAAAGAGCTGCAGGGTTTTGCAGCTAAAGCTGAGTCAGGAAGCCTCTCTTAGATGAGAGCGCTTGCTCAGATCCGAGAAATTGCTGCTACCAAGAAAACATGCTTTACTCTATTCTTTCCCAAGCTTTCTCAGGTTTTCTTTGGATTCAGTTATCCACGTTGGGTGCCATTCTGTAGTGAGCTGTGGGCTGGCCTGCTTTTCATCCTGCCCAGCTCCTGGCTGCCTGGCTAGTTTATGCCCTGAAATAACATCACACAAACTGTATTCTTTTAAATACAGCCTGGCCCATTATTTTCAGGCTCTTATTCACATCTTGACTAACCCATATCTAATAATCTGTGTAGCACCACAAAGTGGTGCCTTACCAGGCAGATTCTAGCGTGCGTCCATCTTGGGCTGGAGCTTCATCGCATCTGGCATCTCTCTGAGGAGAGGCATGGCAGTCTGACTAACTTAGGAGAGGCGTGGCATCTGACTGAGCCATCTACCTCACTTCCTTCTTCCTGTTCTGTCTACTCCACCCACCTAAGGGCCGGTCTATCAGATGGGCCAGGCAGTTTCTTTATTAATTATCCAATGAAATCATCAGATAGATAGAAGACACACCTACATCAGTCATGAGGGAATCTCCTCACTCACCTCTTCCAGGAGAAAGAGAATAAATCAAAGCACTCACATTGTCCTGTCCTATTAGGTGGTTCCCCACCCTTAGTCTTAGAGTCACATGATGATGCTAGCTCCCTAGTGAGGTCCTTTCCAGATGTGAGGACCAGATGACCTGAGCATCTGAGCACAGAGGAGGAAGGGAATTACCTTTCCACCGAAGGAAGTAGAGGGATACTGTGGTGGACTGGAAGAAATTGGCCCTCATAGGCCCACAGAGAGTGGCGCTATTAGGAGGCATGGTCTTTTTGGAGCACACGTGGCTATGTGGAGGAAGTGTGTCACTGAGGCCAGACTTGACAGTTTCAGATACTCAAGCCAGGCCAGTGGCTCAGAGTCCCTTCCTGTTGCCTATTGATCCATATGTAGAACTCAGCTACCTCTCCTGCATCACGTCTGCTGCATGCCACCATGATTACAATTGGACTAAACCTCTGAACTTTAAGTCGACCCCCGAAGAAATGTTTTCCTTTATAAGAGTTGCTAGGGTCATGGTGTCTCTTCAGAGCAATAGGAACCCTAAGACAGCTACCAAAGGTTTCCATTTATGAACACCACCTTATCATCCCCATACAGAAAACAGGCTTTGATGTTTGAAACCACCCCAGCCTCACCAATGGGAATTCCTGGACAGCAGGAAGGAGGCACAGAAGGTGAGAGCTCACCCCTCTGGCACTCAGGCCTTGGGACAACAGCTACAGCCCCGTGGCTGGGATAAACGCTAGGTGGCAATTCGAAGGCAACCTAAGCTAATTCAGGGCTCCACGCCGTCTTCTGCCCCAGAGAAGCCATGGAGCAAGGCTAGACTGGAAAGAAGAGACCTAAGAGAGTAATTCATTAAAAATGGAGAGCTCATGCCAAAAACCTAGACTGGCATCTGCTGCCCTGTGCTTTAGCTGAGCAAGGACAGGGGAACCAAGAGGAGTAGGGAGACAGCTGGTGACCCCACTGCTAGTATCTGGAGGTCAGTGCATGACGGACAATGTGGAAAGAAGCTGAGCCTGAGCTCTCTCAGCTGCCTACTCCCGAGGTCTGTGGGCTCTGCTGAGTGAAGTCCAGCACCTAGGAGCTAGAGCTTGTGTTGTTGGAGGATGGGAATGAGTGGAGGTGGAGACCTTGGGATCAACCTCAGGCAGCCCTGCAGAAGGAGGCTAAAGCCTGACCAGTGAACTGCTCTTTTAGGGATGCTCACAAGAACTCGTTCCTGCATAGCCCTCCCAGACGACATGGAGCAGCCAGCGCCACAGGAGCAGGGGCCATACATAGTGACAATCTAAATGTTAGTAAGGGACAAAACATTAGTCTATTCCATCTTCTATACCTACACATCAGGACCTCTAGGACTAGTGAAAACACCCCAAGCTATCTCAATGACAGGACCTGGAGCCACAAATCTGACTTACAACACAGATAAGGGCTGACTTTCAGTTAGGCTTGGGGTTGATGTTTTACAATGGCTCAGACTTGAAACATCTAAACGTAACAGGAAAATTATGCTTACAAAAAACAAAAACAAAAACAAACAAACAAAAAACTAGGCCAGGCAGTGGTGGCACACGCCTTTAATCCCAGCACTTGGGAGGCAGAGGCAGGCTGATCTCTGTGGATTCAAGGTCAGCCTAGTCTACAGAGCGAGTTCCAGGATGAGCTCCAAAGTAACAGAGAAACCCTGTCTTTAAAAACCAAAAAACAAACAAGCAAAAAAGCAAGAAAGCAAAGAAACAAACAAAAATGAGCTAATAAAGGAAAGAGAGGGAGATGTTAGAACTTGGCTGGAAACACTGACCGAAGACAAACTTAATCTTATGCTTACTTCCAACCAAACTCAGAAACTGCTTGGGTCATACATGAAGACCTTTGCTGGTCTTAAACAAGTGGAAGTCAGATGAGATTTGAGGCCCTTTGGTGAAGAGAAGGGGAGCCATGAAGTCTCAGAGACTGAAGATGGTCTGGGCTGACCATGATGGTGACTGTCATAGTTAATGTTCACTTTGGCTTTGCTTGGAATCACCTAGGCGACACACTTTCCCGGTGTGTCTGTGAGAATGGAGAAGGGAAGACCAACCCTAAATGTGGGTGGCACAATCTCATGGACTGGGATCTCAGACTAAATGAGAAACAAAAAGAGGAGAAAGCAAGCCGAGCGCCAGCATTCATCTCCCTGCCTGCGGCCAGCAGATTGGTGCAACCGCCTGTGTTTCCTGACGCCATGCTTCCCCACCATGATCAACTGTCTCCTTCAAACTGTGAGCCCAAACAAGTTCTTCTTCCTTCCAGCTGCTTTTGTCAGGTGTTTTGCTGACACAGTGGTGGGAGAAATAAATGACTTGCAGTTCACATCACTGAATGAGAAGAATGACCGTTAGCAGCAGACTCCCCTTCCTTGAGCTCTCCACGACCTCGTGTTGAGGCATGGCCCCCCAATCAGCGCTTTCCTCAGAGGATTAGGCTGCTCAACTCAAGAATGGGGTGGCACAAAGCAAGTCTGGTTTCCTCAGCTTGCTCTCCTTGTATGCACCCTACCGGCTGAAAGAAGAATTCGTGTGGGAAAAACTGCAATGATGACTCAGTCTTACCTAGAATATTTTTTCTTTTTCTTTCCAGTTTTGACTCAATGATCTCTTGTGTCCTTGCAGAGGACGTTTGGGCAGAAAAATTCAGGTAAACAGGGACATAGCCTGCTGATTCTTGAATTCTGTTCAGCAATCCTTTTGCAATAACAGACTTTGAATAAAAAAGAATATGTTAACTGATTTCATAGTCAATATAGTACTTTGTTCTGTAGCCTACACTTGTCATGATCCAACACAGTGAACAAGAAACAGGGTAAAAGAAGGAGTTTTGGATATAGACAGAACTATTTGGGATTCTTTCAGTGTGGACAGAGATTTCAGTTATAGTCTTCAGAGCCAAAGAAATACTTTACTCAGATTTAACTCAGAAAAAGTCGCAGAGTTATCTTTTACTACCCAGCCCAATTTGAAACTGAGGTAGACTTATATTTCTTTATTGGAATTTTTAAAAAAATTGATATTTTATTTATTGTGTGTGTAAGAGCATGCATATGTGTGTGTGCATGTGTGAGCATGTCTGTGTGTGTATGTGTATGCATGTGTGAACATGTATGTGGGGGTGTCTGTGTGTCATGGTGTACATGTGTAGAGGCCAGAAGACAACTTACAGGAGTTGGTTTTCTCTGTGTCCTGGGAACCAAACCCAGGTAGCCAAGCTTGGCAGCAAGCTCCTTTATTTGCTGAGCCATCTTGCTTGCCCACATCTCTTAGTGATAATATAGAAAGGAAACAGTGAATCCTGGTGTGTGTGGACTCCACTAAATATTTTCTTCCCCGCCTCCCTCCCCCCCCCCACCAAATTAAAATGACATCAAAGTTGTGGCTGTGTCAGTTAAAATTAAGTAGGAAACAGGAACCAATGACCTTCATCAACAGTCCTTGGGGAACACAATTGCCCTGGGAAGTTTCTCTCCAGACACCATGAGACTACTGTAGAAGTATAGAAATGTCCCTAAACTCAAAACCTGGCCCATGACACCAACCCGAGGATGTGTGCAGAAACTGATAAACTCTGGGGAAATCCCCAGGTCTATATAGATTCTGCAGAGATAAATCCTTCCTGGAAAAGTGACGCAAGCTAAACATGGGAAACAATGAGTTATTTCCGATGCCGGCGACCCCAGCTCCACAGTCCCTCACTTTTGATAGCACTTCTTACCTGAGGCCGGTTTCCTACCTTGCCAACTCCAGTTGTTCCGGTAAACAACACCGAATGCTTGACTGCCAGCAGCTTTTCCATTAGATAGCCATAGCGCACTGTGTCTGTTGTAGGGACGAGCATCTCAAAGAATGGGACATCCTTGCTGTACTTGAAGGTGGGTATGATACGTTCCCAGGGGTCCAAGCGTTTGGTGTCAAAGTCTACATGAATGCTCCACAGATCTCCAGAACTGGGCAGCTGAAATAGGAATCCAGTGTCAGTGGACAGCACTGACCCACAGAAACATACATTCACATAAAAGCAAAGAGCACATATAGAGCTGAATTTCATTTTTGCTTTTAAGAGTTTTTTCAGATATCGTAGGCTAATTCTTTCCTTTTTAATTTAACTGCAGTGGCGATGCATTTATTCATGTGTGTATGATGCACGTGACATGTGATGGCATGGGTGAATGCAGAGGCCAGTGGAGGACACTGGTGTCCTAGCCATAATTCTTGGCCTTATTTGTTTGCGATGATGTCTTGCTGATCGTGGAGTGAGGCTGGTGCCTAGCAAGCCCCAGAGATCCTCCTGTTTCCATCTTACAGTGTGTGGGGATTTATTTATTTACATACTTATTTTACTCATTTTTATTTATGTGTCTCTGTGTGTATGCCTACTTGTCTGTGTGTGTACCAGCTCGACTCCCTTGGAGCCTTTGTCATTAGGATCTGACACATGCAGAAAGAAGAGAGTAGTGGGCAGGACAGGCATTACCAGAGTGTGCCCCTGCTGCTGGCTGAGAAACCCCAAAGGAGAGATGACCCCTGCTCAACAGCAAAGGGAGACAGGCCATTTCCACGGATTGGAATCCCACAGAGGCATTCATTTAAGATACAAGCATCTGCTCTCTCACCTTCACGAGACAATCCAGGAGCTGGAGTTTCCAATTAGGAAGAAATAGTGACCCAAGTTTTTAAAACTTGAACCTCACTTGTCTTTTATTTTCTGAATCTTCATTTTCTTTCCTTCCTCCCTTCCTTCTGTCCTTCTCTCCTTCCTCCCTTCTTCCCATCTTCCCTTTCCTCTCTCTTTTTCTTCTAGGCAAACACTCTCCCTCTGAGTTCTATTCCAAGTCCCATATAGACTTCTTAATTTCTTTGTTTAATTCTTATTTTGCTTAGTCAGATTTTGCCTTTCTCTGCTTTCTCATTATTTCCCTGTTTTACTTATTGTTTATAACTTTCTTTAGCTTTAATAATCCTCATGTTGCTTGGTCTATCTTCACAATACTCGAATACCTTTTTTTCTCTTGTGTTGCACTGTGGGATGAAAATGAAATAATTATTGCTTCTTATTACATTATAGTGTCAGGTTGGTAGTCAAATCACAATTCCTGTTACTGTTAATCTGCTCCTCCTCTCTGTGTAGTGGCAGGCTCCCTATGTCCAAGTGAAGACTGGGCACTAAGAAGACTCACATAAAAGGGGCTGGAGAGGTGACTTGACAGGAACATTTGCTGCTCTTGTAGAGGAGCCAGGTTCAGTCTCCAGCATCTGCACAGTGGCTCACAATGACCTGTAACTCCAGTTCCAGGACATCTAACTCCCTCTTCGGCTTCCATGGGCACAGTACACATGTGATGTGCATAAATACATCCATGCAAAACACTCATAGACATAAAATAAAAGTAAATACATCTTTAAAATAAAACAAAAGGTGGTAAGAGGAAAAAATAAAATATTCTTCCATTCTGACAGATGTGCAAACTACAGCTCGGGAACACCCAAAATACAAAATAGTCAATACAGATCCTGCAGAAGGCAAAGACTGTGGAGTTACTGAAATGTCATGAAAAATTGTTTGTTTTGTTAGAGGTGGTACACACCTTTAACACTACCAGAAGACAGAGACAGGCAGATCTCAGGGAGTTTCAGGTCAGCCTGGTGTACATAGTGAGACCCCACTTTAAAAAAAAGAATTCTACATTTTAAAAAACTGAATTATTTTAAGGACGATTTGAACAGGATGAGTGAAATAAGGAAATTAGTTCAGGTTCTAGATTAAAATCACTAATGTGGGTGAGAAAACTAGCAAAATGGATGAGAAATTTGACAACATGGGTGAAAAATTTACCAAGGAAACTGAGAGTCTGGAAAAGAACCAAATGGAAATGCCAGAAATGAGTCAATTAAACACACACACACACACACACACACACACGCACACGCACACGCACACACACTAAGAGGTTTACAAATGTTCTCTCTGTACTGAATGTCTTTCATTGTATCAGGGGCTCTATGCCATCTAGCGATGAGGTAGAGTACGCGGAAGGGTGTGTCAGATATTTGCCAACAATGCCCCATTTGGCAGAAGGTACTTGAGCATCTGAAGACTTCGGGATCCTTGGGAGAAGACTGGGGTTGGTTTCCCCAAGGACAACTGAATACACATATCAACTTTTATCCAGTTCTCTCATGCATTAGTATTTTGAACGTCCTTGAGTGGTACTTCCAGTTCCAGTCCAACATCACAAGGTGCATTTGCATCTTGCTTCCACACTTGCAGACCTGTCTGTGACAGTGAGGAATCTGGCCGCCATGGCGCATTTGGTCAGTGTTGGGATACACAAAAAGTAGTTCAACAGTCGATACAGATTAACTGTTAGTGCACCTGCTAACTAGAACTCAGCAGTCATCTACGGAGCAGGGCTTTACAGACCATTGCCTTCTTAATATCAAATGCCCCCGGAAGCACACCAGAAGATTCCTTATTTGCTTGTTTTCCTGTTTTTAATTTTTTATACAATAGATGTTGTCAGTGGCTGAAAGAGAATGACTTTTTTAAATCCTCACAACGAAAAGGATTAAAGCTCTTAAAGTTGTTGCTTCCCCTGCTCGCACATCTCTTTCCACTTAAAGTGAAATTCTGTTCTATTAACTCAAACCTTTAGCTTATGTTACATTTTCTGGAGTGTTTGTTTAACCCCATGAGTATTACTCTTCGACACAAAACATAACGCTTTTAAAGTTTTACCTTTAAATGTTAAGGATTTAAAGCTACAGTGTCACCTACACTTGGTCCTTACCCTCGCGTCAGGATTATCATCAAATTGTGTTCTAATAAATGTATCGAAAGAATCCCAGTAATTTTCAGTTAAGTTTCCGCCCAGAGACCACAAATAACAGAACACGAAAGTCTGGCACAGTAACGTGTTCAGCTTCATTTGCTCCTGAAAGTACAAAGAGGAACAGTGTGAATATCTTACTTTCTAAGGGAAAACACACCCTGAACTGTATAGCTCGGAATTTTCGTCTTTATTAGTCTTACACGTTTAACTGGGCGTCACAAGTGTTTGATGTAGTGGTCCTACAGGGCTGCGCTCCCTCATCTACATGATAGGAGATGATGAAACATGAATGGCGGGCACTGGTAGGAAGCACACCCTACAGCTGCCTGTAGCTGTGCATTGTAACTGAATTTTTAGCTCTTTGCTGTCTTTAAGCAGATTGAGCATTTGTTGTCCTGAAATGTTGTAGACCACAAAGGTGGTAAAAGTCAAATAGAGGAATAAATCACAGGCTCTCTGGTATCTCTTCTAACTTTGAATCAAATGTAGTCATTAGTCTCGTGAAAATTAAATTAATAAGATAAAATGATCAAATTTCTGAAAACTTGGAGTTTTATTGGCAAAGACTCTCATAGAACAATAGTTTTTTTGTAGCTTTTTAGTAGTAAGAAGAAGGCTTCACGCAGGGCTGGTGAGGTGGCTCAGTGGGTAAGAGTGTGTAAGCCCGACATCTTCAGCTTGATTCCTGAATCCTTAGTAGGAAAGAACCAACCCCCAAAAGTTATTTTCTGATCTTCACATGTGCACACACACCAACACACACACACACACACACACACACACACACACACACCAACCACTCACACACCAACACACATACACCAACACAATACACCAACACATACCCCAACACATACAAACCAACCACTCGCATACCAACACACACACACATACCAACACACACCCCAACACACACCCCAACACACACAAACCAACCACACACACCAACACCAACACATACATCAGCACACACACTCTAACACACACACCATCACACACACCCACACCAACACACACCTCAACACACACACCCTAACACACACACAAACCAACACACACACACACACACACACATCTTTATTTTGTCTTTTTATGTGTATATTTTGCCTGTTGCGTATATACATATGCCACCAGTGTTCTTAAATATTGAGTCATTCCAAAGTATATTATGTACTAGTCACTTACTTACTTACCCATTTGTTTATTTATTTATTTAGTTTTTGAAGATGGGGTTTCTCTGTGTAATAGCCCTAGCTTTCCTGGAACTCAATCTACAGACCAGGCTGGTCTCAAACTCACAGAGATCTAGCTGTCTCTGCCTCCTGAGTGCTGGGATTAAAGGCACGTGCCACCATGCCTAGCTCAACACATTTACACACACGTGTGTACATGTGTGCACGCGCGTGCGCACACACACACAATTTTAAAACAAAGCAAAACTTCATACCATTGACAGGATACTTCCATCTTTGGCAAGCAGCAAAGACTCCAGTAGGCAGCAGAGTGTGGTCACTTTGCTGATGTCCACCTGCGGGATGGCTTGGCTGCATTTTTTGTTGATGAATTGTAACCCTTCCTCAACATAACGACTGAAAAGGTTCAGTAAATATTCTTGGGTTTCTTCATTCAGCTGAAATAAAACAAACAAATAATGTTTGAATAAATTCTTTTTTTGTTCTTTGTTTTATTTATGTGTTTTTAAATTTATTTATTTATTTTACATCTCACCTGCAGTTTCCCTCCTTCTTCTCCTTCCAGTCCCCCACACCCCCTCTATTTCCGTTCCCTCCAATCCACTGCTCCTCCCTTTCTGTTTAGGAGGGGCAGGTCTCCCATGAGTATCCATAAACATGGCATATCAAGTTGCAGTAAGACTAAGCACTTCCCTATGTATTAAGGCTGGGCAAGGCAACCCAGTTTGAGGAGTCCCAAAAGCCGTGAAAGAGTTAGAGACAGTCCCTGTTCCCACGGTTAGGAGACCCACAAGAGGACCAAGCTACACAACTGTAATATATATGCAGAGTGCCTAGGCCAGTCCCATGCAGGCTCTCTTGTTGTTGGTTCAGTCTCTGTGAACCCCTATCAGCCCAGGCTAGTAGATTCTGTGAGTTTTCTTGTTGTGTCCTTGACCTCTCTGGTCCTACAATCCTGATTAAATTCAGTAAAAGGTGTTAAAAATCTATGTGTCTAGTGTGTTCAGTGGTCTTTAGATCAAAGGATTTGGGCATCACACAGCATGAAACAAAGTCTGCGGAAACCCATGGCTCAGTGGGGATGCACAGAGGACAGAGCAGGCAGTGGAGGATGTGCTGCACTTCCTGGTTAGGTAGTGCTCAGAGGTTGTATCAAATGGACAAAGGAGGGCAGACATCCCCTGCTCAAATGCAGGCCATGCCAGCCAGAAGAACAGGTAGGCCTACCACCCCAGACCATCACACTCCCTCCAGTCTCACAGACACAATCCTCACCATCCCTCTTCCCCCAAGCCCCACCTCTGTTGCCATGTCCTTGCCCCCAACTCAGAGGGGCACCCCCGCTCAAGAGCAGCCCAAGCCACCCAGAAGAACAGGCAGGCTGGCCACCCATGGAACTCTCCTATTCCATCAGTTCAGTTTCCACGGGCCCAATTCTCAGTCACCCCCACCTCCCAGTGCCAAGTCCCAGTCCCTAACTCAGGTAGACATCCCTTGCTCAAGTGCAGGCCACATCAGCCAGAGCAACAGGTAAGAAAACTTAGGCAGGACACATTGCTGGACCAGAGACCATGCCAGCGCAAGAACTCTAGGTAGGCCATTTGCCTGCAGACCTCCTCCACTTTTTTGGTGCCTCTCCCTACAGCCCTGACACTATCCCAAATCCCCCCTTCCCTCTTCTTTGCTGTGTCCCAGCCCCCAGCTTGGATGAAGACCCCCTGTTCAAACAAGGGCAACACCAGAAATCCAGGCAACCATCAGGGAAATGCAAATTAAACTACTTTGAGATTCTATCTTACACCTGTCAGAATAGCTAAGATCAAAACACAAGTGACAGCTCATGCTGGTGAGGATGTGGAGCAAGGGGAACACTCCTCCATTGCTGGTGGGTGTGCAAACTTGTGTAGCCACTATGTAAGTCAATATGGTAGCTACTCAGAAAAAATTGAAAATTTGTATACCTTAAGACCCAGCTATACCACTCTTGAGCATATACCCAAAGGACATTTCATCTTACCAAAAGGATATTGCTCAGCTATGTTCATAGTAGCTTTATTTGTAATAGCCAGAACCTGGAAACAACCTAGCTGTCCCTCAGTTGAATAATGAAAATGTGGTACATTTACAGAATGAAATATTACTCAGCTGTTAAATGACATTATGAAATTTGCTGACAAATGGATGGAACTAGAAAAAAAATCACTCTGAGTGAGGTAACCCAGAAAGACAAACAAGGTGTGTACTCATAAGTGGATATTAGCCCTTAAGTAAAGGATAATCATGTTACAATCCATAGACCTGGAAAGACTAAGTAACAAAAAGTGTTCAGGGGGAGAACACATGGATGTCCTTAGAGAGAGAAACAGAATAGATTTTATGGGTAGACTGGGTGTGCTTGGGAATGGTAACAAGGGGGATTAAGTGGTGTTGGGCGATGAAGGGAGAGAGAACGGGGAGAAACAGCTGGAAATGGGGGTGATGTGGAAACCTAGTACACTGGAAACACCCTGGATTCTAAAAGAGTGACCCCAGGGAAGATTCCTAGTAATGAGGACAGCACGCCGGAACCAGCCATCTTCTGTAACCAGGAGAGGCTCCCAGTAGTTGTTCTGGGACACCAACCCAGCCACAAAACTGTAGCGTGAATTCTAATTGGTCTTAACAAGAAAATACCAGATATAGGGGTTAATGCTGAAAGATCAGAGAAACAGAGCAACCGGTCACTAATTCTTTCTTCTACCAAATCCTCAGGCCAAAGGGGGGACCCTGACCCTATGAAACCTCAGACTGAACACTGTCTCTATAAAACCTCAAATTGAATCCTGAGCTCCTGTCTTCTCCATGTTATAGCTCTCTCTCTGCCCAGCCATATCACTTGCTGTCTCTACCTCCCTAGTGCTGACATTAAAGACCTGTGATCCCAAGTGCTAGGAACAAAGGTGTGAGCTCTTTTCTCTTTCCAACAGATTCAGTCTCATGTAGCCCAGGGTGGCCTTGAACTCACAAAGATCCGTCTGCCTCTGCCTCCTGAGTGCTGGGATTAAAGGTGTGCACCACCACTGCCTGGCTGACTAGTGTGGCTAGTTCTGCACTCTGGTTTTCAGGCAAGCTTTATGCATTGCAGCACAGACAAAACATCACCGCATAACACTTTAAACCTTCAATTTGTCCTGCCTGCTAGTGATATTCTGCTATACTCATAGACCAGTGTCTATCCCAATCATTATTAGAGAGGCTTCATCCAGCAACTGATGGGAGCAGATATAGAGAACCAAACACAAACATTAGGTGGAGCTAGAGGAAACCCAAAGAAAAGGGAGCAGAGGGATTGTAGGAACCAGAGGGATTGAGGACACCAGTAGAACACAGCTCACAGAATCAACTAACAGGGTGCATAGGGGCTCACAGAGGCTGAAGTGACAATCACAGAGCTTGCATTCATCTGTGGTAGGTCCTCTGCATACATACTACTGTTGTGCAGCTTGGTGTTCTTGTGGGACTCCTAACAGTGGGAGTGGCTTGTTTCTGACTCTTTCGTCTGCTCTCGGGACCCTTATCCTCCTACTAAGTTGCCTTGCTCAGTCTTAATATGAGAGTTTGTGCCTAGTCTTATTGTAACTTGTTAAGCCATTTTGGTTTTTATCCCTAAGGGAGTGTGTGTGTGTGTGTGCGCGTGCGCGCGCACGCGCGTGCTCTTTTCTGAAAGGAAATGTAAGAGTAGTGGATCTGGGGGAGATGGGAGGTGGGGAACTTAGTTGTGATGTATTGTATGAGAGAAGAGTAATAAAAAAATCTTCCCAAACAAACAAACAAACAAACAAACAAATAAATGCACAAAGATTTCTCCCTCCCTCCCATAGTGTCTCATAGGCCTACAGTTGATAAACAATAAAACTAACCAATCCTAGTTAAGTAGTGAGTAAAACTGTTCCCTAATAAACACTTTAGCAAAGATGACATATAGATATGCAAATGGAAACAAGATCCTGTTTTACCTGCCCAGAGCTCTATAAAACCCAAAGCACCAAAAATACCAAAAGATGGAAAGTATTTGAGCAACAAGAACTCTCCTCTACTGCTGGTGTGAATGCTAACAGGAGTTCTCCTCCACGGTTGGTGTGAATACCAACAGGAGCTCTCCTCCACTGCTGGTGTGACTACTAGATCACAGCCACTGTAAGAGACAATCTGGGAGACTTCTTACAAAGCCAAGTATATAGATCCAATCTAGAAACTCTACTTCTATGTATTGACATAAACTAATCAAAATTTCAAGGAAAAATCCACATACTAGTGCCTTTAGCAATTTTATTGATAAGTGCTCAAACTCCAGGCATCCAAAGTTTTTTTTAGGAGGTGAGTGAATAGATGAGCTGTGGTATGTACATACAATGAAAGATTATCACTCAGTGTTACAAAGAAGTGAGACATCACACCATGAAAGACATGAGGTACCTGAAATGGCCAAGCTAATAAAAGGTTGGCTCCAAGAGGTCGAATCTATGATCCCGATTGTCTGGTTTCTAGAACGGTGGAACTACAGGGGCTGTAAAAGATCACTGAGTCCTAGGCTGAGGGATGGAGCACGAATAGGCAGAGTGCCGAGGAGTTCAGGGGAGTGAGGTGAAGCAGTATAATGGTGAATACATGAAGTTTTGTGTTTAAAATCCCTATGCAGAGTGAATCCTGCCATAAGCATTGCACTCCAGCTAAAAACAATGCATTGGTATCGGCGCACTGATCACATCAAGCCTATCACATCAGCACAACAAATATCAGATACAACATACCTTACACCTTGTGTCCTGGAGGTGACAATGAGTACTGTGCCTATGATCAAGGCAAGAGGTAAATACGCTTTTCTTTCCTTCTGGCTCTCAGTGGTGCTCAAGGCTCCTAAAGCCTTGAACAAAAAAAAAAAGCCAACCAGTGTCTGACTTTAAAGATTCTTTATTGTGATTTCCTTTGATTGCCCACCAGGCTGTCTGCCAAGTCTTCTTTACTGTCTCAGCTTGTTCTGGTTTGGTTTTTCTTAGGGGGGTAGAGGGCACGGTGGGAATGAGGGAGCATCTCATGTTGGTCCTTAAGAGGAACCGGTTTGCAGAGAGGCAGGGTGGAGAGGTCAGGAGTCAGAGTGAAGGCAGCTGGCAGGCGAGGGAGTGTAGAACAGACTTTGGGGTTGTATATAAGTTCTTGGAGGATCCAGGGATTTGTTGGGAGAGAGACAAGCTACCTCTGAACACGAACACCACTAGAGCGACTCACATTTGTGTCCTGCTGGGCAGTACTAGCCCCAACACACACAGGGAGACTTGGGAGGACGTCTGGCTACACTTACTCTTTTGGACATTTTGTCCATCCATGTTTTAACATAAGGCATCCACTTGAGTTCTTCCGGATCCACAAACACCATTCCACATCTGCTGACAGTCGCAGGAGAGGCCACTCTGAGATCTTGTACCTAAATTCAAACAGGAAACAACTAGGGTTACTTCCATATCCTTTCCACTTCAGTAGCAATGAGTCACAGTTTTAAAGTGTGAGCTAACACAGAAAGGGTTATGTAGAAAGCGCGGAAGAGCAGTGTGCAATCTGAAAAGGAACAGGGACGTTAGGGAGAGTTTAAGGAGTTTAAGGCAGAGAACATTATCAGTATTGTCAGCTTTTCTCTGTCTCTGTCTGTGTCTGTGTCTGTCTCTCTCTCTCTCTCTCTCTCTCTCTCTCTCTCTCTCTCTCTCTCTCTCTCTCTCTCTCTCTCTCTCTCTCTCTCTCTCTCTCTCTCTCTCTCTCTTGTTGGGGCAGCTGGCCCAATCCCTGCGTTCAGGGGCGTGGCTGCCCCAGGGGAGAAAGGTACCTTTAAAAAGAGCCGGGTCTGGGAGGGACTCCCCTGTCCCCCCCCCCCACCCCGCGTCACTCTCTGCTTCGCTGGACCCTTGGCTCTGTAAGTTCCCTTATTCTCCTTTTATTAAAACTGATTTATTCTAAAAGGACTATTTTCGGTTATTTCTAATTTCCAAATTCCTCCGACCACCGCTACACTCTCTCCAGGGTCTATGTAGATAGCCCTGATTGGTCTGGTCTGACCCTCACAGAGATCCACCCGTCTGTGCTTCCCAGCTGTTGGGATTACAGGTGTGTCCTACCACACCTGCATACAAAATAGGAATGGTCTTTCCTCCTTTTATTCTTGTTACTTGTCTTTTGTCATTCTTGTATCCTGACATCTAGACGCATGTACAGCACAGGGCAGATGTCTTCAGTATTTGGGGGTGGAGCAGGTACAGGCAGTATCTTCTGTGAGTTTTTGAAGCTGCATTGCCTCTCATCCATCTCACAGTCCCCTGCGAAGGGGCAGAGGAGGTAGTGTCCATTCCTGGCACAGTGCAGGGATTCATTCACAGAATGCCTAACATTATTTTTTACCTAGAAATTAAAATTATGTAAGGCACATACATATCTGCCTCCAAAAAAGAGCAAGTGAAACTAGAATTAATCCTACTTCTATTTTATAGAGAAATGGGAACTTCTGACAGGTGTTGTTAATCTATTACAACAGATTATTTAGTAAGGACTCGGCAAAAAAATAAAATACCCACGGATAAATGGTGAAAATGATACAGCACTGTAAAGAAAGTCGTTTTTGATGGTGGTGGACATTCCCGCTGAGGCATGCATTTACCTCAAAAAGCATGTGGATCTGAGGAGTGAGTTTAATCCTTTCGCTGTTAGCCAGGCACAGCATCTTGTTGTCGTCCAACACTGTGTTCATATTTTCAATCCAGAGAGCATCCACCGGTCCATCACTGATTATCCATTTATGATCTTCGGAAGTATCGTTCACGGCTGCTCGGACGCTGAGTGCCATCAAACCATCCTTCCATTCCAAGGTTATGTTATTGACCTCCCCATACAACTCACCCATAGTGATCGATTTCGGGTTAAGAACGTAGGTTTTTACAGGCTGATAGAAAGAGTTGCCTGTGTTGAGCTTTTCCAGATTCCCTAAAGTTTCTGCTAATACTTGATAAACTGTGGTCTTGCCCCCTCCTGTCGGTCCGACTAACATAACGCCGTGCCTCACCAGCATAGTTTCGTACAACTGTATCACCTTCTTGACCATACACAACTCCGGCTGAAGGTTTTGTCCAATCATGACGTCCACGATTGTCGACTGCAGAATGCCATAGTCGTGTTCCGGGATTTGGACTCCAGGAAAAAGATCAGATATGATCCCACTGACAAAGCAGAAAGGACATGAGTTAAGAGCCACGAGCCATTCCTGATTCCCCACACTTGTCGTAAGTAACTGAACGGGCTCCTGACCGTCCACATTACCAGTCTATCCTGGGCTGTGCCAGGATCCATCCTTTGTTCTGAACTCCTGTGTGATCTCATTTCCTGCTCAGCGGACTGGTGGTTTTCCTGCACAACAGGACTTCATTCGGGATGGATACTAGGACTCATTTCTGTATGGCCCACAGTGCACAGTAGCACAGTACCACACACCTAGCTGGTGAATTTATCAATAGACTTAAAACTGCCATTCCACTGCTTCCCTAAAGTAGTACATATGCTTATGAATATACGTGGATGTAGAGAAAAATCAGATGGAAACTAAAAGAGAAAATTAGTAGGGGCTTTGGCAGCAAGTTATAGGGTAACTCCATTTAAACTCTTTTTATACAGGGGAATGTATATGTTTCAGAAGCTTCTAGAGTAGTAAGTTTCCATATGGTCTTTTCAAAAGGTCTTTAGTGTTGACTATCCCTACACATTCCTCCTCTTCTACCCTGCTCTCTCCTACCTCCACCTCACCCTTCCCAATCCATTGTTCTGACTAACCGTTTACACCACTGTGTCCTCTCTTCCCTTTCATGAAAGTTGCCCACACCAAGGCCCTTTACTAATTTCCACATGGACCATGCTCCAGTGAAAGGTCACACACCTTGGAGTACATGGGCAACACAAATTGGACTTAGCTCTTTACAAAATAGACATAAAATTAAGTGGGTAGCATGAGGGAAGTCATCTGGGAGGAGCTGGGGAAGGGGGTGAATGTGATTGAAACACTGAATGAGAACTTCCAAAGACAAATAAAATAGAAAATCAGTATGAGCTCAAAGTGGAGGGAGGGAAGAACTGTGAAAATCCTGAGAAGCAGTTGAGAAGAGACATTCCTGTGAAGAAAGAGGCTCAGTCACTATCATACAACAGACACACAGATGTACCTGAGGTGCACACATATGCATGTGTGACATGAACACGTAAGTAAACTTTTTAGAGGAACAAAAGAGACTAACAGGAGGGGGGATGGGGAAGGCAGAAGGCCACAGGCTGTGTGCCCAGTGTACAATACAAACTTGCGTGAAAATGTCCTCGTGTAACACAGTACCGTGGACAGTGCAAATGTCAAAGAAGAAATGTTTGAAGTTAAATAAAATTATATTTTTATTTTCCAAAATAAAGACATAAAGTGGCAAAAGTACCAGATGGGAGTAAAAGGGGTGACTTTGACTTCTACACAGTGTGGTGAGGAGATCTTTCTAAAGAAGACAGAAAACTTACAGAAAAGTTGATAAAGTAAAAAGTAAAACCAAATAGTCAAAGAGCAAACTTCAGTGGGATAGAGGCTTCATACAAACACTTAGTGAACGAGCGACAGCCCGCACCTGTGGTCCCAGAGCTCAGGAGCTGTGAATGAATGGCAGCCCGTGCCTGTGGTCCCCGAGCTCAGGAGTTGCGGCAGGAGGATCTTAAGTTCAAGGGTCACTCAAGTGGTGTTGCACTATAACTGTGCAGAGGGGATGGATAGAAAGGAAAAGACGGGCTGTGTGTTCCCGTCGGCCTTAGTCACACAATATCCTAAACCCACAAACCAGGAAATGGCACAAGTACAGTGCGAAGTATGGAGCGGATAATAAAGCAAGCAGAAGAGCTGAAACTGATGGCCTTTGGGGAGTGGTACTTGGCGAAAGGCAAGGAATGGCTGTTCTCTGTAGGACTGCTTTATATACTATTTCATTTAGTAAGGTTTTACACATAGAACTTGGAGAAACACAAAATTAAATGAATTTAAAAAGGTTTGATTCAAGCAGTTATGTTCATGTTGAATTCCAAGTCTGACTTGTTTTCAGACTAGAAATTTCTCTAAGAACAGGAATTTGACAATTTATAAAATGACGTAATTTTGTGGCCAATGTTTTGAAAAACAAAAGGTAATTATAATTATGTTATAAGTTTAGCTCATTTGTTACAAACAGTGCTTATTTCCTTTTTTTGAGATAAGCTTTCTCTGTGTCACAGCCCTGGCTGTCCTGTAACTCACTCTGCCCACCCCTGCCTCCTGAGTGCTGGTATTAATTGCATGCACCAACACTGCCTGGCCTTATTTCCTTTCCTTTCCTTTTGGGTTTTTGAGATAAGGTCTCATGTAGCCCAGGATGGCTTTTGATTCCAGATCTTCCTACCTCTCCCACGTGGTCGGGTTCACAGGTCACTGCTGTCACCTGTGGCTGTGTTTCTTAAAGGGATGCACACATCTCCAGAAGAAAATTGTATTGGCTTTAAAGAGACAGAAAACCCCGGGAACCACGTTCCTTCCCTCTCTGTGGCAGTGCCCCCCACCCCAGCCCTGGGAACTTACCTGAACAGGAGAGCATCATCTGTTAAGAATTTCGGCAAGTTGGAGTCGCGTAGAGCTCTGATGAGGACTACATCTTCACTTAGGTCTGGGTTCTCTCTTTTTAGAGATCTAAATTCAAGAGAATCATTAAGATGACAGTGAAGGACTGGAAGACAGAATAGAATGTTCTAAAACTGTAGGTCAGGGACTCCAGGGAGACTCCTGCTAAAGACTTGTCTTCCTGTGTGTGTTGATTCGCCCCTATCATGGCTCAGGGACAAATCCATCATTGGCTATAAAGCCTAGAGGATAGTGACAGGGACATTATCTCAAATACCCTCCCTGGCAATCTAGACTGCTCAGTCTGGATTTGGAGCCCGTTGAGTGTATCACAATGGCTCACTTTCCTGGCACTTTTTGTTCCCTCTGTCCAGGATGCCCTGCCTTTCTCTCTTGCCTGCTCCTTTAAAAAAATATTTCTTTTATTTATTCATTTGTGTGTGTTTCTGTGTGTGCGCACGCACACACAGAAACACACACACACACACACACACACACACACGAAGGCCAAAAGAGGGCTGTCAGATCCCTTAGAGGTGGAATTACACTCAGTAATGAGCTGCCCAATGTAGGTGCTGAGAATCAAACTCAGGTCCTCTGGACAAGCAGAAAGTGCTTTTACATGTTGAGCCATTTCTCCAAACCCTTGTCTGCTCTTATTCTCCCTTCAAAAGCAGCCCAGTTAGTCTCTTCTCTAGAAAGCCGCCGTAGGCTAGTCTGTCTTCTCTGCAGCGAACTTCAGGCAGAGCCCTGTTGTCGCCCTCACCCCGTCATATAGATCGATGACTGCATTCTTCAGTCGCATCTGTGGGGATGCAGTTGCGTTCTCTGAATGCCAACAGAGATGCTTCCTCAGCACTGATATTGCAAGCATGCCCCATCATGTTCTGCTTTCTTACATGGCTTCTGAGAATGCGACATTCGCGTGGCTAGCACTTTAGGGACTGAGCTTTCTCCCTTTAGATTTCTTACCCAGCCATGACCAGTACGGACTTGACTGCTCTCATGCCGAAGTCATAGTGATCCTGCTGGGACAACTGCTCACTGCAGAGCTTGTACATCTGCGTCATCTTTCTTGCTAGTATCTTACTGGATTCAAAGCCTTCCGAATACAGAATTACCTAGGAGATAAAATAGAACACAGTGTTTACATTGTCTTGCCTTCAACATAGTATCCTGATATGGATGTACTTGACATCTGCCCTAGACATCACATCTTCTATTGCTTAGTGAGGAGACAGCAATGGAAGAATGTGGTAATAACATGGCCAGCTGCCTCGCACTTCTACATCGGTTATCCCTGCTGTACCCTCAACTGTGAGTCAACGCAAACCTTTCTTCCATCAGTTGTTCTTCTCAGACATTTTGTAACAGCATGGAGAAGAGTAAAGGATAGAATGAGAAGAGTTTCCTGTCTTCCAGAAGAGTGACAGGTAGAGCACTCTCAAGGCTGTGAGTAGTGATTCTGCCAGCTCTACAGGCAGTGATGGAGCCCTGTTGACCGCTGGCGTGAGGAGCAGCTGTGTTCAGCTTTTAAAAGTGGTCATACAGAGTTGAACGGTGGTGTAAATTCTGAACACAAAAGCAAGAATCGGGTTTCTTTAGACTGAGGAGGGCTACTCTGGTGAGATGGAATTACTATTTGCCCCCTATAGTCAAGGCAACCTAAGCAAAGGTTTGCAGCCCTTCTCCAGCCTAGAAAGCTGCTGTCATTATTATTTACATTTATTTAGTGTGTGTGAGTGTGTGTGTGTGTGTGTGTGTGTGTGTGAGAGAGAGAGAGAGAGAGAGAGAGAGAGAGAGAGAGAGAGAGAGAGAGAGAGAGAGAGAACGTGGTGTGTGGCTGAGCATGTGTCACTGCATGCCTGTGGAAGGCTCAGGGATTAAATTTAGGTTTTCAGGGCAGCAAGTGCCTTTGCCTGCTGAGCCATTTTGCAGCCTAAATCTTAGTGTCTTCCACAGCAGAGGTAGGAACGAAGTGTTCCTTCTACCCATCACACCAGTGATCTGCCCCAACCACAGCAGGTGAGCTCGGAAGCAGGGCTTGGATCATGCAGCCCAGCCATTGCCTTCTGCTTTCTTTGCAGCTCTGCCACTGTGGATTTCACACTGTAGGTGATCATGTAAGAAAGGCTATATGGCAGCTCATTTCAAAGGCGCCTCCAGTCAGCTTAAGTGCTGAGACAGATGAGCAGGCGGCACAGGAGCCCTGCTAGAGTCTGCTAGGCTGGCTACCCCAAGATAGAAGTTTAGAATAGAAAATTATTAATAGTCAAGCTTGCCTAATGACCTGTAGATGTGACATGTGACAAGGTCATCCGCCTGATAAACTGACACAATAGAGATGAAGATAAACTCACACGTGAGTTTTGTTCAGAATAAGACAAATGTTAAAGGCAGATGGAGAACAAAACCTAGATTGTGTGTAAGATCAAATTTCCCTGATTCCTCAGCCATAGAGGAAAAGGAGGAAGGGGCTTGCGTTAGAGTTTCAGCCAGTGTGCCTCCTATCCTAGGTGGCCTCCCAGATTTGCATAGTCAGAAAGTGAACTACCAGTGCTCTTATTATGAAGTGAGGATATGCGTCACCATTACAAGCATTTGCTGATGAGAAACCCTGACTGTTTTCATCTGTGACACCATCAGGAAGCATGCCCAGAAGACTGGACTTAGAAATTCCTCCAGTTCAGGATTGAGCAGCACAACAGTAGGCAAAGTGGGAGATGTGAGCACATGCTGAACACATCACAGAGAGAAGAGAGAGCAAAGGTACAGCCTGTCTCAGCTGCCCTTAATACCGCGGGAGATGTCAGCACATACTGAATGGGTCTCAGAGAGGAGAGAGAGCAAAGGTACTGCCTGTCTCAACTGCCCTCCCACCACCGTGTCTGCAGGAGACGCAGGGCACCCCTAAAGCTTCAAGCATTATGCTAATTCAGTCTGAAATTCCTCTAGTGTTGGTCTGGTCTAGTCATAATCAATTCCTTTTACTTCAGGTAGAAGATTCTTTAATAATTCAAAAGAATGTATTAGCTGCAGGAGGAACCGGTGCTTTCCGAGAAATTCCATTCTGAAAGGGGAAGCGTCCATCGATATGAAATGCAGCCCAGGGCTCAAGGGAGCTTTTGGAGTTCTGAAAGGAAGCCCTGTATTTTGGTCTTGGCGCCAGACAGATGAATCTCTGTTCAAATATTTGCTCATATCCGTATGAGCTGTGTGCACTTTATTGTACAGAAAGCATACCTCATTAAAAGTGCTCTAAGAAACATGTAAAACTTATACACATGGAGTCTTAGCTAGGATGAAAGAATAAAAACATTCAAATAAAAGGATTCCTTGGTAGATGTAGAAACATTAATCAATCACAAATAATTAATTTATTAATGACTATTGCCTTCAACTTAAACTGTTACAGACTACAAAGGAACCCCCTTCTCCATATTCGAGTGATTATGAATATTCAAGTGCCTAATACAGCTTTGACTCAACACTCCTCCCTAATTTTGTCTTTTTTTTTATATAAAGTTTCACTATATCACCCAAGCTGGTTTGAACTCACAGTAATCCTTCCGTTTTAGCCTTCTGAGGACTGGGATTAGAGGCACGAGGCAACAGACTGGGCTCCAATGCTTCTTGGCTTTAATTAAATTTACATCCAAAGAGAAGTGGGGATAATGCTGTCATTTTAGAACAAATCCCGACACTTAAACTCCCAGAGATGAACTGATTAAAGCCCAGTAAGTGGGTTAATTAAATACATTGCCTCATTCAGTTATTAGGAGTCTGCTAGATTCTGTGAACCAGCTGGGGAAATTCTGGATCCTAGCAGCAAGACTGAAAACAAAGGAGCGCGTAGACTGAGACATTCTCTGTTCGCGCAAATCTGCACTCGGTGTGAGTAAGCGAGACGTCGAGGCTGAAGTGTCAACGTGTCACAATCTTGAATTGCCTGCAAGAGATTCTGAATGACGGATTGCCTCCATCGGGCTGGCCTGTGGTTATATCTATGGGGGGTTGTCTTCACTGTCCATTGTGGGCAGCAGCATCCCCTGGGCCTGGGGCCTGGATTGTGGAAGTGTATAAGTGTGCTGAGAACAACTAAGCAAGCATGCATTCCTTTCTCTTTGTTCTTGACTGTGGATGTGACTGGTGCTTAAAGTTCATGCCCGCTTTTCTTACCGGCTTTGGTGGACTGCTATCTGGAATTAAGACCCAAAATGAATCCTTTCTCTCCTAAGTTGCTTTTGGTCAAGGCATTTTATAATAATAAAAAAGAAGAAACTAGGAAGTAAAAGGAGCCCCTGTCTTGAGAGAATTAGATGGCAAATAAGATAAACCATGCTTAATTAAAGCCCTCTTCATTACAGTCTGAAGCTCACCTCTGCGATCAGCGCGTAATTGGGAACCATCATGGCGAACGGTCTGAACAGGGCTTTCAGGTTGTCCGGCAGTTCCGTTCTGCCAGCGTAGCCGGGGTTCATGGTGATGAAAGCGGCACAGGTCATGACGAGCTTGATTTCCCGGCCCTCAAACATGAATCTGGACAGCTGTGCAAAGAGAAGGTCTAAGAAATGAGCACTTCTCCGAGCGTTTGTAAATTCTATCACACAATCATACCTGGGACCAGAGACTCACTTAACAGGAGCAGCCAAGCAGAGCCCACCGGGTCCTGTTGTGGGATGAGGGAAGCGTTCTCTGGCTCTGCCTACTTCTGGTCTCTTCTGGGTTCTGTGTCCACTGCTCTCTACTTCCCTGCCTTGCCCTGCCCAAGTGGTGTCCTGAGGCAGTTCTGAATGCTTCGGGTCTCAACATCCGCCGAGACTCTTCAGCTTACCTTGGACTGCTTGGCTAAGCAGCCCACTCCACTCCATCTTGCTGGTCTCCCCGGGGAAATTGCAGTCTGGGTTAAGCCTATGAGTGGCGTGGCCTGTCTGTGACCGCACTACCCTCACGTGCCCTTAACAGTAGATAATTGCTGAGCACCTGTGGAAGGCCGAGCTAGGGTGAGCCAGGGAGACACGGGGTTGAAGGGTGCTCACGCTTGAGCCCTTCTGTGTGCACTCAGGCCCAGACTGGGACCACCTCATGTAGCAAATGTGACAGTATTGGTGGTGGTGTGGTGGAGGTGGTGGTCGTGGTGTGGTGTTGTGTGGTTGTGATCGTGGTGTGGTGGTGTGTGGTAGTGGCGGTGTGGTGTGGTGTGGTGGTGTGTGGTAGTGGCGGTGTGATGTGGTGGTGAGGTATGTAGGTGTGGTGTGGTTGTAATAGTGTGGTGTGGTGGTGTGGCGGTGTGGTGTGGTTGTGGTCGTGTGGTAGTGGTAGTGGTAGTGTGGTGTGGTGGTGGTCTGGTGGTGTGTGTGCATACGAAACGCATGCTGGGAACAGATAGGCATCTGGAGACCTGGGGCACAGGAATAGGGGTGTGGAGAATGGTTGATGGAGTGGTATGTGGAGGGTGGAAGAGCGTTTTAGGTTGATAACTGGGCAGCTCTCAGGTAGGAGGAATAAGAACAAGAAAGAACATTACACGTTCGGGGAACAAGAGAAACCTACTTAGCCAAAGGGTGACAAATTTCGCAAAGCATAGGTGGCCTGACGCTGTGGACTGTCTTCATGGGCTCTGGTTTGGACATTCACTTCCCAGCTGGTGGTGCTGTTTCAGAAGGCATGGGAGCTTTGAACAGGCGGCACCTCATTGGAGGAAGTGGGTCACTAGAGGTCGGCCTTGAGGTTATGTGGCTGGGCCCACTTCCTGTCTGCTCTCTGTTTCATGGCTGATCAGTTACCTCACACTCCTATCCTAATGCCTCCATCACCAAGTTTTAGCCTCTAAGCCTTTACGCCATCCCTTCTCCACCATGAGGACTGTATCACCTCTAACTAAGTCACAACCACCCGCTTTTCCCTCAAGTTGCTCTCGGTGGGCAGTTTTCATGGCAATGAGGAAAGGAACAAGTACACTGGGCTCCCAGCACTGAGAGTCTTGTAGTCTGAGTTGAAGAGTTTCTCGTTTGTCTCACGGCTTGTGGGAAGCAAAGAAGAGTGACGGAGTAGAGGTGACCGTGGAGAGTTCGGGCCAACTACAGACTGGGGAGACCAGAGCCAGAATCTGAGAAGTACATGTATGGATGAGGGGCTCCCCGCAGGTGCAGTTCATACCATCTAGGAACAGTTTAGACTCTAGGCTGAGGTAAAGAGACAAAAGACAAAACAGAGCTGATGCTAAGGTTCTGAGTAGGGGCAGTGAGAGAGCGTGCTGTCCGAGGCCTGAGACTATGGGGGCAGACCAAGGCGGGGTTGGGCCCTGTGTCGTTGCCTGGGAAGAAAACGCTGAGTGACCTGGCTGCTGTGGAATGGACGCTTTCACTGCTCAAGACTCTACACTTAGGTTTGAATTTCTTCATTGGTTCTAGGGCTTAGCCCGCTCTGACTACCTGGCTGCTGTCCAGCTGGGAACGCTCCAGCCCACCTCCAGTCTGTGGGGCTCACGCCCCCTTTGCTTTCCAGACTTGCTCTCGCAAGATGGTAATGATTTGAAATTCTCTCTGGAAATCTTTGCATTTAACCCACACCTTCGCAGAGTAGGTGAGTTTAGTAGAAGCAGGACAGAATGGAGGGGTCGCTCGGATTCTCAGTTCTGCGGCATCCGTAGAAATAAATTTTGACTTTTTTGATCGTTTTCACCTGTAATCATCTCCTCCTTCACAAAAAATTAATGAAAACACAAAAGCACCAAAGAGATTTGCTCACTTAGCCACTCACTAAAAGTCTAGTACCCACTTTCTTTTTTTCTATAATTTGCTACTTTGCTGAGGTCATAAAAATCCTTAAAGTTTTTTTTTGGTTTTTTTTTTTTTTTTAGTTAAAATTTTTTGCCCTGTTTCCTGTATGGGTTGTCTTGTTGGTCATCATTCCCAGGACTCGGAGAAGTCATAGGCATGTGCAGGTGCAGCCTTGAAGCTTTGTCGGAGGGGACTGCAAAGGGCCAGAGCCTATGCTCACCTATGACATAGGACAGAGGCTGGAGAGGGTGATCTCCTGGGGTTTCCACACTGGACTTAACTCTTTACCAGGGCACCTTTCGACAATATTGGCTCCTGAGCTGGGGTGAATCCAAAGATCCCCAGCTTTGCAATATGAACCTTACTGATGGGGTCCAAAAAAGTCTGAGCGTATTCTGGAAGGGGTTGAGGGAGGAATTAAGAGACTTGGGGCAGTTAATTCCTCAAAAGGAAAGAGGAAGATTCTGGTTTATGTAGGCTAAATTGTGCTGCTCTTTGGTGGCCAAACCTAGAAGGCTCTTCCTTCATAGCCATCACCTCCCCAACACGAAAGCCCTTCTTCAGCAGTGACTCATGTGGGGGATGATAAGTAGCAGGCTCGCTCAGAATCTCTATTTGGTCCTCAGATTTTCCCTTTCAATGAGCTCTAAAAAGCTCACTTGAAGAGGTATAGACTCCTTGAGCCTCTCAGGTTTTCTCTGCTATTTTCTCACCAACACTAGGTTGGCCCTGGAAATCACAAAGAAAGTTATGGGGCCCAGAAAACATGGAACTCAAGAAGCATCAGGTAAGTAAATGTCAAAAGTAAGGAGAAGAAACGTGAGGAAGAAAGTGTGTGTGTGTGTGTGTGTGTGTGTGTGTGTGTGTACCTTGGGATGGGAAGGAGGGTTTCCTGAGCTCAGACACTCGTTCTCACAGTCTCTGAATGCCCAGCACAGCATTTGTATGTTTGTGAATGTGTGTGTGTGTGTGTGTGTGTGTGTGAGTACCTTGGGGGTGGGAAGGAGAGTTTTCTGAGCTCAGGCATTGGTTCTCACAGTCTCTGTATGCCCAGCACAGCATTTGTATGTTTGTGAATGTGTGTGTGTGTGTGTGTGTGTGTGCTTTGTGGGTGGGAAGGAGGGTTTCATGAGCTCACACATTCATTCTCACAGTCTCTGTATGCCCAGCACAGCATCTGTTTCTTCATTTTGCTTAGATCAGGGCTGCATCTACCCCTGTCAGCACTGTTACTATGGCATTCCCTGATTACACTGAATGATGTCCTCCCCAAGGCACTGCTTGCTGAATTAAAGAGCAGTTTGCAGAAGCTGCACTGACAGCTAGCCCTGGCGTCTCACCTTGGCAGCCTTGGCATTCCTGATGGTGATGAGTTGCTGGGCAATGACCGACAAGACCTCAATGTCAATTCGGTTGAATTCGTCGAAGCAGCACCAGGCCCCCGACTGCGCCAAGCCACTGAAGAAGCGCCCCATCATCTGAAAGGCAAGCAGAGCTAATCAACTTCCGGCTGCACTGTTGGTCTCCTTTAATGTGTACAATGTGGAGCGGAGACACAGAGGAAAGGAGGGCGGCCTCTGGGGCGCTGTTACTGTTGGTGTTCTCGTAACCATGCACATTACATACCAGAAGCAAGCACACTTCTACAAGAGGACATAGCCTTTTGCTTCTCTTTAATGGTTTGAATCCAATTTTTCTCTTAAATACAATGATAATGTGTATCATATGCCCTTGGGGAATTTTTTGCATAACCTTCATTTATCTATGGCAAATACTTACAGGTTCTTAAAAGGTGTAACTCACGGAAGAGACAAACTTGAGGGTTTTAAAGAGGCCTTGGAGAATTTCACTAGTGGGGTTTCTGTTGTCTCTGAAAGATGCCCACTGTGGCAGGCAGGGCATGAGCACCCCCAAGCAGAGGCACCGCTGCACTGGGGGTAGGCCTTGATTTCATCTTTTTTTTAAAAAAGATCTATTTATTTATTTATTTATTTTGCTTTTTTTGAGAAAAGATTTCTTTGTGTAAAAGCTCTGGCTGTCCTGGAACTTACTCTGTAGACCAGGCTGGCCTCAAACTCACAGAGATCCACCTGCCTCTGCCTCCTGAGTGCTGGGATTAAAGGTGTGCACCAGAAAATCTTGTCTGCATATATGTATGTGCACCCTGTGGGTGCAGTGTCCACTGAAGCCAGAAGAGGGCGTTGGATCCCTTAGAATAGTAAGGAGCCACCATGTGACAGCCAGGAACTGAACCTGAAGCTTGCAAGAGCTTTCATTGCTCTTATCTCCTTAGCTGAGCTGGCTTTCCAGCCCCTGCTGATTTATTCTATAGCAGAATTCTAATGGTGAATGAAAATGATTGTAATTGTGCCATCAAAAGTGTACAATGTCTTTGAAGACTGGAGTTTTTGGTTGATATTCCTTTACAGTATGTGTGTTTCTGAGACTAGAAGCGATGCACTTTCTGTCTCAAGGTCAAGTGAGCTGGACAGTGACCATGCTTCCTCCTGTTCCAGCAAGCATAGCGTCACATGTCTCTCTCTCTTTGTGTGGGTGTTTCTTCATTTGTGTGTGATCCCATGTGACAAAATCATGATGCAAAGGGGGAAAATAATGACAGGAAAAAAAATGTGACTGTAGATGGAAAAACATTGAAACAGATCCTATAATTGAGAAAAGTGTAGCTCAAGGTAGAAAAAATTGGGCCTTCTTCAATGGGGCCTTTGAGAATGTCTAAATATCAGGACATGCAGGACAATCCGTGGTTCCTTATCTATTGGTCTTTCCTTCTCCTCTTCTGCGTGGGAAACACAGGGTTGCTGAGATTTCAACACCGACTTTCCCCACATCAGATTAAAATGCCAGAACCTCACTGTAGACAAAGGAGGTCGATTTAGGGGAGATATGAGATTATGGGAGACAAGGACATTGGTGGAGGGGACAGGAAAGCAGAGACAAGGAAAGAAAGATGATTCCAGATCTTTCAATTCAGTTGTTGATAACCCAATAATAATAAAAGATGGTTCTCCTTAGGAATGAAAGCAACTGAAATGTGAACACTTTAAAAAGAAAATCCTTAGTCACTCTTGGCTGAGGAGAACTGTGGGAGTTTGAAATCCAGCTTTCACAGGGTTTGTCTGTATCAAAAGTCCAGTAGATGCAAAGAGTGGCCAGGCTTCACCCAAACCGCATCTTGGTATGATACATTAGCCTGGAATGCAAAACTTTCTGCCTGCCTGTTGGGGCGGTCCCAACTAGTGATCTTAAGAAAGGATGCTTCACCAGGATGTGGTGGCATACATCTTTAGTCTCAGTACTTGGGAGGCAGAGGCAGGCACATATCTGTGAGTTCGAGGCCAGCCTGATCTAAAAAGTCAGCTCCAGAGCAGCCAGGGCTACACAGAAAAACCCATCTTGAAAAACTTAAAAAATAAAAAGGATGCTTCTCGTGATCAACAAATATTTTGCAAGTCAGGCAGATTTTTAGGTGTGTGTGTGTGTGTGTGTGTGTGTGTGTGTGTGCGCGCGCGCGCATGCACACGTGTGTGCACATGTGCATAGTTACCTGCAGAGGCCAGAAAAGGGCATAGGATCCCCACAGAGCTAGATTTACAAGTGGTCGTGAGCTTTGCAACATGGGTTCTTAGAACTGACCTCAGGTACTCTGCAATTGCAGTACACAGTTGTAAGTACTGATCCAGCCCCTTTCAGTATAAGTGAAGGAGAGGGCAAAGCCTAGGAGCCAAAGGTAGACAAGGAATCCATGGATAAGCAACACAGTTGCATTTATCACTTGTCCCAACAAGGGAGAAACCACACCTGGTGAAGTGAGCCCTGTGAGCCCCAAGGAAACCATGGGTGGTAGAGCACGAGGAAAGGGGGTGAGGTAGGGGTTCGGCTTGGCCCAGGAGATTTCAGCAAAGGCTCAATGAAGAAGGGTTTTGTACTGTACATAAGTAGATACACATACATATTTAAAGATGTATTTACTTTTAAACATTTATTATTTTACTTAATATGCATGGGTGTTTTGCCTGCATGTATGTCTATGCGCCACTTGTGGGCCTAAGACCCACAGAGGCTGGAAGAGGATGTTAGATCTCCTAGACGTGGAGTCACAGATGCGTGTGAGCTACCATATGAGTGCTGGAAACCAAACCTGTGTCCTCTGGGAAGGCAGTCGGTGCTCTTAGACACTGAGCCATCTCTGAAATCCCAGTTTAAAATTTTTATTTATGTCCGCGTGTCTCTCTGTGTGTGTACATGAGTGTGCAAGTGCCTGCGAAGGCCAGAAGAGGACTCTCAAGCCCTAGAGCTAGAGTTTCAGGTGGTTGTGAGCTGGCCAATGTGAGTGCTGGGAACTGAACTCAGGTCTTCTGCAGGAACAGCAAGCACTCTTTAACTGCTGAGCCACCTCTCGAGCCCCTGCTCTGTATATCAACAAACTGCAATAAACTGTCTGCTGCTCCAGGATCAAACATATATGACGTTACAGCTATAGAAGCTAGAAGTCAGATATCGGGGTGTGAATAAACGATGCTTAGCTAGCTAAGCAAAACATCTTTCTTGCCTCCAGATTTTAGTATTGGCAGGTGATCTACCATTTCCCCGCTCACACTGTGCTGCTCTAACCTCTGCTTCTAGTGTGTCTTTTCACATAATTTTCTCTTCTATTTAGGTGACGGTACTCTCATTTCCTTCTTCTTAGAAGGGCATTGGTCACTACATTAGGCTCATTCAGTTTTAGCATTGTCTTATCGATTGGTAAAAATTCTATCCCTAAACCAGGCAGCCAGATGTCAGGACTTGATGATCTTTTGAGGAAGGAGACACACAAACAAGAGAGCAGGGGCAATTCTGCAGTGTATGTCATGATATTGCCAGTCTAGGCAGCAGGCCAAAGGACAGCTGCCTGAAGCTTTGCTGAAGAGGCAGCAGTTACTAGTTAGCTGGGAGAGGGGAATGAATGTTCAGTCATGTTGGGGTTCAGATGGAGTGCTTATGTCTTTTCTCATAAACAATTGTGGTATGTTTTCTTTGTCTTACTTCATTGTGGGTATCCAGTTACTCACTCTGATGTTCATAGTTTGTGAAATTGTGGTCAACTGGAAAAGCAAATAGAATCTAATAGCTCATCTATTTTAATAGAAGATCATCGGGCAATTTGTACACACAAAGGTTTTCAAAGCACTGTCCCAGAGGAGGTAAAGAAAGAGACTATTCATTGCTTGGAATAGTTCTCTCCTTTGAAGGGTAGGTAGCGACTTCTCTGTGTCAGTTCTTGTCTAGGGGTCTAATTATGCCCTCAAATCCTGCAAAGAGCAGTCTCAGCATGAGTACTATGTGAGGCAATGACATTTTACATTCAATTTCCAGACAAAACAGAGACAAGTATTGAATAATGTGCAAATGTCACAAACTGTGACAGAAAATGGAAGGTAGGAGGCTGGAAGGCAGTGTCTCAAAAAGTCTTACTTAGTGAATTTATAGTCTTCAAAGTTTCTAACAATAAAGACATAAATATATACATTGTTTAAATTTTCCTAACACCCACCAGAAGCACTAAGAAGCCAGCATGGATCTCTGCAAGTACCAAGGTATCTTTCAGAGTGTCTGTGAGGTTTAAGTGTTTCACAATTGCACTATCTGTCTTTCACACTCAACTACCTGAAAAAATTATTAAAATTTTCCTCTTTTCAGCATACATTTCTATCAGAGACTAGAATTTCTGCAGACAATTCAACCAAAGCTATAAGCCTCAAGGGATTAAATACAAAATAAAATATGAAAATCTAGCTGCCATCCATTTTCCCAATCACCAAAGATTTAAAAAGACATAAATAACCTGCAAGCTTTTTGCTTGCAAAGTTTTTTTTCCCACGAAATGGATGTTTATGTTAATATCATTATTGGTATTTTATGTCAAATAATACATTATCTTTAATTTCTAACAAATGAAATACCAATGGCTACAATTTATCTTAATAAATTTTTAACATAGAAAGGGACCCCAGGATCAAATGTACTGGAAACCTTACCTTTAATTCTCCCTCCTCCCATGTACTTCAATTCCTTGAAGGCTGCTTCTACCTTTGGTGGTGGGGGAAAATCAAATTCACTAGGCAAGTGTTTCAGTAGTGAGCTACGCATCAGCCTTCAAACTTCTCACTATGTATTAGTGTCTCTCGATGGCCCATCTTCTTCTAAAAAGTTAGATTTTACTCTTCTGTCATCCCTGAATGCATTCTAGCCTATATGACTTTTACTCTACTTACTTATGGTTAGTGTTTAAGAGACTGTTTTATTATTTAGGTGTGTGTGTGTGTGTGTGTGTGTGTGAACACTCAGTGTCCTGGTGGCCAGAAGAGGGTGTCAGATACCACGAAGCTAGAGTGGGTTGTGAACCACCTCACGTGGGTGCTAGGAATTGAACTCAGGTTTTCTGCAGGTGCACTAAGCACTCTTAACTGCTGAGCCATCTTTCTAGCCACCCCCACCTGCCCTGTATAGATCTTCTTTTTAAAAATTCGCATTTTGACATGTCTCCCCTGCACTGATTCTTACCCAGATGACCCAGCCCACCACATGCTGACTTGCTCTGCTCATCCTAGTTCAATTTTCTTCTCTGTTCACCATCGTCTGCCTCTCCTTGTTTTAATTCATGTTGCAAACGATGAAAACTGAAGAAAGCATTCAATATTTGTATCATATTAAAAATTACAACCACACCTTGTAGTCCAAACCATCAGAGCAGTTGAAGACCACACACTGGATGGCGAGGGCTTTTGCTAGGTCCTTGGTGGTCTCTGTTTTCCCAGTGCCAGCAGGCCCGGCAGGTGCGCCTCCAAGATCAAGCTGCAAAGCCCCCATAAGGCAAAGATAGCAACGATCCTGAAGAAATCAATCAGTTGTCATTATTGAAAGGAAGTGACTTTATTTACAAATTCATAGGTCTAATTGATTTATTTAATAGAAGTGTGTGTGTGTGTGTGTGTGTGTGTGTATGGGTACACTCACATGTATATGTCACATAGGTGCGTGTGTGCATCAGTGGTCAGCACTAGGTGTCTTCCTCAATCACTCCCCACTCCGGGTCTCTCACTGGTTTTGTTAGGCTGGTTGGCCAGTGATCTGCAGGGATCTTCCTGTTGCAGCCGCCACAGCACTGTGGTTACAGCACATGCCCCCATGCCCAGCTTCTTATATAGATGCCAGGGATCTGAACTTAAGTCTATGCTTGCATGGCAAGCACTTTCCAGAATGAAGCATCTCCCTGGCCCTGAAAATTTTTAACTGAAAGATGCCCACAGACCCAGGCACAAAAATCAGACAATGCCACTCTCTGTTTTATAGAGATATAGCAATGTTGAGTACTTTCCATGCTGTTTGGATGAAAAGGCGATCAATAACGATCAATAACGTACTGTGAGAGGAGTGATGACCAGTCTTGGGCATGCTCCTAAATACTCGTAGCCATAGGTGTACTGGGAGAGCGCCATTCTAGCCACACAATTATCCAGGTCTACATCCCAATAATAGCGCAGTTGTCTCTGCCAGTCAAAGGAGTCGGCTGTGTCTACCTACAGCAGTGATAGAAATGGTGGATGTGTCAGACACACATGGAATCCGCAGATTGCTGTGCCATTTTCCATCAATGAAACATTTACCTTGGTTTGAACCAGCTCAGTAACTATATCTCTTGCATGCACATCAATGGTAATCAATGCAGTTATGATGTTTCTGTGCAACCTAGGAAGAGAACCTCGAACTAGTGCAGCCAGGGCGTTTAATCTCTGTGAATTAAAGAAGAATTGTTGCAGTGAATGCTCAACATGAGCTTGCAATATGTATTTCCATTATTAAATTTAGAGTAGATATTTGCTAAAAAACAAAAACACCTAACTAGAAAACTATAATTCTGTGACAAAATAGTACAATGTCTTATTTAATTTTTATAAGACTTCTATGAAGTATAGACTATCTGGACAGCATTTTTGCAGTTAAGCAAACTGATAATCAGAGGTCAGCAACTGGATGGCTGTCGCAGAGCCTTGAAATAGTAAAATTAGACCCGAGTGGACATGTTTCTTGAAATCCTTGATACATGATTAAGTCTCTGGCTGGGGAGTAGATTGCTCTAACTAGAAATTCACCAGATATGGTGCATGCACATACCTTTAATCCTAGCACTCAAAGGCAAAAGCTGGTGCATCTTTGTGGGGCTAGCCTGGCCTACAAGGAGGTCCAGGTCATCCTGGTGATGATTCTCATTTTTAGTTTTCCACTAATAACAATAAAGTGCAGAGCACTTTAACCAGACCAGTGACTAAATAAATGTAAATCCTTTAGCTCCCTATTTATCCCGGACCATCACATCCTTATCTAAGTAGTGCGCTGCCTCTGAGGGGCTTATACTTCTGGGTTGGGTTTTCCTCTGTTACGCCCAGATCAGGGGCCATGTCTGCAGATGGCTGTGGGACTTTCTCTGGTGATCTGCTTCTCTGTCCTAGGAGTCTGGAGAGAGAATTCCGCTGACACTCTCCTGTGGTGTTTCTGCTTCCCTTTCCCTGTTCTGTCTGTCTCAGGGGTGGATCTTTAGAAATGCAGTGGCAGAACAGTTAGGTCTGGAGCTGAAGATCAGGCCTAGGTCCGTGTTGGAAATATAGCTGACAGATATCGTATCTTTGGTGTCTAGATTGTGTTTCCACTCTGTTGTCTCCTTTTCTGGGAAAAGCTTTTTAATTGAGTACAGTCCCATTGTCTGGGTTTGCTTTGGCTGTCATGGCCAGAATACCAGCGTGAAGGAAAATGTCATGGCTCTTTTTGGCTTTTAGTCATATGTTTAAATCTTTCCCAAATCTACTTTGAATTGATTTTTATATGTGGCATAAGAAAACAATAAGAAAATACCAAATGGCTCAAATTTAAAGGTGGGAAAACGACTTGAATAGTATTTTTCTAAAGCAGAGATACCGACTGTCCAGGATCTATATCTGTATCTATATATCCACATATGATGCTGAATATCTCTAGTCACCAGGCATGTTACTATCAAAACCTCAATGAAAGAAAAACAAAATTATAAAATTTTCAAACACATGCTCTCCTCATTCTTTACCTGAGAAGTTTCTCTTTGTGTCAGCAGTGAGTACTAAGATTCATGGCTGTTCAAGATGCTAAAGGTGTCCTGGTTTGCTCTTTATTGCTGAGAGGGACAGCATGACAAAAACCAGCTTGGGAGCAAAGGGTTTGTTTCTGCTAACAAGTTACAGACTATCACCCAGGGAAGCCAAGGCAGGAGCCGAAGGTAGGAACTGAAGCAGAGGCCACGGAGGAATGCTGCTTACTGGCTTGCTCTCCGTCACTTTCTCAGCTTGCTTTCTTGTATACTAGGACCACTTGCCCGAGGATGGTACTGCCTGCAATGGACTGATTCCTCCCACATCAATCATTAATCAAGAAAGCCCCCACAGACCTGCTCACAGGTCAATCATACAGAGGCGATTTCTACAATTATTGCTACCACATCTTCTCAGATGACTCCAGCTCTCCAGTGTGTGTAAGGTGGCAAGAGCAAAACCCAAAAACCTAGCAAAGCGAGTAAATGAGGGTTGAATGCTCAGCCTTAAGTAAGACATTGACAGCACCCTCACTAAGGCACATGGGACGTAACAGAAGAGGGAGCAGAAGCAAGCAAGAAGCAAAAGATGGGGAAAAGGGCTGTGACATGCCGTCTTCAGAGCATGGCACAGCCACCACACGACCCCATAGCAGCTGCGGCTGTCTGTGCTGGGCCTGCACAAGCCTGGGCCTGTCAACAGCTAATCATGAATCAAGGAGGGACTCATGGGGGCCTGCCCCTCCTTGCCAATCTATTGGCTACTGATGGAATCTGAGAGAAAAGTCATTGCCTTTATGGTGCAACAAGTGGCGAGTCCACCAGGTTCCAATGAACAGTTCCAAACTTGAGGCCACACAGGTGATCCTGATTAAAAATGAGTGCGTCACAAGGCAACACAAAAAGATACAAACGTGAGAAAGGAACCTCTAAAGAGTATGGTGGAGATAAAAAGCATAGGAGACCTGCAAGAGAGGGTAGCAGTGAGGAAAAAGTAGATCCCACTATGTACATGTATGAACTTGTCAAAAGAATAAAGATTGCAAAACCACAATGTGATGGATTCTCAAGCCCATTATCAAAAAAAATGATAACAAGTACTGGCAAGGACACGGAGCTGGAGATAGGGGATCCCTGGATGCTGCTGGTGACTATGATGTTGGGACATATGGATGGGGAGCTGGAGATAGGGATCCCTGGGTGCTGCTGGTGACTATGATATTGGGACATATGGATGGGGAGCTGGAGATAGGGGATCCCTGGATGCTGCTGGTGACTATGATGTTGGGACATATGGATGGGACACGGTGCAGAGGATTCTCAAAAACAAAAACAAAAATCCCCTGAAAATAGAATTACCGTTTTACTGAGTAACCCCACTTCTGAGCATATAAATCAAAGAATTGAACTCAGGGTCTTAAGGAGCATTATTTACTACTGTCAGCACGAAGAAACCACCTAAAAACCCACCAGTGGATAAAGAAAATGTGTCCTGAACACCCAATGGACTAGCATTCAGCCAGAAAAGGAAGGGAATCCTGTCACAGGTGACAATGTCAATGAATTGGGTGGACAGTGGGTGGAAATTAGTTAAATAAAATAACCCAGCCATTGGTGTGAGGTGTTTAGTCATCAAACACACATACGTAGAGAAGAGCGGTGGTTGCCGGGCTGGGGTGGGAGGTTTTGCTGCTCAGTAGACATGAAGCTGCCGAGTTAGGTAAGATGAATCGCTCCTAGAGATTTGCTGCACAGCACTGTGCCTGTTGCTACAAATACTGTAGTGTGCATTTACAATGCTGTTTTCACTGCGTGTGTGTGTGTGTGTGTGTGTGTGTGTGTGTGTGTGTGTGAAGTCTCGCATGCATGCAGAAGCCAGAGAAGGACAGAGAGGGCTTTTCCCTATTCCATTGTCTTACTGCCTTGAGAGTTTATCTCACTGAAACTGACATTTGCTGTTTAAGTGAGGCTGGCCAGCTTACCAGTAAATTCCCAGGATCTGCTTGTCTCTGCCCCACAACACTGTGGTTTCAGGCATGCATGACAATGATGGCTTCACTTAAGAACTTTTAATAAAGATATAAAGTTCTGTGAGAGGCATCCTAATAGTTACCTTTTCTATTGCTGGGATAAAAGCATCATGACCAAGGCAATTTTACAGAAGGAAGGGTTGGTTTGGGCTTACAGTTCCAGAGGGATAAGAGTCCATGATGGCAGAGCGGAGGTAAAATGGCTAAAGCAGGAATTTGAGGGCTCCTACCTTCAATCCAAAAGCATGAAAGAGAGAGATCACACTTGGAATAGCATGAGGTTTTGAGACCTCAAAGCCCAACCCTAGTGACATACTTCCTCCAACAAGGCCACACCTCTCAAGCCTCCCCAAATAGTGCCATCAACTGGGTCCACATATTCAAATTCTGAAACTATCTCATTCAAAGCCCCACACCGATCCTAGTAAATGTAATCATGTCTAAGCATTTGCGGATCATCATAAAGAACCCTATGTTTTCCGTTCACATTGCTTTCCTTCCTAGTTTACAGTTACTCATACAAACACTAAATAAGCATCACGGGAATGTCCCTAAGAAAACTGAACACAACGACCTCAATAAGAACTCCAGAGCTTTGGAAGCCATAAAAACTATGGGGACCTAAGCAGGGTGGTGGTGGCTTTTAATCCTAGAACTGGGGGGCAGGGGGGCAAAGGCAAAGGCAGGTGGATCTCTGTGAGTCTGAGGCCACAGAGCTAGTCCCAGGACAGTCAAGGCTATACAGAGAAACCCTGTCTAAAAAACTGAAAACAAAACACACACACACACACACACACACGCACACGCACACGCACAAGCACACACACACGCACACACGCACACACGCACACACACACCCCGCCAGTCCATGAGACCATCTTGCCATCTTGCATGGCAGCATGTACAATGCCTCTCTGATAAAGAACTTACCTCAAAATTGACTTTTTCAAACTCTTCCAGGGCCTCTAAGTGACTCCCTTCAGATTCTAGACCCTCGGTCAGATCCCGGCACCACATGATCTGAGAAATGGTCAGGATCACCTGCGACAAAGCGTCCCCCTTAGGCACGTTCTACATGGCACCAACGCGGGCCCCCGAAAGAGAAACTTAACAAGAGTGTTACTTGGGAAGGGTGGCCAGCAGTCACCCACTCTGTCCTGGGCTTCCCCTGGTAGTCAGCGATGGCAGCCTTGCACAGACGGCGGAGGGCTGTGAACATGGCTTCCTCCACCTTGCCGAGCCATTCTTCCACATTGCCTCTCGCCTTGAGGCCCTTCCCCAGGCTGACCTATGAGGCAGTTAGGACGGTAAGAAAGTGTCTTGGGTGGGGCCTGTGGGCCGTCTACATGTTGCATGTCTGTAACAGAAGCCTGAGCTCTGCAAACTGTGAGGCCTTTGGCATCACATCCCTCCCCTCCCCTCCCCCCTGCCCCTGCTTTGCTGCCTTCTAGCACAAGCATGCTTTTGAGGCTAGCTCCTAGAAATAGGACTCTCCACAGGTTCCGGGACTTCTTCAACCATTCCCCTTTTCATAGCGCTGTGACTTGAAGTTTACCCCCAAACACTCCTGTAAGCCTGTTCCCCACAATCACCCGTGTCTCCACATCGGAAAGGTCTGATCTACATCTTTCCAGCACTTCTCCTGCTTCTTCCTCTGACTTCAGTCACTTGGGCATCTGCTTGTTTGGGATTCCTTTAACCATTTTTTCACCTTCCTTTGAAATTTCACGTTTTTTTCAATCTTCTGTCCTTAACCCTCTCATTTCTTTCCTTCTGCACCAGTAATGATATAGGCACACAAGTGTGCGTCTATATATGTGTGTATATATGTGTGTGTGCGCATGCGTGTATCCTGTCCAGTCAGCCAGCTCTTCAGTCTGCTGATACCCTTCACTCTCTCAGTGTTCTCCATATGCAAGGGCTGTGCAGCACTAGGGGAGCTGCAGTAACAAACGCTCACAGAGCTCAGTGGGTGCCACATGAAGTCATTTGCATAAAGTGACTGCTGAAGTCCCTGTCACCCTGCTAATAGGGTGCTATTACTCATGCTATCTTGTGGAAGATAGCCGGCCAATGTGATTATTGTGGCTACTTCTAGCTGCTCCATGATTTCTCCATTAGATATCCAGATCTTTGAGGGTCACAGTGTTATCTATAGGCTAGCAGAATCCCTGGCAAGCCTAGCATGAGAATGAGCAGCCTCAACCCCAGTCCCAGACATGTGACCAAGTTTATCCATGAAGAACTAATAAGCCAAAGCCCCTTACCCTCTCTCCCTCAGGCGACAGCATTGCCAAAATATCATTGGTGAAGACCCTTTCTGGCTCAGTTTCGATGCCAGGAATTTTCCCTTCTGTAGGAGGCATGAGTGCAAACTCGAGCTTTGAAATGGAGTCGAAGCATTTCCTTAGATGAGGCTGCACAGCTTGTGGATTTCGTGTCTGGGCCAAAATCTCTAGGAGCTCATCATTTGACAGGAAGTAAAACCTGCCGAGTTAAAGAGACACCAGGTGCAAAGCGTGACTTGACACTGACGTCAGCCTTGGGTAGACATAAAAGGTGAGATCCTGACTCACCTGCCCCTGGGCACTGATGCCCTGAGTCTCTAACCAGGGCATCAGTGCCCAGGATAGGCCACATGTCCCTAAGGAAGTTCTTGTAAAGGTTAATGGTGATGTATCTCAAACATCTAGGCCCAGTAGCTAGACTAGAAAGGATTTTTCTAAAAATTATTAATAACATTAGGTCTTGCTATGATATTGATCTGTGTGCTTGTTACTTGTCTTTGAGCTTCTATAGTGAAGGTATGTCATGCAGCACATTAACTATTGAAGGACTAATAGACTAATGGGTGGTTGTGGAGCCCTCACTTGGTCCTGTGACACTGGACCAATCAAAAGGCAGCATATGCTGCTATTGAACGTGACAGAATATTATTTTGCTGGCATACCATTTCCAATACCACTATAGCTATTCTTAAGTAGAAATGAAGCATCTTGCTTTCATATCATTTTATGCAAAATGGGTAAAAAAATTGAGCTTGTCTGTTCCTGACCAAACTTAGGCTCAAGTAGAGCAAGTGTGCACTAAAAATGCAATCATTTTAGTCTCTGTTTTATCTGAAGCTCTAGACTACCAAATCATGCCAGCACTGCAAAATGAGTTGTGGGGCCTCTCAGGGACCCACAGTGATAGGGGTGAAGACTCTAGAGCCCCTACTAAATGCAGGGAGTAGAAGAGTTAGCGCTGAAAAGGCTGCGGAGCTGAGGATGGGGAGATGGAGTAAGCCCCGTGGGTTCCCTGTATCCTCAAGCAGAGAGTGAGCTTCGCTCTCCTCCACCCTGAGCATCTCTGAGAGTCTAGTATTTGCCCAACAGGTCTGCAGGCAGCACAGGCACCCTTGTTTCCTCCCCAGTTCTCTGTAGTTTGGAGGATGTGATGGGCATCTCCAATTGATCTCATGAAATGGCTTAGGTTGATTTTTAACTTACCTTGGAAAGATAACTCTCTTCGACTCTAAATATGCCTCCAGACACTTCTGAATTTGGTCAAGCAATGCATTATTGTTTTGAAAAGTCTCCAGAAGCCCTATTAGTTGAAAAAATGTTGGCCAAATTGTATTAAAATAGAGAATATAATTTTAAATGAAAGTAAAAGATACTAACCTTTTAAAACCTTTTTTTATTTGGTAGAATAATGAATAATAAAATAAAAGTTTTGCCTAAGAAGCTTTATTCTTTAAAATTTTCCCTTTTCATGTATGTGATGTGTATGTGCCGTGCATGTATGAATGCCTGTATACACGTTTGAGTGTGTGCAGGAGCACATGTATGTGTGTGCAGGTGCTCATGCACGTGTGTGGGTATTCAAAGCCTGGAGCTGATAGCAAGAATCTTCCAGGATGGCTCACCCTTTCTTTCGAGGCAGGTCTCTCAGCCAAACCCAGCGTTCCCAGCTAGTCCTGCTCAGCTCCCTCTGGCTAGCCCCCATCTCTGCCTTCAGGTTCTGTCATTCTTTCCAAGGCTGGATTGCATGTGAGCTTCATCCATCCCCTGGCCTCTGCGTGGGGTCTGGGGTTCTGAACTCCAGGCTTCTTACTTGTGCGGCCATTGCTCTAACTACTAAACCCTCTCCC
The DNA here is from genome assembly GCF_903992535.2 of Arvicola amphibius. Lineage (NCBI taxonomy): Eukaryota > Metazoa > Chordata > Mammalia > Rodentia > Cricetidae > Arvicola > Arvicola amphibius. Next base: position 74,520,805 of record NC_052048.2, on the reverse strand, counting down.
CAGCCCAAGAATTATTACTCTTAATTAACTATAGTATTTTAATATTTAACTCATTAACAGTGTTTTTAATTTTCAATAATTTTGGCTAGCATCATCTGTTTTGGGGCGCTGTGGGTACACCACCAAAAGGCAAATAGCACCAGTGTCTAGAACCTTCCTATTCTTTGTCAGTTTCTTACTTGCACACTTTCTATCATGGTCAATGCTAAGTGTGGCAGTGGCATTATTCTTCATTATTAGGCTGCAGCTCTTCAGACAGCAGCCTTCATGCCTCTTCATCTTTCTTCTTTTGATGCTGAGTCCAATTCTTGCTTCCCTACCTGCCCAAGAATCAAATCCCAAATCTTTTGCATGGCTTCTGATTCCGTGTGTGGTCAACAGCTCCACCTAGTGGCCAGTCATCCACCAAGCACACTGGTCCCTAGGGCCTCAAGTCCTAATCAAGACCCAATCCCCAAGCACTCTACTCCAGGCCACAGGGACTCTATAATGACAACTAAGCATGCTCTTGCCTTGGGAGTCTGACTTTGTTCTTTGTTCTTCTCTCTGCCTTCGACAATTCTGCTTCAAAGTCATGTACATTTTCACTCACTCTTTCCTGCAAGTTTCTGTTCAAAAGCCACTTTATTGAAAAGTTCAAGAACACATGCACATGCATATACACATACATACATACATACACATGCATATACACATGCATACATACACACATACATTCATACATTCACACATATATACACATATACACACATTCACATGCACGCACATACACACATGCATGCACATACACATATGAAATGGCATTTCATCTGTATTTTAGTAAATAAAACTTGCCTGAAGATCAGAGAGTAAAACAGCTCCACTGGTCAGCCTTACAGACCAGGCAGTAATAACACACACCTTTAACCCCGGTAGTCATACTCGTTGCCATAGAAACTAGGTGGTGTATGCCTTTAATCCCATCCCTAGAGAGGAATATAAGATTGGAAGAGACAGCTCACAGACACAGTCTCATGCTGAGGTTTCCTGGAGGCAGGATCACCATTTTTGGACTGAGTCAAGGTAAGAACCAGTGGTCAGTTGCTTTTCTTTTCTGACCTTCAGGTTGAACCCCAATTTCTCTTTCTGAGTTTTTATTAATCATGCTTCACACATAAACACATGCATGCATACATACATACATATGTGTGCATACATATACATGTGCACAATACATAAATATGCACATACATGCCACATATACACATGAACACACATACACACACAAACACATGTGCACACACCTGCACACTTGCAAAAATACATATGCACACACATGAATATACTCACATACAAACATTCACACAGATATATATGCATATACACAAAATGCGCACACACACACTAGCCCCCCAGCCACTACCTTATCCTACTTTATTTTTCTTCATGGCTTTATCGTCATCTGGAGTTAGATTTATTACAGGTCTACACTTCTTTATTTGAAGTCTTAAGGTCCAGATGTGTTTTGGAGTCTTATCTTCTTTTTTATTTCAAGAGACCTATTTTCCATTTATCATTTATAGATGTCCTATACCCATTCACATATGGGCAGCACAGAATGAATCTGGTAGGTTATAGAAGGTAGAGCAGGAGGCAGAGGGGCTGGGACAAGAACCGGAAGAAAGAGGAAGAAGAGAAAGATAAAGGGAAGGATGAAGTTGGGGTGGGTTGGTGGGTTTGGGGAGGAGTTGAGTGGAAATGGGAAAATGATATGATCTAAATAGATTCATGTATGAAATGTATATTTATTTCCAAAGAACAAATACTTTTAGATGTTTATTTTATAACAAGTCTTTAGGGACTGGGGCATCACTCTATCCAAATATTACTGTATTTGTGCCCTAAAGGTTTGAATATGACACGGAGGGTCTGTGGCAGGCAGGGTAATGGCCCTGCCTCCAGAGATGTTGATGTTCTAATCCCCTACAGCTATGGATCTGTTTTGTTTCTGTAGAAATGGGAACTTTGGAGATACATGGGGCTGTTATTCTAGATCACCTGGTGGCTCTGATGACATTGTGGGAGCATTTACCAGAGAGAGAATGAGAGAAAAATGCAGCAAAGTGGCAGAGGCTGATGAGGGGTTATTGCCAGATGGGAGACAGCTGGGAGCAGCCTCCCTAAGACATCTATGGATGTTTGATTTTTATCATTCCATAGTTTTCCCTTTCCCTGTCTTACGTAAGACTCTTTGGACAAAGGCTGTAGCCCCAGTGTTGCCTTTGCTCGGCAGCATCAGTGGCTGAGGTTATTCTCCATCATGGCCAGATGCTGCCGTTGGCACAGGACAAGCATGCTGGCTGGGGTTTGATATAGAGTGTAAACTTCAGCGAGTATTCGTGCACCCCAGAAGCTGGTTGCCTGTGCACAGAAACCGAACTTGTTAAAACATTTCAACCTTGATTCTGGGCAGGAGTGGGGCGGGATGAGATATCATCCTCAGTGGTGCAGCCCACTGATCCTGCAAGGTGCCCAGGATCCTGTAAGCAGCACTAAACACATTGGTTTACACACAGAGAAAGACGTGGAAGTGGAAAGGTGACTATCTGGGAATATGAGGAGGGTCAGCAGGAGTGGGAGGAGGTCAGCAGAAGGTGATAGGGCTGGATATTATCAAAATACATGATACACTTGCTGAAAATGCCATACTACAACTCATTATCATGGATAATTAGTATAGGCCAGGAAAAGCCTTTAAAAATAATCTCAACCTTGTTACTTGAATTGCAGCAAGTGGCAAATTTTCTAATTCATTCTAATTTCTGAGTTAAAGCTATGGAAGTTTTTGTGATTCTGTCTGCGAGGGAAGAGTGTGGACAGAGTTTAATGTCTGTTTTAAAGTCACAAACTCAACTGTATGGCAGCACTTAGAGAGCAGAGTGCTCAGTTCATTCAAGCCCTGGATGTACCCCGAGAGTCTAAAACTGAGACTTTTAGTCGTGACGAACAGCTTGAAGCTCCTACCTGGCTGAGTAGCAGCTCGGAGCGCATTAGGCAGCCGGTTCACCTTCCTCATGATTTCCTTCCATGACTTATCCACCTGAAGGAACATCTTGGCTTCCGCAGGCAGCTGCCTCTGAATATCTGGGGCATTAAAGATGCTTTCGAGGTAGAGCCAGTTTCTCTGACAGTTCAGCCACTCTTCCTGGAGAAAAACATAGGACTATCAGAGTGTAGCTTCCAAACTGGTGTCCTCTACTTATGCTGGAAACTATTCCCTTGCATAATTATATAAACAAGCCAAATGAGTGTGTTTTCATTCAGAACATTACAAAATGCCACCAATTAAACCTTACATTTCTAAATTATATAATATTAAAATAATTCTCTCTGTCTGTGTGTGCATGCATGTGTGTATGCACATGTGTGCGTATGTGCTCACATGTGTATGTTGGTGAGCAAACCCAGGACTTTGTACATGCTGGGCAGGCCTGATCCCACTGAGGTTTCACTGGCCCCACAGCATCTTGCAGCCTTCCACTTCAGAGTCTAGGAGCTGAAACGGCCCTCACTCACCAGTGTTTGATTAAATAAGGCAAGTTGTTTCTGCCAGTCATCCACGCGAGACTTCAGGGGGCCCACGTACCGCGATGAGGCGATGGTTGCAATGTTGATGGTGCTGTCATCAAGAAGGACCTTCAGAGAGAAGGGGCCAAGACACAGGCAGAACCATATGTCCTTGAGCTCAGGGTAGATCAGATTCCGAGAGTCCAATTAAGGGCCAGCATGTTTGAAAAGATAATGTAGCCCCACCTACTGCTTCCTACCCAGCCGCTGGCAAGCTTGGCCTTTTTGCCATGCTCACAACTCTATGTTCTCCCAATGGTCATTGGGGAACTTAACTAAGAGGCCTGTGTGTGTATGTGTGCGTATGAGCACACATGCGTGTACACACACATGCACACACAAACACATATGCTATTTTATTACTTTGATAAGTACTTGTGAATAAACATTTGTGTCAATTTTTTACACCTTGTCTTCCAAATAAGCTTCTTCTCCACTTACTATTTCCCAGAAGCTTCAGGAGATATGGTCAGGACTTTGACCATAAAATCACCCCTCTCTTCCTCCCCATCTCCGTCTTCCACCTCCCTCCCTCACCTTCTCTGCCTTCTTCCCTTCTTTATTTTGAGGCAGATTCTCACTGTCTATCCCTGGCTAGCCTAGAATTTGCTATGTAGCACAGGCTGGCCTTGAGCTGATAGCGGTCCTCCTGCCATTATTTCCAAAATGTTGGAATCATGGGCATGTGGCACCATGCCTAATTTACCACAAGTTTCCCTCAAGCCAGTTCCGTACCTGTATGTCATCTGTACCACCCAGGATAAATACGTCCTTAGAGTCACGGTGAGGAAGAATGACAAATTCAGTTGTTTTCCAAGAATCTTCCACCTTAGAAATAGTCCAGGCATTAGGAAACCTAAACTCATGTGTGTCTAGGGACAGTAAAAGCTCATGGCGTGAAACAAGGGAAAACTGTTGCTGCCCATTTTCCTCCTTATGGCCCTTGAAATTCTCAAGGCCCTACAGTCGGAAGCCACACTGATTTTCTTGGTGTCATTTGACTGCTATTAATACAGATGAAGGCTGGTGACAATGTGCATCTTACCCCGTCAGGGGAAAGACACTTGGTAGGTAGGCACACATTGTTAGGCTAAGGAGACAGAGTTGTAAGTAGAAAAAGCTTCTTGATGTATTTTAAGGCAGTTTAGCCCAGCCCAGTCTTCCCTGGGAATTTAGAAAATAAAATATCTCTGGCATGCAGTTCTTTAGGAAAGCCAGCACATAGCCAGCCTTGCTGCTGTCGAGTTCTGGTTGGGCTATAGACTGAATACGTGGTACCAAGTGGTACATGCAATGAGACAGCAGAGGATGCTTCTTGGGATGATGAAACTCCATCCAGATAACACAGATATTAGCAATCTTTTTTTTTTTTTGGTTTTTTGAGACAGGATTTCTCTGCAGCTTTAGAGCCTGTCCTGGAGCTAGCTCTTGTAGACCAGGCTGGTCTCGAACTCACAGAGATCCGCCTGCCTCTGCCTCCCGAGTGCTGGGATTAAAGGCGTGTGCCACCACTTCCCGGCGATATTAGCAATCTTTATGTCGTATCTGAAAACCTTTACATGCTATCTATGGTTTGTGTCTGTTTACTACATATGTGTGCTTACATGTGTGGGTATATGCATATAGGCACAGGTGCTCACGAGCATGTCATGTGGAGGTCAAAGGTCAGCTTCAAGTGTCATTCCTCAGGTCTTTGGTTACTGATTGTCACAGTCTTTATTGGGCTGGAACTTTCTAAGTAAGCTAGGCTAACTGGCCCAAGCCCCAGGGATTTACCCACCTTTCTCCATTTCCCTGGTGCTGAAATGAAAGGGACATGCCACCACACTTGGCTCTTTCCTGATTTACCTTCTTAAGAATTGTCTCTAAGGCAGCTTCCCCAGAAGCCTGTCCAGATATGTCCTGGATTTCTTGACCAAATTCAAAGACACGTAGTTCGGACAGCCTCTCCAGGGTCAGCGGAATTTCAACATCCACTAGCTGGGCATCGACAGTTTGCTCAATGGCTGCCCAGTGTCGCGCCTTCAGTGTTGGGTTCCTCAAGTCAATGATCACAGGGAGCTGGAAGACAAACACTCAACATGTGCAAGGCATGCCTAAGGGCAAGCCTGTCACACCCCGGCACAGCTGGAGGAGGGGCTCAGTGAGGAACTACAGGTAGCTTCTGGCACCTGGGAGCAGGCTTCATAGGTTTTCTTCAGGGATGTGGCCCTGAGTAGGTTGCTGATGCTGCACTGGGTGGTCCTAGACCCATGAACATACCGGTGGTGTTTATCAGACTCAGTGTGTGAAAAGAGTGCATGAGGTTATGGGGGAGCAATGTGCGGGAAACGGGGGGAAGTTGGAGAGTAGGGATGATGAGTAGAATTAATCAAAACACACGTGGTTTCAGTTTATAAATACAGAGACGTGAAACAGCACCACTTGGATCTACAGTGAAGAAAACTCAGAATAACAATGCAAACGAAGGAATTGTATTAAGACTGAGAACACTGAGCTTCAGGGCAGCTAACTAACTCAAACTTTCAGGGAAATGGTAGTCATGTGTTTCTCTGAAGACCAGAAGAGAGGGCAAGAATGGAGGCCTTGCTGAGTGGTGCTAAGCATGAAGGAGGTATGCGCCCCTTCGCCTCTCCCACCAGGCTATCATTTGTCAGGTGAAAATAATGCCATATGGAATGGAAAGCTACAGGAAACTGATTCTCAGCTGGGCACAACAACAACAAAAGCAGGTCTAGGAGAGAGGAACTGAAAACATAGTCTCTGGACCCCGCTCATATGAGAAATAGTAGGTAGTGCTAGAGAATAAAAGGTCCCAGGTGCTGTGAGGCAAGCAAGGTAAACAGAGGAAAAAGAACGCTCATGTCCAAGACTGCAATCCTGCACCCCGGTAATGAACCACTGCTGCAGATGTGTTTCCACAGCAACGAAACAACAGAAATGGAAAGGCGTTCAGCAAAGCAAAATGACCACAACAAAACCCACCTGAGCCTCAACAGCCGTCAGAATCAAACTCAGAAATGGCACATCTTGGGAGCAGAGCATTTAAATTAACTACTATGAGTTTATTAGAGGTCTCAATAAAAAGGGAGAGAGTAGGCAAGGTTGGTATGGGACGGTCAGCTTTGGGGCTGGCTGCAAGAGCCTTTAACCCACTGAGCAGTCTCACCTTCCCCATTTGCCCCTTTCAAGCAAGGACTGGCTTGGCCTAGTGCAGGGTTTCAAACCAGCCCTATTCATGCACTGCCTGGTTTCCAGACTTTTTCACACTAAACACAGCTGGACAATGACCAGCTGTGTGACACAATAGATCAGTGGGTGTGGCAGTTTGTACCAGGCAAATCTGCTTGCTGCCTGCGTGCTGAGGGCATCAGCATCTTGGCCTTAGTCTGCCTGCCGCCTAGCAGACACCAGGTATGCTTCTCATCATCACACTCCACTGCCATTTTGCCAGTTGTTGAGACAAACAGGTTGGACTGTGATTTTTTTTTTCTCCTGAAACCAACACCAGGGTGTCTGAGTCTGGTTCTGAGATGATTTCCGCCCACCTTACCTTTTCTTTCATCCTCTCCACCTTATATTTGAGCTGGGGCACCACATTGTTGGGCGGCAAACCCTTCTCCAATTGCGTCACAAATTTAGCGTATTTAGTAACTTGACTGTTTAGGGCTTCTGGATCCAAGCAGTCAAATTTGGACTATGGGGAAAAAAGAGGTAAAAACACAGGATAAATGTCAAGCTGATAGCAGTATACGAGTTTTACTTCATTTGAATTTCCCTGGCACTTAAAGTTTTAAACCAAATCAAACCGGGAGGCTTGAAAAGAGCCGCTTATAACGCCAACTGCCGATTCTTCTTATGGCCTTGTCTCCCTCACCACTGAGCACAATACTGTCATCCTGAGGGCTGGTGCTTACAGAGGTTCTTAAGGAGAAAACCAGCTAACCTTTGTCAATTTTTAACAAAGAATTTCTAATAATGCATAAAATACACTCGTGTAAAGATGTATTTTTTAAATACGCATATATCTCTACTTGTATTTCTTAGTTATACAGATGTATAAGTCTATATATTTATTGACCCATCAATCATGTGGACTGAGGGCAACAGAAAACTTGTAACCCTATATGGATTCTTATTTCCCCTCGATTCCACATTTCCCTCCTGCCCCTAGTTGGTCTTGTGGCAGATTTCATAGGAGGGGCACATTCTTCTGCTCTGACTATGGTGGTGGTATGAAATGTCTCCAAGTCATTGACAAATGAGTTCTAGGAGAAAATGTCAAACTCCCTGCATCCTATCATTCATGTTCTGCCTCTTTTCTGTTTGCTGTTTGTTCTTCTACCAGAAGATGGGTTCTGCCAGCCACAAACTTTTCTCTTAAAAACCTCTCAGGCTCTCCAATCACCTGGGAGATTACCTAGACAAAACCCTTCCTATGTCATTTGGTTTTTCAGTCAGGCCTGCAGCCTCTGGTGACAGGCAGTATCACAGGCAGGGTGGATGAGGAAGAAAGAGGGCTTGTAAAGCAGATGGTATTTCCACATGTTTGTGTCATACTGGAAAGAGTGGTAATTCAAAGCTGATCACACTTGAAAGTGGTCACATCTTCCACTTCCTTTTCAAGTTTTGAATAAGGACAGATCCTTGAAGTGACGCTATGGTGGCTGTCACACGAGATTCCATAGACATGAGAGGTCACTACTGAGATGAGTCCTCTGATTCTATTCTACCGGTGTGAACAAGATGGCTTCCTTCCATCAAGGACAAGAACAGAAGCCTAAGCTAACAGATACCCGAGGGGGTAAATCACAAATGAAACCCTGTAGTCCTTGAGAACACTGGGGCGTTTCCTGAAGTCACACTGCAGTCAGACACCATGTTACATGGTCCTTGGATGCTTCCATCATGCGGCCCTCTTAAACAAAGGAGCCAAGAATCCTGCCCTATAAGGAAAGTTTTTGCTTTGTAGCATTTAGTGAGAAAAGCAGAAGCCTGGTTATGTTTCCATAAACCGTCGTTTATTTTATATGTAGCATTGTAATTTAAACATTTAAGCAGCACTGTGATGGAATGACGAGATAATTTTAAACAGAAGAAAAAATGAAAACTCTCAGGTTACGAAACCTCTCCTCCGCTTTCTAAGTGGTAAGTGGGACTAAAGCATTCAGCGACTACTCATGCCTCGTGCCCACTGACAACGGCCAATGGAGCTAAAGAGAAAGCCCAGATTTCACAGCCACCGCCTCCAGGAACCACACACGTTGGATTTGTTTGGAATGCAAAACGGACGCATGGAATACAGACACGGATGTAAAGCTATTTTTTCTTATTTCCTAGTTTCCTTTCCATTCCACCATAACTACTTTCCCCATGGGAGATAGATAAATTCAGCTTTCTGCGTGTTGAAGGACAAATCTCACTGCTGACAAGAAGACTCTAGATTACTGAAATACAGTTCATATTATTAATATTTAGGTGGGGTTAACACACAACACAACCACCAAGAGCTGTTTTCCCTACCTTCAGCCATTCCTGCTGGAGTTTGTCCCACTCGGACAGGGAGTCCCAGAGCAGCTGCTTGAGCTTCAGCTCGGCACTCACTTCTTCCAAAGCATCAAATTTGGATACTTCCACCTTTAAAACACAAGGGGCAAAACATAGAGCTTAGAGTCCAGACAGAACTGCTAACTCATCCTGCTGGCAACTCTTGGTGCAGTGATTGCCTGGAAGAAAGCAGGGCCTAATGGGGAAGGAAAGGGAAGGGGAGGGGAGGGAAAGGGAAGGGAGGAAAGGGGAGGGGAGGGGAGGGAAGGGGAAGAGAAGGGAAAGGAGGGGAGGGAGCAATTACTGACAGTTAAAAATCCTACAAAATCCCACACGCATTGTAATTCCTCATTTGAGTAACAAAAAGTCATGGTATTTTTTTTTACAACTTACATATCCTGAGCAGGATCATTCCTGGAGAGCACTGTGCACTTCCATTTTGAATGCTTCTCTTTGTGGGGGGAGGAAATGGTGGGTCTCAGATTGATTGCTTTCCTTCAGGGCTCTTATTCTTCGGTGATGGAAGAACAGAGGCACCCAGTGGCTGCTGGAGGGGAGGGTGGAGGCCCATGGGGCTTAAGGGCACTGCCCTGCTGTTTCTAACCATGCCATCTGTAGGGAAACCTTCTGGAGAGGAATAATGCAGGCAACCTGAAGGTGTTTTCTTTTTGCAAAGAGTTGTTTTTATTATTTTATATATTAGTGTGTGTGTGTGTGTAAGAGAGAGAGAGAGAGAGAGAGAGAGAGAGAGAGAGAGAACGCACAGGCATCCTTGGAGGTCAACAAATCTAATTCCCTGAAGCTGGAGTTACAGGCCATCACTGTGGGTGCTGAGACTCAAGTCCTGTCCTCTAGAAGAGCAGCAAGTACTTTTAACTGCAGAGCCATCTCTCCAGCTCCTGAAGGTGTTTCTGTGAGAAATTATGTGAAGACTGATTTGGATTGGATGTAAGGAAACTTCCACTGAACTGATTGAACAAAAATTGTTGGATTCTGTGATTAAATTAGAGTTTTGGCATTGGTGGATTTAGCCTTATCTTCCATTAAAGCCACAAAAGTCATGCTTTTGCTCTTCTCAAATGATTGACAGCTGCAGAAGGTCTGGGTTAGAAGCAGCCATAAAAGAAGAATCATATGCACCATGTGAAAGGAGTGAGATGCTCCTACCTCAGGCTCCCTCCCTCCCTTTCCCCCCCTCCTCTCTCTCTCTCTCTCCCCCCGTGTGTAGTTAGTAGTAGTAGCAGTAGTAGTGCTCACTCTGCATGTCAGGGGGCATGAGCACATAGCTTGCCTTTGAGTGTGTACACACACAAGGCACAGTGCATGTGTGGAGATCAGAGAACAAAGCATGGTGTTGGTTCCACTTCCATCTTGCTTGAGACAGGACCTGTTTGCTGTTTGCTATTGCATATACCAGGCTACCTGCCACTCGCACCTCCAGGCCTCGCCTAGCTTGGCCTCCTGTCTTGTGACAGGGGCACTGGGATTGCAGTGGCTTTACATGGGTTTTGGGAATCTGAACTCAGGTCCTCATACTTGTCCCCACAGAGTCATTGATCATCACATGTGTTTTCTTTAGAGATTTTCCCCTAATATTATGGTAAGAATACATTACATGAGATATGTTTTTAAAGGAAATCTTTACATGTATAGTTCTGTGAACTACCTATTGTTAACAACATTAGTAGCAGACTTCCAGGGCTTTTTCATTCTATGTTTATGATGTTATACTTGATGAGCAAGCAACTCTTCATTTCCTCTTCCCCAGCCAATGGCAGCCCCTAGGGGAATTTCCTCCCCTGTGAGGATGCCTATGACATTTCATACACTATTTGATCTTCTGTGATTGGCTCATCTCAACCAAGAGTAAATGTTCAGGTTTGTCTATGTTGCATATGACATAATTTGTGTTTTCTCTCTTTCCTTTTCAGTGTGTGTGTGTTCATATTTGTGCATATGCATGAGCATATGCACCCATGTAAGAGCTAGGAGACTATTTTCAGGTTCCAATGAAGTAACTAAATAACTGATTGATTAATTGCTTTGAGACAAGGTCTCTCACTGCCCCAGAGATTACCAAGTAGCCCACACTAGCTGACCAGAGTGCAGAGTGTTCAGGGATCTGGATATCCCTGCCCCCAACACCCCAGCTAGGATTATAAGCATGTAACATCAAATAGCATAAAATATCTCTGAGTAACTCAACCAAACAAGTGGAAAACCTGTATGACAAGAACTTTAAATCTTTGAAGAAAGAAATTGAAGAAGACACCAGAAAATGGAAAGAGCTCCCATGCTCTTGGGTAGGTAGAATTAACATAGTAAAAATGGCAATTTTACCAAAAGCAATCTATAGATTCAATGCAATGCCCAGCAAAACCCCAGCAAATTTTTTCATAGAACTCGAAAGAACAATGCTAACTTCATATGGAAAAGCAAAAAACCCAGAATAGCCCAAACAATCTTGTACAAAAAAGGAACTTCTGGAGACATCACAATCCCTGACTTCAAACTCTACTACAGAGCTACAGTACTGAAAACAGCCTGGTATTGGCATAAAAACAGACAGAAGGACCAATGAACAGAATCAAAGACCCAGATATTAATCCACACACCTACAAACACCTGATTTTTGACAAAAAAGCAAAAACATAAAATGGAAAAAGGAAAGCATTTTTAACAAATGGTGCTGGCATAACTGGATATCAACATGTAAAAGAATGAAAATAGATCCAAATCTATCACCATGCACAAAACTCAAGTCCAAATGGATCAAAGACCTCAACATAAAGCCAGCCACACTGAATCTCAGAAAAGAAAGTGGGAAGTACACTTGAATGCATTTTCACAGAGAACCACTTCCTAAATATGACCCCAGCAGCACAGACATTGAGAGAAACAATAAATGGGACCCCCTGAAACTGAAAAACTTCTGTAAAGCAAAGGACACAGTCAACAAGACAAAATGGCAGCCTACAGAATGGGAAAAGATCTTCACCAACCCCACATCGGACAGAAGACTGATCTCCAAAACTTATAAAGAACTCAGGAAATTGGTCATCAAAAGAATCCAATAAAAAATGGAGTACAGAGCCAAACAGAGAACTCCCAACAAAGGAATCTAAAATGGCTAAAAGACACTTAAGGAAATGTTCAACATCCTTAACCATCAGAGAAAGGCAAATCAAATCAACTCTGAGATTCCATCTTACACCTGTAAGAATGGCCAAATCAAAAACACTGATGACAGCTTATGCTGGAGAGGTTGTGGGGTAAAGAGAACACTCCTCCATTGGCTGGTGGGAATGCAAACTGGTGCAGCTGCTTTGGATTTCAGTATGGCGATTTCTCAGAAAATTAGGAAACAACCTTCCTCAAGACCCAGCAATACCACTTTTGGGTATATATCCAAAGGATGCTCAATCGTGCCACAAGGACATGTGCTCAACTGTGTTCATAGCAGCTTTGTCATAGCCAGAACCTGGAAACAACCTAAATGCCCCTCGACTCAGAAAGACAAATATAGTATGTACTAACTCATCAGTGGCTTTTAGACATAAAGCAAAAAAACCAGCCTACAAATCACAATCCCAGAGGACCTAAACAACGAGGACCCTAAGAGAGACATGCATGTATCTAATCTACATGAGAAGTAGAAAAAACAAGATCTCCTGAGTAAATTGGGTGCATGAGGACCATGGGAAATGATTGTAGGGGAGGTGGGAGAAAAGGCGGGGAGCAGAGAAAAATGTAGAGCCCAATAAAAATCAACATAAAAAAGAAAAGAAAAGAAGAAAAAAATAAGCATGTGCCACACACCTGGCTTCTTTAAATAGTAAGATCTAGGGAAAAACTCAAGTCCTGTGCTTGGCTCAGCTATCCCCCAAACAATTTTTTTTCTGTTGTTCTTGTTTTTAAAAGTTGTCTTATTTTTAATTATGTGTGGATGTGTGCACGTGGGTGCAGGTGCCTCAGCAGGCCTGACACCTCAGATTCTCTGGAGCTGGAGTTGCAGGCAGCTGTGAGCCACCCAATCTGGGTGCTGGGAACCAAACTCAGGTCCTCTGAAAGATCAGTATGAACTCTTAACTCCTGAGCCATCTCTCCAGCCCCTGTTTTTGCTTATTTTCCTAACTGGCATATAAGCACTCTAATTTCTTTCCAGTGTATCAAGCACTGTGATCGTTTCTAACCCATACACTGCCCTATATTTTCTCTCTTTTCCTATTGATAAGCCTCCTTTTCACATCTCCCGTCTGTTTTCAGGTCACATACATGCATTTTAAGTGCTATCTATATAAAACCTAGAATCCACAAATAAAACACACGATCTTTGTGGTTATGGGTCTGGCTTATTTCACTTAGCATGATAATTTCTTCCCATTTTCCCTGGAAATGTCATAATTCCATTCTTCCTCATGTCTGAGTAGAACTTCGTTGTATACGCAGATCATATTTTCTTTATCCTTCTATCTGTTGGTGGGAATCCAGACTGATTCTATAACTTTCCTATTTTGAATAGTACAGTATTAGATATGGATATATAGATATGTCTGTGGCATGTTGACTTAAAGTCCTTCAGATATATTCCCAGGGATGGTATTAGCTGTATAATATTTTTAGTTTTTGAGGAACCCCATATTGGTTTACATAGTTGCCAAGTTAATTCGCATTTCTACAAGCATTGTCTAACAATCCCTCTCCCCGTATCCTCACCACCATGTCCATTGCTGTTTGATTAGCAGTAATCATCTTGACTAGGGTCAGATGTGCTGCAATGCAATTTCAATGTACATTTCCCTGATGAATAAGGATATGGTGTTTATTTTTTATTATTTCGTTTATCTCATTGCTCTCTGTAAGTGCTGTTTTAGGCATGAGCATCTCTTGGTTCTCTTCTTTCTCCTTCTCCATCCCCAGCCCTTCAAGCCTACCTTTTGGGACTCACTTTACCTTCTGGCTCAGTTTTTATTTCATATTAACCAGGACAAATCAGGCAAAGCTCATGGAATCAAAATACATCCAAAAGAAAAAAAAGGCTTGAATTTTACTTAGAAAATTTAGAGGGGCATTAGTTAACCACATTTTGAAATGCACTCTTATTTTAACATAGCAACTTCAGGAGGGTTTGGCTGAGAATTTTTCATGAGGGTATTATGTCTCTCATTTATACAATTTTTTTGCATATGTATGTATGTATGTGTGATACAAGCATGTGTGGATATGTTTGTGTAAGCGTGTGGGCACACATAGGTGTATGTGTGTGTATATGCATGTAGAAGACCACGGTTGATGTCAGATGTTCCTTGATTATTCTCTGCCTGATATTTTGAAGCACTGAACCCAGAACTTGCCAATTTTTCTAATCCAGCTAGCCATTTTGCCCTGGGGATATGCTTTCTCCACCTCCCAACTGCTGGGATTACAGGCAGGCTGCAACATCTGGCTTTTATATGGGTGTGGGTGTGGGGGATCCAAACTTGGTCCTCACACTTATGTATTCAGCACTGTATCTTCCATCTCGCCAGAACTCCTGTGTACTGATCTATCTTGACATGCTGGTGGCACATTGACCAGAACACAGCTGTCCACTGAGTGGTTCTGGTTTGTTGAAAGCAGTTATACATAAACACATCTTTGTGTGTGCATTCTAGAAGCAGACGTGAACAACCATAGTTACCTTGAAATTCTTCTGGTAGGATTTATACTGAAAGGCACGTCTCTGAAGGTCATCCAGGATGGACTGCAGATCACTCAGCATCAACTTTATTTTCTCCTGGTCAGCAGAAATATCCAAGATCTGTGGGTCCTGTAAAATCCATGGGGGTTCTGGTTAGGCAGGCTTACTCACTCATGAGGGCAAGGGGAGTTAATAAACCTGTTTCCAAAATGCATTTTCTTTAATTCTCTTTTCTTGAAAACTGTGTTAAAAGTATTTGGCTTTTCCCCCTAAATGTTAAACGTAAGCATAGTAGAAAATTGTAGAAAGACATGAAATAGGGATATGATACTTTTTAAAACAGAATGTAAGCGGGGAGGTGGTCGTGCATGCCTTTAATTCCAGCACTTGGGAGGCAGAGGCAGGCAAACCTTTGTGAGTTCAAGGCCAGCCTGGTCTACAGAGTGAGTTCCAGGACAGATTCCAAAGCTACACCAAAAAATATTGTATTGAAAAAAGAAAAAGAAACAGGACGTAGGGGTTGTCAAGATTGTTTAGTGTGCAAAGGCACTTGCCTCCAACTTGGATGACTTGAGTTTGACCCCTGGCACTCACATACTGAGGGGGAGGGGCAGGCTGCCTTCTGACCGGCATGTACAACCACCCCGGCACATGTGTACCTCCTCTCCCCTGACACATACCATGATAAACTAGAACCTAGTAAAGTCTCCTTCACTTCTTCCTTGAAACAAGACCTCAGACGTGGAGATCAGAATATGATGTGGAGAGACGAGAAGACTGTGATAGAAAGATAGTTTCCTTCTTAAAACAAAGTAACAGAAAAGGCTTTGACTTGTGAGAGATGGTAAGGAAAATCAGATTCTCTAAGTATGTTCTCACACTGTGCTTCTGATGCTAGGTGTGTGAGCTCCTTTCTCAGCAAACCAAGTGGTTCTGTAGCAGCACCTGGCTAAGAGTCCTCCAGTTCAGCCTGATGCCATCTATCTGGAGACATCTTGGATGCCACAGCCTGAGGGCTTGCTGCCAAGGCCTTTCTCCTTCTGATGCCAGCTGCAAGCCCCCTACCTGTGCTTCTGACTAATTGAGGTTCCCACGACTCCTCCTTACGGTCAGTTAACTTCTCATAGTGGTTCATGGAACATAGGAAGATATTTGTACTTCAGCAGCTTAAGAAGATTCTCATGATGGAGATGATGAAGAGACACAGATTGAGACATGGGGGAAGGGGGCACAGAGCTTTGCACCTCCCTTGGCCATCACTTTTCAGGTGTTTGACTTTGTAAACCTAGGCCTTTGGGGTTTGTATTTAGAATTTATTATGTAAACATTGTTGAGGCATAGATTACTGTGTTGTGGTGTAGGAGGTCCTTCTTTCTATGTGTTGCTTTCATTGGTTGAATAAAGAAAACTGCCTTGGCCTTTTGATAGGGTAAAACTTAGATAGGCGGGGAAAAAAGAATAGGATGCTGGGAAGAAGTCAGGCAGACGCCATGGCTCTCTTCTCTGAGACGGATGCTGGTTAGACTCATGCTGGTAAGCCACAGTCAAGTGGTGATACACATTAATAGAAATGGGTTAATCAAGATGTGCTCCTCTTACTACAGTGTTGAAGCATGAACCAGATAAAAACAATATGGTCAGTGCTAACAGGCTGAGTAGAGAAACCCAGCAACCTGTCTGGAATCTTCTTGATATCTGTGCAGAATTCTTTCCTCTTAGGCTGGGTCAAGACCCTTAGTGAAAGGTGCACTGGGGGGTGGCCTCATGAGCTACTATCAGAAAATGTCTTCTTGGCCATATCCAAGGGAACATTGCAGGAGAGGGGCATTACAGTGTATTTTCAGTATGTGCCACCGTTGGTGAAGAGAAACAGCAGTTTCTTTGGCTTCCCTTGGAGGGGAAAGAAGGGTGGAGAAATTGACCCAGGCATTGTGACAAGACTCCGTTTTCCCTTTACACTTTAAGGTTATTCCAAGGCATCTTTAAAAACCAGGGGAAAGGGCAAGGGTGTTCTTCTTACTGTTTAGATCACATGGCGGTTCCAATGAGATGTGGGATGAATGTGGCCCCCACAGGTCATGTATTTGCATGCTACGTCCTTATAGGTGAACTGTTGGAGAAGATTTAGGACTAGGGGCTGTGGCATTGTTTGAGGAGGTGTGACACTGGTAGTGCCAGGCCCAGCCTCCTTCCTCCACATCCCCTCTCCTTCTGCCCTCCCCTACCCCTGACTGCCTGTGGATCAGGATGTAAGCTCTCAGTTCCATGCCTACCTGTCTGCTTCCATGCTTCCTGCTGTGATGATAATGGGTTAAACCTCTAAAACTGTAAGCAAGCCCCCAACTAAATATTCTTTCTGTAAGAATTGACTTGGTCATGGTGTGTCTTCACAGCAATAGAACAATAACTAAGGCAGGTTATTTATTAAATAATTTAGAAAATATCAAAACCTGTACTATGGGAATTATGAGCCAGAAACTGTAAAATTATAAACACAATGCCTAAGTTGTATAAAATACATATGTATAAAATATAATATTCATGTGTATAATTACAGAGAGGAAGAGAGAAAATAAAGTATGTATAAGTGAAGGCATATGTGGTGGTTGAAAGCCCAGATAATGGGCATAGCATAGTTCAAGAACAAAATAGAAACACCTAATTAGGTTTGGCAGCATCTGAGGGAATAGTAAAATCTAAGAACTCTTCTAGCCATTACTTGGGGACCAAATAATGAATCTCTTGCCCAGCATGGCCTTGCATTAAAATGGCAATGTGTCCTAGGTTAGAAAATGGCAATGGAATTGACATTGCAGAAGCTCCTCATGTGGGAACTGGTGCCCTTGCCATGACTGAACCTGGTTTTCCCAGGCAGCTGCTAGCTAATGGTCCTTCCAGTTTCCTTAAGCACGATGCCAGTTCCTATGCTATAAACCATCAGTTCTGCCAGAGACCACAGTCAGTGATCATGACTTTCTCAGTATGGCCTTCAAACATCTGGCTCACCCATTCTCCCAGTCGTCACTGGTTATCACGTTAGCTTTTCTCCCCAGCTTCCCTCCATCCATGTGTCTGGGGAGTCTTGAGAGCAGATGGTGCTATTTGTGGAACAAACTATGGATTATAGTTCTTTGCCCTAGAGTGAGAGGGAATCTATTCAAACCTTCCATACAGGATGGATGGGCTAGTGATACCCAGGCCGCAGTGCTTGGCATCTGTGCCATAGTTGAAATGCAGTTACACTTGAGGCATGTGCTGGCATTGTGTTCTTCTGATAGCTACTCATGCTTTGATGATCTGCAGTGTGCACAGCACAGCACACGGCACAGGAATCGCCAGCTCCGGGAACCATTGAAGGCACACTGCCTGTGCCTGAGTCCTGGATCCACCATTTATCGTCTCTGTGACCCTGGACAACTTTCTTTCCTGCATCTTACTTTCTTCTCTGTAAAACGTGATCAAAACTTACATGTGTTCTGAGAATAAATAAAAGCATAGCAGACACATGTAGGATGGCTTCTAGAAGCATTCTTTGTCTTTTTATATAAAATACTTTAGACAATGTCTATCAATGGTGGAATGAATAATTGAAATATGATGAATACTACAGAGCAACAAATAAACACCAGCTACTCCATACAAGGTGTTATGGATTCAATAAAGAACTGTATGGCTCTGAGACATCGGGATCCAGAACAATAGCTGCCTTTGGAGACAGAGATGTTGTTTAGGTGGGAGCTCAAAGGCATGAGTAATGCCATAGTTCTTGATATAGGAACACAGCTGTACTCACTTCCTGGTAACTCACTGAACCCTATGTTATTATAGTCATATACATCCATATTCATCTGGTCTGTTCGAAAAATTTTAAAAGTTTCAATATAAAAATAACAACAATAGCAAGTTCTTTGAACCATGCTTGTCTAACAGTTCACAAGGGTGCTAGTTGGTTTCAATGTCTCCACGTTAATATAAATGTATATTATAACTGTTAGTGCAGTATGCTCACTCGAGGAGATCTACATGAATATACTTTATTAATCTTCTATTGATGAGCATTTTTTCTATTTTCAAAATTCTACTGTGGCGTTCTTATTCTATGCTAAGATTTAGAAACTGATAACAAAATAGTGAATTATTAAAAAATGCTTCCAGGTATATTTTAGTTAAGAATCATCTAGATGGATGGTTGAATTTCTGAAACTTTTTCCTAAAAAGTCTGGTGCAAGCTAAATAATCTTTACTCCTCTTTACCAACTTATATTACGCCTAATATTAAGGAGAAATTTGCCAATATCCTCAACAAATTTTACACTGTGACATCAGCTATAAAATGAATTAGAAAGCAACAAATACACTTATTTCAAAATATTAGATAGCATCCGTGAGGAAGAAAACTGAATATTAAGCACACACTTGACTTACAGTGACTTCGAATTCATTCATAACACTAAAAGGGAGAGTCAGAAATGCCTAAGCTTTACATAGCAGCTTAAGGAATTGGTTAAGGTAAAACAAGGAAAAATAAAACTAACTTGTTGAAATGAAATATTTGTCTCTACAGGACTAAAAGAATACAATTTAAGGTTCTCACTGTAAAACAATAAGTATGTGATGTGAGAGAAAGATTAGCTTAATCAGCTCCATAATACATACTTACAGATGCACATGTGATACATACCATTTTTACTTGTTGATCTGACCTAAATTTAAGGAACCTGTAATCATCAAACTGGATGGGTTATTTGGAAGGATTCTGCCCCCGCTCACCTGTGCTAGCAGCTTGACTTCGTTTACTTCGTTGTTGAGCTCTTCAAGATCTCGACCCAAGTGCAGACAAAACTGTTTAATGCTTGATTCTCGATCACCCACTGATTTGTCAATGGCGTTCCGCACGGCAGTGATGGACGGCTTCATAGTGGCGAAAACAGCGAAGTCTTCAGGAGGTGTGGGCACCTGATACTGCTCAATGAGCTTGTACATCTGAATCACTATGTTCCCTTCTTCCTCCAGGCTTTCGATCTACACAGAAACGTGGTTGGTTGAGACACAGTGGAATAGTAATGCTTTCCAATAGGAGATGGCCCTATGAAACAGGCACACTAAAGTGTTAGTAGTTCACTAGAGCATTTGGCATGGCCATCTAGTTGGCTGAAGCTGGTCCCATGATAAATACAAGCCTGGCTCCAGTACAGGTAATTGGGTAATTGAGTGGGGGGTGAATGTTCAGAGCTGAGTACAGTTTAGTCTTGGAGAGGAGTTTCTCTTCCCACTTCCCGTTCCTTGCTGCCATCCAGTTTCTAAGATCATAGACGTCCTGATTGTTTGTATCTGAGCCTCAAGGGCATGTGCTGAGCAGCTGTCACTCTGCAGCAGTCCCTCGGGTGTAGACAGTTCCTAGTTCACAGGTTCAGAGCCCAGATCTATGGTGATACTTCACTCTAGTTTGCTAAATGATTTTACTGAGTCCCAAATGGCTAGTCAACAACCTTGATGGTCTACTTTCAGCCGACAGTGTGTTTCCTGCGTTCTCCAATTTCTGGAAACAAATGGTTCTGCAGTTTGGAGGAAATCCCTCAACCCCAACTCTACTGTGTGGTTATATAATCCGTCAGGTTTGCTCAGCTGGGATGTGGAGAATCCAGCTCCGACTGACCTTTTTCTTAAGCATAGCCGGAGTTAGAGGCAAGTGTAATCACAGCTATCTGCTTGTGTGTGGAAACTGACTACAGCTCCTTGACATGCGGCCTTGACTGCAGGGAGGCGTATGGAGAACAGTTCTCTGCTTGCAGCTTGCAGGACAAGGACCTCGGGAAGCTCCTTCACACAGGCTGAAGTGCTCCTTCTAGAGGTTCTGAGTTACAAGGCCTAGAAAGGGGCCCAGGGGTGCGCCTTCTGAACAAACACCCAGGCTCTGTCTGGTCTGCTCTGGTCGGGCCCCTTCTGAGAAGCTGTTTTCTAGAGGAACAGAGATCGAAGAGGAAGGAAAGGCCTTTTATTTCCTCTGTGCTTTCCTTGTCCCTACCTCACCCTTTTGATCTATCCATAGCAACCAGAAAATCTCAGACAAATTTAGAATACATTTTCCATTTATTTTCTTTTATTAACATATTATTATTTGGTGTGTATGCATGCATGCACATACATGCAAGTGGGACCCTGAGGAGGCCAGAAGCTGGTGTCTGGATCCTCTGGGGCTAGAGTTACAGGCAGTTGCAAACTTGTTGATGTAATAGGAACCGAGTTCAGGTTCTCTGGAAGATCAGCCAGGCCTCTTAACCTCTGAGCCACCTCTCCAGCCCATGTTTCCATTTTCTAAGTTAACTCATGTGAGTTTGGACTGCTTTCAACAAAGTGTCTAGTACCTGGAGCTAGTTATAAACAGACCTAACTCTCCCTACAGAAAAATCAGTTCTATCTCTTTTGGTGGATGACTGGGCTTTCAGCTGCTCCTGGGGAGCTGTGGGTGGCCATGTTTGCTACTACAGGATGAAGCAACAGCAGACTGTCCATTGGAGAAAGAGCAGTGACCCCCAAAGAGAAGCAGAGAGGACAGGTGCAGAGGGAGGATTCGAGCTGTCCTGTTCTGTCCTTGGTTAGTTCTGAATCGGGCCATCTTGTGACAGAGTTTCCGTGAGACAGCTTTGAATCCTAAATGATGACCCCATTTGGGCATAAAGTAGGCCATGAAAGGTTTGGCTCTTTGTCTAAATACAATCATGAACACATAACAATAAATCTTTGATATCTTTAGTCCTCAGGGATGAAGCAAGTCTGCTGTTCTTGAAATAACAGACAGGAATGTTTCTTTTGCAGGCAAGTGAAAGAGGCTCTACTGTTAGTGTTGTTAATAACATAACCAACTTTTACTTTGTCACATTTATTCAAATTTTGATACTTTAGAAAATGATTTATCTCTACTTCAGTGCCAAACTGATAGGAATGAATTAAGGGAAAATTAATTATTGGAGTCTAATCGTATACTGGTGCCACAGGGAAGAGCCTGAGAGGAGGAAATCAATCAAGTTTCCAGGGAGAAAGCAAGCAAGAGAGGCTCACAGGAGGAACGGTGGGAGGAAGGAAGAAAGGGAGGGAGAAAGAGAGACAGAGAGACAGAGAGACTGTCTCTACTTAAGCTAGTGTTTGCGTTGCTTTTTTCCACTTTTTAAAAAAGATTCATCTATTTATTATACAGTGTTCTGCCTTCATGTATGCCTGCCAGAAGAGGGCACCAGATCTCACTATCGATGGTTGTGAGCCACCACGTGGTTGCTGGGAATTAAACTCAGGACGCTTAACCTTGGGGCCATCTCTCCAGTCCTCTTTTATCCACTTTTAACAGAAAACCCCGAGGTGTTATGTAGGTGTAGGCTAAAGGATTATGACCCCATGATAACCAACATCCATGTTCCCACTTACTGCAAAACTAGAACGGCCATAAACTATACTTGAAAATATTGACTTTGTGGTCAAAGACATTCAGATTTTGATTCCCGCTTCACCACATGCAGGTTCTGTGACCTTGGCTAACAACCTGTTTTACTTTGTCTCCTCGTCTGTGGCATTTGTGAGGATAGAGATGTAAGGTGTATAAAACTCATGCAATACCTGCTGAATGGCTAGAATTTGGTAAAGGTTAGCTGCCATTACTGTTAAAACACAGGGCATCGTTAACCATGCCTGAAAGAGTTTCTGGCATTCAGGCAACTGTTTCCTGACCCTGGGTCCCTCATTTGTCTCTTCTCATGCGTATTCCTTTCTTACTGTGTGGTCGGCAACACTGAATTACAGGAGAACAACCGACTTACCCGCTCCTGGATTTCGTCAAGGAAGACGAGGCTGTTAACGTACTCTATGGTCGTGGTTGGAACAAACTCGAGCTTATACTCCGCATCTTGGGCCTCTGAGATGATGGCATCCACTTTTTTCTTGCTCAAACGGGGAAGCATGGCATTTAGTACCTAAGAAATAAAAAAGAAGATGAAGATCATAAATCATTAGGTATTT
Organism: Arvicola amphibius; assembly: GCF_903992535.2. Classification (NCBI taxonomy): domain Eukaryota; kingdom Metazoa; phylum Chordata; class Mammalia; order Rodentia; family Cricetidae; genus Arvicola; species Arvicola amphibius. Next base: position 74,497,965 of record NC_052048.2, on the reverse strand, counting down.
CTGCATTCTTATGTACTTTAAGAAGTCTTGACGGTGCTAAATCAGGTAGTATGGGAGGCAGCAGGGTGTGAGGATGATCTCTCACTAGTAACTGCTTTCAAATGAATCAAAGGCAAGGCCTGATTTTGACAGTCATTTGTAGGTGGGGCAGTTTGCTTAGTGCTCTGACATTCTGCGAGGCTGCCTTCAGGCTTCTCTGTCTTACATGGTGGACACAAGGCTCCCCCTGCAGTGTCAGGCCTGGATCCACTCTTTTCCTAATGGTTCTCAGCCATGTGGTTTGGAAGAAATTGGTCTCTCTTTGAGAACAAAGACAAAGATTGACTGATCCAAGGGTAAATATGAGCAAGGTTTCTTTGGAACAAAGTGATTGGGTTAGGATGAACCTACGACCTTGACAGTTTTTGTTCAGGGTGAGGGAGATAAGTGCCTAAACCTCTAATTTCTTCTTTCCCATTTTAAATCGACAAGGAAATATCGAGCCTGTGGAAACTTTCAACCACCATTTGATAACCACGAGGCAATGCTCATCTTAGAGTGATGGCACATCTAGCAATTAGAAAGAAGGATGAGAGAAGCTGAGTGCCTGGTGTTGTAGGGACAATGGGTGTTCACTCAATTTCTGGATGTTTATGAATGTATAAGTTTTCTGTGCACCTAAGTTTGAATTTTATTTTTTTGAATTGGTATGTTGATTGTGCTAAAAAAAGATGAAATTAATTTGTATTTACTCCAATTTTTATCTTTTGCTAAAAGTGAGTGTGTATTGGTATTTTAGCTGAAATTTTTTATATGTAATATATGAAATATTTATATATGTACACCATGTGTATGAATGGTACCCTTGAAGGCAGAAGAAAGCATCTGAACAGGTGGTTGTGAGCTGCCATGTGGGTACCAAATTCAGGTCCTCTGGGGAGAGCAACCAGTGGACATCTTCTTAACCACTGGACATCTCTCCAGCCTCTTTCTTTCTTTCTTTCTTTCTTTCTTTCTTTCTTTCTTTCTTTCTTTCTTTCTCTTTCTTTCTTTTCTTCTTTCTTCCCTCCCTTCCATCTTCCCTCCTGTTTCTCTCTCAACCTTCCTTCCTTCCTTCCTTCCTTCCTTCCTCTTTCTTTCTTAGAGACAAAGAAGCAACACACCAGAAGAAAGCTCTCTGTCATACACATAATGCTACAACAGAAATTAGCATACAGGTTGCCACTCTTCTTCTAGCACGTACACGCAGAGCCAGCAAAGATTTGCCTTAAGGTTCAGACATCAAATATGTCAGACTTGCAAGGGCATACACTATCTGTGTCAAACACTCAGCTGTATCCTCATAGCAGGGCAAGAAGCCACAGGCAGTGCTTAAACGTATTGACTTCACTTGTTCTAATTAAACTATGTATACAGAACAATTGTCAAGTTGATGAGCCATGGAGCACTCTGGCTGTGTTTTTTCCATTGTCCTCTGGAGGCCTTTGAGAATCCGCAACCAAGTGCTGCATCTAAAGGACGTACCATTTTGGTTGTATGAATTGTTCTGGATGCTTAAGAAGAGTTAGGTTCAAGAAATGATCCCCTAAACTTGATCTCAGCATTCTATCTAAGCAACAGTCCCACTGGCACACTGAGCTACTGGTGGTAGCTTCTCTCGGGAAGTTTGGAAATGTTCCAAGAAACAGGAGTGGGAAATTGAAGCCTACAATCTCCTTCCCTATGGCACCTAAAAGTTGACAAGGACTATGACAGAAAGAATATAGGCATTTTCCTACAAATAAAAGATGGTGTTGCAGAGATAGGCAGCAAAATCTTTCTGTACAATCACTAGGTTCTGAGTTTGATCCCTAGAACTCACATAAAAAGTGCCACATGTGGTATGCAGTTGCCATCACAAGACTGAGTTAACAGAGATGCGTGGATCCCTAGAACTTACTCATAGCAGGCTTGCTGACTTGGTGGGTTCTAGGCCAATGAGAGACCTTGTCTCAAGAAATAAGGTGGATGGTTTCTGAAGAATGACAGCTGAGGCTGTCCTTGGGACTTGCACACATATGCACACACTTGCAACAGCACACACACATATACACACAGAGACACACATGCACACAGGCATATGCAAATCAGGGATCACCAATATTATTATGGTAATTTCAACATTTGTAATGCACAAAAATGGGTATATTTCTTTTTAATGTATGAATTATTAGCAGATACCGTAATTACAATAAGAAGGGTGGACGCCACATGTTGACCCTTCTCACAGTTACCTCCAAACACCGCAGCGGCGATGGGATTAGTTTCTCTTTCAGCTGCTTGGTGTCAATAAGCAGCAGGCCTACGTTTCGGGTGGGTCTCAGGGCTACCGAGTCCTTGTGTTGCTTGTGATATTTTTCCAGCTGAGTACTGAAGAATTTGACATCTACAAAAAAATGAGAAGCATAAATGATAGAATCCTTCACACTAGTTTTTAAAGGAGCAGACTACAGTAGACTAACAACCACCCCAGCCTGAAGGGCGGCCATTAAATAACAAACGATAGACGTGATGCTGGCAAGGGTGTGGATGAATGGGAGCCCTCATTCCCTGCTGGTGAGACTGCCAGCTAGCTAGTACTCATCTACCACTTGACCCAGCTGCGCCACTCCTCGTTGGAGAGCCGAAGGACTCCAGGATAACGCACCAGAGACACTGGTACATCAGCGCTACTGCAGCGTCACTCTGCGCGTGACGCTCAGTGGTGGGAACAACCTTGATGTGTGGCAGCAGAAATGGAAAAGACTATGCGACTGATACACACAATGGAGTTTTTTCAGCTACAAAGGATGAAGTTATGTCACATGCAGGAAATGACTACAGGTCCTCATATTAGGCAAATCTTGGAAAACAAATATTGTGTCCTATGTGGTCCATAGATTTTTACATAGATACATAAAGTTGCATGTGTGTATATGACAGGAAAGTAGAAATGAAATCATCCAGAGGGACAGGAGAGGAGTGAGACGGGGAAGAAGGCTGGATGGAGGAGGGGTGATGGAGGGGTAGGTAGCAGAGGAGATGTATTCTCGTTGTCCAGTGTTTACCAGTTTGAAAAGCTTTTATGTAACATGCTACCGTCACAAAGAATACACCCAAGGAAAAATTAATAAATTTATGTATGTACTTTTGCTATTACCTATACTTATATTGCTTTGTATAAGTTTAAAGTTTTAATTCATAATGCTTAATAAATACCCTTTTCTCATAATAAAAACCCCATTATTTTACAGTATCAACAACTTGTCTTCAGCTCTCGCTAAGAGAAAAAAGTGAGACTGACTTCGGGCATGCCTCTCATGGTGTGCTCTCACATGTCACAGACACTGCGCTTCTAACCAGGCGAAGGTCTGTCGACATTTTTAGTAAGGTGCTTTTTATTATTTCTTTTACCTTGAGAGATTATAATACTTAGATAACTTCCCCATTTCCTTTTCTCCTTCAAATCCTCCTATAAACTCCTCCTTCAACTCTTTCAAATCCATGGCCTCTTTTTTATTACTTGCTACTATATACATATGTATATTTATTCCTAGATACAACCTGCACAGTCTGTATAATGTTACTTCTATGTATGCTTTCAGGACTAACCTATTGGTATTGGAAGCCCAACTGGTGCACTCTTCCCTGGAGTTCCCTGGAGTTCTTTGTGTAGGGTCGAGGCCTCATGGCTGGTTTCCATCCACTTTGGCATGTTTATTATGTTGTCCTTGTTCATATTTAAGCAGTCAGTCTGGTGAGACTTCATGGGTGTAGCTTCTAACTTTTTTATTATTAATGTTTATATTTTTAGTAACTTTTTGATTATTCCATCCCCACTCCTCCTACACCCATACCCTATATCTCCACTCCCACTCCTCTTCACTTTGTGTCCTTTTTTTCCCCCCTAAATAATGCCTTAACTCCAATTTGTATGACCCATATAGTCCTGGGTTGGAACCATCCACAACAACTTAGCTGGCTTGCCAGGGCCACACCTTTGAAAAAAACTGGCTCTCCCTCCCCTAGCAGCCATCAGCTATCAATAGTTCCTGAGTTGGATTTGGAGATTTTGAGCACCTTCCCCATCCATGCTGGAATGTTGACTGGCTTGATCTTATACAGGTCTTGTATAGGAAACCACATCTGCTGAGAGTTCATGCACGAAGTGGTCTTGCATATCCAAAAGATACTGCTTCACTCCAGTCCTCCTGACCCCTATCTGCCATGGACCCTGAACCTCTGGGGAAGAGAGCCTGATGAAGGCATCCTATCTGTGACTGAACACTCCACGGACACAATAAGGCATAGTGACTTTTTAAAAAAAAACACACACAATGCTACCATACACTTAACAGACTACAGTGTAGCGTAACATAAATTTCATATATAGCGGGAAACAAAGGAGTCCACGCTCACTTTTTTGTGATCTTCACCTTGTCGCAGTACTTCAGAGCTACGTTAGAATATGCTGAGGTATCAGATCTAACCTAAGGTGGACAAGGTCATCTGGAAGTTGGACTTAATCTAAGAGTTCTCCTACGTGGTATTTGGTGGTAAAATATTTCAGGGTTGTTCACAATAGAATATTGAAACCCAAGAGCTCAAATATAGCTAAAGCTATTTTCACTCCTCCTTCCAATCTCTTCTACCATCTCTGCTCCTTGAATCATGGCTGGGGCAATCATCAGTTTATACCCAGTAAATATCAAGGCTATATTTTACAATCTTCCTGCCTCCATTTCCCCCTTTTCTAATCCACTAGGATTGGTAAAAGCCTAACTACTCTTGAATTACTACTACTACCATTACTACTACTGTTGTTGTGCTTTGTATTTTGAGGCAGTGTCTCACTGTGGGCTTGCTTAACAAACTTGCCTAATTTTTTTGTTTTCTAAAGTGAAGCCCCATTTGGCATCATTAGCAGTCTAGTAGAGGTTGACATAAGGAGTCTTCTTTTGAAAGTACAGGCATGTGAGAAGCAGACACACTGCCTGCTCTTGCTCAAGATTCCGGGCCAGAATTCATCACCAAGAGCTGTTGATCATTCCCATCAGGTCTCAGTGTAGTACCAAAAGAAAAATACAACTTGAGTTCCCGAGACAGAAAAGCTTCCTAAGCCTTACCTGACAGGAATGGCAGGGATCCCTTTCAAGTTCCTGTAACACACACACAGGTCATGGAGCCCTGGTACTCACAGCAACCTCAACAGATAGGCCACAGAGAAACTGAGGAACTGCCTTCCATAGTACACACACAGATGGAGTGAGGGGAAAGAGAATGGGCGATTCCATGGAAAGACTAGACATGGATAAGCTCCTGCCTTTTGTCAAGTCAGCTCTTTCAGGCTGCTACTTCTCACTGAACAGAGACCTAGAGGATGACAAGCCTGTTATCTCTGTCAGATGTGCTACGTGAGGGCAGACGGGGACTCACCAGGCTCCTGCTGCTTCAGTGCCTGCAGATCAAGACTCTCGTTTTCCTTGAAGAATATCTGAAACTTTTCAAATGTCGCTGCATACAAGCACGCAGATTCGAACGCTGCGTGGATCGTTTCCTAAGTGGTAGAGATGAACAGGAATGTTTTCTTCTCCTTCTTATATTTAGTTACATGTATGTGTGTGGGGGCGGGGGGAGGAGGGGGTATGTGCACATAAATGCAGGTGCCCACAGAAGCCAGAGGCATCTGATCCTCTGAAGCAGGACTTAGGGTTGCGTGGTGTGTGTTCTAGAAATCAAGCTTGGATCCTTTGCAGGATCAGTATGTTCTTTTAACTGCCAAACCATCTTTCTAACTCCCAAGGCAATTTTAAGTAGAATTCAGTCTGACAGTACTAAACACACACACACACACACACACACACACACACACACACACACACTGCAAGCATGCATAAAACTTAATTCCGTGTTTTTCTACCAGCCAATTAAAAACCACGAGTCATGACTCCAATCTCAATGCAACATCATTCGGTTCAGACCCCGTTTGTTAACTCTCTGGAGATAATCTCTTCACTGCTGTCCTGGTTAGTTTTTGTCAATGTGATATAAGCTACAATGATCTGGGAAGAGGGAACCTCCCCCCCCCCCGGCATCAGATGACATATATGCAAATCTATAGGACATTTTCTCAATTGATGTGTGAGGGCCAGCCCACTGGGGGCAGTGCCACCCCGGGCAGGTGTTCCTGGGTTATATAATGAAGCAGGCTGAGTAAGACACAATGGGCAAGCTAGTAAGTAGAGCTTCTTCATGACCTCACTGTCTTTACTTCAGTTCTTGCCTCCATGTTCCTGCCCTAACTTCCATCAGGGATGGACTAGAACTGCAAGCTGTAATAAACCCTTTCTTCCCCAAGCTGCTTTTTGCCGTGATGTTTTATTACAACAGTAGAAACCTAACTAGTGTAACTGCTTTCACATGTTTACTCAACTGTAGAACACACGAAAGTAATCTGGGATCGCCTATACCCTGACTCCACTGCTAAAATCAAACTCACAGCTAGGGCTCTGCAGTTGTCTTTAGATAAGGTTGTAGGGCCAAACTACTAAGTTCAAGGTTCATGTGAGGCCTTGAGTTTCAATCCTGGGAAATAATAATAATAATGATAATAATAATAACAATACTAATAATGTACTTGCTTTAGTTCTCACCTCGCCATCCTTCAGTCTGGTTATGTTGCTCATTTGAAATTAACTTGGCTTCATTTGTTTTTTTGCTTGTATTTAATTCAGGGTTTCACACTCCACTGTTGGCTTGTTTAGAGCTATATTAAAGCACACCCAGAAGAGCGTCTCTCCCTACTGTTCTTACTCCACTGTTGACTTGTTTAGAGCTATACTAAAGCACACCCAGAAGAGCGTCTCTCCCTACTGTTCTTACTCCACTGTTGGCTTGTTTAGAGCTATACTAAAGCACACCCAGAAGAGCGTCTCTCCCTACTGTTCTTACTCCACTGTTGGCTTGTTTAGAGCTATACTAAAGCACACCCAGAAGAGCGTCTCTCCCTACTGTTCTTACTCCACTGTTGGCTTGTTTAGAGCTATACTAAAGCCCACCCAGAAGAGCGTCTCTCCCTACTGTTCTTACTCCAGCCCCACCATCCTCACTCTGTCCAAACCATGCCCATGATCCCAGAAGCAGAGCTCATTTCCTTAGCCTCAAGTTTATATGACATAAAGGGCAGATGACAGAAAATCAGTGTTTCTTGCCTTGCTCACAAGTCACTCCGTATAGTTAACAGCTGCCTTCCTGATTATTGTGATGGCTACTTACCCTTCTACCGAGAGGATATATGTAGCTTAGTCAACCATCCTCCCATGGATGGGCATTTTGAGAGCTTCCAATACAGTTAGATGCAACAAGCTAAAAGTAACCTCTTTTTTCTATCACTTATTATGTGTTTTCAGGGAATGTCTTTAAAGGTGGCATTGTCAAACCAAAAAGAAAATGCACATACAGTTTTTTTCACATAATACAAATTCTCCTTTCTTCTTTGCATTCCCACAGTTAAATGTGGAGTATCTGTTTCCCCACAGGTTAGCCCATGTTTTAACACATTTTAAAATTTTACTAACATATTATTTAGAAAATGCTATTTCTGTTTTCTTTGAACTTGCATTCAGCTGATGATGGAGGAGAGTCATCTGTCTATGTGTTACTTTCATTGGTTAATAAAGAAACTGCCTTGGCCCTTTAATAGGACAGAAAATTAGGTAGGCCGAGTAGACAGAACAGAATTCTGGGAGAGAGAAGGCAGACACTTCAGGCAGTTGCCATAGGCAGTCACCATGCTTCTCCTCTCCAAGACCGAAGCAGGTTAAGATCTCTCCTGGTGGTGCTACACAGATTACTAAATATGGGTTAAAGGAAGATGTGAGAATTAACCAATAAGAGGCTGAAACTAATGGGCCAGGCAGTGTTTAAAAGAATACAGTTTCCGGCCCGGCGGTGGTGGCGCACGCCTTTAATCCCAGGACTTGGGAGGCAGAGGCAGGCAGATCTCTGAGTTCGAGGCCAGCCAGGTCTACAAGAGCTAGTTCCAGGACAGGCTCTAGAAACTACAGGGAAACCCTGTCTCGAAAAACAAAACAAAAAACAAACAAACAAAGAATACAGCTTCCGTGTAATTATTTTGGGTGTAAAGCTAGCCGGTGGCGGGACCCAACCCCGCCGCTCCATCTACAAGCTGATGGGTGATATAGAATATCTCTGGTTAGTTGATACCTTTTGGTAAAATTTCTGCCTTATACTTTGACCATGTTCCCTCCTGGTTGCATTCTTATCCCTGTCTCCCAGTGCAATGTTTCTTCAAGTATTAAGAAGCTGGGACCAGCAATGTAAATAGAGTCTCCTAGTTTGCAAATGTATTTTTATTTGGTGAGATTTCTGAGCTTGCATTTAAAAATCCATGCCATCAAGTTTATTAATTTGTTCTATTATTGTGTCAGAGTTTTAAATGGTTATTTTTAAAAATTGTGTGTGTGGTGTGGAAGGTTCATCTGTCTATGTGTTGCTTTTAATGGTTAATGAATAAAGAAACTGCTTTAGCCTATAGGAAGGCAGAACTTAGCTAAGCAGGGAAAAACTAAACTGAATGCTGGGAAAAAGAAGGCGGAATCAGTGAAAAACCATGTAGCCCTGCCAGAGACAGATGCTAGAACTTTACCTGGTAAGCCACAGCCGCGTGGTAATACACAGATTAATGGAGATGGGTTAACTTAAGATATGAGTTAGCCAGAAATATACTTAAGCTATTGGCCAAACAGTATTGCAAATAATATGGTTTCTGTGTGATTATTTCAGGGCTGAGCAGCTGGGAACAAACAAGTGGCCTCCTACAATATATGTGTGTATTTCTGTGGGTTTCTTCAGAGGCATGTAGGAGCCTCTGGAACTGTGGTTACAAGTGACTGTGAGTCACTACATGGGTGCTTGGAACTGACTTCGATCCTTTGGAAGAACAGTGAGTGCTTTCACCCACTGAGCCATACATACCTCCAGGCCCACGTGCATCTACATTTTGACTCCTAGTTAAATGACCTTTCCTTATGAACAACATTATCGAAGAATCAACTCACTTTTTGTTCTACTTATATAATATTATTTTACCTCTCTTTTATTTTAATATTATTTTAAAATAAAATAATATTATTTTAAAAGAAATTAACACATTTCTTTTGTATGTATTAAAGAATATTTTGTTTTTAAATTTACATGAAATTGCACATATTTGTGGTATGAAGTATGTTTTGATTTGTGTATGTTCTGCATATTTGCCAAACTGGGCTAATAAGTGTGAATTTCCTCTATTTTTGCTAAGAACACTTAAAAACAAACTCTTAGCAATTTTCAAGGGAATGCTGTATTAATATTAACTCCAGTCACTCTGAGGCAATTAGATCTCTTGAATTCCTCTTTTTAATGAGTTTTATTAGTATATGTTCATAATACAAAATGATGGCTTTTATTATGGTATTTTTATACACATATATCATTTACTTTGCTCCCAGCAGTCCCTTTTCCTTACCCTAAACAGCCCCTTCTGCTTACATATTTTAGCTGACCCTTGTGTGATGTAGGAGTGTTTCTATCTATCTGCTGTTTCATTGGTTAATTAATAAAGAAACTGCTTGGCCTGATAGGTTAGAACATAGGTGGGTGGAGTAGACAGAACAGAATGCTGGGAAGTTAGTCAGATGCCATGCCTCTCCTCACTGGGACAGTTGCCATGAAGCTAGCCACCAGGTCAGACATGCTGAATCTTTCCCAGTAAGACACCACTTCATGGTGCTACACAGATTATTAGACAATAAGAGCCTGGAACTAATGGGCCAGGCAGTGTTTAAATGAATACAGTTTGTGTGTTGTTATCTGGGGCTAAGCTAGCTATGCGGGAGCTGGGTAGGATGAAAAGCAGGCCTGCCCGCAGCTCCATACTACACATGTGTTCATGTGTTAGTATGTACAATGTAGGATGCAGGCCTACCTGTTCACATGGTTAGCCCGTGGTCACAGCCTCATCTAATCAATAGTCTGTATGCACTTCAGTGACTACTGTTACTGTACTTTGCATTTAATAAATCTCTGTATATTGTCTATTGGAGTTTCTTTTATGATGTCCTGTTTTAGTTTACTAATCTGACATCTATTCACAAGGTAGTACCAGACCTTTTTAACACTAGAATACTATTTATATTTAATACTAAATAAGTATACTATTTTTCAAAGACTTTTTCATTTCAGTTTTTTTCCTTTTTTAAATTGTTTTTTATTGAATTACATATTTTTCTCCACTCCCTTCCCTTCCTCTCCCCTCCCCTCCTAGTCCCACTCCCATGGTCCCCATGGTCCCAATTTACTCAAGAGATCTTGTCTTTTTTACTTCCCATGTACATAAGATCCATGTATGTCTCTCTTAGGGTCCTCATTATTGTTTAGATTATCTGGGATTGTGAATTGTAGGCTAGTTTTCTTTGGCTTATGTCTAAAAGCCACTTATGAGTGAATACATATGATGTTTGTCTTTCTGTGTCTGGGTTACCTCACTCAATATGTTGTTTTCTAAATCCATCCATTTGCCCACAAATTTCATGACATTAATTTTTTCTGCAGTGTAGTACTCCATTGTGTAAATATACCACATTTTCCTTATCCATTCTTCAGTCAAAGGGCATTTAGGTTGTTTCCAGATTCTGGCTATGACAAACAATTCTGCTATGAACATAGTTGAACACATGTCCTTGTGGAATGATTGAGCATCCTTTGCATATATACCCAAAAGTGGTATTGCTGGGTCCTGAGGTAGGTTGTTTCCTAATTTTCTGAGAAATTGCCATACTGATATCCAAAGTGGCTGTACCAGTTTGCACTCCCACCAGAAATGCAGGAGTGTCTCCTTTGCCCCACATTCTCTCTAGCATAAGTTTTTGATCTTGTCATCAATCAGTGCTTTTGATCTTGGTCATTCTTACAGGTGTAAGATGTAAACTCAGAGTTGTTTTGATTTGCATTTCTCTGATGGCTAAGGATGTTGAGTATTTCCTTAAGTGTCTTTCAGCCATTTTAGATTCCTCTGTTTAGAGTTCTCTGTTTAGGTCTGTGCTCCATTTTTAAAATTGGATTAGTTGTTCTTTTGATGACCAATTTCGTGAGTTCTTTATATATTTTGGAGATCAGTCCTCTGTCCAATGTGGAGTTAGTGAAGATCTTTTCCCATTCTGTAGGCTATCATTTTGTCTTGTTGATCATGTCCTTTGCTTTACAGAAGCTTTTCAGTTTCAGGAGGTCCCATTTATTAATTGTTTCTCACAGTGTCTGTGCTACTGGTTTTATATTTAAAAAGTGGTCTCCTGTGCCAATGCGTTCAAGTGTACTTCCCACTTTCTCTTCTATGAGGTTCAGTGTGGTTGGCTTTATGTTGAGGTCTTTGATCCATTTGGACTTGAGTTTTGTGCATGGTGATAGATATGGGTCTATTTTCATTCTTCTACAGGTTGATATACAGTTCTGCCAGCACCACTTGTTGAATATGTTTTTTTTCCATTTTATATTTTTTTGCTTTGTCAAAAATCAGGTGTTCGTAGATTTGCGGATTGATATCTGGGTCTTTGATTTGGTTGTATTGGTCCTTTGGACTCTTTTCAGGTTTTTAACTTACCAGATTGATTATAGATTTGCCTACCTCTTTGGATCAAAGGATGTCTTTATTACACTGCACCATCTCTTCTAAGAAAACTCTTTCAATTCCAGCTTGTGTCTTCCACAAAATCTTCAAAGTTTTCTATGTTCATATGTGTGTTTTTAATATTTCCTATTGGTTATCACTGTTTATAATGCCTTCTTTTTATTATTCTGAGTGGAGACCTTTCCCTTTAAGCATTTCTATTCTATTCCATTCTATTCTAGAACAACTTATGTGGCATTGTACTTGGTCCTTGGAAATTGTTTCACATGTCATACAAAGTCATGAGTTTTATTAAATGTGTTATACATATGTGCTATTCTATTTCCCCTCCCACACTGATCTTTCTTGTTACAAATCTCCCTCTTTTCCCAATAGTTCCTCCTCCTGCTCTCACATCACGTGTGTTCTCCCCACTCTCAATAAACCAGACTCAGAAAGACAAATTTCATTTGTTTATCTTACTCGCATAAACTGGACTTCATATGTGTGCATATGTATGATGTATGGTGAGGGGTAATAAACTAAAAGGAACCATGAAAAGGGAGGAAAAGATCTTAAGAGGGGGCAGGGAAGGGAATGAGAGCAAAATGGTCTCTGGAGAACTGATAATATTTCCCTATGAAATTACTGGAGCCCCATGCTTTTGGTAAGGTGCAACTTTCTCTATTGTAAGGTTTCTACATGGGCTCATTATAGGAAACATGCCTCCCCTAAATATACATATTCATTTTGATCAGCATCTACATAGTAATATCAGAGATTTTTAAAGGTTTTTGCTTGTTTGTTTTAAGGATCATTTCTTTTCATTCTGATTGTGTTGGTTAGACCTTCTTCATTCTTATTTCTTTTCCATTTGGTCTTCCTTTGGATGAGAATGGTATGCTAAGGTATTTTATTTACACTATTTTTATTTATGTTCCGTTTGTGTTTTAGTCTGCCTCTTAGTCTTAAGAAAGCGTCTCCTGACATATTTGCCACACATACATTAAATATCTCTTCACAAATTGTGGGTTTTAAAAGAGCTAACTTTTTTTTTTTGCTCCGTTAGTGCTTATTGACTTAAAACAGTCCTCTGTGTAGCATGGGGGTTACTGTAGCAGACAAGACACTGCTCTCCTTGGAAAGCTCTGCCTGCAAAGACTGCGCTTGTTCAACATCAGAAAACCTGGGTTTCAGAAAGGGCTCCATCATCTCTTGTCTGGAAAGCGTGGCTCACATCCGAATAATTCAGAAAAAAACGTGGTTTATGCTGAACATCTGCTCTCCCATGGTGGAGTCTGGCACTTTGGCCCTTGCTAAGCAGAGCATGCCTTTGTGGTGAGACTCAGTAGGAACCCGGGTTGAGAAGCTAAGCATGCCCGCTAGACACTGTTTCAGGGCTCCTCACCACTGGTTGCAGAAGGGATCAAGTACTTCTTTCTCTGTACCTCCCCTGGGAGACCGCCCTGGGGGCTTGTGCTTAGTTCCCAGGGACTTTATATCCTGCTGTTTTCCTTTTGCTGCGCTCACTCTCCTGTCTATCACTGTATTAAATCACAGCTATGTGAACAACTGTGCCCTGAGTCCCCGGGGTCGTCTAGCAAATTACATAATGTGCGGTTGTCTTGGGGCTCTTCCACGCTGGGGCCATAAGCTCTGTGTTCTTAGGGCTTGTCTACTTTCTGTACCCCTGAGTGACCCTCCAGTTTAGCCTTTAGGAATCACTGCGTTCCCTTTGGTAACATATTGGTTGCGCAGCTTTGTGGACCAAATTGAAAGTCTTTGTTTAAACTGGACCTGGTGCCACAGATCTGTAATCCTAGCTACTCAGGAGCCGGAAGCAAAAGGATCCCAATTTCAAGGCCTGCCCTGGGCCTTAGGTGGAGCCAACCATGGTTGCTCAGTGAGACCTCATCTCAAAATCAAGAGTAGAAAGAGGGCTGGGGATGTAGCTCAGTGGTAGAGACCTCACCTATCACGCATGAGCCCTGACTCTTTCATTTCAGAGGTGAGCAGAGCTCACTCTTACTTCGTTGTATTGCTGATATGGTCAGATTTTAAAAATATATTTTCTAGTTATTTCTGTGCTTAATTACTGATTTATTAATCTCATTATTTGATTTTTTTGATTTTACTAACTACTTAATTGTTACCTATGGCCTCGTTCTCCATCTTCAACTGTCCCCTTCCATCTTTCTTCTGTTCTCTTTGGTATGGAAAGTTGCCCAATTTTTCCTTCAGTGGAGCATATCTCGGCTGTGCGGTACTCTCACATCCTCATCTCTGTCTGTCTTTTAGGCCTGTGTACATTCACAAGCAAAGTCGTAGCAAACACGAACCAGAGTTTCATTTGCTTTAAAGTCACACCTTCCTTAGGAGAAGGAAACTCCTTCTCTAGTGGACTCCTCTGCGGCTAACAAATTCCCAGGGCATTTGCACATTTAAATCTGCTTTTCTTTTTTTAAGCATTTCTTATTTTAAATTATATTTTGATCACATTCATCACCTCTCTCAGGTCTTTCCAGATTATTTCCTCCTCCCTTCTCAACTTCAAGTTCTTTCTCAGAAACAAACGAACAGCCAATATAACAATAAACCCGCAAAGCAAGAAAACAAAATAAAACAACACCCAAACAGGAAAAAAAAATACCCCCTATCAAAATGTAACCAAATAATAGCACACAGAAAATCTATGGAGTCTGTTATGTATTGGTCAATTATTGTTGAACATGAGGCCTGCCCGGGAGAGGTTGATATATCCATGTTACTTAGTTGGAGAAAACTGTTAAATCTGATTTTCTATAGCCTTGATTCTTAAGGGACTAGCTTGGCCAGATAAAAATTATTTCTTCTCTTGAGTTTACTGAAAAATTATACTTTACTATTGTCACACTTCATTTTCTAAAACTGCTTGCTTGCTTATTTATTTATTTGCAGTGTGTGTGTCATTCTGTGTGGCCACTTAAGTGTCTTCTTCAATTTGTTATTTGTCTTGTTTTTTGAGACAGGAGCTCTCATTAAACCTGGGGCTCACCAATTGATAGACTGGCTGGCCAGTAAACTCCAGGGCCTTGCTTGTCCTCTTCCCCCGACCCCCAGCTGAGGCTACAGATGCATGCCATCATGTCCTACCTTTGCATGGATGCTGTGGGGTTGCAAACTCAGTGCTCGGGTTTGCAAGTGGCCGCTTTACTGACTGTGCCTCCATGCTGCTTGTATGACGTCCGAGAGGGTGGGAATACTCACTGCATACTAGGTTTAGGTTTTATAAGGCTGGATGTATAATGAATGACAGACAAGTAGGCAAAGTTTACGTTTGAAAATCATAATGGCTTGTGGATGCCCAGGAGAGAAGGCAATTGAGGAGGGTAGGGGACATAGTCCTACTTTCATTTCCGCAGGCTGCCAAATCTGATGACCTGAGTCCTGTCTTCAGGACCAGCCCTACGAGTTGTCCTCCGGCCTCCATGCTCGCTGTTTCACGTGCACATCCACCACATCCATACACAAACTAAGAAATGTATGGTCAGCATCAGCACTTAAGGGTGATGAAAAGAAGCCTTTACAGTTAATCTCTAGCAGGCCTCAAATAATCACATTGTGTCTTAAAAACACACACAAAACATTTAACAAAGAGTACGTCAATCAGAATTACAGCTGGCAAGACATTGCTCTTGTACCCAAGGTGTCCCAAGAAACACATGACAATGCTTGCTAATGGCAGGCCACTGTTCTGCCTGACATGGTAAGCTTTGTTTTTCATAAAGTCATTGGTTTTGCAGCATACGCAAAATGTTTTTCTTGCAGTCTTGGTTATTTTGTGTGACAGCAGGTGCCACCATGTACTGACGGTAGTCAGAGTACAAGGTGCTTGTAGGATTCCGTTCACTCTTTCTGTCATGTGGGGTCCGGGGATCAAACACAGGCTTGCCCGCTGAGACATCTCACTGGCCCCAGCAGGACAGTCTTTAAGGTATCTACATTATTTTCAGATTTTACTATTTAGAGAACAGGTGCCTATCAGTTTCTACAAATGGAATATTCAAAGATCAGACGGGAAGAAAGCATATTCCTTGATTTCTTACAAACTGGAATATAATACACAGTTTTAGTAAAAGCAAACCTACCTTTATTTGCAGGATGATGGTGAGTAAATTCCTGTCATCTTCAAACACTGCTGACAGGCTTGGTCCGGGGCCACAGGTCTTCTCTTCCAGCTTCTTGTTAATGAATGGGCTGGTGAAGGCGTCAAAGTATGAGTCAGGCACCAGATTAGGAACTGACAACACAGTGTTTTGAAAATGATTAATTGCCCCGGAAATGCCATCCTGTCAGAGAGAAAAGCACGGACATGGTGTAAGCACAGATGACAGCATTTATGGAGTTTTTAAAATTTTTTTCCTGTTGAGAGAAAATAACTCCTGTTGGGCGGTGGTGGCGCATGCCTTTAATCCCAGCACTTGCGAGGCAGAGGTGGGTGGATCTCTGTGAGTGTGAGTCCAGCCTGCTCTACAGAGCGAGTTCCAGGACAACCAGGGCTACACAAAGAAATTCAGTCTCAAATAAAAACAAAATAATTACAACATATTGTGATAAGATACATATTTGAAATATGAACAAAACTCTAGGAGATCATGAGAGGAGAGCCAAATAGAACTCCAAAGAAAATTTAAATGATGGTTAGAAGTTTATTGGTATTTGGAGAAGTTTATTGGTATTTGGAAATGGTTTCTATTCTAGGAATGTAAGCTGAGTAAAAATTAAACATAGAAACAAAGATTTATGCTCAGAGACATTCACTGTTGAATAACTAAAATAATTAGGGAAAACAAAAATGTTAAAAATGATGATTTCAGACTTATGAATTATGGTGTATATATATATACATATATAATGAAAAATGTTATAGTATTTCCCAAAGATGTTTCCAAAGTAATTAATGAAATGGACAAATGTTTATGATATAATGTTAATAATAAAGGAAGAAAGAAAAAAGAAAGAAAGGAAGGAAGGAAGAAAGAAAGGAAGGAAGGAAGGAAGAAAGAAAGGAAGGAAGGAAGGAAGAAAGATGGATAGAGAACACAATAGAACCTCAAATTTAAAAATGTGTCCAAGTGCATATAACCTCATGGTAGATTAGGTATACAGCATACTAGAATACACAAAACAAGTCTGGGAGGAAACATTATTATTATTTTGTGTTGATGAATTTGTGGGCTATTGTTAAAGAACAATGAATAACCAAAAATCAGAATTTTCTAAGGTAAAATATGATTTTGAAAAGACTTCGAAAGTGGCGTTTACAATAGCTGGTGTCTTAGACTCTGCTCAGAGGGACGCTTTCATCAATCTATTTTTTGTGCCACACTGAATTGTCCTCTCCAGGAAGTGCCTTGCCAAGCCTCTGATCTGTCCCAAGGCAAGGGGACTGTGCTAACTGCAGTCTTACCAATCAGCTGAGCATAGGAACTTGGTCATTATTTTAAAGGTTGCTTACTTGCAGATATCAGATAATGAAATACACACCAGAAAATCTTCCAAAGACGGCTCGAAGAGTAGTGACTGCACCGTCAGAATCAGTTCCGTGAGGAACATGGGGATGAGAGATTCATCTTCTTCCTGCTTTTCCATTAGTGGAGCCCCCTGGAAGGACCACATGCACACTGTTACAGAGATCCTACCTAGCAGAATGTGATAAAGGAAAGCAAACATACAAAGGTGAGTGGACTCCGGTTCCCACAATGAGCTGGATTCAGATCCTTGGTTTGTAGAAGTCTTTCTAGGAAAAATACCATAGGAAGAACAAAAATAAAACCATTGGAAGATGATACAGCAATGCAAAAATAAATTTCTTTGTATAAGTGAAAATGCAAGCAAACATGGAAAACAACTTTAAATAGAAATCGGGCAGCATCGAGAGTGTAGCAGAAACCAGAGGTCTCAAACCAGACCAAGGACTCTTCGCAATGAACCCTGCGACCAAAGCTATGCGGATTAAAGGGTTTACCATGTCACACCACAGCTGCCATGATGAGACTGATGTTTTCTTTTATTTTCTCTTAAATTTTATTTTATTGGAAATTTGAGGGGTGGTTGCAAGGGAAGAGTACGGTTGCAAAGTGATGGGAAGACGAACGGGATCAGAATACATGATGTGAAAGACGCGAAAAATAAATAAAGTTAAAAAAGAAATGGAGTTCATACACTCGATAGAAACCACAACTTGTAATAACCAATATTGCACCAGATATGCATTTGTTAATTTCTGTTGCCATCATAAAACATCCTGACCGAAAACAGCACAGGGGAAGAAAGGGTAGACTAGGCTTACAATTCCAAGATATAGTTGTGGTGATACTTTGTGCAGAAACAAATAAAGCTTGCCTGAAGATCAGAGTGTGGAACTAGTCACACTAGCTAGCCCTAGAGACCAGGCAGGCTGAGGTTTCGTAGAGACAGCATTCAGTCTGAGGATTTGTGGAGACAGGATCTCACCCCCTTTGTCTGAGGATTTCCTAGAGGTAAGAACTAGGGTTGGCTGCTCCACTGCTTTGCTCTTTCAGCTTTCACCCCCCTAATATCCGCCTCTGGGCTTTTATTAAGACCAGTGAGAATTTGCACAACATATTGTCTGTCACTGAGCAGAGGCCAAGGAAGCAACGGAAGCCACTAGCTACATCACATCCATGGTCAAAGACAGAGGCAGAATGAATCCTTGATTGTTTTTTTTTTAACTCCGTCTACTAATTATAAATATACATTATATATCCCAGTACATATACTCCTACTTCTATCACCCAGGGCTCAGCCTAGGAAATGGTGGCTTTCACACTCAGGCAGGCTTTCCTCATCAGTTAACAATCCAAATAATTCTGATAACAATATGGACATGCCCAAGGGCCAATCTGACGTACATAGTTCTTCATTAAGACTCCCTTCCTCAATGATCATAGATTATGTCAATTGGACAACTAAAAGTAACCAATATAATATTCAAATAGAAATTTCTCTTTTTCCCAGAATATAGAAAACCCCAGGAAAAATCACAACATAAAGACACCCAGAGACGCGATTTTTGTCCAAATGTACCTTTTTCTCAGTGACTTCGGGCTTCTCTTCAGTAATCCATTTCTGAATAATGTCTGCTGAGGGCGTTCGCTTGAGTTTGTCAGAGAGAAAACTCAGAAGCGAGCTGGCAGTGTTTACTGTTAAGACGTGCAGGGTGTTCTGAATTAGGTAGTCATTCAGACGGATGAAGCTTGAGGAGAAAGGCAAACACGTTCAGCTTTCTGTGATTACTTCATTTTCCTGATAGCAACTCTAAGGCAAGGATTTAAAACAGAATGGCTCCTGGAATTTCAGTTGAATTATATTAAAACATGAGATACTTCGGAATTATTCTTAGACCTTTTTCCCCTGAAAGCATAACTATATTCAAATACAGGACATTGCTTTAACTATTTTCCTAACTTCACCACAGGCTATTTGATGAACAAGACGTGTGATAAGAATATTGCACCCAGCTCATCTGGTCAAAGGGCCACAGGAGTTCCTCAGGGTGCTTTAGGGGAAAATCCTATGCATACAATGCATGTAACTTGTGTCTGTAAGTAAAGTCTGAAATCTTTGCCATTTGGTTCCCATGGTGCATGTCCTGTGGGATGCTGAAATGGTGCGTGTAACACGTGAGACTCACACCTGTAGCGCCGCACTCACGGTGCACATCAGTGTTCTTTGATAGCAGTTGTTAGCCCGAAGGCACCAATTTGTGTTCTTACTGGGGTATTGGCCTTACAAGCTGTGTCTGATTTCCACATCAGAATTGCAGAGCAAAGCCTTTAGGCACTGAGCCATCTCCCCAGCCCATGGCTTGAGAAGTGTAGATTCTCTGTTCTAATCCCGAAAGGAAGAAGATGCTCTCACCATGTGAGCCTCGTGCAGTGATGTCTTTTGCTGGCCTGTTCTGTGTATGTCATTTTTTCAGATTCTCCATAAGTTGGCAAATCAAATGGTGCTTCAACGAGATTTGCAATGTTTATCTTAAAGTAGTCTAAGGGCAATACAAGGGACAAATCTGTAAAAATTCCACCTTTCAATATTGATTAAAAGAAAAAATAAAAACACAAAAGCAACAAACTCCTTTGATTTGTGAAATGACTCCGAACCCCCGAAAAAAGATAGAATTTATGCTTACAATTCATGCATACAAGCACGAGTTTGGAACAAATGAAAAGAGAACAGCTGTTTAACTCAAAGGGAAGTGAGAGTACAGAAGAAATAGTATTCTAGACGGCTGCCCCTCTGGACTCTCCCGGTTGGTTCTCAGCCTTCATACCCTCATAGGGCTCGAACACACAGTCATCAGGAATAAATCCCGCAGCACGTAAGGCGAAGCGGCACGACTGCCTGACCACATTTTTCGCCTCATTTCGGAAATCATCGAGGCGCTCTGTGACCTAAACATCCATGAGTGAGTATAATTAGTCAAGGCAAAGTCAGGGTCCTAAGAAGAAGGGAGTCCGAAACTTGACCGACAGCGTCTATTACCTCCTGTAGTCGCACGATTTGCGCAGCCTTGAACTCCTGCAGGGTGTAGGTGTGGAATTTTTCAATATAACAAAGTCCCATAAAACTCAGTTGGTAGCACATCTCATTAATCTTAAGAAGAGCTGGTCGCAGATACTGGATGAAAAGAAGAATTAATCATTATTTAATTTTTAAATCCTATATTGTAAAAATATCTCACACCAAGTAGGAACTTTCCAGGGTCATTTTTGTGAAAGAATTACTCAAGTTATCATAGTTATCATAGTTTGCCCAGTTCTCTCCTTCACTCCAAGAAGGATGCATGCCTTTTAGCTAGTAAAGGAATAAGATTGAAGGCAAGTAGCAAAAAGCTACACATCTTAAATTTCCTTGGCTTTAGTTAATGGCTACTAAAAGACTTTATAGTGTCCAGCCACAACGATCACAAAAGGACCACTTATTATACTGATATATAACAAGACTAAACTTTACTCTAAATTTACCATGGCTAACAAGATGCATCGGAAAAGATACACAGAGTCACAACTGACTCAACACTTTCATCCTGATAATGTGTCCAGGAGAAAAAAAGTACACGTAAGTACTTATGTTCAAAAATATTTAGAGAATTGATAACATGCTTAGAAAAAATTATGCGTGGATATTTATTTGTAAATGCATTTATTTGTAAAAGTATTGCTTGTAATTGCCAGAAAGTAGAAACAATTCAAATATCTATCAAGACATAAATAAATAAAGTAGGTATAACCACACAAAGAAATATGTTTAGCCAGTGAAAATAAATGGTATTTCATAACACAAATGCGTTTTGTAGAGAGTACATTAAGTAAAAAATGTCAATAATATTGTATGAGTTCATAAGCGTACAGAATAGGCAAAGTTATAGAGACAGGAAGTAGGTGTTGGGGAGGAACAAGAAATTGGGGAGAAATTGAGAATTGCTATCCATAGCTAATGTAGCCTTTTTTTAGGGTGATGGATATGTGCCAAAAATTGACTGTGGTGATGGCTAGTCCATCCTGTGCACACACTAATATACTGGGGTGGGTAAATACACGGCAAGCATGTGAATTATGTAACAATGAAGTTGTTAAGGAAAACGCAGGCACAGGTGCTTACAAGATTGGCTGTTTTCATGAAATAAAAATTTCAGGGCCAGCAAGATGGTCCAGCAAGCAAAAGACCTTAGTTCAATCTTAGGGACACACCAGGTTGAAGGAGAGAACCAACCCCTGTATGTTGTTCTATGACCTCGACACACACACCATGGCAGTCAGGTGGATGGACACACACACACACACACACACACACACACACACACACACACACACACAGAATAAGTAAAATGCAATGACATATTAAAAGCAGGGGCTAGAGAGATTGCTCAATGGTTAAGAGCGCCAGCTGTTCTTTCAAAGAACCTATGTTTTGTGCCCGGAACCCACATGACAACTCACTACTGTCTGTAACCCCATCCCCAGGGGATCCAACACACTCTCTTGGCTTTCATAAGCCCTGCACACACACAATACACAGACAGGTATGCAGGCCAGCACACCTATACACACAAAATAAAGATTAATTTTTACAATTAATTCTTACATAAAAATTCTTACATAAAACAATTTTTACAGAAAAAATTTAAATCCCATGCTTCTTTTAGCCTGGTCTAAAAGATTCATCATTGAAGTCACTTCATTGCATGCATTGCGCTTCTGGAGAGTTGGTTAGCAGCTAACGGATATTGAACCATGACAGTAGACAGTAGGTAGATTCCTAGGTAACTCTTAGCTTAGAAAGATGAGAACTTTCTAGCAGACTAAGAAGAAATTTAAGGGGAGGTACTATCACGACCAAGACACCGCTGGCAAAGTGACAATTCTCAGCACATAAGAGAAGAGGACATGGGGACTGGGAAAGGTCATTTAAAAGACAAATCCAGAAAGAGTTTTGCATAATGACTAAAGACTGTATGAGCTATGCAGTAGTTAAAGCATGGTCAAGAAGCTCAAGTGGCTAATGAAGTTAAAGATGCAGAGTCTGAGGGTAATGCTGTGCAGGAATGGGATATCCCTGCATACTTCAGCATGCTCATTGGGATGGATGATCTGAGATGATGCATCCTACAATCTGGCTTTGCATGATTAATTGGAATTATTGTTGATCTCTATTTATCTTAGTTCTCCCGACCTTTTCGGTTGTACAAGTGACATGGCCACAAAAATCAATCAGCTTGTTCTCCAAGAGCAGCAGCTGTAGCTGCTGACCAGAGAAGGTGACTGGTGTAGGCTGTGACAGATGAGGTGGTGGCCTGTACAACACCTGATCGTAATTCTCCATAAATGGGGCTGGGGAGCCTGTAGCCCCACCCCCTTAGAGAAAATTAACATCTTAAGATTTCTAGGCTGCCCCTAATCGAAGGAGACCTGTGCCTCTCTTCTGCCTTACTAGTCTTACTTACTGCCCTAGTCAAGGGGCAGGAACCCAGATGACCGGACTGCTAGATGTGACAGGACAAGGACGCTGAGAACTTTTACCAAGATGAAATAGTCTGCGTCAGGTGTTTGTACACTCGTGTCTGTGACCAAGTCACACTTTTTTGCCCTGTAATTTTTTTTAAAAAAAAAAACAAGATTAAGAAATACATACAGGATTAACAATGAACAGATTTTTTTGTAGCGCTTTCCGACAGCCGGTGATTTTTTTGGAGCGGACATTCTTCCTCCAAACGCTGAAAGCCTTCCATTTCCGGAAGAGTGAGAATATGGGGATCTTGGTGAGTTCTCTGTGGTACAGATACTCCTGTTCCCATCGCTCGATCTCGATGAACTCGATGTCATCATTGTAAACGTGGGTCACTGCTTTTTTGCTAATTGTATAGTAGTCACTTTTATTGATGTTCTCATAACTTACGACCCTGTGGACAAACACCAATTGGAACAAATGGATAAAGTATTCAGCACAAGAATAAGCAATAGAAGTGCTTTCTGTTGTAGAAAGACAAACGTATTAAAGGTGAATACCATTTAAAGTCGAACCAAATACTCACAAACTTTCGAGTTAAAGAAACATCTCAAGAGAAGAGAGAAGAGCTAGGTTTAAACACTGGATGATTCATTAGAGAGAGTCTACATTAGCAATACATTTAATCATTACACTTATGTGATCTTTTCAACAAAACAAATACAATATAGACATTTTTCTTACATTTATGTACATATTTTGCAGGTGTATGGTGATGAGAAGACAGCTTGTGGGAAGTTTTCTCCTTCCTCTGTGTGGGTTCTGGGGATCCACTCAGATCCACAGGCTTGACTACAACTATCTTTACCCACTGAATCATCTGCCACCTTCATTACTGACATCATTTTTCTTGAGACAGGATCTTATATATAGTCTTGGCTGTCCTTAAACTCACTCTGTAGACCAAGCTGGCCTTGAACTCACAGAGATCTGCCTGCCTCTGTCTCTCAAGTGCTGGGATTAAAGGTGTGCACCACTAAGCCTGGCTCCATTATAGATATTTTAAACTCAATAGTCTTTTATGCAAGCTGCTTTAATTAAGTTTATATTGATTATTCTCATTAGAGATTATTCAATATCAGTAGCACAAAAGACCCTTAAACTATTTAGTACTGACAGAATTGTAAGAAAGATGAAAGAAACCATGAATTAGGAAGAGTATAATTAAGATTCAAATTAAACTAAAATAATGTCTAATTCATCACAGATTATTGTCAAAAAAACATTTCGTTAAAGATACCTTTTTCATCTGCACTTTTCATCAAGGGCATTCTTCAGCTTCACATAAAAAAGAAAACTAGACCAAGAAGAAATTCAAGAACAGGATGAATTAAAAGGAAAAATTAAAGGTGGATTCTATAAAAAAAATCTTCGATTTAAAATTGTTTAATAAGAATTTTAAAGTACAAGGGTATTTTCTGAAATTTTAGCTAAAGTGACAAAATATGTGCCACTTAAATGAAATAAAACAAGTGTGAAATATGCTATAACAACTTGTCAAAATATGTTCAAGAATTTAGGAGAGTCATAGTCATAGTTGTGGAAAACCTAAAATCACAAGACAGTGATTAAACACAAAAACCAAAGCTCAAATCATTTCTGCTAGAGTGGGGGCTCAGTGGTTAAGACTGATGGCTGTTCTTGCAGAAGACAAGAGTTCAGTTCCCAACACCATGTCAGACACTCACAACCACATGTTACTCCAGCTGCAGGGGACCTATTGCCCTTTCCTGGCTTCCACAGGTCCTACACTCATGTATACATATCCCCAACCCTCAACGCACATAATTAAAAACAAAAAAATCATTATAAGCACTAGATAAAGAGTAGACAGTAACACTAGAAAAACCAACTTTTTCCACATGTGTGTTCTGTTGTTGGTTCTACACTCTGAATCAGGAGTCTAAGCCCCTTTAGAGTAAGTAGCCTTGGACATCTGTGTCATGCCTGTAGTGGTTGAAGGTAAATAAATTAAGACACAAACGGTCAGGATGTGCAACCTTGGCTGTCCTGGAACTTGCTCTTTAGACAAGGCAGGCTTTGAACTCAGAGATCCGCCGCCTGCCTCTACTTCCCAAGTGCTGGAATTAAGGGTTCTGGGGATTGAACTCAAATTCTCATGACTGAAAAGTAAGTACTTTACTGACTGAACTATCCCCTCTGCCCTGAATTTTTTTTTACAAGGATCCAACCGAATCCAGTCAGTAGACAGAAAGGGACAGCCAGGTCAAGCAAATCCCATAAAAATTTAGATGGTGTGTGCAATGTTCTGTAATCTTATTTCCTTAGGATGTCTTGTCCATTGATGAAAAGTCCTTTTCCAAATCCAGGTCCCAAGATGCTGCACTGTGGGATCCCAGAGTGATGAATCTCCACCATCCCAAGACGCTGCACTGTGGGATCCCAGAGTGATGACTCCCCACCATCCCAGGACGCTGCGCTGTGGGATCCCAGAGTGAGGAATCTCCTCTAGCTATTCATAATTTGTTTTCAGCTTATACCCAAGAAGAAATAATTTACCAATCAGGGTCATTTTTAAAAAATCCTAATCAATGTTATCTAGACCCAGTCAACTTTACTCTTAACCAGGGGACGGGAGCTGTGGCTTTTAAACAAAGGTCATGTTCTCGTGCAGTATAAAAATGTTCTGTAATCCTAGAACACTCCCCAAATTTGATATAAAATCCTCACACAGTGATGGAACTTTGGTGACTGCAGGCCATGTAAAGACTCTAGTGATGATTCTTTATACCATACAATAAAAAATGCAGAATACAGAGGGCACAGTCAATCTTGAGTTTGATAAAAGTGTCATGTGCAATGTAGTTCATAAGTAACTGTGAAGATGCCCCTAACCCTTTCTGAAGCAGAACCTTGACTTTAAATTAAGACTTGGTGAAGGATCTGTTGAAGGTCTTAGCAGCCACCTCTGTTGAGAGAGTCACATAAACAGGAGGCAACAAGCATGGAGTATGCTTTATTGCCCTGTGCCAGATGGCTAGAAACCCCCAGCATTTGGATGCCTGGTCCTCTTGCAATTAGCTATCAAAGGCACCATTGTGTTTTTATTTTTTAACTCTAAAAGATGCCTCTTTCTGTAACACATGCAGTGTTGAAATTCTTGTGGTAGGATAATTGTGCTAAAATCTGGTCATGCTGTGTGTTTTGGAAACATTGGGGAAGCTGTCTCTCAAATACAGAAGTAATTAGTTCAGATCCACACCTCAAATGAAAATAACCCCAGAACTGTGTTAAATCATCCTCTCCCAGAGCGGGAAATCAAAATTTTGATATTCTTCTCCTAGTCTGCATGTGCTAATATAATTCCCAGCAAATATTGGAATTTTCCTCAGTTCATTTGGATATGGAAATGTTAGTTCCATCCCCAGCTTCAGAACCAAGAACCATTCCTACCTAACTCTGCAAAGCTGCATCATTTATAAATGTTTTCTGATTGCTGACAAAATTCTTCTTTTTAATTTTAATTAATTATTTTTAAAATGATCTTTTCTCACTTTACACACTTATCCCAGTGCCCACTAGTGAAGCTAGAAAAAAGCCCTACTCTTGTCCCTTTGCGGAAGCTAAAGCTAAAAACAAACAAGCCAACTTTCTTGTGTCTGCACAAGATGCTGAGTATAAATGTGGTTGAAGGCTTAGCTAGAAACATTCTCCTGAGGAAGAAATGGCAGGAAAAATGTAAGACAGAGAGTGTTGAGGACTGAAGAATAATGTCTTCCAGAAAGAACATAGCCATGGTAACCCAGATCTATCTACTATTAAAACTTTTGGGATTCACAACAAACAAGTCTATTAGTTTACATTTTCATGAAAATAGTGTTTCTCTCAACAGAACAGTTGTTTTCAGTGTAATCTGACGTACAGATAACTGTAGTTTAAAGGAGAGTCTTCAATAAGGAAAACAAGAGAGCCAACAATGAGGACAGTAGCTTGAGAAACTGGGGTCACAACCAAGCTGTTATCCCCGTGAAGGGAAGACTTGACAGTATCTTTCAAGCTGACGGAGTAGTGGGGAAAGACAGTATCATCTTTTTTGAAGTAGGCGGAACAGCTATCATGTATGCCTCGGACCTTTACTGCTTGATAACTCCAAATCATCAACAGCCCCATGATACTTCAAATTACAGCAACAGCATGTATGCTCAGTATCAATGGAGAGACTGTGTGTCTCTTTGATAATGTCCCTTATTCCTTGAAACCCTTATTTCCACTCTATAAAGAAAAGCTGATGTGAGCTTGGAGAGACAGCTTATCAATTAAAAGAACTTGCACAGCATTTGGGAGGCAGAAACAGGTGGATCTCTGTGAGTTCGAGGCCAGCCTGGTCAACAAGAGCCAGTTCCAGGATAGGTTCCAAAGCTACAGAGAAGCACTGTCTCGAAAAAAAAAAAAAAGCCAAAAAAAGAAAGAAAAAAAGAAGAAAGAAAGAAAGAAAGAAAGAAAGAGAAAGAAAGGAAGGAAGGAAGAAAGGAAGGAAGGAAGGAAGGAAGAAAGAAAGAGAAGCAAACAAACCAAAAGCACTTGTAAAGGACCTCTGTTGGGTTCCCAGGATCCACATAGCAACTCAACAGTCTGTAACTCCAGTTCCAGGGTATCTGATGCCCTCTTCTGGCCTCCAAGGGCACTGCATTCACGTGGTACATGTACTTACATGCAGGCAAACACTCACCCACATAAAACAAAACAAAATTTAAGAAAACCCAAAGTTATATGTAAAATAAATCATGTATCATCTACTGTTTATAGTTTGATTTTTTTCTCAATAATAAAAAGACCAAAATGTTTACATATTGATCAAAATAATGCTATAATATTATGTTAAGTTAATGTTACATAAATATATGAGAAATACAGTAGTGCATTGTCCTGTAAAATAGTTAATTTTTATATCTAGAAAAAGGAAAGAGAATGGGAAATACAAATAAAATTACTGCATGAGGTTTCACTTACCCTTGGGAGACAATCAACATTATTTTTGATCATATTTATCACTAATACCAAATCAATTATGGATAATATTTGCAATCTTATTTGTGATTTGTTACACTAAATGAATTGCTTCTAAAAAGGAAACTCACTTTAGATTATATGTATCGTATTCAATGGAAGACTTGGGCACTGCAGAAATCATGTAAAGGAATCCGAGATGCTCGTTCTCATGGATGATCTTGATGATTTGCAAAGGATCTCTAATGTTGGCTTTAACGACTTCCTCTCGGTCGTGGAAGATGTACTTAGGGTAAGTTGAAGACCTCTTTCCGAAGAGCCCTCTTCTCCCAATACTCGTGCGTGGCACTTTAGCAGGGGAAGGAGCGAACATTTCAGCAGAGGATCGCTGGACCTAAACAAAGACAACTGTATTAAACTCGAGTTTCTGCCAAAGGGAAAAAGAAAAAGGCAGAAAATGCCCTGAGAGGGGAACATTCTCCAGTGGAAAACTCTTAAACAGTGCTTGAGGAGTGGCTTCTCAGTCATACCACCCCTCTGCCACACAATAGCCCCACTGCCTTCTCTCCTGTAACTCCGTGCCTGTCTTCCCGTCCCCCCCCTCCCCCCCCCCCCGCTGTGTGCGCTAGCTTTCAGGAGCCCCTGCGAGCTCACGCCCCGCCCCCTCAGCTGTGTTGTGTCTGAATCCCCTCAGCCTAAGCACTTAGTGACAACCTTGATGCTCTTTGAAGAATGCAGTCTTCGACAGCTGCCATCATAACCTGTAATGAACTTGACTTCTTTGTGGAGCTTGGAGCTTAGTCCTGGAAACCATTGCCGCTACAGCTCTTGGGAAGCATTTATTTTATTAATGAATACTCGCCTGTTTCATGGACCAGTGCTTCTCAGATATAAATGTACATGTGGATAGGGGGTGGGGAGTGGGCTTGTTTCAAAGGCAGGTTCTGATCAGCCCTATTGGGAAGGAGCCTGGAATTCTGCGTCTCTAACCTGCTCTCAGGAGTCCTGGAACTGACTAGTAGCTGGGTCGCATTGTGAGCGGGAAGGCCGAGCTCAAACCCCAATGCAGAATTTCAACAGCTTTCTGGGAAATCCATACTCTGAAAAAATATCATTCTCTTTCTCCTGGCATCTCCTTTTCTTCCACATTTCTCTTTAACCCCTTTTAGCAAATCCCTTCAATTACATCTAGCAACTGTGCATGCTCAAAAGCTTACCATTCCTTCCATGCAAGATGGCCACAAGATCTCTCTTTTCTTCTTAACTCTCAGGTTGTGAGGCCCATTTTATACTAAATGAACAGTTTATAATAAAGTCAAACATTTTCCTGGCTCTGCTTACATTGTCTCTTGAGAAGGAGGACAGTTTCTCTCACCTGTATCTCTTTCTTAGTTATCTACAATCACAAAGCAGCAGTTGTTGTGACCCCTTTGGGGGCTAAACAACCCTTTCACAGGGGTCGCCTAAGACCATCGGAAAACACAGATATTTACATTACGATCTATAACAGTAGCAAAATTACAGTTATAAAGTAGCAACAAGGAAATTTTATGGTTGGGGGTCACCATAACATGAGGAACTGTATTAAAGGGTCTCGGCATTAGGAAGGTTGGGAACCACTGATTTAAAGTCATCCTCTGACAAACCTTTCTTAAATTCATTCCCAAGAGAACTATATGGCAGTAAATGAGCTTTATGGTTTCCACTGACTTTAAGATATCTTTTGGTTCTGTCTTTGTCTCTTTCTTTTGAAGTCACTATGTAGACTAGCCGACCTCAAACTCACAGAGATCCACCTGCTTCTGCCTCCCAAGTACTGGGATTAAAGGTGTGCACCACCACACCTGGATTGATTTCTATTCTATTGCCCTTCTTTAGAGTTTTCCAAGTTTCCCACTTTTGGTATAAAAACTATTACAAATTACAAATAATTATATACAACATTTGGGATACCATTGACATGCAAGAAAATGTCAGAAGACAATAAAGACAATAAAAATCTCTCCGTGATTTTTCCATACTGTGCTGATTTTCCTAAGAAACATTCTATTTTCCAAATATGGACAACCTTATCTATATTCTTAGAGATTAAAAGTGACACACGTGCCACTTTTCAAGATTGCTTAAGCGTTTGACATATCTTACCTGCTTCCTTTTCACAGCATCTGGAGACTCCTGAATGGTAAACGAAGACCTATCCATCATGCTTGGTGATGGCTTAAGGATCCCAGATCTTATTAGTTGTTGTCGATTCTGTTCATATGTGTATTCTGGCTGCTTATGATCTTGGTAGACTTTCAGCACTGGCTTTGGGGAGTAAGAGATGGGGTAATCTTGTCAACATCTTTGCAGACTTCGTTCTTCACTGCTGTTGAACCCTTGCCCTGTTGAAAATTGATCCCCTTTGCTCTAAGTTCCTATGCCAAGCCACAGTACTCCTGTATCCTGCCCCTGATCTGCTGCTCAAACAAGACTCTGATGCTTAGTGTCAACAAACCCTTCTAGAATTAAGGATAAGAAGAGTTCAGAATAGTGAAGCACATACCCCTAATTAACTGTGACCATTTTACTCCCTCTCAACTGTTGGGAGCTAGAAGCGACAACACACAAGTCTGTGTGGCGACTGAAACAACCGAGGATCCAGAAAACACAGGGACGCCCAAAGATTCTCAGCAGACGCTCATTAGAAACGAGGGCAATCTCTATCATGATTGGTCTTTGTCAAGGTGACACAAACCAGAGTCTCCTGGGAGGAGAGAATCTCCTTTGAGGAACTGCCTCCATCAGAATGGCCTGTGGGCACGTCTACGGGGCATTTTCTTGACTAATGATTGTCATGGGAGGAGCTAGACCACAGTGGCACAGGTTGACCTAGGAGGTATAAGAAAGGGTTGAACAAACTGTGGGGAGCAAACATTCCTTCTTCGGTTCCCGCCCTGAGCTCCTGCCATGGCTTCCCGGGATGGTGGACTGCTACTTGTGAGTGGAAATAAACCCTTTGTTCTCCAGGTTGCATGTGGCCATATTGTTTGTCACAGCAACTGAAATCAAAGATAGTTTCTCAAAAATTTCTGTTTTGGGTGAGAATTACGAAACTGGAAATAATTATATTCAAAATACTGTTGCACCTTTTTCTACTATGTGAGGGGGGAAAAGAGAAGATGCGAACCTGGTAGAAGTGTCCTTTAAGATTTCTATCTACTGGGCAAGTTCTTCTGAAAACAATTCCCAAAGCCATACACAACCTGCCTTTGTCACTGTTCTGTTGTGAGTGACCTATGACCACAGCTGCTGTGGGAGTCCCCTCTGTGGGCTGTGACTATCATTAATGAATAAAGAAACTGCCTTGGCCTGTTAATAGGGCAGAACTTAGGTAGGCAGGGAGGACTGGACTGAATGCTGGGAGAAAGAAGGGCAGAGTCAGGGGACACCATGGAGCCAGCGCCACCGGAGGTAAATGTGCTGAAACTTTGCTGGCAGGCCACGACCTCATGGTGATGCACAGATTAATGGAAATCTTAGTTAAACTAAGATGTAAGAGTCAGTCAATAAGAAGTTAGAGCTGATGGGCCAAGCAGTGATTTAATGGATACAGTTTCTGTATGGTTATTTTGGTTCTGGGCGGTGGGACAAACAAGCGGCTCCTTGCAACACACAGACACTCTTAGTTGGGGGCTTTCTGACAGTTTCA
Organism: Arvicola amphibius; assembly: GCF_903992535.2. Classification (NCBI taxonomy): domain Eukaryota; kingdom Metazoa; phylum Chordata; class Mammalia; order Rodentia; family Cricetidae; genus Arvicola; species Arvicola amphibius. The sequence continues at coordinate 74,466,574 of NC_052048.2, read as the reverse complement.
GAGAATTAGTCCACTATCATCATCTTGGGGACCACAGTAGCAGGCATGGTAGGGATGATGCTGGAGAAGTAGTCAAGAGCTATATCCTATTCACAGGCAGAAAGAAAGAAAGCCTGGGCTTGGCATGGGCTTTTGAAACCTCAAAGCCCACCCCCAATGACACTCTCTCCAACAAGGCCGCCTCTACTCCAACAATACCACGCCTCCTAATCCTTATAATCCTTTCAAATAGTGCCATTCCCTGGTGACTAAGTATTCAAATATATGAGTTGGTGGGTCCATCCTTATCCAAACCACTATACAGCCTCATCAATAATAAGTTTACCATGAGATTAGCTGTGGAAACTAGGTATGAATCCTTCAAATTCCAGTCTCTAGGTGTTAGAGGCAGACTGAAGATGTCAGAGTAGTGTGGCTCTAATAAGCTTTCAAAGAGCTATACTAAGACAAAGTCCCGAGTGGGGAGCAACTTCAGACTAAATTCAATGCAGGAAAAAATGAACGGAACACAGAAAGCACACAGGTTTTTGTTTGTCTTGTGTTGTGTGTATACATACATGTTCAAGTCCATGTGTGTGTTTCTATGTTTATGGGGGCAGAGGGGAACTGTGGATGTTATTCCTCAGGTGCTATCCACCTCATTTTTGGAGACAGGACTCTCATTGGCTTGGGACTTGCCAAATAGACTAGGCTGAATAGCTAGACAGAGAAACCTCCAGTTACAAATTGATTTTGTTACTAGGAAACAAAATCAGGAATATTAGAATTAATAATATTCATTATATAGCTTGAAAACAAAAGCTGAAAATTAAATGTAAGAATTTAAAAGGATATTACTGGCAATAAACAGAATTTTTAAAGTTTTATTATGTGTATGTGTCTGAGTATGTGTGTGCATGTATGCTACATGTGTGTGGGTGCCCATAACAGCCAGAGGGGATTTGTTAGATCCCTGGAGCTGGAGTTACAGGTGGTTGTGATAGGAATCAAACTCAGGTCCTTCAGAAGAGGAGCAAGTGCTCTTAGCAGCTGAGTCATCTCTCCAGACCTCCAACAGGGCTTCTTTAAAAATAAGTAACAAAATCAAAACACTCCACAATCAATTTTACAAGAAAATGATAGGAGCTTATTTATAGAAAAATTGCTAAACCACCAGGAACAAAATTAAAAAATAAAAAGAGCCAAATGTGAATTGTGGGAAATATGACATGGAAGCATTTATAGATATATAAAATAACTAAATAAAAGTGTAACACTTATTTTAATAAAAAACATTAATTAAATGTGATATAAATTACATCAACATAATGTTATTGTAAATCCGTTTGTCTAACAAAAATAGCATCGGTATGCAAATGTGTGGGTGTGCACACCCTCACCTCCATTAAAAGGCAGAAGAGTTTTTCTGGCGGGCAACCCAAAGCACTCTTCAAAGTTAAAAGTGTTTATATTGAAGTCAGAAGCGAGCGAATAACTGTAAGATCAAGGCCAGCCTAGTATGCAGGCAAATTCCAGATCAGCCAGGGCTACATAGTTAGAGCCCATCTGAAGAACACTGTGTGTGTGTGTGTGTGTGTGTGTGTGTGTGTGTGTGTGTGTAACATGACTTATAAAATACCATTGCTAGGAATCCATCTTTCTATCTGTATATGTACAAAGGAGCATTATACATCATAGGAAAGTAACACATCACAAAATAAGAAACAACCTAAATTCCTTTCCATTGGAAACCAATGGGTGTTTACTACGGTGCAGCTAGGCAACAGTAAGCACCAGTCTGTTGGAAAAGAACCCTTCATCTGGGTGTGGTGGCAGATGTCTATAACAACAACACTCAGGAGGCTGAGGCAGGTGGCCTTTGCCTTGCACTCTATTTATAGTGATATTTCATTTGTATTTTAATAAATAAAGCTTGCCTAGAGATCAAAAAGCAAAACAGCCAGTCACTGGCTCTAACCTCTATCTCAGTCCGAAATGGCGATCCTGCCTCCAGGAATCTCAGAATGAGACTGTATCAGTGAGCTGTCTCTTCTCATCTTACATTCCTCTCTAGGGCTGGGATTAAAGGCATTCACCATCCGGTTTCTATGGCAAACAAATGTGACTACTGGGATTAAAGGTGTGTGTTGCCACTGCTTAGTCTGATGTAGGCATGTCTTCTATCTATCTGATAATTTCATTAGTTACTTAATAAAGAAACTGCTTGGCCTAATAGGTGAGAACATAGGTGGGTGGAGTAGACAGAACAGAATGCTGGGAAGAGGGAAGTGAGGCAGATGCCTTGGGCAATTGCCATGCCTCTCCTCTCTGAGCCAGTCGCCATGAAGCCAGCCACCAGGTCAGACATGCTGAATCTTTCACGGTAAGACACCACTCGTGGTGTTACATAGATTATTAGATATGGGTTAAAGCAAGAGATGTGAGAATTAGCTAATAAGAGGCCGGAACTAAGGGCCAGGCAGTGTTTAAATGAATACAATTTGTGTGTGTTGTTATTTCAGGGCATAAGCTAGCCAGGCGTCCGGGAGCTGGGCAGGACGAAAAGCAGGCCTGCCCGCAGCTCCTCACTACACTAGTCTGTAAGGCTGACCAATGGGGCTGTTTTACTCTCCGATCTTCAGGCAAGATTTATTTATTAAAATACAAATGAAATATCACTACACTCCATAGTAAGACCCCATCTAAGAAAGAAGGTACCGCCATATGCATGGGTTAGAATAATTTCTGCATGTGTTTAATTGAAATAGATACTCTAAGGGCTGGCAGGATGGCTCAGTGGGTAAAAGCACTTGCTGCCAACCCTCAGGACCTGAGTTTGAGCGCTGGGACCCACAGGTTGGAGGAGAAAACTGACTCCAGCAAGTTGTCTGCTCACCTCCACATGCGTGTGCAAGCCCACACAATTCACATATATACAAAAATATAATTTAAAAACATATTCTCAAAAAGACAAGAGGAACTTTGGAGATCAGTATGCACTATAATAACCTTATTTTAAAGCCACCAGTCAGTAGAGCACTCAGCAGAGACAGTCAGATCTCTGTGAGTTCAATGCCAGCCTTGTCCACACTGCAAGTTCCAGGATGGCCAGGGCTACACAAAACTTAGCTCAAAAAAGATTTTCACACACACACACATACACACACAAAAAAAATATTAATGAATATGAGGCATATACTTTCATAAAACTTTGTCAGTGTGCATAAGACTTTTACTAGCATTAAATGTTACCTGAGAAATCCTTATAAAACATATCATTGAATATCAGAATTACAGAGAACCTTCTAGAGGATTTATCCACTAGGAAGCTTTGGTCATTATTGTGCTCCCAACTTAAACAGTGCCTAAAACTTTATATTTGTTGAACAAACATCTGTGTTATTTACAACACTATATAAGCAAGCTTTTAATTAACTTTTAAGGTTTTCATCTGTTCTTTGCCACTCAAGAGTCTGGGATTCAGTCTTGTAAGGCAACTTCACAACTACTTGTGTATGTGAAAAGTGGCCCAAATGCCTGTTCTTGTCTTTGGGGGTGGTGTGTGTGTGGGTGGTGGTGGTGGTGGTGTCTGTGTGTGTGTGTGTGTGTGTGTGTGTGTGTGTGTGGTTTTCCGTTCTGAACTTACCAGAGGCTCCAGCTTTATAGGCTGCTGCCGCTTTCTTGTCTTCTCTTGGGCCTTTGTAGTGTGCTTGAAAGTCAGGGTTTGCAGTTCAGGTTCATTTTCTTTGTGGGTTGCATAATTCAGAATGCCTTTTGCCTTTATACTGTTTAGTTTGGTAAGCACAGGATTTTCTTCTTGCTGGCGTTGGACATTTTTCAGGTCAATTTCACTCTCTGGGGCTTGAAAAGCCATCTTTACTCCTGCATGAATGGGGTAAAGGAAAGGAAAGAACTGAGATGTGATGTTGAACAAAATTTCTGGGGAGAGATGTAGGAAGTGGAGAGAGGATTAAGGACTAGGGAGGACTGAACTCACCTGCTTCCGCCAAAGGAAACCAACTAAAGCACTCGAAGTCTTCCCCAACAGAGTGCTTGAGCCAGAGGTATAACAACTGAGACGTATGCCTAGTCTTGAAAAAGCCTGGTCTGGGGACTGTACTGCCTTAGATTTGGAAGGATGAAGAGAAGGGCATTAAACACTAAATTTCTCAGACCTGAGTAAGCAAAACATCTCCTAAGGAACTTGTTTTATAAAAATGTAGCTAAGGGGCTGGGGTGATGGCTCCGTCTGCAAAATGCTGTTTCACAAATATCTTAGGGTTTCTATTGCTGTGCTAAAACATTGACCAAAAGCAACTTGGGGAGGAAAGGGTTTACTTCATCTTACAACTTGTAGGCCATCTTGAAAGGAAATGAGAGCCGGAACTCAAGTCAGGAATTGAAGCAGAAACCACGGAGGAACACTGCTTGCTGACTTGCTCCTCATGGCTTACTCAGCCTGCTTTCTGATACAAGCCAGGACCACCTGTATTTAGGGTTTGCACAGCCTGCAGTGGACTGGACCTTCACACATCAGTCATTAACCAAGAAAATGCTGGACATACAAGCCTATAGACCAGCCTTATGGAGATATTTTCTCTATTAAGAGTCCTTTCCAAATGATTCTAGCTGTGTCAATCAAGTTGACAAAAAGCCAAACAGGACAACGAGCCTGAGGACTTGAGTTTAGATCTCACGCATGCACATGAAAAGAAGGGCTGCATGCAACCCCAGCATTGGGGAGTGGTGGCAGACAGGTGAATCCCAGGGCCTGCTGGCCAGCCAAACTAGCCAAACTCCAGATTCAGTGAGAGACACCGTCTCAAAATAGAGTGTGGTGCTGGTAGTGGTGGTGCACACCTTTAATCCCAGCACTTGGGAGGTAGAACTGTGAGTTCGAGCCAGCCTGGTCTACAGAGCAAATTCCTGTCAGCCAAGGTTATACGGAGAAACCCTGTCTTAAAAAACCAATAATAATAATAATAATAATAATAATCCCCCCCAAAAAAAATAAAACACAAAAACAGAGTAGAGAAGCAATAGGGGAAGATAGTCCAATGTCAATCTCTTAGCCTCCCATGTGCATATGCAAGGGCACACACACACACATAGGCATACACACACACACACACACACACACACACATCATGTAGTACAAAACGTCTTGAATCAGGTTTTGACATACATACGTTTTAACCTAGCTCAATGACAATAAGAATCAAAAGCCTCTTATGTAATTTTAACTTCTCAAGTAACCCCATTAAAAGCGAGAGGCCTCGATTTTAATGATGTGCTTTACCTAGCATTCAAACTATCATTTCAATACATAATGATGCTGTGTGATGCAGGGTTATATTTAATTTGTCCGCGTGCATTTTATGTCTGGTGCCTAGGAACTGTTCTATTGGTCAGGATAAGTCTAGATTGGTCAGTGTAAGGTCCTGGGTAAGCCTGACATCTCTAGTTCTCACTTTCCAGTCCCCGGGGGTAGTAAGCTACCACCGAATCCATCGTCTCTGAGTTTTTCCATCGCTGGGGAGGCGATGCTGGGTGTCTGGCTCCACCCAGGGCTCCACTGGACTCACCCAGCAGTACAACTGCAGCCGTTCCTGAGGGGTCTCCAGAGGCCGACGCAAGTGGTCCTGGGGCCGAAAACTGAGTCCCAGGAGGAAATGTTTCCCGTTGCGTAGCAACCACTGGGCTTCGAAGGACGCACGCTACGCCTAGGAGGAGCCCGTCGCCACAGTCGTGCCTTGACTCTCCTCAGCTCTCCTCCAGGAGCGCGCCAAGTAATTGGGCCAATCAGCGTTTCCGGAGCGTTGACGTCACTAGTTGGCAGGGAGCAGGAATCCACCCGGAAGATTGCTCCTATGGGATGGGATTAAATCTTTGGCTGTGTAGACAGCAGGCGTAAGGAGGTCTGGTCGTTCTGTATGTTCTCTCGTTAGTGGACGGTCCATGATCGTTGACCCAACCTCGAACAGAAATCTGTTGTTTCTCAAGAGGCCCGAGTCTGACTTGACGTTTGCCCACATCTTTAAAATCCCGAGGTGAAAGAAATGAGCCTCAGGAGAAAGCTGGGTGGACTTTTCATGCCGTGAAACACTGTCTCGCCGGTTGGCAGAGACTTGTTTTCAACCTTCGCTACAAAAATGTAATCACCGCTGGAAATACCTTCTTTTTCTCTTCCCTCTGCTAGTCTTTGCATCTTGAGCGGCAACCCCCTAAATGAAACCAAGCAGACAGTTTATATGCATATGGCATGCTGGTTTGATCCCACCTACCTCCAAGAGGATTATCTAGAGCTGGAGTGTAGATTCAGATGATTCAGTCTAATCCACCTCCCCTCGCACAGCATCTGAGTATTGAGCTGGCATTAGTCTCTTGCCTCATGAAGTTTTCAGGAAACGTGTGTGTTTGCGGGGAGGGGGCTAGTGGGAGATGTCCTACAGCGTGTATGTGGAGAAGAGAGGGCAATTTACAAAAGTTCAGCTCTCTCCTACCACTGTGTGGATCACAGGGATGAAAATTGGGTCACCAGGCTTGGCAGCAGGTGCCTTTACCCTCTGAGCGACCTCTCTAGCCCTTGGAGTATTTAAACAGTATTTTTTTTTAAGTTGGCAATCTGGCTTTTTAGAAGTTCATAAAATGAACATCACACGATTTATGAGTGCCCACTAATTTAGCAGCAAAGGTATTAATGAAGGCCTGAAGTTAGGGAAAAAATAAACAAGAAAAGACTCTTAGGCACGCTAAGGCGTCTAAGCAACATGGTGCTTGGCGTGAGAACTTCAGCCCTGGACCCAAGGTAGTTCTTTGGAATGCCCCAGAGCCTCTGACTCTCAGCCTATCTCCTGCCACTCTTTGGCTTTTGCACCTGCATAGGGTGCAGTCCCTTCCCAGGCCTTCAGTTCTCCAGCATGAACAGGCTGTACACCATGTGCTCTAGAGGCTTCCGGGCAGGTAGGATTTTGTGTTCAAACTCCAGTGTTGGGACTTTAGTGCTTCATTCTGCCTTCCCTGGAGTCTCACAGAGTGACACACACATACACACACACACACACACACACACACACACACACACACACACACACACAGAGAGAGAGAGAGAGAGAGAGAGAGAGAGAGAGAGAGAGAGAGAGAGAGGAGAGAGAGAGAGCGCAGCCGCATGTGTCAGAAGGCTGAGGTGCCACACTCCACTTTCGCTGCTCACAACAGAAATTTCCACTCTGCCCCATTTGGCAGCTTGTCTGGACATCAGCTGGCCTCGAGGCTCCCAGCCTGGATTCTCCAGGGCACCCTGGACTGCTATTTATTCACAGTTTGTTCAAAACAGTTTGCCACTCCGTATAAAGTGCTGGCATTTGTTTAAGCTGGCTTTTGGGGAGGAAGGGATAGCTTGTTTTGCTGTTGTGTTTCTATTTCTAGAATTTAAAATTTTTTAAATTAAAAATACCGGTTCTTCACTTTAAACTATCTTCTTTTGTAAACATATGGTCTTGTCTTTGCATATAATATACTGAGTCAGGAGGCAGAGGCAGCAATTTCAAGAGTTCAAGGTCATTGTTGAATTATATGGAGACGTTCATTAACCTGGGATCCCTTCCATCCTGTCCCAAACTAAGTCAGTAAGATAAGATATACAATAGGGTTTAAGACTTAGAATGTAAGAGATAATGCAAAATATATCACTATTTTTATATTGATTACATGCTGCAGTGATAATATTTTTAGGTAAATTGTGTTAAATAAAATATATAATTAAAATAAAGAACATAGTGTGTTAACACCAATGGATTTTTTCTTTTAAAAGTTACATATACGAAGAGGTGTTTGGGGGGATTTCTCAGTGGTTAAGAGCACTGGCTGCTCTTCCAGAGGTCCTGAGTTCAGTTCCCAGCAACCACATGGTAGCTCACAACCATCCCTAGTGGGATCTGATGCCCTCCTCTGGCCTGCAGGTGTACATGCAGAACATTCATACATAAAATATAAACTTAAAAGTTACGTATACATTTTATTGATTTATTTATCTATTTATTTGTGTGTGTGTGTGTGTGTGTGTCATGGCACACATGTGACAGTTAGAGGACATTTTAAAACTGGTTCTCTCCTTTCACTGCGCGGATCCTGGGGACCAATCTACAGGTTGCCAGACTTGGTGGCAAGCACTTTTACCCTCTGAGATAACTAACCAGACCCACAAATGGTTCTAAAAATTATGAATTTTCCATTAATGCTGTTTGAATGCAATGAAAAGTGGAATTACCTCTATTGACATTATTGAAGTACATTAAGTATTTTTTAATTTTTAACTTTTATTTTATGTGTATGAATGTTCTGCTGCCATGTATGACTGTGAACCACATGGGTGCCCACAGAGGTCAGAAGAGGGCATCAGATCCCCTGGATCTGGAGTTAGAGATGGTGATGAGCTGCCACGTGGATGCTGGGCATCAAATCTGGATCCTCTGGAAGAATGGCCACTTAACCACTGAGCCATCTCTCTAGCTCCTGCATTCATATTTTTATAATGTGACAAAATTAATTTTTGGTGGTACATCAAGCCTAAAAATACATAAGCTGCATTGGTTTCTCAGGCTTGAAGATAAAATGGTACTGGCTTTCATTGAGAATCTGAGGGGATAAGGGTATCCTGTAGCTAGCCGGTTTTTGAGGTATATTTTCTGTCATTCACTTCCCAGCCCCCTCACTGGCTGCAATATCTTCTTCTTCAAATCCTTTTTTTTTTGGCTTTTAAGAAATCAGGCACATATGGCTGTGTCTTCTTAATCATGGTTGACCCAGAAAAAAATATATCTATGCATTGGTGGGCCCCGTGGGCAAACCTGCGGCTGCTGGAGTCCTGAAAGAGGCTGTGGAGCAGCTGCAGCAACAGCTGCCATCTGTGTACGTGTTCCCTATACTTTCTTTCAGCTTTTAAAACTATATAAAACAAATATGAAATATGTGTGAGACCGTATTCCTTAGACCTAAGGGCAGCCTGCTACCCGTTGGTCAACATTTCTACCTACTCATCTCCACCTCAAAAAAACTGGCTTTTCTTTTTGCTGCTAAATGAGATTTTTAGAAAATATCCAGGGTGTCCTAGCTAGTTTTAACTGTCAACTCGGCACAACTACCTGACACAGTGATCTGAGAAGAGAGTCTCAATTGAGGGACTGCCCAGATCGATTGGTCTGTGGAGAGAATGTCTTGGATCTCTGGGCTCTAGTCACTCTCTGTTGCTGTGACAAAACACTCTGACGCAAAGCTGCTTTGGGAGAGAAGGAGAATCCCTTGTAATTCTAGTGTTGGGGAGGCAGAGGCAGGAAGATCCATGGGATTCTCTGGCCAGTCAGCATAGCTTAACCAGTGAGCCAATGAGAGAGAGAAGTGTCTCTCCAAGGTGGACAGTGCCTGAGAAACAAAATCCAATGTTCACACACACACACACACACACACACACACACACACACACAATAAGACTTTACTTTTGTAAGTACTGATGACATATAAACTCAGGAAGTATATGGAAGAAAACCTTGAATGTTCCTGAGATATATCTATATATCTATATATCTATATATCTATATATCTATATATCTATATATCTATATATCTATATATCTATATATCTATATCTATATCTATATCTATATCTATATCTATATCTATATCTATATCTATATCTATATCTATATATCAGCCTTTGTTGTTATGTATTTTAAAATAAAGACTTTTCCTCGGCTGCCAGCAAAGTGCTCTACTGGTCATTTCTGAGGAAGCTAAGGCCACGCTGGGGTGAGTCTTCATCCTGCAACTGGCACTGTGAGGGTAGTCGGTCACTTGGCCTTCATCTTTGAGTTCGCTGCATTCCCCCTTATCCTGCACGACCACGACGAGGATGAGGCGATGTCTCCAAGGATAAGATCAATGCCCTCATCAAAGTAGCTGGTGTCAATGCTGAACTTTATGGCCTGGCTTGTTTGCCAAAGCCTTGGCCAATGTCAACATTGGGAGCCTCATCTGCGGTGTAGGGGCTGGTGGGGCCGCTCCAACAGCTAAAGCCGTGCCAGCAGGCAGCCTGCGCCCTCCACCACTGCTGCCCCAGCTGAGGAGAAGGTGGGAGCAAAGAAGGAAGACTTTGAGGAGTCTGATGATGACACCGGCTTTAGTCTTTTGAACTAAACCTTCTAACATGTCCAATAAAAGCTGAACCTGTTGCTGCACTGACCTCAGTTGTATGCCACAGGCACAGGTTCTTGAGGTTTCAAAAATAATATAAGAAACAAACAAAGAAACAAAGACCTTATGCTGTTTTAACAACCAGAAAAGTTAACTAGGTGTAAAATTGACACAAGAAAGTACAAACTTTGGCAGAGGCCAGGATGGAACGGATTAGGAACAGCATAATTAACCTTCAGTGAAAAGAAATGGTATCAGGCCCAGGAGATGGTCCAGTGGTTAAGCAGGCTCGCCGCCAAGCCTGACAACCTGAGTTCAGTTGCCCAAACCTACGCAGTGGAAGGAGAGAACTAACTTCTGCAAGTTATCCTCCCCGCACACATACGCAAAATAAATAAAATTTGAAAACTTTTAAAAGAAATTGTCTTTGTTCTATGAAGATAAAAGAAAAACAGCAGGTGAACTGAGCAAACTGCAAGATTTAGGGCCAGAGTCTATCCTGATGAAGCAGGACCTACAGTCAGCTGTTGAGAAGGATGGAACAAAGGTGTCATATAAAGGCAAGGGAGTACTTAAATTTCAGGTCCTGTGAACTGCTTGAAATTGTGTTCCTATTTGCATATATACTTCTTTGTATAGATTTTTATCAGTTCTCAAAGGGGTCTTTGATCTGTTCTTCCTCAGAACTTGAAACGTGGCCTCTAAAATTAGCTGCCCTTAGCTCTGACTTGTGTGGGAAGGTGCCTGGCTCAACTTTGCAAGGGGTTTGTGATGAGTATTTTGTTCCTTTGGTGACATCTTGTGGTCAAATAATATATTACTAGATGAGCTTGGAATTGTGGATCTGATTGGTAGATTTTGTAAAAGACTTGAGAGATTAGTGTCCCAGAACTATGAAAACCAATAATTATTAATATATTCCCCATACAGTGTTGAGATGTTGTTACTATATATAAAACTGATAATCCGGCCGGGCGGTGGTGGCGCACGCCTTTAATCCCAGCACTCGGGAGGCAGAGGCAGGCGGATCTCTGAGTTCGAGGCCAGCCTGGTCTACAAGAGCTAGTTCCAGGACAGGCTCTAGAAACTACAGGGAAACCCTGTCTCGAAAAAAAAAAAAAAAAAAAAAAAAAAAACTGATAATCCACGGTCAGTCTTGGGTAATTGTATTCTGGGAATCTTTTGGAAAGGGAAAGATTCCCTGTCTCTCAGGTGATTCCAATGTGAAATCAAGTCCTGGTACCTCTGGCTTAGGTCCTTGCTCTTCATGGTGTGATTTGTGGGCCAGGAGCATTGGCATCATCTGGATCTTGTTAGATACACAGACTCTAACATCCTGCCCACAACCTCCTGAATCAGCCAGTGTCATATTTCACAACCAGCTCACTGAATTAAGTTTTAAGAAGGGCTGTCACAGAAAACAAGAAGGGTATACAACATACACAAGGCAGCGATGGTGCCCAGCGGGTGGGCTTCTCCTTTCTTATGACTCCCGGCTACAGGATGTGTGTTACTTTATGACCCCATTGGAAGACTTTTACCGTAAGAAATTCCATCTTCAGCAAAGCCATCATCTCTCTGTTCTGTAGTGCTCCCACGATCTCTGCTAAAGCATTTGAGGACAATATTATTCTTCCCCTTGTCTTTCTTCTCTCCCTCCTAAGCATCCTGTATCTTAAGTCTATATACAGTAATTTCGCAGAACTTTTTCTAGAAATTTCACAATAAACATAGCCGTCAGAACTGAGGGTGATCTGGGAGGCCCTAACAAGCTGGACTTGACCATCCATCCTCTATAGGTCAATTAAATGGATGAGAGGTAGTAAAGCGTAGGTGAGATTCAGAAGAAGGAAGAAGTCCTGGATTCCACAAGTCCGTATTCCGGGTCTTGACATGAGACTTGACTTTTGATAGGAGGCAGCTAACTAAGATAACTCAGCAGTCCGGGTCAAGGTGCAGTCCCACCCCCACTATCTGGGCTCCGGTCTCTCTAGCATGGCACTCTAAGTCAGAACCCTACAAAGTGTCTCTCTGGGAGACAGTCTCCCTCTCTGGCTGGCACGGGCCTTCAGCCTTTTCCTTCTCCCAGCACTAGATTCCAGGGGGAAATTTCGGTTTCCTGGGGGCTTCTTGTCTCAATGCAAAGAAGGGTGGAAGCAAGTGTCTGTCCAGGATATTCCTGTCCCTGCTGGCATGGTTACACATAGAACAGCTTTCTTCTGCTGAGCACCTCTCTTGTTCCACTCAGAATTCTATTTGTCAATCGTGTTTATAGTGAAAGAAAACCCCTTCTTTCTCACCATGGGAAAAGCAAACAGCCACGTAGACCTAGGAGGCTGCCAAGTTTTGTGGGCAATAAAGGGGCAAAAGAGTTAACTATTAACCAGCAGACAGCATAATTTCCCTCAATACCTTGACCTTGGCACCTCTCTTCTCTTGAGGCTCGTTTCCTAACATTTCTGCCCAGGATGGTTAGGTAGTGAAGGCAGGAAGCCATTCTCCTTCCGTCTCTCTCAGGGGATCCAGGCAGCAGCAGGTGAAATAAGCATGGCGCCATTTGAAGTCACAGGCAGCCTGACAGTCAGTGGATCTGAGGTGCTTAAAGCAGGAGGGGGCGATTTCAAGAAATTGATGATTCAAATTCATTTTGTCACCTTGCTGTTTACTGTTGACTGTTTACTGGTGGCCTCTCAAGTCACTGGTGCCCTCATTATTTTGTACTTAACGGTACAGAATTGTGGAAATATTAAGATGTTTGGCAAGCTCGAGGAGCATCGGAGCTGTGTGAGGGCTCAGGGGAGACAAAAGGCGATTTGAGGTAAAGAAAGAGAAGGGCTAATGGCCGGTCACTGAGGTAAGGATTTCCCACTTTCTCACCCAAAGCTGGTACTGTTATGTAAAATCATAGTGTTAACAAAATACAAAACAAAAGTTGGTTTTGAAACAAGGTATGTATCCACAGTGGTTTGGGATTTACTATGTACCCCAGACTGGTCTGAATTGGTGACCCTCCTCCAGCCTCAGCCTCCCAAGTGCTGGTTGTAACCCCTCAAAGAAACTGGACAAATGGCTAATTGTGGTGCCTATTGGCACGCTAAAGCCCACACTGGCTAGGCTCACTCAGTACCTGTGACTCCACCAGGCATGCTACCCTAAACCTCTCGAGCCCAGGGGCTTAGCTTCTCATCTCTTAGCGTCTCCCTGCCATTTCAACAAAGCATTCTCTTGGTCCTCCTCTTGGCTCCTTCCTCTCTTAGTACCCCCCCATCTGTCTCCTTGTGTTCTCTCTTTTCCTCTCTCACTCTCTCCTCTCATGGCAGGTTCAGACTGCTGGCTGTGTTCATTCTGCTATTTTCTCTTCCTGCTCTGGACTCTTCCAGATGCCTCTGTCTCTAATATCTACAGTTAAAGCCCTTCTCCTCACCTATACTTTAAAGCGATCTTGTCCTCATTTTCATTCACTGGTGATCTCCACTGATAGCCAGGGTTCAGAAAGCACCCCTGAAAGTTCCAGGTTCTTGTGTCCCAGAACAAAGAATTGGACAGAGACCTGCAAATGGGTAGATAGAAGCAAAGTAAGAGAAGCTATTGAGAAAAGATATACCGGGGCTGTGGAGAGATGGCTCAGCTGCTCAGAGTATTGGCTGCTCTCATAGAGGACCCCAGTTTGGTTTCCATCAGCCTCAATGAAGACTCGTAACTACCTCTAACTCCAGATTCAGGGACTCATCGCCCTCTAATGGCTTACACAGACATTGCATTCACATGCACAAATTCACATACACACATAATTAAAAATTAAAGTTAAAATCTTTCTTTAAAAATTAGAAAAGAGGGGCTGGAAAGATGGCTCAGTGGTTAAGAGCACTGACTGCTCTTCCAGAGGTCCTGAGTTCAATTCCCAGCAACCACATGGTGGCCCACAACCACCTATAATGAGATCTGGTGCCCTCTTCTGGCCTACAGGCAGGATACTGAATAAATAAATCTTTAAAAAAATTAGAAAAGAAGCTGGGCAGGGATGGCACATGCCTCTAATCTCAGCACTAGGGAGGCAGAGGCTGGAGGATCTCTGAATTTGAGGCCAGCCTGGTCTACAGAGCAAGTTCTAGGACAGCCAGGGAGAGCTACACAGAGAAACCCTCTCTCAAAAACAACAACAAAAAAGGAACAACAAAGAGCCACAAAAACAAACAAACAAGAAAAAAAGAAAGGTTGTGCATTGCAAGAGAAGAAACGGGCCAAGAGAGTGAGTTCACTGGCTTTAATAACTCTGTCACACAAAGGACTGGCTTTTACGTTACGTATCTTGAACTTTGGAGCTTGTTTGCAGTGTGGAGTTTTCTGAGCATGCTCTGTTGGTTATATGTAGTTCTACATGTAATTTCATTCATCACATGTCTCATTAGCTGCTTAAATTTCCACTAGGTTTGTGTGTTTTAGTATCACAATGAGCCACAGGTCACCTTCATCCCGTCTGGGTGCCTCTGCACAAGTGCCAGCGGTTTGAGCCAGTTTTAGTTGGTCTTGGGTGTGTGTGCTCCAGCCTTTCTCTTTGCCAACTTTTTCAAATACTTATTTTGTGAGGCTTTGTACAAGGCTTTCTGGACCTCACTTTCCTCTCTAGCCCCGTGCTCACTGGGGTTCCAGGATGCAGCAACCGGCTAGCTTTAGCCTCTTTTAAAAACCTTAGTTTAGTAGTTTAATGCTCAAACATTTTGTTCTTCAGTGATTGGAGGGGTGTGTGTGTATAGAGACAGGCAGAGATATAGGGGTTCTCCCTATGTAGCTTAGGCTGCTCTTAAATTCATAAGCTTCCTGCCTCAGTTTCCCAAATTCTGTAATTAGAGACATTCAACATTCACGCCTAACATGTGAGTGAAGTTACATTTTTATTTTGTTATCCATTTAAAGTTGGTTTCTGTACTTTAAATCTACTAACTTAAATTACTTTATATCAATTACACTGACACTTCCTACAAACTACAAACATATATGTAAATATATTAAAATATATAATGTAATATTTCCTGTCAATGTAGCAATCAGAATGCACACAGTGGACAAGCTGAAGATATTCACCTGTTGAAGGGACAGTAGCCTATTTGAGCATGGCTCTGGCAGGCCTTGCCCTTCTCCCCAGTTCCTTCTGCCTTGCCAGAAACTTTTAGATTACATTCCTAAAGCTGGTCCCCCAGGTCCTTTTCCATATTTGGTCAATCTCTCCTCCTGAGGCTGACTACCAAGATCCAGCTTTTAAAGTACTGAAATCCAGCAACCCAAAGCCCCCTTTTGGCTCACATAATTAGCATGCTCAGCTAAACACCGGGGGTGAGGGGGTGAGTGATGTGGAGGGGGGCTGGGGAGGGGAGTGTCCTGTCTCTTTCACCATTAGAAACTGCCATTTGCCAAGTATGCCTCCCCTCTATCCAGAGGCAGGCCTGTGTTCCTTCAGGAACAGATATCCCTGTCCCCTTCCCTCATTTCTCTCCCCTTCTCCCTTGTCCTTTGTCTCTTGTGTCTCATTCCCTGTGCTCTGTCCCTCTGGAACAAATGAATCTCTCTTGTGCTGAGAACTTGGCCTCGGGGGTCCCGCCCGAACTTTTCCTTTCTCCTACACCCTTACAAAGTTACACTCAGGGATTCTGATAAAAGTCTCAGCTCCATCACATGTTTGCCTTGTATTATTATTTTTTAATTTTTATTTTCTTATTTTTAGTGCATCCCTACCACAGTTTCCTGTCCCTCCACTCCTCCCAGTTCCCCTCCCCCAGATGTGGGGGAGACTTTAAAGAGGATGACTGACGTGTCAAATACTTTCAGGTTTTGTCTCCATTTCATTGCAGTATAAATCTGGAAGTCAGAATCTAGAGAGACAGTCAGGGATACATTTACATTTGCAAGTCCCACAGATGGCAGGGGTGGTGCTAGCATGGAGGTGTAGAAAGTCCCACGGAGGATGCTTACTTAGTGGGATGAATAGATGCTGTATTAGGACCCACTCTGGGCATGAAATTCTAAACTGGGCCACTTATGGGGCTTCAGGCTTGGCAAGATGGAAAGCTCCAATATTGGACAGAAAAAAGACAGCTCATGGTGGGAAGGGGATTTCTGTCCACATAGACAGTGTCGGGAACTGTCCTGTGACAGCAGCTTGCAGCACAGCCTTGCCCAATCTCGTTCCGCTTTTTCTTGGTACCATCCACTGTCAGATACTCACGCTAGCTCCGATGACATGGTGCCAACCCAGAGCCCAGAGGACCGAGCAGATCCCTTCTTCAATGTCCTGATCAAGTTGTCTTTCATTCCAGCAGAGTCAGCCCTAGGTCAACCAGTTCTTGCCACAAGAGGAGTGGGAGAAAAGATGCAGGAGGAGCAAAGACTTGACAACTAGAAATGATGAAGCTCCCTGTAAAAGTGCTGGCTCTGCTGGCCTTTCGCTAGACAGCTAGCTGTCGAGCTGTCTTCCCCTCCCCCACTGTATCCCTGGGCAAAGGGTGCTGAGGTGTCAGAGTTGGCCAAGTGTGACCCTGGGACATTGGGCACCCATCAGTGGTTGTAGGAGGACAAGTCCCACCTCCTGGGAATTCATGACTTTTCCTGAAACCTATTGTTTTGCTTCCTGTGAATCTGTTATTATTTCAAAATAAACTCTTATTTTCTGCTCATAAACTTTGTTGTGGGTTTTTTTTTTCCTCTCAAGTCCTCATAGTTAAGAAGGTGACTATATATTCTGAGAAGTGGAGGGAGAACCAAAATCAGTGTGGACTTAGCTGATTCACTCTTAGAATTGTTCCTTGACGCTGTCTCTCTCTGTCATTGTACTTGAGACAAAAGCCATCCCCAGCCTTTCAGACCCATCTTCCCAGCGCTGAAGCTCTATCTTCACTCAGTGGTCCAATAGCAATAGTCCCAGTTGGATCCTGTTTTATATTCCTTCCAGCATTATCTCATACCCATCACATCCATTCCCACATATTTCCCAGACTTCTGCTTGAAGAAATGAGCACACTCATTAAGCTCTTTAGTGTGTAGCTCACCTCCTCATGGCCTATACTTTCTGTCTTCTAGATGTCTTAGCCTGGTTATAGGTCTAGAGACAACTAACTATTGGTGGGCCACGAGGGGCATCAATATTGTTTTGCCTGGCATTTCCTTCAGAGAAAGTCACTGCTGGCTTAGCAGACAATAAAGACAGAAAAGGCAACATTTCAGGGGATGGGGTGTGAGAACATCTTCTACAAGAGGTAGAGAGACTTCTTTGGGTGACATAAACCCTTGAGCACCCGAGGGTCCAAAGTTCTCAGCTTCAGTGGGGTCCTCCGACACATCCCATTCCAAGTTACAGGACCCTGTTCTTTACCAACTAATGCCCTCAGTATCACCTCCCAGCCTTGGACTTGAATTTTTGCTGTAATTCAGCCAGCTTTATAATGAGGGATTTGGATTGATTTTTCACATTTTGAGCTCTGTGGCTGTTGGAGAGAAGATTCTCTTTTAGGGCACGTTTAGAAACATTTAGACTGTTTATTTGCATCTGGAATCGGTTAATTTTATCACCGAATTCATTGTCCTTTGCTGTATTCTGAGATGCTAGAAGTTGGTTAATTTTTTAATCACGGAGTGCATTATTTTTCTTTCCCAGTTTATCCAGAGATGCTAGAAGTAACCAACCAGCAGCATCATTTTCCCATTTTTCCCACAAACTGTTTTATATACAGAGTTACTAAATCCATTGCCTCTCATATTTGGTGAATCAGGTTAATCAAATGTATTTGTCACAGTTTGCCAAATAGTTCATATCATAGGTTTTCAATACTTAAGAAGCTTCTAAGAGAGAGGCTTCAGTAACAGTAGGCATTGGCATTGGCAATGCCTATTCCTGATACTTCAAAAATTCATCATTAGACTGCTGAAGCTGTAGAACCACTTCTCAGTCAGGGCTTGCTACAGCAGTGGTTCTCAAACTGTGGGTCACTACCTCTTGGGGGTGGGGCCTATCAATCCTTTCACAGGGGTCACCTAAGATCATTGGAAATATATTTTTACATTATGATTTATACCAGTAGAATTATAAAGTATAAACAAACATAGTTTTATGGTTAGTGGTCACCACAACATGAAAAACTGTATTAAAGGGTCACAGCATTAGGAAGGTTGAGAACCACTGCTCTAAAGGAACAGAACTGATAGAATATATGCATACACACACATTTTGTATATGTATATTTGTATACATATACACATGCATACACGCATACACACATATATTCATTAACAGAAGGCCCAGAATCCAGTAATTATTTAGTCCACGAAACTGGATGTCTGTCGCAGGTGGTCTTTATTGTATGCCAGAATCCTGAAGAAGTTGACTTTAATGCCAATGAAGGAATGGACTTGCCAGTAAGAGCAGCACCAAGCAGGCAAAGAAAACAGGCTTCCATCTTCTGTGTCCTTTATATAGGCTGCCACCATAAGGATGGCCCAGATTAAAGGTGTATTGTCGCATCTCAAAAGATCCAGATTAACAGTGGGTCTTTCTAGTTCACGTGATTTAATGAGAAAAAAGCTCTTTACAGGTGTACCTAGCCACCAGGTTAATTCCAGATGTGGTCCAGTTGACAACCAGAAACAGCAATCACATTCCTCAAATTCAGCTTTCCCCAGGTATTCTTAGATCAAGAGCCGAGGAGGGCTCTTGAGTTCCTGCAGCTTTGTACAAATGCAGCCTGAAAGTCAGTGCTAATCTTTAGGTGAAAGCCTTCTCTCATCAGCTTGGTTGGGAGAGGAAGAAATGGGAACACTAAGCCCAAGACAGAGCAGAATCAGTTCCTTCCATCAGTGAATTCCAGTCTTTTGTTCCCACTTGGGTGGGCTCTGCCATGAGAGTGGGAATTCAAGGACAAGCTTGTGCACTTACTAACTCCCTAGAGAGGAGGCTCCAGAATAGTCCTCCCTGGCTATGGCAATACCTCAAGTAGCCTGTGGCCCTAAGTTTTAGGACTTCAGTCAATGTTCTGAAACAAATGGGACTGTCCTGTTCTACAAACACCTGTTCACACCAGTGACAGCGCTTGGAGCATCATGCTACAATCTTATCCTTAGTAAGAACTTGGTTCCACCTGTTGCGTGCTTACAAGTCCTAAGAGCTTGTTGTGCTATACTTACCAATGACATTCTTATGAGATGGGAACTTGATCCCAGTCTCACTGAGAAAACCAGAATCCCAGGGGCCGATCTGGAATATGAATCCACTTATGATTCCAACACTCAATCTATGTATAAAGAGCATTATAGTCACTGTCTTGTGTACTGCTCCCTCCCCACTATGAAGTTCAGAATTGTGGTGTGGCATAGTTCTTAAATGGGCTTGACATATTTTTAGGCCCATCAAACATTGTGGAGTCAATAAATAATGTGCACACTATTTTCCCTATATATCAGCACACAATAAACTTTTCCATGTGCATGTGTGAGGATTTGCTCTAGGTGCTAGGGATGCATACCTCAGTGTACAAAATAAACTGAAATCTGTGCCTTCATGGAAATTCAGATTCGTTAAAGTCAAGGTCCCACCCCTAGATGAAGAGCTACAATGGTTGCCCAATGGCTGCTAAGAAAGGAAGCTTTATTTTCTTCAGGGATATGCTCCAGCATGGTTATCCAATCCCAAGTGGTCAGCCTTGAACACACGTGCATATCAGCAATGCTAAATGGACTCAGTAGGTCCATGTAATACATACACTTATGTATGTAGCAATAGTAATTAATGAGGTCATGAGTTTGGGAGGGGTAATACTGGGGGAACTGCAGGGTTGGGGGAGGGCCAGAGTGATGTAAATGCAGTGCTCATACATGATGTTCTCAAAAAATCAGCGATTTTTATATAATTTATGCATAATACCTATATACAAAATGAATATTTAAAAATATACATTGTTAACTAAATGAAGCAAAAATTTAAATTATTAAGTCTCAGTGAAAATTTTGCTCTTTAAAATTAGTCTTCATACTGAACTTACTTGCAAAGCAATAACATCTAACTTTATCACAAGGACAGGATCTACAAGACAAGGAAGGAACTTGTAGACATGCTCAGCCAGAGATTAGTGCAAATTACAACGACGTTCTTAGTGAAGTAGAATAGCTTTATTGATGATAATGATAAGGAATTTTAGGAGCGTGGTCTTACGTAAGAAACCTGACTAATCCTTGTGTTTTGGCTCCAGGTCTTAAGGTTTTTTTGAAAGTGGAAGTAAATAGTTTTTTCCCAGTGGGGAAAAATTCATAATTTTATCTCGAATTGCAGTCCTCAGGATTTTAGAAAGAGGCATCTATACATTTAACACTAGGAGAAGGCAGTGAGTCGGTTTGTCTTTAGTTTCCTTTTGTCCTCTCTTCCCCGGCCACTAGCGCGCGCGCATTCGGCCTCTATTACCAGGGATAATTTTCGGATCCTTACAAGAAAGGCATGGGAGGTATTATCTCCTCTGTAACCGTCGAGGAAAACCGAGGTGTAGGTCCACGGTTTGGGACATAGCATTGTGGTGGTGCTTCCCTGTCACTGTGGCTGTTCTGTGCCCATGCCAGAATATCCTACGGCTTCCCTTTCCGCATGCCGCCTACCCGAAAAATACATTTCCCACAATCCCACGCGCCGACCGGGCCTCGCATGGGGTGTCCTCAACGTTGCCGTTATGCTTACGGTTACCTAAATCCACATTACGAGAGGAACTGAACTATTATCTGCTTTTCCAACCGCATTTTTCTTTTTTTTCCCTTCTGTGACTACCGGTGTCCTAGAGGAGAGCAAATTTATTCAGGCTACTATTCTGGACACCTTTCTCGGCGAGCAAAGCGCCTTGCTAGCTAGGTTCCGGGGGCCTGGGAGTGTCATTGGGGGATGACCGCAGCCCTAGCTGCTGCAGCTGCTACCGCGATCATGGTCTCCGGCAGCAACGGCCTTGCAGCCGCCCGCCTGCTGTCGCGCACCTTCCTCCGTGAGTCGTGCCGGGACTCTCTCCTCCAGCTTTCCGCAGCTCTCGGGCTCCACGTCCTGCCTCAGGCCCCAGCAGGGCTCTTCCAGGCGGGCCCTCGGGAGGGCCAAGGGAACCACGGGGCCAGACCCCAGTGGCAGCTCTCGGGGGTGGAGGGGACTTTGTCCGATTGGGCGATGGATCGGTCGAGGCCAGATTCTGGGAAGGGCGTCCTGCAGACCCGGGAACATATTCTAGCCTCTACAGTGACGAGTGACGGGGTGGAGGTGGCGTCTAGGCTGGACCTTCCTTGGAGCCAAGGGTGAAGAAGAGAGAGGTCCGGGATGAACTCTGCTGGGAGAGTGAGCGCTAGGGTTTAAAAATCTATCCCCTGTACCAAAGAGTCCTGCACGTGGAGTTAACTGGTCCGTTGTGTGGTAGGGCCAACGGAAAGGGGGTTTCAGCGACCAGAGTTTGCTTGACCCTGTGGGTGCGCAGAAGCTGAGGGTTAGCAGACACTTTCGCCACTAATGTGTTTTTCACTAGTAATTGCTAGCTAGGCTCTATGAACACCACAGTTCCTGAGAACTAATCTCCCAGGGTTGCTACTCTTCAGTAATGCTGACTCTTGAAAATTATTTCTGCGTCCAAAGTCTCTGTGTTAAGTATGTAAGGACAGCCTTGGAATCGTTCACGTCGTGTCTGTAGTCTCGCTAATCCATTCATGCTTGTACAATATTCCTTTAAAAAAACGATTTCTCACCGGCTGTGATGGTTCATGCTTGTAATCCCACTCTGGAGGCAGAGGCAGGTGGATCGTTGCGAGTTTGAGGCCAGCCTGGTCTACAGAGTGCCAAGAAGCCCAGAGCTGTTACACAGAGTAGCCCTGTCTAGAAAACAAAGCAGACAAAAACCAAGCATCCAAATGAAAAGACTTCTCAAGTAATGTTTCCAGTCACATGAAAATAGAAGCATATTGCAATGAATCCGAGAAAGCGTGGTTTGTGAAATGCAGCCTTGTCCTGCCTGTTACTAACAGGAGAAATGATTGCCAGTTAAAATTGTGATGAGCGATTGGTTGTCAGATATATCCAGATTTAAGAGATACTAAAAACTGGTGAATGATTTGGCTTCATTGTGCAGAATCAGTGAGTCAGTTGAGAACCTGTGAATAGACACTCCGACAAGTATTTCCCCTCTATTCCTTGTTTACATTTTGTTTCTGCTGCTTCTTGCATCAGATAGTGAGATTTAGTTCCTTTCCTGAGTATCCTAAAAGTGTTCAAGGGTAAGTGTGCACACAGTAGCTGTATTTCATTGCCAAATCGTTTGAGGACAAAGGCTTTGCCAAATAGGAAAGAGTTGAGTTTATTTGGGGTAAGTTTTCTGGAGCTTTTTCTTGAACGATTAAAAGGATACAGAATGTGTTCTAGATAGAAGGAAAGGAGGGATTAGTTGTACCAGTATAATTGCTGTTGTCGGGAGGGTTTGAACATTAGTGTGTTGGGTATGGGGCTTATCTAACTGAATTGGAATCATTGTGGGTTAAGATGTAGAAGACCAGATGTATACTTTAGTCTGGTCGATGGGAACACCCAGCAGAGTATGCTCACCTACACACTGGTGTTCTCTCCTCCTCCTCCTCCTCCTGCTCCTCCTGCTCCTCCTCCTGCTCCTCCTGCTCCTCCTCCTGCTCCTCCTGCTCCTCCTCCTGCTCCTCCTCCTGCTCCTCCTGCTCCTCCTGCTCCTCCTCCTGCTCCTCCTGCTCCTCCTCCTGCTCCTCCTGCTCCTCCTCCTGCTCCTCCTGCTCCTCCTGCTCCTCCTCCTGCTCCTCCTCCTGCTCTTCTTCCTCCTCCTTTTCCTCCTCCTTCTCTTCTAGAAAGTCACAAATTACTTAGGTTAAAATAACTAGAGATGATAAGGAATCCCACCTCCCACCCTTAAATGTTAGCTGATGCCACTTTATGTGTTGAGGTCCCAAGTTTCGCAATGTTGGTTTAAGTTAAAAAAGATAAAAAGGCAAACAGACCTAGGTGCTACAGGGCCCTGTTGGAGGACAACTTAGAAATGCTCAGCTGCTTATGAAAGAAGGGCAAGAATCCTGTTGCTGTAAGGAGGATGGATAAATGGGAAATGACAATCATTTCTGATGAGAATGTGTAAGATTTTATAAAGCACCACTGAGGCTGAAATGAAGTCTTAAAAGAAACCTAAAGTGTGGTAGGATCTTTTAAAGTATATCACTTGGGAGTTTCTGTAGATCATATTTTCAGAATAGTAAGAGCAGGTAATATTTTGATCCTTAGAATTACAGTATTGGTGTCAGAAAGTAGACTTTACAATCTGGTTAGTTCTAATGTTTTGTTTGGCAAACGAGGAAACAAACGCTGAGAATTTCCCAGGTAGTGTCCAAGGAATCTCAGAATCCAGGTCTGCTGGCACTGTGCAGTGTGCCTTGGGACGCTTGACCCTTCTTGTTAGAAGCAGGACTTCGGCACGCTCAGTGACCTGCTCGCAGGAACTACTTGCCTTTCTTATATCTTTGCCAAGTTACACAGGCTGTTTGTAGACTCAGAGAAGCATTTGGAAGTGTGTGGAATAAGAGATACTCAACAGTTTATTACCGTTTCTAGTCTGCTGCTGTTTATATCTAAGAACTGCCTTTATTTCAGAAATAGAAGCCTGTATGCAAATGCCTTCCTTGATGTAGCCCTGAGAAAAGTAACTTGGTTTTCCGGCCTCTTAGTTGCTTTATGGCAACACTGAAGTTTAAAATGATTTCTCCTATATATAGGAGAATAATTTGAGTTTGCCACTTGGCAGATATTTTGTCGTGTTAAATCCATTTATTGATTTTTACTTTATAACATTTATAAATTGGAATGTCTTCTCATTGTTGATACATTATAAAACATTGAACACATATCCTTCTGTTTACACTTAGTTCTTAAAACATGAGGATTGTTTTAAATTTTATGAAGCATAGTGCTATGATCAACTAAGATGGTAGTATCGAATGTATCATTAAGATAAGTGAATACAGAGCTTTGTCTTTAGAATTTGGGGTAAGTGGGTGCTAAGATAGTCCCATGTATTGTAGGTCTGTTGTATAAGTTTCCTCTGCCATTAAAATACCATCCTGCTGGAAAGCTCCTGAAGCAGGAAGGTAGACAACTCAAAATAGCTTCAGGAAGGCCCTAAAACTGACCAACTTCAGGAGGCTCCTTCCTGTCAGAGTAGACAATATAAGCTGAGCCTCCCGGCAGTCAGAAGGAAGCCAGGCTACAAAGACTGTCAGACAAGCAAGGCCACAGAGACTCTCAGAGAGCAGGCTGGCTTCTGGGAAAAAGCAGAAACCAGACAACCTGCCTGGAAGAGGGTTAGACCAACCGAGGCACCAGGAAAGGACACCCTCCAGCCCGCTGAGCAGCCTGCCGGCTGTGCAGTGTGCTCCAGGTTCCCAGCTCTGTGAGCTGTTACCCGTGCTGCTACCAGGCTTTGGTGGCACAGCTGTCTTTGAGAATTTTCCAGTCCTGTCAGTAACCCCTCACCCATATTCCTGAAAGTAACCCCAGTAAAACTCATTGGTTCACCCAGTTGTATTTTGTTGGTATTTCTATTTTAGTCTGCCCTGGGCTCCCTATCTGGGCTAAGTAGATGTGTGAGTTGTGTCTCCTTGGGAGAAGTTTTGTCACAAACAAGGTCTCCTCATGTGGGGACCACTGTAACTTGTATTTTGTATATGTAATTAATGGTTAAGCTATGTTTAGGACGCGCTTGAGTGTCCCCCAAGAGTTCTCATGCCAGGTGTCTCTGGTGCGGTGAGATCTGGCAGGCAGTTAGGTCACTGCCATCACGGTGCCTAGAAGAGATTTCTGGGAGTCTGGGTTACTCCTGAGAGTGAGTTGACATACATGGCTGTTCCATGTGCTTGGACGGCACCTTGGCCTTGTGTTATTCCCTTGCTGCCCTTCCACCATGTCCTAGTTACCAATGGCTGAACAGGTAAGGCTGCTCTGAGGTAGTGGTTCTCAGCTCCTAATCATAATATTATTGTGGCTTATGGCACTTCATAACTGTGATTTTTCTATCATTATGAATTGTAGTGTAAATATTTGTTATGTAGGATATCTGATATGAGATCCCTGTTAAAGGGTGGTTTGACCCCCCCCCCCCCAAAAGGGGTTGCGATCAGAACCACTGCTTAAAGTGTGAGCTGAACAAAGTGGTTTTCCTTGTAATTAGTTACTTTGTTCAAAGTCACTTTGTTAAATCAGCCTCAGGTGGGCCAGTACAGTTAAAGTTTACCTCTGTTGAATTCATGAATTCAGACTTATCAGTAAAGGAGGAACGGGGACTTAGTTTTCAGGGTTGAGTTGAAGAGGATTTTCATAAGCAATCAGGTTATTGAGTAGGGATGCACTGGTCACAAAAGGCCCTGTTTAGTCCCACCTGGCAGGGCTCTTTGGCTATATATATTGCAGCATTAATAGCCCTGGGCATTTTATAATACAGCCACTACCTATAGGAGATAGGACTGACAAACCCATCTCCTCCGTGGAAAGCATCTTCCTCAGCACCCAGTCCTTTTCCTTCGGCAGCTTACTTATTTCAGTTTGTCCTTTTATGGTTTCGTGCTTCTTCGCTAACATTTGGTTCTCTTACAGACCTAGGAGGCTTCTGTGGGTAGGACCTGAGTCTTGTCTTAAGTAGTCAAGAGCTTTAGCCCCTGGTGGATAGCTGCCACTGGTTCTTACAGCAGTTTGCTCTGCTCACTCTGGAGCAGGGATACTAATGCTAGTAAGGTCATGATTAGTGATGCCACACATATTGTGCCCTAGCCACTGCTCTACATGTGGTTTATAAACTTATGTACATAGCCAATGAGGGACGTGATAGTATCTGTATTTTTACAGACGTACAAATGTTCCATGAAAAGATTCCCAGTTTCTATGTGAATGCATCAGCCTGTGACGCAGAGGTTTATTTGTGTAGAATGTGCATGAGGGCAGGCCAGGGAGATGGCTGACCACACAGGTCTGACGACCTGAGCGCCATCTGTGGAACCAGGTAAAGGAGTAAGGAGAGAACTGACTCTGCAGAGCTCTTCTCTGACCTCCCACGCTGATGCTAATTCCTGTCTGTCTGTCTGTCTGTCTGTTTGTCTGTCTCTCTGCCTTTTTAAAAGAATGTGTATAGAGAGCATTTCTGGGTGGGTTTAATTGATTTTGAAGTGTGAACCTTATATTCTTTCTTTAGACTAGTGGTTCTCAACCTTTCTAATGCTGCGACCCTTTAATACAGTTCCTCATGTTGTAGTGACCCTCAACAATAGAACCATTTTTGTTGCTACTTCATAACTGAAATTTTGCTACTGTTATAAATTATAATGTAAATGTCTGTGTTTTCTAGTGGTTTTAGGCAACCCCTGTGAAAGGGTCATTTGACTTCCCTTAAAGGGTTGCGACCCACAGGTTGAGAACCACTGTTTTAGGGGAAGCTTTACCTTTGTGCCTATGTAGGGTTTCAGCAAAGTACACTTTGATGCCTCGTATACAGCCGTCATTCCATGGTAACAGCACACCCTCCTTGTACACAGCTGTTAGCCCATTTACAGACGAGAACACTAGGCTAAGGAGATGAAAAGCATTGCCCTGGTTTGCACTGCTGAAGATCACAGAGCATGAACACTAGCCAAGCCTGTCTGGTTCCTAGGAGTGATCTCAGCTGCTCCTGGGAACAGTACCAAGGCTATGCTGGCCAGTGCTAGAGTCTCTGGAGATGGCCCAGGTTGTGGCCCTGATAGTTCTCACCGTCGGCATAATCATGGCCACCTTCAGGCTTTCCTGCTTGCCTGCTGTTTAATTTAGTGTGTTTGTTTTCTCTATTAGTAAAGTTCAGAATCTCATTGTAAGTTCCTCTATGACTGCCCACTGCAGCTCCTCACTACAGAATGTCATCATTGGTATTTCTTGTTTATGGCCTTTATGGGTAAATCTGTGAACTAAGGGCAAAGATGATCTGAGTAACATCCCTGGGCTCTGCTGCACAGTGCAGTGGGATCAGCCTTATAGGCCTTGAGTCCCTGTTGTGGGATCTCTTGGCTCAGATCAGGTGCTTGGCTGTTCCCTGGGAGCCAGAACTTGACTGCAGCATGGCCCCTTGTTCAGCATAGTCTGGTTCAGGGCTGCAGCTGTCTATGTACATACGGTGCATCTGTCTGTGTACATGCGGTGCAGCTGTCTGTGTACATGCGGTACAGCTTTCTGTGTACATGCGGTACAGCTGTCTGTGTACATGTGGTGCAGCTGTCTGTGTACATGCGGTACAGCTGTCTGTGTACATGTGGTGCAGCTGTCTGTGTACATGCGGTGCAGCTGTCTGTGTACATGAGGTGCAGCTGTCTGTGTACATGCATTGTAGCTGACTATGTACATGTGGTGCAGCTGTGTACTTGTGGTGCAGCTGTCTGTGTACTTGTGGTACAGCTGTCTGTGTACATGCATTGTAGCTGACTGTGTACATGCGGTACAGCTGTCTGTGTACTTGTGGTGAAGCTGTCTATGTACTTGCATCATAGCTGACTGTACATTGGTGCAGCTGTCTGTACATGCAGTGGCTGTCTGTACATGTGTTGCAGCTGTCAATACATGCGGTGCAGCTGTCTGTGTACAAGCAGAACTCTTCTTCCCTAGAAGGCCAGGCTGACATCTGGGCTTGTGCCTTCCCTGGAGGATTGGCTCTCCAGACACCCCTTCTAGTAGGTGCTTCTTCAGCTGTGCACTTGAGGTCTGAGCACTAGGAAGTAGGAAAGTGCTCAGAAGTGGGGGAAGGTGCTGAGACATACCTGAGGAGATAGATTTGCTCTGGAGCTGGTTCTCACGGGCTCCTCTGAGTTAGGAAGGTGACCTGGCTGCTGTGAAGAGGTTGGGACGGGCCATAGAGAAGACAGGCTGAGTCTCTGTGAAGGTTTAGAAGGCAACTCCTAATTGTGAGTCATGTGCTCTTGGACTGACTTTCAAGTAGGACTGGGTTATGGTGACTACTTACGCTTTTTCATCTCCCTTGAGGTGGGTTGCCAGACATAACTTAGGAATGTGGCTTTTTGTTGGTTTGTTTTCATATTTCTCTTATCTACTTTAGAACTCATTTTATTTTCTCTGTTTAACATGTGTGCATTTGAATCCTATATCAGAAGGGCTCAAACTAAGTGATCTTGGGTTGCATCTTAGGCAGATTTATCCCACGACTTAGCCTTTCCTGCACTGCTCTTCCTAAAGGGTGCCCCAGCTCCCCTGGTGCTCACAGGTACCGCCGCTCATGGCAGAGTCGGGTGCTGCACTTGGTAAACATTAGAAGGAATAATTTCAGAGTTTAATTGAAACCCTTAAATTTGAATCCCAGGTTCCCTTGGGAATGAAAATTACAAATTTCAGCTTTTCTTTCTCTGTTTAGAAAGTAGTAGTAGATTGTGCTTCTCCGTCACAAGGGGTGGACGCCTGTGTTTGACTTTCTAGTTTGTGTCTGGTGTGCCCCTGTCTCAGGAAGTGGTCACAGCACTGCTCTTATGTTAGATAGAAGATTAGTTTTGGAAAATTTGGGTTATTAAATTTCATTCATGGGTCAGAGGTGTGGGAAAATTGTAACGTGTCCTGTTTTCTTCACTTCTCAGTGCAGCAGAATGGGATACGGCACAGCTCTTATACAGCTTCCCGGAAGCATCTCTATATTGACAAAAACACGAAGGTCATTTGCCAGGGTTTCACTGGCAAGCAGGTATGTGCATCTACATTTTTATTAAAGTGCAGACTAAAGATGTAAAAAAATATTTTCTGTTTTTATTAACACAAAAATAGTACTATATGTATGATTGGAGTAGAACTATGTCGTAGCTCAGAAAGGGCTGTGTGTTAGGAAGGCAGGCGGTGTCATAAGCCTGTGAGATGGTGACTGTGTTTAAACGTAGCTTGAGAACGCACGGGATGACAGTGTCGGAGACTCCCCGTCTTTCAGCAAGTACAGGACTCCTGGTTTTCCTCCAACACTGCGAGAGACTTCAGTTCCTTTGAGTACTAGGTAAATAGACTGTCGAGGAAACCTTGTGTTCAACATAGAATCCACTGCTCAGTATGAAGAAATGCACAGATGCAGAGAGGCTCCTGGAGAGTGTGGGCAGATGAACCCGCAGGTGACTTTTCTCACTGGGTACCCTCTCTGGGGCAAGTGGTCGCTGAAGAAGACAGTGAGCAAACTTGCTCTTAAGATTGGAATTGGCTTTCATTAGTTTCTATTCACATCTTCTCCCTCTCCCTACTTCTGTCTTAGAATTTGCGTAAGTTGAAAGGTACTGTGAATTGATTCTGCAATAAAACCATCATAAGAGTCTCTTTCCCTCTTTCCAACCATTCTGCTCCCCACAGTCCTCTGTTAAGTTGGCATTTGTCCTTCCAGATGAAAATACAGGCACCCCAGTTTTCTGTCTGAGGAGTGAGATGGTAAACGTCAGTATTTCTCAGTTTAGAAAAGGCTGTGAAGTTGTTGTCAGTGAAGAGTGATCCTGGAAAGGGCAGGGTTGCTGTTTGCTGTTGTGATTTATTTCTGTTGTCTGTGTGTCTCATTTTAGAAACACACGTACAGGTACTTTGTATTTACATAGTACATCTTTTACAGCATTTGTGCTGTCAGATTGTTCTGATCCAGTGTAATTTACAAAAGCAGACGCAGGGCAGGCACAGTCTCACAGACTGCCAGGCCTGAATCTGGAGGGTGCTAGCGGAAGGCCAGCCAGCTCTCACAAATGCCCGTATACAGACATCCTCAAAAGGAATATTGCACATCCTGAGGGAAGGAGGTGTGAGCTGTATTTTTTTCCAAGTATAGTCTAGTTTTGTGTATGCTACATTAGCATATAATCAAATTATTTTTTAAAAATGATTTATTTGCTTATTATGTATACAGTGTTACACCTGCATGCATGCTTGGAGGCCAGAAGAGGGCACCAGGTCTCATTACAGATGGTTGTGAGCCACCATGTGGTTGCTGAGATTTGAATTCAGGACCTCTGGAAGAATAGCCAGTGCTCTTAACTGCTGAGCCATCTCTCTAGCCCCTCAAATTCTTGAGGAAGTTTATTATACTTTTTTTTCCCTTTGAACTTCATATGCCATTCTTGTGACACTTTAACCTCTGATATCTTTGTAAGAGCTGTGTTCTATATACAAGCACTGTTTGGAACTGACTCTGCTTCCTACATTCGGGAACGATTTGCTAAAGTCTTTTTATTCAGCGTTGGCCAGCCTGCCTGCCTGCCTTCCTTTTTGGGGGCAGACCCTCACTGTGTAGCCCTATCTGGCCTAGAACTCACTGTGTATATCAGCTGGCTTTGAATTTATGGAGATCTGACTACTTCTGCCTCCTGAATGCTAGTTTTGGGGTCTTTTCACTTCCCTTGTGTTTGCATTTTTAGTAATTGTGACTCTTAACAGTCTCAGTTTCTGGTTTTGTTTGTTTGTTTTTGACTAAATATTGAGCTAAGTGTCACAGAAGCTTGTGGTTCGTCACGTTAGTTCCTTTCTCAGTGCGCGCCTTGTTGGGGTAAACCAGGAATGTTTGTATGTTAGAGTGGATTCTAGCCGTGCACATTTCCAGGGTGCTGTGGGTTCTTTACTGGCTCATATGAGCTGCAGAAATAGTTCCTGGTCTACACTGGTGACCATGAAAACTGCGAAAAAGCTTCCTTTGCATGGGAGCACCCTTATTTAGTCACACCGCAGTACGAAAGGGCGGATTCACTGTTACTCAGCTGGATGTGTAGTCCAGGCCACTGCCTCTCAGACTCAGGAGTCAAGGACCTGTTAGGGGCTTTCTGATCCAGTGTGAATCGGTATTTTTGTGAAACACAGTAAACATTACAATAGTGTCACACTGTTATGCTCGTGACTTTTGTTCTTCTTTTCCTTCTGTCTTACTCACTTTTCACTCTTGATGCGTTGCTCTGTAGAGCACACACGAGAGCGGAGCGCTGACTCGGCTCTTTCTAAACGCCATCCATCACTAGCTTCAAGCTAGTTGCTTCATTTTGTTTAGGGCCGAGTTTGCTAGTATAAAAAGAAAAGTTTAATTAAAAAACTTCCAAAGTCCTTAAATTCACAATTTTTATATTCAATGATTAAAAACTTAAGTAATCAACTCAGTACTCTTAGGGCCTGTCACATCGACCCTCCCCTGTTGATTGGTTATTGTTGAGTGTCTGCCATCACTGTCTTCGTGGAGTGTACCTCTCAGCTGAGAGGAGGAAATACATCAGCAAAATTCATGACTGAATTATGTGGTACTAGAAAGTCTAATCACTATGGAGGAACAAACCGGGGGAAGGAGAAAGAGTATGTTCCGTGTGGAGTCATGTGGCTGGTGTGGGGGAGAAGACTTAGGTCAGGTGGTCAGGGAAGGTTTGCTGTCTGAGCCAGGATCCAAAGGAGATTGTGAGCGAATCCTTGAGATACCTAGGGGTGTTTTATGCAAGATGCACATTAAGCCCTTCAGGCGGGCACATACCTGCCGTGTGGAAGCCGCAGACAGGCATTCGTGACAGTAGATGTGAGCTGATAGATGCGGCTCTGCCGTGAGGGCACATGGCATGCTAACTTTCACATTTAGTGAGCTAGACAGATGGAAGGATTTTCCTCAGGTTTTATAGGATAACCCTTGGTGATGTGGGGAATAGATTCAAAGGGAGCAACAAAAATAAGCTACTAGGAGTTAAGGTGACGTCAGCCAACACAGTCCCCAGCAAAAGGTAGGAGAGAGACTGGCTGTTTTGAGTATACAGTGGTGAGATTTACTAATGGCTATAAATTCAGGGTTTAAGAGGAAGAAGGTGTGTGTGACGTCATACTTTTAGTCTGAATATCTGTGGGAGTGGAGTCGTCATCAACAGATGGAACAGATTGAGAGGAGGGCGATCAGGAACTCAGTGTGAGTATGTTCAGTGAGAGATGCCTGCCAGCTCTGTAGATAGAGATGCTAGGTAGGCAAACGAGTGTGTGACTGCAGGCAGAGGCTCGGCTAGTTGTGTGAGGAGTGCGAATGGCAAGGCTCACCATGTAGTTTTTGCTTGCTGCCTTGGTAAGGGTGGCATCACAACAGGCATGAACTGAGATAGAAGGGAAGAGGAGAACAGGAGGCAACAGAGACCTGAGTGTTGGTGGGTAAGAATCTCCCAATCTCTGGAGCCATTGTGTTGTGCTTGTTACAACTGGGTCGGTGTGTGTGTGTGTGTGTGTTTGTTATGGCATGTTGTGGGAAGAGTCTGGGAATAAGGCTGCCAGAGAGAGTGAGTTACAGGGAAGTGTCGGGGAGGTCTGAAAGACTCGCTGCCGATTGACTGACCCTTAGTTAAAGTAGACTAGTTAGCACAGCTGTGGGTTTTCTCGAGTTACTGTTGTTAAAGTAGACTAGTTAGCACAGCTGTGGGTTTTCTTGAGTTACTGTTGTTAAAGTAGACTAGTTAGCACAGCTGTGGGTTTTCTTGAGTTACTGTTGTTAAAGTAGACTAGTTAGCACAGCTGTGGGTTTTCTCGAGTTACTGTTTGTTAAAGTAGACTAGTTAGCACAGCTGTGGGTTTTCTTGAGTTACTGTTGTTAAAGTAGACTAGTTAGCACAGCTGTGGGTTTTCTCGAGTTACTGTTTGTTAAAGTAGACTAGTTAGCACAGCTGTGGGTTTTCTCGAGTTACTGTTGTTAAAGTAGACTAGTTAGCACAGCTGTGGGTTTTCTCGAGTTACTGTTGTTAAAGTAGACTAGTTAGCACAGCTGTGGGTTTTTCTCGAGTTACTGTTGTTAAAGTAGACTAGTTAGCACAGCTGTGGGTTTTCTCGGGTTACTGTTTGGCAGTGGGTGCGTGCATGTGTGTGACGGTGAGTGTTGGTGAAATAGATTAAACCAGCTTGTGCTTTTGCTATGCATGTAATTTAAAGGGAAAGGCCAGGGTTGGACAAATGTAGTGATCCATCCTGGATTTGCAGTTGGGCAAAGTGTGGTGCAAAGAGATGAGGAACAGGGAAAATGGGATGGCCTTTTAACAAGCAGTAGGGCATTTCATATCAGCAGCCAATTTCAGCGGGGGATAGAAAGGACCTTCAGTGCTCTTGGCTTTGCAGAAGCCAGTTTACTTCAGTGCTGACGGCAGTGCTTACTAAGTGGGGGAGAGTGCTGGGCTCAGGCTGCTGCTGGGAGCAACTATCGTGGTTGGTTTTCTTTTCCCAAGTTGCTGAGGTTGCCTTTGCTTCTCCACTGTCTCCTTCTGCCTTTTTCATGATCCTGTGCTTTTTCCTCACAGGGCACCTTTCATAGCCAGCAGGCCTTGGATTATGGCACCAAACTCGTGGGAGGAACCACGCCAGGGAAGGGTGGCAAGACACACCTGGGCTTACCCGTCTTTAATACTGTGAAGGAAGTAAGTAATGGCTTCTGGGTTTGTGGAGAAAAAGCAGCAGGGCAAAGACAGGCGTTCCGTGGGTAAAGACAGGCATTCCGTGGGTAAAGACAGGCGTTCCGTGGGTAAAGACAGGCATTCCGTGGGTAAAGACAGGCGTTCCGTGGGTAAAGACAGGCGTTCCGTGGGTAAAGACAGGCATTCCGTGGGCAAAGACAGGTGTTCCGTGGGTAAAGACAGGCGTTCCGTGGGTAAAGACAGGCATTCCGTGGGTAAAGACAGGCGTTCCATGGGTAAAGACAGGCATTCCGTGGGTAAAGACAGGCATTCCGTGGGTAAAGACAGGTAGGCATTCCGTGGGTAAAGACAGGCGTTCCGTGGGTAAAGACAGGCATTCCGTGGGTAAAGACAGGCATTCCGTGGGTAAAGACAGGCATTCCGTGGGTAAAGACAGGCATTCCGTGGGTAAAGACAGGCATTCCGTGGATAAAGACAGGCATTCCGTGGGCAAAGACAGACATTCCATAGGCAAAGACAGACATTCCATGGGCAAAGACAGGCAGGCGTTCTGTGGGTAAAGACAGGCATTCCATGGGTAGAGGGCTCAATTATGTGCCTTTTGGGAGAGTCGCTTGCTGTCTGAATGTCCAGTAACCTAGAGAAATTGGGAATGTGGTAAAATCCAGTGCATGAGTTTTGCTAAAGATGTGCACCATCTGGTCATCCTCATGCCCCTCTTTTTTCTCACTGGGCAGGGTCCTTCTTCCCAAGGACTCGCCTTCTTACTTTGAGTCTTCATGTGTGTGCCCCACTGAGTTTAATTGGAGTAGTTTGTCTGAGCCTGAACTGGGGGCTACTTTTTAGCAAGGATACCTTATCAGTGGCTACAGCCCTGAAGAATAAAATGGCTCTCCTTCCTGCAACAAATGTCAACTGCTGGTAGTCCTTCGGGGAGGGGAAGGCCTCATGGACCCCTCCCCAGGCTTCAGCATCTGCATCTGTAGACTGGGATAATGGGGTCCAGGAGTATCCCAGAAATGGATTCCTGTGCAGAGCCTTCACAGGGCTGCTGGGGAGTGGCTGCTGCTCTTGCAGTCAGAACGCTGTGGCTCCAGGACTTCCATTAGAGAGGGAGGCATGGCCACACTGAAAGGTGGTTGGAGAATTGGGCTGGGTGGTACATGGCTGTTAGTCCCAGCAGAGACGGGCAGATCTCTGTGAGTTGAGGCCAGACTGGTCTGTATAGAGAGTTCAGGACAACCAGAGCTACATAGAGAGCCCCTGTCTCAGAAAAACAAAAACAAAATGCCAAAATCAGATGATGAGTAGAAGAATGCACATGCGCCAAGACCACATGTGGAGGATCAGGTCATGACCATAGAGAGCACAGATCAGAGGGACACCCTTAATCTTAATACCTATTTAAGCCTCATTCTTACTCTGTTACCTTGTATGTATCTACACTTGGTGTGATTTGTTGATTTCTAGTAAGAATGGATTAAGTAAAATGTCAGGTAAGAACACTTCACTTAGTTGCTGGAGAAGTGGCCCAGTGGTGAGGTGAGAGCTCTTGGTGCTCTTCTAGAAGACCCAAGTTTGGTTACTTTCCAGCACCCACACCTGGACTCCTGACAACTGCCATTATTCAAGCTCCAGGGATCCAGTATCCTTTTCTGACCTCTGGGGGCAGGCACAGGTATGCATACATGTGCATACACACACACACACACACACACACAAATATCTGTATTAAAAGGAACAGTCTACTTTCACCGTTTGTTGGTAGTATTTACCATAGATTTAAAATAGGTGCTTAAAAGCCAAGTTCTGAGCTCTTGGGTTCCCTGGCTTTTCTAAGGTCTTGCAGAGCCTGAAGCTGGGTAGGTGCCACTGGATCTTGTTAGTGAGTCTGGGGAGGAACAGTGATGCTGTGCATGGTCCCAGGGAGAAGAGAGCACAGGTGCAAATTAGGCAGTGCTCTCAGGTTTACTGTCCTTTTATAGGGTAAGATGTACTGAACCTTTTAATTTCCAGTGACATTCACAGGGGACAGAAAAGAGTCTAACCGTGTCATGGACTGCAGAGTGGGGAGAGCCTGACCATGACCCCTTCCTAGACACTAGTCAAATCAGGTTGTCGAATGCATTTTATTTATGATTCAACCAATTGTGGTCAATGTTTCAGGCCAAAGAGAAAACAGGAGCGACAGCTTCTGTTATTTATGTGCCTCCTCCTTTTGCTGCTGCTGCCATTGATGAAGCAATTGATGCAGAGATTCCCTTGGTTGTGTGCATCACTGAAGGCATCCCGCAGCAGGATATGGTACGGGTCAAGCACAAACTGACGCGCCAGGGAACGACGAGGCTGATTGGGCCAAACTGCCCTGGAATCATCAATGTGAGTGCAAAATATGAAGGAAGCCATATTTAGTCTTTGTGAAGCCAGACAGCTTTGAGTCAGTTGAAGCATGTGTGAATGCATGTGTGCATGAGAGAGAGAGAGAGAGAGAGAGAGAGAGAGAGAGAGAGAGAGAGAGAGAGAGAGAGAGAGACACTTTAGAGTTAGAATGTTCTTTAGAACTTTTCTGAAAACTGCACTTTACTCCCCTCCAGCCCGGAGAATGCAAAATTGGCATCATGCCTGGCCATATTCACAAGAAAGGAAAGATAGGTGAGTAAATTTGTTACTTTCTGATAGAGTAAAAAGTGAAAATTTCATCGTTCAAACTCACAGGGAATTGTGACTAAATAAATGTGTGACCGTAATAAATCAAATTCATTTACAGTGAGTCAGTGATCTATCCCAAATTTAATGGATCTATTTGAGAATTGGTTCTAATTCTGTAGGTTCATTGATGATCTGGGGAGGAGAGTAGTGACTCCTTTCCCATTCAAACTCTGAGTTCTGTGTTTCCTGTATCCGTAGTGAATGTCAGCTTCTGGCTCAGTAGCTGTCTGCTTTATGTGGCATTCACCACCGTTCCTTTATCCATTTTCTCTGTGGTCACTTGGGCTGTTTTTAGGTTTGAGCATTAGGAACAAGACTAAAATACGGGCCTTGCTATGGATACACTTTCATTTCTGTTGGATAAAATTTACAAGAACACAGCTAAGTATGTTAGACTTTTAAAGAAGCTGCTGGAGAGTTGTAGGAGCTGACTGTGTATTCTCGTCAGTAGAGAGCCCAGTCACCCTCATCTTCAGTGTTCTTGTCTTCCGTGAACTTATTCTTTGGGGGATGAAATGGTATTACGTTGGGCTTTATTTTCTGTCCCTGATGACTGACGTTGAAGAGTGCCTTCTTCTTTACTCTTGATTAAGAGGGTGTACTTGGAAGAGCAGACACACAGAGACAGGAAGTGCAGGGGTTCACCTCACAGTCTTTAGTCAGTTGGCTAGTCTGAAAAGAGCTGGCACACAGGTCACTGCTCCAAGGAGATGAGGTTCCTGCTCCAGGCCATCAGATTCCTAGAATAAAGCTATCGGCCTAAAAACCAAGTTTTACTGGGTGCTGGTGGGGGTATTAAAACATTCACACAAGAGGTTTTCAAGGTGGGAGATAAAAGGATTTTAATTCCTTGTCCTTAACACAAATTTTTTAGGATTTGATGGAAAAGTCTCATATTTGACATTTCTTATGAAGTCCTCTTTTTCTGTAAACACTCTTTTCTTCAAACTCATTAAGATGTGCTAAGAAACTAATCCTGAGGTAGGCTTTTGTTAGCATGATTTCAGGCGAGCCCGCCTTCCCAGGGATGGTTCCTTGGAGATTTACCTGGCCCTTTGGAATGCTGCGTCTGTCTCCAGGCCAGAGTTTCTGTTCTCTTGACTGGAAGTGGTTTTCTCTTATGGCCTTCATTGCAGCTTTAACATTCCCCCTCCCCAAAGAGGTAACTAGAATCTTCCAGGAACCAGATCAGAGATCAGAGCTCCTAAAATACTTCTGTCCTCTGGTGGGGATGAAGCTACTAAATGTCCAAATCAAAGTCCATTTGAATCTCTTGGGCTCACAAGAGCCTCCATCTATCGGGCTCCTTGGTTTCCTTAGCTTCTAAGGTTGGTCTCCAGGGTGATGAACTTATAATCTGCTTTGCATGCTCTTTGATAACTGCTAAAAGTCTGATATCTGTCCTATGTGGCTTCATAGAAGTTACAGCTGTGGACACCAGGTGTTGTCGTCTGGATGTGTTGTGACCTTTCCTCTGTCCACAGGCACAGATTGCTGCTTGGCCTCCTTTGATCCCACTTAAACATTATGTAGGCTGAGATCAGATGGAACTGTGACTTCCCATGTTGGCAGGAATTTAAGACCTTTGACAATCAATTTGTTAAAGTAGTTAATCCTAATTTAAAACACTAGTAGCCTTGTGACACTTCTACTAATTAGAAAATTAGCTTCTGGGCAACATCTTCTAAGGCATTCAGATTTACTCATGTCACAAGACTGACTTTGTTGCTTCTATCAGACCCGACAGAAAGATTCCCAGGTTCTTTGAGGGAACTGAAAGTTACCTAGGTTATTTTCCCGTTCTGGATTGTCTTGTGCTCAATCCTCTTTATGGAGGTTTCTTGCACTGAGTTTCATGTCAAAGGCAAGTTTTATCTTTAGGATATGCTGACCACCAAAGGACTGCTTTGTTGTCTCCATAGCACTTCTACCTTTGGCTTGTGCACAGAGTGGTTCTTGTTCCTTTCCTTGGGCTCTCCCTGTATAGTCCAGAGACTTCCAAACCTGGATTCTTTTGCTAACTTGGAGGATGCCAGAGGCCCAGTACCCAAGAGCCACCAAAAAGGATCTGGTAGGCTGTGTTTCCCCTAGGAGGGGATCTGAGGGACTACCTCAGGTGAGGTAGTTTCCTGAAGTGAGCCTCCAAATTATTAGAAATAATTTTGGGGTCACAGTGAAAGAGACTACCATTTCAAGGGAAGGCAAACTTTATTCCTAATCAAGAGGTACACTTGGTAAGAGTGAGCCAGGAACATTTTTCCATTACTGTTTCTGTGTCCCATCTGAAACTTATTTTGCTTGCATTAATCTCACAAACTTTCTCAAAATGCCTTGGAAGATTGTACTGTTACTTGTTTGGTTCTTTAAGGCCATGACCAATCCACAATTCAAAGTTAGCTGTGCTAGTCTTAAATTAGACTGTGCAGCTAACTTTGACGGATTGTCTGTAGTAAGAGCTGGTGGCAGTGTTCATCTCTTCCTGTGACCGTAACTATCGTTGCTAAATCAGAACAGTTGTCATTGTGGGACATTGCTGATGGTGTAGTCTGCAGAATTAGGTTAAACATCACACTTTTTGTTGATTACTTTCTTCTTTGAGCTTGTCAGCCCTGCTGCTAGTGGTTCATAAGGAAGGGAGGTTACAGGAGCCCTACTGGGCCTGCTCCATACAGCCTGGTGCCTGTTTAAGTAGTGTTTATATTCTTTGGTCTGCTGCTAATAGTTTGTAGAATTTGCTACAATACCCAGAGAGAACAAAATAGTTACCCATAGGTCACTGAGGCTACTGAGTATTGTCTTCACCAGCCCTGACCTCAAGAGGGAAGGGAGTCCGTGTTCTTCTGCTGTGCTGTATGGTGACCCATTTAGTGAAGAAAGTTGTTCTTACTTGGAAATATTTAGGGTCACATTGTGGTACATAAGGCATAACGTCTCTCAATGCCCCTCTCTTAAGAGCTGTAGGAAGCAGAAACAGTAGGGAGACTGAGAGAAGCGGATCCCATCTCAGTCCTGTTGGGGCAGTCCAGGAGGACCTGTGTGGGAAAGCAGCACTCAGACTTTGTGTGGCTTTGATGGCTAGTTGGCATGTTTGTCAGAGGGTGGAAGGGAGGCGCTCCATTTGAAGCAAAATGAATGGGAAAAAGTGGGGAAGCATGAAGGATAGTGGAGGAACAACACAGTTCTTTAAAAGAAGGAAGTAGTAGGAAACACATTAAGGGATAGGCCAGGGCTGTGGGAAGGAGTTGTGCTCGGGTAGGGAGTTGGTGCAGAGTTCTCCATGAGCTGAAGTATTGTCAGGGACTGTGGGTCTGGGCAGCCGAGAAACAAATGATCAGTTTCCACCTACAGTTTGGAACTCATCTAAAGAACCGTATGGTGGCATGCTGGAGGTCCAGGCATGCTTGCTTCCAGTGTGGCTGTCTCTCTGAGTCCATAGGGCAGAGGTGTGTTTGCATAGATCACATATGTCATGCCCATGAGTATGCAGTGACAGAGGAGACACAGCACTTTGTCTAAGACTGAACACACTGCCCTGAAGCTGAGGTTAGCTGCTGGTCATGGTTTTGGTGTTAGTGAGACAAGAATTCTCCTACCTATATTGGAGGTCATACTCTAAGGACAAAGTCTTATCCAAGGCAGGACATTCAGGGCAGCAACCCATGGACTTACTAGAGCTGTCCAAGCCTCAGACTCAATGCTCTGATGTGTTTTATGTGATGTTCAAAAACTTAATGCTTTGTAAAAACCAAAGTTAGTTAAGCTATATAGAATTAGGAATCTCTGCATTGCGTATCTGTTCTTGTAAGGACTGCATGGATTGCTGCGTGGCACTAGTTGCCTGGTGAACTCGACTGGACCCTTGCTGCTGCCCTTCTCCCATAGATCTTGGTTATGAAGTTAGGTGCTCTCACCACAGGCTTGGTGCAGTGAGGAAGTTAAATGGGAGGCTAGCAAAATCCAGAGGAAGCTTGCCTATATATTGTGTGAAAATTCTTACAAAAATAATTGTGGGGAGGGTAGACAATGTTAAATACAATTAATGCTGTTTTATGGTTTGGTGGCTAGGGTACCTAATGAATACTTCCTTTTTTGTCTTCATCATTTGAAGATATAGTTGATTAAAGTGGCAAATTAAGATGTGAATTTTTTTACAATCCTGTGTTAGTTTCATTACCACCTGGCAGGCTCTTATCCACACAATCTGAGAGTTTTCATTCTCTTCCTTTTAAGGTATTGTGTCCAGATCCGGCACACTGACTTACGAAGCAGTTCACCAGACGACCCAAGTTGGCCTGGGGCAGTCCTTGTGCATTGGTGAGTGCTCGGCCAGAGTCTTAGTGGAGTGGAGCATCCTTAAGGAACAAGCACAGTGACAAGAACTTACCAGATGGTTTATAAGAGGCTTTTATACCATTTTAGTAAGAGGATGTTACGACCTTACATTTACTCTGCTGAAGTGTGGTGCTTTCTGTACGTTTGGAGATTTGGTTTCTAGGTAGAGGAGCGCACACTGTAGTACAGGTGGCTGTGGGATGGGCACGGTGCCCAAAGCATCACTAATTTCATTTGCGGTGAAGACATGGCTCCTCACATTTGGCTTTCTGTTATCACAGTTTGTTCTGTGTTAGTGAATTTCTTGCCTCACTGTCTCTCTGGGCAACCCCCGAGGTACCTCTGAGCCAAGGCTGAAACATGTACCTTACTGGGCAGAGAGTCAAGGTTGAGGATGGCTATACACCCTGCGGTTTCTCTGTGTGTCATACAGCACTGTCTGACACTGTAAAAAGTCAGAGCAGGTTTTACTGAGTACCTGTCTTTTTTCTTTCCTTCCTTTTCTTTCTTCCTTCCTTCCTTCCTTTCTTCCTTTCCTTCCCAAAAACTAGATAAGTGTCTCATTTTAAAATCTTCAAATCCTCAGAATAACTTTTAAAATTTTATTAAAAGTACCTTTTTATAATAAAAATTATAAAAGAGAGCCCTGCAATATTTGTATTATACTCTAAATAAATTCAAATTGGAAACATGAATCAAGTCTATTTGCAGGACACAGTGTTAGGCACGAGATCATTTGGTGTCATGAAGACTAAGAACGGGGTTTGAAACAGATTTGCTATTTCCATCTTCTTGAGATTCAGTTCTTGTAACTGGAGGTGATAATGCCCTTCCACAGAGGCTGGGCATACGCTGACGCCGGGTCTCATGCTTGTGAGGCAGACGGACTTGACACCTGGCTGCCACCTAATCAACAGTTTCCTCTTCTCAGCTTTATTTTTGAAAGATGTGTTGAAAAGTGAAAATCATTCTCATCCTCAACAAGTCTGTAATTTTAAAACTAAAACATTGTCAGGCAGAGAGTAGGGAACATTTGCTTCATTGCTCTCTAAGTTCTCAAATGTCATGTGCTCAGAGTAGAGCACTGTGTGCAGGCTCTGCCATTTCCCAACTTGGGATCTGCAGGGCCAGAGAACCTTCCATCCTGTTGCTCACTGACAGTGGATCTTCAAACTTAGTCTCTGTATCGCTTGTCAAGAATTCCTCTGTGCAAAGACACTTGCTCATTATTTAATCTTCCCGTGTGGTGTATGTCATGCAGATAGCTGACTCTGTCAGAGTAGTGTTTTCAAGTTCATTACATACATGCTCAAAGAAGTAGAGTCAAGAACAAGCGTCCAAGGGAGACTCACTCCGTACACACCCACTTTCTTACAAGGCACACTTGTTAGTGTGGAGTGATTTCATGGGTTGTGTAAAGAGGACTACTACTTACATACATACACCATTGTAAACAGAAACAAGTGTCATTTGTGATCTTTGAATGTTGAAGAGTAGTGTTGCAATCTGAAAATATTAAAGAGAAAGGGTACAGAGAATAAAAACTGAGTTAGAATATTTTCTGACCTAAGTTCCATGGTTCATCCTTACATTTTGACTAATACTGACATCCTTTGACCTTCTCAGGCATTGGAGGTGACCCCTTTAATGGGACAAATTTTATTGATTGCCTTGATGTCTTCCTCAATGATCCAGCCACAAAAGGCATCATACTGATTGGTGAAATTGGTGGTCATGCTGAAGAGCACGCTGCCGAATTCCTGAAGGAACATAACTCAGTAAGTTTGTGTTTGGAAGAATCCAGGCTCTGCTGCCGACTGACACTGGGGCTTGCTTTAGAAATTATCTTTACTTTTTCATGGCGTAAGCTACCTTTAAACCTAGACTTTCTAGTCTATAACACTCAGATAATTCTAGATTCTGAGCTCGTCCTTTTCCCTGCTTTCCATAATGCTGTTGTCTACTTCTCTACTTTGAACCTTTCTCCCCAGACATCGCCCCACACTGCGTAGCTGATACATTGGCCTCATGCTAAGTGGAGAGAATTCAGGCCGTGGGTGGAAGCCCACACCTGACTTGAGTCTTAAATCCAAGGTCCCTGGTGTTCTTTCTAATTCCAAGGGAAATAGATGCTCTTTGTCTTTCTCAAGGTTGACCCTTTAAAGAACCTTTCCTTTATAGCCTTCTCGGTGATCTTTCCCTCCTGCTAGTTTTAGTCTGTGCTAGTAGAAAGGACTCAGCTCCATAGAGGCAGAATAAAGCCTTTCTGTATCTTCCAGGGAAGGCTTCCCTGTTGCCTCTGCCTTAGAGTTAAATCAGTAAGGAGCAGTGCACTGCTGTGTCAGCTGTTTCGCTACAGAACCAAGCTGCTCTGTTGGGATTTGGTGGGTG
This sequence comes from Arvicola amphibius, assembly GCF_903992535.2. Lineage (NCBI taxonomy): Eukaryota > Metazoa > Chordata > Mammalia > Rodentia > Cricetidae > Arvicola > Arvicola amphibius. The sequence goes on along the minus strand of NC_052048.2, from coordinate 74,423,548 downwards.
AGGGGCGAGGGAGGAGATGCCACTGTCCCAACCCCACTGTGTTCTGGTAGGTGTGTCTGAGAGCTAGGCAAGCAGGAGAAGGGAGATGGGACAGGTGAGGTGGCTCAGAACTTAAGAGCCTTGCTGCTGTTGCCGAGTACCTGGGTTCAGTTCCCCACTCCCACGTGTTGGCTCACAATTATCTGCGAATCCAGTTCTAGGGAATCTGGTGCCCTCTCCTGGCCTCCATAGGTACAAGCACATTACTTAATGAACATGCATACATGCAGACAAAACACTCATACACAATGAAGTAAAAAGTAGAGAGGGGAGAGAAGCTCCCCCAGTGCTTGTGGAAACCCAAACAAATGAGGAGTGCATGGGTGAAGTGAAATAGTGAAAATGGCCGTGTTAAAGGAGCCAGTGATGCCACCTGCAAGCCTGGCACAGTGTTCCTTCAGTTACTTGTGCTTCCGGGAACTGCAAGGACTTTCTAAGCGTTGTTGATCTTCTGTGGGATTTCTAGTTGTTACTTGGTTGCATTTGGCGCAGCCGTCCCCTCACTTCTGCATCTCATTCCGTACCGATCCTCCCCTCCCTACACCCCATCCCCACTCCCAGCGGTCTCCTTTCTGTTGAGCACTTTAGCATTGCTGCTTAGGTCTTCCCATTGGCACAGGCCTGCTGGAGTGTGTGTGTGAGGTCACAGAGTCTGGAGGACGCAGTAACATAGGGACGCAGTCTCGGTGAATCGAGCTGCCGGTACTCTCCTGATGTGTTTATAGAGGTTTCCAGGGGCCTCCACTTAGACTTCAGGTTTCCTTTGTCCTCTGGGTGCTTCTCATAGTTGTCTCCTTGTTCCTCCTCCCCATCTGTTTCCTGTGTCTGTTCCTAAGCAGTGTGATTAGGACACACAGCTTACATGGTCCTATCCATGGGACTCTTCAGTGCTGGCTTTCCTTCTCTTACCTCTGTGTCCACTCAGTGATAGGTCCAGAGTCAGAGGTCTCGCCACAGTTCCCCACGGCACTCTGCATTGTGCTTCAGCTTGCTTACTTGGACTGTCCCAGAAATGCACTTCCTGAGGTCTCTGCTCCTCCCCAGCCACTGGTTTCCCCCCCCAGGCAATGGTATCTTGTTTCTGGTAAAACCAGTCAGGGTTTCCCACTGCACGTGTTGTGCTTCGGATGTGAAGTGTCCCTGTAAGGTCACGTGTGGAGGGCTTGGTCCCTGGCTGGTAGCACTGTGGAAATTCTGGAACCTTAGGAGGTGGGCCTGGTTGGAGGAAACAGGCCACTGAGGCACGTCCTTGAGGCATTACTTTGCCCTGGCCTCTTCTGCTTCTCTCCGCTTGCTGACTGCAGAGACGTCAGCAGACCACGTTTCTCTGCCACACACGTACCATAGTGGGGAGCATGCCTAGTGTGGTTGAGCACACCTTCTGAAACAGTGAGCGAAGTGAAATCTCTCAAGTTGTCCGTTGGCGTGTGTGTCACGGTGAAAGTGTGACTCTAGGCCCCGTTTGGCACATGCTCTGGCTCCTTGCAGACCCCCTGCCGCCGCCTCAGACCCGTGCCCCATATGACACGGTCTCTTTGGCACAGTCTCTAGAAAGCGCTGAGTGCTGAGAGATAAGCAGGATAGGTTTTTAGCTGCTATCGTAAGTTCAGAAAAGTTTGAAAGTTTAAGTAAAAACTGACTTCTCTTTAGAAAAGATCAGATACTCTGTTCCACTGTTAAATTAATATTAAAGTGTATTGGCTCCCAACTCTGATTCCATAGCCAGTTTACAAGTTTAGTGGGAAACATGCACATTTTTTCCATTTATTATTTCTGGTTGGGTTTTGCAGAGTTTGTTTGTATCTTACTTATTTTTTTATTGGAGAATCTGATCTGTATGTGGTTCAAGGTTAAGCAGCTTAAGACAAAGTGTTGCATAAAACAGATCATACATGGTGTGGCGTAAATAATAAATAGTGTCTGCTGAAGGTTGGTGCAGGCACATGGGGGGGGGGGGGACAGGAAGAGTCCTCCTGGGCTGTGCTGAGTACGCTGAGCCGTCGCAGCCAGGCTTGTGTTTAGACTTTTTGTATTTCTCATCACTTGGTCCTCATTTCTCACCACTTCCCGCTGCCTCATTCCATTTTTCTCCCCTTCAGAAATCTCCATTGACAGAGACAGAGCGTAATTTTGTTTGACAGTCAAGCTTATAATCCTTCCCTGGTGCAGCAGCATTGCCATTTTAGGGGCTCTTAGGGAGCAGATGAAGTAGAAGTTCATACCACACAAATAGGAGATTCTCATAGTTTGTGCAGGGACCACGGGGGATGAATGAATGACTGGAGCCTGTCTGCTCTGTGTTCTTTATCTCAGGCACTGCAGTGGCACTGGGCTTAGGGAACTGAGGGAGGGTTTCCTGTTCAGGGATCTCATTGCTTAGTTGGAGAACATGGGAAGAAGAGCTCAGCCAGTGTGCTGTGTGTGTGACAGACTCCTGTGAGGGCCAGAGCAGGTCCTCAGGAGCCCATCATCCCTGGGCGTCAGTAAGATGTGGGAGGAGGCAGACAGCTTCTGTCAGGACCGGGGGATGGGTCACACGTGTAAAGCTGCATATGTGCACGGAGGGGGAGGAGCATTTTGAGCCAGGTGCAGAGAAGAAGTCAGGGTGTTACATCTACAGCAGGGAAGAGCTGGGGCGGGGGGTGCCAGGGCTAGAGCCAGCCACAGCAGACCTGCAGAACCAGTGGGCTAGGTCCAGGGATCTGTGTCTAAAAAGAAAGTTGGTTTCATTTAAGAATGTTCCCAGTGAAGCAAAAGAGTTAGTTATTAGCTTTATTAAACTGTGATCCTTGGGTAAAGCTCTTGGTTCTGTGCTTCAGACTTGTTCTTTTTGGATTCCTTGTGAAATCTGACTATATAGTCATGTGTTGCTGTGTGGTGTCTCATGATGGATTGATATGTAATCATTTGATAGTATTTCCTCAACTGCAGTGTAAGCCCAGAGCTTAGAAACTGTTGGTTCCTGTGTATGGGCTTTAAAAATCTTTAATATCAAAATCTAGTACAGTGATAGTTAATGTAAATGAGTTTGTGTTTGGGTTGTATTTTGTTGAACAGTCAGCTTCAACCGTCTTATACGGTAGAATTTTAGAGCAGAAGGAACTAGTGACTGTCGTCCATGTTGTAGCATATACGAAGAGGTCCAGATCTATTAGTGAGGGGCCTGGTCCAAGAACATGCAGCATTAGTAGGGAATGGAGTCCAAGTCCTGGCTTTTCCCTGTGCCCACCACCCTCATCTTTCTCTTTGAGGATGTTTGTTAAGGATGGGGATTATATAATAACTCGACACGAAGTTGTGTAGAAGTTAAACAAGACGACTAGTTGAGCTTGGATCTTAATTTATTGTCACAAGTCATGAAACGGAATTTTCAGGTAGGTGTGCTGTTTTGGTTATCAAAAGAAAGGTTCAGTTGTGTGGAACAGCGCGTGGTGGTGACAGTGCCGGTACTTGGCAGATCAAGGTCTCAGGCAGCTTCTGTGTTGGTGTGGAAAGCCGAGTCTCTTGAAGGAGAGTACTTCAGTGTTGGGGTTGAGGGATGGACTTTTCCTTCCCAAGCCATTTCCTGTTCACCAAGTCATGGATTTCAGGTCCGGTTTGATTGACTTACTCTTCAAGCATTTAAAATGTCTTTCTCTCTCCAGGGTCCAAATGCCAAGCCTGTAGTGTCCTTCATTGCTGGTATAACTGCTCCTCCTGGCAGAAGGATGGGCCATGCAGGGGCAATTATTGCTGGAGGAAAAGGTGGCGCTAAAGAGAAGATCTCTGCCCTTCAGAGTGCAGGGGTTGTTGTCAGCATGTCCCCTGCACAGCTGGGGACCACCATGTATAAGGTGAGCACACAGGCGCTGTGTTCCTTCTCTTTCCGTAGCTAATTGTTCTGATGCCCTAATGCAGCGGCTCTCTACCAGGGGGAATTGCAACCCTTTCGGGGTCACCTAAGACCATCCTGCATATCAGATACTGACATTACGATTCATAACAGTAGCAAAGTATAGTTAAGAAATAGCAACAAAATAATTTTATGATGGGGCTACACAGCATGAGGAACTATATTAAAGAGTTGCAGCATTAGGAAGCTCTCGTGTAAACCTTCTAAGCCAGGCGATAGTGGCACACACCTTTATTCCCAGCACTTGACTTGGGAGGCAGAGGCAGGTGGATCCCTGAGATTGAGGCCAGCCTGGTCTACAGTGTGAGCTTCAGGATATCCAGAGCTACCCAGAGAAACCCTGCTTGAATCCAGAATGCCCCCCCCCCCCCGAAACTGATTTAAATGTAGGCATCTGTTTTTTGTCAGTGACAAGGCATGGTGTCCACAGAAGCATTTCAGAGGTCACAGGCACACTGATGTGCAGCCTGGGATGTGGAAGGGTTGTAGCTCTGTGTTTCATGTTTGGGGTTTCCAGGAAATTGGGATGTAGCCATCTTAACTTCACAGGTGTCTGTTTCTAGAGCGTGGCTGCCGTTTACTAAGGAAGCAAACAGTATAAAGGTGCTGGGAGTCAGGGCCTGAGGAGGGTGGGCCTATGCCTTGCCCTATGCCGTGAACGGCTATGCTGTGACCGCTGTGCCGTGACTGGCTATGCTGTGGCCGCCGTGCCGTGACCGGCTATGCTGTGACCGGCTATGCCGTGACTGACAATGCCGTGACCGCTGTGCCGTGACCGGCTATGCTGTGACTGACAGTGGTGCTGTCCCGTTGCTCGCTGGTTAGAGGAGCTGCATTGCAGCTGCCTTTGCTTTTCCTTTCTAGTAGGATGCTGTGGTACAAAACCCACATCCTCAGTAGATCTGTTCCCTGTAGTCTCTGCAGCGATTCTCAGTATGTCTTCTTGAGTATCATGGTTCTCCCCCTCTCCTGTGTTTTACTGTTTTCCTCTTTGCTTTATGCGAGTTTTAACTTTGGCAAAACAGAAAGAAAGGTAGGTAAGACAACAGCTCAGTATGGCCTTGTCTCTTCACAACAAAACCCTATGTCTTAAGCTGAAAATAGGCACAAATTATTTTTCTAGAAGGGAATAGTTATCAGAGAATTAAAAAATCTGCTGTCACGTGTACTTTGCCCTCATCTTAGGGATTCTAAAAGACTCCTGTTTGATCAAGTCTTTGCATATCTTGCCTTCTGAAGATCATATTCCATATATGAGGAAGTGTGCTTGAAACGCAGGAAAGGGTAAAAAGTAAGCACTTGTTGTAGGGCTTCCCACTCTGCTCCTGCAACTGGAAGGCCATGTCTGTCCCATTGCTCCGGCCTGCCTGCTTACGTGGCTCCTGTTCAGGGCAATTGTGTGTTTTCAGGCATTTCTAAGGTTTTTGACATTTTGTTCAAATTCTAGTTGAATCAGTGTTGAGTTTTATTCTCTGGAAAAGTCTTTATTGCCTTATTAAAGGGCCTGTTGCATTTGCACACATGGCGTTATAGGTTTGGATAAGCAGTGGTGCTCATCAACCCCAGCGTAATTCTGCAGGGAAGACAGGATTATTAAAGCCTGTGGCTCTGGGGTTTACAGGAAGAAGTCAAACTCTGTCGCTCTGGCACTGACGCGGACTGATTTGAAAGTAGTTACCTTGTGCGCAAGAACCCCGTGTCCAGTACATTTACCTGTGCAGAGTCAAGGTCCTAGAGGTGATACTTTGAAGGTCACGGTCCCTTGAATGTAATGTGTCTTTTCTTCTCTCCTGTTTGTGAAGGAATTTGAAAAGAGGAAGATGCTATGAAGGACACAGGTGAAGTTCTCTAACGCAGCTCAAGGACTCACCTAGGCTGAGAGCCAGTCCAGAGTGTCAGCCCCTGCATCTCAGGCTGGCCTCTCAGTCCACGGGAAGCCCAGGCAAATCTTAGAAGTCCTAAATTGACCTATTTTCACTTACTGTGTAACAGAGACATAATAAATCTATTATTTGATTTGAGCATGGTTGTGGACACTTGTTATTATTCTGAGAGTGGGGGGGCGGATGGAGGGGTGTGTGTGCATGCGTGCGCGCATATCCTTGCTAATGGCTCTGTGGAAAGCATAAGAGACTTTGGCAGAATGAGACTAAATAACAATTTTGTCATTTGTCTAATTCTAGACTAGACCTTAGGCCTTTGAATGGTAGTTAACTCATTTGCATATGGAAGTCTTCACTGTCTGGTTCACCAGGGAGTAGGTAGGACATAGGAAGGCAGCCTGGCTTCCTCCGGAGCGGCTCCCATCCCTGCTGTGGCCACTGTTGCTGTTGCAGGCTGGATGCTCCTGCACTTGGGAAATGGGGAGTGCTCACTAAAGTGCTCCACTGCAGCCGGGCACCTCCTCCTTTCCACATCCTAGCTTGCGGTTTGGATATTTACTGCAAGAAGGAAGAAAACCATTGGCTGTGCAGTCTTGTGTTTAAAAAAACCTTGTTAACTAGAAGTTCTAGTAGGAATTTGTCACTAAATATGACATACCCTACCCTAACTTACATTCTGCAGTGGGAATAGTCTCAAGTTGTATAACCACCCTGAAAAGAAGCAGTAGCTTTAAATAGGAGAAGTCCCTGAGGGGAAGGCTAGGTGGAATCTTCCTGGACAGGACACCTAAGGGCTGGAAAGGGAAGGCAAACACCCTGAGGGCTAAGGGAGCTGGTTGTTTAAGGGCAGGAAGGAGCGCTGGTTTTGAGGTGTTTGGAGAGCCAAGGGAAACATGAGCTGAGCTCACATGTCTGTGTGGGTTACTGCTGAAGGCACAGCAAGCCTGGGAAGACCACGGGAGTCAGCCCAGGCCTGGGGGATGCACCATGAATGGCAGCCTGGGAAGAGCACGGGAGTCAGCCCAGGCCTGGGAGATGCACCGTGTGTGGCTTTGGAGTACAGTAGGCATGCATTTCATCACCTTGAACACAGACGTGACTCTTCCCACAGGACACCTGCTAGACTATAGACCCGTGTAGGCCAAAACAGGTTTGCTCTGCTTCCTGGGCAGGGCCTAAGTTTACCACCTAGGCAGACTGGCATCAAACTAGTTGCAGACCTCCTGCCTCAATGCTGTGTGCTCTGGGATTGTAAGCACCCAGCCTTAACTGTGTCTTTGAATGAGCTGAAGCTTTTAAATAATGATAGAAAGCATTTTTTCTTTGTTTTTTGTTTTAACTTTCTCATCCTGAGTACTGTGTTTCTGCCCCGTGCTCACAGGAATATTCTTGTCATAAAAGCCTAGCTATGAAGCTCACATCACTCTTGTTGACCTTGTTGACCCATGTTGAGTAGCACGAGGTGAGGTCATAGCCAAGACTTTCTTTCCTTGTAGTTCCATACCTGGACTGGTGTTACAGTTCTGCCTTTGCTTTTGGCACATCTTGCTCACTCCTCATCTCCCCAGGGGTCAGTCATCCAACAACACCGTCTCATTTTGAATACTCCGCAACTTAGGCTTGTTGTTGTGTTGTAAAAGATGTATTTTTAATTATGTACATGTATGCATGTCTGTGTGGATATGTGCATGTCTTTGTGTGTATGTACATGTCTGTGTGTGGGTATGTGCGTGTCTGTGGGTATGCGCATGTCTGGGTATGCGTATGTCTGTGTGGGTATGTGCATGTCTGTGTGTGGATAGGTACATGTCTGTGTGCGGGTATGTGCATGTCTGTGTGGATAGGTGCATGTCTGTGTGTGTATGTACATGTCTGTGTGTGGGTATGTGCGTGTCTATCGGTATGTGCGTGTCTGGGTATGTGCATGTCTGTGTGGGTATGTGCATGTCTGTGTGGGTATGTGCATGTCTGTATGTGGGTATGTGCATGTCTGTGTGAGTATGTGTGTGGGTATGTGCATGTCTGTGTGTGGGTATGTGCATGTCTTTGTGTGGGTATGTGCATGTCTGTGGGTATGTGTGTGGGTATGTGCATGTCTGTGTGTGGGTATGTGCATGTCTTTGTTTGGGTATGTGTGTGGGTATGTGCATGTCTGTGTGTGGGTATGTGTGTGGGTATGTGCATGTGGATGCAGTGCCCATGGAGGGCAGAAGATGGCATTGGAGCACCAGGAACTGGAGTTACGGGCTGTTGTGAGCTCCCTGCAAGCTCTCACAACTCATTCTTTACGTTGGTGTGTGGCAGACTTGCCAAGAGGCTCCAGGGTGTGCTCGGGGTGACAGCTCAGCTGTACCTTTCCTTGGTCACACTGAGGACACAAAGTCCTGACCAGGGAACTTGGTCTTCCAGGTTCACACAGTCTTCTTACACAGCAGGCTGGCATGTGGACTTCCCCTCCTCAGGCCAAACTCCCCATTTGAGCACTGCTGCCAGCTCAGAAAATCACACTGTGTTTCTTCTGAAGAGCCTGCATCTTAGTCCCAGCTCCTCACGAGGTCCCCATCTTCAAGATGAAACACATCAACAGGCTTTGACAATGTCTTAGCAGTCACCGTCACGGGTCCCCGGGGAGAGATTCTGATGTCACTAGCGGGTGGGACTCCTGCTTCCCTGACTCCGATTCTGTTCCTTTACTGTTACATCCTTACACCAGCTCTTCAGCACCAACGCTGTATCCGTAGTTTGGTTCAATTCGGACCCTACCTTCCTGCAGCCATCTCACAAGGTGTTCCTTTCCATGCCAGCTGCAGATCCTGGCGTCGCCACTGGGCTTGGTTTTAGGTTGGAGACTTCGTTCTGTAACTCTCTTCAGACTAATGTGCCTGGATGACTCACTCTGGAAGTACAGTACTCATTCATGACTGCAGTTTCATTATAAACCACGCAGGACCGCCAAGTGGAGAAGAGGATCGCAGTAAGGTCATGAGGGTAGGACAAAGAAGATGGTCAGGAAGACAGAAGGCTGGGCAGTAAACACCCTTCATGGTGGCGTACTCCTGTCATCTAGCCCTTTGGGAGTTGGAGGCAAGAGGATCAAGAGTTCAAGATCACCTTCAGCTACATAGCCTGGGCTACACGAGACTCTGTTTCAGAAATAAGAGGCTTGGGAGGGGAGGAAGGAGTAAATGAACTATCAGCCTTACCGCAGATGCCCAGTTTGAGCCTCTGATCCCTTGTTTTGGGTCTGGTGAGTCTGGGCACCAGGGTTATGATGCTTGGTTAAAACTCTTCTCTGAGGAATTTATATTTAACCCTGAGTTCTTGGAGAAGGAGAGAAGAACCTGAGAATCGCAGAAATTACTGTGTCCCTGTACTCTGTTTTATCAAGGCACCTTTGGACGGTGCCCTAGAGGACCTTGGACTTGTTTATGATTGGGTTTATTTGGAATCCTGTTCTTACCTGGTCGTCAATTTATTAGAATTCTCTCTCCTGGGCAGGTCATGAGTTAGGACTTCATCTCTTGCGTGTTTGGATGTTGGCTGTCCTTTGAGCTTTGCTTTGAGAGCCCCTTTGGTCTGTAACACCCCGAGTTATCACAGTAGGTGTCTAACAGATGATCTATTAAATAGGAAGCACTCCCAAGTCAGCAACTGTAAGAAGCTCTTACCAACTTTAGATCTTGATTGACAAGTGCTATGAGCTGCTTCTGAAGCTGTGAGGCCAGTGCTCCATGTGAGGTCAGAGGAAGGAGTGACGGCCTGCACCGAGGAACACAGCCACTGTTCAGGAGGGAGGGGAATGCAAACCCTGGCTAGCCCACCCCATCTCCAATCTCCTGATAGGAGGGTTGGCTGGAACCTACTAGAAGGCAGGGAATGTGCAGACTCAGATGATGCCATGCATAGGGTAGTCTCCCAGGGCACAGAATCATGGCAAAGGTGGAGAATGGGCCCAGATGACCAATTAGAAACTAGTTTCGCCCTCTGACTCATATTTGGACAGGGTAGCAGCTGGGGTAGGGAGTGAGGAATTATATGTTAAGTAGTGGCAGAGGTAGGCTATAGGCTATGTTTGGAAGAATATCATTGACTCCAGGGAAATACTTGGTAGATGTTTGCTTTTGAAGGACAATAGGACTGACTGAGAGGGGCAGGTTGGGATTCTGGGCCAATTCAATGGAACTTGTACCTGAAGCACACAGGTAGGTAACACTGGCCAAGGACATAATTGTCCTGTTGTCATTCCTGGATGGTTTTTGTCCCTGTTAGTAGAAGAGTGAGCTGAAGATTGCCCTAGCCTTAGGTCTCTAGTCTTAGTCTTAGGTCTAGCCTTCTAGTAGGTTCCAGCCAACCCTCCTTTCAGGAGATTAGAGATGGGGTGGGTTAGCCAGGGTTTGCATTCTCCTCCCTCCTAAACAGTGGCTGTGTTCCTCGGTGCAGGCCGTCACTCCTTCCTCTAATCTCACATGGAGCACTGGCCTCACAGTTTCAGAAGCAGCTCAAAGCACTCACTTGTCAATCAAGATATAAAGTTGGTAAGAGCTTCTTATAGTTCTTACCCAAAGAACTGAAGTCTAAACTCATACTGAGTTGGCATAAAAACTGAAATTCAGCCTGAGGTCGCTTCTTCCAGATCCTAGCCCATGCCTCAGTTGGCAAAGGGCACTAGGAAGGCCCGAGCCAATCACTGCAAAGTGGGGCAGAAGTGAAGCGAGGAGCTGAAAATAGCCAGCATCCTTGGGAAGGTCAGGGGCCACAGACACCAGTGACTCAAATATGTGACGACATATGCATGGGACCCACCCTCTGGAAATTTCCCGTGTTCTAGAAGTGGGATGAGTTGGTCCTGAGAGCCGAGCACAGCTAGAGCTCTCTAGCCACGAGACAGAGTCCAGCTGGAGGGCGTGGTGGGAATTGGGACTTGGTATTTTGCTTTAGTGGCCCAGAGCTCAGCTCTGCTCTGATGAGCTGCGCACAGATGTTTGGGAAGGACAGTTCAGTTCTGGGGGCCATGACAGATTTAGGAAGAACTCTTGAAGAGGGAAGTGTGAATGATCAATTTCACTTTATGAAGAATTCTGCAAGGTAATAGCTCAGCTAGCAAAGTGTTTGCTGTACAAACATGAGGACCTGAGTTTGATACCCAGAACCTGTGTGAAAAAGCTGGTCACGTGTGCACTGGGGGAGACAGGTAGATCCCTGGTGCTCCCTAGTCATCTAGTCTAGTCTAATGGAGGAGTTCCTGGCCAAGTAAGAGAGCTGTCTCAAAAAAAAACCCACAAAAAACAAAAAGCAACAAAAAACCCAAAGCAAAACAACAAAATGAGATAAAATAAAAACAAAGAGGGCAGCATTTGAGGAACAACAGCCATTGTTGACTTCTGGTTTTGAATGTATGTGTGTGCGCACACACACACACACTCAGAGAGGAGAGAGAGAGAGAGAGAGAGAGAGAGAGAGAGAGAGAGAGAGAGAGAGAGAGAGAGAGAGAGAGAGAGAGAGAGAGAGAGAGAGAGAGAATTCCATCAGAGTTTCACAGGTCTGGGCATCTCTGATATCAGCTCTGTTTGATTTGGATGGAGATTTGAAATCGCTAGTGATCAAAAGCCTGGTTGGGCATGCCGTAACCCAAGGGAAAATTGAACTGACATTGTGAAGGTGAGCGACTTTTCTTCAACTCCAGGAGTCTAAGCTTTAATAACTTTTTAGTTCATTAGTATTCCAATGTGGCAAGGGAGGTATCTTCTCAGTGCCTGAATTAATGTTTCAATATATGAGTACTTTTGTCACAGGGAATTGAGGGGCTTTCTGCCACGTAGTTGGGTTGGTGCTGTGGAAATTCTAGGCAGTGAGGGAAGGTGAAACAGTGGTTTGGGTGAGTGTGTCCTCCATCAGAAGTTACTTGATGGTCAGAGGGCTCCAGCAGTAGGTAAGGTCAAGACGGTGGTGTGCTGAGTCCACAGAAGCAGCCCGTGAGAGTCATCCCTAATCACCACCAAGACTGATGCTCCAGTTGGCCAAGCATGGAGATGAACCACACACGCTCCCTTCTTCCCCTTGCCCACACATAGGCTTAAAATCCCATCTTCTCACGAGCCTAAATCGCTCCTGTTCTTCAACCACACTCTGCATGCCCCTGTCCCAAAGCTTTTTAGGGACAGTGATCAGCATTTGCCCTCCCGTGCTTGAATTATCAGTGTTCCTCATGGTGTTTGGCTGGTCCTATCATTCGTCTTCCCTATAATTGCCTTGTGCTCACAAGCAGACTGTTTATTTCTGAAGGGCACAGCTTGCATTTTATGTCCGTGTGGCTCCTAGCGTCATGCTGTACCCTTCCATCTAGTTCGATAAATATTAAAGGAAAATGGTCCTTTTTCGACTTCACTTGGCAGGTCTCAAAGGAATTGTTTTATGTACAAAGTTAAAAAATAAGAAGCCAAACCCCAGCAAAATAATTTCCTTTTGCATTCTTCATTTTGATGGTGTCTCTAAGGTGTGGTTTCCTAGATTCTTTATGTCCCTAATATAGTCCAAATTACCTTATATTTCTGTTTTATCTAATAGAGAGGTGGTGACATGTAAGGGTACAGGGCCCCCGGTCACCTTGAGTCATAAACCAGGAACTGTTGGAGTAGTTGCAGAAACAGGGCACAGTAGAACATTTCATTAAAGACTTTAAAAAAGCACCTTGTACAGGCAATTATATCCCATAAAGTTAATTCACATGGGAAGGAATCACCAGGAGTTCTGGCAACCTTGAGTGTAATGCAGGCAAGAGGGACAAGGGCGATTTGGACTGTTCTGGGTGAAGCCACGGTGCATCATTCTGATCCAGACACTTGGAGGTGACTGAGCCAACCCCTCTGAGATATTTTCAGATGCCAGGGAAGGAGAAAAGGGGGAAAGCAGGCCCGAATGATTCAAGTTCTGTCTGATTTATTTATGCCCCTAAACTCTACAGCTCACTCCCATGTAAGGACATCCGATGTTAATCTGCTGATCCTCCATCCTGAAATCAAATGAGCCTTTCCTCCTCTTCACAGAAGATAGTGACAATTGTTGGGGATGCATCTCCCTCTTGATACATGTTTTCTCTGGAAAGAAATGGGGGCTGGAGAGATGGACCTGTAGCTAAGAACACTTACTGATCTTTCAGAGGATGTGAGTTTGATCTGAATTCCAATGTTTGATTTGGATTTGATCCCAATGTTCGTGCTGTGCTGCTCCTAATCACTAGTGATTTTAGTGCCAGGAGATCTGACGCCCTCTTTAGGCTTATGCAGGCACCTGCACATGGTGCACATAAACTGGACAGGCATACACACAAGTGCATAAGAAAATGAGGGTTGACCTTACACTTGTTTTCTTCTCTGAGTCATTAGTTACCGCAGGTACTTCATGGGAGTTGATCACTCACACTTAGCTCCAAGGACCCCAGCTCTTGTTACCAGAGCCAAATCCTGTCCTCAGTTTCTCTGTTTGTAAAGACCAACAGCACACTGGGAGAAAACTACCTGCAGAGGTTGTACCCCTCACCCCTCCCTCAGAGACTCTGTGTCTGTTTATAGGAATAGGCTAGTTGCTAACTGCAGTCTAATGACCTCATCACATGGAGGAACAGATTTAATGTGTGGACACTGTGCCTAGAACATGGTATGTGCATATCTCTCTTTGGAGATTATATACATTTACACACATGTGCGCACGCCCGCGCGCACACACACACGCACACACACACACGCACATACACACATTCTTATATGGTAAACCAAGCAGTAAAATAGTTAAGATAATGCTCACATTATTTCCTTCACACAGCTGTCTTTGTGAAAGTCTCTGAAATGGTTCTGTTTTTATAGGTCCTGCTTGCTGGGAGGTTGTTACAGTGACCTGTAGGTGGAGCACCATCTCGGAAGCTGCTTTCAAATTACCACACTGAGGCTTATATTACTTATAAAGATTTGGCTGATAGCTTAGGCTTATTACTAACTAGCTCTTCCAATTTACATTAATGCATTTTTATTAATCTGTATTCTGCCATGTGGCTCATGACTTATTATCTCATTTTCTACACATCCTGCTTGCCCAGTGGCTGGCTAGTATCTACTCTCTGATTCCATCCTTCTTCTTCCTATCATTCTCAGTTTGACTTTTTTGCCTAACTTCCTGCCTGGCTATCAGCCTCTCAGTTTTTTATTAACCAATGAGTGTAATACATATTCACAGTGTACAGAATTATTCCACAGCAGTTCCTTCTTTCTGTCTAATTAAAAAAGTTTAAACTTCATTGTAGTAAGATTATATACAACAAAAACAGTTATTAAGAATTACAATTATAATATCCAGTCCATTTGTATTTGACAAAATTGGAGAAAACACTCAATTATGTATCCTATCTTGATGAATCTAAAGTTTCACATCTAATTTATCTTTTATCATAACTAAGAAAAACTATGACTATCTAGTCTTCAACTTCATCAGAGACCCCAGAAGGGTGAAATGCTATCTAGTGATAGGAACATCTTGCTGCCTGGACAGTCATCCAAAATTCCTCTGTAATGTTGGGACATCCAAGTCTAGCCTACAGGCCTGGCATATATGACAGACTTTCCTGTGAAACATGGAATTCTGAAGGACTGTCCTACCTTGTCTTAGCAAGTTTAGCAGTTGCCGTTTTTGTGTCCTGCTGGTCCAGTTTGGACAGTAACTGCCAGCAATTGAGCAAGGGCATTTTCTTTGCCTGCTTGGCTAGCTTGTGCCATAAAGAAAGCAAACTCCATATGGATGCCTACAGTGACCAGATCATTAACCTAGACTATCAGAGGGTCCTAAGGCCTCTTCCTACTCAAACTCTACAAAGCAAGTACATAATGGATGCTCATTTCATGAACCAATATATTTGGATCTGTTTAATTGGCAGCTATATCCCTGGTCTACACATCTTTTAGGTCACTCTATAGCATACCAAGGGCACTGTAAATTTAGTGAAATTTTTAGAAATTTGAGATTTTGTCTAGCAAATATATTTGTTAACTGATCACCTGATTCTGACTACCCACATCTGCAGAGTGTAGTCTACATGGAGTTCTGTTTAGAAGGGGCAGAAGTAGTTTTAATTAAGCAGCTCTGTGAAAAGTTCTCCTAAGACTCAAGTCAGAAGGAAGAGAGGATTGGAACTAAGGTAGCTATGTCAGCTTATCAAGAAACCAACTGAGCTTAAGCTATTATCTATATCTATAGATATATTATCTATATCTCCTAGTTACTCTTCCAAGGCTCTCTCTCAGACACCCCAATAACTCCATATTTCCCATCTTGTGCTCTTTTCTCTACAACTTCATAAGTTTCAGTCTTCATAAAACTAGGTCCTGCCTTGGGAGGGTTCTAAAAGAATCTTTCTTTGATTTCCAGGAGGCCTGTTTTGATCAGTGTCTTCACTGATTAAAGCTTCAGGTCTACAGACCCTACCTGCGCATTTCCCAGAATACTTTGGTTACTACCTCTCCCACCCCATCTCACCCCATCTTGTTCACATAGTACAGTCATGTTTCTTTGGGCTTTTGTAACACATCAATCTTTTCCTACCTCTAGGACACAATTCTTCTGTTTACCATGGGTCATGTAGCCTGATGAATTCTGTCTTAGGGTTTTATTGTTGTGAAGAGACATCATAACCAAAGTAACTTGAGAAGGAAAGGATATGTTCTTATTTATTTATTTTTTTATTTTATTTTTATTTATTTATTTTTTCTGTTGTATTTTGTTTTTTAGAGATGTATTTCTTGGAGTTGGAATTACAAGTGGTTGTGAGCCACATGATGTGTGTGTGTGTGTGTGTGTGTGTGTGTGTGTGTGTGTGTGTGTGTGCTGGGAACCCAGATTATCTGGAACAGTAAGTACTCTTAACTACTGAGCCATTTCTTCAGCTCCACAGGAAAGGGTTTACTTGGCTATGCTTCCACATAATCTTCATCTTTGAAGGAAGTCAGTACAGGAACTCAAACTTGCAGGCAGGAGTTAATTCAGAGGCTACGCAGGACTGATGCCTTGCTCATGCTGCTTTCTTATAGAACCCAGAACCTCCACCTCAGGCCTAGTACCACCCACAATGACTAAGCTTTCTTCCATCAATCACTAATTAAGAAAATGCCCTACAGGTTTGCCTACAGCCTGATTTTATGGAGGAGTTTTCTCAGTGGAAGCTTACTCCTCTCTGATGGCTCTAGGTTGTGTTGAGTTGATATAAAACTAGTCAGTACACATATATTATTCATAATTAGAAATAGGGAGCAAGGAAATAATGCATTCATATTTGTGTTTAGTTTACTATCTCCATTCTTATACAGCTCAGGATCCTCTTCATAGGGTTGGGTGCTACCCACAGTTGGTAGGTTTCCTAGCCTCAGTTCATATGATCAAGACAATCTTCTATAGATATGGCCACAGGTCAATTTGATATACAAGACCCCTCACCGAGACTCTCTTCCTAGGTGACTCTAGATTGTGACAAGTTGACAATTAAACCTAACCTTTAAAATTTGGCAGAGACAAGCGGATCTCTGTTAGTTCAAGGCCAGCCTGGTCTACAAGAGCTAGTTCCAGAACAGGCTCCAAAGCTACAGAGAAACAGTGTCTTGAAAGACCAAAACAAAAACAAACACAAACAAACAAACAAAAAACAAAAACAAAACAAAATAAAAACAAATCTCATTCATTGAATAGGGAGAATGGAATGTTCTTCGCAGGATGCTTGGGAAGACTAAATATTCTAAAAATGCTAAGCACAACCACTCGTCAGAGGTACCTGATACTAATAAATTCAAACATAAGTTCTCTGAATACACTCTATATGTCTGGGGGCCTTGGCATCAGGATTCATTTCTCTTTCACAGACTCTGATATGGAGCAAATATGTGTGGCACTGAGTGGACTAGATAGCAGACCTATACCTATAGTAAGGATGGGCGAAAAGGATTGTGGGAGCAAAACTTTTCACTCATTTAGGAAGAATTATACTGAGAAATCCACAAGGAACCTTGCGCCTCCTTCATAATTCAGTAGATTTTAGATTTAGTGCGCACCAGTCACTTGGAGACCTTGTTGTAACAGATGTCTGGGCTCCACTGCAGGGTTTTTGATTCAGTAGGTTTGGCTGGCGGCTCCTCTGATCATTCCTTCTCCTGGTGCTCATGTTGTTGAGCATGGGTGGAACCTAGTGGCTCACTTTTAATGGATAGGATGTGGTAAAGTGGTTGGATGTCACTTCTAAGACCAAGTGATGAAGATCGTGATGCCAGTGCTGTTTCCTTTGAGGAGAGCCAGCTGTCTGTTGTGAGCTACTCCACGGAGAGGCCCCCTCCTCTAAAGCTGGCAAAGGCAGGAGGCCTACCACCAGCCATGCCAATGAGCTTGGTCCTTGAGATGACCACTAGCACACACTGTGACTGCTGCCTTGGTAACAGAAGTTGAGTTGGGGGCATCCTGTTAAGCCATGCCTAGTCCCCCACCTGTGGTGATTTGAATGAAAATTGCCCCATAGGCTCATGTATTTGCACGTTTAGGCTCCAAATGGATGAACTGTTTGGAGAGGATTAGGAAGTGTGGCCTTCTTGGAGGAGGTGTGTGGCTGGAGGTGAGCTTTAATATTTCAAAAGCTCACATCAGGCCTAGTGTCTCTTTCTACCTGCTGCCTGTAAAGCAGGATCCAAAGCTCTTCTGTGCTGCTCCACTGCCATGCCTGTCTGCTTCCTGCCCATGACGATAATGGACTAACTCTCTGGAACTGTAAGCAAGCCCCTAATCAAATACTTCCTTTTGTAAGCGTTGCCTTGCTCATGGTATCTCATCACAACTTTAGAACAGTAATTAAAGACACCATCCCTCAGGCAATGTGTCTATTTTTATCAAGTTCCTGGATAATGTGGATACTGCTTGTGGTGGTTTGAATAAAAATGGCCCCCAAAGGCCCATAGGGAGTGGCACTTTTAGGAGATGTGGCCTTGTTGGAGAAAGTATGTCACTGGAAGGGGGCTTTGAGGTCCCAGAAGCACAAGTCAGGCCTTGTGGCTCACTGTCTCTTCCAGTTGCCTGCAGACCTAGATGTAGAACTCCAAGCCACCTCTTCTGCATCATGTCTGCCTGCATGCCGGAGTGCTTCCTGCATGATGATACTGTACCAAATCTCTGAACAGTAAGCCAGCCCCAATTAAATGTTTCCCTATAAAAGAGTGCTGTAGTCATGCGGTCTGATCAGAGCAATAAAATCCCAACTAAAGCACTGTTGATCTGGAGCACCCAAAGAGAGGGCAACTTAGGGACAAAGAAGTGTCACTCAAATGGACTTCTTAGATGTGGGGCATCTGAGCAGCTATTTACCTACTCACTCAGCTTTCTGCATCCTCCCCGCCAGTTACATGCATGAACTCAGGAGCTCCTCTGTGGACCAGTCTTCTCCAACACTTATCATCCAGCTCAGGGGCACTTACCAAGTATGCTGTGTGTGTGGCCCATTCTTTATCTCAGTCAAAATGCTAACTTAAAAAATCTTTTAAAAAGAAAAGAAACTTTAATTTTTACGTAACTATAGAATATATGACTCAGTTGGGTCACCCCTTTTTTGGTTGTTTGTTTTTAAAGAATGGTTACAGATCTGGGTGGAATTCTTGGAGGAGTGTTGCCTGATGTTGTCTCTTCTCACAACAAGCTGATGGGAGGAACACACTGCCAGCATTCCTCCCCTGGCACCAGAGCCCTCACTGCTAGCCCACCTGGGGCTCCAACTGCCTCTGCCACTCTTAGAATTGCTGTGGCATATCAGAGCTCATCAAGGCAGTGGGCCGTTAGGGGAACTATCCCCAAACTCAAAGCAAAAGACTTTTTTTAAATTAATTAATTTTTTAAAAAAAATTTGGGGTAAGTCCCTTCCCCTGCTTTTGGACTTTTACCTTTTAAAACCTTCAACGTTATTATTGCCAGCCTCAGGCATGACGGGCAATGAGCAGGTGACGAGCCAGTGGAGCAGCATTCCAAACCTCCTGTGAGCTCACAGGCTTCTGAATGTATCTCTGTGGTCCACAGAGAAGGCTGGGGAAGTAGCAAGGCAACGTATCAGCTACTGCAGCCTTAAAACAAAGCCTGTGTCTCTATGGACTTTAAAATTGTTCCTATGCAGCTTATTTTTTTTTTCTTCTCATGGTTTATTTTTTTTTATATTTAAAAATTTCCATCTCCTTCCCTCCTCCTCCCCCCTCCCTCCCCTCCTCCTCCCCCTTCCCTTCCCTCCTCCTCCCCCTTCCCTCCCCTCCTTCTCCCCCTTCCCTCCCTTCCCCTCCACCCATACCTCCCCTCCCTCACTCTCAAGGCCAAGGAGCCATCAGGGTTCCCCACTCTATGCTAAGACCCAAGGTCCTCCCAACTCCCCCCAGGTCCAGGAAGGTGATCGACCAAGCTGAGAAGGCTCCCACAGAGCCCGTCCATGCAGAAGAATCAGAGCCCAGAGCCATTGTCCTTTGCTTCTCAGTCAGCCCCCGCTGTTGGCCACATTCAGAGAGACGGGTTTGGTCGCATGATCCATCAGTCCCATTCCAACTGGAGTTGGTGATCTCCCATTAGTTCTGTCCCACCGTCTCCATGAGTGAACGCACCCCTCTCGTTCCTGACTTTCTCCCTCATGTTCTCGCTCCTTCTGCTCCTCATCAGGACCTTGGGAGCTCAGTCCAGTGCTCCAATGTGGGGCTCAGTCACCTTCCCCATCTGTCGCCAGATGGAGGTTCCCTCACGGTCCTGACTTTCTTTCTCATGTTCTCTCTCCTTCTGCTCCTCATCAGGACCTTGGGAGCTCAGTCCGGTGCTCCAATGTGGGGCTCTGTCATTTTCTTCATCTATCGCCAGGTGGAGGTTCTATGGTGATATGCAAGAAATTCATCAGTATGGCTATAGGAACTGGCCTTTTCAGGCTCCCTCTCCTCAGCTGCCCAAAGAACTAACTGGGGGCATCTCCCTGGAAACCTGGGAACCCCTCTAGGGTCAAGTCTCTTGATAACCCTCAGGTAGCTCCTTAAATTAAGATATATGCTTCCCTGCCCCCGTATCCACCCTTCCTATATCCCAAGCACCCCATTCCTCCGAGCTCCCCCCGTTCTCCCCTTCACACTTTTCTCTCCCCATCTTCCCTTGGCCCAGTCTTGCCCAACCCTCAAGTTCCCAATTTTGCCTGGCGATCGTGTCTACTTCCAATATCCAGGAGGATTACTATATCTTTTTTTGGGAGTTCACCTTCTTATTATCTTCTCAAGGATCCCAAATTTATAGGCTCGATGTTCTTTAATTATGGCTAGAAACCGATTATGAGTGAGTACATCCCATGTTCATCTTTTTGGGTCTGGGTTACCTCACTCAGAATAGTGTTTTCTATTTCCATCCATTTGCCTGCAAAATTCAAGATGTCATTGTTTTTTACCGCTGAGTAGTATTCTAGCATGTATATATTCCACAGTTTCTTCATCCATTCTTCCACTGAAGGGCATCTAGGTTGTTTCCAGGATCTGGCTATTACAAATAATGCTGCTATGAACATAGATGAGCATATGCTTTTGTTGTATGATTGGGCATCTCTTGGGTAGATTCCCAATAGTGGAATTGCTGGGTCCTGGGGTAGGTTGATCCCGAATTTCCTGAGAAACCGCCACACTGCTTTCCAAAGTGGTTGCACAAGTTTGCATTCCCACCAGCAATGGATGAGTGTACCCCTTACCCCACAACCTCTCCAGCAAAGGTTATTATTGGTGTTTTGGATTTTAGCCAATCTGACAGGTGTAAGATGATATCTCAAAGTTGTTTTGATTTGCATTTCCCTGATAGCTAGGGAGGTTGAGCATGACCTTAAGTGTCTTTTGGCCATTCGAACTTCTTCTGTTGAGAATTCTCTGTTCAGTTCAGCGCCCCATTTTTTAATTGGGTTAATTGGCAGCTTATTTTATTTTTGTTTAATCAAATAAAGAGGGTCTTCCTGTGAAAAAAAATCTTTTAAATTTGAAACCTCCTGGAGTTCTTTAGGAAACCAAATGGAACAGAGAAGAAAGAAAGTAGAGCTATTAGAGGTTAAAGCAGTTGCTTAATTGTACAAGGAAGCAGGGTGATAAGCGATTTGAATTCATTTCTTCTGATTCTGTTGTCTAGTCTCACCCTTCACCCAACGTCTATCTTCTGGGAGCGGATAACTTACTATGGTAAAGGTTCTTACAGTGTTACACATTAGGCAGGCGTGCTTTTGGGTTTTGGTTTTCTTAAGGATATATGGCAATTGTGTGACTTTTCCTGAAGAAATGTCTTCTGTTCACCACAGATAGACATCTGTTCATCACACTGATGATGGATCAAAGGAAGAATTCCATTGAAGGATAGCTTCATAAACCAGCAATTGTACTGGGGCATGGGTGAGGGCCGCTTTCAGGAATGTAAGTATCTCAAAGGCAACTGCATCAGCAGAAGCCTGTCGTCCATGTGGTGGATGACTCTTGAACACACATTCTTGGAGTTCTGTGCCCAGTATGCGGGAAGCTCTACTGGACGGTCTGCTCTTCCACAGCAATTGCTCACTGCTCACATAACCTTGGGGAAGGACCTTGAGAACTGCAGGAGTCGCTGAGCATGGGAACCTTCCAAGTTTGATTAGTTTCCTCAGAGCCATCCTTCTGCCAGCAGAGAATGTTGTAATTCCCAGGCAATTACAGCAGAAAAATGACTCGGAAACATGGAGAAGAGTGCCAGAAGGTACAGGGACAAAATGACTTCTTCAGTCTCTCCTGTGCCGTCTGGGCTGTGTCTCTTTACCTCTCGGCTCTGCTTTCCCTCCTCTTCAATTTATCCATAAACTTTCTGCCCGGTCTCCTGGACTTTGATTTATTTGGCTTCAATTTATTATGTTGTTAACTCTGTTTCTCATTCTGCAATGACTCTTCAAGAATGCAACTCTAATTGACTAGAGAGTTGTCCCTTGGTTCTAATGATCAAGCCAAGAAATATTTGTTTGGCTCCCCAGGCCTGCGACCCCCTTGAGGCACTCTCTGTTCTCTACCTGACCCCAGCTCTGTACCATTGGATGATATATGTCTGAAAATTCCCTTGACCGTGCTGCTGTGAAAACCAAAAGTTGACAAACCTTCCCTATAAAGGGCTAGACAGCAAGTAATGTAGGCTTTGCAAGGATGTTTACTGTTACCACATTCCATGCTGCTGTCGCAGGGCTAAGCAGTATGGGCAATACTTCAGTGAATGGATATGGTATGTTCTAGTAAAATGTTATTTTCATAAATAGGAGTAGACTAAATACTCAAAGCCTCGTCTGGTGACTCTATTACCATATGAAATTTGGAGAGCACTTTCAAGCTACATTATCCTTCAAGACAGAAGTGGCAGTCATTTTTCTCTATTCATTCATCGTAGCACTAACCCGGTCAGGGCTCAACATTGCATCCTAACAACCGTTGTGTAACAGTTGCCAAAATGCAAAGAAGAAACATTTGGGTGCTTCCTAGAGATTGTCATGATGTAAGTCCAGCCAGTCTATAGCGAGAACGCAGCCTTCATTTCCTTCACAGAGGGCAATGCTGAGGTACATACTGTACACACTGCGGAGTCTCATTTTTTGAGATGGCGTTTCTCTGTGCAACAGCCCTGGTTGTCCTGGAACTAGCTGTATAGATCAGGCTGACCTTGAACTCACAGCTCTGCCTGCCTCTATCTCGAGTGTACTGCCCGGCCCTCAAAGTTAATTCTTAAAGAAATTCATACAATGTACTTTGAGCATATTCACCCTCTTTCTGCTCTTCCCAGATCCACCCCCTTTCCTACCCACCCAACTTTGTGTTCTCTTTCAGTTTTAAACCTACCACATACAATTTGTGTTGCACAGCTCTTCCTGGCTTTCCCCAGAGTGTGGTAGACTTACCAGGGATCACACCACACCATGAAAGAAGAATGGTCTCTTTCTCTTGCAGCAGCTATTTGCAGAGCTCCTTAGCTGTGGCTGGGACTTCGTTCTGGGATGCTGATTGGCTTGAGCTTGTGGAGGTCTTATGCACACTGCTGCAACTGCTGCATGTTCACGTGAGTAACAGCCCTGCGGCGTTTAGAGAACATTGTTTTGTTGTAGTGTAGAAGCCCACGGAAGTGGGTCTGCTCCACCTTGACTGGAGGTCAGAGAGTCAGTCAGGCCTATTCTTGCTCCTTTATGGTTATTGACAAGAGGTTTGACTAAGGTGTGGCTACTAACAGGATGTCTTGACCTAGGGTGTGGTCACTTGGTGCTTTGGGTATTAAGATGGCCCATAGAAGTGAATCCATCCCACCTTGACCAAAGGTCAGAGTTCAGGCATATTCCTGCTCCTTCAAGGATATGACAGGAAGTTTGACCAAGGAGTGGCTGTCTACAGGATGCTTGGCCTAAGGTGTGGTTGCTGCAGATCCTGCCCAAACAACAGAACATTTAACTCAGGGAATAACTGCTTGATGCTTCAGGTATATTGAATAGGCAATTGCCCTGTTTGTTCTTTGAATCATGTTAAATCAGTCTTTTGCCTTCTTGCCCCCACCCTCATTTTTGGATTGAGGTATATAAGCATATGGAAAATAAATGCGGGCAAATTCAGTATTCACTGAATTGCCACTCTCACCCCAATTCTACTCTGTGTCTTTGTCTATTTCTTTTGTATCTCTGTTCTGTCTGCCTGGTGTTTCTAATCCACACACCCCCTACCCTGGAATGTGCAAATCCTGTCAAGGTTGGACCTAGACATTGTAGCTGCTCACTGCCTTTGGCACTTACAATCTTCTGCCTTCTCTTCCTCCTTCTTCCACTTGCTATGATTCACAAGCCTTTGGAGGAAGGGGTATCATAGATATCCCATTTAGGGTGAGCAGGCCATAGTCTCTTATTCTCTACACTTTGGTCCAGTGTGAATTTCTGTATCAATCTTCATCTACTGCAAAAGGAAGCTTCTTTGATGAGGGGGGAGAGATGCACTGATCCTTGGATGTAATGACAAGTCATTAGGAACCAGTTTAATACTATGTCTTTTCAAAAATATTAATTTCAAAATATTAACATCAATTTTATCATTATTAACACAGTATCATATATTAATAAATCATCAATTATTATATTATTAATATATTATATATTGTCAATAAATACTAATTTAAAAATATTACTGTTATATCAACATATTAATATCAATTTCAAAAATATTACTTTGTATTTATGTCTTTTCAAAAATATTAATTTTATTATTATTATTATTATTATTATTATTATTGTATGTGTGAATGAATACACTTGTGTGTTTATGCCCACAGAGGCCAGAATAAGGTACTGGATCCTCTGGAGCTGAAATTGTAGTTATTATAAACCATTTGGTATAGACTCTGGGAACTAAACTCGGGTCTCCTGCAAGAGCAACAAGTGCTCTTATCTATTAAGCATTTTCCTGAGCTCCTGTTCTGTTTTGAGACAGGCTTTCATGGTATAGCTCAGGCTGGCCTCAAACTTTTATTCTCTGAGTCAAACAATGATGGGGTGATAGCCATGCACCCCCAAACTTTGCTCGCACTTGAGAGTCGTCACTGAATAAGTTTCTTATGACTTACTGGATCCTCCAGGCATCTAGAGTGTTTACGATGACTTTAATCTGGGACTAGTGATAGTCTGAACTTGGGCCGAGTGGAGTGCTGCTGAGTGAGGTAGTAGTTCTTGCATTAACTTATCTGGTATGGTGGTTTGGATGAGAATGGCCCCTGTAGGCTCGTGTGTTTGAATACTTGGTCCAGTTGGTGGAACTGCTTGGAAAGGATTAGAAGGTGTGACGTTATTGGAAGAGGTGTGTCACTGGGTGTGGACTTTGAGGTTTCAAGAGCCCATGCCAGCCCCAGCCCCTCCCCTTAGCCTCTAACTTGCAGTTCTGGATGTACTCTTTCTGCTACTGCTCCAGCAGCATGCCTGCCTGCTCCTGCCATGCCCCCTGCTTCTATAACCAAACACAATAGGCTGAGTGATTTGCAACAGCACACATTCACTGCTCATGGTTAAGGAGGTTGGGGAGTCCATAAAGACACTGCAGGGTTTGGTGTTTAGTTGAGGGCCCAGTCTCTGCTTTCAGATGGCACTGGGAATACCCTTCCTCTTGAGGTTTGCAAAGGCTATGTATTTTCATAATAGAAGAGAGGGAAAGATGTAGCTAGCTTCCTCAAGCCTTTTAATAAAGCACTGGTCCCATTCATGCGAGTAGAGCTTTCATGGTCTAATTACCTATGACAGTGGTTCTCAACCTTGCTAATGTGGCCACCCTTTAATACAGTTCCTCATGTGTGGTGACCCCCAACCATAAGATTATTTTTGTTGCTACTTCATAACTATAATTTTGGTATGATCATAATGTAAATATCTGATATCCAGAATATCTGATACTTGACCTCAGCAAAAGGGTCATTCGACCCCCATAAAGGGGCCACTACCCACAGGTTGAGAAATGCTGACCTAAAGCCCTCATTCACTTTGTTTTACGGTTGCATTGGGGATAACACTTGTTTTCATTAAAGATTTATTTTTATTTAAACAGGGGGTTTGTGTGTGGATTTGTACACATAAGTGCAGGTGCTGGTGGAGGTCAGGAGGGCATCAGATATCCTGGATCTGGAGCCCCGGGCAGTCAGGAGCTGCCCAAGGACATGTGTGCTGGTAAGGGAACGCACGTCTTTTGAAGAGTAGTAGGTGCTGTTAACTCCTGAGCATGGCGCCAGCCCTGGCATTGGTTTTTATCATGAAATTTTGAAATTGCATAAATGGCTAAAAACTATAACAAATTCCATTGTGCAGAGATCAACCTTCTTGAGGATGCCATGGGCATCCTGTCTTTCTACATGCTATAGGCATTTCCTAGATGCCCTTGTAATTTGATTTGGTAGATGACACAGGTTCCTCTCAGCAGACGAAGAAAGACTCCAACACTGTAGAGTGGAAGTAGCTGTAGAGACATCACCACCCTCAGCATCTGTCACGAACGTCATCCTGTCCAGCTTCAGCTTTGTAGGTACTGAGAAACAAGGTGTACTGGTGAAGATCACAACAATAAGATGACCTTGACACTAGTGGGTGACTTTCTCACCCGGCTTCCTCATCCCAGTAGATTAGAAGGTCAGCTTCTCTACTATGCTCTCAGGAATTCCTGCAAGTCCAGCTCAATAATTCTATTGCTGTTTAAGTCCTTTGATAATAAGTCTTAAATGATTTTAAATTAAAAGCCACTAAAGCAAATTCTATGGCATGCCCTGAACCTAGAGACATGTAGAAACTCTTACTAGACAGTCATCGAGGGACGGGATGCTGGGACAGCATCCTGACGGTTGAGTCTGAAGTCCCAGGATCTGGTCATTTAAGTAGTTAGGGTGTAGCAGTTTGTGGTAAGGAAAAGATGGGCTGCTGGTAGATCGTGGGACAGAGAGACAGAGGGTACTCAAGTCCCAAGGTCATCCAGAGGACCATGTCTGTTAGAACCACATCTGTAGCAGAGAGAGTATAGTGGAGTTTTAGTACAAAATCTCAGAGATATGCTGGCTACTGACAAGGACTTACGAAAAGATGACAAATGACTAGGGTTTTGAATTTTTCATTTTGAGGTTCAGTCAGAGAATTAATATTTCTTCTACCTGTAAATAATCTGATATTTCTGTTGCTATGGAGGTGATAAAATTAAAATGAGCCTCAGATTCTCTTGTGTGTGAGTGTGTGTGCACACACATGCATGCATGTGTGAATGTGTGTGTGTACAGGTGGTCGTCATGATACAGATGGAGCTCATAGACTAACCAGATAACGTGAAGGTCCAGCATTATGGGCTTCAGAGGACACTAAAGTTGGCAATACAGATGTGAGCTGATTTAGATGATCTGGAGGTCGTGCAATCCCCAAGTCTACTATCTTCATCTCCTGTACTTACCCCACTGCCCCACATCCCTTTCTCTTTCTCTCTGTCTTCTTGAGACAGTCTCGTGCAACCCAGGTTGCCCTGAAAATCATTGTGTAGTGGGGTACTGGCCTGGAACCACCGATCTTCTCGCTTCATTTCCCAAGTTCCGGGGTGAAAGTGTCTACTATTGTAAGTCACCACCCCCGACCTCCTGTTGTAAAGCACAGTAGACCACAGGAGATGCAGACCTCCAGTCTGCATGGCAGAGTATGATTCTGGGCCAGTAGACATACTGGCAGCTTCCTATTTCCTAACTTCCTTCCACTGCCAGAGGCTCTCTCAGAGGGTGATGCCTACTGCAGAGAAGCTGAGGCCATTCTCCTGCTGTGTGTCTCTGTCAAGTCACCTAACAGCATGAGGTTGTTTCCTTAAATAGTCAAAGTGGGTTCTGTTCTTTGAACTGAGCCCAGAGACAGAGAGCTAATAAATTATTTCATCGTTGGCCTTTTACATTCTAGCTCAAATCACATTTTTAAATTCTCTTAAGGGCCTTATAGGAGCAATTTATAGCCTCAGTAGAAAAGACCCATCACACCTCTAAGAGGAAGCAGATAGGCTCTGCTTGAATTTCCCCTGAAAGGAGCTTCTTAGACAATTCATCCCATTTTGAACAAACTCCTTGTAAAGATATTTTTTTCCATAATCAACTGGAATGTTTGTAATTTGTGTCCCTTGATAGAGTTTCCTGTTAGCACATTGCTCTAGGTTCCAGTTAGCGCTAATGTAAAGTTCTGCTACACGCTCCTTCTGTATGTAATTTGACTCCCAGATTCTTTAACATTGTATACATCTAAGAGAGAGGAAGTGGGAGGCAGTGGGGATCACTGGTCCTTGTGGGGACTGTAGTCTGTGGCTGAGTTGATAAAGCAACAGACTATGGTAACTTAAGGCAGAAAGAGTTTATTTTGGCATACGGTTCCAGAGGGATCGAGTACATCATGGGGGATAAGGTGGGGGGCATGACAGCAGGCAGGGCTGGGGGCGGGGACAGAGAGACAACAGCTCACACCCTTAAAGGTAAGCACAAGGTAGAAACAGTGAACTGGACATAGTGTGAGAATTTCAACCCTCAAAGCCCCCAGTGACTACTTCCTCCAGCCAGACCACAGCTCCTAAACCTCCTCAAAGAGCGCCACCTGCTGGGGACCAAGTGCTCAGGTACATGAGCCTATTGGGCATGTTTCTCAGTCAGATCCCACATTGAGGTGTGTGATAAAAGTGTTCCTGTTGAATAAAAGTTCCACTGCCAGCACTGGAACTTTCCAGCCCACTGGAATGTCCTATTTTTACAAGTTCATCATTAATTTATTAGTTCATTTACGCTTGGGCAAATGAATGATCTTTGGTTCATACACTTGTCAGCATGAATTTTATTATTTTGAATATTTATTAATGAATTATTTAATTAATGAATATTTATTTTGAATATTTATTTTTGAATATTTATTAAATCACATTTCTGTTTTCATTTCTCATACCACCTATTATCAAAATAGCTGGTTGTAGTCTCATTGTGTGCATGTCTCTGCTAAAAAGAAAATTCCAAGAAGGAAATGATTTTATCTTTTTTGAAAAGACTTATTTGTATTTGCTGCGTATGCATGTTTGCCTGCATGTGTGTATGTGTACCACATGTATAAGTGCCCACAGAATCCAAAAGAGGCCACCAATCAGCCAGAGCTAGAGATGACTGTGAGCTCCATGTGGGTTCGAGAAACCTAACCTGGGTTTGCCAGAACAACTAATGCTCTTAACTATGGAACGCCTCTCTATCCCCAAGACATTATTTAGTTTACTCCTTGCTGTGTCTTTGAAATCTGGCCCAGAACATTAAACTAAGTGGGCTCTTATTTCTGTCTCTGTATCTGTCACCCCCTCCATTTCTTTATTTAATGTACATGAATGGATGTCTGCAGACACAGTGGCAGAAGAGGGGACAAAGGAGCAGAGGGAGGTGGCTCATTTTCTCTTGCCACATACCCGAAACCTTAGCCACTGAAACCTTAGCCACCGAAAAAAAAAACACGTTTTCTTCCAACCAGTTGTTTTTGTCAGCTGCTTCCCGCTTGTAGTCTGTGCTGGGTCAAATATGGAGGCTCTTCTGGGTCAATATCTAATCCCAGCTCATGTGAGCCTTCAGCAGGATTTATTTCCTTGCAATATAACCTGAGTGACACAGCGTCTTAGCCTGTTTGTGGCAGGAGGCAGCTTTCAGTGGCTCTAGACAACTTCCGGCCACATACTCCTCCCATTTGCAATTCATAAGTGACAGTTTGTTTCTTCTGGGCACAGAGGATCTCTCTCTCTCTCTCTCTCTCTCTCTCTCTCTCTCTCTCTCTCTCTCTCTCTCTCTCTCTCTCTCCTGTTATGTCAGAGCCTGATGCAATGGAGCGTTCGTGTATGGATGTGGGTGCAGACAGATGTGTGTGGAGGCCTGAGGGTGATGTTATGTCTTCTTCCATCATTCTATACCTTATACCTTTAAAGACAGGGTCTGTCACTGAACTGCTTTGGCTAGACTGCCTGGCCAGAAAGTTCCAGGGATCCTCCGGTCTCTTCCTCCTCAGTCCTGGGATCATAGGTAAGTGATGTGTTTATTTAATTATTTCTTATCAATAAAAAATTGGGAGTCAGATGTCAGGGTAAGAACCTGAAAGATCAGAGAAGCAACGGATTAGCCAGTAGTAACTCCTACCTCTTTTGGTCCTTCCTCCCAAAGGGCTGACATCCTCTCTGAGCCTTGCCTTACTACTTCCTCACTCCTCCAAAGTCTCTAGGACTAATTTTGGCTAGCTCTGCCCTCTGGTTCAAAACAAACTTTATTGTCAAAATACAATCAGAACATTGCACAACAGGTGTGTGTGTGTGTGTGTGTGTGTGTGTGTGTGTGCCAGTGTCCGGCTTTTTATGTGGGTGGTGGGGAATCTGAATTCAGGTCTTCATGCCTGTATGGCAAACACGTCAGCATCTGAGCCTTCCCTCTTGCCCTGTATGGTATAACAGATCAGAGTCTCTATGTCTCACCATATGCTGCTTAAAAGCCTGCCACAGACTTACATTTGAGGGGAGAGACTTACACAGAGATGTGACTTATTGGAGGGTAGGTATCCTTGGAACATATTTGCCACAGGGGCCCAAGGGCAAACTGAAACAGTAAAAGAGAGAAAGATATTTGGCATTTCATTTTTCAGGTGCCTTCTCCTTCCTTGCACTCCACAGACAGGATATTGCACTGCTCACAGACTCAGCCTGGGAGGACCCGAGGAGAATGCATGTCAGAAGTCCCTGACCTGGAATCTGTGACTCAGCGAATGATCCACATCATTTGCAATCTCTCGCTGGACTCCAATTTCTTTTCAGTGAAGAGGAAATCCAAGAGGCATGAGGCTGGCTGTGGGTCCCTGGCAAATGGCTAATTAATGAGAAAGAGGCCTTTTAAACAAGATGAACCAAATTCTAAGCTGGAAAGATGTCTGTGAGTGATGCCATAGGAGTTACCTGGTGCAGGGCATCGGAGGGGCTTCATTTAGTGAGGCCGAACTGCTCCAGGAAGTAAGAGTTGCTCTGCAAGAAGTATTCACTACACACAGGGAGGTGTCTTCTTATTGCTTAGCTTTCTTCCAAGGAGTTGAACAACCAGAATTTTAGTTCCTGCCCTAGGCAAACAGAAAGGGGCTTGCATGCCAAGCCTGTGGGTATATAGCTAAGATGGCAGCTCATATGCATTTGAAAATCATTAGGTAACAGAACAGATCACTGTACTTGCACTGAAGGAACCCGCCAAAGACCTAATATATTGTAGTGAATCTAAGGCCTCATCAATTGTAAGAGACACATCATTTATGTGCTAGAGTGATGGAAATTAAACAAGGACAAGCTACTGATTGTAAGACACATAGTCATTTCAGAAATATTAATATGTACCAGCAAATGTGCTCAGTGTGACTGGCTTCCAATGGCAGCTGTATCTGAAATCGGTGCTATGTCAAGTCCTGATTCTCAGCAGAGCTGGAGGCTGAGAGACCTCAGGATATGACACTGATTACTCCGCTGCTACCAGGAAAATGAAATCTTTTTAGAGTCAGAACTGTCCTTAGAGGTCACCTAACCTGAACCCCCTATGAGGAAAGAAGCCAAATCCATTTCTTTGTTGGGTTGTTTTCTGGCTTCTGCCCAAATATTTTGAGTGTGGCTTTGTGCTGCATTTTCTAGTGTTCTTTATCAGATAGTGAGGGCCCAATTTAAGGTGAGCCCTGGCCTTTCTAGTTTCAGTTCCACGGCTGTGACACATACCAAAAGGAACTATAGAGGATAAAGGACTTATTTGGCTTACGATTTCAGGTAGTAGTCATCGAGGGGAAGTCAAGACGGGAACTCAAGGTAGAAACTTGAAGCAGGCATGCCTGCTATTCTGTGCAGCATATAAACGGCCAAGGAACTCACTCATAGCCGAAGAAGTGCAGCAGGAACAATGAAGG
The DNA here is from genome assembly GCF_903992535.2 of Arvicola amphibius. Lineage (NCBI taxonomy): Eukaryota > Metazoa > Chordata > Mammalia > Rodentia > Cricetidae > Arvicola > Arvicola amphibius. The sequence continues at coordinate 74,392,236 of NC_052048.2, read as the reverse complement.
ATGCTGTCTGCTGGCTGCCAGGGAGGCTTATGATCAGGCAGCTCTCTTACATAGTTCAGAACCACTTTCTTAGGGAATGTTGCCACCTTCAGTAGCTGTGTCCTATACCAACTAACAATTAAGATAGTTTCCCCCTCTCAACTCTCCGTCTCCCACCCTCTCCCAAGACATGTTTGTGGGCCAATGTGACCTAAGCAATGCTTTAACTGAAATTGTCTTTCAAGATAATTCTAGGTTAAGTCAAGTTACTGAAAAAGTTAACTGGGACACCTATTTAGCTAGACTAGACTGGGTGTGAGAAAACTTGGACGATTAATAGTGTGGGTGTCGGAGCTGGAGAGTCAGCTCGGAGGTTAAGAGCACTGGCTGCTCTTGTAGAGGCTCTGGAGTGGATTCCCAGAGCTAACGTGGTACTCACACAATCATTTATAACTCCACTTCCAGGGGATCCAGTGCCATTTTCTTGCCTTTTTTTTTGCACTAGGCACAAAATGGTGCAAAGACATATATGCAGGCAAACATGTATACACATAAAATAATTAAAAAATAAAGTTGCTGTTTTCTCATTTTACTGGTAAAATGAGAAAGTCAGAGTCTAGAGAGAGAAGCCGTGCCAAGGGGAGGGCATTAAGGCTTACAAAACATGGCAATAGTAGTGTCTCCATTGATTCATCCTGATTTTCTTTCAAGGAGTGTGCCTATGGTTTGCTAAGGTCCAAATCAATGATGGGTGGAGTTCTCTGAGTCTATTCCTCAGAGTTTACAAATCTTCTGAGAGTTGGTGAAGCATCAGTAGCTTCCTTAAGATGAAGAGAGTGGCAAGAATACGCCTCCAGGGAATCAGACCAGGCTCTTGGGGTAGTGCCAAAGTGGTTTTATCCTCACAAGGGAACTTTACAGATTTCTTGTTATACCCTCATGTGGAAGCCTGATGCAATCCCGGTTTTGTCACCAGTGTTGCACTGGTACTGGTGTATCTTGGCAAAGACAGTGTCTTGCAAACCTTGCCTTACCTTGTCGAGGTTTCAATGAACAGATCTCAGAACTCTCGGCCAGTGTTAACCGTTTATGCTGGGAGATCACACTCATTTCCTACCAGTCCATATCTGCAAATGATTTGTTGCTATTGATTGCAGATACAGAGGAAGACCTCTGTGTACCTGCCCTCATGTATTGCTCCCTCAGTCCATATTGCACTTGACCAGGTGTCTCCAAGAGTTCAGGACACAAGTCTGCCTTTGATTACCAATAGATTCGTCTACGGTGGGGTCACAGTCATCCATGAGGGAGATGTGAATTAGCTGGATTGTCTTTGGCAATGCCCTTTTCCCGGAACCTTCTGCTCCAGCCACACCGGTTTATACCCAGTCGTTTCTCCCAGTCTGAACCTCAAGCTCTGCTGGCTCCACTTCAGATGGGTTTTGGATCTCAACCAGGAGAAATTCAATATCCAAACTCTTACGAGAGCTATTCATAGTGTCTTGCTTAAATCCAATTTTAGGAAAGTATTAAGTAGGTTTTTTTCCCAAGGTCAGTGCCAATGAGTTCTTGATGGTCATTGGGAGAGCTAAATGAGAAGGAACCTATTTTCTCTTGTGTTTGAAAGGTATATTTTTTAATCCTAAGTGAATTTCAAGATATAAATAGAACAATATCTAAATTTATTGCAGCACTTAATGGTGGGTTTTCTAACTCATATTCTTCCAGGCCGACTTTTGTGTATTCATTATTGTACCTTTTTATTCTTTTCATTTTCTGCCCTCCCCCATAGCATTTTTTTTTTTTATTGATTCTCTAGGAGTTTTACAGCGCGCTTCCTGATCACAATCTCTTTCCAGTCCTTCCAGGTCTGTTCCCCCTGTGACTTCTTCCCCAAAAGAAGTAGAAAATAAAAGTCAGAGAAAAAAAAGAGAAAACAAGAAAAAGGAAGAAATAAAAAACCAACCAAACAAACCCCAATCCACTCTGTGGATTTGTATGCTTACTGGAGTGTGGTCTTAGTGGCTGCCCCTTCAATGGAACTGAGTCCTTCGCCTTCCACATTTCCACCAGAAGCCATCAATTGAGAAGAGCTACTTTTCAGCATCTCCATCACATGTTTAAAGAGTTCTCTTCATCACTTTCTTGTCTAGGCTTTACCTTTTATGGGGGGGTGGCATTAGGAGGGGTCGGGGTTGTCACAGAAGCCTTCAGCATCTCTCTCTCTCAGCTGTGCATCTGCAGCCATCCACATCACAGCAAGAATAGCCTCCTTCATCTTCATGGTCAACAGGAGCACCTATCATGGGCCTCCACATGGTTTCTGGTGACAGTACAGACCACAAACATGGCCTCCTGCTTCAGTAGGACCACAGACACAGACAAGGCCTTCAGAGGCTGTCCAGACCACAGACGTAGACACGGCCTCAGGTAGCAATGCAGGTCACTCACATCAGTATGGTTCTTGGTGGCAACAGGACCCATGGACATTGACATGGGTTCAGGAAGCAACACAGACCACGAACGTTTATCTGCATGGCCTTTGGTGGTAACTTGGAACATGGACATCAACTACTTTTTTTACTTTCAATATGTTTTCTACAGCATTATATTTTGTGATATATAAGCATTTCACTTAATTAAAAAATTTATATTATATTTGTTTGTTTGTATGTATAACATGCACAGGGGGTAAAACTTCTGGGAGTTGATTTCTCCTTTGATCATATGGGTTCTGGGCACTGAACTCAGAATGTCAGGCTTAGCAGCAAGCTCCTTTCCTCACTGAACCATCTTGCTGACTCTCAGCATTTCAGCTTAAGTTAATACTCTGTTTTCATTCATTCATTCGTTCATTTATCTATTCATTCATTTATTTGACTTTTTTTTGTTTTTTTTGAGACAGGGTTTCCCTGTAGTTTCTAGAGCCTGTCCTGGAACTAGCTCTTGTAAACCAGGCTGGCCTCGAACTCAGAGATCCACCTGCCTCTGCCTCCCAAGTGCTGGGATTAAAGGTGTGCGCCACCACCGCCTGGCTCATTTGACTTTTTTTATTAATTAAAAATTTCCACCTCCTCCTGTCCTCCCATTTCCCTCCCCTCTCCCCTCCCCTTCCCCATCCCTTTCCAGTCCTAAGAGTAGTCAGGGTGCCCTGCCCTGTGGGAAGTCCAAGGCCCTGCCCCCTCCATCCAGGTCTAGGAAGGTGTGCATCCAAACAGATTAGGCTCCCAAAAAGCCAGTACATGCAGTAGGATCCAAATCTGGTGTTATTATTATTGGCTTCTCAGTCTGCCCTCATTGTCAGCCACATTCAGAGAGTCCGATTTGATCACATGCTTGTTCAGCTCATCCCTTGATGAGCTCCCATTAGATCAGTCCCACCATCTCTGTGGGTGGACGCACTCCTCGCGGTCCTGACTTCCTTGCTCATGTTCTCCCTCCTTTTGCTCTTCATCTGGGCCTTGGGAACTCAGTCCAGTGCTCCAATGTGATAAAGAACCTTTATCTGGCGATGTACGGAGATAGAGACAGAGACCCTTATTTGACTTTTTGAGACAGAGTTTCTCTGTGTATACACCCTGGCTGTTTTGGAGCTAGCTAGTTCTGTAGACCAGGCTGGCCTTGAATTCACAAAGATCCACCTGTCTCTGTCTCCTGAGTTCTGGGACTAAAAGCATAAGCTACCATGGCCCGGCTCTATTTTATTTCTTTTGCTTTGTTTCGTCTTTTGGTTCTTTTTTTTTTTTTTTAAAGATTTATTTATTTATTATGTACACAGTGTTCAGCCTCTGTGTATGCCTGCAGGCCAGAAGAGGGCGCCAGATCTCATTACAGATGGTTGTGAGCCACCATGTGGGTTGCTGGGAATTGAACTCAGGACCTCTGGAAGAGCAGTCAGTGCTCTTAACCTCTGAGCCATCTCTCCAGCCCTCTTCTTTTGGTTCTTGAGCCCCTTTATACTTTTTTTTCTTTAGTTTAACCCCTCTCTAAGTAAAGGAACTCTCAAAAAGACTTAGACAACATGGCACAAGAAAATGAAAACACAAAGGGGCTGGAGAGATGGCTTGGTGCTTAAGAGCTCTAGATGCTCTTACAGAGGACAAGATTTGTTTTTCAGCACTCACAGGGTGGCTTACAACCATGTGTAAATCCAGATCCAGGGCTTATAGTGCCCTCGTCTGGCCTGTGAGGGCACTGCAAGCATGTGGTGCACAGACATACATACAGGGAGGCAAAACATTCACACACATAAGAATAAATTTAAAAAATATAATTCTTTAAATCTATTAATTTTAGTTTATTATGATAAGAATTTCATATATTAGATACTACACATAGAAATATCACAAACACCAGGAATTTTAAATAGAGGGTCAACACAACTAGAACCGTTTTTTCACCCTTCCGGAATGTGTTCCCTATGCCCACTCTCATAACCAGTTGCTGAATTCATTGTTTACCATGCTTCTGAATCTCTTCTTGTTTTAATGGCAGGCTTCTTTGAATAATGCATATTTGAATACGCACCATTTAAATATTAAAATTTAAATATTCTGCATAAAACTTACCTATGAGTGCTATCACTCCATGTGCGTTGATCTATGACTTGCTGATTTGGTGCACATATATGTACATATCATTTTCCTTGTGCAGATGCGTTCATGTACATTTGAACCAAATACAGTTGCAGGGCCCCTCATACAGGAAGAAGCCATTCCAGCATGGCTAGGGCCAACCACTCGGAGAGAAACTTAGCAGTTGATGGCCGCTGAGGGAAGGACAGTCACTATCCTCTGGGGATAAGGCCATGGTACATGGACCATGCTTCAGTGGATTGCCCCATGCCCATATGCATACTGATGACTCAAGGGGTTAATAATACTAATAAAAAGAAGAGGATATAAAATTGGGAGGGAGAGACTGGGAGGGTGGTAGCACTAGGAGTTTGAGAAAGGTAGATGGATATGATCACAGTACACTGTATAAATCTATGGGAATTTCAAAGAGCAAATAAAAATATTTTAGAAATGTATGACTTACATTTATGCTACAGTGAAAACATAATTCATTTCAACAGAAGCACATTATTCCAAAATATATCAACCCATCCTCCTCCTTATAATGGGCATTTGTTATTTTCAATATTTTTGGCTTTTACACATTTTTACAGATATGCAAATCTCTTTATGAGCACATAGGTGAGTTTCTCTAAGGAAACTCTGGTTAGAGGATGAATTCTGTCCTTTCAAAATCCATATATCGAAATGCAAACTCTCAGAACCTCAGAATGCAAGCAAACACAGGTCTCATAAAGAGATGACTGTTAAATGTGTGCTTGGGATGGGCCCCAACCCAGTGACAGATGTCTTTAGAAGGAGAGGAGGGCAGGACACACAGACCTCAGCAACAACAATGCAGGACACTGGCAAGCATGTCACACCCAGTGGGATCACCATGTGAACAGGTACCAGGAAGGCCGCCATCTGTGAGATAGAAAGATTCCAGGAAACAAAGTCTGGGGACATTTGGCCTTGTACTTCTGGCTTCCAGACTGAGAGAAACTAATTTCTGTTTCTAAACCATCCTGTGGGTGATGTGTAACTATGCCCTCACCAGTAAATCAAAATTCTCAGTTTGTGGAGAACTTGTAGGGTGACGGGTGGTTGCAGGCAAGCTTCAGCTTCCTATACTTTTTAAAATGGTTGAAACAAATTACATTTCCCCTCCACATGTCTCCTGTGCGCAGCCTTGTGGACATGGCATTACATCATGACTTTAATTTCTACTCTCCTTTTAGTGCCTTCCAATAATTTTTCTGAAGCAGTGTTTCCCCCTGTGGCCCAGGCTGGCCTTGAACTCGTAGTAATTCTCTTGGCTTCAGCCTCTCAAGTGCTGGGATTATAGTTTTAAGGCAACATACCCAGTTCACATGGAAGGTTTTAGAGATGTTTACTAGCCTCTTGGCTTTGCATTTTGCTGTCTGAAACTTTTATGTCCATATTTCTTTCTATTTTCAGAACTTGTTGGGCACAGCATTCTGCTACTGTCATTAGCTTAGATGTTTTATTTTGTTGCTTCAAAAATTTTTACATAGTTTGCTTTTGTTTTTAGTTATTAAAGGAGCTGTGAAAATTCTATTCTTTAATGGAAGTTTGGTTGAATTCTATTACATTTAAATATTGCTATGTAGATTTTGAGACTGAAGATACATGAATTTTATGTTTTGCTTTTCTTTTTACTTATTTTTTCTGTTTTTCTTTTCTATATTGAAGATGAATTCTAGTGAAACTTATTTTTTAATTTAAATTTCTTCAAGTTATGTTTATCAACTATATTGGTGTATTTGTATACAATTTGTTCATCCTAGTTTTCATTTGTTTTTTTTTGAAAAATTGCATTTTATTTATTTATTTGTGCATGTCTAGATGTGTGTGGTATCATAGCACACATGTGAAGGTGTGAACAACCTGTGGGAATCAGTTTTCTCTTTATACGATGTGTGTCCTAGTGATCAAATTCAGGTCATCAGGCTTGGAGCATGCACCTTAGACTCTGAGCCAAAGTAAACTATTTAACGTTATCAAATGCCTTTCCAAACACATGTACACACACACACACACACACACACACACACACACACACCTATTTCCAATACAGAATTATGGCAACCTATAAAAATGTATTTTTGGATAAAATTTTTAAAATGACTAATGATGCTGAACATTTACACACACACACACACACACACACACACACACACACACACTTTTTTTAAAAGCAAAACCAAGATATAGGGGAACAGGGGAAATGGGACAGCAGAAATTATTTTCTAAGTTTATATACAGCAAAAGAATGGTACAGGAGTAAAACAACTTCCCACACTGTAGAAGGCACAGAGAGGGGAGGCAGGAAGGCAAGGCTCGGTTTGTCTCTGCATTGCTGGGTAGGCCTGGAGGTGTTTCTCACAGCCGAGAGGTGCCTTGTCTTTGAGTGGCTGACTCCTCATTTTGCTCTCAGTTCACATCTTGTTCACTTGAACAGCCGCACTTAGAAATGGCGACAAGCACAGGCTGTGGAGGGCGTCATTAGCTGGGGAGCAGCACAGAGGTCTACTCACTCCAGAAAGGGAACCAACTACAAAAAAAGTAACAGTTGCACCAAAGCCCAGCTTGGGGAACCAATGAGATTTTTCTTGGGCTTAGTTACAGGCTCGGGGATGACTCAGAAACCCCTGCATTGCCCAAGCAGGGTAGCTGCTCATGAGCTGCAACCCAGAGCTCTCTGCAGCCTTGAAGGCAGCCTTACAGGACTAGAAGTCTTGGAGCTTGGTTGGCCAGAACCTCCTTCCCCAACAGTTGTTGAGTGCTCTGTAACCTCGGGAAGGGCCTTATGAATCTGCTCTTAGACAGGAGAAGTTTGTGGGCTTGCTGAATCTCAGGAACCGTCCTTTTCCTTCGTGGAGGGAATCTTTCGATACAGAGGAAACTGATGGTGTCTGAGAGGGTTTGCCTGGAGTTGGATTCAGCATCACCACCTGTTAAGTACCTGTTGCTTGGCAACCTACTTGGCCACTGTGTGTTTCATCTGAAGCTAAGGATCACTACAGTAGCCACTTCATATAGGATTATTAAGAGGGTTTAGCAAGATAATCCATTTAAAGAATTTATCACACTGTCTGACTCAGTAAATGCTTGCTAACACCACTCTTTGTTGTGGTATTAGAAGGAAACCAAAGGGAGAAATATCCTCCCTCTTTTTCTCTTCATTGAACCCAAGGATCAAAAAATGCAGAGACGTTGGGACATTTGGTGCAAAGAGATTGAGGGCCTAGTGCTACCAGTACAGACAAAAAGATGAATAGTTTTTAATATTAGAAAAAAAATCACATTGCTCCACTTTACAAAATTTAATACCATTCTATTAAATATAACACAGTTTCCAATGCTCTGAACACGCACTAGGTAACGTGGAATTTCTACAACGGGGTCAAGGGATTTTAACTAAGGAATAGCTGCAAAGTCGACTTCTGGGCAGTGTCCTAGATTCCTTCGTTACTATGATAAACTAGCTGACAGGAAGCCACTAGAGGAGAAAGGACTCATTGTAGATCACAGTTCTAGGCTATAGTCCATTAATATGGGAAAGCCAAGGCAGGAGCCTGGAGCAACTAGTCATGCCCACGCAAGGAAGGAGAGAGAAGACATGTTCTTGGCTGTGCTGCATGTGCTATCCTCAGCAGCTTGCACCAGGCTAGACTTGGTGGCTTGCTCATCCGCGTCAGCTGTAGCCTTAGTCCGACTATGGCAGGGAGTAGGTCTCTAGTTTTGCTCTCCCATTCCCACATAGTACTTAACCCCATTCATATTTATTGAATAAATTAACAAAAGTATTCATACTCTAAAAATCATAAATATTACCCTCATTTCTGAGATTTGACTTGCTATTATGACTTGGATGGGGAATGCCTCCCACAGGAGGTGCTGTTTTGAGAAGTCTTGGGATCTTAAAGAGATGAGACCTCCCTGGAGGAAACGGGTTTCTGGGGGTGGGGATGGGATAGGTCTCATTGGCTAGAGACTATATCCAGAACTTTCTGTTTTCTGATTCCAGACAATGTGACCAGCTGTCTTGCCACATTAGTTACTATTTTTGTCATTGTGTTAAAATTCCACAACTAAAAGCAACTTAGGAGAGAGGGTTTGTTCTCTTATAGTTGCAGGGGGATGGAGTCCATCGTGGCGGGAAAAGCATTGAGATAGTGAGGGTGAGCATGGCACAGCAATCAGGAGCTGGCCGGTCACATTTTCATATACACACAGAAAGGAGAGAGAGAGAGAGAGAGAGAGAGAGAGAGAGAGAGAGAGAGAGAGAGAGAGAGAGAGAGAGAGAGAGAGAGAGAGAGAGAGAGAGAGAGGAGGAAGTGGGTCAAGCTATATTTAAAAAGCCCCATACCCCAAAATGTACCTCTTTCATCATCCTAAAAGATTCCATAACGTCCCCAAAGAACATCACCAGCTGGGACCCAAGTGTTGGAATTCCTTAGCCGTTATGGGTACATTTCTATCCAAGCTGGCGTATTCTTTCACAGGGTTGAGAAAAGTAACTAGTAAACCTGCCTTCCAGCTACAGAGTGAATTTTATGTGGACAAAGGCCATGCCTTTCTAATGGAGTCTTGCTATCTTGATCCTGAGTAAAATGTTGAGTGTACACCCAGAGCTCCAGACAATGAGGTTGGAGAGATGGCTCAGTGGCTAAGAGTACCTGCTGCTCATGCAGAGGACCCAAGTTCAGTTTCCAGCACCCAAACTGGGTGGCTCCCAAGCACCTGTAACTTTAGCTCCAGAGAATCTGTCACTCTCTTCTGACATATGAGGACACCCATACACATGCGCACATATAAATTCACAGACACACTTCACACACAGAAATAAAAACAAATGCATCCTTAGATATAATTCAAAACCAGGAGGGTTACAGGAGTTCCAAACTATGATTGACTGGGAGACAGGACAAGGAGCCACCGAATGCCATTGCAACTGTGAACTCATGGCAACTGCAATTATGGGCACTGGGACCACACAAGACTGGTCATGTCACTAATCAGCCATGGACTGGGAAAAGGCTTGTGGGGATCCACCATTTTCCTCTCGATTATTGGCTATTGATAGGCATTGAGGGAAGCGGGAATCTCTGTGGTCACGTGTCCTAACTGGCAAGCCCACTAGGCTACATTGAATGTGCATTCTGGGGATTTGAACTCAGATCCTGTTGCGGGTTTCTCTGTGGCTTTGGAGCCTGTCCTGGAACTAGCTCTGTAGACCAGGCTGGTCTCGAACTCACAGAGATCCGCCTGCTTCTGCCTCCCGAGTGCTGGGATTAAAGGCGTGCGCCACCATCGCCCGGCTCCCTTATTTTATTTTTCACATAGAGTATTGTGTATCCCAGGGTGGCCTCCTCCTCACTATACAGCCAAAAGTAACTTTGGACTCCTGATCTTCCTGCTTCTAGCTCTGGAGTGCTAGGATTCCAGGCATGTGCCACTATGCCAACTTTGTGCCAAGCATGGTTTATCTTGAACTCAGGATTGGACCAGGACTTTGTGCATGCCGAGCAGACACACTATCCACTGAGCTATATCCCCAGCTCCTGTTTTTGTTCTTTTAATTGTCATAAACATTGCACATGTTCACGAGGCAAAGCGTGGAGTGTCTTTTTGCAATACTTTGCCTAATGATTAACTTAGGGTATTTAGAATATTAGTTACTCCGAAACATTTAGTGTTTCTTTTGGTTATTTTGAAATCTGTGACACTGGAAGCTGCAGAGCCTGGAGGTATGGGGAAGCTGAATAAAGAGAATGGCCTGCTTTTAAACTGTTACAGGGCAATGCTAAAGCAGATTGCAACTTGGCTACACGGTAGCCAGAAAGATGGGTAGATGATATGAGAAAATGAGCTTTGAAGCCAGAAGTGAGCTTGTATTCACTGTCGCCATCATTCTCACCTGGTGTGACCCGGAAGGCTGCATCCGTCCCTCTGTGCCATTCCTTCCCGGTACCATGGCAATCTCAGAAGTACCAACTGCAGAGGGGGACTGCTGGAAGGAATGAATGAGTTTTATCCTTAAGGGCTTAGAGCAGTGTATGGTGAGGGATCTGGGCACCCAAGTGATGGCTCAAGCAAGTAAGTGACCTCGAAGCTGAAGGTTTCGAGGGATGTGACCCAGGACAGGCTCACATGTGAACACACGATAGGTGGGTAGAGCGAGATGCTGTGCTGCCTCTGCTACAGCCCACTGGTGACCAGTGTCCTAGGCCAGAGCAGCTCTCACAGATGCTGAGGGGCGAGATGGTGAGGGCAGATAATCTCTATTTATGTACACAGATGACACCCATGGGGAGTAAGAGAAGCTGTTATGAGTAGGCTAGCCAGCATGTGGCAGGCATCCTATGATTTGGCTGAAGCTTAGAATTTAGAGCCTTCATACATTTTTCTTTCTTTAAAAAAAAGCCACATGATCTAGGCACTAATATCCATTCCCATTAGTTGTTGGTAGAACCCCCGCGGCTTGACAGACTTGATATATTTTAACCCAGACTTTAGCTTTCTCCAATCCCACCTCATCAATCCCTCTATGCCCAGGCATGTCTGCCTTCAGTTGGCAGACGTGGCAGGTTTTTCATTTCCGCCATGTAAATGACTTGTTTATTACAGTAGGGGTCCCTAGTCTTTGGAAAGCAAGCTGGCAGAGATCCTCAAACAGGGCTTCATGAATAGTAATGCCTAAGAAGACCCGAGATGAGTTTGGATGTCGCCTCTTTGAAATTCATACATCATAAAGGATGTCATTTAAACAGAAAATGGAGACGGCGCCCTGGAAAGACGGAGTCTGAAATATGCTTTCTTTACAAAACTGATCACCCCAGCTCAGAAGAAACGGACGGCTAGGGTGGGAGGAAGTGATTCCTGGGATGTGTTTGACTTGAGGATAAGATTTGTTTTTCTGATTTTACTCAGGCTTTTTACAGTCTCTGGGTTTAACTTTGTGGTTTGCAGTTCTGTTTCTAGCAAACCTTTCTCAGCTTCCTCCGTTGTAGATGGTGAATTTCCTACAAAAGGCTCAAAACTGTGTAGTGAGGAGCTGTGGGCCGGATTCCCGGCCGCCCTACTCCCACATGCTTAGCTTTACACCCGAAGTAACAACACACAAACTGTATTCTTTTAAACACTGCCTAGCCCATTATTTTCAGCCTCTTTCTCACATCTTGACTAACCCATATCTAATAATCTTTGTAACACCATGAGTGGTGTCTTACCGGGGAAGTTTCAGCATGTCTGACCTGGTGGCTTGCTCCATCTCATCTGGCATCTCTCTCAGGAGAGGCATGGCAGTCTGACTAACTTAGGAGAGGCGTGGCATCTGACTGAGCCATCTACCTCACTTCCTTCTTCCTGTTCTGTCTACTCCACCCACCTAAGGGCCGGTCTATCAGATGGGCCAGGCAGTTTCTTTATTAATTATCCAATGAAATCATCAGATAGATAGAAGACACACCTACATCAAAACTGAAGGTGAAAGGACAGATATGTTAAGCAAGTTGACTCAATTTCGTTTTTTTCTGGGAGACAAAACAGAAATGGCAGGAGTGTTTATTCCAGGGACTTTACCTCCCCTCTAGACTAAGGGTCCCGGGACTTGCACGTGTAACCACTTGGAGACAATTTAAACACAATGGTGCCGAGAACTTGTGGAGGAGCTGCTGCTCTGGGTCTGTCCTGCACACTGACACTTCTCAGTGATGCCCAGGTGGTCCTGACCTGTAGAAAAGCTTGAGATTCACTCGTGTATATTATGCCGACCACATAGACTTCGGCGTTTGTGGAGAACAAATTGGACAAGCCAATGGACATAGTTTCACAGAGAAGGCTGAGCTGACTCTTAGGAGAGAAGTCACTGGGATTTGGAAGGAACCTGCACACCCAGGTACCCTGACAGGAAGTTAGGTTTTCAACATACTCATTTTGTAGGTCATAGCTCAACCCATAACAATATGGAATTTGCATATAACTTAACCTGACCACACTTTCAATCACTCCAGCTGCTTTTCTTATTTATTCTTCCAACTCTCAACTGTTCTCCAGAACACTATAGGGTCAGACTGGCCGTGTCATTGTGAGATTGCCTGACGTTTATTCAGCTGTCTGCTTCCTGAGCTCACATACAGCACAGTCATTCAAGCCATCAAAGCATCCTTCCGTATGGAATTTATGTTTCAGAGGGATGCGGAAATATTTCCTCTGACAATTGGTGCCTTTTTATAGCCAATATCCAATGGACAAATGCTTTCATCCTGTGTGTGTATGCGTGTGTGTGTGTGCGTGTGCGTGTGCGTGTGTGTGTGTGTGTGTGTGCGCGCGCGTGTGTGTGTGTGTGTGTGTGTGTGTGTGTGTACATGCCTACATGTGGAGAACAGAGTCCAATGTTAAGTGCCTTTCTCAGTTTCCTCCACTTTATCTTTTCAGAAAGTTTCTCAAACTGAATTTGGACCTCACTAATTGGCTGGACTGGCTGGCTAGCAAGCCTCCCAAATTCTCCTGTCTTTGCCCCTCCCCCAGTACTTGGAACTCAAACAGGGTAGGAACCTGAAGGCAGGAGCTGATGCAGAAGCCATGGAAGAGTGTTACTTACTGGCTTGCTAATCATGGCTTGTTATGCCTTTTTTTTTTTAAATATAGAACCCAGAACCACTAGTCAAAGAATGGCACCACCTACCTTAGACTGTGTCTTTCCCCATCAAACACTAAGGAAAATGCTGTACAGCCAGATCTTGAGGATGTTGTTTGTTTGTTTTCTTTTGGTTTTTCAAGACAGGGTTTTTCTGTGTAGTCTTGGCTGTCCTGGAACTTGCTTTGTAGACCAGGCTGGTCTTAAACTCACAGATATCTGCCTGCCTCTGCCTCCTGAGTGCCGTGCCACCACTGTCTGGCAGGATGCAGAGTCTTAATTGAGAGTCTTGCTTTTTAAATGCTTGTAATTTGTGTCAAGTCGTCATAAAATCAGCCAGGACAACTGACCCTTTGTCAGTTTGGCACATAGCACATTACTGTTAAGCCACAAACTTCTTTCTTTTTTAACTCCAAGATCACACATTAAGATCAATATTAAAATGTAAAAATTCCAAATTTTAAAAGCCCCACAATCCTTAAAAATTCAAACACTTAAAAAACTCAGTCTCTTTTAAAATATCCAATCTCTTTTAAATCCAAAGTTTCTGTAAAATTCCAAATCTCTTTTAAAAGTTTAAAATCTCTTAATTGTATGCTCCTATAAAATCAAACACAAATTAAAGACTTTCTTTCTTAAAGAGGGAAGAACCAGGGCACATTCACAATCCGAGCTAAGCCAAACCAAACTCCAACAGTGTAGATAACTCATTGTCCAATGTTTGGGATCCACTCACCATCTTCTGGGCCCCTCTAGAGGGCTTGGGTCATTTCTACAACTCTGCTCTCTGAAGCACACATGGTTTGTCTTCTTGGATCCAGGTGGCTCCACTCCACAGCTGCTGCTGTTCTTGGTGGGCATCCTATGGTACTGGCATCTCCAAAACTCTGGGGTCTTCGGCTGCAGCTGGTCTGCATTCTCACCAATAGCCTCTTATAGGATCTCTTCATGATGCCAAGTCTCAACCTCTCTGCATGCCTCCTTCAGTCCGGGGCCTGAGGACTCAGGTGCTACTGAGGGTGCACCTCCACTAATGCCCTCTCCTGGCCTCTCATAGTGCCAAGCCTCAGCTGCTCACCATGATCCTGTCATGCCTTAAAACTGGTACTACCCGGGGGTCTCGTGACCAAGTTCAGCTGCCTGTGTGAGGTACAACCTTGGCTGCCTCTGGAGCACAGCACCTGAGTGCAGATCCTGCAGAAACCCTTCCAAAAGATTTTACCTCAGTGATGAAGGAGAACGTAGGACCAAATAAAAGATCATCTCCACCACCAGGAGACTTATAATCAAGTACAGGGACAGATGGTGTGAATAAAATGGGCCACAGGGAGGTTGGTGGGCAGACTTCCCTCAGAAACCAGTCAACTGCTAAGCCTTCTACCAAGATATTAGTGCACTAACATGAGGGCCCTCTCGTAACATATTACCTCCAATACCTCCAAGTTTGGAAGAGCAAGAGCAAATTCCCCCACTACACACATTTGAGGGGGTTTACCAGGACGTTCATACGAAGGGTTGGGTATCCAACCCGAATGTCACATTTGTAGGCGGTGTTCCGTTCTCTCAGTCCTGGTACACAATTAAGCCCCCGATGCCACTGCCAGAAGACCCAACAGTTCCAAACATGAGTTACTTCTCTGGGTTGTTTTGCCAGAAGGCCACTTAAAGAAGCTAGTGCTTTGGAGCAGGGAACTTGGAGAGGCGACAAACGTCATTGGCAGATTGTCTAACACACTTGGGGTGAAACAAAATAGAATGTTCATATAGTTCACACAAAGGAAATGAAGCATACTTTTGTACCCGTGTTACCAAGTGATCCAGTATTGGGGGGAAAGGTGACTACTTCTCTCAAGTCTTAAGTTAATTTCATTGTTTGATGTCTGAAGAATGGGAATAGGGTTCTCACAACTGACCTTATGTTTTGTTCTCTTACACTGTGATTTCATTGAGCTTGGCTTTTCCCCTTTAGTAGCTTGAGGGGAGCTTAATGCCTTAGTACATATTAGCTGTTATTTGGTTTCACAGCTTCCTGCATCTGCAAAATAATTTCCTTAGATTTTTGGCTGGCACTGTTAACTGCTTTCCTAGTATCCATTTCTCTTTCCCATTTCCAAGCACACTCCTCTCTTTGTTTGCCAGGGCCAGGTGCTAAGCCCTACAAGTTCCTGGGTTCCCCATTCCATTGACCTCACTGTTAGTCTAAAGCTTAGTCTGTGGGACCCCATTCTAATGTGAGCTTTTGGAAAACTTTTTGTTCTCCTCTTGTACAAATGGAGAGCGGTAGAAATTACTCAGTGGGCGAAGTGACTGCTCTGCAAGCCTGGAGACCTGGGTTCAGATCCCCCAACACCCACATAGAAATCCAGGTAGAGTAGCATTACCTGCAGTTCCATGACTGGGAGGCAGAGTCAGGGGAAACTAGGGGCTTCACATTGAATGAGAGACCCTGTATCAAAAAAATATCATGAAAGCCAGTTGGCAAGATTACTCAGGGGGTAAAGGCACTTGCCGCCAAGACTGACCACCTGGGTTTGATTTCTAGGACCCACAGGGTAAGAGAGAACCAATTCCGATAGGTTGTCCTCCTACTTCTCCACACACATGGCTGCATATGTGACCCTACAAATACACACAAAATAAATAAATGTGAAAAGTTAAGATATATAAGATGAGCAATAGATGAAGATACTTGACATTGACCTTTGGCCTTCATGTGCACCTGCACACACATGCACATAAGTACATACAGCACACACAAACACACAGAACAGCTGGTACCATTGTCCCCTTGCTCTTGGCTTTGAATGGAGGCATGACACTGAGAGTTTGAGCTGCTGTTCTGTGATCATGTAACCTCTGCAAGAAGCAGAGGAAGAGAGAGTGAGATATTTGCTTGTGTTAGCTGTTTTTAAGTCTTCACTCTGGCTGTGAGCATGATTTCGTGGGTTTTGGGGAAATGTCAAAAAGGCACTTGAGTGTCAGAACTATAGATTTTAGGCTCAGAACTCCAGGACTGGGGTCATGACTGTGTGTATCACTTACTAGGATGTGAAATTGGACAAGCTAGAGTTTTTTTTTTAATCCTTGGCTTTCTCATCTGTGAATATAAAATCATGTTGCTTAGTGTCTAAATGAACTGCAAAAAGTTACCAGTGGAAATAAGTGAGATATTCTTATTAAAATGATTTGTGTATGATCATAATTGTTATGACAAAGGGAACTGTTTTACAATTGAAGAAGTGGTATTAATTTATATCTGTTCTTAACTCTATGCACTAGCTCACTATTAGGTAGTCACTTGAGTTCACTGAAGAGAGGAGGAAGCTGAGGCATGGGAGGTTAATCTTAAGAACAAAACCCAAACAAAAACCAGGGGGCTAGAGAGATGGATCAGCAGTTAAAAACTTGCTACTCTTCTAGAGGATTCACACCAGAACTCACAGCCACCTAGGGATGTGGCTCCAGCTCTAGAGATTCTGGCAACCTCTTCTGGCCTCTGTGAACACCCACAAACACAGGAAATACACACACATATATGCATACACACAAGCATACACTTACACATAAACATACATTTATACATATACCCACACATACACACACAAGCATACACTTACACATAAACATACATTTATACATATACCCACACACACACACCAAGCATACACTCACATAAACATATACTCACACATCCACATACATACACACACAAAGAAAACATAAAAATACCTCCTAAAACCCTAACAAAACAAAGCTCTGTGCTCTGCATCCTTGCCAGACCATCTGTCATCTCCTCTCCCCAACGCTTTCCTACGCTTCCTTCTGATGACGTAGTGTTTTTTCTCTTCTTCCTTTCTCTAGGAATCCTTTCTTATGCCCCTTATTAAAGCCCTTTCAGAATCCCATTACTCCATCTGATTTCTGTGTTCTCATTATTGCAAGAGTAGATTCTTGCCCATCCGGAAATAACTAAACACAGGAGCATGGCCTGGCCCTGCCATTTCTTTTAACGACCTCCCACTTGGGTTCATTCCTTTTGCCATTAAGTCATCTCAAACACATAGCCTGTAATGGGATCCAATTATCATTTCTCTTTAACACTTGAAGTTTGCCCCTAATTGCTTTTGTCCACAGTATAGAAGAAAATATTTTGGCAATATTGCTGCCTATTCTTTTCAGTAAGATTAGCAGTATTGACTGTCTCCCTTTCCTGCCCTTGCCCCCACATCAGCCCCCAACTGTGCCCATAAAGCCCGGGGGCGGGGAAGCAGAGTTACCCAGCACTGGGGCCTTTCTCAGGTTCTAACATGCATTTTTGGGGTTGGTTGTATTTCTGTCCATGAGGTCACTTTTTATCGCCACAGTCTGTTTCAGTTTGTTCTGAGACACTCTACTAACTGAAGCCATTACGTTCTTATTTCTTCTTTTCTACTGCTGTCAAAATTGTCCTCCATCTTCTGCCTGTAGGTTGCTCTCGGCCCTAAAGACGTGCTATGGGAGAGAGTGGCAGGGAAGCCGGCTGCTTCTATATTTCTACTGGCGACTTAAACACCTTTTCACCAAATCTGTCACTATTTTGAGGATCGTCTGAGGCCTTCTTTATACGTTCTCTGTCACTATCATGGTTGTCACGGTGTCAGAGAACACAGCAAGGGTAGGTGAGGAGCAGACAAGCAGGGCAGACCAATGAGGGCTGATCAGACAGACCCCTTTCCTACTGAGGCTGAGGGAGGCCAACACTGTGAGGGCAAGAAACTTCAAATCGGATAAGGAATTTGCGTCTTTGCTGTTAGTGTAGACTGGAGCAGGAAGGCAAATGTAACAGGGCGGGTGAGCGGGCCGGGCCAGAGAACAGCAGCAGAGGCCGTCGCTGGCCGTGGGAGTCACTAGTTTTGTGCTTTTAGCGGGTGGTGGAAATGAGGTTCCCAGCTGGACACATGATAGAACCGAAGGGTCATAAAGGGTCATGCTCTACGTCGGCACCTGCACTGGGCAGGAATTGATTATTGTCATTACCAATGGGGAGGAGCAAATTTGGAGGCACAGCACAAAAGGTCACAGACAACATACTGGAATGCCTGCTGTAGAAAAAACAGGCTTTTTTGACCAGAAGTTGTTCCACTTTCATGAGATTTGAAAGCTTTTCCTCGGTGTGAATTTCTTGATGTATAGAAAGCCCCATAAACCAGGAGAAGGGCAGCACAGACTGGCTTCCAATTACATTCTTCTCAATATCACATTCCTCAAGCACTAATTCCCTAATCGGAAATGGAAAATTTCCTTATTCTGCCTGCCAAAGTAAAAAAATACACTACTCATAAACCATTTTACATGCCATAAATGGAAGCAATAAATCAATATGATTTAACTATGAAATATTTAACAGAAGTACACTTTCATCACCAATTCTGATGAGAAGAATATAAAGTCTTGATCAATATTAAAGGCATTGTTTTGTGTTTGTTTGTGTAAAATGGCATCTTTCAGGAACAAAGCAAAACTCTTTCTGACTCGATGTAAATTTTAGGGGATAAAAGACTTTTAAAAAGTTTAGTTATTGGAGAAAATGATAAAACCAAAATTATATTCTTTAAAAGTTATGAAAGTATTAGGTTATAGTTTTGGAAGGTGAAATACTGTAATCACAGCCCGTGGAGACCATGGTGGCATCTTTAATGATGTTACTTCGTAACTGAGTGCTAGCATTCTGGGTTGCTTCAAAGATTCAACTGTATTCAGTGGAGGACCTCACCCATATCTCGGTTCAGCTCATCTTCATGAGTACAGTTCAAATCACTTTGATCTTTATTCTGCAAAACATGAGAAAAAGAATGCAACTTGTTTGTAACTTCAAAAACCACTACTAAAAAATTAATTCCTGTTCGATAACATTTGTTGAAGCATCTGCTTCATGTCGGACTCCGGTCATCGTGTGTCCTCAGTGTTCTGCCCAGTGAGCAGAGGCACGCACGACTCTGAAGATTTCCTTAGAGCAGGACAAGGCTTTGTGAAGACGATGCAGTCAGTATACTGATATGTATCTTTATTTTTTGTTGCTCTCAAAATACATCTTAATTTCGTATTTATTTTGATTTTAAAAATTAGCTTGTAAAACAACAGTTTTCCATATGAGGGTTACATAACATGTCATTTTGGTTGCTTCTCCTCTCCATTTCATGCAGCATCTCTGTCCCCTCTCCCTGCGGCCCTCGCTCCCCCCACTGCACCTCACTTCCATCTTACTCTGTTGTCTTCCATGAACATAGCAGAAGGCCCAGAGATAGAGGCGCACAAATATGAACACCTAATTTTTTATAAAGGAGTTAAAAATATGTACTGGAAAGCAGTTTATTCAACAAATGGTGCTGTCAAAATGGTGCATATCTAGCTGTGGAAATATGAAATTAGACCCGTGTCACCCACCTCTCACAAAAATCAATTAAAACCAGGTAAAATATTTTAATTCAGAACTAGAAACACCGAACTGCTAAAGGAAGAAAGAGTAAGGATGTAGGGCAGGCACTAACGTCCTGGATAGAATCCCGACAGCACAGGACACAGCTCCAAGAATGGACAGGTGGGGTTACACAAATAAAAATGCTCTCTGCAACCAATGAAACTGTCCAAAGAATTAACAGACTGTCTATAGAATAGGAGAAACGTATTTGCAGGCCATACCTCAGACAGGGGCTAATACCTAGAATATATAATGGGCTGCAAAATGAAACTTCAAAGAAGTCCAAAAATCTGAACAGACTATTTTCTAAAAAGGAATTCCAAATGGACAAGAAGTATTTAAGAAGGTGGATTATAAGAGTCAGGCCAGGGAGTTTGCTGTGAGGCTGTGCCTCCTGCTAATGTCAGAAGCTACACCCATAAAGTCTCAGCAACATGACTGCCTACATGTGAGCTGAACAAGAGTGACATGAATGAACACACCAAAGTGGCTGGGGACATGCCCGCGAGACCTCAACCCTACACAAAGAACTACAGGCAACTGAGGAAAATTGGAAGTAGGAGAAGTGGTCTTCCCCAGGGAAGAGTACAGCAGCTGGCTGTCCAATGACAGATGGTCAGCCCTGAAAACATAATACAGCAATGCTATACGGACTGAGTGGATTATCCTTAAAAACATATATGTGTATGTACACACACACACACACACACACACGCAGTCCTTCAAACACAATTAATAAAAAAGAGGCCATAATCTTGAAGGAAAGAGGGGAGTGGTACATGGAAGGATTTGAAGAGATGAAAGGGAAGGCGAACTGTAATTTGATGTAATTTCAAGCCCTTTAAGGTGTTCAACATCTTTTTTTATTGATTTTCTTGAGCTATACATTTTTCTCTGCTCCCCTCCCTTCTTTTCCCCTCCCCTTCAACCCTCTCCCATGGTCCCCATGCTCCTAATTTACTTGGAAGATCTTGTCTTTGGTGTTCAGCATCTTTAGCCATCAGAGAAATGCAAATTAAAAGGACTGATATTTAGAGAGCCGAGTCAAATCTCTAATACATAATTTAAACTGCGTACAAGTTTTAATAATTTATCTGCTTCATATATTTTTTTCTTCCATTATTTTTCAAGATAAGATTTCTCTGTGTATCTTTGGTTGTCCTGGAACTTGCTCTGCAGAATAGATTGGCCTTGAACTCACAGAGAGCCTCGTCCCTCTGCCTCATGAGTGCTGGAATTAAATGCATGTGCCATTACCACCTGATACTCATATGTTTTCAAATATTAAAAAGTAATTAATATTCATTTACATTTTTCTGGCAGATAAACTTATGCTTTGATTTGAACTCTTTTTTTTGTTAAAACATTGTACAATAAATAGATTTAGAGGCTAGAATCTATTGGGATTTACCTGTTTACGAAGTGCTTAAGTAACAAGTCTTTCTCTGTACTGCCAGCTCTGAAATAATGACAAGGAGACTGACTATTAATTATGAAAGCTTGGCCTTATCTTAGACTTGTCCCACTAGCTCTTATAATTTAAATTATCCCATTTGAAGGGGCGTGGTCAGTCGGCGATTGGAATTAACCAAACTAGCTTTATTATAAAATACTCAGCTTTAATAAAAGGAGAAAAGGGGGAAAACTTACAGAGCCAGAGTTCCAGCGAAGCGCAGGAAACAAAGAGAGCGAAAACAAACGCACACGGATGTTTTAAAGGTATTTGCCTTGGTTAGCTCCCCCATCACCCATTTATTTTAATCTATGTTCTGTTGCATGGTTCATTACCTCGTATTTCTGTGCTGCTCATGCTGCTTTCTCCACTTCTGACTGGAGACCCTCCCTTCTTCTTCTCAGAGTTCTTGCTTAGCCCTGAAGTCCCATGTGTATCTCCTGCCTTCCTATTGGTCATTCAGCTTTTTATTACACCAATCACAGCAATACAGTCTCACACAGTGTACAAATATCCCACAACATGCTTATCTGAAAGGTACAATTACTTTAGTCATATGTATTTTTCCTTTCCTCTTTTTAAATTCCTACATTTTAAAGTTCCACCAAATGGTCTATATAACTAAAAAATGAATGGCATTCCTGTTGGTTTATCAGGCATTTTATGAGGACAGCAGGATCATTCATTAATCCAGTACTAAATAAAATGTTCATGACTCAAACAAAAAATTGAATTCTAGCACTAAAGGAAATGGACGATCCTTGGGTTGAGTTGGGAAGCCATTTTCAAGGACACAGTAGAATGACACACTTGACAGATCTGAGGATTATGTGGGATCATATCTCCAAAGAAATCACTCAGTTGGGTATTGGCTCTTAAGTGCTATAGACAGTAATCAATACTTGCATCTGACCAGAATTCCAAGGTCAAAACTGGAAAAATGCAATGGTATTTGGGGTAGCATCTCTGGAGGGTGGTTAGGTTCTGAAATTGGTACCCTTATGAGTGGAATTGAAAGAATCTTCAGAGAGCTTCCCTTCCTTTGTACCACATGAGCAGACAGTGAGAAGGTGGGAGTTACTTCTGAATCAATGCCTTCTGGAAATAAAGAAGCATGGAAGCTTCATTGGAAGCGCTTATACATATTCTTATAGGAAAACACTTTAAGAGTAGGCTAATTCGTGGGCATGCTTAGTTTAACATCAAAATTCACTATGGCAATGCATACTTTGGGGCATGCTTAGCTCAGGGTTATGGAGTATCTGTTCAAAAGGTGAAAATGGTGAGCAGGAAAGACCCTGGGAACTGTAAAAATCTAGCTAGTGGCACTTTGAAGGTGCCTCAACAAATGATTTTAACCAAAAAGCTGTTTGCCTCAGCTAGCAGCTCACAGAGGAGGTCTGTGTGGTTGTTTCACCCTGGGGCAAAGGACAGATTATGCATGGCCGAGTGCCTGGAAACACGAAAGGAGGTAAGTGAGGTCCCAATGCCTTTGCGAGGGACTTGAGCTCAGAATCAGTCCTAGTCAGCCTGATTTCTGTGTGTGATCCAATCGTGTGTCCCTCGTGGCCAGACTTTGATCCAGAACAGGTGGCTCCACTCTTCAGGCCAGAGGAGTTAATTGTATGGTATAAGATGTTTCCAGCCCTAGACCTTCTCTTGGCTGGTTAATAACTAAAGCTAACAGTTTCACGCTGGATGCGGTCTCTCAGGCTTGAACAGGACCAAGGTCAGCTGTTCAGAGTTTCTGTGAGGCTCAAGCTCTAGCAATCGGGGTCTGACAGAGCAGCCTTTCAAGGACTTTTTATAGCTGAGTAGTTTTGTGGTACAGAATTAACTGTCAGGCCCTGGAAATTGCCAACTTCTCATATTTTCAGCTAAGGGGTGGGGGGAGAGCACCAGAAGACTGTTCCTCAGGTAAAGGCAGCACCCCACCTCCCCAAAGAGAGACAGAGACACACAGAGACAAAGACAGAGAGGCTGAGAGACAGAGAAACAGACATAGACAGAGAGACAGAGTCACAGAGAAGACAGACACAAAGAGAGACAGACACACAGAGACAAAGACAGAGAGGCTGAGAGACAGAGAGACCGAGATAGACAGACAGTCACAGAGAAGACAGACACAAAGAGAGACAGAGACACACAGAGACAGAGAGGCTGAGAGACAGAGGGACCGAAAAGATAGAGAGACAGAGTCACAGAGAGACAGGCACACACACAAAGACAAAGATACACAGACAGAGACAGAGAAACAGAGACACAGAGAGCTAGACTGACAGAGATAGAAGAGTGACAGAGAGAGACACAGAGAAGCGGGAGGAAAGTAGTTAAATATACAATTGCATGCAAGGCTTTACTCTTTAATTCAAAGCAAGTCTTCAGGCCCACTCTCCCCTGAGTACATTCAGGTTAAGGAGGAATGGCTGTCTGTCTCATCCCCACTGAGGTCCTGGGATTCTTTCTAAACAGTGCTTGGTGCTGTCGGGTAACAGTTACAGGCTGGTTTGCACATCTTGAGAGATTTGACCAGGGTGTTGGACTTGGCTTGACCTGGGATGAATTTGGTGTGTCCTGTTCCTTTTTGAGTTGAAGTTTTAGAATGCAAAGCTATTTGTAGATTTAGAGAATTGTCACAAGGCTCCTTTGAAGACAGTTGTCACCACCCTTGGTGGGGTTCACCACAAATGATATTCTCTGTGGCAGCCAATTCTCCTTCTGGCTGTGTAGGATAATCACCTCAGGGTTGAAATCAGCTTCAACTTCAGAGATTTAGAGCTAGCCAGTCTGGGATGGGCTTGCATTTCCATAATTTCTCCAGCAGCTTCTAATGTAACGCCCTCTTAAAAAAGTTTCCTGGGGATGAAATATCAGCCCTGACACACATGAAAGATTAATCTGGGTTTGTTATTATGTTCTCATGTCTAGAGATTCTCATTTAATTGAGTGTGTGTGTGTTTTTAAAAAGTCAGGTGAGAAAAGGTATTTTCAGAGGTTTTCAAATTTTTTTCAGTTGATAATTGAAAGCCGGTGCGGTGAACACTTGCCGGAGAGTTTATAAATTTGCAGACAGCTATGTTTAGGACTGTTAGGAGTCCTGACAACTATTTTAAATGCCTTTTTTGTCAATGCCATCATCTGTTCTCCACATCAGCCAGCTCTAAATCCAAGAAACGGCTCCGCTGCTGCCACAGACGCGCACTGTGGTTGGATAGAACCAGAGATTGGGTTGGGTTATGTATAAGACACTTTTTTCCTGTTTTCAAAGAAGGCCAGGGCCTTAACTTCTTGTGAGGTTCTTTACAGATTCAGGAGATATGCCTTGCCTAATTCCCATGTAACGAGTGACCATTTGTTCTTCAAAATTTAGACTATCATGTACTCTTTAGTCAGACAAGAGATTTCAAACCAGACTCAATAAGCACCCAGAGTCTTAATCTTTTGTCTTCGAGTCTGCCTTGGTTAGGGTTTCTACCATGTCCACAACAGCTCTTATAAAGGACAACATTTACTTAGGGCTTGCTTACAGTTTAGAGAGGAAGCGTGGTGACAGATTGGCAGACTTGCTAGAGAGGTATATGAGAGTTCTTCATCTGGATTGGCAGGCAGCAGGAAGAGAGAAACACTGAGCCTGGCTTGGGCATCTGAAACCTCAAAACTCACCCCTAGTGACACACTTCCTCCAACAAGGCCACACCTTCTAATAGTGCCATTCCCTACAAGTATTTGGGGGCCATTTTTCTTCAACCATCACACTGGCCAAAGACTGAAGGTGGTAGGGACCCCTGAGATCAAAGAATTTGCTGCCAACTTCTGTGAGAATTGGAATTCTTTGAATCTATTGAGATGTGAGAGGAAGATTTAAATAAATTGATTGACCAAAAAGAGATACTAGCGTGATGGGTATCATAAGAAAGGAAGACAGACTTTGGATATGTCTCAGTGGTCTGATGAGAGTTCATGCACTTGTCCCTTGGTTTGGTCCTCATCATTAAAAACAAACAAAGAACAGAAAAGGAAGCTGTTCTCAGTGCAAGTCAATAACCGGGACCTCCAGGAGAAACCATGGGTGATACAGAAGGCAATCTTTCTAGTCCTTGAGACAAAGTGTACCCTTACTTGACCGAGCATTGATGTAGGATGCCCCTGTGTGTACTGTGGATATGTTTTATTACCATTGGTTAA
This sequence comes from Arvicola amphibius, assembly GCF_903992535.2. Classification (NCBI taxonomy): domain Eukaryota; kingdom Metazoa; phylum Chordata; class Mammalia; order Rodentia; family Cricetidae; genus Arvicola; species Arvicola amphibius. The sequence continues at coordinate 74,366,938 of NC_052048.2, read as the reverse complement.
TAAGGAAACTGATTTGGCCAATAGACAGGCAGAATAGAGAGAAGTGGGAAATCTAAGCAGAGAGACAGGGAGAAAGAAGGTGGAGTGAGGGAGATGCCTGCAGCCGCTGGCGGAGTAAGAGGCTAGAGCATTACTAGTAACCACAGGGCGTGTGGCAATCCACAGATTATTAGACATGGGTTAATTTATATGTAAGGTCTAGCCAGTAAATTGGCCACACAGTTATTAATATTAAGCCTCAGAGTGGTTATTTGGGAAGTGGCAGGTGGGAGAGAAACTTCCAGTTGTATGGTATAAAAACAAAACTATAAATGCAGGCTCTGCTCCTGGACATGGCAATAACTGATCCCCTGTGGCTTCCAGTGTGGCCCAACTATTCCAGATTTGAGACTGCTAAATTATATTCAGGCGCTAGTAAGCCTTTCTACACTGTCCACGAAACAAACCATACAAGATATCTTCTTCCTCACTCTCTTTTATTAATTTGTTAAAAAATCCCTCCACTTACCAGCATCAAGTACAACTTATGCCAACTCACTCGCACTCCTCATTGTCTATATTGGCCCATCATGAGAATTTCATGTACCAGGAGCTACACATATTACACCTGGATCCCAGGATATTTACTACATTCAAACCTATATTCACTCATATCCAGAAAAAGTCTTGGAAATGTCAAAGATAAACATGCTACCTGCTTGTGTATGTGCAATGCTCCATAAGAACCCTCAGGGCCACCTAGACCTTTGCCGAATCATCACTTCCCCAAGGACACTGATGTGAATGCCTCCTTGACTTATTTAGATCCAAACAGCCTAGATGTTCTCCATTTCCTGTTAGCCTCAGAAACATTTCATGTCCAGAAATTTTTCCTTCACATCATCTCTTCCTATAAACAGCTCTCCTGGGTCCATTTCTATTGAATTAGATAACTTTCTTATTGGCCAGTTTCACAGTGTACACAATATATTCCAATTACCTGTCTCTTATTCCCACCCCATTGCTCCTTCCCAGATTGATGACTTTGGTTTTGTGTTGCCATCCATTTAGTTTAGCCAGAGCCATCTGTATGACAGTTGTATGAGCACTACCCAGTGGAACCTGGTGGAGTCACACGAGGCACACAGCCAAGACAAAGGTTTTACCTCTCCCTGAATCAACTGGTAGAAAATAGTTCAACAGTGGAGGCTAGATCTCACCCCCCTCCCTGCTCCATGCCTGACTACTGCTGGGTCACACTTGTGCAGACCCAATGCAGGCATCCCTGGCCGCTAGGAGCTTATGAGTGCACAGAGGCTGCGTTGTGTACGTGAGATGCAATCCCACAGTCCTTATTTCCTGGTTCTTAGATTCTTCCTGCCATTTCTCACCGTCATGTTTTCTCTCGAAGCTCATCTTAAGATCATCTTAACATCTTCTGTGAGATGAAATGCCTTTCTTTCTCAGCAGGGATTCTCTATACCTGTAATACCTTCATTTCCCTGTACAGACCCTCCTTTCTAGAAACATCCACTTACTAAGAAACATCGTGGAAGGGGAGAGATGGCTCAGTGCTTACTACTCTTGTGGAGGACCTGGGTTTGGTTCCCAGCACCCACACCAGTGGCTCACAACTATCTGCAACTGTAGTTCCAGAGAATCTGATACCCCCTCTTCTGGCCTCCATGGGTCCCCTGTACTCATGTGCACATACACTCATGTGTATATCCATGTACACATAATTAAAAATGAAGATTTTTTTTTAAAAAGAAAAGCATTTGTACGTGCACCTTCTGACTCTCCTAACATCAAAGCATAAATGAGGCAAGATGTGTTCATCTTGCCTACCAGTGAGAATCAATGGAGATTCTGCTAAGCCCCTCCCCAAATTGCTTTGAGCTGATCACAGCTGAGTCCATCACATTCGCCAGCAGGAAATTTATTACCTGTCAAAGAGACTCATTTTGTTAGAGGTTTTCCTTCTTTCCCTTTTTCCCTAAGCCTTGACTATTTTGGTGATACACCCTGGTCCTGCTTTCTTTTTCATAATAATAGAACTCGACAGGCAATTTCTGTTTTCTTTCTTCCCATCAAGGCTCCACTTCACCTAGATCGCAATTTCCCAAGACTGTAGTCCAAAAGTCTAAAAGTGATTTAGATTACATCAGGTTTCCTGGAAACCCTGCTCTCATCTAAAACATTAGTGACCTTTCCCTGCCTAGAAGCCTACAAAATAAGATGCCTTCATCTCACTGGCTTTGCGAGCACACAAGGGCAGCAAAGCCGCAGCTGAGCAATTACAGCTAAGCCAAGCCCTCACTGAGTAGTCAGGGACAGTGGCACCTGGCCAGGTATGGTTAAAAAAAATAAAAGAGGGGTAGGATGTGTTGGATAGTGGGTGGAGGGAGTGGAAGGGAGAAGGTGTGGGCCAATATGATCAAGATACACTGTGGATACGTAGGAAACTGTCAAAGAATAAATAAAGATATTCTGTAGAAAAGTACCCTTTTGCTTTGATTCTTTCATGCTCTAAGCTAAGGAAGTAATTCTTCTTTTGCAGAAGTCTGTGCTCGTTATTTTTAATGATGCACAACTAATAGAATCAATGGATTTTTGCTGTTTGAAATACTATCATCCAATGCCTCCAATTTGCCTCTTTTGCTTTTGTTGTGATTTCTATGAATTCACTTGCTCAGAGGAAACCTTTCCTGATGTCTCCCAAGGGCTCTGATGGATGCTCTGAGGTGGCAGAACCAGTAGCGTTTCCCTTTCCAGAACATGCCTTCATTTCTATCCCTAGGTCTCATTGTCATCTCAGATGCTTCTGAAACCCACGAGTCTCATCTTCAGAAAGATCATTTCTCCTGTGAAGGGTAAAGTGCCATATTAGGTCCTGATCTCATGGCAGAAAGATCTGATCCAGGGTAAGAATCCACGGTGACCACTGATCCCTCCATGTCCTGGAAGACCACTGCTGAGGTCACTTACACAGTCCCCATGGCAACTGCTTTGTGTTTCTTAGACTCTGCGTCATTTTCTTGCTTGCTCTAGTTTGATCTGTAATGAGTGTGAAAGGAGGGCTTGAAAAAAAGCACTAAAAGTAAACAGTGTTTCTTTTTCCAAATAGGTTAAAAAAAGAAAATTATAGGTTGGGCCTGCTAGGGCTACTATCACAGATTGCCACAGGAGAGGAGGCCTAAACAACAGAAACTCATTTTCATGCACTTCAGAGGCTCAAAGTCTTTAGCAGGAGTGTCATCAGGGTTGGTTCCTTTGGAGCCCTGTGGAAGAAGAGTTGATTCAGGCTTTTCTTGCAGAATTATAGAGTATCCCCTTATACCAGCAACTCTTCATGTCATCCTTTATGCACGTTTGAATGTCCCCATGTTGGATTAGGGCGCATGCTGCTGATCTCTCAGTGTGAGGTCTTCAGGTTTGTAGCACTGTGTGGTGGTGCTTGAAGTTGAACCCAGGGTGTTGACCGAGTTTTTCTATCCCATCCGGTCCTACAGCCATTAAGTCCCAAAGAATCACACAGAGGTCTATACTAGTTATAAACTGATTGGCCCATTAGCTCAGGCTTCTTATTTACTAATTCTTATAACTTACATTAGCCCATAATTCTTGTCTGAGTTAGCTGCGTGACTTGTTACCTTTTTTGGCAAGGCAGACACATCTTTCTTCCTCTGAGGCTAGGTCACAAATGCAGATTGTGCTTCCCTCTTCCCAGCATTCTCATTGCCCTGACCTATACTTCCTGCCTGGCTACTGGCCAATCAGCACTTTATTAAATATAATACAAGTGACAGGATAAAAGACCATTGCCGCACAGCACCAGGGCCTTGTGCTGGCCAGGCAAGCACTATACCGACTGAGCTCCAGTCCAACAGCTTGTCCAAGTGATCTCATTTTAGCCTTAACCATCTCTGTGACAACTCCATTTCCAACAAGCATAAAATTCAGAGGTGCTGGGAGTCAAGACTTCAACCTGTGGATAGGAGCTCATAATTTGATATACAGTCTGTTTCCATGTGTTCCCAGTTTATTATGTAGACAGAGAAATGTGCATAGAACTCTGGACCCCAGTCATGGATAGGTACAAAGTTTCTGCCCACTACAGAAGTTCTCTTAGTATTAAAAAACATTAGTAAATATAGTTTATAGGTTTTGGTTTGATTGTCCTTGGTGCAACTCATATGTTGGACATACCCAGGTAATTTATTCCTGGACAAGAAATAGATCAATAACTCAGGTCCTATACTTGAGGATTTGTAGATGCCAAAACCAAAGATGGGATTTATATCTAAGTAGCAGGACTACTAAAGGAGGCCTGCATCAGGAAAAATCAATATTCACCAGGGAAGTCTGAAAGAGGGGGATTTAATGTTGAAATACACTGTTCAGGACCCTGTGCCTATGCTTGATGGGGCTTGTGTGGATGCAGTAAGCATTTAGAATCTTTAGCGTTTTGGTGGGTTTGTTGCGCTGTGGCAGGTGGAGTCAGGTTGTGAAGGTCACTAAGCACAGTGGGATGTTTTTCAAGAGAGGAGAGATGAATAATTAAGTGACTTGGAGGATAATTACGTGACAGGGGAGGTTGAGAGACTTCGGTGTGGACAGTCCATACTAAAAGGAAGGCAAAGAAAACAGGCCATACCCAGCAATTGAAGTGTGCATTATGAAAGAGGGCAGCCAGTTGGTTCCCATGTGTGACTTGTGCTGTAGTCCTGTGTGGAAATCTAGAGTTCTCTCAGACAAAATCTGATCAGACTTGCAACTTAATGTAGGCATTTTCTATATGGTAATGCTAACTGCACTTTAAGTTTTAAATAAATGAATTTATTAAATATTATATCAAACCAAAGTAAAAGAAAAAATTTGCAAAAGAAATAGGTAAGCAGATATTATCAAATCAGGTATTCAAAATCTGCAGCTGAGACTTGGGAGTGGGCATTGGGACAGTCAGCAGGACTTCCCAGTTGAGCTTCCTCTCCATGGCTGAGTTTCCCATGGCTGGACTGCCCATGGATGAGCTTCTGGCTTTTCTTCCTCTATTGGGAGCTAGGGAGTACCTGCCTCAGCACTCTCTCAGGGTTCTGAATAGGACTTGTATGACAATCAAAAATTGGTTTGGGAACAGGATCTGAAGGGTAGAACAAACTGACTGACTTAGGCACATTTTGCTTGCAAGTTTTTTTATATCTTGGGGGAAGATAAAAGAAGGGAAAAGAAGAAGCATAAAGGTAAGGGCAAAGCATCAGACATAAGGCATAAGGATATAATGCTAAGGGCGAGGCATCAGACATAAGATCTAAGGCCTTAAGGCTAAGGGCAAGGCATGAGGCATAAAGGTAAAAAGGGCAAAGCATAGGTTAAGGGGTAGGGCAGTACATAAAGGTAAGGGCATAAGGGTTAAAAGAGGGCATAAGGGCATCGGGCATAAGGCATAAAGGGGTAAAAAGGTAAAGGATGAGGGCCTAAGGCAAAGGGTAAAAAAGGGTGATGTCCACAAAGCCTTCAGTTTACAGGCATACAGCCAAGCTAACAATCCCATAGGTGGTAATAATAGTATCAAGCATGAATTTTCACAGAGTCACAAGAAACCGGTTGATCTGGCAAGAAGGCACCTTATGTCTCAGAGGGGCCGTGGCTGTGAAGTCCCCTTGGGAACATAGCATAGGTAGCTACACTAACCTGTGGACTTGATTTGCATTACTGTCTAGCTAATTAAAAGGAATTAAAAGGAATCTCTTCTGGGGACCCTGCTTTTGACTCCAGCAGGGTGCCCAGGTGAGAATTTTTCTCTCTAAAGCTAATTTTAGTGACTCAGGCCTTTTTCCTGAATAAACTGTTAATTTTCTGGGCTATGATCTTATGTTAGTTGAAACTAAGGTGCAAGATAATACAGAATATTAGTAGTCTGTTTAAGTCAGAGCAGAAGACCAGTAGATTACAGCTTCCTGAGTCTGCTGTTAGAGCAGACATTACCTCCTGTATGAGGCTCCTTTCTAATCAGTGACTACTGTCTATAAAGTGTGTGGGGGACTATTTTTATGTAGATTTCAGTTATGAGAACAAGGGCTTGACTGAATCCTTTTCACACCATGGCTTCATGGTGTGGGGAGAGGTATCCAGTTACCCTACAGGAAAAGTCATGCTTATTCACTGCTGGGGTACTAGAGAAGGGAGAAATGCTGTGATTCCACAAGATTTCTACAGAATTGACAGTGACTTATCCAAAGGACAGATGTGCCCATAGCCCTGCAAGAATGGGTTCCCCTGGTGGAGTGTACGTACACGCTTCCCATGGATTTGTCCAATAGATCTGTCAGCTGTACATGTACGGTCTTGTAGAAGGAGCGGCGGGCTGTGTCCCGCCACCTGGCTAGCTTTGCCCAAAATAATTACACGGAAACTGTATTCTTTTAAACACTGCCTGGCCCATTATCTGTAGCCTCTTATTGGTTAATTCTCACATCTTCCTTTAACCCATATTTAGTAATCCATGTAGCACCACGAGGTGTGGCTTACCAGGAGAGATCTTAACCTGCGTCCATCTCAGAGAGGAGAATCATGGTGAATGCCTGAAGCGTCTCCCCTCTCTTTCCCAGAATTCTGTTCTGTCTACTCCACCTACCTAATTTTCTGTCTCTTAAAGGGCCAAGGCAGTTTTCTTTATTAATTAACTAATGAAAGTAACATAGACAGATAACTCTCCTCCATCACGGTCTAATGTTTGTGGGCTCACCACACTCCTCACTGCAGGCCCTTACTAATCTAGCAACAGACAACAGCTACCTCTGTGAGTAACACCTTTCCATCCCGTAGAATATAGAGTCCTTGTGTTCCCTTTCCTACAGGAAACCCCCAGGAAAATGTGCAAGCACGTGCAACATCAGTGAAATAAAGTGAATATTGACAGACATTAGGTAAGAATCACTGCTGGAGGAGGAGTGCTGGCATTTAGATTGTGAATGTCAGGAAAAGGTGAATGAAATATTAATTAATGCAAGATCTCTAACAGTAGGGCTGCCTTTATTGTTTGATGAGTGGGGCATATTGTCCCTGCCAGGAGCTGGTAGAAAAAAAGAGATTTATTTCATTGTGTGTGTGTGTGTGTGTGTGTGTGTGTGTGTGTGTGTGTATGCACACATGTGTGCAGGTACCCATGGAAGCCAGAAGATGGTATTAGGTCCCTTGTAGCCTGAGTTCTAGGTATTTGTGAAGCACCTAATGTGAGTGTTGGGATCCTAACTAGGATCCCCTGTTAGAGCAATATGGTGGTTTGAATAAGAATGGCCCCTATAGACTCATATATTTGAATGCTTAGCCATCAGGGAGTGCTACTATTTGAGAAGGACTAGGAGGTGTGATTTTGTTGGAGGTATGTGTTATTGGGGGAGGGCTTTGGAACTTCAAATGCCCAAGCCAGGCCCAGTGACTTTCTCTTTTTGCTGCCTGCAGATCCAGATGTAGAACCCTCAGCTGCTTCTCCAGCACTATGTCTGCCTGCATGCCACTATGTTCTGCCATGATGTCAATGGACTAAACCTCTGAGCTGTAACCTGATGTGGGAGGGTCTTCTGTTTGAGTTGATTTCATTGGTTAATAAAGAAACTGCCTGGCCCATTTGATTGGCCAGCCCTTAGGTGGGCGGAGTAGACAGAACAGAATGCTGGGAAGGGAAGTTAATAAATCGTCATGCCTCTCCTCTCTGGGCAGTCGCTATGCCTCTCCTCTCTGAGCCAGACGCAATGAAGCTCCGGCCCAAGATGGACATATGCTAGAATCTTCCTGGTAAGGCACCACTTCGTGGTGCTGTACAGATTATTAGATATGGGTTAATCAAGATGTGAGTAAGAGGCTGAAACGAATGGTCCAGGCAGTGTTTAAATGAATACAGTTTGTGTGTTGTTATTTTGGGTGTAAAGCTAACCATGTGGGAGCCGGGCAGGATGAAAAGCAGGCCTGCCCGCTAGGCTCATCACTACAGTAACCCAGCACCGATAAATGTTTTCTTTCATAAGAGCTGCTGTGGTTATGGTGTCTCTTCACAGCAATAGAGCACTGACGAAGACAAGAAGTTAACTGCTGAGCCACCTCTCCAGCCCTAAGAGCTGATCTTGGTTGAAAAATAGTGGGTTCAGCCCTCTCCATAACAGCAAGGGGCATTAGCTCTGCACAAAAGGAGCCAACTCTTCAGAACTGGGTCCAGATAGAAACCAAATATCTGGTGCAGAATGAACTATTTTGGGTTTGCTGTAGGACAGGTTATTAGATTTTCTTGAGACAAACTGGGTATGGGGCCAGTTTTTATTTAAAGTGCAGATAAAAAATCAGCTATGATATATCTTAAATGTCCAACTCCTTTACTCTCCCTTTGAGCCTTAAATGTTGATGCTCTTTAATGCTAATAGCCTGCTTTCTTCTGAAGTTGGTAGCTCTTTGAACAGTAATAAAGATAACCAGTGTTTATTTATTGCCTCCCAGACATCATGTTAAAACCTTTTATTGCTCATTATCTCATTAAGCCTTACCTTCAACACTGTGGGAGAGGTATTACTAGTTTCATTTTCACAGTAAACACAAAAAGCAAAACCACACCCTAAGGCACGGTTTTGTATAATTTTACCTGGCTAACAAATGGGTAGACTGAGACTCAGTCTCTGGTTGTATGATTTTATGAAATCACCACGAATAATAGCAGACTCATGTTGGAATTATGATTCAGTCTGAAGCCACTTCCGTCCTTCGTCACGTCACTGAACTTCAGTCTCTGTGTCTAAAACATGAAGCACAGGATCGTTAGGCAACCGAATGAGCTAGATCAGAGGGTGCGAAATGGCTCCAGGTAGATTCGCCTACTACATTAAGTTTAAAGCATTCTTAAAAATTTATCCTTCGTAAGGGGCCATGGGGGAGTTTCAAGGGAAGGCAGGAAGAACTAAGTGATTTAAAGGGCTAAAGGAGATAATGGATTAGGAAGAGTTAAATAGGAGTTGGAGATGGGAGGGCAGAGTAGAGGAGTGAACTCTAGGAAGAATAAAGAACACTAAAGAACTTTAGAAAAACTTACTACGATAAAAGCTTCTAATCTCAAACACAAACAGAGTTCAAATAGAGTTACCCTACAACAGGTTACCCAATAACAGGGCCCCCTAGTGCCAGGAATGGGCTACCTTTTTTGGAGTCATTGCTCAGTGAAGTCCCACACATCTCTCAACATTGCAGGTTATTGCCATTGCTTTTTGTTACTCTCCAGAACTTGCTCATAAGACCCTATTGTCAAAGACTCCATTTATTTGAGTCAGAGAATATGGAGAAATCAAGCTGGTGCTCTCTGGATGCTTCATCCTCAATGGATAGCTTTTATAGTGCTGGAATGCTGTACACACTACTGGAGGAGAAAGCTAATCATTGGTCTTACCTACTTGTGAACTCTGAGAGCTACAGGAATGACCTGACTGGCCAGATATATCCAGTGATATAACAGTGGCACAAATATCATGAGAGTAACTAATCACTCTATGATTGAATTTAAGGCCCACTTCATAAGTTGAAGCCCATACCTGGCACCATTATTGAGGCAACGAACCTGTGACCAAACGGTCTATAGGCATTATGGAAGAACCTGCTATAATTACTTTGCTGAATGGACATAGTATTAAATTAACTCTTAATGACTTATTTCACCTGTAGATTAAGGCATCTCTCAACCCTATTCAAAGAAATGTCAATGTGTAGTACATGTTGATTAACAAAGGCACACACAGCAGGTCAAGGTGGAGAGAATGGAATTCTCAGCCCTAAATAAGACAACTGTATCACCCCTCCTCCTGAGGTTAGGGATCATTGCAGGAAAGGGGATGGCAAGACTGCAAGATCCAGAGGAGGTAAATGACTACGTGGAAACAGTGTTTTCCAGACAAGGCAGGACAGTTGCACAAATAAGCTCACAGTGGTTGTATAAGCTTGCACAGGGCTTGAACAAACAGCACAGACTGGAGAGATGGGCATGGAGTCTGCTTCCTGGCTGATGAACTATGAGTAGTTGATAGCTGTAGGGTGAAGGAGAGTCAGTTTGCTTTTTAAGAATCTATTCCCCAGTAGATCCACCAGGCTCCCTTGGAATGCCATACATCTAAGAATATATAGGTGATGGGGGATTCTCATTGGCTAATAAACAAACTGCCTTGGCCAGCCCTTAGGTGGGTGGAGTAGACAGAACAGGAAGAAGGAAGTGAGGTAGATGGCTCAGTCAGATGCCACACCTCTCCTAAGTGAGATAAATCGCCATGCCTCTGCTCTCTGAGGCAGACTGCCATGCCTCTCCTCAGGGAGAGAGATGCGATGAAGCCAGCCACCAGGTCAGACATGCTGAATCTTTCCCGGTAAGACACCACTTTGTGGTGTTACACAGATTATTCGATATGGGTTAGTCAAGATGTGAGTAAGAGGCTGAAACGAATGGGCCAGGCAGTGTTTAAAAGAATACAATTTGTGTGTTGTTATTTCGCATGTAAAGCTAGCCATGTGGGATCCGGGCAGGACGAAAAGCAGACCTGCCTGCTGCTGCTCATCACTACATATAGGCAGCACAAATTTGACTCAATGGGTTTTAAAAATGATATAAAGTTGGGTGGATAAGGAATGAGAGCTTAGATCTATGAGAAATTAGGAAATGGAGGTTTAATATGATCAAAATTCATTTTATGAAATTCTCAAAAGAACAAATAAATGAAGAATAAAAATTTATTCTTTGAGAATTTCATGTACATATCATATACAATGTATTATAAGTATATGCAATCCTTTGCCCCTCCAATGCTCCTTCAGGTCATCCTAATATCTCCCCTTATGAACTTCATATCATTTGTTCATTTTTTTTATTATTTCCAACTGCATCAAATTAGTGCTGTCCTTTTGCCCATGGGTGTGGAGCCATTCACTGGTGTGTAGGCAGTCTACCAGTGACCAAACCTCCAAAGAAAACTGACTCCCCCTTGAGCTGCCCTCAACTGCCAATGGTTCCCTAACTAGGGATGAAGTCCCATGAGACCCTTTTCTATCCATGCTAGAATGTGACTGCCTTGATCTTGTGCAGGTGACCATAGTTACTGTAGCAGCCATGGGACGTCCAGAAAAGAGTATTTTACAGTACTCTCCCCGTTGTTTGGCTCTTACATTCTTCATGTTCACTCTTCCACAATGTTTGCTGAGCCTTGTGGACCAGATAATATTTCTACAGATGATCCATTTAGGAAGAAGATCTTGCTGTTTTTTTAATTGTAAAAAATGGGGGGATCTTTGAACAGGCATTTCTTGACTTCTGCTTTTATTTATTTATTATTATTATTATTATTTATTTATTTATTTATTTATTTATTTATTTATTTTACTATGTAGCTTATACTGGTCTCAGACTCTTATCCTTCTGCTTTGACTTATTGAGTGTTAGGATTATAGACATGTGCCATCATGACTGACTTTATGCTTACTTTATTTCTTTCTGATGTTTTTAGTTATGGCCAGAATCCTCACATATTTGTCTAATGATATGGTAAAGTATTTTAGTACTATGCAACAGGCCAGCCTGTCATCCTGAGATAGTGCAAGATCATAGCTTAGGAAAACACTTTTCCTAAATGGCAGCAACTTTGTGTGAGCAATACTTTATATGACATTCCAATATCAAAAGGGCTTAGTAGCCAGAACAAAGAAGTACCTTCTTAGTACTGACTGTCACTACACAGTGCATGACTACCACTGAAGTCAAGGCTCCCTCTTTATGACTTCCCTCTACTATGTTGGCTCAAAAGGAAATTAAGGAACACCTGACCTGATGGTTATCTATCTCCATGAGGAACACCTGACCAGTAGTTATATTTTCCTCTGAGAAACACCTGACCTGATGGTTATATAGCTCCATGAGGAACACCTAGCCAGTGGTTATATCTCCCCACTAGGAACACCTTACATGATGGTTATATCTCCCCGAAAGGAGCACATGACTTGATAATTATTATTTCCTTGTTGTATTATAACCTGACCTTGAAGGTTAATGCAAATAAAATAACTCCACACCAGCTCAGAACTGAATATATTATAATAAAGGGATTCTTTATTTAGGGGGAACTCATAGATCGCAGACCTCTGTATGTACCGGAATAGGAACCAAACCCAGCATCCAGGTGAGAAAGAGGAGAGAGAGCAGGCAGGCAAACACCTTTTGGATACCCCAGGCCACACCCAACCTGACCCAGCCTCTTAAAGGCCATTGACTGAAGGAGGTTCCCCATTACCTCCCACTTTTTTCTAAATAAGAGAGTTCCAAACCCAATACAAAACTATATACAATAAGAACAGATATCAAGTATAAAAATTAGAATTACAACCAGCATAAACAATATTAAGCAAGAAACACATGCTAAATGTTTCAATAATTATTTTATCCTAAGGAGTCTAAAGTCATATCAGAAATGGCTTGGCTAAGTCATAAGAGGAAAGTAACTACGACAATCTAGTCTTCAACCCCATCAAAGATCTGAGAAGGGAGATAATATTATTTGAGTATGAAGGAAGTGCAATCAAGCAACTTCCAAAATGTGCAGTAAATGGCAGAGACAACTGGCTGCCTGGGCAATCACCCAAAGTCTCATTTGCAATGTTGAAGCAACCAATTTTGGCTAAGGCATAGAGTAACTGACAGATTATTTTCAGAGGCAGGACAGTTTTCAAAACCGTATTACCCTGTCTTGGCAAGGTTTGACAGTCTTTGTTCTTGTATCTTGCTTATCCAGTCTGGACACTATGCATTTTGTCAGTAGTTGAGGCATGGGTAGTTCCTTGTCCAAAGGCTAGTTTTGCCAAGAAGAAAACAAGCTTCAAGTGGAGTGTCTTCAGTGCTCAACATTCTCTCTGGAATAGATCGATATACTGCCAGGAGCAATTGTGTCTCACATCAACAAAACTCTAAGTTATTTAAATGTCATATTCTACAGTTCCTGAAATGGTTGAAGATTACCTATCTATGCGGAATACCATCTCTATGTATCTAAATAACCCGATTATTCTAACTATAAGTATGACAAACATGGATGACGATTGATCTATAATTCTTTTTTTCATGGTTTACTTTTTTTATTTAAAAATTTCCATCTCCTCCTCTCCTCCTATTCCATCCTTCCCCTCCCCTCCACCTATACTCCCCCTCCCTCTCCAGGCCAAGGAGCCATCGGGGTTCCCTACTCTATGTTAAGACCAAGGTCCTCCCAACTCCCCCCAGGTCCAGGAAGGTGATCAACCAAGCTGACAAGGCTCCCATAGAGCCCGTCCATGCAGAAGAATCAAAGCCCAGTGCCATTGTCCTTGGCTTCTCAGTCAGCCTCCACCATCGGCCACATTCAGAGAGTCCGGTTTGGTCGCATATTCCATCAGTCCCATTCCAACTGGAGTTGGTAATCTCCCATTAGTTCTGTCCCACCGTCTCCATGGATGAAAGCACCCCTCACGGTCCTGACTTTCTTTCTCATGTTCTCTCTCCTTCTGCTCCTCATCAGGACCTTGGGAGCTCAGTCCGGTGCTCCAATGTGGGGCTCAGTCATTTTCTTCATCCATCGCCAGGTGGAGGTTCTATGGTGATATGCAAGAAATTCATCAGTATGACTATAGGATCTGGCCTTTTCTGGCTCCCTCTCCTCAGCTGCCCAAGGAACTAGCTAGGGGCATCTCCCTGGAAACCCGGGAACCCTTCTAGAGTCAAGTCTCTAGATGGCTCCCTCAGATGGCTCCCTAAATTAAGATATATGCTTCCCTGTTCCCATATCCACCCTTCCTGTATCCCAAGCATCCCATTCCCCCGAGCTCTCCCCATTCTCCCCTTCGCGCTTTTCTCTCCCCATCTCCCCTTGGCCCCGTCTCACCCCACCCCCAAGTTCCCAATTTTTGCCCGGCGATCTTGTCTACTTCCAATATCCAGGAGGATTACTATATGTTTTTCTTTGGGTTCACCTTCTTATTATCTTCTCAGGGATCCCGAATTATAGGCTCGATGTCCTTTAATTATGGCTAGAAACTGATTATGAGTGAGTACATCCCATGTTCATCTTTTTGGGTCTGGGTTACCTCACTCAGAATAGTGTTTTCTATTTCCATCCATTTGCATGCAAAATTCAAGATGTCATTGTTTTTTACCGCTGAGTAGTATTCTAACATGTATATATTCCACAGTTTCTTCATCCATTCTTCCACTGAAGGGCATCTAGGTAAGACACAAAGGCAGCCTACTGACTGGGAAAAGATCTTCACCAACCCTGCAACTGACAAAGGTCTGATCTCTAAAATATATAAGGAACTCAAGAGACTAGACTTTAAAATGCTAATTAACCCAATTAAAAAATGGGGCACTGAACTGAATAGAGAATTCTCAACAGAAGAAGTTCGAATGGCCAAAAGACACTTAAGGGCATGCTCAACCTCCTTAGCAATCAGGAAAATGCAAATCAAAACAACGTTGAGATACCATCTTACTCCTGTCAGATTGGCTAAAATCAAAAACACCAATGATAGCCTTTGCTGGAGAGGTTGTGGGGTAAGGGGTACACTCATCCATTGCTTGTGGGAATGCAAACTTGTGCAACCGCTTTGGAAAGCAGTGTGGAGGTTTCTCAGGAAATTCGGGATCAACCTACTCCAGAACCCAGTAATTCCACTCTTGGGAATTTACCCAAGAGATGCCCAATCATACTACAAAAGCATCTGCTCAACTATGTTCATAGCAGCATTATTTGTAATAGCCAGATCATGATCTATAATTCTTAATACCTATACAGCTCAAAGACTAAGACTTCATATTAGAATATTAGATAAATTTTAAACAATTGTGTAGTAAATAAGGAGAATGGCTTCAAAATGTAAACAATATATAAGTATCTTGATCAGAGGTAGAAATGTATAATACAAAGATAAATACATCCTAAAATTATATCAATATGCAAAATGTCTCAAACAGAGGTAGAAACATGCATGCATAAAATCTGACAAAATAACTTTGAATAGGTGTACAAATATTTTAAACAGAAATAGGAGCATATTCAATATAACAAATATGATTTAAATTTGTATCAATAAACAAGAATCTATACCAGTGTAAATTGTCTGTAAGTAATAGCTCACAAGTATTCACTCTATTACTCACTATTATTATTAATGTGAGTAAGTTCACACTAATCTATTTATTATCCCATTCAGTTTTCTTTTGTTTTGGTGAGATCCCCGAGCCTACAAAATTTACACCCCAACCCCCAGTGTTATACCAGTTAAAATCAACCCCTAATTGATGTCCCTAACCTTGAGGACAAACTTTGTTGGGAAAAGGGCCATTGTCTTCTAAAATTACTTCCAGTTGTCATGGGGGTAATGTTCTTTCTTTGGGATCCTATAAAACTAAAATGATGGCTAAGTTTCAAGATTACTGTCTCGTATAATTGCAAATAGTCTCTGAGTAGTAAATAGGATGTTTTCTGAAGTTGTTCTTACAATGTCAGGACATTGTAAGAATGTGCACCATTTCAGCTAACCAAGTTGGAATTATCTTGAGCAGCTGGTACCAAAATCGGTCTTATAGTAGCAATCAGTCTCTCCTAATTTGTGCCTTTTGTGTTCCAATTTTCTATAAACCTATTTTATAGCCTAAGTAATTGACATAATCTCCTCTTTGTATTTTTTCAAGAATAATTTGTAATTCCCATTTAGGCAAAACTTCCTTTACTTCTTCAAACATTCTTTCTAAGGTATCTGCATTTGAATCAGACAGCAAAATGTCATCCATGTAATGGTAAATTATAGATTTAGAAAATTGTTTATATATTATTTCCAGTGACTGACTTACAAAGTATTGGCACAGGCTGGAGCATTCCCTGTGGGAGGATGGTCCATTGATATCTCCAAGTAGACTGAGAATTATTATCATTCATACCTATATGTTGCCATTTATATTCTTTGAATCCTTTAGGGTATTTAGTACTTGATAGCTTATCAGAGAAGATTACTGGATAAGTAGCTGGACCTCTGGGTACGTCATCCCTGACTCTGACATGTACTGGCAAGGCTAAATCCAGTTCTTGTACCTTCTCTCCCTGATCATCAGTTCTGATAATTTCCTCAATTGTTTCAAATATTTTTATCACTGCCTTTTGAAGAGTGTGAATTGCCTGTCCTATGTATAGTTCTAGTACCTTCGTTGATTCATTTAGCCTCTGGTCCTCATTCTGCACATATGATTCCAAGGTATGAAATTTTTCCAGTAAAGATAATGTCTCATCCTTGAACATTATTTAGATGGCATGTATGTTGCCACTCTGGAGAGATACCTTATCTGATAACCTATCATAACTTTTTAACAGATTTTGATTGTTATATTCAACAGTAAGAACTCTTTCAGATAGTTTCTCAGCACTGTTTGAGATGGATTGAATTTTGTCCATCAAATTAACAGTATTCTTTTCAATAATATTAATTTTTTCAGCTAGCTGTTCATTATTAGTCTGTAAAGACTGTATCATTTCTAAAAGTACCTCATTCTTGGCTCTGTTATCAAACCATTTTCTTAAGGATTTAATATGATAATCAAAGCTAATTTGCAAAATCAAATAAATGGATGTATAAGAAAATCATATAAGCCTAGCAGAATATCATCCGTAGTGTAAGAAAAATGGTTGTTAAATTTCTGAATGGTAATATTGTCTGTAATCATATAACTTTCTAATTTATTAATTTACTTACCTCCGTTAGGAAGTTTCAGTGTATTGTTGTAGGTGTAATAATCTTGATTGGCCAGCAGATTTCACGATTCTGGCTGCATGGTGGAGAGATGTTACTGGCAGATAGATGCTACCAGGGGCGGCAAACAGTCCTGCTTTGGTTGTTGCCTGCTTAGATACTGACAAATATGCTTTGCTTGACAATTTAAGAGCAATTATTAAGGACAATTAAAGTGATTCTGTACACAGAGAGAATTTTTTGGTGGCCAAAATATCAATGAACCCAAAGCTGTTGCCAGCAATTGACCATGATGCTGCGAGGCTGGCAAACCCAGGAGCGTGGTGTGTGTGTGTGTGTGTGTGTGTGTGTGTGTGTGTGTGTGTGTAAGAGTGGATCTTTCAGGTTGGTCCTGGTAAGCATGGACTCATTCCCACACTGGGCAGCCAGATGAAGGGGAACACGAGTAAAATAATCTCACACTAGCTCAGAATTGAGTAATAAAGGGGTTCTTTATTTAGGGGGAACTCACAGATCACAGGCCTCTGTATGAACTGGGAACAAGAACCAACAAGAACCAAACTCAGCATGAGAGAGAGAGAGAGAGAGAGAGAGAGAGAGAGAGAGAGAGAGAGAGAGAGAGAGAGAGAGAGAGAGAGAGCAGAAGCTGGTAGGCACATACCTTTTTGGTACCCCAGGCCATGCCCAAACTGGTTCTAAAAGGCTATTAGTTTAAAGAGGTTCCCCATCATGACTTGGTGGTTATCTATCCCCATGAAGAACACCTAACCAGTGGTTATATCTCCTTACAAAGAATACCTGATTTGATGGTTGTATCTCCTCACAAGGAACACCTGACCTGGTAGTTATATATCCCCATAGTATCAATCACACCTTCCTTTTCCAGGACCATTGCTAGCCATTAAGTTGCCTCAACTGGTCTCCCCACCTTTAGCACCATCTTTATCTTTCTTTTGGAAGAAGACATGAGGCCATTTCTTTTTTTCCATTATAAATATATCTTTATTAAGAATTTTTTTAAATACAATCTTTTCTCATTTTACATAGTTATCCCTGGTCTACTTCCTCCCCTCCTCCCATTCTACCCCCAATCTATTCCTCAGAAAAAGTTAGGCTTCCCCTGGGCAGACAACAAACTCAGTTCACATTAAAAAAAAGACCAATGCCCTCCCCTTCCCTCATCCTTATCTCTTGGCTAAGCAAGGTATCTCTCCAAAGAGGATGTGCTCATAGATGACAGTTCAAGCAATGAGACCATTTCTTTAGCCCTTTGCAGTTTTGCAGCATTAGAGGATTAACCTCTTACTTTCCCTTCTGTTCAGTCAAGTGTTATTAGGGCTGACATGATGTTATCTATGAGTCTAACTATTCCTCAGCTTTTGTGCATATGTGTGCCTGTATGTATGTATTGAGTGTGTATAGTTTCCCCTCCCATCAGTTTTGGATTATGTAAAACTAAAAAAAGAAATCTGAAATTTTTTTAGGTGCCCTCCCACCTAAGATTTTTTTGAGTGTCATGTGGAATTTAGAGCATTTCAGAGCTCTGAATTTTGTAGTAAAGATAACTTGTAGTTATGCAAATAGTCTAAGAGCCTCAAAATTCTGAAATCTAAAACATTTTTCAAGCATTTTGGTTAAGGATGCTCAATCTGTAATTTCTTCTTATTCACTTAGTTATCCATTACTGAATTTACTTAAAGGTTGTGGTTTACATTTTAGTATTTCTAATTGGTTCTTTTAGAAGTCACCTGCTCACAATTCATGTAATTGCTTGTTTTAATTGTATTAACTGTTTTTCCTTGTGCAAGAATATCAGTCATTCCTGTAATATCACTGAATTCTTATTTTATTTTTAAATGTTTTTATTTATTTGTTTATCTATATGTCTTCCTTTCTCTTTCCTTCTTTCCTTCCTCCCTCCCACTCTCCCTCCCTTTCTCTCTCTCTCTCTCTCTCTCTCTCTCTCTCTCTCTCTCTCTCTCTCTCTCTCTCTCTCCTTCTCTCTTTCTTTCTTTCATGTGTGTATGAGTGTGTGTACATGTACATAGAGTGAAGGTGTTCATGGGGTCCAAAAGAGGGCATCAGATTTCCAGAGCTTGATTAACAGTGGATGTGAGCCTATATGATGCAAATGCTAAGAACCAACCTCAGTCTTAACTTCTAAGGTCTCTCTCCAGCTCCTGAAGAATTTTTTTAAATTGTAGAGTGCAATATTATTTGCATTTTTAAGAGAAAATGCTATCATTAGTTTAGTTAACTGGCTATTCCTCACAGCATTCATTTTTGTTTGAGGGCTAAAGGTATATGCGTGTGTGACTATGTGCATACATGTGTGCTTGTGTGTGTGTATATGTACATGTGTGTATGTATGTGTGCACTTGGGTATATATGTGTGTAATTGTTTATTATAGATATTTGCGACTTTCTTGATACTGTTTATTCTTCCCCCTTCCTCAACTCTTCAAGAATGATCATTTGGACCCCAAACTAGGGATACTGATGACTTAGAGCATTTTTTGTGGGGATGAAACAGGTCTAGAACTGATCCCCAAATTTACAGGCAGCCTGTGTTCCTCCTGCATTCCCAGACAGCATCATTACATTCATGGCCCCAGAGTTGGCCTTGCTGTCTTTGTAGGTAACAGAAAAGATATTGATTCAAGACTGGCTTTACTTCAGGGGACCTGACTTTGACCTATCAATATCTTTGAGAACCATTATGATATTGAAACCAGTAGATCGATGTCTTCAGCTCTTTAGCTGCTTCTGTTGTGGTACAATTATACAATAGTATATATATATTCCAATCCTACTGCAACAGTATATCCTGGTTTATTTACATAGTTTGTGAGAGTAATATTATATTTTGTATGGTTTGAGGTTCTGTATGAACCTTTTTTGGTCTCCTTAAGCACTGTGTGTATGTGGTGCACAGACATACCTGCCAGCAAAGCATCCATACACATAAAATAAAAACAAATAAATCTTTACAAAAATATAAGGTTCCTTAGAATACTCAGGATGAAAGTGATGCAAGACATACTATATTCCTTTTACTCATATTTCTATCTTTTGCAGCACAGCTATTAAAATCACTGGTAAACTGGGTTAATAGAGTGTCTCTTTATCGGTAAATCCCTTTAAAAGTCTTTCTTTCTACAAGAAATGTTTAAAGGAGGTAGGAAATTAAAGAGGACAGAATTTATTCTTTCACAAAATGAGTGTTTCTCAAGTCAGCAAGATTAGTTAACATTGACCTTACTTTTAAACTCAAGCATGTCCATTTTAACACCTTTGAGAGCTCAGTGCTCAATGATTGGGCTTTATCTATTATCTTCAGGGCCTGGCTCAATACCTTTCTTCTTTGGAAGCCCTTTCTCATCCTTCAACCTCCCCTTCTTTGCACCCTTCCATTTTTCCATATGATGTTCTCAGAGTTCTGGAATTTTTCTGTTTCATTCTTACCTTAGCCTTAGAAAGGTGACCTATGTCTTCTCCACTTTGTATGAGTGCACTGTGGCTTATGCAATGATAAATACATATTGCATACAGATTTATCTGCTTAGAGGTGAAAGTACTTGTTCCACTTAGAATTCTCTCTCCCAGGTGCACATATAACTTACACACCCAAGATATGTTTCTACAGTGTGTTTGATCTCATACCTTCAGTGCTGTAGAACTGGAGAACTGTAGAGTTGGAATGGATACTAGGGACAGATGGTCCAGTGGTTTGTTGAATGTTTTCTTATTTAGGAACATTGCCTTCCAAGATTTAATTCTAAAAAGATCAGATACAGGAATAATTTTGTCCTAGCTACCTAGCATCTCTAGGGTAGACACACACACTGTGCCTACCTAGCCTTGCTATTGTCTCTGCCATCTTTTAGAATGTGATTCAGTGTGTGACTGAAGAATCCTGAATACATGAAGCATATCTGAATATCTGTAATGTAGTCCAGGTCCTGTGGGGGAAACAGCTTGTCTAAAGCCGCATGTGTGGTAGAGGAGCCAGACACAGGATTATTGACCTGCTTCTGCCATCTTGTCTTTCCACTCCCACAGCATCCAGACAGATGCTATAATCAAACTTTTTTTTTTTTCTTTTTTCTTTTTTTGGTATAATCAAACTTTTACCAAGTGTTTGTTTCTCTTTATCTTGAACCTCCGGATGCTGCCTCTTGTGTTGAGCTCTGAACAGCAGAGTCTACTAAACCTGCTGCTAAAACTACTAGCTTGGTCATCTGGGACAGTCTATCTCACATCTGGGACACATGGGAACCCATGGGATTGCCTCCTAGAAAGTGTTTCATCGAGTGTACACAAAAGAATAATCAATTAGGGCTAGAGATATAGCTTATCCGTTAAAAGCATGTACTGCTTTTGCAGAGGAATCAATTCTGTTCCCAGCACCTGTATCTCACAGTGGTGACTCACAACATCCTGTAATTCCAGCTTTAGAGATATCTGACACCTCTGACCTCCACAGGCTCCCGCCTTCATGTGTGCATACCTAGAAATAGACTCGTAAAGCTACATATGATTCAAATAAATGAACACTCATTTAGCTTAGACCATCAATTCCTTACAGTCATCAGGAAGCCTCTGATACAGACACAATACCCATAACCTGCTATGATCAGTCACATGTTTAAACTGGCTGACAATCTTGAAGGTAATTTTAAGAATTGTGTTCCAATGATTTCCACATTGAAATGATGATAATATTAGAATTATTTTTTTAAAGATTTATTGTTAAATTTTGTAACCAGCCAGCGGGTCAGCTATTCAGGGTTCCTGAAGAGGCGCTACCTGTAAAAAATCATGGGCAAGAGAGAGAAATGAGACCAAGCAAGATTCTATTGTCAAGGTCTCTGTTTATTAGCATAATGGTTGTGGCTATATAGCCCTTGGATAAGGGGGGCGGGGTAGGGGTAAGAAGGAATTTTGCTGGAATAGCAAAAGGTCACTAGTCAGCACACCTGGTCAAACAGCTCTCAGTGTAGTTAGGAGATGAGGGCTCTCTGTAAACATTCTTTGGACAATGGTTCCTGCTATCAAGATAGTTGGGACGTGAGGTAGGTTCCGTCAGTAAACAGCTCTCAAGGTAGTGGGGCTTTCTGCAAACATTCTTAGGACAATGGTTCCTGCTATCATCTTTTAGGACTATGGTCCCTGTCAAAATTTATACTGGTGTGTATGGGCATGTCTACATATGTGTGGGTATGTGCATATAAGTGCAAATGCCCATGAAGGCTAGAAGAGGGAGCCCAAGTTGCAGATGGTTGTGAGCTGCCTGGTGTGGGTTCTAGGAACAGAATTCAGGTCCTATAGGAGAACAGGAAGTGCTCATAACTGCTTAGCCATCTCCCTATCAACAAGAACTATTTATAGATGAGTCTAGTTGAGGTTAGAGTAGATAAATAATTAGCCTGGTGTTGCAAATTTCAGACTAATGGAATCAGGCTTAAATCCAGATTCTTTTGTCTTTGAATTTTGTATTCTTTATATCCTTTAAAAGGCAGAATCCTGGACAGGACACACCACTGATCTGAGCCAGTTAGGTAAGTTTTATGTACAGAGATGCACCATTAATCTCATATTACTGGGGAAAGAGCTGTTTCTACATAAGTGAATATTTCATGTAATGAAAGCTTTAAGCACCAAAGCTAACTAAAAACATGCCCATTTTGAAGGGAATCTTTCTGGCTTCTGTTAGATAATTTCCTTTTGTAGGTGACTTCCTCTGCCAGCCTGATTTTCTGTGTTTTTCCATTTCCTAATGTTGTCTACCATCTGTAGAAACAGTGCTGCCCAGGTTCAGGGCCGGTGGAGTACAGGACTGGAACTACACGGGAGTCCTTCCAGTTTTGGAAATTGGAGCTTGAGTTTGGGTTTCTATTGCTTATTGAAATGTGGATGGATTTAAGCCCTGGGTTGTTGGGGGAGGTTCCCCCATCAAATTGGTGTGCCAACGTGAGGCTGACTACATCCATGTAAAACCTGAGAAAGCTTGGAAAGGAATTCTAGATACAAAGAAACAGAGTTAAGCACAGGTTTTTGGTAGCCAGCATTTATTTTTCAGATGGGTCTTGTTTGCTGGCAGCAAGTAGGAATGCCATGGCTCCTTTAAGAGAGGTCTTCCTGATTCAGCAGTAGAAAAAAAAGTAAGGTTTTGAAATGGTGAATTCCTGGTTTGTGCTGCCAGCATGAACTCTGGCTCTTTCAGGAGGCTGAGCACTTGAATGGGGTTTGTAGGCAGTGTGCTGCAAGTTACTTGGTGGCAGCATGGGATAACTAGTTAGCAGAGTTGAGGTGGTGAGGATGGCTCCCACCAGGCAGTCTCAGAGGCAGTGAACATGCCTCTGCCATGTTGGACTGGGCAGAGCCAAAAGGCAGATCTGTCTTAGTCCTAGTCAAGCCACTTAGTATTTTAAGAAGTGGTCCTGGTCAGAAAAGGATTATAGATGCACAATAGGGCAGTTGCAGGTATAAAAGACCTCTAAACAAGACACAGTGTGTTTAAAAAAATGTATGTAGGCTTGAGAGAGACAGGAAAAAGTGTATAGAGAAGTATAAAAGGAAGTAAATGGTTTTAAAAAATAAAACAAAGTCTTTAAAGAGACAGAGTATAGACAGTTATAGATTAAAGAAATAAAGAAAAATAAGCCACACAAAGATGGAATATACACAGAGAGTCTGTATTATGTATATTATTGTGTTTTCTTTAAATTATTTGACTGTGAAGGAGCTAAGTACAGAGAAACATTTCATTGTATGGGCTGCTAAGCTAAACCAACATATATTTAAAGGTATCTTGACTTCAAAATTTGGGTGTAAGATTTTGTTGCTTTGTAAAAGAGGTTTTTCTTTTGTTTCCACAGAGGATGAGAACCTGTGGATTCCTTCCAGACTAGTGTGATTTGATGGACCAAGACCCTCCCCAAAGCGTTGCCATAAACATCTCCAAAAATTATTTCACCCAACAAAAAGCAGGAAGAAGTTTGTTGAGAACTATACCCAAATTCTCTAAATGATTGTTTATAAATGTTTGTTTATACTTAGAAGGGGAAATGCTATAGAGATGGATACTTTGCATTGGTATGGATCTTGGTTTATTGGTACAAATTTACGGTCAATTTTGTTTATAATATATATATATATATATATATATATATATATATATATATATGTTCTTGATTAAGGTATTGTGTTTGTGCAGCTCATTTAAAAAGGTAATGTATAATTAAAAAATATAGGTTAATAGATAATCATCTATAATAGTTCAACTTGTAGACATGTTAGTTAGGTTTTCTAGATATGTAGAGATATATTTCAGTTAGATAGGTATTCTTCAAATCTTTTATAGACCTTCAGAATATGATATTTAAAGTGCTTTAAGAACTTAGGACTTTTCATGACAATGAGACATACCTGCTCCTTTCAGCACCAATCTACTTCAAGAAGAAGATGGGCATCGAAGAGCCTCCTTAGGGAGTTTGTTAGCCCTTTGGGCAAGAAACTGCTCTTACCTGGACTGCTTGAAGTTTTATGCTTTATAAACTGGATATGTAGGACCCACAGAAAAGTGATTGCTGAGCTTGCTTAAAGGTGAGACCATCCTTCAGGGTTCCTACTTCATGAAAGAGTCGGCAAGACATCATACAGGACACACAGAAGAAAGTGACTGACAAACTGCCAATATAGGTGGAACTGTCTTTGAAATTTCCTGCTTCATGGGAAAGTTTGACAGATACTATGGGACTATAGGCTGAAGATGGATGCTCCAATGATACAGAAGAACTTTGGGTGACTGTCCAGGCAGTGAGATGTCTCTGTCAACTCTAGAGTTTTGAAAGTTGCTTACAATGTACTTCCTTTTTACTTAGATAATATTATATCCTTTCTGGAGTCTTTGATGGAGTTGAAGAATAGATAGTTATAATTTTGGTCTTCCTTAGTTATGATAAAAGATAAAGTAGATATAAATATTATAACTATAATTCTTGCTTGATAACTGTTTTGTTATATGTAACTATGTAATTTTACTATGTTAAAGTTAAAACCTTCCTTTTTATTTAGACAGAAAAGGGGAGATGATGTAGAAAGTCCTTCTGTATATGTGTTGCTATTATTGGTTAATGAATAAGGAAGCTGCTTTGGCCTGTAGTAGAGCAGAGTAGAGCTAGGTGAAGAAAACTAAACTGAATGCTGGGAGAAAGTAGGTGGAGTCAGTGAGAAGCTATGTAGCCACTGCTGGAGACAGATGCCTCCACTGGAGCCCACGGAAATTTTGTCTTTAGGCCACGACCTTGTGGTGATGCACAGATTAACAGAGATGGGTTAGCTAGAATATAAGAGCTAGATAGCAATACGCTTATGCTATTGGCCAAACAGTATTGCAAATAATAAAGTTTCTGAGTGATTATTTCAGTTCTGGACAGCTAGGAATGAATGTATGGCCTCTGACAACACTGGGGTATCCTTATGATCAGGGAAGCATGATTTAATTTTCACACCATCACGTGCCTCAACAGTAGGCATTACTGGCCTGGCGTGTGAGCACCTGTGGTTGAGTTAGTCCAACAGAAACTATAAAGGCTCATGGGAAGGATAACTACTGCTCAGCAGAGCTGGAGTCCTGACAGTATCTCTCTAGGGCTATTTTCCTCAGATAGGGCTCTATCTCAACATTCATGGCATTTCATCATTACTCACTTTTTAGTAGCTTCTTATCTTTGAAAGTAAAGTTAATGACCTGATACAATCTGTTATTTTTGCTTCATCACCCATTTTCAATATGAAATTAGACACAGTTTTTAGCTACAGTAATAGAAATGTTTGTCAATTGTCTATCCTTCTAGCATATTGTGAAATATCGAAGGAACAGAGATGGGTGGAGAGGTGGGGAGGATCTGGGAGGTGAAAAAAGAAGGGAATTTGTGATCAGAATAGATTATATGGAAAGAATAATTTTTAATAAAATGTGTCACTTCCAGGAATTAATAATTTGTTTTCCTCCCACTTGATTGTCTGCCTCTTTCTTATAACGAATTATTTTTAAATTGTTCAACCCTAGTAACTATGGTCTTCTCCATACAAAAGCATTGCTTTCCAATTATTCTTAGAAATGCTCTTCTGGGAGCGCTCCATCCTCTTCCCCTCTGGCCAGGATGTAGTCTGGGAATGCTGTTCACTCGCTCTGCTGATTCTCCCCTTTGTCTCAACTGCACGATGATTTCTCCCTCCCACTTTCTCTTCCTCAGTTTACATTTCAGCTTCAGCAGACCACATTTTCATTTGTTTACTAAGAAATCATAAGTGTTCTTGACCATGAAATTCTCATATGTATTATTCTGTCTTTACTCTTAATTGATAATTTGTCTAAGTATAGAATTCTGGGGTTCTGGCTTTAGTTTCCCATTTGACATGCTGCTCCAATGACTTGCAGCTTAAAGAGTTTGTTGAGAAGTCTGAGCTAATAATTATTTGTGGCTTGATGATTTCACTGCCTGTATCTCCAGTGCTATGCAATTTCTCAGACAGGTTGTGTGAGCCATCTCTTTGTTCTAGACTTTCATCACCAAGACAAAAACTATCTGAAAATAGGAAGTCCTTATTTCAGGTCACACTTTCAGAGGTTTCAATATGTCATTGTTAACTAGGCTGAAAGATGGTCATGGCAAAGCTGAGCAGATTACTTCCTGACAGCCAGGAAAGAGGTAGAGGGGGAGGGCAGAAGGGAAGGAGGAATGAAGAGAGAGAGACAGAGACAGAAACAGAGAGACAGAGAGATGCCAAATAAGCTGCTGTTTTCATGCTTTTTGTGTCCCTCTGGGGATGGCATCTGGGTCTCCACGCTTCAGTAAAGCCTCCTGAAAACATTGCAAGGACACACTCAGAGGTGTGTTTTCCTAACCTCCGAGGCCTCTTGGTCCAGCAAGATTACAGCAAAGAAAAGCTTCTCACAGCCAGTAGACTTTCCATCTGAGGACTCAATGCTTAAGAGATGAGGAAAATATTGCACATCATTATTTTTTTCTCAGTGTTGCAATGTTGATTTAATACAACAAATATATTAATACAGTGTATCACAATAATGTAGACAAATCTTTTGACAAAGTCCAGTCTGTACATGATAAAAAATTTAAAGAAACTAGTGATAGAAAAATGTGTCTAATATAAAAATTATATATGGGAAAGCTGTTGCCAAAATTATACTAAAAGGGAAAAAAATAAAACATTTCCTCTAAAATCAAGGAGGAAACAAGAGTGTTATTCACTCTTATTTAGTATAGTGCTTGCACATCAGTATTTTGATACTGAATCTTTTCTCTGTTTTCTTTTCAAGACAGGATCTCTCTTTGTAGCCCTGGCTGTCCTGGAACTTACTTTGTAGACCAGGTCTGCCACAGACTCACAGAGATCTGCCTGCCTCTGCCTCCTGAGTGCTGGGATGAAAAGGGTACGCTACTGCCACCCTGCCAAAGATATTCTTATTATCAAATTGGTTAATAATAATGTGAGTATTTAAAAATTATGCATTATGCAGATACATTGTACACATTGCTTTGTTACATAAGGACATTTCCATACAAGTATATAATGTACACCGAACACATTCCCAATATCCTACTACCTTTTCCCTTTTCCTCCCCTCCAATTAGTTTCCATTATTTCCTAGACACTTTCTCACACATACGGCTTCTGGTATTTATATAAAATGCAGAAACAACAAACCAGATAACGTATCTGCCATTGGTGTTTCTGAGACTAGCTGAATATGATTATCTCTAGTTATATCTATTTTCCTGCAAATGACATCACTTTATTGTTGACTGAAGGCTGCATGTTCATTTTCAGCTTCCCAGACCCGAAATAATCACACAATAACTATTATTTGCAATACTGTTTGGCCAATAGCTTAAGTGTATTACTAGCTAGCTCTTACATCTAGAATTGACCCATTTTTATTATTTTGTATTGTACCACGAGGCTCGTGGCCTACCAGCAAGGTTCCAGCTGGAAGTTCATGCCTTTCCCCTCTGGCGGCTACATGGTGTCTCCTGACTCCGCCTATTCTCTTTATATATATAACTTTTCCAGCCTGGCTATATTCTGTTAGGCCATTGGCTGAAAGCAGCTTCTTTAGTCATTAACCAATTAAAGCAACACATATACAGAAGGACTTCCCACATCAGTTTATGGCTTTTTTTTTCTGTTGTGGATATATCTATAAGCTGATACTGTTTTAGAGATTAGGGCTTAAGGGTACCTAAAGCTTCATGCTTCAGTTATAGATATTCATCCATGCCCTGTGTGCCACCACCAGCTGAGATCCTGGTTGTAGATGTCATCCATGCCCTGTGTATCCCCCACCAGCTGAGACCCAGGTTGTAGATGCCCATCTATGCCCTGTGTGCCCCCCATCAGCTGAGACCCTGGCTGTAGATGTTCATCCATGCCCTGTGTGCCCCCCACCAGCTGAGACCCTGGTTGTAGATGTCATCCATGCCCTGTGTATCCCCCACCAGCTGAGACCCAGGTTGTAGATGCCCATCTATGCCCTGTGTGCCCCCCATCAGCTGAGACCCTGGCTGTAGATGTTCATCCATGCCCTGTGTGCCCCCCACCAGCTGAGACCCTGGTTGTAGATGTCATCCATGCCCTGTGTATCCCCCACCAGCTGAGACCCAGGTTGTAGATGCCCATCTATGCCCTGTGTGCCACCACCAGCTGAGACCCTGGTTGTAGATGCCCATCCATGCCCTGTGTGCCCCTTTCCCCTGCCGAATCTCTGGGTCAGTCCTCTGGAGCTTTACCTTTAAGGAGTAAATCTTCAGTTTCCTGCCAAAGTAGAAAATAGGGTATAAGGTTTTTAACCACTGTTAACAGACTTTGGATGAATTCCCCTGCTTGCAGCCCAGCTGCCCCATGCCTTCTGTCTGCTGCCTTTGATTTCTCAGTCTTTCAGGGATCAGAGGCCTGAGCTGGATGGTTTCCCATCGGCTCTCTTCTGCAAGCCCTTTCCACTCTGCTTTACCAGCTCTGATAATTTTATTTAATGTTTTCCAGCCTACAAATGTTGGCTGACATTTCTTTTTCTACTGTGTATCTTTCTCTCTCTCTTTTTCCTGGTGAAACATCACACACACACACACACACACACACACACACACACACACACCACACACACTTTCTTTCTTTCTTTCTTTCTTTCTTTCTTTCTTTCTTTCTTTCTAGTAGGGCATTTGGAGGAAGCAGAAACAAACATGTTTAAACCACCATGTTCAATCAGAAACTTTATTTTTTTGGCCATTTTCATGAGTACTTACTGGAAGTAGCTTCAATTTTTATTGCTCAGTCTTGGCAACCAACAAGAGTGTTGATCACAGTATGTGGGAGAGCCTTTGGAAGAATTTTCATGTGTGTTGTTTGTATCTGTATTGAGCGTTCTATAATAGTGGTTTTAAAATAAGTTTCCTCCCTCCCTCCCTCCCTCCCTCCCTCCCTTCCTCCCTCCCTCCCTCCCTTCCTCCCTCCCTTCTTTGCTTCCTTTACCTAACCACTTCTCTGCCACTCACTGGGTATATCACCATGAGATAGACAAGGTTCCTACCTGTTGAAGTTCTCTGTCTTCTCCTTTGGATGTAGCCTTACTATTGTTAATGATCTCGACTATTTGTTCGCTTATTTTTTTTTTAAAAGCTCAACATTTATCATTTCTGTGTCAAAATACTGGACAAAGCACAATGAGGAGAGGGACAGTCCACCCTGACAGGGAAGCCACCACGGCAGGAGCCCGAGGCAGTTGTCACACCGCAGCCACAGTCAGGAAGCAGAGAGTGGAGCATGCTGGGGCTCAGCTCACATTTTCCTGTTGACTTAGTCCCGGACCCCAGCCTGAGGAATTGTAAAACACAAAGTTGGTGTAGATCTTCCCACCTCAGTTAATCTAACCTAGAAACCCCTTCCCAGACATTCCCAGAAGTCTGTGTCCTATGCATCCTCGTCTTTGATGATGGACATTGACAGCACGACATTTAAATTCAACCCTAACAAATGTAACACACATCTTTACAGATTTTCAATCTGCAACTTGGTTAGAAGGATCTTGCAAAACTGGGGCACATGCGCAGCACAGACACACTGTATCTTTCTATTAACCACCAAGAAAGACCTTATCAACTGTACTTCTTACCTCCCATCTGAGTTTAAGGCTGATCTCAGAAAAAATCAGACTTGGAAACTACTTCCTATTATTATGACTGTTGCCCTTCATTGTTCAAATAAAATCTTGTTATCCAGATGTAAAGCCTTATTAGTTTGGTTGCTTCCTCTGATTTGTCCTTTTGATTGAGGCATTTGCTTGGCAAGCAAGCGAAATCAAGTTTGCTAGGCCGCTGTATAAGGAAGACTAGCTAGATTCTGAGTATGAATGCGCACAGCCCTGGGAATTTAAAATGCACAGACTCTGCAACATTAATCTATGCTTCTTTTTTACTGTCCAACTTCTGCCCCATAGTTGTATTCTTGAGAGTTAAAATAGTCAGAAAGAGACCCCTGAGGATCCAAGGACTTTAGAGCTGGAAGAGAACACGGAGGGCTTGAAATAAAATCCTCTCAGCCTATAGTTGGGGAATGCAGGAGTCCCTGCCCAGGGAGGATAGACTATTGCTCAAGGTTTCATGGTGAGTGACTGGCCTATCCAAGGTTAGACTTCAGATTTCTGGAGTTTTGATTAAAAAGTTCTCTAGCTGGGAAGCGAAGATGGCACACTCAGTAAAATATTTGTTATACTAGGGTGAACCTCTGGATTTGGTCCCCAACATCCATGAAAAAAGTGAGGTGCAAAACTTTAATTTTTTTTTCAGATTATACTATATACTAATACACACACACACACACACACACGTGTGTGTGTATATTGTAATAAGGTTTCTTTGGGGCCACCAACTAGCCCCCAAATCACAACAGGGAGATTTAGTATTAGTTATGAATGCTTGGCCTTATCTTATGCTCGTTTCTTGCTAGCTCTTATAACTTATATTAACCTGTTTCTCCTCATCTACATTTTGACTTGGGGATTTTTACCTTTCTTTCTATATGCTTTCTCTACTCTTTGCGTGGCTTGCTGGAGGCTGCCTGTCCGGCTGACCCCAAACAGCTCCCCACCTCTTTTTCTGTCATTCTCTTCTCCCCTACTTATTTTCTCTGCCACCACCCCCACCTATCCCATTTAAAAAGCCATTCAGCTTTTTTAAAAATTTATTGAATTTTATGCATGTTGGTGTGACGGTGTCAGATTCCCTGAAACTGAACTATAGACAGATGTGAGATGCCATGTGGGTGATGGGAATGTTTGAACCAGGGTCCTCAGGAAAGGCAGTCAGTGCTCCTAACCCCTGAATTATTTCTCCAGCCCTGGCCATTCAGTTTTTTTTTTTATAAGACCAATTAGGTGCCTTAGGCAGGCAAGGTGAAACAGCAACCCATCTTTACAGAATTAAACAAATGCAGCATAAACAAATGTAACGCACCTTTGCATAGTTAAAGTAATAGTCCCCCAACAATTTGTTTACATTCTAACTCCTTTCCCTTTCTTCCCCCCAAACCCTCTGCTGCAGTGGTGCTGGCTTCAGAGTCACCACAGAAACACACCCCTGGGCAGGTCCATCTCTATTTTCAGAATCCCCATTCTGAACCAGCACCACCCAGTGGGTGGGACTCATGGTCTGAATAAAAGATGAAATCAAGCAGCTTGTCAGCTTTCATGTCTCTGTTTCCTAACTGTGGACGCAAAGTGATCAGCTGCCTCCAACTCTTGCTTTGAAGACTTCTCTATCATAATAAATCGCATCTCTAAACTGACCTAGAACAAACCGTCCCTTACAAAATAGAAATCTAATCATTCTATCACACGGGATTTGGGCATTTTAAATAAAATGTGTCATTTTCAAACAACAACAACAACAACAACAAAGCAGAAAAAATAGAAATCTAATCATTCTATCACACGGGATTTGGGCATTTTAAATAAAATGTGTCATTTTCAAACAACAACAACAACAACAACAACAAAGCAGAATGTGCATTTGCAGTCCCAGTGCTGCGGCCAGACAGGAGGATCCCTAGGACTCACTGGCCAGTCAGCCTAGCCCACTGCCGAGTTTCCTGTCAAAGCCGAAGACTGCATTTCATGCCTGAGGAATGCTACCTGTGACTGACCTCCGGCCTCCACTCTCACATACACATGTCTACTAGTACCCACATATACCGTCCACATATGTGCGTACCCTGTAAATGCTCAAACTAATATTTCAAGAAGCATGTAGTTTTTTAAAAATAGCAACCAGTTCCAATAATGAGAGGAGTGCCAGAGCATCTATCTGTATGTCGAGCAGATCCACGACTGAATGAGTGGAGCTCTAATGCCTGCACCCTTCTGCTGTGTGATGTAATTACATCCTCACTTCAGCTTAACCGGAAAAGAGCTTGCATTTACAGCACGCATGATCGTTCCGTGTTTTCTGCTGATCACTACTTAACAAGTTATTCCGCAGGAGAGCTTTGTTAGCTTTAATAGCCCTTAAATTACTTCTGGCAATTACCTGCATCGCTTTCAACTCCATGGAGGTTATTAAAAATCTCTCATGGCCACTGTAAAGAAATGAAGAAATAGGTGAAGATGAAATTATGTCCACTCCCCCGAGGCATTAGCTTGGAATGTGTTTGCATTGTTTTTATGTGTGGAGATAAATTTAGTTGAAGAAGGGGAAAAAAAACCCCTAACTTTTGAGGCTTCTTCATCAACCTAAAATCAGACATATCTTGTTGAAAAAAATTCCCACCTGGCCAGACTGGTTTCACTTTTATCCTCATATGAGACAACTGGGAGCTACTTTTATTGAGATTTAATAAGTTTCTCTTGAATCTCAGGCATTACTGAGGTACCAGTAATGTTGCATATTCTAGTTCCTTTGATCCTCAAAGAACCTATCTATTCCGTACATTTGAAAGCTAAGAAGACTCAGGTTTACAGAAGCCAAAGAGAGTAAATGTGTGGGAGTGATTGTCAGGCTCATTCCAGAATGTTCTGTCATGTGCTACTTAGCTAATGATGGATGTGCGGGTGAGCAGAGGAGCCTCCGTGGTATTTTGTAGGAGTCAGAGGATATTTGATGTCTCCTGAGTCCTGTCTGATTGATGAGATTCCATTTTTCCTCATACTCCTATGGGCCAAAGAACTTTCTGCCATTCTCTTGTGGAAATTAGATTACAGATAGAATGTCAAACACCATGTATGACATTCTCAAATGTATTTCCAAAAGCATATCCAACCAAAGTGTGTGTGGGGGGGGGGGAGGGGGAGTGTGACTACCAACTTTTGTGCTATGGCCATCAAACTGTGGCCCAAGGACTGGCAGCCTCAAAATCATTTGTCCAAAAGCCAAATCCATGCTCCACCCCAAGCCGTGATATCTACATTTTAAACAAGATCGCCAGGTGGTACGGATATTCCCTGAGGATTGAAAGTCACTACCCCAAGGTGTGGGAGTGTGTCAGGAACAATTTTTCTCTTTTCTAGTGGAAGAAATTGCCCGTTTGGAGGGTGGGATAAGAGGCCCTCTCTGTAGAAGAGAATCCTGCTCCCTAGAGGTATGACATACATGAATCCCACACCATTCCAGTCCGCTCAGGGATCTGCTCCAGCTAGCTAACCATGTGCCTGCCTGCTGGAGTGTTTTTTACAATGTGATTTTCCTTAGGAATGCTACACAGATTCTCCACTCAACGTGATGTGGGTGCTTTGGTTTCTGCCCTTGTTGTAAATGGAGCATGCTGCTTTTCGTCCCACCCGGCTCCTGGCTGCCTGGATAGCTTATACCCCAAAATAACAACATACAAATTGTATTCATTTAAACACTGTGTGGTCCATTAGTACTAACCTCTTATTGGCTAACTCTCACATCTTGATTCAACCCATTTCTAATAATCTGTCTGTCACCATGAGCTCGTGGCTTACTGGGAAAGATTCAGCATGTCTGACCTGGCAGCTTCATGGCGGGTGTCTCTCTGCCTGCATTCTTCCTCCCAGAATTCAGTTGTGTCTCCCTGCCTACCTAAGCTGCTGCCCTATCAAAAGGCCAAGGCAGTCTCTTTATTCAACCAATGAAAGCGAAACATCCTACACCATGCCCTGATAGAGAAAACCCTCCCGTATCTTGCCATCCCCTAGATTTTGTTTTGCAGCCTATCCTTTCCCCGAGCCTCCATCTCCAGTTCTGACCTAATTCTGACCAGGCTACTCCAAGGTTCTCATAGCGTTTTAAACTCACAATGGCCAATGCCAAACACACCCCATTCCCTCCCTTTCTCATCTGTTTACAGCAGGCAGCAGCAGTATGGCACACCCGATGGTCCAGCTTAACATGACATTCTTATGCAGCTACTGAGCTCCAGCCACTCTGATGGCTGTGCTCTTAGCTCCAAAGGGCAAATGAACATAGAACGTTACATCTCCACCCAATGTGCTGCTACAGGAGGACCACGTGTGTGGTTTTTGAGTGCTAGTAATGTCATTGGTTCAAGCATAAAACACACACTGTACTCCAGAAACTTAGAACAAAGAAAAGACAATATTAAAACCTTTAACATTTTAATTACAGATTGAATTGATATGCTACTACTTTGGACAGATTGGCATAAATAAACTATTGACATTAGCTCCACTTGATTCTTTGTACATTTTAGAATGCAGTACCAGAATATTTCAAGTTCTATGTGTGGTCAGCCATAGAGTTCTGTACCTCCCTTTTTGGGGACAATAGAATCACAGAGGAAAGGGAGCCTTCAAGGGAGTAGGGGGCTGAAGGGACTTCCCAGGTGAGGGGGAGGATTCTCTATGGATCTCAGGACTAGGAAAGGGGTGAATTAGCATCAAAGGGAATCATGAAAGTGTTTCTTTTTCATTCTAGCAAATCATCATTTTACTTCATAATCTATCTAGCCGGAAAACCAGCCGGACTCCATTTCCTGCTGCAGTGTGAGTGCATCCAGCCCTGCCTGCTTGCTCTGCCCTAGGACTTCCTGACTTTCATATGGTCTCCTTGGAGACCTTGCCTGCACCTGAAGGCTGCAGCATGAGACAAATAAAATTCATTTCCAATTCTAGATGAAGGGTTAAGGATAGTTCAAGGTTTGTTTGTGGTGTCCTGTTTTCTTTGCTAAATGGTGACTTAAAATCAATTATAATCAAATGGGAAGAGGCAAAAGTTGCTGATTCTAGGGCCTGGGGACAGAAGGGAGGCTGGGACTTCACTCTCATTTTTTTGGTCCCTGAGATAAAAGCTGGTGCTTGTGAGCCAGGTTTATAGTGTGATTGATAGTTCTGAACTGCGGCACGTTTTCCTGGGCTCCCGAAGTGCAGCCCAAGGACGCTGGACCTCCAGGCAGGAGAGCGGTCATTCTCTAGGGCCTGCCTTGGATCTGCTCATTTTTATGCTATGCAAAACACAGGAGACCGAAGACCTGCAAAAGAGGGGGGGATACGAATAAAGCATAGGTTTGTTCAGTAACTATCAAATTATTTCACTATGCCAAGCCCTGCTTTGTTTGGGAAGAACCCAAACAAAAGAAACACCACAGATCTGTGGGTAACTGCTTTTTTCACTATTTTGTGGGTGACCTAGGTGGGGTTAACTGCATACATATATCACAAGTAAGTGTGTGTTGTGGTCGTCTGTGAGTGACATGTTGCCCCCAGGCTCATGAATTTATTTATTTTTCTTCAAATTTATTTATTTATTTATGATACACATACATACATACATATGTATACGGTGTGTGTGAGAGAGGGGGGCCTGTGTAAGGTCAGATGACAACTTTCAGAAGTCAGTTCTCACCTTCCATCTTTTTGAGGCACAGACTCTTCTGATCTTGCCCCTCCACAGTATGCTCCAGGCTAGCCACACCCAGCTACTACCCTGTGCAGTGTGCTCCACGCTAGCCACCCCTAGCAACTGCCCCTCTGTGGTGTGCTCCAGGCTAGCCAGCCCCAGCAACTGCCCCTCTGTGGTGTGCTCCAGGCTAGCCACCCTAGCGCCTGGCCCTTTCCCTGGGTCCTGGGGATAAACTCTGATTCTCCATCATCTGCACATCTTGTGCAGCTTGTGCTTTTTCACACTCACCCACCCGCCCAGGCTCGTGTACTTGGACACTTAGTTCCCAATACCACATATTTATCAGAAATATATTTGCAATCCAATCTTACAAAGAAAAAGTAAAAAATAATAAAGGAATATAAGTAGAGAGGTTTATTATTAGCTGCTTGCTTCCCCTCAAACAGCAACTGTCTGTGAACTGTGTGAGGCAGTCGATAGAATTTGCTGTGCATGCTTGTTCCAGGCTAGTACAAGTCCACCATCCCTCAAAACCCACACGGAGAGCATAGCAACTGATCATGGATGCTTCTCTACATCATCAGTGCATACTGAGAAGGCAGGGGGTACTCAGAACCCATCTAGGCTGCCATTCTGGGTTCCAAGGTACTTTCAGCATCCTGAGGGAACAACAGAAAGGGATGCAGAGAGCAAGTAAATGAGCCCAGGAGGGCATGACGACTTTGCAGACGACAAAGTTACTCAAGGTGTGGGTTACCTCAGGTCGGGGGTTATCGTAAATTGGGGTTGTCATCGGTAGGCAATCACCTCAGGTGGGAGTTATATTAGGCAAGAGGAGAGAAGATGCAAATTCATGACCTCTCCCAAGAGTCTTTTCTTCAAGCTACAAACACTTGATGTTAAAAGTTGCCTGCTCAGCCTGTGTCCAGATTTGGTATTCGGAGCCTTACCCCACTCTGGAGGGGTTTTGTTACCTCAGAGGATGCTCTGAATTTCTCTGTACCTCCCTTTCCCTGCCAGCAAGCGGATGGGTCAGCTGGACTTGTTGGATTAATCAGCTAAGGTGTGGAGAGATGTCAGGAGACCCTCCTGAGAATCCAAATCAATACTATGCATGAAAACAAAGCCTGCCTTGAAGCCCCGAGCTCTGAAGGAGAAAGTCTCCATGCTGCTAAAACAAGTTAGAACAACGCAAAAGTGCCTAAAGCCAGTTCAGGAAATTGTATCTTCTCTTGCTTCTTTTTCCTCAGAAAGTTTGATGGTAAGTTTCCATGTTAGGAAGGTGTTTTCCCATAGTGCATTTGGGCATACTTGTGATAGCTATGGAGATAGTGTTGGTTGGTAGTTACTCTAATCACCTTCCTCTTGCGTCTCGTCTGCATACCCAGGGCTTCTGTTCCCACCCACTAGTCTAAACTGAACCCTCTCACCTAGCACCACCTCTATTCTGGAACATTCCTCCTCCAACCCAAACATAATGCGTACAGTGTTCACCCAGCCCTAATGCCTGAAACCTTGCTCACGAGTGCTGCTTGAAGCAGGGAAAGTAGCTAGGTGCTACTTAAAGTTTGGATATAATGCCGTGTCCTAGGGGAGTCTAATACTGCATGGTTTTGGTCAGGTCATTTGATGACTCTTGGTCAAGTTTATCATGTCTTATTAAATATGATTCAACATTATTAAATACAACTGTTAAAAGAAGGAAGATTTCAGGGTACATGTTTGGCGAAGGAGCAGATAGCTAACTCCTCAGCACCCAGGCTCACCCAGAGAGACCCTATACTTCCTTGCTTATGTCTGTATATCGCCCCACCCTTTGTTAGTCCCTCCTTGGTCTTGCTACTTCTGCTAGCTGACCTCCGTAGGCATCTTACCACAGCTGTGGTAGAACCCTGGCAAACCCAGATTTAAATCAAAATAGTGCCAGCCATTGGGAAAAGATTAGTGGTCCTTACTGTAATAGGAACTCTCTCTCATGAGTGACGGCCTGGACTTCCTTAGTCACAGATTCTGAGTGACAAATCTGCTGTCCAGAATTAAAGCCTAAAGCTCCCCCTGCCACAATGAGAACCAAGAGATGCCAAGGAATCCATGCTCTAGAGAAAAGCAACAATCAAACAAAAGACCCCAAACAACTGTTTGTCAGCCTAGCCCCAAAGGGTGTCTGCTAGTCTAAGCAAGGGTCAGCTGATGGCTCTGAGAGAAGAGAAAGGCCAAGGTGCTCCTGAGGAGAGGTGCTTCCCACTCTGACTGCTGGGGGAAGGAGAAAGTGTCTTTCCCTTGACTCAGGCATGGGGTGTGGGAGGAATCGGGGCACATCCCTTCTGAAGGTTATTCATGAATGCTCAAAAGGTATTTACTTTCCTTGGGGTTGTTCCTTGCTGCAGTGGCCCATGCCCTCTGTGTGTGGGATGAAGGCAACTATCTGGAGCTGGCCATCTGTCTCCTGCTTTCTGGGCAAAGAAGGTGGTCAAGGAGGGAGGGTATTGGAAGCAGTCCCTGGGGAGAGTGACAGGGAGGCTGAGTTGCTTCTTCCGTGGGGAGCTGTGCTCTGGGGCTCTATAGGGGGGCATTGGCAGCTGACTGCCTGCCACACAGAAAGTAGCT
This sequence comes from Arvicola amphibius, assembly GCF_903992535.2. Taxonomy (NCBI): domain Eukaryota; kingdom Metazoa; phylum Chordata; class Mammalia; order Rodentia; family Cricetidae; genus Arvicola; species Arvicola amphibius. The sequence continues at coordinate 74,328,674 of NC_052048.2, read as the reverse complement.
GTGACCAACGGCAAAGTGCCGAAACTGGCAACCGAGTAGAGAAGCTTTGTCCTTAACCTTATCCACCATGCAGGCTGCAGAGTGGAGGTAGGGAAGTGGCCCAGAGGCCAGAGTCCTGCCCTTGCTCCCTCGGGCAGTTGGGGTCCAGCCTGCGTGTGCCTTAAGTGGCAAGATGGTGTCTGAGAAAATTTTAAGATGTAGCAGAATACATTTTAATAATCAAGTGTCCCTCAAATTATAGGCCCTGAACAAACTTCCATTAATAGATCTGTTCTCCAGCGGAAAGAGATAAAGTAGCTGAAAAAAATTTGCATTTATATTCCCACACTGAGTGCAAACCCCTCAGTAAAGTCATCCTGGTCACTAGGAAAGGGGTCTTTGGGACTGAAAGACAAGAGCACATTAGAACTTCAAAAAGTATTTATTTATTTATCTATTTATTTATTTTCTTTTTGTGTATGTATGTGTATATGTGTGCATGTGAGTGTGAAGTGTATGTGTGTGTGTGTGATGCTGAGGGTGTATGTATATGTGTGTGTGTGATGTTGAGGGTGTGTATATGTGTGTGTGATGCCATGTGTGCAGGTACAGAGGCCAGTGATGTACATCTTATTTTTATTACTTCTTTTATCTATCTATCTATCTATCTATCTATCTATCTATCTATCTATCTATCTATCATCTGCCCGTCTGTCTGTCTGTCTGTCTATCTATCTATCATCTACCTACATTGGTTGTGGTTTCCCGTAAAGGCCCCCATGTACTGCACAGCGAAATTTCCTTGGTGAGGGGCGAGAGTACACTTACCTGTGGGTATAAGAACAAATGCTTAGAATGTAGTTAAGGATTGTGCTAGTTTAGCAAAGTGAAGTTTGTAGGTTCTTCTCCAAGATCCATGACTTCATTAGCCCTGCATAGATAGCTAGGTTTCCAGTCCAGGCATGACTTCCCCATTGGTGAATGGGTCTTAAGTCCAATTGGAGAGCTGTTGGTTGTTACCAAGGTATGCATGCTACTGCTGCACCCATAGGGCTATCATGCCATTCTGGTTGTTGTGGTTTATCGGCATCATAATGGCATAGGACTGTTGGTTATTTCCCTCCTTTGGGAGCCTGAAAGGCACCTTCTTCTACCTTAATTTTTGAGACAGGGTATCAGTGAACCTGGAGCTCACTGATTGGCTAGACTGGCCAGCTAGTTAGCTCCAGGGATCTTCTTGTAGGATTACAGATGTATTATCATACAGGGCTGTTACGTAGATTCTGGGGATTCAAGTTCAAATCTTCATGCTTATGCAGCAGGCACTTTATTGGCGGAGAAACCTACTCATCCCCGGGTACTTGTTAATTGCTTACAGGAATGCCCTCATGATAACTCTCCCTTAGCTCCTGCCTTGCTAAGAGGACTGTTGGGACTCTTGTCAAGTTTACAAGAACGTTCAAAAAGGAAGAGATTTCAGGGGTCTGCAGAACTGTCTACAGGCTGCTCAGAAGGGTACTGGCCAGACCACGTATATGGTCCATAGGATCATCCAGAACGTAGCTTGTGGACACTAGTCAGAGTTTTCATGGCTTCCTGGTTCTGAACCAAGTTTGCTTCTGCCCTTCTGCAGCCTTCGGGATTTAAATTGTCTCTGGAGCTGCCTTTGTTGAGAACACTTCCCCACCATCCTCAAATCCACTGAGCGTGCTGTGTGGGCGCCTCTTGGGGCTGCTTTGTCAAGGTTAGCGTGCAAAATGTTAGATGAATGAAGACCACAAGGTGGCAGCAGAGGACTATTTGGTCAGCAGCCTCCCGCTTGTGGAAGTAGGAAGCCTGAGCTGGGCTATTTCCCAGGAGGAAGGTTGCAAGGACAGCAAGCCAACATTTTAGAAACCTGGGAGATAAATACAAGCAGGTACAGATGGATTTTAAGAGGCGTTTGAGATGCGGATTAAATAGAGAGATTAGTAATCTCATACTGAGTGTTTATTCTGGACAGGTGGTATGCTTAACTCTCCTACATTGTAGGATTCATTTCTTGGACCATCCCTGCACTTATTTCTATTTTGCGTGTGAGGAAATAGAGACTCAGATGAATTAACTCCCTGATGGAAGTTTACACAGGGACTAACTGATGGAATTAGGACTGAAACCTGGTTCTGACTTCCAGTCTGAGTTCTGAAGGACTCTGCAAGAAGTGGGGTAGACCAGAGATTCTCAGAATGTGGCCCGTGGAACTCTCAGCATTTTTAAACTGCATTCATTCATTGTGTGTGTGTGTGTGTGTGTGTGTGTGTGTGTGTGTGTGTGTCTGAGTGTGTGTGCGCGCGTGGGGAAGGGCGGGTTGGTGGTGTAAAAAGTCTTTGTGGAACTGGGCAGTTCACTCCTCAGTAACAAGACAAAGCGGCTGCCTCCACCAAGGGCAGGCAATGAGACTGGTCTGGAATTTAGGATCTCCAGGTAAATGAAGTCTCAGCTTTAAGCATTAAGGAAAGACGCAGGATCTTTATGGCACCATTCATTTCTGATCTTGCCAATTCTGCAGCCAGAGAGCAGCTTCTAGCCTCGCTCCTGCCACTAATTGTGGTACCGTACCCCAATGAGCAGTCACTCAGGCTTTTAGCTGAAGTTGTTACCCATCTGAAGATGTTACAGGGTTTACAGGACTGGAGGAAAGACAGCAAGTTGTTAACCTGTTTCTCTAGCCAGGAATTTCCACGGGGTGCTAACTGGTTTCCTGGTGCCCTTGGTGATTGGCTTAAACTTTGAAGTGTCCCAAGTTCTCTTCCAGCGAGAGGGGAAATAACAAAGGGTCTCCTGTAAACAAATCCTTTACTCTGGGAGAGGAAGCCAGTGGTAGGGAAGCCCTGAGCTGTTCGAAGTTTTCCTGTAGTCCTTTAAAGAAAAAGAAAATCAGGTTAAATTTCATTTCACTTGTTTGAAATTTGTGGTTATGTCCGTAGGAGACAGCAGTCCCCTTTGCAGAGGGATTGTGTCTGAGTCTGAGCCGCCTCTGACATTCTCATTCACATACCTTCATTAATATGCTCCCTGTCTATTCTTCTTCCTTATTCACGAGCATGGTGTAGATGATAGACCTCTCCATCAGCACCCCTCTTTAGCCTTGAAATCAGAGGGGAGACTGTCTCTGCATAGCGATTAAGCTCCAACTGTCATGAGTATCTATTCAGACAAATAAGGAAGTGATGGTTTCTGGAATTCTCTCTGCTGAATCCTGGATGTCCAAGCACCTTTGCTTCTGGTGTTATGAGTTTTACCATGATGAGAACAAGTACTTGACAGAACAACTCAAAGGGAAGGGCTCTTTTTGTAGCTGCAACTATAGAGATTTCCAGCTTGTTCTGGGAGTGAGAGACAGAGGCTACTCAGGTCTCTGGAGACAGGGGGACAAAGAAAAGTGGGACAGGAACCAGGCACAACCAAAGGCATGCCCTCTCCCCTCCCCTTCTCCCCCCAGTGACCTACTTCTTCCAACTAGGCCCCACCTCCCGAAGTTTCCAGACTCTCTCAAATAACCTTATGAGATGGTGACCACTGTGAAAAACATTTTAATGTGTTTGTGTGTGTGTGTGTGTACTGTAGAATCCAGCCATGATAAGCTCAATAGAGGCCTGAGTCTCTGTAGGTTATTCATAAAACAGCAGGTGACCGGAGGCCAGGCAGGTCCCCTGGTGGGTAGCCTGAGGCCACCTGGGAGACAGACAGACAGATAAGCCAGCAGACTAAACTGGGGTACAGAGTTTATTTATGGAAGGGATAGGAAAGGGGAGAAGGTGGGGAGGGGAGAAGAGAAAGAGGTAGAAGCTACCTTTCTAGAAGAATGATGGACACAGAGAGAGCATGGGCTGGAGAAGGGGCATGAGGTCCACTTGCCTCAGTGGAAGGGGGGGAGGTTGGGGGTGGAGCTTGTCTCTTAAGGGGACAGGGTACCCAGGTGACAGACCAAGTCAGCAGATTACAACAGTTTACCCTAAGGCAATACCTGGTTCTAAAAAAGACCACAAACTGAGACTACCCAGGCACCACCCAGAAACAGACTATCCAAAGGAAATTCCTAATATTCCAACTATTTTGTAGATAGGATCACCTGCCAGCACACACCAATCGCTTTTCACCAGGATACCACTAGACAAATTTCAGCCAATCAGGGATCCTGAACCTCAGAAATCCCTCACTTCTTCCTTTGCTACTGTAAAAACCGAGCCCTAACTGAGCTCAGGGTTCTCCAACCACTCCAGTACGTTGGGCACATGAAAAGTCCGAGTTTGCAAACTTGTGTAAGAAGAAAGGCTCTTTGCTTTTACATACAGACTTGGTCTCCTAGTTGGTTTTGGGGGGGGGGACTTCGTGATCTGGGCATAACATATGTAGGTGCACACATATTTATATGCATGCATGTGGTTGCCAGACGTCTCCGTCAAGTGTCTTCATTGATTGCTCTCAACCTTATGCTTTGCAGCGGGTTCTCTCTCACTGAGCCTGGAGCTCAGATTCTGCCAGGCTCGCTGGTCAGTGAGCTCCAGAGAACTGCCTGTCTCTACTTCTTCAGCACTACCGGGACTACCATATTCCCAGGCCTGTTCTGCAGTGCTTTGATGGCTTTCATTCTGCCTCCGGTCAGCATCCTGGTTTCCTTCTGTTTTCAGTGCCCACTCAAGACTCTTGGAGTGATCCTTGGGGATGCCTTCTTAGCTCTGGTGTAGCCTGAGTTCAGCTGATTGAATTTTCTTTCCCAAAGCCTTGACTCTGTGGGCCACAGCCATCTTTGATGCATATTCCTCTTCTATTTAGTCAGTCAGAGTTTGATTCTACTGTTTGTAACCACGATATCTTAATTGGAAAAGACCAGTTGCTTTCTCTGAAGCATCCGAAACATTTTACCACGTTACCAGTGTGCGAGTACAAGCACACGCTGAAAATCTTTACTGCCAATCTGTTGCTATGGAGACATGTAGTGGCGCACTGGCTCCTTCTGCCCTTGCCATTGGATGGTGCTGTTTTCTGATCTAGATGCATCTCTCCCTTTATCTTCTTTTCACAGCTTAAATGGCAAGGACTGCACTGTTCTGAGTTTAGGGCATGACCACTTTTTATTAAATGAAAGTTTGTTTTGATTTTTCTTTGCTAGGACAGAGAGAGTATCAGACACACACAATTGTTTAGATCCACTTACTGAGGTTTATAAACTCATAGTGATTGAAATTTTCTCCAAGGTGGGCATCATGTGTATGTGTGTATGCATGTGCCATGGTGCACAGGCAGTGGCCAGAGGGCACGGCACAAGAGTTAGCTCTCTCCTAACATTGCATGGATGCTCCCGATCATACTCAGGTCATCAGGCTTGGCAGCAAGGGCCTTTACCCGCTGAACTATCTCACCAGCCCTAACATGTTTTTAAAAATACAATTATGAACACATGTTTATCACACTAATATCAATGGACCTCACTGTGGTAGTCCCATGCATGCATTCATGGTGAAATGGCCATGTTCATTGGCCCTTCTTCTACTATCACACCCCTACAAGTTGTCACAACCCCTAACAGAGCCTGGGTGACCTTCTTGAGAGCAGGTGTTCCATTTCATGGTTTATTGTGGAATGGATGGATGGGTTATCCACGATTCTTCTCAATACACAACGTGATGGTTAACAGTGATTGCCAACTTGACAGGGTCAGGAATCACCCAAGACAAGCCTCTGGGTGCACCCACGAGGGTGTATGGGTTTTACTAGACTCCGATATCTACATGAGGTTAGTTGAGGTGCAAAGACCCACCTTCACTGTGGGCGTCACCATCCAATGGGCTGGGAGCCTGGAGAATTGGGGTTGAGCACTGTCAATCGTCCTCTACTGCGAGGGGTAGGGTTGGGGGGTGGGGAGGTGGGGGGGATGTAATCAGCTACAGCTCCCTCTCGCAGGCGTGACTCTTCACACCCTGGTCCGCTGCACTCTTGACCTGTGTGCTAAAATAAAACTTTCCTTCCTCAGCTGCTTTTGTCCGGCATTTTATCACGCCAACGAGAAAGGCAGCTAGCACGTACCTGTCTTAGCACTGGGAAGATGATCCTGCCAGCACAAAGGGAAGCGAGGCATGTGCTGATAAAGCAGAGAAGAAACTAGCTCCTTGTGCAGACACTTTCACCTGGACCCTGGGGTTTTATTGCTCCTCCCATCAAGAAGCGGCCTTAATTTTCCTGTCGTTGAACTGTCCCTATGACTTAGTTTGAGACTGAGAGAATTCGGTTTCTAGCCTCCAAGAGCTTTACAGGCAGTTACCGCTATTGCCCTTTCAGATCGCTGCTGGCCAGAGTCCACCACGCAGAGCATCCCTGGCCAGCCTGCCAGGGCTGGAAAATCACAACGCTGGAGCCAAGAGCCAGCACCAGTCGCCCGGTGTGTGAACGGGGCTGTTTTCTAGCATGCCTCCTGGATGAACAGCCAGATGATTGGAGCTGCCTGAGCGAGTTTGCAGAGAGCCGCAGAAGCAGTCAGCGCCTGGCTGTGAAGATGCTCTCAGCCCGGACTGCTGCCCTGCAGAGTGGTGGAAAAATGAATGTGGTTGTTTGAAGCTGCTAAATTTTACATGGTTTATTATGCAGCAAAGAACTGAAGTGGATACAGCCAATCAATAAGCAAAAGAACAGGGGTCCGCCATCTCCCTAATGCTCTCTAGTCAACAACTGTATTTGCCCCTCTGCCCAATTACGATGCCGTCCATGAGGATGATTGCCATTAGCCCCAGGCTCTTTGCTGCCTGGGTTCGTTTGCTAGGGAGGCCATAACAAAAGACCACAGACTGGGTGGTTTTACTGCATAGAAATTAACTTTCCTGCAATTTTGGAGTTTAGAAGTCCCTAGATTGACACGGCAGACTTGATTTTTTTTTTCTCTAAGATCTCTCCTTGGTTTATGTATGGTCATCCTTCAGTGTTCTCTGACACAGTTCACTTACACAGTGATTGTGACTTTGTTTACTTTTCTTACAAGAGCACCTAAAATAAGTTAGGCCCCACATTATTTTATCCTAACTACCTATGTTAAGGGATGGTGGTTGAGATAGGCTCTTATTATGTAGCCCTGGTGGCCTTGAACTCCTGAACCCCCAATTTTAACAGCCCAAGTTTGGGTTGCAGGTGTGCGCTGCTCCACCTAGCTCACAACTACCTCTTTAAATTCTTGTCTTCAAAGACAGGTACAGACTGAAGTACTGGTTGGGAAGATTTCAACATATAAATTTGAGGTAATTTATTTCATGGGGAGTGCCTGAAGTTTGGGTGTTAGCTTATTTCACTAGCCACTTCCTATTGGTATTTGTTGAATTGATTCTGTCAAGCTCGGTGTGATTGACAGTTAAATGGCCAGGACCACGCTGAGCTGTTTCCTTCCAGGTTTGTGAAAAATCAAAACAACTTGGGGAGTGTACGGCTCCCTATGGTTCCTGCCCACTCAGCTACCGACCTGCCTGTGGCCTGAGCGGTTTCCAAAATCCCACTACAAAATGCCAGAAGAAAGAACTGAGGCGGGAGGAGTCCAGCCATCCGTGGAGGTCACCGCAACCTGGGGCTGACACCATTGTATTCCTGGTGTGGAAATAGCTAAGTAAGAACCACAGATTTTCTCTAGAATAAAGGGTGAGAGTGGTGATGGAGCTCTCACTAAGCTCTTCCGCAAGAGCAGCAAACCCACGTATACTTTTAGAATTAGAGCTGGCACATCGGCAGACAGCCCGCGACGGGATGGATGCGCATGTACGTGGATTGGATGCTGGCCTTTGTCAATCAATACACACACAGCAAAGAAGGAATTGAGTTGCTAGAATCATCTAGATTTCTAAGGAGCAATCAGTTAGTATTTATTGAACGTTCACCGCCTGTGAAGTCCTGTATAATAGGCTGTGAAGAAAGATTCCAGTCTTGACTCTCGCTGTGTAAATACTTTCTGAAACATCCGAGTCAACATTCCTGCCTAATTAAGTCTCAGTTAGCTTGTAAGGCTGAGCCTGATGGCTTGGCTCCTCTGCAGCCCGAGGGGTGTTAGCTCCTATTTCTAGTGATCATTGGGAGAAAGCTGGAATTAACTGTGAAGATGACTGGGCTGTTTGTCAATGGATCCAGCTCATTCTCCTGTTCAAAGGGCTTTTGATGACGATCTCATGGGACCAGAGAGGTGGCTCAGTGGTTAAGAGCACTTGCTGTTCTCCTAGAAGAGCCAAGTTCAGTTTTCAGTGCCCATATCCAGTGATTCCCAGCCACCTGTAACTTCAGTCCCAGGGTATCTGACACCTCTTTGGGACTCCACAGGCACTTGCCATGTGTGGTACACACACACACACACACACTCATGCACAGAAATAAAAATAAAAAACAAACATTATAAAACGCTTGTGATGGATGCCAGGTTTAGATTATCAGCCTAAAATCTGCAGAGATGACTAAGCCAGGACTACTGTGCCAGACGTTGTAGAACTCAGAGGGTTACTTGGGGGCTCTGCCTAAAATTTCTCAAAATCACAGAAATCTTGACTTTCATCATTAGAAAGTTGACTTCAGCCGGGTGGTGGTGCGCACACCTTTAATCCCAGCACTCAGGAGGCAGAGGCAGGCGAATCTCTGTGAATTCAAGGTCTATAAAAGCTAGTTCCAGGATAGGCTCCAAAAGCTACAGAGAAACCCTGTCTCAAAAAACCAAGCCCCCCCCCCAAATAAAGATGACTTCACCAAAATCAGTCTGTATGGTGAAAACTAGTTTGTTGGGCTATATGAAATTTTGCACTATGTAATTACCTCTATACAGTGATCACTCAGTAATCAGGTCATTGAGATTACTTGCCTCATGGATATACATGTATAGTAGATGCCAAGTGACCTGTATATAGAAACATGTTTGTGCAAGAGAAGGGTCTTTGTAAAACTCTGTGAGATGCATTCCTAGGAGAAAGGCCACGGGAACTGGTATGACAGTTCACATTGGCGCTCTCTGTCACTAAGTTCAGAATGAAGGGCTAGGGAGAAAGGTCAGTGTTTAATGCTTGCCATCCCAGCATTAGGACCAGGGTTCAGATCCCCAGAAATCCATGTGTGTGATGGGTAAATGTTGCAGTCTGATTATTATTCCAGCCACAGAAGACAGAGACAGGGTCTTCTGAGAAAGCTGGCTGTCAAGACTAGCTATATCGGCAAACTCTGGGTTTGCCAGAGAGATTCTGACTTAATGCATAAGGTGGAAGAGAAATCAAGGGTGATTCCTGACATCAATCTCAGGCCTACACATGCACACAAATGTGCAATCCCAAAAGTACGCACCCATACCGCAATACACACGCATGTATGTACACACAGGAAAAATGTAAAACAGAACAGAACAAATCCATTAGGAAACGTGTAGTGGGTGGGGTGGCCATCATTCATACTGGCATTCCCTGGAACCCGGAAGAATAACTTCTGAGGCTGGAATGAGCTGAGACCACTAGTAACCCAGATGAAGTAACAATCTCTCCAAACCCCTTCTCAAAACAAAACAAAACAAAACAAAATAGAAACCATAAAGCACGTGACATCTTCCTTAGGAAGACACTCAGCAACTCTTTTCCACAGCTGACTAGATGGTGTCTTTGTGGGAGGCTGCACGATGCAGCATTCTCATGTGGCCACCAGAGGGCCTGGCACTTGTAGCATTTCTTCAAAGCAGTTATCCCCTGTATCCCTTGTTCCTTCTGAGATGATGAAATGGAATAACGTGCATGAAGCACTTATAGCGTAGAAGCTTTCGATGCGTCACTTGCCTTTTCTGACTTGAAGCTACCTTTTCTGCTTTTTAAAGAGATTTCTTTTTATTTTGCTTTTGTTCTTGTTTAGAGGTGTGTGCACGTGCACACGTGTTTGCTATGTGAGTGTAGTACCGAAAGGGGCCAGAAGAGGGTACAGGTCCTCTGGAGCTGGAGTTAGAGACAGTTGTGAGCCTGTACATGGGTGCTGGGAACCGCATCAGTTCTCCGGAAGAGCAACAAGTGCTTTTAATCACTGAGGCATCTCTAGAGCCCTACCCTTGTCTTGAGGGTACCACCCGGTGACTGAACAGGCACAAACAGATCATTCAGTGTCCCCCAAAATGTGCTTCTTTAATAGATAAACGATGAGAAAAATTTCCCCGTTTTACTGCTTTCATGGCTGCTTACTCTCCTAGCTAGCATAAGAAAATCCTGGGTGGTTTGATTTCCACATCTCCCTGATCTTACCGTCAAAAGAAGTAGGAGAGTCGTCCTGGAGGGAGGCTGAGATGCCTGCAGATGGCAAGTGAAGCAGATAAATATCAGCACTTGAGGGAACATCACACAACAGAGCGAGCTCTTCAGGGTGCATATTGATCATGACAGCGTGAACTTCAGGGGGTCTTGCTTCTTTGTTGCTAGTGGAGGGTGATGAGGATGATTGTCAGCTCTGAGTGAGCTGGAGAAAGAACTTGCTTTCAATATTTATTATAAAATCCCGCACAAGTATATTACATATAAACACATTCCGCCTGTGCATGCACCTTCTCTCTTCTTGTCCCTCTCCCCTTCCACTACTTCAGTTCCCTTTCTTTCCCATCTAATATATACTTTATATAGCTTTATGTATGTATTTGTATAAAAATATAGGCACTACAAGTGAGAGGAAATATATGGTATTTCTCTTTATGAAAATGGCTTGATTTGCTTATTGTAAGTATCTCCAGTTGTAGTCATCTTCCTATACACAACATAGCCTTATTTTTTTTTCCACAGTTGAAAACAATCATTGTGTATACACAAGATGTTTTCTTTATCCAATCCTCTGTTGTTAGACACTGGAATTGGTTTTAGAACTTAGCCATTGTGAATAGTGCCACCACAATACTGGTGTGCAAATATCTCTGAGTATAAAAAGTTTGGGGGCTGGAAAGATGGCTCAGCCATTAAGAGCACGTGTTCTTTCAGAGGATCCAGGTTTGGTTCCCAGCACACACCCAGCAGCTCACAATCATCTGTAACTCCAGGGATCTGATGCCATCTTTTGTCTTCTTTGGGCACTGCATGCATGCATTGCACAGACATACATGAAAACATAACACTCATACACACGAAAATAATAAAAACATTTTTTTTATGTTGGAAGGAGGCGTCTTGTTGGTTCCTGACAGCTTAGCCCCAAAATAATCATACAAAACTGTATTATTTAGATCACTGCTTGGCCCATTAGCTCTAGCTTCTTATTGGCTAACTCTTCTATATTAATTTAACCCATTTTATTAATCTGTGTATCACCATGTGACTGTGGCTTATCTGTTAAGTTCCATCTGGCTCCGGTGGGGCTACATGGCTTCCCTCTGACTCTGCCTTCTTCCACCCATCATTCAGTTTAGTTTTCCCCATCTAGCTAAGATCTGCCTTGCTATAGGTTCAAAGCAGTTTCTTTATTCATTAGTGGTAATCACAGCACACAGAGGGGACTCCCACATCATTTTTAAAGGAGCATTTCCATATTCTTAAAACAGAAATGATTTTTTTAATATTTGTTTATTTTTAAGACCGGTTTCACTATGTAGCCCTGGCAGGCCTGGAACTCACAGAAATCCTCCTGCCACTGCTTCCAGTACTTGAAGTAAAGGTGTGCTGCCTCGAAAAGAGACATTGATAAATCCCACTACTGATAAATATTGATAAATATTAAAACTAGACCCTCTGTTCAGCAAGACACACCCATAGGAAAGCGGAAGCACAAACAACAGAATGGGAAATGTATTGCTGACATCACCATTACAAAAGACTTCTGTCCTGAGACCTCGGCTTTCAAATCAAGAACGGGACAATTCAAAAGAAAAGTAATTGGTAAAAGATTCGAACCTGCTCTTCATACAAAGGAAATACAAGTGATGCATAGTCAGACGAGAAGGAGCTAACCTCATTAGCCTCATTACTCATCAAGGAAATGCAAATAAACCCACCAAGGAATGTCATTACAAGCACAGCAGAAAGGCTGGGACTGAACATCCTGAAACAATGGATACTGGCGAGGATTCAGAGCAGTGGGGATTCTCACTGTGCTGGTTGGAATGTGAAGCAGAGCAAACTCCACAGAAGACGACCGTGAAGAAGAGCCATTTGCTGCACACATACCTTCTTGAACAAAATTCCACAACAACCTTTCTCTTAATTGATCCAAACACACATGATGCAACCCAAGTGTCTATTAGCTGAGCTGTGAATGAATACATAGCACTGCCTGCACACAGTTACAGTAGGATATAGTTAGAAACAAAAGGAGGAGCCACATCTTCACACATACCGCAAATGACATTTACAAACATATGGATTAGTCTCAATCGTGAGACAAAAGATGTCCCTTCTTTCACGCTCAGTACCACAAGCCCCACCTACTTCTTTAATGCCGGGAAGAGGCAAAGCTCAAGAATTTCCCCTGGCCCTTTCATCCAAGGTTGTAAACCTGGTGTTTATGTGTGAGTTGCACAAACCAAACAAGCTTCAGAGTTAATGGGTTGTTTTCTTTAAAAAATTAGCATATTTGTATTTGAAAATAGTATCCCAAAGAGAGAGCAGAAAGTGCCATTGTGAGTCGTTGGGGATGTTCCTCCTGAAAAAGCTGGCATTTCTAGTGGAAATCGTCAGGGCTAAGGCTCCTTTGTGAAGTTGTGTGATGTTCTAGCTTAATTTCTCTCACAGTGGTAAAAATACCCCATCAAGATCTAACTTACAGGAGAAAGGATTTATTTGACTTAGAATTCCAGGTCACAGTTCATCATTGTGGGGGAAACCAAGGCAGCTAGTCACATCTTATCTAAGAGGACAGAGGATAAAAGTAGGGATACTTTCTACCCAGCTACCTTTCTTTGCTATCATACAGTTCAGGGCTCAGTCTGTGAGATGGTACTGCCTGCGTTCAGAACGGGTCCTCTCACCTCCACGCAGGCAGTCTAGACAAACCTCCACAGATGTGTCCTCAGGCCTCCTGAGCACCACAGCCTCGGACTAGCACTCTGTCTCCATGATTCCAGGTTGTGTCAAGTTGATAGGACATCATTCATAATCTGGAACCTCTTCTATAGGCTATGGATAAACAGCCAGGGTATTAACAGATGGGATTTGAGAATTCCATTGGGCCTGGGTTTCAGAAGAAACCTGTGTGTGGTTCTAAGACCATAGTGGAGGGTGGCTAGGTTTATTTATTTATTTAATTTATTTATTAATTTATAGAGCCATCATCCCCAGTTGCTCCAGTTTGCTCCCGTGTTTGCAGGAGAGGACAGCAGGGCTGGCACGAATGGCTGTCGAAGACATCCCTTACTCTCTCCTGCCTTTCCACCAGCAGGTCCAGGAACTCCAAGGTCTAGGCCTGCCTGTGACGTGCCATTAATTTTAGGTCTCAGTTTCTTCCCCTGCACAGTGACGGATTTGAGTGAAATGATTGCTGAAGTCCATCTGAGCTCTGATGTTCCTCTTTTTGCACATTTCCTGCGGACAGTTTTCAAGGCAGCAATATGGATTTTACAACTTTAAGTTCATTTCTTTGCTACGGATTCCTTGCCTACAAGTGGACTATCAGCTGGGAACTTAATTTGGGATGGAGAATTCCTACCTGGCAGTACTTGTTGAAGGGATAGACTGCCTATCAGCAGCCTAAATTCAATCTGTTTTTATGACCTCAGGGTGTATTGTATGTGGGCCAGAGAAGCGGGGTGGGGCACAGAGATTTTGTGTGCTGGGGCCCTTTCTGTTTTGAACATATTTCCAATGGGGATACCTGCCTGCCCTACAGCCTGGTTAGCTAGAATGTTGTTCATGGGCTGTGATTTAATCCTCCCTGAGAGGGGCCTTACTAGCCCCTCACAATGGTTTCTGGGAAGCCTAAGTGTTAAGTGTTGCTTCTTTTTTTTGTTTTTGTTTTTTTTTTTTTACTTTATTCTTTTTTTATAGTTTTTTTCTTTTTTTGGTTTATTTTTTATATTTAAAAATTTCCATCTCCTCCCCTTTTCCTCCCCCTTCCCTCCCCTCCTCTCCCCCCCCCATACCCCCCATCCTCCCTTTTCAGGCCAAGGAGCCATCAGGGTTCCCTACTCTATGTTAAGACCAAGGTCCTCCCAACTCCCCCCAGGTCCAGGGAGGTGATCAACCAAGCTGAGAAGGCTCCCACAGAGCCTGTCCATGCAGAAGATTCAAAGATCAGCGCCTTTGTCCTTGGAGAGGCCCCCAGTTAGTTCCTTGGGCAGCTGAGGAGAGGGAGCCTGAAAAGGCCAGTTCCTATAGCCATACTGATGAATTTCTTGCATATCACCATAGAACCTCCACCTGGCGATAGATGAAGAAAATGACTGAGCCCCACATTGGAGCACCGGTCTGAGCTCCCAAGGTCCTGATGAGGAGCAGAAGGAGAGAGAACATGAGAAAGAAAGTCAGGACCGTGAGGGGTGCATTCACCCATGGAGATGGTGGGACAGAACTAATGGGGGATCACCAACTCCAGTTGGATTGGGACTGATGGAACATGAGACCAAACCAGACTCGCTGAATGTGGCCGACGGTGGATGCTGACAGAGAAGCTAAGTGCTGCTTCTTTATCTTTCTGTATCCAGCATTTTCTACATCCAGCTCACCAGAGGTGGTCCCCAAGATGAAACTAGTTCATTGTCTTCGAGACAGCAGGTGGAGGATCTAAAATGGTCTATGGCAAGCAACAGAGTCTTGCTTGAAATTTGTGACTTCCAGATTTTTCTCTCTCAAGGCCCCTTCTGTTGTGGGCTTCTGATTTCGTGTGTGTGTGTGTGTGTGTGTGTGTGTGTGTGTGTTCTGCCTTTTCTATTAATACCTTTAAGTTTAATGCTTTTTCTACTAAATATATGTCCTCATGCTTACGTGGCAAGTGTTTTACATACTGAGCCTTCTCCCCAGCCTTGACTTTGAGGTCTTGACAAATCTCTCTTTCCAGTCTTTTAATGCTGGGGCTGAGGACACGAGCTACAATGGCACAAAATCTGTTTTTAAACTTTCTTTTTATTTATTCTTTGTCATTCATGCCATGCATCTCGATCCCATTCATTTTCCTGTCCATTCACATCTGCCCTCTGCCCTTGCAACTTCCTCCCAAAATAAAATAGAATTTAAGAGAGAAAAAAAGGAAAATAATCTCACCATGGAAGCTGCAGTATGACACAGTGAGTCATGCCATAAATCCTTCTGTCCATGTATCTTTATTTGTAAGTCTTCATTGCAGAGTCATTGGTCTGGTTGAAAACCTCTGGTTTCTGCTACACTATAGATGCAGGACTTTCACCGGGATTCCTCTTGGATATACTGTTGCTGCCCTGTGTCATGAGGATCTTGCTGCTTTTGGCCTGCATGACTGTGAAGCACGATTAATAAAAATTCAGACCGAGACGGCCGGGCGGTGGTGGCGCACGCCTTTAATCCCAGCACTCGGGAGGCAGAGGCAGGCAGATCTCCGAGTTCGGGGCCAGCCTGGCCTACAAGAGCTAGTTCCAGTACAGGCTCTAGAAACTACAGGGAAACCCTGTCTCGAAAAACCAAAAAAAAATTCAGAGCAAGAAATTAGAGTTCAACCTGATGATCCGAAAAGTAAAGCAGCCAGCCACTGGCTCTTACCTTGACCTCAGTCTGAAAATGGCAATCCTGCCTCCAGGATCTCAGAATGAGACTGTGTCTGAGATCTGTTTCCTCTCATTTTATATTCCTCTTGAGGGCTGGGATTAAAGGCATGCACTGCTCAGTTTTTATGGCAACTAGTGTGGCTACTGGGATTAAAGGTGTGTGTTACCTTTGCCTGACTGTATGAGGGAATACAGTCAGTATGTGGTTTTACTCTCCTGATCCCCAGGCAAGATTTAGCTATTAAAATACAATTGAAATGCCATTACAGGACTGGCCCCTTCACATGCCCCCATAGATCATAGATGGAGTGGATGTCAGGGTGAGCCAAGTCATAGCCCTGGTTCTGGGCCTGGGTAGTTGCAAGGTTGGTCAACACAACATCTGTCCCCTTACCTCACCACCAGGGTGAGCTCTCCAGCCCTACCCTGGGTGGTTCACCCCTGCAGCAATGAGTAAGGGGCAGGGCCAGTTCTGCTTTCCTGCCCTCAGGATTGGCTCTCCTATACCTGGCTGATCAGCTCTACTGTGTCACCCAGGCGAGGCGCAGGGGCCACTCTCCCAATAGCTGCAGTGGGGAAGGACAGCTCTCCCACTCATGATTTCAGGGTCAGCTCTCCCACCCACCTCAGGCATAGGCCGGTGAAGGGTGAGGCATCTCTCCTGTCAGGGACCAGCCTCAACAAAAATACCTCTTGCCAGGATAGGGGCATGAGGATCAGAAAAATAAGTAAAGAGCACAAAGACACAGATAAAACAATAAAACAGAAAACATAGGGTAGTATTGGGAGGGAGTTCCAGTGAATACTGAAAACTCCCGCATTTAATTTCCAATTGCTTAAAATACCCTGACCCCAAAAGATAGAAGTAAGATTAGAAAAAAAAAACAGCATTAACAGGATACAAGGAAATGAACAGACCAGTTGAAGGTCGTGGGCTACACACAAAGTTAAACATTCTGTCACTAGATCAAAACAAGTCACTCTCATACCCTAGACCAAAACATTCTGTAGGCAAAGCACTCCCTGGGTGGAATCCATTGTTATCTCCTTAAGGGAGTAGGAACTTAGTTGGATCCTTAGATTTTTATTTGGAGTAGAAACAGATCTACTTCTCTATTCCTGAAATACAAGGTCTACATACATATTATTCAACCCCTGTTGACAACAACCTTGAGAGATCAAGACTCGGCTCTAAATCTAGGTGGGACTTTCGTTTGAGGAAGAAACACAGTAACCTTGAAGGAACAGAGGTAAGCTCCAACCCTCTGACCTTTGGACAAGGTGGAAACAGGCTCACATTTTTGAGACTCCACACTCTGCTCTGCCCACGCTGCCACATGACAGATAAGGGACAGGGTCAGATCTCTAATGCTCACATTCTCTGGGATGGCTCACCTGCACCCTGGTAAACAGAGTTCAGATGAGGTACAAGGCCCACTTTCTTGAGTGTTGCATCTGGTAAAGAGGGGTGTCGCCCCCCTCACTAGCTGAAGGCAGTAGGGGAAGTGGGTATCTTCCCCCCACTCTCACCGCTACACACTATACGCAGATGAGGGAGGCAGGACCAGTTATGCCCCTCTCATGCCCTCAGGGCTGGCTCACGCATGTCCCTGTCTACAGGGTCAGCTCTACTGTGCTGTCCAGGTGAGGCATAGGGCCTGTTCTCCAGAGTGCTGCAGCTGGCGAGGGGTTGGGTCAGGTCCCCCACCTGCTGCAGGTGGTGAGGGACAAGGAGAGGAGGGCATTTTTCCCTCACCCATGCCACCACATGGCATATGAGAGAGGTATGCCCTGCTCTCCCATCTCCATGCCCTTCTGGAAAGCTCACCCATGCCCTGAGGACAGGGTTAGGTCTAACAGGTACCAACCAGGTGAGGTGTAGAGGTGAGGTGCTTCAGCTGGTGAGGGGCAGGACCAGTTCCCTCTGGTGCTGTAGTCGTTAAGGGGTGGGGCCAACTTTGTACAGTGCTATCCTTTCCATCTTTGGTGGTGTAAGCAGCCACAGACATCCACATGGACAACTGCTGCACCAGGGCCACAAACCCAGACATGGGCCCCAGCAGCAATCCAGACCCAGACCCACCATGGCCCTGGGTGGTAATCAAGCCACCCACCTCAGCCCGCTCCTCACTTCTTTTTTGCCTCTTCAGATATACCCCTGTCCACAGGACATAAACCATTCTCTCTCTCTCTCTCTCTCTCTCTCTCTCTCTCTCTCTCTCTCTCTCTCTCTCTCTCTCTCTCTCTCCCACACCACACCACACCACACCACACCACACCACACCACACCACACCACACATTTGATTACCATAATAGTGCCTGTCTGCCTGGTAGTCCCGATGGCATAAGATCTTAATGACAGCTTGGCATGACCCATCATAGGCCCACACGGCGTCACTTACTAGTGGATCTTTCTCTCGTAGAAAGTGCCTGTTTGCTATTTCTTAAGACAATGTTAACATTTCAGTTGCTCCTTCAGTATCAAATGTTTGTTTTACTAATAACACACAGACATCCTATGGTTCTCTTCTCTTCCTTTTCAGAAAGTACAATAATCCCTTCATCTCACTGTCAAAGCACTATGTGCTTTTAAAGACTTTGTTCCTTTCTATTATGGGAATGTTTAAATATACAAAATGTGGGGAAATAATAGGATAGTGAACCCCATGAATCTACTAAGTGCAGTACTTACTAACATCTTGCTACTCTTCTTCTTTTTTTTTTTTACTTTTACTTTTTTTTCTTTGATTTTGGTGGTGAGGATTGTAGTCAGGGTCTCTCAGCACACACACACACACACACACACACACACACACACACACACACACTCACACACACCCACACCCGTCTCATCTCAAAGGAGAGAAGAGATAGTTCATTTTGAAGCCATATATGAGTGACCATTGTCTGGAAATACAGACTGAAGCTGCCCAATCCATGTTCCAAAGAGGAAGCAGTTTCTCATAGCTTTCACACTAAGAGAGAAAAAGACGTCATAAATCACAACACTTTTAAGTACACTGATAAACAGGTTAAAGGAAAACAGGGAGCTCTTGGCTAAAGGCTATTGGATCACAGGCTTAGCTTTTTGAGTGTCGGGAGCTAGGTATCTGTACATTCCAATGGGTTTATCTAAAGGCCACAAAGATGTCAGCTCAACACAGAAGAGGGCAATCAACAGCTGTTAAGAAGGTGCAGACAGCCTAAGATAACCTGCCTCTGGATGAGTAACAGTCCAACCTCCACAGTCACTGAAGGTGCAGTCAGCTGATCTGACTGCTCAAGACTCAGGAAGGTGCAGCTTCCTTCATACAACTTGTTTTAGGTCTCACGAATGCTAGACAGATGCTCAGGCACTGAGCAGTAGCCCTTGTCTTTGCTATTCTGTTATGAGACATTTTAATTGGTAACTAAACATGGTACATGAATAAAGACATTGGAGCTAGCTGGGGCTTGTAGGGCATGGCAGTTATCACATAGCCACCATGTATAAAGGTGGACTGGAGGCCATCATTACAGCATCATATGCCCAAACTTCAGAGCTGTTGCAATGTAAAGGAAGCATTCTTAGAATTGCTGTCATATTCTATACAACACTGAGGTCAAGATGCATTTTACATGAGTCCATACACAAGAAGTTATTTTCCTCTATGCCTGAGAAAGGTTTCCCTGTTTCCCATTCGGCAACATCAGAGCACAAAGAACATATTTCTGTTTCCATGGCACATCTTTTCCCTTACTGAAGACTGAAGTGTCATGCCAGACAGATCTCTGAGATCCATTGTCACTCTGAAGAACACTAGCAGCCATTTCTTCTCAGCTATGATGTTCCCTGTTCACCCTCGGTCTGGTTTACTTCCGCATGCTTGAGATGTATGAACCACTCAGTTGTGTTCTGCTCAGAACTGTCTGAATCATCTCCAGAAACACATGTTTCTGTGAACCAAAAGGGATGCTCATTGTCTGTCCACTCAACACCTCACCTGATCCAGGTACTGAGTGCCCAGTGGTATGTCACCTGGACTCAAACATTTACTGTACTGTTACTTTCTAGAGTCACTAGTCTGCCTTCTGCCAAAGTATTTCCTGGCGTTGATATCCTGGGAATAGATCCTGCATCACATTTTCATATTTGTGAATTGTCATGCCAGGGACACCATATTTGGCTTGCAAGCCTGGGTAATAAGCTTGTACAGGCTGTACAGCTCAGGCCCAATGGACTCTGGGAGGAAGTGATTGCCATGGTTAGGAGACTTGTAAGGGGGTGGACCAGTGATGAGCCATTTCAGAACAGGATGCCCAGTGAATCTGTGTTCAGCTCTTAGTTGCTGATTGCTAGCTGTTGAAGCTATGTGATCTCCACAGTGTGTTGTGGGCCTTACAATTTCAGTTAGCACTGACCTCCCAACTGTGGCTTCCCTCTGTCTGTAGGCTTTGCTTGATAAGTTGGGGAATGCTACTCTGCTCACATTTGTCCTAAAAGTCCTCAATCAATGGCTTTGAGGGGTTGGAAAGTCACTATTCTGGTTGTCTCATTGAAAAGGAGGGATAACCTAGAATTCTGTCTTTGACTTCGTGTCTTGAATTTCTTCAAGGAATCAACCTCCAGGTGCACACAGAGGTTGCTGTACTGGTAGACCATCCTTAGTGGCTTTTCTTCTCCCTTGGTTTGCTTTTCTACCTTAGACTTTGACAGCTTTTGTTGCATGTCCGAAACAAATTGTACTTGAATGTTCAGCTCAGGGACTATTTCTGGGGATGCCCTAACTAAGACAATGGGCAAGTGGGTCGTTTAATTTCTGTGGACAACAGGACTCTTACCTGCTAGTGACAGACAAGTTCTGGCTTCTCGAGGTTCTTGAGCATCTTATTTGCAGGCCAGGATAGACTTGTGATGAGACAACACAGGTTTATTTTCTGCATTTTGCAGATCAGGAACCAGAGGCACAGCAGGGCATCTTAGAAATCACTCAAACCTTTGCTAGTATCAAAGCTGAGACTGCAGTGTAGCCCTGTACTGAGACCAGCTAGCTTCCTTTTAGTATTTCTCAGTCTCAACTGGTTCTTCTCAGTAGTGGATCCAATATTTCTCAAAGAAGAGTTCAATGTCTAAGACAAGTTTTAGAATCTTTCCACTGTGATTGTGGTCAACTTTGACTGTAAGGGCAGCTCTGGGTTTCTGGGTAAAAGGATGGATGGTGTCTAAGAGGCTCAACTTTAAGGACCTAAGGAATACAATTACAAATCATGTCCCTTATAAATGGGCATATACCTACAGTTTTGTCCCATTTGATTTACATTGATGTCTCTAGTGCCACCTTTGGGTCCAGAATTAGTAGTTTTAGAATCACCATGGAAACACAAGGAAGGTGCTTTTGGAAAAGTTTAACCTACCAGAAAATATCTATTTTCATTGTGGGAAACACCAGCCCCACAATGAAACATTTTTTTATGTTGCATTTGTTTAACTGTGAAGCTGTGTTACTTTGCCTGTCTAAAACGTCTGATTGGTCTAGTAAAGAGCTGAATGGCCAATAGTAAGGCAAGAGAAAGGATAGGCAGGGTTGACAGGCAGAGAGACTAAATAGGAGGAGAAATCTTGGAAAACGAGATAAAGGAGCAAAAGAAGGAGAAGGAGAGAAGGACATTAGGGGCCCAGCCAGCCAGCCACACAGCAAGCCACGGAGTAAGAAGTAAAGAAAGGTGTATAAAAGAGGAAGATAAAAGCCCAGAGGCAAAAGGTAGATGGGATAATTTAAATAAAGAAAAACTGACTAGAAACAAGTTAAGTTAAGGCTGGGCATCCATAAGAAAGAATAAGCCTCTGTGAACTTATTTGGGATCTGGGTGGCAGGACCCCAAAGAGCCAAAAGAGTTAAAAAAAAAAAAAAACAACAACACATGGTCAAGGTTACCTAGGTCCCTTGCAAGTGGTGTCTCGCTACAGAGTATGTTGTCTACCTTGGTCCCACAGCTCCATGTGGCTGAGACTTCCTGCCAATATTAACCAGTTCTTAGAACTGACTTTCAGACAGGCTTTCTCCAGATGAGATTATGGAGGACGATGGTTGTCCAATAAACCCTGGAGGACTGTGAAGATGCTTACCAAATGGTAGTTCTCATAAGAAGACAACCATCTTAGAGGAGTTTTAGTTCATGATTGAGAAGACAGCTTTTGATGATGTTCTTACACCTTAAACCTCTAATCTGAGTCCATGTCGGACAGGGCCTTCAGACAGGAAAACAAAATAAGGTCCTTTAATCTTGCTGTAACTCTCAGACTTACTGACTTACTCTTTTGTTCTCTTTTGTATACTCTCCGAACACCCCCTCCCACCAGCAGCTTCTTCTGTTAGCTCAGATATTTTGATATTTTGATATTTTCCCTTAGTGTTTGGAAAGTGACAGAATGTAGTCAATTCCATCTTGATTTGGCACTCTTTAGGATCACAGTCACACAAACCTCCATCTGTTCCAGGCTATTTCAGGCAACGGCTTCACCAAAGCCAACTGTAGCTGCCAAGGCTGGCCAGGTATTGACACCTTGGCCAGCATCTGGATGGGCGAGTCATGACCTATCATAGTGAGTATTTGGAAAGGTACCATTGCTCACTTAGGTGGCCTTTACATCTCTGGAATGGCAGAGCAAAGACTATGCCAAGTTTTGCAATCTCCAATGCTTCAGGACTATCGGGGCTGACTTCTATTTCATAGGTTGTTCTTTGGGGAGGTGTTTTTGACTATCTGCCACAATAGGACTAATGGATAGGAAATCGTTCCCGATTGTAGGAGTACAGAAATAGTCTTACCTCCTACCCAGTAATAGCTGCACATATTGAAGCTCTCATAGCAGTGAGAGTTTGTGTTGAGTTGACAGAACCCTCCTCAAAGTAGCAGTGCCATCAGGGAGAAATAGCATCCGAGTGAGTGACTGACTGGTGGTCTTTAGCCCTAGCACACATGTAGAGTGTAACTCTCAGAATGGAAGGCACTTCCTGGGAATCTCAATGATCAGATTGGAAAGCATCCACTGCTCAGAGAGAGCAAAAGGGTATGGGTAAGGACAGGTATATTTTAAATAGAGGGGGAGCCATTGAAGCTGGTGGATAAGGTGTCATTCTTATAGGCAACACAGGAAGAACCTTATTTAGCATAGAACAGGCCAGCAATCTTAAGTTAAGGAAGGCATTGTAGAGAGGGTAGGGTGTGGTGGTTCATGTCTGTAATTTTAGCCCTTGAGAGGTGGGAATAGAGTTCACCCTCATCCTTGGTTATCAACTGAATTCAAGGTCAGCCTGGGATAGTTGAAACTCAGCCCCAAAAGATAGGAAACAAAAGACAGCAAGGACTAACCTAGATTCTCTTCACAGATGCGGCACCTCACTTGCCTTGATCCTGTTATCAAAATGTATAACAAGTTCCCCATTCATCTCCACAAACTGTGGCAACTCTACTTTCTTTATACCATTCTATTTCAAACTAGGTATTGTTAATCACACCAGTTGAGAGTAAGACCATGACCATAGTTTAAAGTCAAACTTGAAGCAAGTTTTAATTAAATACTGGCCAGTTTGCTGGACTCTCTGGCCAGGTCCATCTCTGGTTTCCAGAAAATGGCCCCGAGTCACATTTTGAAACAGCTTAAAAAGGCAAAGCCCATAACTCACCACATCTCCCATGAGGTCCAATCAGGGGCAAACATACATCCTCTCTTACCGCCTGCTTGCACATCTGCCTACATCCAGTCAGGGGTAAGGGTACATTCTAAAGTATTTCCTACCCACATACCTCCCACCCATGTGTGATCAAACACAACTGGTGCAGATGGCTCCAGCAAACTTAGTTAGAGGAGTGAGAACACATGACTTGTTACCTCCCATAAACAATAGCCTCCAGCATTTCAGGAACTATCTGTCCTTGGGCAAGGGGCTTGTAGACCAGAGGAATTTTGTCTTCTGGATCTCTTAGGCATAGCAATTAAAACATAAAATGCAACTTTTGCTTTCACAGAATAAAGTGGGTAGAGAAAGTGAATGGTTAGGGGACTGGGGTGATGCTGTGTAGCAAGGAGGGCCCACTTGTTCATCCCGGCCCCCCGGCTAGCTTAGCCCCAAAATAATCACACAGAAATAGGTATTAATTAAATCACTGCTTGGCCTATTATCTCCAGCCTCTTATTGGCTGACTCTCACATCTTAATTTAACCCATTTCTAATAATCTGTATATCGTCAGGTGCAGTGGCTTACCGGGAAGGATTCTGCATGTCTGACTCTGGCAGCTCCGTGGGCGGCTCTCCCTACTTTGCCTTTCTTCCTCCCAGAATTCAGTTCTGTCTTCCCCGCCTACCTAAGTTCTGCCCTATCAACTAGGCCAAGGCAGTTTCTTTATTCATTAACCAACTAAAGCATCACATAAACAGAAGGACCTCCCACACCAATGCTGTGCTCTTGCAGAGCACTCAAGGTGAGTACCCAGGACCCATGGTGGGTGGCTCAGTCAGGGGGCTGGGGTGATGCTGTGTACTTGGAGAACACTCAAGGTGAGTACACAGGACCCATGGTGTGTAGCTCAAACAGTTTGTAACTTCAGTTCCAGGGAGTCTGACACTGTCTTCTGGTCTCCACAGGTTACTCCCACAAACACATGTGTTCTCACATGCACAGGTACGTGTGAGCACCCCCCCCCATCACACACTAAAGTTAAAACCAAAGCCCTCACTATACCCTTACCATGAGTGTCTGTTTCTCATCTGTAGAATGGGGGAAATTCAGAATTAATTCAAGGCACATGTCTAAAGTACTTTTGTGTCTTATTCTTCCCTCATACATTACACCCTGACCACTGTTTCCCTTGCCTCCATACCTCCCAGTTCCTTCCCCCTCCTCTTTTCTCTTCCAGATCCACTCTTCCTTCATTTCCCATAAAAAGAAAATAAAAAAAGCAGGCCTGTAGTAAGGAGGCCGCTTGTTGGTTCTCGGCTGCCCAGACTCCTGAAATAAGCATACAGAAAGTGTATTAATTAAATCACTGCTTAGTCTATTAGTTCTAACTTCTTATTGACTAGCTCTTATATATTATTTTAACCATTTCATCAATCTGTGTATCGCCACATGGTTGTGGCTTACTGGGTAAAGTTCCATCCAGCATCTATCTCTGGTGCGGGGGGAGGGGGGGAGGGCAGGGAGGGGGCGGCTACATGGCTTCTTCCTGAGTGCCTCCTTTCGCCCAGCATTCACTTTAGTTTTTCCCGCCTACCTAAGTTCTCTCCTATCAACAGGTCAAGGCAGTTTCTTTATCCACCAATTGTATTCATAGCATACAGAGGGGAATCCCACATCACAGGCCTCCCAGGGATAGCTACTGAACATGGCCTAACAAGTTACAGGAAGAGCAGACAGAAACCCTCATATCAAGACTGGATGAGACAACTCAATAGGAGGAAAAGGGTCCCAGCACAGGCAAAAAGATAGTTTGTAACCTCCAACACTATGGCAATGGTGGCCTGAACGATCCTGGAAAATGCTTTCTACACTATCAGCAGGCTCACCTTTGGAAAGTCAGTCCAAGATTGCACAACATCTTCAAGTAGCCAGAAGTCTTTTTGGAGCCAGCAAAACTTTAATGGGAAATCATTTCCACCAAACCCGGAGGCAGCTTTTAGTTTTTTTTTCTCTTGCACTCACCTGATGGAGCTGTCCAAAGTGCCACCTTTTAGGAGGTGCAGAGGCGATACATCCAAGGAGGCAGACAGGGCTGACTCCACGGCCCTTCAAAAATGAAAAGCACTGTTGCTTGGGACCTTTTGTTCAGTGTTTTCTCAGCCTCCTACAAAAGCCTTTCCCAATTTGTGAGCTTGGCAATAGCAGGTATTGTTGTCCAGGATCTCTGCAAATGTCAAGCCCATTACTGGGCTGAGCAGAGCAGAGTTTTAATTGAACTTTCTCTTCAACCTTCTGTTCTCTGCAGCCATGACAGAATTGTTTGCACCCACTGTGGCCTCCCCTGTTAACTCCCAAGATTCAGGCTGGAAAAAGTAAATTATCTTTAAAGATATGTTTGGACAGGAAAATTCTGAACTTCAGATTTTGTCAAGGTTTTGGTATCTTCTTGCTGCTAGCACATTTTGGTTGTAGGCTGACGATATCATCTGGGCCAACAGGTCTTCATGCAGGTAGAAAAGGAAGAGGAGGGGCACATGGGGGAGTGGAGGGAGGAGATGGAGGGGGAAATGAAGCAATTATATTACAATCTCAAAAAGAAAATAATAAAAGAAGAAAAAGATTAACCATGCAGATGTGGAAAGTGATTCATCCTCCTCTTCCTGACTCTGGGGCTCTATTCTTGCACACAAAAGCCATGCTTCCCAAACCAGCCTTCCCATAACCTGTCAAACCCTGCTTTAACTCTGCACTCTCTTTCCTTCTCCCTCACAGCCAAGCCTGTCTAAGATGCGATCTGCTGCCCTGACTATGTCCCCTGTCACCCACCTGTCCACTCTGGTCACCATCTGCCTTTATGACATGAAAAGTGGTGTCTCAGTTCCGTCCATTCCTCTTTCCACGCCCACCTCTGTGGCTCTGCCTTACCTCAAAGTCAGTCTGGCTGGACGACTTCAACAGAGTCCTAACCCATCCCTACTCCTCCCCCTTTTCCTCACAGCTTGATTACCCACTTTCCTGACTGCTACCAAAAGCATCCTCCTCAAAGGCATTTTAGAGACCTCATGGTGCTCTGACCCCGGAGCCTGACTTGCTAAGCCCTCTGAAGTAGCCTCTGCCTGCTCTGTGGCCCCAGGCCCGCCAGATGCTTTCACCGTCTGTCCTGAGGTCTAATCAGTCAGCTCCTGTGGTGTTTACCAGCCAGTCCCCTGCTTCCCTTCTCAGGATCTCTGCATCTACTCATTCACTCTCCTCTGTCAGAAATGTCCTTTCCCTTGTTATGTTGACTCCCTCCCCATCTTTCCAATGTCAGAAGAGGCTTGCTCACCTCTAGGGCACCCTCTCTGTTCCTGGAAGTCCCACATGCTTCCCTCAGCATCACACATTTCTCCCCTTCTTCCCCACTTGTGTGGGCCTGTTTGTGTGCTCTGCTTCTTTTGTTTTCTGTTTTTAAGGAGAACATGTTGAAGGCAGCAGAGTCAGTCTCTTTATGCAAGCATGCTATTGGAAAGGGCTTCCTGAAGAGGACCAGGGAAAACCAAACAGTAAAGTTGAGTGTGCCTAACAAGATCTCAGTCACCACCCTAGAGGGTCGATGTCACTTACCTACTAGGAGCCCTGAAGAGGAAGTTACATCTCAGAGTCTCAGAGTTGCCCATAGCAGACCTGGGAGCAGGAGTTTGGTATGTCAATAGCTATGGCAGTCACTAGTCAAGGACTGCCCCAGTGGAAGCAGGTTCCCAATATTTATTTCAATATCCCCTCTCTCTCTCTCTCTCTCTCTCTCTCTCTCTCTCTCTCTCTCTCTCTCTCTCTGTCTCCCTCTCTCTCCCTCCCCCTCTCTCTTTCTCTCTCCTCATCTATGTGTCTGTCAGTCTCTCTCTCCCTCTCTGTCAGTGTGTGTGTGTGTCTGTATTTCATGTCTCTCTCTCTCGTGTGTGTGTCTGTGTGTGTGTCTGTGTGTATGTATGCGTGTGGTTGTGTGCATTGGCTTCTCAGGGCCTGGAGGTGTCAGAGCCACTGAAACTGCCCTCCTTGATGTCAGGAGACCGAATGAAGCAGTGCTACACTTTGTGTGGCTAGTCCTGGAGCCTGCAGCAGCTGGTACAGAG
Source organism: Arvicola amphibius (assembly GCF_903992535.2). NCBI lineage: Eukaryota > Metazoa > Chordata > Mammalia > Rodentia > Cricetidae > Arvicola > Arvicola amphibius. The sequence continues at coordinate 74,301,262 of NC_052048.2, read as the reverse complement.
AAGGCGTGCTGGGACTTGGTTTTTACATGAACATGTTAAAACCAAATCTTACATAGGAACCCCCAGACCCCAAGCACCATGATGCTCTTCCCACTCTTACACCAGGCAACACTTGGTCCTCACACCCCTGCTGAGCAGGAGCCAATCCTTTCATAGTCCAGACTGAGAAGTAAGCTGCTCCTTCTAGTTACACATAGAATCCGCCAGCATGTGGGGCTGGCAAAGATGACCCGTCAGGTAAAGGTGCTCTCCCGCACAGTCCTGGTGACTTGAGTTTGATAACTAGAACCCACTTAAAGGTAGGAGGAAGACAGCTAACTCCATCGAGCTGTCCTGTGATATTCACCCAATGCTGTGATTTATGTCCACGTCTCACACATGAGTTATACATCACACTCAGAAACCACGAGAGTCCCAGCACAGTGTGGACTGCAGAACTCAAACATCTTATGGGGAAACTCTGATGCTGCTGGAGACACAGGGGCAGCCCCTCCATCTGGGTGTTATTCTGAGTGCAACAGTGTTCTTGATGCTGTAGTTAGCCAGAACATCAGTTCTCCCACTAATGGGCTTTTGCTCTGCCTCAGAGCTGGAGGCTTCTCCACACTCAGGAAGACCTTTGTGGTCTGAGAATATAGTTCTTCTTTGTTTGATTCATAGGCTGGTCAGAAGTGAAATTCCTTGGGAGGTCAAAACTTCAATCAATGATCCAGAATTTTCCTTTGAATATGAGTATTTATTAGGGGGACAGAATGCAAAGAAGGACACATGAGTTGAGAAAGATGATAGGAAACTAATTTTCTAGTTTCAACTCCATCATAGGTTTTTTTTTTTTTTTTTTTTTTGGTTGGTGGTGTATAAGTGCATGAAGATGTAATGAGTTGTGAAGGCGTGAAATCCTGAGCAATTCTGCGTAGCTTCAGAACTGTCATTCGGACTGGGCTGCTGTCTAAGTGGGTATCTTAATCTAGCTGAGTGATGTTTCCCTTTTTGACTTCTTTACAACAGAGTGATGTTTATATAAAAATGAGCAAATATTTAAACGTTTTGTATAGCTACCTCATATATATGTTATCAAACACAAAATCCCATCAATAGAATGATAATACAATAAAAAGGAAATCTCTGATTTTGAGAAGCAGTTCCTCATCTCCCTACTCAGTACTGGTTGGCTTCTTGTCAACTTGACACAAGTTAGAGTCATCTGGGAAGGGGAAACCTCAAATGAGAGAAGGCCCTCATCAGATGGACCTGTAGGCCAGTCGGTGGGCATTTTCTTGATTAACTTCGACATGGGAGGACCCAGGTCACTGTGGACAGTGCCACCCCTAGGCTGGTGGTCCTGGGCTCTGTAAGAATGCGGGATGAGCAGGCTTTGAGGAGGAAGCCGGTACGCAGTATTCCTTCGTGGTTCCTGCTTCAGGTCCTGCCCTGACTTCCCACAATAATGGACGGTGACATGGACGTGTAAGCCAAGTAAACCGTTTCGTCCCCAAATTGCTCCTAGTGTTGGTGCTAATCAAACTCATTTAGACAAGCACCCAGAGTAGTTTTTGCGTGTTCATAGAGATAGAATCTCACCTCTTTAGTTCATGAACACGGCTTGAGTCTGAGTGAGGCTAGGATGAAGAACCGCACACACCATGTCCATCTCAGATACCCAGTCTCTGTTGAGTGCTTGATCCAGCCGTGCCCATCCTTTTGTGATGGAAACCTCCTCATCCCTCTGTTATCATATCCATCACCTTTTGTGATCATACCAGACATGTTTACAAATATTCAGACACTGGTAGAAAAGTTTCAGTTTGTTTCCCAGGATGTTTGTGAATTCTTTACATACAAGCCGGTGTTATCTGAATTAGGAGAGCTGACTGATTCTTTATAAAATGTTTTTTTAAATCGTGTGTATCTGTGTGCATCTGTGTATGTGTGTGTGCGCGTGCACGTGCATGCATGCGTGTGTGTGTGTGTGTGTGTGTGTGTGTGTGGACGTGAATGTGGGTGCCTTTGAGGATTAGAAATGTCAGGTCCTTCTGGAACTAAAGTTACAGGGCGTTGTGAGCCACCTGATGCAGATAGTGGGAACTGAACCTGGGTCCTCTGCAAGAGCAGTATTCACCCATAAAGATGTCCCTAGCTTCATGGTTTTCATGTTTTATCACCTAGCAGGTGCGACATGGGAAGTCCTTTCATTTCTCTGAGCATTTACCTGCATTTGGAAGGAAGAGATTCATACAGCTTTCAGTTCCAGAAACTAGTTATGACCATGGGGTTGAGAAGTCATAAACACAGCCTTCACGTACAACCTCTAGAACAATTCCCAGGGAGGTTGGAATATCTTTGTTAAGATCCCTTAGATGACTGTTATACAAGCCCTGGATGCTTACTCCGACCCTTCGCCCAATCCAAGAAGTGCTCTGCCAGTCCTCCAGTCCAGATCCAACCCTGGCAGAGCTCTGCCAGTCCTTCTGTCCAGGCCCATCCCCAGCAGAGCTCTGCCAGTCCTCCAATCCAGGCCCATCCCCAGCAGAGCTCTGCCAGTCCTTCTGCCCAGGTCCAACCCTGGCAAAACTCTGCCAGTCCTTCTGCCTTGCTCCTCCATTTTATACATCTATTTTTTTCAAACACGTGTTTTCCTTCTTTTTAATGTTCCATTTGCGAATTTCCACCATTTTATTGAGTTAAAACTCAACTGTCACCTTGCCTCTGTGTGGTTTTGTTTCCCCTCCTTTTGCAGTGCTGGAAATTGCCACACAGTAGGCAAGCAATCTTCCTCCGAGCTATATCCCAGCTTCTCTGTGTGACTGTTTTCTTTTTTTTTTGTTGCATTATGATTTAATCTAATTGCACACACACACACAAAATCTGAAACCACAACTCCTCCAGTTTTCTAAGAGACAGGGTATGCATGCCTCCATATTCAACTGCGCATCGTTACATTTAGCTGTATGGTAGATTTTACATCATGATCAGTTTGGAATCCCATGCAAGACCTCAAGTTATCAAATGAAATCAATTTTTAAACTTTGTTGAATGTTTTCATGCTGAAGATAAAAGCTACTTCTTATGGGCAACTTAAAGAATTACAATACCACACTGGTGCTACTTTACAATGTTAGTGACATGATCTTGAATTGGCTTCAACTCCTAAAAAATAACTAAATCTTAGTTAGGTGACAGCCAAAGGGGAGAAAAATTCACTAATCCAGTGCCTCTCAGTTATGTTTCTTACAAAGAAATAACTGGGTAACCAAATGCTTTCCCAGGGATAACAATGGTAACAGTGGGTTTGCTCAACTGACTACTACACAATTAGAGCTAGTATTTTATTAATCCAAAAGCACTTTACCAGAAAATATAAGTATGGCTTCCAATAGGAATGTTAAACTTGGACTTGATACCAAGCTCACAGATTTGAGTGTGTAAGGAAAAACAGGCTTTCAAGTTAAACAACAATTTGTAACCAAAACTTTAATCCCAAGGACTCTCACAAACATATTACAAATGACAGCATGAAAAAAAATCTTGCACAGTAACTCAAAGGTTCAGCTCTACAATGTACCCTTAAACCAACTGGTAACTTAGTCTTCCATTTCCAAATAAAGAATGTTACAAACAGCTTCCTCCATAGATAGCAATCAGTGAGGAACCTCTTTGAAAATCTTCAGAGTACAGTTCCCACCCTTCCCCTGTTAACTTGTGTTAACAGCAGCTTTTAAAGACTGCTTATCATTTCACCCACAGCTCCAGACTGTGTCCCAGCTACTAAAGAAACTAGGTTTTTCAATTTCCATCAGTGGTTTATCATTAGTACATCACACTTTAACTGGGCAGGATCTAGATTTATTTCAGTCTATGAAAAACTAAAGTTCAAAGCAAATTCAATCTTGCTTAAGGGAACATGAACAGCTAAAACATCTTAAAAATGCACCAAGCTTATGAAGTCTCAAACAAAACTTGAATTTCCTGTACATACTCCTGTCAAATGAAGTTACTTCCTGTACACCACTTCTTTTGCAAACTGGTCTTCTACTTCCTTTCATTTGACCTAGATCGGCTACGAGACCTAGAGAAAGAGCGAGACGGCTTGTGGTTTCTCTCATGAGACAGAGACCTCTCTCTTCTCCTATCTCTAGAAAGTGACCTGCTCCGGCTTCGAGAGAAGCTTCTCCTCCTTGGAGATCTTCGCCGAGGTGGAGGACTCCTCCTACGGTAATCATCTCGAGGGCGACGACCCCAAGAGGGAGGGGGGCCACGATTCCGACTTCTTTTCTCACCGTTGGACAGCTCCACTCTTACTCGGCAGCCACATAGTGTTCTTCCATCTAGCTCTCGGACAGCGTCAGCAGCATCTCGGGGATCCTCAAATTCAACGAAAGCAAAGCCAGGAGGGTTTCGAGCAACCCACACACTTCGGAGCGGTCCATAATAGCCAAATGCTCTTTCTAATTCAGTCTTGTTCCCATTGTTTCCAAGATTACCTACATACACCTTACAATCTAATGGACAGGAGTCACGATGCATTTCGAGATACTGGGTTCGAGAACCGCAGCTCAAATCCCAACACTCCGACGAGGCCCACCCGCGCCCTCCGCGATCTACTTCCGTAGATGCTAACGATGCCCTGGCGTCCACGAAATGGTGGCTGTGTGACTGTTTTCTAAGATCAAGTTTTCCTCTCAGTTTCTGAGTTGAAGTCACCATGATACTTTGATCAAAGTTTTTCTCACTTCTGCTACTCTACCAATCTCATTGTGGTGAAATTCCATCCAATTTTGTTTTTCCCTTATTCTTTCCTTTATAAGCATCCGGAGAATAAGAACTTGATAGTAAGATTTATTCATGGCACAGAGGTGCCATTCAACAAACATTTCTTAAATGAATTCCTAAATATAATATATAGTCATTGTACTTAGAAAGAAACTCTGGGGCTAAGGGAAACCTATTGAATTGGGAAACAATTGACAGAAATTAGCAACAGCTAACTTGCAGACATAGCTTAGAGTCTTTGCAAGCGGGCTGGTGGCCTCTCAATGAGGCACTCTGGTTCTAAGTCTTTAATCACTTAGTGGCTACAACACTGAGCATTCAACCTGAGTACCAGCTTTCATGTAAATAACTTTGAGTTCTGAAAATTAATCATGACTACGTGACACTTCTTAGAAGGATGTCAGGTAAACAGTGAGTGCTCAATACCTGTTAGCTGAATGAATAATTAAATGAATATATTAATAACTTACATTAGAATGACTGACACCTTGTCTAATACAACATGTGCAGGAGAAAAGTTTGCACAAATACCAACAGGAACATCTTTCTAATTCATAATCATATCTAAGTGCTTCTCCGCTGTATTTTTTTTGTGTGTGCATCTGTTAGCTGCTTCTGTACTACTATGACAGAGTGCCTAACACAAGCAACTTAATGAAGGAAAGATTGATTTTGTTCATGGTCTCAGGGGATCAAGCTATAGTTATCTGGCCTCATGGTTGGCAGTTCATCATGGCAATTGCAGTGGAAGAGATTCTTCATTTCACTGCAGACAGGAGAAAGAGAGAGACAGGGATTGTCAGAGACCACCTTTGACAAAAATACCACTTACCAGGGTAGGGACATGGGGATCAGAAAGATAGTAAAGAGTACAAAGACAAGAGTAAAAATAATAAAACAGAAAACACAGGATAGGAGTTCCAGTGAATACTGAAAATTTGCCTGCGTGTAATTTTCCATACATTTTATACCCCAACGTAACAGGGAGAAGAAAGCAAAAGGCTGCTTTAACATGGTACAAAGGACAGCTAGAACAGTTGTTTGCTTCAATACTTTGAGACATCAAGTCATTAGCCTTCTAATGTTTAGGCAGGGAACCCAAGTTCCTGAAAGCAGTCATTTGCAAGGTCAAACTCCCTATTTCAAAAGAAGGAGCTTGAATATTCTGACCATTGGTCAGGGTGGAGTGGATATGCCTGTATGGGCCATTTTAATGTTGAAAGGACCAAGTAACCACACCCTAGGTCAGGATGTGTAGCACTAGTTGTTATCAACAATTTTGAACAAACTAAACTAAAACTCCCTGACCTTCAGACAAGGTGGAAATAGGCTCACATTTTTGGGCCTCCACAAGAGACAGAGGTAGAGAGAAAGAAAGGGGCCACACACTATGAGAACACACTACAGTAGTCCATTTTTTTTTCTCAGCTAGATCCATCCTCTCAAAGTTCCTACCACTTGTTCAAACAGCACCACCAGCTGGGGACCAAACATCCAGTGCAAAAGCCTGTGGGGAGTGTGTTAGTTAGGGGTTCCTACTGCTGTGAAGAGACACCATGACCAGGACCACTCTTATAAAGGATAACATTTAATTGGGGTGGCTTACAATTTCAGAGGTTTAGTCCATTTTCATATGGTGCAACATGACAATATGCAGGCAGACATGGTGCTAGAGAAGGAGCTGAGAGTCTTACATCTTGACCTATAGGCGATAGAAAGTGGTCTGAGTGTCACACTGAACCTGATCAAAGGAGAACTCAAAGCCCATACCCCCAGTGACACACTTCCTCTAACAAGGGCACACCTACTCCAACAAAGCTACACTTCCTAATAATGCTGCTCTCTATGAGTTCATGGGGGCCAATTGCATTCAGACTAACATGGGGAGAATTTCATGTTGAAACTTCAACAGCAGATGTGTGCATTTGTTGTAGTTATTTTATTGTCAAGTTATCATCTCTGAGAAGAGGGAACATTGACTGAAGAATTATCTTCATCACACTGGCCTGTGGGCATTAGTCCCACTCTGGGCAGTGCTGTCCCTGAACAGGCTGTCTTTGGCTGTCTAATGAGGGCAGCTGAATTTAAGCCTGGAATAAGCCATTAAGTAGCTTTCCTCCATGGTCTCTGTTTCAGTTCCTACGTTCAGGGTTCTCTGCTTTGAGTTCTTACCCTGGCTTTCTTTGATGATGGACTATAATTTGTAACCTGAAATAAATCTCCCTCTTTTTTTCTTAAGTTGGTTTTAGTCAAAATGTTCCTTATAGTCTCATATATTTGAATACTTTATCCCCCGTTGGTGGAGTTGTTTGGTACTTAGGAGGAAGTATGCCACTGGAGGCAGGCTCTGCAAGTTACAAGATCAGCACCATTGCTAATTCATTCTCTCTGCTTCTTTCTTGCAACAAAAGATGTGAATTCTGAGTTGCTCTTGTCACCATACCTGTTGCTTGCTGTATTGGTTAACTGTCACGATGGACTCCGAAACGGTAAGCCTCAATAAGCTATTCTGTAAATTGCCATGATCATAGTGTTTCCTCACAGCCATAGAACAGCAGCACAGCAACAGAAAGCAAGCTAGGACAACATCCCTTCCTCTGACAAATGTTTTACTTCTCATGAACATAGAGGCTCAGATTCTATTTTTTTTAAAGTTATTTGACAAGCATCAGAAAGAGCCATGACTACAATCGTATCTGTTTATCTTTTGCTGTAGGCTATTATCCACCTTCCCTTTCTGTGCACAACTGATGTGTGTCAATTATTAGAGTGTGTTGGCCACTCTGATGACTTGCTATCAATGTTAGTATTCTGTGGGCAAAGGATTCTTGTGTTCCTGTGGAATCTCAGAGTCTTATCATGCAGGTTCAAGAAGTTTTCTTTTTCTTGTAAGTGTTTGCTGCCATTTTAAAGCTGTGATTGAATCCTATAACATCTTCTCAGTGAAAGAATGTCATTTTGATAAGCATCTGTCAGACTTCATTGTTAGTTGGTTTGGGGGTTGCTTTTTGCCTTATAAATACTATTGTGCTCTTAGTCTCTGTTTCTTTATTGCCCTGTCTCTCTCACCCAATTCCTATTCATGTTTGATCATATTTGGAAAAGCTGGACTTTTTTTTTATTTGTTCCTATGTGATGATAAATTTTCTGTATCAACTTGAGTAGGGCAAGGGATGCTCAGGTGAATGGAGGTATTATTTATGGGTGTGTTCATGAGGCGTTTCTGGGAAGAAATCATAATTTGAATTAGTGGATCAAGGAAGGAAGACAACCCCTGCAATGTGGGTAGGGGCCTAAACTGAACATACCCATTCTCACCATAATGAACTCTGCTGAGGTAATATTAATCCAGGACACTTCTTAATACTGTTGCTATGGTAATTAAACTTTAGTATACATTTTTGAAGAGAAAGTCTAACTATGACACCTTCTTCTCTATTGTCAGGTCCAGTCACATCTTAGACCTCTGTTGGGGAGATACTTGATCACACTGTGAACCCAGAAAAAGCATTTGCATTAGTCAAATAAAATTAACCTTGTAGAAGGAATGGCGGGGCTGTGTCCCGCCACCCGGCTAGCTTTACCCAAAATAATTACACAGAAACTGTATTCTTTTAAACACTGCCAGGCGCATTAGTTTCAGCCTCTTATTGGCTAATTAACCCATATTTAATAATCCATGTAGCACCACGAGGTGGTCGCTTACCAGGAGAGATCTTAACCTGCATCCATCTCGGAGAGGAGAGGCATGGCAACTCACTATGGCAACTCCCTGAAGCATCTCCCCAACTCTGCTTCCTTTCTCCCACAATTCTGTTCTGTCTACTCTGCCTACCTAATTTTCTGTCCTCTTAAAGGGCCAAGGCGGTTTTTTTTATTAATCAACGAAAGTAACACATAGACACTCCTCCATCATAATCTTGGGTCAGGAGGGAGGAATTTTGAGTGGCACTTTTTTGTTTGTTTTGGGGGAGCTAAAGGGTGTGGTTTTGGGGGACAAGACAGCAAGGAGAGGTTAGTTAGTTGCTACTCAACCTCTCTGAGCTAGCAAGTTTTTACCTCAGACTTTGAATCTCAAGTCTTATTTATAAATAGAACAATAGAGATTTAATTAAAGTTACCTTTTTTTTGGCACTAACAGGGCTGGTGCCTGTGGGAACAGAGTTTCCTTCAGGCTGCACCTGAGCAGTTGCACCAGAGAAGCTGACTGGTAATTGCAGAGTCAAAATTGCTGGCTGAAATAACAGTAGATTAAGGCATAGCCACTGTGCTGAAGATAAAACAACATTCGGCACCCAACATGGGACACAACCACACAGAGAAGTCAGGCCAGCTGATTCTTCCATAGTTGCTGCCTGGATCTCTCCTTGTGAGCACTCACAACAGTCACTGCTACTTGCTGGGACTCCCACAAGCAGGCTCATGTTTGGAAATTGTGGGAGGGGCTTGAGTTCACCACTGACACCAGAGACAAACTTAGAACTCAACAGATTTGCTGAGACTTCTGGAAATACCTTTAGGAAAGAGTTAAATAATATTAAAAAAGAAAGTATTTCTCATGTTAAGAATGGGTAACATCACAAGGCAGGGCACTAAGACCCTGTATAGTGGTATTATATATAGTTTGAAAATGGAAAATTTAAATGAGGGCATAGATGACTTAGTTGGGATTGACATAATGTTAATTGTAACTACTATCAGTTTGGCAATTAATATTTTATCTTTAAAAACATGGCTTGATAACTGTACCAAATATGACAATTTGATAAAAAATAGGCCTTAGAAAGACTTACTATTGATAAGATACAAGTCTTAGAAAAACTTACCAATGAAAAATAAGAAAAATTTGATTGATAAAATACAAACCTTAGAAAGACCTAATGAAAATAAGAAAAATACTCAGACATAGACAGAAGAATTTAGAGCAGAACCTACTGCACCACTGCCTTATGAAACTGAAGAGGAGTGGCCTACGGTTATGAGAAACCAACCTTAATTAATCTAGTTATCATACAAGAACAACCACCAGATAATTTGTAACCCAAGGCTATGAAGAAGTTCATTAGAATCCTGTAGAAATGTTACATTAGAAGAATTTTAAGAAAGCAGTCATTTCATATAGAATGTATTCACCCTTTGTGAGGCAGATGTTAAATTCATGGGTAACTAGGAACAGAATTATTCTATAAGATTGGAAAGATTTAGTTACAGAAATATTAGAATCTGGTCTTCAGTTACAAATGGAAAACATGGTGAAGGGAGGAAGCTAAGGTCATAGAACAATAAAGTAGGGCTGGAAATATGAAAATTTCTCAAGACCTGTAGTAAGGAGGCCACTTGTTTGTTTCTGACTGCTCAGCCCTGAAATAATCACACAGAAACTGTATTAATTAAATCACTGCTTGGCCCATTAGTTCTAGCTTCTTATTGACTAACTCTTGCATATTAATTTAACCCATTTCTATTAATCTGTGTATCAACACATGGCTGTGGCTTACTAGCTAAAGTTCTCAGTGTCTGTCTCCAACGGGCTACATGGCTTCTCTTTGACTCTGCCTTCTTTGTACCTTGCTATAGGCTAAGCCAGTTTCTTTATTCATTAATCAATAAAAGCAACATATAGACAGAAGCTACCATAGCTTCTAAGTGAAGGCCAGTATGCTGATTGGAAAAGATAATCTATATTTGATATAGCAGCTTTGACAGGGTTAAAGAATCAGGAAAGAGGACCAAGTCATTTACCAAAATTATAAAAAGGCAAAAAGAAGCCTTCACTGATTTTTTTTTACAAAGTTTGACTTCAGCTGTCAATATAATGATACCAGATCTAGAAATTACACAAATATCAATTGAATCTTTGACTTTTGAAAATGCTAGTTCAAAGTCAATAGGGGAAGTATGCCTTTAAAGGCAGGATCAGCACCCATAGATGAATGGATCTAAAATACAGCTAATATTGAATCTCATACTTATGATGTTTGGATAGATGTGATTTCTAAAAACTTTAAGAAAAATCAAAAGGTCAGATGTTTTAATTGTGGTAGACAAGGTCATCTGAAAAGGGATTGTAGGGAAGGCTTTCCTAGAAACAATGTTTTTTTCTAGAGACAATGCAAAAGGAAGGCCCCAGACTTCTGGAATATGCAGAAGGTATGGCAAAGGCAGGTGTTGGACTAGTAAATTCAGACCAGCATGGGACAGGCAAGATAATCCTTTACCATCAGGAAATGTCTTAGGGGGGCTTTCACAGGTCTTATTGTCAAATTTGGTTCAATCATTCCCTGTCAACATTGGGAAAATCACCCACAGAGCAATTAAAGGACATAGTGCCTGTTGTTAAAAACAATTCTGCTCTGGACGACAGAACAGTTTCAGTAGGTAAAACAAAATTTTCAGAAGAGACTATAAGACAAGTATTTTAGCTAACTTCTATAATGACCAAAACCCAAAACTAAAAATACAGATAAATGGCATATTTATTGAAACATATAGTTTAGTAGACAGATGTAACAATAGTTTCACCTAAATCTTCACATCTAGATTGATCTCTTCAGGAGGTAAATGTTCAGTTTCTAGGGACTAAAGCTTTATCTTAGGTAAAACAAAGTCCAAGATCAGTTGAGTGTATATGGCCAGAATGACAGATGAGAAAATTAAAACTACATTCCCAAGAGGCAGGTTGGATGGTTTTTAGTCATTTGATGGATTATAGATGTGTCATCATTTAGGGGGATTGGTTACAAGTTGTTATTGATTATGGTCAGGAAACAAGCTAAATAAAGGAGTTAGATCCAAGGATTTCTTTCTGTAGGACAAAAGGAAATATAGTCTAGAAATGATGAGATAAAAGGGTGGACTGTTGAGTTTACTTTTTTTTTTTTTTTTTAGCTTTTAAGTAAAAAAAAATTATTTTAGAGATACAGGAATATTTATGTGAAAAAATTTTAAAGTAGGTGTTAGGAATATTTTCTTTTTTTATTTTTTCCAGTTTATTTATTTTTTTATTAAAAATTGCCATCTCCTCCCCTCCTCCTCCCCCTTCCCTCCCCTCCCCTCCACCCACACCCCCACCCCCTCCTTCTTGAGGCCAAACAGCCATCAGGGTTCTCTACACTATGTTGAGACCAAGGTCCTCCCAACTCCCCCCAGGTCCAGGAAGGTGAGCAACCAAACTGACAAGGCTCACACAGAGCCCGTCCATGTCGTAGAGACCAAGCCCATCGCCATTGTCCTTGGCTCCTCGGTCAGCCTCCACCATCAGCCACCCTCAGAGAGTCCGATTTGTTCGCATGTTCCATCAGTCCCATTCCAAGTGGACTTGGTGGTTTATCTTCCTTCTGTGTCAATTACTCTACCCAGGACAACATGACCCTCGCTCTCATAGTGAAAATGCCCACAGAGGTGTCTTGGTAAGATGCAGAAGAGCACACGTGACCACCTGCTTGAAATTTAACACTTGCTCAGAACATGAACGTGGCAAGTTTCCATATTTAATATGAGTAGCACTTTTTTCTATATAGCATACAAATTCCTATTTTCTCAAATGTTCATCCCCAGTTTTATATTTCAAATACTTCCTGTATATTTGCCCAAAATAAAATTTAAATCAATTAATCCACAGTCATTTCAGTTACAACTGATCTATTAATCTTTGTCTATTCATGGTAATTATTATGACAGGAAATTTCTAAACTGATATTAATTCTTGACACATATCTATTATAAATATTTGTGATAATTCACAATCAATAATCTTCATCCAGAAAGATTCTGTTTAGAGTTCCCTACTGTATTAGGTACTTATCTAATTGCTGCAACAAAAATAAGCAACTTAAGAAGGAAAGGGAAGTCTGTGAAGCCATTGGCAGTGGGACCAAGATTTATCTCTAGTGCTTGAACTGGCTTTCTGGAGCCCATTCTCTTGGGAAGGATACTTTGCTCAGCCTAGATATGTGTGGGGGGGAGGCCTTGATCCTGCCTCAAGATGATGTGCCAGATTTGTTGACTCCCTATGGAAAACCCTACCCTCTCTGAGGAGTGGATGGGGGTGAGGTGGGTGGAAGGTGGGGGAAGCAGGAGGAGGGAAGGGAGAGGGAACTGGGATTGGGATGTGAAATAAATTTAAAAAAGAAAGAAGGAAGGGTTCATTTTGACTCAAATTTCCGGGGTGTAGTCCACTGTGGTGGAGAAGGCATGGTGGCAGGAGCAGGGGCAGCTGGTGGCATGGTGTTCAGAGTCAGGAGACAGAATCGTGAATGCTGGTGCTCAGTGCACTTCCTCCTTTGTCTTCAGTCTGCAATGTCAGCCCATGAAATTGTGCTGCCCACCTGGGTCATCCCATCTCCATTAATATAATCTAGATAACCCTCCATAGAAATGCTTAGAGGCTTAATTTCATGATGATTCTAGATTCTGTAGAGTTGACAATATTAATTATCATACTTAATCTGGGTGGCGTTTAACTAGCTTGACAAACCAGAGCAGGGCCTGGCTAGTATGCATTTTGATTGGTCTACTGTGAACATTGTGACTGATAGATGTCTTGCTAAATATTATTTCATAACTTCTTTCATCCTTACATGTCTGACATCCAATAAACAATTGGAAATAAAATCACTCAAGCTTCTAATTACTTGGAAGATGCAAGTCCAAACATTAATTTATTTTAATTGCTAAATTGGCTCATCCAACATATACATGAATTTCATAATCATATTCTAAATGTTGGCACCATGTGTTGAGGTAACAGAATATATAACTGAGTGTACAGAACCACCCATATAATGAACATAATGTGATTTGGTGTGCTCTCTGCTTGTTGCCCAGATCTAGTCTAGGTTTTGATTGACTAACATAGATTTTTTTCCATTCTGATTAATCTACACATTCTGATTCTCATATTTCTTCACACGTGGCTTGGATTCCTGGTGGCACCCTTGCTCTTCCAGATGCAGTTGATGCTTCTTGGTGGCTCCTGTAGTTTCCTTTCTCATGCCTCTGACCTTGTCTGGATAGTCCTCCTGGGTTCAATGGGGGCTTAGTACTCGAGCATGACCTGTGGGGCAGAGGTTGGGTGGATCAAATAACTGAAGGAAGTATCCTTGGCATAGAGTCCAGTGAGGTGGAACATGCTATGGACCTTGTAGGAAGCTAAATCCAGAGCTTGCTATCTAAGGAGGTCAGGCAGGAGGCAGAGCTGGGGGAGGTGCTTGAGTAAAGACCTGCTGGGTGAGGGAGTTTCTCAAAGGGTTCTGAAGGTTTGGGGTTGGAGGGAAGTGCTAACGGTTAGCATCCTTTCTCAATTTTCTTACCATTTTGAACATCTTCAGGAGGGGATCCTATTCACACCCTCAAAATGTCATTGGCCCTGAAGCTAGGGAGCAAATGACTGAGACTTCAGATTCATTACCATCTGACTTCTGGGTGGTCATGGACCTTGGTTCATTTTATTGTTCCTCCTCTGAAGTTTTCCAGGTAACTGGCCAAGGTGAGACAAGGACAACCTCTGTTGGGCCTTCAGACTCCAGATGTTTCTTCTTTCCAGTGTCTGTCTGCTTTTCCAGGACACTTGTTTCAGTGGACCCTCCACTGTGTTAGAAAGCCATCTCTTCCCTTTTCTTCCAAAAGTCATGATGCAAATGTCTGGGGTTAGAGCCTCAATCTCCTAGTCTTGGAGAGCCTGGCAGCGTTCGCACAAATAGTTTCTCAGTGTTTGTTCCTAGAAGCTCAAGGAAGTTCTCAACGAAGGCAAAAGTCTCCACTCTGCCATGCTGGGCACTATACAGAGGGCAAAGCCAGAGAACGCACCATGACCGCTATATGCCTCTGGAAGTCAAGGGGACAGTGACATCAGTCCTAGGTTAGTGTTTCTTTCTTCTGCTTTAGTGTAACGTCTGCCTTCTACATCTTTCACACTCCCTCCTGCCCCAGCTGTGGCTCTTTGGCCTCATGAAGAGACCTCAGCACTAATTTCCACCCCCTTCTGCCCTTGAGTGCCGTTTGTGCAGCTTATACATGTTAATGTTTCTCTTTGCGGGAGCAGGGTGAAGAGTTCTCAGCATGTGGTCCTTATGGTGCACTGAGGGCTGCCGCAATGCCAGTCCAGTTTGACAGGATCTGGGCAACGGGTCACCGAACAGTGGGCCAGCTTGTCAGTTGCTGTCAGTTACGGGCAAGAAGGATCGAGAGGAATTTTTTTCTTTCTTTTGAAAAATTATGAGATTCAGGTTATCTTTGGCAGCGAAGTGAGCCTTATCTTTTTGGTAGGAAATCTGTATGTACACCCTCTCACAGTTATTGGAGATTCTGGAGAAAGATGAATTAATCATCTGGAGTCCTTGTCTGCAACTTCACGAAGGCTGATCCTTTGGTCCAGGCTGGGTGTGACATCAGGATAAAAGGAATTAACATACCAGTAAGAGCCACCGAGTTATAAGCAGTGGGCTACTTGGAAAAGTCACATGTTCTGGGAGACAGAAAGTATGAAAAGTTGACTCTGAAGTCACCTCTGACCGTATCTGGATTGTTACGGTGGTGGGATTAGATCACGGAGACACACCCAGGTGCGCCCTGGTGGTGTTTTTAGAATGGCTTAACTGATCAAAGAGAATTCACTGTGAGTGAAGCACCATTGCGGGGTCTAGGGACCCGGGCAGACTAAATAGGAGAAAGTTGCCGAGCACCTGCCTTAATCCTTCTGTTTCCTGGCTGGAGACAAAGGTGACCAGTCACCTCCTGTTCCCACACCGTGCCTTTCTACCATGATCGGCTGACTGTACCCTCAAATTGTGAGCCAGAATAAACTCTTCTTTCCTAAGATGCTTTTGTCAGAGTGAAGAGGAAACTGAAAATGGGTAATTTTAGCTATTTCTGTTTATAGTCCATGTGTCTATACACAAATGAAGGGATCGGTGTAGCTAATTTCTGAATTCCTTTCCAAAAGGACACTGATTGAAATGTCTTAGATTTACATTTGCTGGACTTTGACCAAACACTTAAAATATTCTATATAGTTTTGAACAAAAATGTCAAAATATGGATTGTGATTATCACTATTCAGTGGGATTCCATAATAATGCCACATTAACGTATTATACTATAGTGAAATATAACACAAAATTATATCTGATATCTATGTTGAAATAGGTGCCTACAATGCGAATGTGAGCTCTCCTTTTATAAAATGTAGCATGGATTAAGATAAAAAGCATGCTTGCAAACCGGGCAATGGTTGAAGTCTGGTAGAGATAGTAAAGAATGTTAACCCTTACCTGTATCCCAGTGTCTTCCAATTTCCAATGCTTGATCCAGTTTCTCAAAATTTTGCAAGAATACACTTCTATGACTACCTTGGGAGCCAGTATGGTGGTCTCTCAAAAGACAAAAGTAGAAGAACTATTCTGTAGCCCAGCTATTCCGCTCAATACCCGCATAAAGAAGTCCTAGTCAGCATACCACAGAGATACTTGCACAAGCAAACCTCTGTTGCACCATTCATAGTATCTTGGAAATGGATTCAGTGCAGAACTCATCAGTAGATGAATAAAGAAAATATACAGACACATGGCAGAATTTATTCAGTCATAAAGAAAAATAAAGTCAAATTTGCAGGAAAGTGGATAGAACTTCAAATAATTGTTAAGAAAATTAAGTCAGACACAGAAAGACAAATATCACATATTTTTTTTTGCATGCTGAACTTATCTTTATAATTGTGCGTGTGTGTGTGCCTGTCATAAAACTAGAACGTGGTCATGAAAAGGTACGAAGAGATCTTAAGGTTGGGGTAGAGGGTATATATAATGTGACAGGAAAACAGATGAAGGATCTGTTTGGGGTAAAGAAAGGAACTAGCCAGAAGTAAGAGTGAATACAGAGTGGGGGTGGGGTGGGAAGTAGTGGGGAAGGGAGACAAATTAGAAAAATATACAATGATGTGTGTGAAAATGTCACAATAAAACATATTATTTTAAATGCTAATAAAAATAAATATGACACTGAAAAGATGGCCTAGCAGTTAAGAGCACTTGCTAATCTTGCAGAGGCCCCAAGTTTGATTCCCAGCACTTAAGCTAGCTAGCTCATAACTACCTGCAACTACAGTTCCACAGGATCTGACACCTTCCGGCCTGCAGATATACACACAAACACACAAAAATAAAAGCAACAAAAGTAAATATAAAAAAATAAATTCTAAAATAAAAGTATAAAAGAATAAAGACTGAAACTTGGTGCTAGTATTTGAGAAACACAAAAGCATAATTTGTACTCTTTAGGGTCATGGATCTCTTTGGGCTTCTGACGAAATACACTAAATCTCCATATGCATACTTTTTCTTTTGTAACATGGTATGTCCTCCAGGAGTGTGTTTCCAAACACACTCGTCTACTGTGTTTCAGAACACTTGGCTTATTGCATGTAGTTACTAGCATGTCATAGTCAATATGACCCTCACGGGGGCAGTTGATAAAATTTATACAAGAGGAATAAATATTCTGGTCAGAGTCCTGACCTAATCTATTTATGTCAACTGATACAGAGCGGTTCCCTGTTCTCAGGTGAGATGTAGGTAACTATAAGTTTTCAGAAGAGAATGTTCTTGGTATCATTTGTATTCATAGCTTCCCAGTATGATAACAAAACATCTAAGATGACACCTTAAGAAGAGGAAAGGTGGCCGGGCGGTGGTGGCGCACGCCTTTAATCCCAGCACTCGGGAGGCAGAGGCAGGCGGATCTCTGAGTTCGAGGCCAGCCTGGTCTACAAGAGCTAGCTCCAGGACAGGCTCTAGAAACTACAGGGAAACCCTGTCTCGAAAAACCAAAAAAAAAAAAAAAAAAAAAAGAAGAAGAAGAAGAGGAAAGGTTTATTTTGTTACAGATTTTAGTTATTCCGTGATTGAGGCCCTGCTCTTCAGCCTGTGCTGAAACAGCATGCTTTGGGGTGTGAATGGTGGAGGAAGCATTTATCTGCCACTTAGTAAAGACTGAAAGGGAGAAGAGGGAGGGGTTGGGGGTCCCAGAATTTCCTGTAATGGCATCCCCTAGAGACTGGAAGACCTCCCACTAGGCTCCACCTCTTACACTTTCTACCCTCTTCTCTAATAGCACAAACAGGCGGGAGATGCAAGCCTCGACTCCTGGATCTTTGGGGAACACTTCTTCAAACAAGAGCACTTAGATGCAGGAAAGCAGAGGAGCCTTGGCATGGCACACTCCTAGTGGAGAGCAGACAAGAAGGATGAAGGGTAGCGTTGGAGGGCTTTGAGTTAAGACCCTGAAGGTGTGAAGGGGGGAGACTAGAATGTTCATGGCAGCTCTCACAGAAGATTTTGGGGTTCCCTTAACTAGAAAGCTGAGCTCAGGAGACACTTTTAGTCCCCTGGAGTCACAGAAAGTTGGGGTGATATTGTGCCAAGGCTAGAATTCCTTATTCTATCTTTAAGCATTAATCTTTCAAATGAGAAACCCAATAGGTTTTCTGCAGACAAAAGGTTTCTTTTAGAGACTTTCTTATGATACTTCAAAAATTATTCAGACTCTCAAAGGTATAGGGAATCTCTGTTTCTTTGTATTCTAGGTAATTTTTTCCCAGGAGGTAAAATCTGCCACAGATTCAGAGTGTGTATGTGTGTGAAGAGTCTGATGTAGTATAGAGGGGAGAGGCTGTAGGACTGCTTACAATGGTCACATAATACTTGGATATTTACTTAATCCCATTTTTTTTTCTGTACCGGACACAAAAGCAGAGGAAACAAAGCAGAAAAACCATTATTACTTCATACTTGCAACTTGGTGAGTGTTTCTCTTTTTTATACAGGCTAAGGTCTAAAAAGAAGCAGTCTAGACACGAAGCTATTGAAAAGAACTCTTAAAAATTGTGATTGGGACACTGAAGTGTAGCTCTCACAGCTGATGGCTTCTGGAGGGTGTGGGTGTGGGGAAAGGACTCAGTTTTCTTTAAGGGGATGGCCGCTAGGAGTTTGACCATGCTCCAGTGAGTATATGGACAGCAAAAAAAAAAAAAAAAAAATGGACTTTTTTCTTTCTTCTTTTTTTCTGGGAAGAAGTCACAGGGGTGGATGGATGGAACTGGGAGGACTAGGAAGTGAGTGTGATCAGGGTGCATTATGTGAAATTCCCAAATAATCAATAAAAATATTATGTTGGAAAAATAGAGATATGTCCCTGGCCTCAACGTGATGACAGAGCAATCTGATATAGAAAATTTCTCATTGAGACTCTTCTCAGGTGATTTGAGATTGTGTTAAGTTGAGAATTAAAGCTATACATCACAGGCACAGAAAACAAGCTTGACACATTTCATAATTTTGCTGTAGCTGGTCAGAAGATGAGAGGTTTGTGTCTACAGTTAGGACACAAAACTGACTTAGCAGTTCATAAAAGTGTATAGGGGACACCGGTTCCACGTGTTTGGAGCCACAAAGAGATGTAAGTAATCTCCCATAAGATAATTCCACAGTAGGTAAAGAAAAATGTGCATGATTGGGGCTATTCAAGTCCTCTTTTATTCTATGAACAAAACAAGAGTACAGGAGATGTAGATCAGGTAGCAGGGTACTTTCCACTGCTGTGGCAAAACACCATGAGCAACAGCATCTTGGAGAGGAAAAAGTTTATTTTGTTTGTACTTCCATATTAAAGCTCATTAAAGGCAATCAAGGAAGGAAATCAAGCAGGGCAGGAACATGAAGGCAGGAGCTGATGCAGAAGTCATGAAGGCCATGCTGCTTACTGGTTTGCTTCTCATGGCTTGCTCAGCCTGATTTCTTATAGAACCCAGGACCACCTGCCCAGGGGTGGTCTCACCCATAATGGGCTGGGTCCTCTCACATCAATCACCAAGAAATTATCTCATATATGGAGGCAGTTTCTCAGCTGAGGTTCCCTCCTCTCTAGTTTGTGTCAAGCTGACATAAAACTCGGTCCCAGTAGTGTTGTGCCCTTCGTGTCCTTTTTTCGTGTCTTCCCACGTGTTTGTGTATTTTGTTGCATACTGGCCTGTGCTCCTATTGTAGAGACCCCGTGCTGCCATACCGTGAGAACCCCTACCTTGGTCTTAAAGGTGACCCCTTTCCCAGCATCTGTCAAATGACTCTTTGATTTGTCTTTAAGTGCATCTAGGCAGTTACCTCTTCCTTGAAGCATTCCCATCAGGGTGGTTTGAAGTGTGACTGGGACGCCAGTTGGTTGTGCTGTTTGGGGAGTTTAGGAGGTGAGGCCTTGCTAGATCAAGAATGTTCCTGGAGGTGGGATTCTTGCTTACTCTATCTTTTGGGCTAGTAGCTGAAATGTGAGCTCTCAGCTTCCTGCCTGAGTGCCATGCCTGCAGCTTGCTACCACGCTTCCCTCCTACAATGGACTCTTATCCCTCTGGAACCGTAAGCTCAAATAAACTCTTTCTTTCAAAAAAAAATTCACCAGCACCACAAAGCTCTAGGTTTAATTACCAGCTCTGGATATCAATAGGCATGGTGGCTCAAGTCTGTAATTCTAGCATTTAGGAGATGGAAGCAGGAAAACTAGAGAAATTAATAACCTCCTTAAAAAACTCTATGAAAACACAGTGGAAAGAAATGAATAAAATAGTTCAAGATCTGAAAATAGAAATAGAATCAATAAAAAAATCCAAACAGGAAAATACAAAAAAAAAACTTGAATAGGAACCTAAGAGACAAGTCTCCCAAACAGAATACCAGAGATGAAGAAAAAATATTAAGCACTGAAGAAATGCTAGAGGAAATGGATATACTGGTCAGTGAAAATGTAAAGTGTAAAACTCCTGACAGAAAATATCCAGGAAATCTGGGATACTATGAAAAGACCAAATCCTAGAATAATAGGAGTAGAAGGAAGGAGAAGACATATAGATCAGGAAAATATTTCCTCCTCCTCCTCCTCCTCCTCCTCCTCCTCCTTCTCCTCCTCCTCCTCCTCCTTCTCCTCCTCCTTCTTTTGTTTTCCAAGACAGAGTTTTTCTTTGTAGCTCTGGCTATCCTGGAACTAGCTCTCTGTTGATCATGCTGACCTTGAACTTGCAGAGATCCACCTGCCTCTGTCTCCCAAGTCTTGAGATTAAAGGCGTGCATCACCACTGCTTGGTAACACAGAAAGTATTTCTTATAAAACCATAGAAGAAAAACTCCTTAACCTAAAAAAGGAGATGCCTATCAAGGTACCAGAAGCTTATAGAGCACCAAATATACTGGACCAGAAATGAAAGTCTCCTTAGGAATAATAATCAAAACACTAACCCTACAAAACAAAGAAAAAATATTAAAAGGTGCAAGGGAAAAAGATCAAGTAACATTTATAGGCAGACCCATTAGAATTATACCTAATTTCAATGGAGAATCTAAAAGGCATAAGGGCCTGGATAGATGTGCTGCAGACTCTAAGAGACCACAGATGCCAGCCCAGGCAAAACTTTCAATCACAAGAGGGGGAGAAAATAAAACATTCCATAATAAAACTAAATTTAAGCCATATCCATCTACAAATTCAAACCTGAATTTATAAGGACTAGCAGGAAAATTCCAACCTAAAAATGTGAATTGCACCCAAGAAAATACAAGTTATAATCACAGACTGGCAAGTCCAAAAAGGGTGAATACACACACACACACACACACACACACACGCACGCACACACACGCACCACCACCACCACCACCACCACCACCACCACCACAATAAAATAACAGGAATCAATAGACACCGAAATCTTAGCTAGAGCAATAAGACAACTGAAGGAGATCAGAGAGATACAGAAATACACACTGGAAAAAGGACAGCTTCTTCAAAAAATGGTTCTGGATTTCTGCGTGTAGAAAAATGCAAATAGATCCATACTTATCATCCTGCACAAAACCGAAGTCCAAGTGGATCAAAGACTTCAACATAAAACCAGATGCACTGAACCTGATAGAAGAGAAAGTGGGAAATAGCTTTTAATGTATTGGTACAGGAGACCACCTTCTGAACATAACACCAATAGTGCAGGCACTAGGCTTGACTGATAATAAATGGGACCTCATTAAACTGAAAAGCAAATCACAACATTATTCAGTCCATGTGGCAGCCTACAGAACTGAAAAAGGTTCAGTTTACTAACTACACGTATGGTAGAGGAATAATATCCAAAATATATAAATACCTAAAAAACTATATATCAAGAAAACAACATAGTTAAAAAATGGGGTACATATCTAAGAAGAAAATTCTCAGTAGAGAAAACTAAAATGACTGAGAGACACTTAAGAACTATTCAATATCCTTAGCCATCAGGTAAATGAAAATCAAAACTATCTTGAGATTACATCTTATAGCTGTCAGAATGGCTAAGATCAAAAACACAAGTGACAATTCAAGCTAACAAAGATGTGGAGTAATGGAAACACTCCTTCATTGGTAGTGGGAGTGCAAACTTGTATGCTACTATGGAAATCAGTGTGGTGATCCTCAGGAAGATGGGAATGAACCTACCTCAAGATCCAGTTAAATGGCTGTTGGGTATATGCCCAAAGGATATATTCACACTATCCGAAAGACAACTGCTCAACCATCTTATTGCATTTTTATATATGTAGCCAGAAACTGGAAACAACCTCAATGCTCCTCAAATGAAGAATGGATAAGAAAATGTGGTACATTTATGTAATGAACTATTACTTACCCATTAAAGAAAATGAAATCATGAAATTTTCAGGTAAATGAGTGGAACTACAAAAGTTCATCCAGAGTGAAATAATTCAGACCCAAACACACAAATTTGATATGCATTTACTTATATGTGGATATTATCTGTTAAGTCAATGATAACAAGCTACAATCTGTAAAACACAGATATATAGAGCAAGGTACTCAGGGGACAAATCTCATTAAGAAAGGGAAATAGAATAGATAATTATGGATGGATGAGGGCCATGGAATGGGAGGATTAATTGGGGAGGAAGAGGAAGAAGGTGACAAGGGAGGAAATACAGGGAGAGACAGCTAAAATGAAGGATGGCCATTTGAGGAGCTATATGAAACCTAATATAGTAGAAGCTTCCTAAAATACTTACATATATGAAAGCAAACTAAATAAAATTGTCAAATAATGGAGGAGACAGAGCCTCAACTGACCATCTTTTGTCACCAAATGAAGTATACAGTACCAGGATTGGATTGCATTTTTATTGAGTTGTTGGCCAAAGGGGTCCCATGAGAAAACCAAAACAACCCAGGCTGTTGCCAAGGCAACAGGTTGCTCTACACAATCTGATGACAAGGTCCCATTGTTGAAGACAACACCTACACAACTCACTGAACACAGAAAAGTGGAGCTGGCTCCTATCTAGAACCTTCACTCCTATGATCTACCATCTTTGGTACAAGAATACTCTGCATGCTACCAAAAGAGAAACATAAGCACCAAGCTAGCCATAAACTCTTTGGTCTACAATGGTGTCTTACCTACAAAATATGCTAGTGCAATGGTGACACAAGGTTTGTGGGAGTAATCAGCCAATCTCTACTTTGACTAAGGTCAGTTAACAACCTAAGACTAGATAATCCAGGAACCTAGAGTAAAACCAAATACTACTGTTCTTTATAAAAATATAGCAATAAAATGACTCCTAATGGCATTCTACTATACTTATGGATAAGTGCCTTGCTCAGCTGTCAGCAGAGAAACTTTCTCCTGCAACAGATGGGAACAACGCAGAGACCCACAGCCCAATAATATGCAGAGAATGAGAGATCTTGGAACACTTACCCCTGTAATGGAATGGCTCCATCAAAGCCCTCTGCTCAGGACTCAGGGAACCCTGTGGGAGAGGAGGTGGAAAGATGGGATGGAAACAAACAAACAAACATAAGCATGATCAAAGCACATACAAACTCACAGAGACTGAAGCAGCCTGCACAGGGTCTGTCTGGGTGTCTACCAGATCCTCTGAGTATATATTATGGCTTCCATCTGTGCTTGTTTATGTGATACCTGAGTGTACAAATGAGTAGTCTCAGTTTCTTGTGCCTTATCTTGGTTTCTTTTCCTTTTGTTTGCTTTGTTCAATTAAAAAGGGTTTGTTTTTATTTTATCTTACAATATTATATTTTATTATTATCCCTTAGAAGCCTGTTTGTTTTTTAATGGGAGACAGAGAGGGAGTGGATTCTTATGTGGGGTGGTGGTGATAGAGGAATTGGGAGGAGGAGATGTAGGAGAAACCGTAATCAGGATATATTATGTGAGAAAAAAAATCTATTTTCAATAAAAGAAAAACAGACCAACAAACCAGCAAACAAACCCAACCCAGCCCAACCCAAAAACTAAGTCACCCTCAGATACATAGTTCCAAGCCAATCTGGCCTATCCATGACCCTGCTTCAAAAAGAAAATAATGGAAAAGTGTGACATGGGGTCAGAGGTCATCAGTAGAACTTTTTAGCTTTATTTAGAAACACTTCATTCACATTTGGGTCAGAATTAGGAGAGGTGATTGATTTAACACTCAGAAAGTAAAAGTGGAGATATTTCAAAATATTGTCATGAAATCTTTCTACAAGACATACTGAAATCAATGGAGTTTATTTCTTATGGGGCTGTGTGTGTGCACATGTTTATGTATTCAAATGAGTGCTATTGAATGTGTGGGTTTGTGAGTATGGAAGCCATAGGACAACCTTGGGTGTTATCCTCAGGAACTGTCCATGTCCTTTGATGGAGGGAAAGAATATATCCTTTTAAATGAGTTTTCCCATCTAAAGTGAAGCAGAGGACCACTCCTTTATGATATACACTTGAGAAGGACAGCAGATGTTATCATCCCGTTCTTTCAATGCCTCTGCTCTGTAGCTTCATTGGATGCAGAAAGCTAACCAAATGTTGACTTTGATAGAGAATCGTCAGAAAACCTGGGGTTTCTTGGACTTAGAGAAAAGTCTTCCGCTTCTTCCCTGGAAGCCCCTTGTGTCTGAATTTTGGTTTTCTTCAGGATATCGTCACTAAACGTCATTCTATCACAGGATGGCAGCAGAGGTATAATCTAAATTTGTAAGCTATGATGCATGGATGCATCCCAGTGGGGAGGGAAAAGTTTAATTTATGTCTTTCCATATATTTTTCTTTGGTTGGTGTTTGTGTTCGAAGTTTCTGGAGGCATCAAACATAGAAAAGCCCTGTAATTCCAGAGGGGATTAATGCAGACAATATTTCACCCAGGGAGTGTGGTCATAAATATGAGGAGGTACTTTTAAATGCTCTCTAAATTTTTCAAGATACCACTCAAGTGCCTGTAAAACCCAAATCAACTTTCTGCTTGCATTCTTAATTTTCTCTGCACCTCATTTCTCTCTTAGATGGGGACAATTTTTCAGTCTGACTCAGAAAGGAAGGGCGCTTATGAAAGACATCAACTTTCTACAAAATGCTCCCCACCACCTCCACCCCAACTCTAAATTTCTTCCATCTTTTCTAAGGAACAATTTTCTTGTGATCTAAAGTTATGAGGAAGTGTGGACTCCATGATGGTAGGTTTAAAACTTTGGCCTGGGAAGTTTTGTATACTTGGTCATCTCTTTCTGCTTGTGGACACGCCTTTCTCAAGCCGGCAAAGAGTTCTGTGTGTGCTAGAATCTCCAATGATATTGGGTTTCTTCCAAGAAAGCCCAGATACCTTCGGGATCCATTCATTCACTTCATATTTAATAGGTGTCATTGTGTGATGCACAGCTGGGAAACAATACTAGCTAATGGGAAGTAATGAGTCATACAGCACATTGTATGTGGGGTTCTTTACACAAGTTGCTTTTACGTTCCTTGCAGCCCTGCAATATCCTCGCCCATTTTATAATATGGAAACCGAGGCACAGGAAGACAAGGTGACAAAAATTACACAGTCACTCAGGGATGGACTCATGGCTAGGAGACATAGTTGGATTTTGAAGTATTTCAGAAAGGGTCCTTCTTTCTCGAGGTAGTTTATAGTCTTGTAGCAACTGAAAGCCTGCGATCTGTGAAGAGAAGCTGACTCTAAGCGACTATGAGAAAAGGTTATCCTACAACATGGGTGGATCCATTCAAAGTCTAAGGGCTACACAGAGAAAATGCCAAGAGACAGAAAGTTCATTAGCAGAGAGGTGTACATTTCTCTTTCTGTGATAATTATTGACAATCTCTCACACACACACAATGTATTATGACCATGTTTATTCTATATTATCTCCCCCCTCTCATTGACTGCCTTCTTTTTTGAAGATACTGTGTAAGATTTTTCTCTTTTTCTAGAAATACTGTTCATAGTTGAACATACATAATATGTTAATATAAAATACTGAGAACTTTTTCCTAAATTTACTTATTTTGCATGTATGTGTACATGTGTGTATGCATGTATGTGGTATATATGTATATATGTGTGTGTATTTGTATATATATGAATGTGTGTAGTGTATATGTATTGTGAGAGTGTGCGTGGTGTACACGTGTGAGAATTTGTATGTGTGTGTTCATGTGTGGCTGTTTGTGTGTAGCAGTCTCAGGACAATTTGTAAGAATCAATTCTTTCTTTTTACCATGTAGGTTCCTCGCTTGGAACTCAGACTGTTAGCCTTGGTGGCAAGTGCCTTTAGTCACTTTAGACATCTTGCAAGCCCCCAAATTGAGACCCTATTAAACTCTATTATCCTTGTTTTAAATACCTGTAGCAAGCATATTCTAAAACAAATAATGCATTTATCTCCCAGATAACTACATTAATTATGAGCGATATGAGAGGAACAGCACTATTTATTTGTTAAAATATTTTAAAAGATCTTGCTTGAAAACCAGTCTGAGATACAAGGTGATGGTGGTGTATACTTTTAATTCTAGCACTCGCGGGGTAGATGCAGTCAGACCTTTGTGAGGCTAGTCTGTTTGAGGCTGGACTGGTTTACAGAGTGAGTTCCAGGACATCCAGGGCTACACAGAGAGACCCTGTCTCAAACAAAACAAAACAAAACAAAACAAAAAACCAAAACCAACCAACCAAACAACCCCCTCCCTCCCAGTTCAGAGAATGAAACACTTGAATGGCGTTTTGGGAAGGTTTCTTTTCACTGTTGAGTCTGAAGTATAACATTGGCCTGTCTTCATGGTAAATTCATATCAGATGATGCTTTAACAAGGAGAGGCTGGTCTTGAGTGGGGAGGACTTGATGACTCCTGTCCAAAATTCCCCTTTAGTCTGAGATCATTTTATTTATTGAAGACTTACAATCTTCCTGGTGATGTCCTTGAAGTTTGGTTTCACTCACTTATCCCTGAATGTATAAATGAGTGGATTCAGTAAAGAGGTAACTTTACTGAATCCAAAGTACTACTTGGATAGATATGGAGAGAGTGGACATTCTTGTCTCCTTTATTTTAGTGTAATTGCTTTGAGCTTCTCTCTATTTAATTTGAGGTTGGGTATAGGATTGCTGTAAATTGCCATTGTGATGCTTAGGAATGGGTGTCAGGGTAACTGCTGCCTCATAAAATGAATTTGGCAATGTTCTTTCCATTTCAATTTTGTGGAATAATTTTAGGATTATTGAATTAACTCTTTTTTTTAAAAGTCTGGTAGAATTTTGTGCTGAAACCATTTAGCCCTGGTCCTTTTTTGGTTGATTGACTTATAATGACTATTTCTATTTTACTAGGATTATAGGATTACTTAAATAATCTAATATTAATTTAATTTTCATAAGTGTTACCAATAATCATTCTTTTTTTTTTTTTTTTTTTTTAGATTTTCCAGTTTGGTGGAATACAGGTTTTAAAAATATGTCCTTATGATTCTCTGGATTTCCTCGGTGTCTGTTGTTATGTCCCCTTTTTGTTTCTGATTTTGTCCCCTTTTAGTTAGTTTGGATAAAATTTTTTCTATCTTGTTGGCTTTCTCAAAGAACCAACTCTTTGTTTAATTGATTCTTTTTATGTTCTCTTTGTTTCTATTTTGTTGATTTTATCCCTTTCTTTGATTATTTCTTGCATCTATTCTATTTTTTGTTCCAAAGCTTTTAGGTATGCTGTTGTTAGTATGAGATCTCTTCAATTTCTTTATGAAGAATGAGGAGATGGTCTTTGTGAGCCCTTGGGGTTGGGATCAGAGAGGAAAGGGAGACCGTGAAAGATTTCCTACCACAGAACTGGGGATATGATTGGGGGATTGGATCTCAGGAACAGTAGGAGGAGGCCTTCAGCCTATTCATTGGGAGGAGGAGTGACCCTTGGGTTAGCTGGGGTTGGGGTCCAGAACAAAGAAACAGTGGGATAAGAAAGGTTAGAAAGGGAAGATCTGAGATTCTTCTGAATGCTGTGGGTCATACCTGCGAGTATTATTCAGCTGTAAAAAAACAATGACAACCTGAAATTTGCAGGCAAATGGGTGCAATGAGAAAAAAATCATCATGAGTGAGGTAACCCAGACCCAGAAAAGCAAACACGGGATGTACTCACTTATAAATGAATATTAGTTGTAAAGGAAAGGATAGCCACAGCCCCAGAGAGGCTAGGTAACAAGGAGGGCCCAAAGAGAGAAGCATGCATTTCCCTAAGAATGCAAAATAGAAGAGATCTCCTGGGTAAACAGGGGGAGAGGGTGGGAACATGAGGGATTGGGTTAGGCCAGTTGGGAGTAGGGTATAAGGGGAGACTAATGAAATGTAATGTAATGTCTTAATGGGGGTGCTATTTTGGGTTTAGGGGGAAACCGGGTGCCAGGGAAACTCCCAGAAAACCAAAAGGATGACCCCAGCTAAGACTCCTATCAACAGTGGAGATAGTACCTGAAGTGGCCTTCTCCTGTAATCAGATTAGTGACTACCCTAATTGTCACCAGAGAGCCTTCATCCAGTACCTGATGAAAACAAATGTAGAGATCCACAGGCAAGCACTGGGCTGAGGCCCAGGAATCCCGTTGAAGAGAGGGAGTAAGGATTGTGTGAGCTGGTGTGTGTGTGTGTGGGGCACACAAGGTCATCACAAGAGAACCCACGGAAGCAACTAACCTGAGCTCATAGGCACTCACAGACTCTGGACACATAGCTAGGAAGCCTGCATGGAACCTATCTAGGCTCTCTACATATGGGTGACATTTGTGTTGCTTGGTCTATTTGTGGGACTTCTAGCAATGGGATCAGGGCCTGTTCCTCATGCTTGAGCTGGCTCTTGGGCACCTATTCCCCAAACTAGGTTGCTTCACTCAGTCTTAATACAAAGGTAGGATTAGTCCTATCTCAACTTGATATGCCATGCTTCACTGACACCCATGGAAGGCCTACCCCTTTCTGAACAGAAACAGGAGTGGATGAGGGGGCAAAAGGGAGATAGGAGAGGGAACAGGAGAGGAGGGAGGGGAAACTATGGTCAGGATGTAAAATAAGTGCAAAAATTTAATTAATAAAAAAGGGGAAGATCTGTGGGATCCACAGGAAATGGGAGCGGGGGTCAGAGAAGGCCACCATAGGTGTTCTGCTGCAGGAGTGGGGATGAGACTGGGGGGTTGGATCTGGAGGACCACAGAAAGAAGAGAAGGTCTACAGGCAGCCTACCTGGTTTTCTGGCAGGCACCTTCTTCTTTCATAGTTATTCCCTTTATATAAGTTATGCTGCATGCCTCCCCATCTGTGTGTGGGGCCACACAGGCAGCTACAACTGTTGTGTGTTTATAGCTACAACAACCATGCCACCCGCAGAAGACAGTGTAGCATAGCATTTCTCTCCTGGCTCTTAAAAATTTCTCCATGTTCTCTTTTGCAGTGTTTCCTGGGCCTTGGAGCTGGTAACCAGAGATCCCCTTTAGGGCTGAGTATGCAAAGGTCATATGCTCTCAACACTTTGATTAGATGAGTCTCCCACTGTGAAAAGCAGCTCTGTTGACCTGAGATGCATATACCTGTTCCTCACTTTCTCCCTCTAGGCAGTGTGAGGTGTTATATGGGAGCTTTGATAGGAGGTGGAGGAAACTGAGTCACAGTGATGTGAATTGATGGGAACACTTGGCTGTG
Source organism: Arvicola amphibius (assembly GCF_903992535.2). Taxonomy (NCBI): domain Eukaryota; kingdom Metazoa; phylum Chordata; class Mammalia; order Rodentia; family Cricetidae; genus Arvicola; species Arvicola amphibius. The sequence continues at coordinate 74,271,451 of NC_052048.2, read as the reverse complement.
TGTTAGATGTGCAAAGGTGTGTGCATTTTTAGAAGTATTTCAGCCTGGATGCTTCTGTGGAAGCTCTGACCTTCACACTCACTATTTTTCTTCTTCAAATGTTTTCTTCCTCTTGGGAATCCAATCCATTCCTGACTTTGGAAAGCTCAGGGATGGTGAGTGGGCAGCCTGTCTGGTGTGGTTCTGAAGTCCTGTGAGAAGCGAACCTTTATATCACCTCCCTGTATTTGGGACAAGCAGATTATGACTTTGTCTGGAAGACTCTTTGTGCTATAATATCTCAGGAACCAGAGTGTGGCTGATCATTTATATAATCCAAGGCCAACTTCTTCCCATCAAAGTCCAGTTCTGAACACCAGAACTATTACTGGACTATTTTCTTGGGCTATCCAAGATTTTGCTTCCTTTGTACTAATGAAAGTTTTACAGCAGAATGGTTTGAGTGGTTTTGTTCTTATTCTGGGAAATACTTATACTTGTTTTCAGACTGCATTTGTTTTTCTTTTCTGCATTTTGAAATTTGCATGTGTGGCTTACAAATTATGATTTTTCTGCACTTCTGGATACAAGAACCAACTAAGCCCTCTTCTACTTAATCTTTCTGATCTACTTTTAAATGTCTTGAGTTTGAGAAAAACTATCTTCAGAAGATAGATAATAGAATTGAGGCCATTCTCAGAGATCATGACATTAAATGGCACTAAGGATACTCAAAATGACAAACCCCAAGTAATAAAAATAATGCTTGGCTTTCATTTTACTGTTCCACCATTCAAACTATTAAAAGTGGGGAATTTATGATAGTGAAACAGTTTATGTTTTTCCATTTCTAAAGAGATAAATAAACAGAGAAATGGGCCATATTTCTCCAAAGATGAATGGCTTAACACAACAGAGAGACTATTTACTAAGAGCTGTACTGAGTCGGGGCTAAAAATACAGCCACCATGGTATCTGCAGCAGCTCTGCAGAATAGCTGCATTTTATGGGGTGGGAGAGAAGGTGTCTTCACTTGCTCTGACCTATACCTTTTTCAGAGCAGTTATTTAATCTCTCAAAATGCAGCGTCTGCATCTAAGTATTTTCACTTATTTTTACAATACCCATGAAACAAATGGCTTAGAGAGCCATTGTTTTGGAATATTATTTTAAGGTGTGCTGCATTTGCTTATGTTGTGGAACATTTGTTTTAATGATGCAAAGATGTGTTTCATTCCTTCATGTTGCATTTGTCTAACTCTGTGAAGCTGTGTTACTCTGCCTGTGTAAAACATCTGATTGGTCTAATAAAGAGCTGAACATCCAATAGCAAGGCAGGAGAAAGTATAGGTGGGCCCGGCAGGCAGAGGGAATAAATGGGAGGAGAAATCTGGAAGGAGCAAGAAAAAGAGAATAGGGTAAGGAGGACACTAGGAGCCAGCCACCAAGCAACCCAGCCAACCATGGAGTAAGAGTGAAAGTAATATATACAGAAATAAGAAAAGGAAAAAGCCCAGAGGGAAAAGGTAGAGGGGATAATTTAAGCTAAGGAAAGTAGACTAGAAATAAGTCAAGCTAAGGTCAGAGGTTTATAAGAAAAAGTCTCGTGTGTGATTTATTTGGGAGCTTGGTGGTAGGCCCTCAAAAGATCAAAGAATCAAGAGTAGAAAACAACCAACTACAAGATACCCTGAAAAGCAAGGTGGGGATGGCAGGACTTGATGGTATGGTTTTGAGCAAAATCTTAGCAGTGAAAACTTTAGCCAGTTTGCCCCCACTTTTTATCTCTGTGTTGCCAAGTATGCACATTAAGAATCAATGAGGCATGGTCAGTGGTGGCTCCTGCCTTTAATACCAGAACTTTGGGATTCAGGACACCCAGGGCTGTTAGGATAGGAGATGGGTCTGCAGGAACATGGCGAAGTGTCATTTAGTATATTTTGGTTTCTGTCCAGAGAAGATGAATGCAACTAATATGTTCCAGCGAGGAGACTGTCTTTGGTTATGGAATCTCTACACCTGCCCTCTTCACAAAATCATCTGGATGGAGTTCAAACAATGAATAGATATGGTAAGACCTTGAGGAGTGATACCGAGTCTCAGGTCAGGAAGTAAAGGGTCTTCTACCCAGGGTCTTTGTTTAACTTACCCAAGCTTAGATGTTAACAACAACAACAACAACAACAACAACAACAACAAAAATGACAGTTAACACCTGTCTCTGCAAATTCTGCTTTTGGCTGGCTTTATATGATTGTCTATCAAGTGTCCAGCCTGCATTAGTTAATCTCCCCAAAGGGCACCCCGAGATCTGTGTTTGCTTCACATGGTGAACGTTGCCATTGATCTGATACTGGGACTCATTGTATTTTCTTCTCCAGGATTATATTTTCAGCGGTGGGGTCTGAAAGGAGAAGGGAGAAAAGATGAATGAATGGCAGCGGTGGCTCTGAAGCAGAGCAATCAGAGCGTGTGGGGTAGCTATGTTTTTTATAATCAAAAGGAACAAGGAGGCTGAGGAAGCTGATCTGGACTGAAAGCAAGAAAAGAGAAACAGGCAGAGTGGCTATTCAGCACATTTGTTTTCTTTTAGTGACAATCCTTATGACGTTCCCTGTAGCAAACTGCTCTAGTTTATTCTATCTATATGAGATTGGTTCCTGTAACTTTTAATCAAAGGAGCCTAACTAATACACAGACTAAAGAAGATGTTGATAATTTACAAGGTTTGTTGATTTACTTTCAATCATCTAAGATATAAATCTAAAAAACAACTTGTATCCAGCTTGGTATGATTTTAGAATGGGCAAGTCAAGGATACCAAATGTGGCATGGAGGTGTGCTAACACATGTGGATGTTAGCCCTTTGATATCTGTTGCTAGCTCCAAGAGAGCAAGTCTGTTATTTAACCTCCATGAGGGCTTGTTTCTTTAACTGCAAAATGGAAATCTACATAGTCTTAGGCTTGTTGCTAACCTCCTATTAGAGAAAGCAGCTAGGTATTCCTTAGTAGTCAAGGGAAAATTCTGTTAAGGCAAAAGCTGTAATCTTGCCTTTCCTTTTTCTGATTCTGCTTAAGATTGCTTTAGGAGCTGGATAGGACAGAGTCCAAGTATGGATGAGTAAGAGCCTCCTAAAGACCTTGGAGGGATTCTGAGTGCTAGAGGTGTAGATGGACCGAGGATCTTGTAGGGGAAAAGAGAGAAAATAGAGCCAGCTAAATATATGCTCAGCTTATCTGGGGATTTTGGTGTTGACCTTCCCAGGCTGACAGATGCCCAAGAAACTGGTTGGCAAGATAAAACAACCCTGACTGCAGGGATGGCTTCCTACTTGGCTAGTCTGCGGTTCTAAGGCATTTACAGGTTGTGTCTCATTTGTCCTCTGTCTGCTTGTTCCATTAAGCCTCTTAAGTAGAGGCTCTCAACGCTATCTCTACTGACATTTGAGCCCACAGTGCTTTGTTTTGAGGCCCTGGAGGAGGTTTAGCAGCATTCCTGTCCTTTATCCACCAGGGATGACAAGTGAAAATGGCTCAGAACACTGCCACGTGACCCGTGATTGGAGTGGTGGCATATGGAACCACTCACCCCTAATGAGAATCACTGCTCTAAGACAATCACTTTACAGAAGATTGGCAACTTGGTTTTAATCAGGGACTTGAATAACAGTAAAAGCGAGTCAGAAGGAAGGGGACATTGCATTTCTTTATCCCCTGCCCCCACCTCCTTCCTCTTAGAAATTGGAGAAGGTACTTAACTTTCTCCTTCCCAGTGGATGACTGAGAAACTGGCTGGGAGGTAATCATCATCCCTCTAGATTCTAACTGTTAATACAGGCTCAGAGAACACCGGCTGGGTATTGAGTACGTTCTTGGGCTAATATCTGAGCAATTGTAAAATTGCTACTATCCTGAAGCCAGCTGTGTAAATACATGTCACACTCTTAAACCTCTCTAAGACCCAACAGGTCTAAGAGCAACAGGTCTCCAAAGCCAGGCGCAATTTCCACTCGCTCGTACTGCCGCTCAGTCCAAGAAATCCGATGGAAGTTATGTGTCCGCAGCTTGAAAGACTAGATAGAGAAGCTGCAAGACACAGGAGCAGTGACATGGCCACACTGCTTGGCTATGCAGATCGCTTAGTGACATCTCTCTGTAATAGAGGGATCTCTCCCCTGGGAGGCAGGACTAACAAGGAAGAGGATGCCAGTTTGCATATCTATGTAACTTTGTCATTTGTGTCATTTGGGGGAGGGGCTGGTTACTTTGCTCATAGAAATAAATAACCGGGGCAAGGAAAGAGAAAACATCTATTGCAGGAGATGTTATGTTTTCCCTCTTTCCAATACAGAAGAGGAAGCAGAGGAGGAGCGGGGAGAGACAGAGGGGAGGAGAGAGAGAGGATGAAGTGGAGGAGGTAAAGAAAGGAAAGGAGGGGAAGAGGAAGAAGATGAGGAGGGGAGAAGGAAGGGAGGGAGGGAGGAATCAGCATTAGTGCACATTACTGTTTCAGAGAGGCCTGGAGCTCTGCCCTGTAAACAGTCAGCAGAGGTCCAGAAGGTTCTGCCTTTCATTTGTTTTCACCCCTCAAATGCTGCCCGGGATTTGGCATCAACAGAGTAGAACAAACAAGCTCAGGAGGCTACAAGTTCATGGCCCAGAGTGAGCCTGATGGGTGGTTCCTGAAGAGCGGGAGCTGATGCAGTAAACCTACCCCTTTAAGCAGTATTTAACCCAAACTCTGTAATTCCCTCTGTGATCTTGAGTAGGGCAACAAGCTCCATCTGCTCAGTCTGCTTTGCTTCTGGAGAGGTGTAGGAGAATGCCTGCTGACCTTTGTTGTAGGCACAGTGTGGCTCCCACGGGGTGGTGGTGCTGGTGGTGGTGGTGCTGGCTGCTCTGTGTCTGGGGTTCCCAGTTTGCTTGTCACCATTGCCTTTTGTTAATCAACAGGGCTGTCAATCACTCATGGCTGTCAGGATTTGCTTACCAAGGCCTTTGTTTCCTGCTAAAAATCAAATCAAACAAAAACATCAGTGATTAAACCTATTGCCATGAACTCTAAAATGGAATGGATAGACACAGATTGAGGGCCTAAGGCCCATTTCTCTGAGAAGTCATCAGTCATCTTAGTTCATGTACTTTATAATATCCATTTGGAGAATTTGCAACGTCCACCCTTTATATTTCATTTCAAACAAACAAGCACTACTTTGATCTGGTAGCGGAGGTTTTTAAGAGCTGACCTTTATTAAGCTCATATCACAGAATACGTGAAGCTGTAAACCTGCTTCCAAACAATATTAGCTGAACAGGAATATTTGTAGGAAGGCAATCGATTCCACCATTAGATTAGTCAGCAACTAAAGAATAGCTCAGCGGCACAAAGAAGACTGGAGAGAGAACGCAATAAACACTATATTCTGGAAAAACAGTCGTTCAAAATATGTGCATATGTCTTACTCATTAGATTGGCTGAACAGCTAATGTACCCAAGACAGTCTCCAACTGAGGGTTAAAATGAGGTCCCTTGGCCTGAGTGTGTGTATGTGTGTGTGTGTGTGTGTGTGTGTATGTGTGTGTGTGCGCGCGCGCGCGTGTGTATGTTCTCCCTCTACCGTTCGGGTCTTGCCAAACTTGGGTTGTCAACCCTGATAGCAGGTGATTTTATCCACTGAGCCATCTCACCATCCTTCTACATTATTTTTTTGAAACAGGGACTCTCAGGGAACCAGGAACTTGCCGTTTTGGCCAGCAAGACTCCAAGAAAGATCTGCCTGTCTCTGCTTCCTCAGCGCTGCTGTTACAGGAGTGTGCTACCTTAGTTGACTTTCACATGAGCACTGAGCACCAGATAGGTCCTCTTGCTGCACAGTAAGCACGCCAGCCACCGGAGCGCCTCTCCAGGCTTAGGAATTTTCCTTTGGAAGTGAAAAGACAAGTACAGCACCGAGCCCAGCCACTCTCATCTAGCTGCCCGTATCACGTGTAAATTCTTGAAAAGGAAGCTCAGTGGGAGGGTTTAAAGTTTTCTCATGTTTTACATGGATCGTCGCTACAGGCATAAACATACAGAGCACACGCACACACACACACACACACACACACACACACATTCTCAAGGCACGTGAAGCTGTGTTCTGACTTCCGTTAAGATCCTAGTCTCAATCCTTGGTGATTCCTGTGCCTTTCTCCTCTTAGCTGGAGAAGCAGCAGGGGGAGAGGAGCCCGTTCAGAGTGGCCAGGTTTTGTTTTGGTTGTCAGCTAAAACAGAAGCCCCATCATTCTGGACTTGGCAGCTCATTAGTAGAAAAGCCACCGGGAAGCTGCAAGTTGGTAATTTAGTGCCCAAACTTATTCCCTGATACAGCTGCAGAGCAGCAGGTGGTTGTAACTGAAGCAAACAGTAGCATTAAAAAAAGATGGAATGAGGAAACGGAAGAGCCTTTTGTTTTTATTTTTGCCTTTGTCACTGTGACTGAGGATGTGAGAATTTTATTCTTGTTCATTTGATTTTCTTATTAACACGCATCAATATCCGTAAGAAAGCGCCTCCTCCCAGTTCCGCGCACTGAACACTGAACGCCTACCTACTCTGTGACACAGGCTGGGAGTTGGGGAAACTCATTTCCTGTTTTAGACTTCAGCGTGGAGCCAGCTGTGCCTACAGCTTCCTAATAAAGGAACAGAAACTCTCTTGACAGAAACGATTCTGATCATGGAATGAAGGAATCTTTTGGAAGTAAATAGCTAGAGGCATAAGTGGAACAGAAGTGTATTTGGAGGCAAAGGATGTGGGCAGGAGCTTTCAGAGAAACATCTGAAATTTTCAGGGTGCCTTGACCTTATGTGGAAGGGAAAACGGGGTTGCTCACTCACTCTGCATCTCTGATAGATGCTCACATTGGAAAATGCCCCTCCATCAACTCATATTTCCTGAACAGGACAGATCACAAACCCCCACCCTCAAAGGTAGATGGCAACCCTTTCTTACGTCATGCAGTAAGGGAGGGGAGAAAGTCAATCATTAACAGGGCATGGAGAATAAGAGAAGTTACAAAAAATGAACTAGAGAAATCAGAGTGTAAACCCGATCTGAAAGAAATACAGGGAACCCAGTAATTTTTGTGTATATACCTATTATTGTTCAGAGATAGAAGGGAAGATGCTACCCGTGTGAATCATACAAATGGAAAACTGCTGTGATTCACCTAATGAGAAATTTAGTAAAAAGCCTAGATAAAGAAAACTGTAAAATGCTGCAGGAAGATATTTTCAAAAAGTTGAAAATATGTCCCTAAATTGATAAAAACGCAGTATTCCTAAATGGGAACCCTCAGTTTGTAAAAATATTATGGGTTCCTATAGTTTCCAAGATTTAATGTGACTCCAACTAAATTCCAAGGATTCTTTTAGAAATTTGTAGTGTGTGCTACCTTTATTAGATGATGTCAAAGCGCATTTTAAAGCTATTGTCAAGGTTTGTGATATTGAAGTAAAAATGCAGGTAACTTAACAGATGACACAGAAACAAGCCTGAAGCACATATTTTCAGAATTTAGAATACGGCCAAGTGCTTTCTAATTAGTCATCCAAAGGTTAGTTAGTTTGTGATATGTTGGGGCAGTAAATTAAATATCTGGAGAAAAAAATGTCTCCCTTTCTAGCACACAATGTATTGAAATACACAGCGGATTAAAGAGTCACAAGTGGAAAAGGTGCCGTGTGAGGGAAACACCTCTGTTTAACACTGAAAATAAAGATGGATAGGTTGTTAGTAAAATAAATAAAAGTGGAAAAGTTTGTGCCACATCCTGTTCAATGGGTTAGATTCTTGATTCTAAAACAGCACTACAGACTAGTGAAAAAATAATAAAAAAGCAAGAAAATAAACAAAAGATACTACCAGAAAGTTGTAAAAGACAGAAACCAAAGACAAAAACCCAGCATCTTTAAAAAAAGGTATGTTTTGCTGATTGTCAGATTTGGATAGAATTTGCTAATACAATATTTAATATTCACAAGATGAGGAGAAGAAAATATCTTCTGGTTTATATTAATGGCAATTCATTGTTGACAAGCATTGGAGAATAACTTAATGACAGCCATTATGAGACACAAAACTGACCAAATCCCACTTTGAAATTCCTCTTATGGCATTTTAATTTTAGATGGACAATCAAAATTATGTATTAAGGGGCAAGAAAGATGTCTCAGTAGTAAAAAACACTAGATGCGCTTCCACAGGATCTGGGTTCAATTTCCAGCACTTACATGGCAGCTCACAACCATCTGTAACCTCAATTCTAGAGGACCTGATGTGCTTTCCTGGCTTCTGTGTGCACTGCACATATGCAGTGTACAGGCGTACTTACAGACCAATATTCATACACATAAAATAAAGGGAACAATAGAAAACCTGTATATTAACACTTACAAATGAAGGCATTTATCCCAGGTGATTTTAGAACCATAGTGAATAATCAGAAATCTCTGGAATCTCCAAAAAGGAGAGAGGCTAGATACATATCTACAATGGAATATTATGTAACTTAAGAAATAATGTTGTACAGGACTTTAATAACACGAGAAAATAGTCCCTATTTACTCTATATTGAAAAAGATGAAGAGGAAAGAGGACATCAAGGAAGATGAAGAAGAGGACAAAGAAGAGGAAGAAAGGAGGAGGAGGAGGGTAAAAAGCTGGAGGAGGAGGAAGAGGATGAGGCACCATGTCGCCATCTTAGTACTGAAAGACATAATAGTGTAAACACTCGTGTATTCGTTACTTTTCACATTGTTGTGGCAAAGTACCCAGCAAAAGCAGCATATAGATGTAAAGGTCTGTCCAAGTCCATGGCTTCTGGTGCAGTCCGTCACCAGAAGGGGTCAAGGCAACAGGGGCAGGAAGCAACTGCTGACCTGGTCTCTTCTGTTGGAAAGCAGAGATGGGGGCCAGGCTTGTGATCAACCCCTTCTATTCATTTTGGGACTCCAGTTCATAGACAGCATTACTAACATTTAGGGTGACTTTCCCTCCCCATTAACCAAATTTAGAAATTAAACAACTCCCTCACAGACATGCCTGGGGATTTGTCTCCTTGGACTCTTATACCTCCTGTCAAGTTGGTGATATTAACCAACACAATTGACAAATTTAGTGATGGAATCACAGGACATGTAGATCCCATTGGTAAGCATGACTCTTAAGAAGCAATAGTGTTAAACTTACTCTAATTTCATTCTTTTTGGTTTTAAAATCCACTAAGAGAAGATGAAATTAAAAATCTCTCTCTCTCTCTCTCTCTCTCTCTCTCTCTCTCTCTCTCTCTCTCTCTCTCTCATCTTTAACAGCCCAATTTCAGTAACTGGCACAGAACATTCTTTCAGAAATAATGGCATCATCTAATCCTCAGAGTAGAAATTCTAGGAACAGTGGTAGTGAACTCGGCATTGAGGCCTCACACTCTAGTGTCTTGGTCGACTGGAAGGGCTGGAGGCCTTAGTGGACTGAGAGAATGGACAGCTATGGGGCATTCCAGGGGCCTCCCCTCCTTGTGCTTGACTCCTTCTCACAGCTTCCTACTCAGAGTCAGAGGAAGGCATTTCATCTGCACAGAAATTAAAGAGGCTGGTGACATGGCGGACTGACCTCCAGTGCTGTGTGACAATCCACACCTGGCACTCTGTCCATAGCCCTTAGATGATGCGGTTTTGAGGTGCAGCGTTATGTAAAATAGGAGAAAAGTGCTTTATTCTTAGAGTCTGACAGATTGGAGAAGCAGAGAGAGGGCAGTCAGCACAGGCCAAGATCTCTTATCTCTGGGTGTCAGGAGATCTTCTTTAAAAGGGTCCGGGATGAATGAGAATTTCCTGTATCCCAGAAGAAACCAACAGGGCTTGACTACAAATGAGCTGAGCTGAGCGTAGTCCTGGGCAAACAGAGGATGTAAACTAACTTAGTGGATCATGTTACTAATATTTTTTTCTCTCCCTCTATTGTCTTTCCCTCCTACTCCCCTGCAACATACTTATTAAATGTGTACTGTATACAATTATACTGCTGGAGCATGGCATCAAGGTTTCAAACAGTTCAGATCTCAACAGACCTAACTTCGATGGTTTATCCTGTCAACTTGAAAAGTGTCTAGAAGATTAGGAATCACACTTCTGGGTGTATATGGGAGAGAATTTCCAGAGAGTACAATTAAAGAGAGAAGATTCTTCTTAAATATGGGTGGTACCACCCTATAGCTTAGAGACCTGAATGGATTAAAAACTGTGGGGAAAGAGAGGAAGCCAGTTAGCCTAGACATTCCCTGTGCCCATTCTAGTTAAGTTAATTCAGCTGCTGCTGAACTCTCAGTGTTGGCTGGGTTTAGGGACTTCTTACATCTTCAAGCCTGACCTTGACCCTGGAGGGTTTCTGATCCACATTTCATCTCCTAGTGCTGGTAGTCTGTCTGAGAACGGAAAAGGATGATAAAATGTGACCTTTAGTGACCTTCAGTTCTGGCTTATCAAAAGAATAGATTTCATTTCAGATCTAGCCTAAAGCATGAAAGTTAGAATGTGTGGTGAGCATTTGTGAAGGAGCCTTGCTCGCTCCACAGACACAGCCAAGGTTTCGCCATGATGGGCTGTTGAAGGGCCCGCCTCTGGATCGTTCATCACAAACATGATGCAACCTTTCTCTGACTTCCCGACTTTTGGGTTTTCTTGAAGAAAACAATAAAGGGCTTACACTGCTGGATTGGAGAAAGTGGAAGATTTTACTTCCTGCATCTGAGAGTTGAACATTAAGGTCAAAGAAACAATGATAAAAGACATTCCATTTTGAATTCTTGGTGAGGTTCATGCAGAGAGACAGAAGGGCAGCTGATCTGTGAGGTGGGCAAGCAAACCCATGCTGCTTCTGCTCTTGGCATGTGAAGACAGACTCTGTGGAGGGAATAATGAAAAGCTACACTTGACAGGCAGAACGTTGGCTTTTCCGGGTCTGGCCTACAGTTATGAGAGTCACATCTGAGCCGCTTGTGCAAAAATCTCATTCCTTTCAGCAACTCCCCTCACTATTTTACCTGAATTTTGGATTTCTACTTTCCCTAGACTTTTAGAATTTATTGTCTATGATTTTTCATTTCCCACTGGGTATTTATCATGTTTTCCTGCTTCCGATCTCTGCAAGTTGGTTCTATTTCTGATCTCTGGCTGTGTCTATTGTGGAGGAAACATTTTTCTTCTTCTTCTGCTCCCTGGAGGGCTGCATTTTAATCTCCTTTATCATAGCCTTGTTATCACAAGCGGAGTAGCTGCTATCCTGAGTGTTTACAGGGCAGATTTCTATTAGTAGCCAGCATAGGCCTTGTGCTCTGAAATCTATGCTATGGGCAGGATTTCCTGTGTGACTTCCTGCTCCTATGTATTTGCCCTGATAGCCTCTTCTTTTTCTTCTTCCTCTTCTTCCTCATTCTTTTCTTCTTCTTTCTTCTTAACTTCTCTCTCTTCCTCTTTGACTTCCTCCTCCCCCTTCTATTCCTCACTTTCTTCTTCTTCCTAAGTTAATGTTTTCTGGGTCTTTCTCAATGGAATCCTGAGCATCTCCATTTGGTGTGGGGAGATTGGTGGTTGGAGTTTTAAGTGTGTGTGTGTGTGTGTGTGTGAGAGAGAGAGAGAGAGAGAGAGAGAGAGAGAGAGAGAGAGAGAGAGGGAGAGAGGTTCATGTAGACAGAGAGACTTGATATGGAATCCCAAGCCGTGAATGAACTTGTATAAAAAAGCTTTCTCACATATCTGTGAGTTCTAGGCCAGCCTGGTCTACAGAGCGAGTTCTAGGGCAGCCTGGGCTACACAGGTAAACCCTGTCTCAAAAACAAAACAAAACAAAAAAGTTCCTCCTGAGTCTTTAGTTTTCTACCTTTGTATTATGCAGTCCAAACCCTTCCAAAAAACTTAATGTGAAGCATTTCCCACTGCTCTTTCCCATTGTGAGAATTGAAGGAGTGAGCAAAATAATGAACTATTGAGGAAACAAAGCAAGGTGATCTTCAGCTTTGCTCCTTACAAAGTGATCTGAATGCTCGACGATGGTGAGAGAAGACATATTCCCTGTGTGTGGGGGGACTTAAGAACTGGCCTGAGGCACATTTGTCAAGTAGCTAGCTGTCTTGTCAGGACCATTACCTCCTGCATTCTCATCTAGTTTCCTAATCTGCCTCTAGACTCTCCAGATTCTTCATGTTAGTTTTTACGCTATTAATTTTTAGGTCACAATTGATCCTCTTCCCTAAACACATTTGCTGTCCACCATTGAGTTAAATAAGTTGAAGGCTCGAACAGGTAGGATGTTTTTAGACACGTGTTTGACACCCAAGAGAAGTGCATTTCAGAGTACTGTGAACTTGGGGAGCTGGAGTGGAGGGTCCTCCTGGGATTGTGAGTCTATGGGGGAAAGTAGGAGAATCTTGTTAGAGACTGAAATAGGTTTCCTTTGAGTTTATTGTAGAGGTAAGGATTCCAGAGTCTGATGAAGGGCCACTACGTGGCTGTGTGCCTAACATGAAGGATGGCTCATGCAGATGAAGTTATCAACTTTCTGTGAAGGAAAGTGGTCATAGACATGCCATGACCATGTGCTCATGTGGAATAATCTGGTGTCTTGCTGGAAAGGCCCATACGTCTTGCCTGTGTGGATTTAAGTATATTTTTGTATAACCCTTGTCGAAGGAAATCATGTTAACATATGAACATGTAAATAAAAACCCTGACTAGGGATTAGAATATACGCTAGATCATAGGCCTTAAAAATGCAACTGCCTTGAGAGTTCAAATGACAAAACCTTTAAGTGAAACTTTTTGTTCTCTCTTTCTCAAAACTTGTAGACAGGATCCATGTATGTATATATGTATATATGTATGTATATATGTATGTATGTGTGTATCTATCATCTATCTGTTCATCATTTGTCTATCCATCTACTTATTATCTATTTGTTTTTTATTTTTCCATCTTTTATCTATCTATTTATCTATCTTCATCATTATCATCTATTTTTTCTCTCTCTCTTGTCTATCTCTATCTCTCCCATTGTTCCTATTTTCTGGGCATTTATGACAATACACTTGTTAGTTGAGCTTGGAAAGAGATATCCATGATCTTCCCTCCATCATATTAAGACAGTGAAGGTTCAGATTGTGTTCAGGAGAAGTGATTCAACACCTTGTTGCTAGCATGATTGTCCAGACGTTACTCTGCTGCCTCATTCCTGGTAAGGATGGATGAACCTCTTTTCAAGTTTGTTCTGGAGGTTTTAACTCTTCCTCATGTGTACCAGTGCATTAGCTGTGACAGGCTAAGCTATATATACTGTAATAAAAAACATACCCTGAAATGTCCATGGCTAAGACAAAGTCTATTTCTTATCCACGTACCTCTGATATGGGTCAGCTGGAATTCTCTTACCAAAAAAAAATGATGTGTTTAATAAGTGGTATAATCTCTGTTATTATCACTGATAAACACAGGAGGAATTTGAAAAAAATTGTGAACTGATGAGATCAGACTGTTATGGGTTTGAATTCTTCGCATAAGCACGTTCCCTGAAAATGCAAAGTTTGAGGGGAAGTACACGGTGTACCACCCATAAAGACTCCCATTTCAGAGCCTGAGATACAGAAAGTACTCAGTGAGTGCCTCTTCTATTTTCTCCCCCACCTGACTATGTTAAATAAATGTGCAATGGATAAAGAGAACAAGACCATAATCCAGCGTGCCCTTACACACACACACACACACACACACACACACACACACACACACACACACACACTGTAGAGTAAGAGATGGAAGCTACCAAAATTTCAGATTGGTTCCTTTTGTTGTGTCCTTTGGCTCATCTGTAGATGTAATACTGACTAATGTAAAGAGAAGCATCTCTGGCCATCACAAGACTGAGCTGGAGAAATAATCATGCTCCCCTTTCTAATTAACCTAGCTATTCCTTAGAGCAACTTTAACAAGCAGAGAGATGAAACATTCCAATTATTTTTCTATAGCACTGTAATCCCTTTCCAGGAGAGTTCCTGTAATGTCTGCTCTCCTCATCAGACAGTGAAGAAAAAAAATAACCAGTTTTGACTCAACAGGCTTCTCCTTCTCGTTGGAGAGGTGGGGAGAAGCAACCACCCTGAGCCTTGATTCTCTCAGCAGCTGTGACTTCAGAAGGACACTTTTGCTTTTGAGTTCTGAGGCCTCCTGCAATTGATCTGTTTCCTGCAGGGCCATTCCTCACCGTGGCATTTAGAATCAGTGGCTGCTTCCCTTCTGAAGAACTTGACACATTGCGAAGTGGGAGAGGATGAATGTGGGAGGGGAAAGCTAAATGGCAAGGGAGGAAAACAGGTGAGGTGGGGAGCACAGATGCAGCAAAAAGGAAAAAAAAGGGCATGGAGCCGTGGCAGATGCTTGGCAAGCCCCAAGGTTTCGGCTCAGAGAAAGATAAAGTGGGGCCGGAGAGATGGCTCAGCAGTTAAGAGCACTGGCTGCTCTTATGGAAGAGCAGAATTTGGTTCCCGGCACCTACGCTGTAACTTACAATAGCCCGTAACTCCAGCTCCACTGGAACCAACACCTTCTTCTTGCCTTTGCATGCATGCGCTCATGCGCATGTGCGTGCACACACGTCTTGACTCGTTAGGGTGGAGGAAAAAAACCTGACCTAGTTTTGTGGATTTTGGGAGTTGATTTTGAGTCTTATGATTACCATTTTTAACTATGTGCTCTTAATTGCCAAAATAAATGTTCTGAGATTAAAAAATAAGTGAAAGAACCAGGTGGAATGAAAAGCATTATGTAAATATCAATTATTTTTAGCCATTTTATAAAAAAGAAGTCAGATACACATAGAGTCAGCTTGAGAAACAGCAGGAGAAACAAATCTCGTGTTCATTTAGAAAAATTTCTGAATACATATTTTATATGGGACAAGTTGAGTGAAGGAACTTAGTCATTGGGAGGATAAATAGAAAGCAGGTCTGTCCTTCTGAATAATTGCCACCAGCTTCACAACACTCCAGCCTTGCAGAAGGATTCTCTGAGGTCTTGGTTTCATTTTCTCATCTTTCAGACACATTTTGTTAATTAGGAAGCCTCTCTCTGCTAAGTTCTGTGGGGTCCAGGCTTAATTATTTGAAACATCATTTTCTTGTGTTAGTCGGAGCAACTGGCCACTCCTACCACTTCCCCATCTCCTTGTGTCTGGAGTTGGGTCAGGAAGAGGTGCAATGAATCCCCTCTGGTACAGGGCTGTTATCTCTTTCTTCTGGGCTGGTCTGTATCACTGCACTACTTGTTTTCCTGGAGGGCAGTATGATCAGAGTTGTTGATGGGCAACCAGAGTCTAAATGACCCTGGGCAATCATGTCCTTTTGGAGACTTTATCTGCCCATCAGCTGGAGGCTTCCCAGTAGGCCCTTCTGCTCACAGTCTTCTTCTACTTAAATGTCATGGTGGAAAGCAGTCGGACCATTTGAGGACTGTTACTCCCAAGAAGAAAAATATTTTGAATTTGAGAGTGGGAAATTCTATCTTTTTTTCCTTGGCTTTGTCCTAAAGTTATCAAAACTAGGAAAAATGAGGAGGGGAATGTATTTTTCTAGACCTTAAT
Source organism: Arvicola amphibius (assembly GCF_903992535.2). NCBI lineage: Eukaryota > Metazoa > Chordata > Mammalia > Rodentia > Cricetidae > Arvicola > Arvicola amphibius. The sequence continues at coordinate 74,255,805 of NC_052048.2, read as the reverse complement.
ATGTATATTAATAAGCAAACATGTAATATATTATTCACATATATCTAACTTACCTATTTAATATCATCAATCACCTATTTATCTACTATGAGCTTATCATCTATTTGCCAACTATATATCTATAATGTTTCATTTATCTGTCTATAAATCATCTATTTATGCATCTATGTACCTATATATTTATCATTTATTTTACCACAGAAAGTCTGAAAATTTTAAGCACAATTAATTTGAAATTTCTTTCTGTAAAATGTTTCCCTTCATGATAAAGAATATAATGTGCATGATGTTCTGTGTTTTTTAAATAAACTTTTGGGAATTTTAAGTGGCTACCAAGTGATGTTGATATTTTCCAAAGATGATCTTGATAGAAGGTATCATGAAATGAAAAATAAGACAGAATAATGAAGTGGCATTTCATTTGTATTTTAATAAATAAAGCTTGCCTGAGAATCATAGAATAAAACAGCTCCACTGGTCTTGTCTACAGAATCCAGTCTCGCAGCTGGAAGTTTCTTATGCTTGACCTTGGCCTTGATGAAGTGGAGCTGTGGTTGATGCTTCCGTTAAGTGATTAAAGTCAACTCCTTAGTCAAAATTATTTTACTTTCGAGGTTCCCTGTTAAGATATGGGAAACTCACAGGGAATGTTTGTTTGAGTCTGTCTCTGGGTTTGTTACCTTATAATCGTCTTTTCTTTTAATGATGGCATTATTCCAGTACTTAATTCCAGGCTCATTTAGGACTTATTTCACAATTAGGAGAAGAACATTGATAGTATTAGAAAAGTTCCATCAATCTCTTTCCTTTGTCTCTTCAGGCCTGTACTCACCGCTTTGTGATGGTTAGACCCAATGTAATTAGACAAATGCCACTGATGGATGTTTGAGGATGCAGAATCTTGGGTAGCAGCAGCACAGTATCCAATTCCAGGGAAAGGCCTACAGTCGCCGCTTTTTAAAATTCTTTTTAAAGTATAACCAACTTCTTTCCCATATGTTGATAAAATTCTGTTTGAAAAGTTCTTCAAAGACAACCACTCTGTAAACTACTTTTATCCAAATTAGAAAATTAGGGAATCTTAAAGTTGAAAGAAGCCTCAAGACCTCTGTAGACTAGTGAGCTGCCCTATCTTGATCATGTTCAGGATAGAAGATCAGAAAGATACTAGAACCATGCTTGGGATTCAGGCTGCCAAAAACTGGGGCCTCATGAAACTGGGGATTTTGTCTGTCTTATGGTGCCCTTGTCTCTGAGGCTTGAGTCTCTCACCTGTTAGAGAACCTCCCATCAGGCTGGGCATTCTGCACTGCGGCACTTCCTGCTCCTATCATTAATATCTAGGCATCCTTGGCAACTGCAATGCCTGCTACTTCTAGGAGCTAAGGAATCTGTTTCTAGGTTTATATAAAAGCCATAGTACTGGTGGAGTTAAGGGTTCTGATGCAGAGAGCCTGCATAAGAGCTGTAACATTGGAGGTGTCACTTGTTGCTGTTCCCAGTTGCTTGCTGTTGTTCAGGGTTTTGGGATATAAAAATGCCAAAAACTAGCACTTCAAGAACCTTTTTCTGTGTACCCACAATTTCTTCCTGGTAGACCAGTTGGCTGGCAACATAAACAAGATATGATAAAACTTAGGGTAGAGTAGGATCATATCTCTTGTTTATTAAAACTTCTAAGCTTTCATTTCATCTTTTCTGCACATTTTTGTCAGATACTAAGTCATATTCTCTCTGTACTAACACATTTAAATGGATCTCAGGATAAAATTTTGTATTGTAAACACTAAATTGCAGATTCTAGTCTACACACTTTATATATTTTCTTTATAAATATTGAATTTTGTATTTTAATTTTCTTTAATTAAACCCAGTTTTAAGTATTGGTTTCTTCTAGGAATTTACAATAATTTCTAGAATTTTGTTCTGAATGAAAGTAGATTATATTTCTGCCTTCTTATCTTCTTTTCCAAGAGAGATTTTGACAGATTTATAAAATTTTATAATTAGAAAAATTTGTTCATGATGCTGTACATCCTAATTTTTATATTTTAAACATATACTATTCTTGTTTTTCCATTCTCTTAATTCAAGAATTTAAATACTTCTTTGCTTGATAACATCCACATTTCCTATATTATATGCCTTTTAAGTAATTTCTCCATTCTAATTTAATTTTAGAGGGTAGTTGTGGTGACATTTTCAATTATTTCTTTCATGTTCTTTCTCTCAAATTCTTCCAGAATGCTTGAGGATGTGTTGTTGTCTTTTCTTGATCAATTCTAGGGATTATATAAATGATCTCTAACACTACTAACTCAGTAAAGGATGTTATTTTCTCTTTTCTCTGTTTTTGTACCACTGGGTCCAGTTGCTGCTTGCTGGTATAAATATGGTCTTTTCATGTTTCCTGGATGCTTATGCCATGCAGGTGACAAAGCACTCATTGTGCCCTCCCCATCTTTTCTTTCTGAGCATGTATGGTGGCAGGTCTTCCATATGTGAATGAACGGGAAAGAGACTAACCAGTGGGGTTTTGGTCAGGCCCTGGAAAAGCAAAATGGGTTTTTTAGAGTTTGGTGGGTTTTTTGTTTGTTTTATTTTGTCCCACAGGTTGCTAGATCCACAAGCTGGAAGTTGCATTGGCCTCTGGACCATAGTTATGGTAGAGTATGGGTTGAATGAGAAGTGAACCTCTGTTCTGCTAAGCTACTGACTGGGTTTATTCGTTACCTAAGCCTAGTACCCAGACTAGAATAGCAGCTGCTAGGCACTATGACACAGAAGATTCTATGACAGGTCAGCCAGGAGAGCACTTGGTTCTTTTGGCACGGCTTGTTATTTCCACGTGAGCATCACGAGGGCAGGCAACGTTGGCACACCCCTAGTTTTTTACACTGGTGGTGGCAATTTTCCCAGGTATCTTGATTTGAAATGTTTCCTAGACTTTTTTTTTTAAAGAACCTTCTATTTCTTATCATGCCATTGAAGTTTGGTTTTCCAGAACGCAAACATAGATGGAATTTTTAGTCCCAAGAGTATCTCTAATTTTAGATTCAGTTAAGAGTTTTCAAAAACAAAACAAAACAAACAAAAAACCCACCAAAACTCTAGAAAGCCCATTTTGCTTTTCCAAGGCCCCACTAAAGCCTCACTGGTTAGACTCTTTCCATTCACTCAGTGATTCTTTTTTCCTTTTTTCTTTCCTTCTTTTCTCCCTCCCTTCCTCCTCCCCCCTCTCTCTTCCTCCCTCCATTCCCTCGCCCTCTTTGTCTTTCTTTCAAGCTCTGAGTGCTAGAGGCTTCTATTTAGCTATGTGGCCAAATGTGGCTGACAGCTGCCTTCTTCAAACTGGGCTTCAACAGCAGAAAATCTACCCAGAGAACAACTGGGCAGGGTAGTCCCGAAGCAGCTCACAACTTCTCTCCTCAGATGCCTGTCACAGGAGTTGTTTGGAATGGTGACCAAATGTGGCTTCCTAAATAATTTTGTGCCATCTCTGAGTGAGACATACATTCACGGTGCTTCAAAAGTGTTCTCATTCCTTGTAATCAGAGGTTATGGGGCCAAACTCCAGAGCCTTTTAAAGAAAGGCCTATGGTTTGGTCTTGATTATAACTGCTGAGAGATGTGGTTGTCAGGCTCTATCATCACCTTTGGAAACCTGAGCTGGTCCCAGCAGGCAACTGTACCTTTTGGCTGGAGTGGCAGTTGCTTGATTTGTTTCTAAAACCACCCAAAGTTAAAGAAGTCAGAGTGTTAAAACTTTTAGGAACAATGGACTGTTAAGGACATAAAATGCTGTTTTATTCTTATTGAGAAAGGTAGATGCCTATTTCTGAAAGTAGCACATTTTTGTTATTGGCACAAAGATTGCGCTTTTTTTTTCCAAATTGTAATGCTCTTTTCTTAGGCTGGGACGTGGCACTGGAGAGGGCTTTCAACTGCCCCTTCTCTTTGATCATCATAATGGAATAATTACGATATACAGTTGAATGTTCTATTTATGCTAATGCAGTGGTTATAGAGAATGATACAACAGCATGCAGATTATACGCTTCCATTAAGTTTAGGAAAAGGAGGCTGAATTGAAGTAATTTCATCTCATTATTTTTGTAATTATTTCCTCTTCGTTAATGCTTCTTGAGAAGTCATATTCAAAGCTTGTATTTGTTGAATAAAATTGCTCTTTCTTGGGCTGGATCATCATTCATAAAGCCCTCAAGGCCAAAACCACTTAGAGTCAACTCTTCTGTATTTATAAGAGAGGCTAAGTTTTTCACTTGTTAAAAAATATTTAAACTAATTGAGTTGGAAGTTTATTTTCCTGTGATTTTTAGGTGTGGATATGAAGCTGCTGTCCAAGGTGCTCGAAATGCTCTATTTTATGAATTGTGATTAATACAGAGCCCTTCTTACCTACTGAGCCAACTTGTATGCCTTCTAATATTAATGTTTTGTTGACTTGCTTGCTTTGTTTTTGTTTTGCTGTCAGGTCCCACTCTGTTGTGTAGCAATTTTATCAGAATTGAAACATTCTTTCCCGAAAGGAGAAAAACTGAGGACTCCTAATGACTCAGGAAGAAAATAAAGCTCACAGGATCAACAGGACTCCCACAAAGTCTATGCGATCAATCAAGAGTGCTGTGGAGAGGGAGTGGAGGTATGGGTGGAACAGAGGGGAGGGAAGGGGGAGGAGGAGGGGAGGAGATGGAATTTTTTAATTAAAAAATAAAGAAAAAAATTAAAAAAGAATAAAATAAATAAAAAAGAGTGCTGTGGAGAAGAGACTGATCAGTTGAGCTGCCCACAAGTCACACGGGAGCTCCAGAGACACAGCTTTCAAGGGTCAAGAGGCGTCATTTATCCTTGGTGGCCTTTGCTCTTATATCATCCCTTTTCTTGTGAGTACCCCCTCGCCCAAGTAACCCCAGTAAACTACTGTTTCACTGAGCTAGACTTTGATGGAATAATTTTTTTGGTCTTTGGTGCTCTACCTGGGGTGAATAAATATTTGCTGATATGTCCCTAGGAAAAGTCATAGAACACCATCAGGCTGGCCTTGAAATCATAATCCTCCTGCCTCTCCCTTCCAAATGTCGGAATTGAATTTATGAACTATTACAATCAGCCTCTATGCCTCAACCATTGATTGTATCACCATGCCCAATTGCCAAATGACTTTTAACATGGTCTCTGAAAGTAAACCAAAGAACCAACCAACTAAAGAATGAACCAACCAATCAACAATTGTAGAGGGCACAAAAAGTAAAGTGAAATTTGATCAGTATATGGTATTTGCATGTTAATAACTTTAAAAAATAGATTATCTCTGCAATAACTTTAACCCCCCACTCCAATACTCAAGAAACATCAGGAAAGAGAGGGTGGGAAGAATATAAGAAGGGTAGGATGGTATGGAGTGTGATGCTGGCCTATGAACCCAACAGGGATGTCACATTGTTATACATGAACTCGGCAGTTCTGGCTGCCTGCATGAGACCTGCACAGGATCAAGCCAGTTAAGAATGTAGCATACTATAAAGGTACAGAAGCTTACAGAACACCAAAAAGACTGGACTAGGAAAAAATTCCCTGAGCCACATAGTAATCAAAACACCAAACACACAGAACAAAGCAAGAATATGAAAAGCTGCAAGAGAAGAAAGCCAAGTAACGTATAAAGGCAGCTTTATTAAAATTACATCTGAATTCTCAATGGTGACTCTAAAAGCCAAAAGGGCCTGGGAAAATGTCTTACAGATTCTTAGAGTCTGTGGATGGCAGCCCAGACTACTACACCAAACAAAACTTTCAATAGATGAAGAAAACAAGGTATTTCATAACAAAGTCAAATTTGAACAAAGACCAAATCCAGGCCTACAGAGGGTACTAGAAAGAAAACTCCAATCTAAGGAGGTTACCCATACCCACAAAAACAGGACAATAAATAATCTTGCACAAGAACCCTAAAAAGAAACACACACACACACACACACACACACACATACAGAGAGAGAGAGAGAGAGAGAGACAGACAGAGACAGAGACAGAGAGAGACAGAGAGACAGAGACAGACAGACAGAGGGGGGGGGTACACACTGCTACCACCAAAAAACCCCAGGAATTAGCAATCATTGATCATTAATATCTCTCAATATCAGACTCAGTTTCCCAATAAAAAGACACAGGCTAAAGGATGGATATAAAAAATAGAATCCATCCTTCTGCTGCATACATAAAACACACCTCAACATCAAAGATAGACATTACCTCAGAGTAAAGGGCTGAAATAATATTTTTTAAGCAAATGAATCTAAAAATCAAATGGGTGTAGCTATTTTAATATATAAAAAATAGACTTCAAACAGTTAATCAAAAGACATGGAGAAGAACACTTCATATTCTTAAAAAAAATCAACCAAGATGAATTTTGAATTCTTAACTGGTGTGGGACAATGGTCTGTATTCTGTCAAGTATATTTTAAATGAATGCTGATTGGCCAGTAGCCAGGAAGGAAGTATAGGCAGAACAACCAGACAGGAAGTAGAGGCAGGTTAATGAGAACAGAAGAATTCTGGGAAGAAGGTAGTCCTAGACTGCAGTCCTGACTTAGCCACAAAAGAAGCAAGATGTGACTGCCTTACCAAATACGGTACTGAGCCACGTGGCTAACAGACAAGAATAATGGGCTAATATAAGTTATAAGAGTTAATAAGAAGTCTGAGCTACTAGGCCAATCAGTTTATAATTATGTAGATTTCTGTGTGATTCTTTGGGACTTAATGACCTTGGGAACCAGGCAAAACAGCAACCCCGAAAGCACAACATTTATGCACCAAGCACAAGGGCAGCTACTAAAGCTTAAATCACACATTGAACCTCACACACTGATAGTGAGAGACTTTAATATCCTACTCTTACTATTGAATGGAACATATAGACAAAAACTATACAGAGAAATAATGGAGCTAACATGTTGTGATCTGGCTGCTCTCACTCCCCCTGACCAACAACTAAACTTTCTTGTACTCTGTAATCAACAAGGATGTTTGTGTGTTTGTGTTCCTTCTGGCTGGTAGTTTTCCACAGAAGTGTTCTCAGTACACGATGTCTTGATCTTGACCTCTGGCTACTCAGCATGTCTCGGGCCAGCTGTCTAAAGTTATAAAAGGCTCTAGCTTGGGGCAAAATAAAAGTTGTTCTTCATTCAGAACCGAAGCCTCCGTGTTTCAATCCCGGCACCTCCACTCCCCATCAGTTTCGGTATTCAAGCCATGCTGGCATGGCACTAACAGATGTTACAAACCAAATAAAACTAACACATATCTACAGAACATTTTACCCAAGCACAAAAGTACCTCACTGAAAAATTTCCAAAATTGACCATGTAATCCATCATGTCAGACCACTGTGGATTTCAACAACAGAAACATCAGAAAGCCTACAAACTCATGGAAATGTAGCTACTCCCTACTTAAATGACTACTGCGTCAAGGCAGAAATAAAGAAATCAAAGACTTCCTAGAATTCAATGAAAATGAATGCACAATGTATTCATACTTTTGGGATACAGTATAAGTGGTACTAAGAGGAAAGTTCATACCACTAAGTGCCTTCATAGAGAATTTGGAGAAATAACAGTAGATATGTGGGAGCACACTTGAAACATCTAGAACAAAAAGAAGCAAAGTTACCCAGTGTTGTGATCTAGCTGCCCTCACTCCCCTGACCTACAATGGAACTTTCTTGTGGTCTGTAATTGATGAGGATGTTTGTGTTCTTTCTGGCCAGTGGTTTTCCACAGAAGCAGTAGAGGTATAAAAGGCTTTAGCTCAGGAAAAATAAAGGTTGCTGTTCTTCCACCTGAAAAGAAGCCTCTGTGTCTTAATCCCAGCACCCCTGCCAGTCTAGGCATCCAGGCTGCACTGGCACAGGGCAACCCAGGAGGAGTAGCTGGTAGGAAATAATCAAACTGAGGACAGAAATTCCTAAAATAGAAACAAAGAGACCAATACAAAGAATCAATGAAACAAAGAGTTGGCTCTTTGAGAAAATCAACAAGATAGACAAACCCTTATCATAACTGACTAAAAGACAGAGAGGGAATATCAAAATTAACAAAATCAGAAAAAAGGGGGGAATAATAACAGACATGGAGGAAATTCAAAGAATCATTAAATCATACTTCAAAAACCTGTACTCCACAAAATTGGAAAATCTAAAAGAAATGGACAAATTTATTGATAGATCTCACTTACCAAAGTTAAATCAAGATCAAATAAACAATTTAAATAGACTTATTACCCCTAAGGAAACAGAAACAATCATTAAAACTTTCCCAACCAGCCGGGCGGTGGTGGCGCACGCCTTTAATCCCAGCACTCGGGAGGCAGAGGCAGGCGGATCTCTGTGAGTTCGAGACCAGCCTGGTCTACAAGAGCTAGCTCCAGGACAGGCTCTAAAGCTGCAGAGAAACCCTGTCTCGAAAAACCAAAAAAAAAAAAAAAAAAACTTTCCCAACCAAAACAAAGCCCAGACATAAATGGTTTTAATGCAAAATTCTAGCAGACTTTAAAAGAAGAGCTAATACCAATACTCCTCAAATTATTCCATAAAATAGAAACAGAAGGCACACTGCCAAATTCATTTTAGGTCCAACAGTCATCCTGATACTGAAACCACACAAAGACTCAACAAAGAAAGAATTATAGACCAATTTCCCTGAACATTGATAGAAAAACTCAATAAAATATTTGCAAACTGAATGCAAGAACATATCAAACATATCACCCACCATGACGAAGTCGGATTTATCCCAGGGACTCAGGGATGGTTCAATATATGAAAATCTGTCAATGTAATTCACCATATAAACAAACTGAAAGAATATTCACACTACATGCTGAAAAAGCCTTTGACAAAATCCAATATCCCTTCCTGACAGAAGTTTTTGGAGATCTCTCTGCAAAGGGTAAATAGAATAGATTTCATGGGTGAACTGGTCATGTGTGGGGTTGGAAATATGAGGGATCAGGGTAGCGGAAGATAGGTAGAAGATATTGGTGGAAATGAGCAGAAGTGGGGGAAGTTTCAGGGACAAGGTAAAAATCTAGTGTAATGGAAACTCCATTGAATCTTTAAGAGTAACCCTAGCAAAAACTCCTAGTTATAAGGGACATGGATCCTGAACTGGCCATCTTCTGTAACCAGTCCTTAAGTGGAGAAACTGGGATACCAACATAGCCACAAAACCTTTGACCAAAGTTTGAATTGCTTGTAGAGAGTTCTGGGACCAGAATCTAGTCAATCATCATCAAAGAGCCCTGAGAGACTTCATCCAGCAACTGATGGGGGCAGATGTCTCCTAGATAAACTTGAGGTGGAGATCTAGGAGTTCTGCTGAAGAAGGAGAGGAAGGAATTCAGGAACCAGAGGGACCAGAGACACCACAAGAACATGGACCATATAATCAACTGACCAGGACTCATGGGGGCCTGTAGATATCAGGGAGTCTGTAGGGGTCGGACCTAGGTCCTCTGCATATATGTTATGGCTGAGTAGCTTGTGTTCTTGTGGGATTCCTAACAGTGGAGGCTGTCTCTGACTCTTTTGCCTGCTTATGGGACTTTTTCCTACTACTGGGTTGCCTCCTCTCGCCTTGATGTGATGGTTTGGGCCTGGTCTTATTGTAACATGTTATACCATGTTTGGTATCTCCTGGAGGCCTGATCTTTTATGAGGGGAGACAGAGGGGGAATGGATCTGGGGGACAGAGGAAATGGAGGGAGTGACTAGGAGAAGGGGAAAGGGGACACTGCAGTAGGTAGGGATGTAATAGATGAGAGAAGAATAGAAGAAAAAGAAGCTATCCTATTTTACACACAAATATCCAACCAAACTTAGGCCAGTCAGATCTATTCCTACTTGCAGTAAACTGGAAAAATGAATGCTAAATTGGAATTAATTAAAAAGTACAGTCATTAGCTAGAATCTCAAGGCTATTTGATGTTACAAGAATCAAACTCAGTTAGAGCTGAGGATACATTTCAGGGGCAGAGCTCTTTTCTAACAAGTGTAAGGTCCTGAATTTGATTTCCAACATCAAGAAAGAAAAAAACATCATTATATGTGCAGACTCATTAAAGTCATTATCATTAAAAGATAAAGGAATTGCAGTATATATGAAGAGCTCTCTCCTGGCTGAGGCATTGGTGCTAGTTGATGACTTCTGAGGGAGAGAGAAGTTTTTTTGAGACAGGGTTTCTGTGTGTCACTTTGTTACCTGCCCTGGAACTAGTTCTTGTAGACCAGGTTGGCCTCAAACTCACAGAGATCCCCCTGCTTCTGCCTCCTGAGTGCTGGGATTAAAGATGTGTGCCACCACGGCCTGGCTCTCCCCCAATTTTAGTACTCTCTCTCTCCATCCTCCCCATTCCTGATCCCTCCTGTGCCTGTGTTATGTGTCCGTTTCATAGTCTTCCAGGGAACGCCTTAAAGACAACAAATGCTCTCCAGGAACATGAAGAGTTGAGCTAGCACTGCATAGAACAAAAACTCACATGTTAGAATTAGAAGCATATTCAAGTTCTGCGGCTCACTACAGGAGCAAATACGAGGTGACTATGAATAGCCTAGGTGCACATCTTGGCCTGTGTTTTCCCACCTGCAAATGTTGTCATAAATCCTTACATGTTTATGCATGTGCATTAAATCATCTGATGCTTTTGAAGGCCAAAGTGAGAGGCTAAAACTAACCCTTTCTCTTGCTTCCTCACTAGCCTTGTACATATTAGCTCCAGTAGCATTCTTATGGGCAGGTAGTCTCTTACAGGGATGAGTGTATGTGTGGCCTGTAACTGACTGGTGATGGGTGTGTTTTGATAGAGGAAGGTGAAAATAATTCTGGGTTTCTGAGAGGACTGGGTGTACTGTTGTGGATTAAGTCTTGGCTAGCGTGAGGTAGGGTAAGAACTCTTGATGGAGTGTGGTAAGGATTGCCCTTATTTTTACATGTTGCTGTCGTGGTTTTAGGTGGGTCATTTTAGAAAGACATCTTTGACTGTGTTCTAAAACACACACCACAAAATTTGCTTTTGTAAAGTGTCTATTGATGGGTGAAACTGGTGTTGTCTTTGTAGTGGACCTCAGGCTGCATTTGGATAACGTGAATGTCAAGAATCAGGGTGTGCCAGTCAGGGTTCTCTAGAGAAACAGAACTAACACAACAAATATATACTACAACAGAGTTGCATTGGATTAGTTTACATGATAGGAACGGGCCAGCCCAATAATGGCAATTGGCATGCTGGAGATGCTGAGAGTCCCGCAGATGTTCAGTTCATGATGCTGGATGCTTTAACCATTGAATCTCATGTGGAAGGCCTAGATGATTCTTGGAGAGCCATCCACTAGTCTTCCTCCATGCTGGAAGACAGAAGAGATTGTTTTGATGGTGTCAGACGATGGCAGTCGCTTCAACATCAACAACTAGACAGATGACTCAGCAGTAAGAAGTAAATACAGGCACACAAGTAACACTGTCTCTCCTGGCCCCTCTTTACATCTGGGAAGTTGCTAGAAGGTGTTGCCTGCTCTTGGGGATGGTCTTCTCCCCATAGTTTATCTTTCCTGGAAATTACTTTACAGTCTTCCCAGAGATGGGTCTCTTAATTTAAGAGTCCATCAACTTGACAAAAGCAACCATCACAGTGTGACTCAAAGCATCAAAAATAAGCTATATGCATTTTAATAACAAAAGTTTTAATCTTTATTTTAGGTATTTTCAATCATAAGACATCTTACCATATAAAGATATTAACAGGTTGTATTTGTATGTACAAATCCATATATGCATTCAGTAACTGATGAAAAAAGAGGCTATGGGTTTGAAGACTAGGGATGGGTATATGGGAGGGATTGGATGGAGGAAAGGGAAGGGAGAAACATAGTAGTCAAATGTCAGCCTCAAAAACAAACACCTGCTCTTAGTGTTGGATGAGTTCTCTATACATTCTGCCTTGGAAAAGGACTCGGCTATTGAGAAGGGATGTGGTCCTTTAGCCATAAGTGAACCTGGAGACAGCACAGCATCTAAAATTCCCTTCCCAGAAATGTGTGACAGTGGGTCTGCTGTCCCTGGGTGTGTAGCAGTGTCCCCTGGACTGGTAGTGCTCTGAAAGTTTGAGCTCGCACAACAGCATGGCTGATTTAGCATTGGGTTGGCCTCGAGCAGTTATTTCCTTAGAAAGGGCTGGGGCTGAAGGATTGCTCCCTTCTCTCTGCTTACTGATGCACATCACTGTGGGGTGTGAGTGCAGCCAAGCACCCAACGCCCACTGACTGCTAGTTTCAGAGCCCTGTAAATCCTTTGCTTGATACCCTGGAACATGTCGACAAGATAGATGCCCTGGAAGGAGGACGATATCTAGGATCCTGGAGGGAAAGCGTTCTGGTGTATGTCAGCATGCAGAGAAATTCTGCTTAAGAGAGGATTTTCCAGACCTTGAATCACATTGTCAGTGTTTAAAATGTTGTATGGGGATGTTTAAAATCTATTTAAGAGGTAAAACAAGAAAAAAATATGGATGTATATCTTTTTAAAGTTTCCATTTATTTACCTGTTTAAGTCTCTCTCTCTCTCTCTCTCTCTCTCCTCTCTCTCTCTCTCTCCTCTCTCTCTCTCTCTCTCTGTGTGTGTGTGTGTGTGTGTGTGTCTGTGTGTGTCCCAGTGCACATAGAAAAGTCTAAAGTTAGCTTGGAGAAGTCAGTTCTCTCTTTCCACCATGTGAGACTGAGCATCACACATCACACTCAGGTCGTAGGTCTTGGTGGCAAGCGCTTTTATGCATCAAGCAGTGGCTGTATATCTTATCTTTGCTGTCCTGTAATGGCGATATTCCCAGTGGCAGCGTTGCTGTCTCCAGATGCGGACCTAAGGCGTAGACTAAGATGGCTGTCCCCAGGACACACACAGTATATTTTTAAAAATTACTGACGCAGGGCATGGGATTTATAGAGCTACAGCTGAGAAAGCAAGAGAGTGAGGGCTTTTGAAAGGAATAAGTTTACCTGTCGGCCCCCTACCTACAGGTGTTACAAGCAGTTCTTGGTACGATATCAATCCTAGGGTTGTGTATCATAATCGTAATGGGTAAATAAAATATAATGTCTATGAAAAGTCATGTGACTTTTATGTGGAGAAATAAAAATGACCTACTGTCTACTATAAATTGGGATGCAACCATCATGGGAAACAAATATTGGGCAAAGAAATAAAGCACAGTGTAATATACAGGCACCACCTTTCACACTTGAGGAAGTCTTTCGAGGAGGTTGACTTTGAAGGAAAATGGCAATCAAATCCCGAACTTGGAGCTAACTCTAGTAATTCATAGAATTAAAAAAAAATGAATACACATTTCAAACTCCATAGAAATAAAGTGAATTTCTTTCTTTTTTTCCTGTTAAGTGGGGAACCAGTCTGTACTGGACCTGCATTTAAAGTATCAAAAATTCACAAGCGTAAAACACTAAACATATGTGCTGGATCAAATGGAAATTTTATTCTGTTTGTTGAGAAAGTGAAATCATCGAATAGTTCCTGTGAACTGACGGCAGCACCCCTCACAGGACAGGGACATAGTGACTGACTGCAGCCTCTCTCACAGGACAGGGACATAGTGACTGACGTCAGCCCCCCTCACAGGACAGGGACATAGTGACTGACTGCAGCCTCTCTCACAGGACAGGGACATAGTGACTGACTGCAGCCTCCCTCACAGGACAGGGACATAGTGACTGACGTCAGCCCCCCTCACAGGACAGGGACACACTGTGCTCCCCCAGCTCTGATCTTTCTCAAACTAAAATGAAAAAAAAAAAGCTGAAGCACTTTTCTTCACATTTTTTCCCTCCGAAGTACCTTCTAGCTTTTATATTTCTGTTTATTATTATACTCACATTTTGCATGAGAAATATTAGCTTCATTCTGGACAGGTTTCCTTTTTATTTCTTTTTATTTTGTTTCCTTTTTATTTCTTTTTATTTTATCTTGAGCTTTCTTGTTGGTTTTTAATTGTGAGCTTCATGGAGTAAATATGGTGGACTCCGGAATCTATGGTCATCAGTTCATGCCTGTGCCCGGGATGCTGTGTTTATTGTATTTATTGCCATGCTGAAGATTTCGACAGTCGTACTCACAGAATGGGGATGGAGGAAAATACTCGCAAAACTGCTTTCCTCCTCTGGGAGAACTGACCTCAGTGATGTGGGCATAAGAGACCTGCGCCTCTGTTCCCCGCAACCACGTCACAGGCAACCTCAGTGGAAGAGCTGGTCCCGAATATGGGATAGCTGGTTCCAGCCATCACCATGCTGGTGGGAGAACTGGCCCTGACCCTCACCTGAGGGGGTTGGTAGAGGCTAGGACTGACCAACTCTGCTGCCACCCAGGCCCACCTCCAGGGCTTTGAGTTGGCATACTCCAACGTCTGTTTCCATCTATGACCTGCTGGAACCGGTGAAGGGACTGGTCCTGCTGAGCCATAGCTGCAGGATCTCCATGACTCCAGGCAACAGCAGGATATCCGAGACACATTTTTCTGAGGGTCTGGTATTGATGTACCAGAAGCCAGAGGCTTGAACCAAACCAACAACTCATTGCAGTGAACATTTGCGACTAAATCTGGACCCAAGGGCATACTGCGTGACACACCCCAGCTCCCAGGGCCACTGTGACAAGGGAATATGTGATGGAGAGGTGGGAAAGGCAGAGGAGCAAAATGGATTCTGTTTGTTTTCATTGGGAGACTACAAGGGTAGAGGGCAGATATGAAAGGACTGGGAAATAAGAATTGGGGTGCATGATGTGAAACACCTAAAGAATCGACAAAAATGTCAGGTAGGAAGGGTGTATTTCAGTTAGGAGTTCAAGGGGATACTGCCCATCACGTATCATGAAAAGGCATGACATAGGAACATGAGGCAGCTGGCCACCTTGTGCCCACAGTCATGAAGCAGAGAGCAGTGAATACTGAAGCTGAGTTCAATTCCTCCTTCTTATTAATTGCAGGTCCACATCCCAGTGCAATGGTGCCAGGTACATATAGATAAAGTGAGCCTTTCCACCTCAATTTACCTGATCTAGAAACATTCCCAGCATGCCTAGTGGTACGTTTCCATGGTGATACTAAATCCCATCAAGTGGACAATCACTATTAAGTGTTGGAGCATGGAGATTCCTATCCCATAGCGAACACTATGAAGTGTTGTGGGGTTCCCACCAGAGATGATCACTCAGACACAGTCTGTGAGCCAATTACAGGTCCTTATTTCAGCTGTCTGGTGACTGCACATGGGTGTTTGGGATCCAAGGGCAGTCTTGAGCCTTTTCCAGGGTCTCTAAGCAAGAAAAACCTCATCCTGCCTGGAAAGTTCCCAAAGTTCCCTTCCTGCGAGCTAAGCAGAGAATGATCAAAGCCAAAATATACAATTAGCAAAAATAGCGAGGTCAGACTGACGATTACAGAGAACTCACATCTTTGAGGCCTTTTCTTTTTTTCCCAGAATTGTTTTTCATCGCTTCCCTCTTACGGTTACTGTTCTTTACCCAGAAAGAGGTGCCAAAATGGAGTCACCATAGCCAACTTAAAGCTCTTGTCACACAAAGACAAAACTGTTTGCTGATAAACTTTTACCTCTAGCAGCACCCATGGGATTAAGATGTGCCCATGAGACTCAGTCTTTGATAAAGCGGGACCCATTTATCATTATCAGTGGAAGGAGACAGCCACTTTCTTATCTGTAGAATGAGGGTGGTACTGGAGCAATGCTTCTCCCTCTTGCAGTAACCTCTTCATTTAGTCCTTCCCCATGAGGAAGAGTGATTCCTTTTAGTAGTGAGATTGATGACCGGTTAACTTCTGTTGGACCTCATTACCCAGGCAATGAGGCCAATGCGTGGAAAAGGCAATGCTTCCCCATGGCCCATGCTCTGACAAACTCTACACTCTGCTGAGCAGTTTTGGGGACAGGGATCATTTTGCACTTTGATCTAAAGCTTTTTCTTAAATCAGTTGTTTTGTTTGTAGCCTTGCCTTCCTATCAGGGATGGGAGGTGAGGAAACTGGTCTCTCTGAGTCGCCACTGCCCAGGAGCTAGCCTTCAGATGCATAGAACTCACCCGCACCGGGTGGAGAAAGTAAGAACAGATCCTCAGACCTGCTCCGGAACTGATGAGTCGGAGTTCATCGTGACAACCCAGAGCTATCCCACTTTCATTGCTATTGTGTAAGAATAGCAAAAGGAACTTAGAGAAAGGGGTTATGTGGCCCACAATTCTGGGTTACAGTCCATTCTTTTGAGGAAATAAAAGGCAGCTAGTCACATCACATCCACAGCCAAGAGCAGAAAGCCATGAATGAATGCATGTAAGCTTTCTCAAGCTCATCTCTGTCTCTACACTTACACAGTTCAGGGACCTTTACCTGGGAACAGTGCTACCCACTTTCAGGCTGGGTTTCTCCAAATCAACTAATACAATCAAGACAAGCCTTCCAGATATGCTCTCAGGCTGGCCTGATCTAGATAATCCCTCATTGCGACTGCCTTTCTAGGTGGTTGTAGGTTGTATCAAGTTGACAAACTATCAAAAGATCCTATAGTTTGAGGAAGTCCTTCAGACTGCGATGTCAGACCATGTTGGAGACTGTCTAATGAGGCTTTTCTTAGGACCTTCTCCCATAGCCCTTGCCATTCCAAGTTGCTGCTTAAGAATCCATCAGCCCATGGGCTTGGACTCTACGGCATGGACGGGCTCTGTGTGAACCTTGTCAGTTTGGTTGAGCACCTTCCTGGACCTGGGGGGAGTTGGGAGGAACTTGGACATAACATAGGGTAGGGAACCCTGTTGGCTCTTTGGCCTGGAGAGGGAGGGAGTGGGGGTATGGGTGCAAGGGAGGGGAGGGAAGGGGGAAGAGGAGGGGAGGAGATGGAAATTTTTAAAATATTAAAAAAATATTTTACAAAACAAAACAAAACAAAAAAAATCCATCAGCCCAGACAGGTAGTGGTAGTACACTCCATTAATCCCAGCACTCGGGAGGCAGAAGCAGGAGGATCTCTGTGAGTTCAAGGCTAGCCTGGTCTACAAGAGCTAATTACAGGACAGTCTACAAAGCTACAGAGAAACTGTGTTTCGAACAACAACAAAAACAATACAACACAACACAAAACAAAAAATCCATCAGCACAATTCGCTTTTATGGGATGACCTGTTTCATGTACAAATGCCCCCAAAGAGACTGTTGAGTGTTTGTATGTGCTGCCAAAGGCTTTCTCAATGTCATCTTAGGACCAGTCGGCAGGTGTGAGCAGAGTGAACTGGAGCTTCAGAGCGTGAGTGGCTGGACTGCTATTTAGTTAAACTTTATTATTTCTTCATTATAGAGACAATAATCTGAACATGTCTTCAAGCTTGCTCTAAACAGAAAGCTTGGTATATAAATGATGTTCTATTTTTGTATTATGAAAACAGTGTATTGTTGAAAATAAATATAAGACAACTACACAACCCCCATAATTTATTTTTGTATTTGCTGTCACACCCTGTAAGCATGTTTGCCACTGTAGTTCTTTAAAGGTGAAAAGCAAATGGAGACAGAACAAGTGCAAATGACTAAGCCAGTGCCAAGGCTTTCGATTCTAACTGCTCAGGTTTTTTCATAAGAAAATGGGATACTCCCATTAGTCAAAATAGAATAACCACTATGTGCTGAAGAATAGCTCAGACTTCTTAATAGGATTCTAGGGTAGTAGATACTAATATATATATATATATTACAAGTTTAACTATAGATGTTAGTAAAAAAGATAAATAAAAACAGCAAAAGGAAAATAAGCATGAAAATACTATTCCTTCGGGGCTGGAGAGATGACTCAGCAGCGAAGCATGTTTGCTGCTCTTCCAGATGAGTGTTCAGTGCCAAGCACCTACATCAGGTGCTCGTAATGATCTGAAATTAACTTCAGGGATCTGGTGCCCCCTTCTGGACTGCATCAGCACCTGCACAAATGTAACATACATTTATGCAGATACATAATACAATAAAAACAACAGATTGTTTTATAGGTAATGTATATATATATATATATATATATATATATATATATATATATATGTATATATGTATGCTGGTCCCATCTATCACAGAATGATACTAATACATTTTTAAATTTTCTTTACTTTTTAGAGTTAAAAACGCTTAAGCATTTTTTCTTTCTATTTTATATTCAGTTTCCTTTGGCTCCTTCGGAGATTATCCGTGATGGTTTGGTAAATTTGGTAGTGAAGAAGTAAAAAAGGGCTGGGACAGGCACCAAAAATAGAAGGAGCAGATCTTGTTCAAGCTGGTTCTCTCTGGAGAGGGCAATTAAGCCAAAGGCATGAAGAAACCAGTGGTTGAACAGGACAAGAAGTCTGTCCTTTCTTATCAGATCACTGTAGCTCTCAATTTTAGCAAAAACCAGGAACACAGCCAGATTAGCCAAAGATGCCACCAATACGATGTAGGGGAAGGCGTAGTACAAGAGGCCTCCTGCGACGGCTTGCAGCACAGTCAAACCCGGGAAGAAATAGAGGGCGCTGTAAATGCTTTCAAACGGGTTTGGCATGTATAGGCTCCACTGGATCTTCTTCACCAGAAGCGGTCGGAGCAGCATCATGAATACCAAGCAGAAAGCGTAATACACAAACACGATGGTGTACAGTGGATACACGGCTTCCTGAGTACAGTGCAGGGTGGTGATGTAATCTGGACTTGGATTGTAGAGCATCGTGTACCAATCTGAAAGCATTCGCACCCCGCAGGAATAGATGGAAAGGGTGCCGGGGGGATCACTTACAAGTAATGTGACCAAGGCCGCCATACTGCATTCGAGTAACGCAGAGACTTGCTGGAAGAACACACCGCTGGAACAACTTTTCTTTGAGTCCCATTCAATGCAGAGCCAATGGGAAACTAGAGGAAGCAGCGCCATGAAACCAAGGTAAAGCCAGTCATAAAGTTCCGGGGACTCTGTGCAAGGCTGACAGTATTTCTCTTCATTTGTTCTCTGTCCTCTTGGGCACGCCCCACACTCTCCATATATTTCAGTTGAGCTATTTTTAAATAATAGGGTCTTTCCACAGTAGAGTCCAAAGCACGCCATCCAGCCACTCTAGGTTCCCAAGATCGTTGGCTGTAGCCACAGCTAATACCTAGGCTACAACGGCCCAGGTAGCTCCTCCTCCCGGTTACCTGGACAACCATTCTGAAGCCCCGCCCCTGCTTCACCAGGCTTCTAGGCTCCACTCCCAGTTTCTCCTCTTGGCTCAAGCTAGTTCCTGGCTTCTTGGTTTAGGCACCCAGAGGCAATTCTTTTCCTGGCCTTGATAGGGCTCTTGAATTATTTCTTTTGAAGAACTAACACAGGTCCTTGGAGTGTATTTCAGGGTGTCAGATTTTTCTGCCTTTGCTGCTCTTCTTAGCAGGAGAGAGTAGGTGAAATGTAAATTCAGAAATGTTTGAGAAACCGCAGTTTCTTCTTTTGAATAGATTGGCACGGAGCAGTAGATACAGGTGACAGGTCAGTGTCTGGTGACATTCATAAATTTATCAAATCCTAAAAATTCACATTCTAACAGGATTATTTTAAAGAAGCTTAGCTCTCTTTGGGTGCATAGTGTCTTAATCTTTCATCTTAAGCATTCGTGTTTGATGAAAAAACGATTCCTCATGTAAATTCATGTATTGTAATTCAGCCCTTCCTGCACTCCCTGGATAGAGAGCTACAGAAGTTACTCCCCACTTTGCTCTTGAGAGAGGACCTGCGAATGCAACACTGCCTTGTGGTGTATGAACTCATCCCAAACCGGAACAAGCTCTCCCGTGTCTTAGAAACCTTGATGCTTTGTCGCTTGTCCTTCATTTGACCCACAAGTTACAGCTCACTTTTGAAATACGCAAATATGAGAGGGAGAGACTCCCTTCCTCAGTCCCAAGCAGTCTGTCCTTCACTTCCTGTGTGCTTTCTGACTCATTCTCTTCCTTATAAGTACCCATTCTACCCTGTTACCTCAGGATTCTGTCAGTTCAGAGATACGGCACTGGTAGGGGTTCCCAGGATGGCAGGCATAAACGCTGGCTATTGAACTTCCTAATATTGACTTCAAAATTCCAAGGGGGCATATAGTTTGTCTTGTGCTGCTAATTGCAGGGTAAAACGAACAGAGCTGTGGTAGCCATAATGTATTAGCCTTGTAAATATTTAGCTTGTAGACTGACATGTGTGTGATAAATGTCTTCTAGGCATTTGGAGGGAATATGAGCTCTGGATGGCTCGCTCTGCTGCAGATGAACCAAGTCTGCGTGTTTAAATGGGTCTAACTGTCACATGATCAGTGCTGTTCAGTGCTGTTCAGTGCTTTGCTTAGTAGCTGGCTCCTTCCTGGCAAATGGAGTTGAGCTGCTCAGCCTGGGAGCTGAGGACCAGTATGTGGAAACATGGAGATCAGTCTGTGATGAGGTGTCTGCTGGGGACCAGTATATGGAAACATCTCTGTTGGGGACTTGTCTATGGCAACATATCTTTGGGGGACCAGCTTATGATGTCATGTCTGCTGGGGACCAGCCTATGATGACATGTCTGCTGGGGACCAGCCGATGATGTCAGTAGTTGCCAATTTGCTGTGAGTGAGAAATCCAGCTGCTGGAGGCAATCAGAGCAGAAGGTTCTAGTTTTGTGGTTACTTCTGCTCTGATATGGTCACTCAAGAGCCTACCCTTAGAAATTCATTTCTTTGATTCATTAGGAATCTTGGATTAAGATGTAAAAGTTGAGTTGAGAACATAGCTCACGGTTGAGTGCTTACCTAGCATGTACCCAGAAGGCCTTGTGTCTGCTGTCCAGCATCATCTCCGATGCTGGCCACACACGCAAGTAAAGAGTTTACGTTTCTTATTCTGTCAAGTTGTTATTACCATCTCCCACAAATGAGTGGAGGCTGGTTGCTTATCAGTTGCTATCAACATGCTGAGGGTCATGGCAGCAGCTTGAGGTTAAGCGTGAGGTGGCCAGTGTTACTCCATTCTAGGAAGATAGTACCCACCCTTTCAAACATTTGAAAGTAGGTAGGGTGACTGACTATAGCTGCCTCGTGTCTAACCTAGAGAGCAATGTCTGTAATGAGGATCCCAGTGGTCTGGGACCTGAACTGGACCGTGCGTATTCACCAGCAGTTGTCTTAGTTCTTGAGAACTCTGGTGGGCTCTAAGGCATCGGAGGAGGTGAGTTACTTCCGGCTTGGCATTGTACTTCCTCTCCTTCAAATGGATGCAGAGATTTCTTTCTTTTAAAAACAAGATTTGGATGTCGCAGCAAATTGTCATGTGACAACCTTTATAAATATGGTCTAAATGTTCAAGTCTTTATACTGCTATTCTTAATCTTTTCCACTGAGCATAGATATATGCCTCTTACATCATAAGTTTTAAGTAGAGGAAGTTAGACCAAGAGGCTGACTTGCAGGATAAGGTAGCTTCTGAGAGAAACGTTATCAACTCAACCACTCAGAGGCAGTGGCAAAGCATCCCTTCAGTAGCTAATTCACACCTTCATTTCCTTGTCTGCCTCGGGCATCTTTGTCCTGTGAGATGATGTGAGACTGAGTTTTCCACCCATCCTTAGTTGCAGCTCTCACTTCCTCATGCAAAGTTCTGTGTGCAGTCCTTGTGTGGGCTGTTTATAGGTTGATCCCTACAATCTGTAAGAAAGGCAACGGAAGATCTTACCTTTTTATATAAAAGTTCTCTTTCTACAGAAAACAACCTGGGGTATGAATTTTTAAAGTCATATTTATTGTGTGGTATAAAGTAGGCTTAAGGGATGGAGGAAGTAGCACAGCTTATGTATAGAGTTCTTTAAAATATTTATTCAAGTAATTAAAAAGTTTATTCATCCTTGAATACAATGTACTGTGTTAATTACATTCACTCTCATGACTCTGTCTCACCCTTCTCTGATGACTCCCTTTTCCTGAACTAGCTGCCTCACTGATGCCCTTTCCCTTCCTTCCCTCCCCTCCCCTCCCTCTCCCCTCCCTCCCTCCCCTCCCTTCCTTTTCCTTCCCTTCCCTTTCCTTTCATCCCTGCCCTCCCACCATGGGATGGAAGCTCTTGCTGCTGTGTATTCATAATTGTGGCCACCATACTGAGTCCCAAAGGCAGGGCCCACTGCACACTTCTCATCCCTCAGTCCCCGAGCTCCTTCCATTCCTCCTTCTGTGATGTGTGCAGGACACTGGAGGGAATGTCGAAGATGTCTTGTTAGGGGCCAAATCACTTATTTCCAGCACTTCGACCAGTGGTGAGTCCCTGCTTTTACTGTCACCCACTTCTAGAAGAGTCTTCTCGGACCAAGGCTAAGAGCAGAGTCAATTTTGATCAATATCTGAAAAGGGCAAAGACAGATCCATAAGTGGTTTTCCAGGGAAGCTGCTGCGCTCTCACAAACTGCCTTCTTCCAGGAAAAACAAGGGTTATTAAAATCAACTCCTGCATACACATAAACCAGACAAAACCCAGCTCACGGGAGTCTACGAACAGTCACAGTGAATTCTGCAGAGCCAGAATTATGAGCATGTAATCATTTATCTTACATGGGCATTTACAAGAAAATACCTTCAATTAAAACAAGCAAGCAAGCAGCTTGAGATCTTCTGAAGGTCCCATAATTTAAATAGAAATTAAGGGTACTTATTGCCATTTTAATCTGAAAGGATGATAGAGTTCTATGCATTGAAACTCATGGGCTTAAGCCAAAGTATTATTTGGAAAAATATAGTTTACAACATCACTGCTTTAAGCAAATTTACAGCTTTGTGTTGTGTCACAGTTAGAGATGCTGTGCTTGGTCTCACGTAACACAAGGGCAGCAGATTGACCATGCATGACTGCTAAAGACTGCAAGGTAAGAAGTTAAAAACAGGACAACAAAAGACACCAAAAGAAAAAGTATTGATATACAGGCAGACCAAATGAAATTAGTAGAGATTAATGCAGAAATTAAAAACATAGGAAATAAAAAGCCAAAATTCTTTGTTGAAATAAAAATACTGTCTTAGAAATAATCAATAAAACAAACAAAACCTTTTCAATATTATCAAACCAAGGATGTAAAAAAAAATGACAGATAAATAAAACTAAGAACAAAAATGAGGACTTGGCTAACTGTGTAATACATTAACGATGGAGGAAAGGAAGGGAGGCTCAGCGTTTGGTCTGTCGATAAGAGGGTCTCCACAGCCTCTTCCCCAGTGAGAAAGCAAAGCTGATGAGAACGATGTAAAAACATTTGACTCTTTTGTTTACAACAACCTACTGATGCTCAATTAACAACAGTCAATGTCTTCGTGTTAAACTGATGGGCCACTTTCTCATTACAGCTACCTGTGACCCCACATCATCTTGAAGGAATGGATGTGGTCAAGGATAGGGATTCTCTGAGAAGGACAGCTTGTCACAAATCTCACCCCTTCCAGCTTCAGACAGAAGAGGTCAACGCTCTGCTGAGTAGGACTGAGGTAAGGAGATTCCAGGCCCTAACTTAGTGACACAAAGGTTCACTGCAGGAATGGCAGGCGGGGATGGTAGACCATCCTCCTCACTCCCAGGGCTTCCACATTCAATGGGTAGGACAAGTTAAGAGGTCTAGAGGCCACTGCCCCACTCAGCACCCAGAGGAGTGGTTCAGAGTTGCAGCTCACAGGACTTGAGAGTTCTAAAGTCCTTCATGAAGGAGCCTACCCCACTTGAAAGACTGGGGAGCAGTTTGTTCCTCAGAGCACCCTCAGAATGACAGCTCTTCTTGTCAGATAACGACAAGCTAAAGCACAGGTCAGCTATTCAACTTGGCAAAAGTGAGAACATGAGAGGCAGTGTGAGCATTCTTGTGGTCAGAACAAGGCTTGAAGACTGAACTAACTATTTTCCCTTCTTTAATTTAATTGACCAGGCAGGATATGATAGGTGTTTTGTTTGTTTGAGACAGGGTTTCTCTATGTAACCCTGGCTGTCCTGGAACTCCCTATGTAGACCAGGCTGGCTCTGAACTCACAGAGATCCACCTGTCTCTGCCTCCCAAGTGCTGGAATCAAAGGTGTGCACCATTATGCCTGACATGATGGTTGGTTTTGTCAACTTGAGACAGTGTAGAATTACCCAAGAAGAGATTGTCAGGATGGTCTAGATCAGTTGGGTCTGTGGGCAAGGCTGTGGGAGACTGTCTTGACTGTTGATTGATACGGGAAGGCTCAGCCCCGAAGTGGGCAGCACCATTCCCTTGGTTTTACAACTGTATAAATAACAGGGGAAGCAAACAGAACAGTAAGCATGCATGCATTTATGCCCCATCTGTGCTTGGATGTGATGTAGCTAAGCTGTTTTGAATTCCTGTCTTGACTTCTCTGCAATGATGAACCCTAACCTGCAATTGCAAGTCAAATAAAAACTTTCAGCCTTTTCCTCAGGTGGCTTTCTCTCATGGTCTGCTATCAAGGCAATGGGAATGACACTAGGTATGGCAGAACCCAGAGAACTGTCAGATACAATACAGCAATCAGCTTGTGTTTGGTGGAGTCTCTCAAATAGGACACAGCACCAAATGAAGGTGTTGCTAACAGAGATGTAGAAGAAAATAGAGAGCTGGGGTAAAATTACCCTCATCCCAGGATGAGCGCCATGAAAGCCTTTGCTCTGGAGAACATAGGGAAACTCTCCTAAAATAGCTTAGCTAAATTAGAAAAGAAAAAGAATAAATAAAGACAAGTCCCAAAGCAAACACTGAAGAGGGAGTCAATATCTAGAGTTATTAAAATGTATTAATTAAAATGTACTGTGTTCAACAAAAACAGAGCACAAGCAATGAGAAGAGGCTGTGACCTAAACACAGGGAAAAGAACCAATAACAAAACAAACCATGTTCTGGAAATTGCTGGGAGAGGAAACAGAAGTCAACAGAGAGAGTGTTGTAAGACTACTGTGTCGGAAATGTAGGTGAACACATTTGGGTCTTTCCACAGTTCTGGGATTTAGTGGATAAAAATTCACAAGGGACAGTGGATCCATTGGCAGCAGCTTGCCAAACAGTCCCAATTTTTTGCTAGCTCTGGCTGAGGCCAATGCTGTTCATTTATTCCAACCTTAATTACAATTCATCCTCATTGTATACATTATACAGCAACCTCCCTCCCTCTCCCTCTCCCTCTTCCTCTCTCTCTCTCTCTCTATATATATATATATATATGTATGTATGTATATGTATACACATATATGTGTGTGTGTGCGTGCGTGTGTGCATATACATATATGTACGCATTCATATAGAGTGGTTATGAAGTAGTTAAGGAGCTGTATTCATGTTCATGCATTCAGTGTTCATGGAGTTTGAAAGAGGCTCCAGATGCCAAAGCTAGGAACTAATAGGGACATAAGAAGAGAGACTTATGAAAGCTGGGGACTTTAAGAGGTTGTGAGTCATGAATGCTCCTTCTATAAACGGAATACGGTGTCATGATAGAGGCTTCATGCAATAGTATTCTCTTTCGCCCCTCTGCCTTCTGTCAAATTATTCTTCCCTTTTGGAGTAAGTAACATTTGACTTGCTATCTTGGAAGGGAAGTTTCATCAAATAATGAATGTGCTAATGTTGTGATAGTAGGCTTCTTAGTTTCCAAAACTATGATAAATACAATTTGTTCCCCATAAGTTACCCAACATCAAGGCCTTTATTATAGTATCAGTTAGTTTTTGATTACCCTCCCCCAAAGGTTAATGTTTTGGAGGAGTAAGTTCTCATTGACTTGAAAACTGGTTAAACGTTTTTATTTTTTTTCTGAAACAGCATTTCTCTGTAGCTTTGAAGACTGTCCTGGAACTAACTCTTACTGACCAGGCTGGTCTTGAACTCACAGAGAACGGCCTACCTCTGCCTCCCAAGTGCTGGGATTAAAAGCATATGCCACGACTGCCCAGCAAGAAACTGGTTAACTTTTAATAGTTAGGATCTGGTTGGAGTAAACTAGATATTTGAAGCTACGCTTTTAAAAGAAATTAATTCCCATATCAAGGGAGATCAGGTCCTTGGTTACCAAGGGATGAGATTATAGTTGGGCTTTCTCAGCTCACTTTCTGCCTTTTTCTCTCACCACATGTCATCCTTTGCCACTACTGGAAGCATTGTAGGCTCTATTAAAAGCTCTTTGCAGAGCCCTGTTTCTGTGACTATGAGACCCCACTCCCCACCCTGAGCCACTGCTCCTCTAGACTTTGGTTTTCCCTTCCAGACTGGAGGAGTGGGGTGGGTTGAATCAGGCCCACCAGAGAAAGCAGCAATGATGACTCTGCCATCCAGTGCCCAAGGC
Organism: Arvicola amphibius; assembly: GCF_903992535.2. Classification (NCBI taxonomy): domain Eukaryota; kingdom Metazoa; phylum Chordata; class Mammalia; order Rodentia; family Cricetidae; genus Arvicola; species Arvicola amphibius. The sequence continues at coordinate 74,229,346 of NC_052048.2, read as the reverse complement.
TACCATCAATATTTCATCCTGACACTCTCCCACTGAGTGCAGACAAAGCCGTTGCATTCTTCCTGAAGGGATGCTCCAGGCAGCCTCTACCTGCTGATGGAAAATGGCAACAGAGGTGACATCCTTTGTCTCCCAGATGCCCTGAGCCATGGATGCCCTCTATGTCTCCTCTCTTCAGTAATCTTTAATATTCACTTTGGTTCTGAGTTGAGCCCCTTTGTCTATTATTGCTGGAACCTTTTCAAATCAGAGCCCAGTTGGTAGGTTTTCTCTTTAGTATGCATTTATGTACCTCAAGGTAAAACTGTTGATTTTACCTAACAATTGTTCAGTTATTTTCTTTTGCTTTGGCTGAGCTCAGTAACCTTGGGTCTGAAAGTAGATGCAGATCCTTTCTTCTGTAGAATGTGCACCTGCATCGGGCTTCTCTTGCCCATCTTGAAGAAGCATCATTTTGATGAAGGATCTCTTCTCTCTTCCCAACTCTTCCCAGACTGCCATAGCTTACCTGATGAGGAATCTCAGCTTCCTCTCACCTCCCTCAAATTCCTCTTGCTACCCAATCTGTCGTGGTTCTCAGAGAAACTGTAGGAATCTGCTCAGTTGCTCTTTTTTCTCGTTTTCTGAGATGGGGTCTCGAGTAGCCCAGGCTGGCCTTTACTCATTCATCTTCCCTGCTCTTCCTCTGCAGTGGTGGGGTGACAGACCTGCACCACCACAGGCTTTTGAATGAAAAACAAAGCAAAACAAAACAAAGAAATAAAAAAAGGGCAAGACTGCTCTTAGGTATGGTGGAGGAGAAGGCTTATGGAAGATAAAAGCGAGAACATTGCCAGAGGCAGGGATATCTGGGAGAGTCCAGAGTCAACATGACCAGACTGAGCTGGGCACTGTGAGGAGAGACGGGAGGGGAGAGCCAGGCCAAGAGACCAGGAAGGTTAAAAAAAAGATAGAAAAAAAAATCAAAAGGACCAATGTAGTAAGATAGCTCAGTTACATAGGGAAGAGAGGTGAGAGAAGGGCAGCCGAGACCCTGGGCAGGGCCGGCATGGTATGCCAGCCATGAAGGCCCTATAACTAGGAGGGACTGAGGAATGCTGGGAGAACCTGGTGCTCAGGTCTGTTTTGATATGTTAAGTGGTCACTTCAGCCAGGTTTGAGACCTAACACTTTCACCTGGTACTGGGGGCTGACCAGTCTTTGTGCATACTAGGCAAGCATTCACCAACTAAGTTACATCCTAAGTCCCTCCAGACTTCCTGGAGAAAAGAGAACACTTTCCTTCTGATCTCCAGAGGTGCAGGGGATGTGCTAAACACAAAGCATCCCCCTCCCTTGCAATGACGCCTGTGGGTAAGGAAACATAGACAGAGCTTCACAGCTTATTAGGCTGCTCTTCATACCCATCATTTCCCTGAAGGTGCGTGGTTGATCGGCAGTTATGATTCACCAGACAAGCTTTAATATATATAATTCAGTTTTAATAAAGGAAAGGAAAGGGAACTTACAAATCCAAGGTTCCAGCGAGGAGGGCAGGAAAACAAAGAGCAGGCAGGCCGCAGGCCCGCAAGATTTTATAAGTCAATATTAGCCTAAGGGGGACACGCCTAAGAGGGACACGCCTTTAGACCAAGGGGGACACGCCTTTAAACCAAGGGGGACACGCCTTACAAAACAAGGTTTTGGGCTAGGCTTCCCCTTCATCTCCCCCTTTTGTCTAAATAAGACAGAACCAAACCAAATACAACTATATTCAATAGGAACAAATAATAAATATAAAATTACAAACAATATTAAGAAGAAACATATAACAAAAGTTTTACTAAGCATTCTATTTCAAGGAGTCTAAATAATGTAGAGGGTAACTACAATTATCTAATCTTCAACCCCATCAAAGATCTGAGAAGGGAAGTAATATTACTTAAGCAACCAGGAAGTACAAACAAGAAACTTCCAAAATGTGCAACAAATGACAGAGACAACTAACTACCTGGGCAGTCACCCAAAGTTTCGTTTTGCAATGTTGAGGCAACCAACTTTGGCTAAGGCCTAACACAACTGACATAACATTTTTCAAAGGCAAGGAACTTTTTGTAGAACTGTCCAACCCTGTCTTGGCAAGATAAGACAATCCTGTTTTTATCCATTTACGGATACTCTGAAACTCTGTCAGTGGTCGAGGTATGGGCTTTTTCTTTGCCTAAAAGCCACTTCTGCCAAGAAGAAGACAAGCTCCCAGTGGAGTGTCTTTGGTGCTCAACATTCTCTCGGGAGTAGAGTGGTGTTGCCAGGAGTGATTGTGTCTCATAAGTACCAAACTCTAGGTTATATTAAAGGCCATGTTCTACAGCTCTTCAAAGAGGTCGAAGATTATACTATCTATACTAAATATAATTTCTATGTATCTAAAAAACCTGAAAAACAACTGTGCGATAAATGAGGACAATATCCCCAAACGTAAACACTGTCATTATACAAATAATATCAGAGGTAGAAATGTACATTGCAATATGATAAATATCTCAATATAACAATTGTTTTAAACAGAGGTAGAAGCATACTCTCATACAATAGAGGTAGAAGCATACTCACATACAATGTTCAATATACAAGAATCAACACCAATGCAATTTTCTAATAACAATAATTCACAAATACTAATCATCCCATCAAACCAGGTAATCCCCCTCCCCTTTTTTTTTTCATAAACACCCCTGAGTCCATATAATACCTCCCCCATCCCCTCAACCCTATACGATCTACTAAATGATGTCCCTAAACCAGAGGGCAAACTCTGTTGGGAGAGGGGGCGTCGTCCTCTAAGATTGCTTCTAGCTGACATGGGGGCGACGTTCTTCTCAGGGGGTTCCATGAAAGCAAATGATGGTAAAATTCCCAGAATAACATTTGGTCGAGGAAATTGTAACTAGCCTCTGAGTGTTTTGAGGAGGTCCGGCCAGAGTGTTGCCAAAATTGTACACCATTTGAAACTGTCTTGTGTAGTTGGTACCAAAAAAAAAAAAAACCAAAAAAAAAAAAAAGGTCTAATTTTAGCGCTATTAAAAACATGACGTCATAGTAACCAGGTGAAATTGATGTTGTGGGGCCCCATCTTCATCCTGGAAACTTCAAAGATTACTGAAGGAAAATTTGTTGTTTGTTACAGGAAAGGTAAACATTATCTACAAAGACATATACAGACATATATATTTGATGAAAGGTATAATAAAGACAGACAGATATGAGGAAAGGCAAAGAAAGTTTATCAAGTATCATCATCATCATCATCATCATCATCATCATCATTATCATTATTATTATTATTATTATTACTATTATTATTCTGTCCCATTTCATGGCTCCTGACCTGAGACAGAAACTCTGAGATATCCCTTATAAACAGGCTTGGAATTGAAGAAGGACGAGCCATAGTCCAACTCCAAAACCAGCTCTATATACATATAAATAAAGGCACAGTATATATGTAAAAAAATGTTTTATACTTACTAAACATATTCGGGTTCTGTGTTGATCCATATTAGGTTGTAACTAGTGTCCATGCATCAGTATTTAAATATCCAGGGTCCCTTAAGTTCTTTGAAGATGAGTGGTTTCCTGTGGAGATAAGAAAAGAACCCTGCCCCCAACCTATATGCTTTTCTTACCATCAGTATGATCATCATCCTTGTGAATGAATTATTTTTCTTTTCCAAGGGGCTTCTTCTCTTCAAACCGAACCTTTATTAATTTTGACGGTATCCACAATTTTTCCTCTCCTGTGGAGACAAGAGCAAAACCCCTTCCCCAACGCAGCACATCTCCTGGCTTCCACTGCGAGGGCAGCACATCCTTGAAATAAACTGGTTGATTTAATTCAGCAGACTTTTCCATTATCCAATGTCTTTCTGCAGCCGTTGTCCCCTTCTCATTAGCGTTGAGAAAATTCAAGGTTAATAAAGCACTATGTAACCTATTTCTAGGGGTATTTTCCACCCCTTTCTGTTTGTTTAACATATCCTTTATAGTTCTATTTGATCTTTCTATGACTGCTTGACCTGTAGGATTGTATGGTATACCTGTAACATGCTTAATATTGTAATAAGCAAAAAACTGTTTCATTTTCCTAGAGACATAAGCTGGACCATTATCTGTCTTTATTTGTGTAGGTATACCCATGATGGCCATAACTTCTAATAAATGAGTGATTACTGAATCAGCTTTTTCTGAGCTTAAAGCAGTTGCCCATTGAAAACCTGAATAAGTGTCAATGGTGTGGTGTACATATTTTAATTTGCCAAATTCTGCAAAGTGAAACACATCCATCTGCCAGATTTCATTCCTTTGAGTGCCCTTTGGATTAGCCCCTGCAGGCAGTGGTGTTTGGTTATAAAAAGAGCAAGTAGGGCATTTCTTTACAATTTCCTTAGCTTGTTGCCATGTAATAGAAAATTCTTTCTTCAAGCCTTTGCTATTGACATGATGTTTTTTATGAAATTCAGAGGCCTGCAGCACACTACCAATCAGCAATTGATCAATTTCTGCATTACCTTTTGCTAGAGGACCTGGCAGACCCGTATGAGATCGGATGTGTGTTATATACATAGGGCAAAGCCTGTTCCTGATCATGTCTTGTACCTGGATAAACAATGAGGTTAGTTCTGTATCATCAGGTATAAATTCAGCAGTTTCAATATGTAAGATTACTCTTTCTGCATATTGTGAATCAGTAACTATATTAAGCGGTTCTTTAAAATCCCTTACCACCATAAGAATGGCATATAATTCTGCCTTCTGGACAGAATCATAAGGGCTTTGTTCCACCTTACTCAAATCTTCTGATTTGTAACCTGCTTTCCCTGATTTATTAGCATCAGTATAAAATGTACGTGCTCCAGTTATCGGAGCATCACGGATGATTCGAGGGAGAATCCAAGAAGTTCTCTTTATAAAGTTAAGCCTCTTGCTTTTCGGATAGTTGTTATTGATTTCTCCCAAAAAATTAGCGCAAGCTCTTTGCCATGGTTCGTTATCTTCCCACAACTTTTTTAGTTCATCAGCAGTGAAAGGCACTATAATTTCTGCTGGGTCTATGCCTGCTAGTTGACGAAGTCTCAATTTGCCTTTTATAATTAATTCAGAGACTTTTTCCACATAAGTTTTTATTTTCTTACTTGGTTTATGTGGTAAAAAGATCCATTCTAAGATAATATCATCTCTCTGCATTAAAATTCCTGTAGGAGAAATTTTGGAAGGCAATATGACGAGAATACAACTGAGCTCTGGATTCACCCTGTCCACATGTGTCTCTTGTAATTTCTCTTCAATCATTCTCAGCTCCTTTTCTGCTTCAGCTGTTAATTCTCTGGGACTGTTTAAGTCTTTTTCACCATCCAAGGTTTTATTTAAATGAATTATCATATCAGGTGTTATGCCAACAGCTGGTCGTAAGCTGGAAATGTCTCCTAACAACCTTTGAAAGTCATTGAGAGTCCGTAACCGATCTCTCCTAATTTGTGCTTTTTGTGTCTTAATTTTTTGTAAACCTATTTTATAACCTAGATAATTAACAGAATCTCCTCTCTGAATTTTTTCAGGAGCAATCTGCAATCCCCATTTAGGTAAAAGTATTTTTACTTCTTCAAACAGTCTTTCTAAAGTAGCCATGTTTGAATCAGATAACAGAATATCATCCATGTAATGATAAATTATAGACTTGGGAAATTGCTTGCATATTATTTGCAATGGTTGATTTACAAAATATTGGCACAGGGTGGGAGAGTTCAACATGCCCTGTGGGAGGACGGTCCACTGGTATCTCCTTGTAGGTTGAGAGTTATTATAAGTAGGCACTGTGAAGGCAAACTTTTCTCTGTCTTTTTCTTGTAAAGGTATAGTGAAGAAACAATCCTTTAAATCAATTACTATGAGAGGCCATCCTTTTGGTAATAAAGATGGCAGAGGAATTCCAGATTGCAGAGAGCCCATAGGTTGAATAACCTTATTGATAGCCCTGAGATCTGTCACCATTCTCCACTTACCAGATTTTTTTCTTAACAACAAATACAGGAGAATTCCAAGGGCTGGTAGATTCTTCTATATGTCGAGCATCTAATTGCTCTTGTACCAGCTGTTCTAAAGCCTGCAACTTTTCCTCAGCTAATGGCCATTGCTTTGTCCATATTGGTTTCTCAGTCAACCATTTTAGAGGCAGTGCTGTTCGTATCTCTGAAGGGCCATCAATTGCTTTGCATTCTTGTACAGCCCGAACAGCCGGTTTCCGCCTTCTGTAATATCTTTTAATATTTCCCTCGGTGATAGAGGCTCTAGAAGCAGCAGGAATGTTAATTTGGGTATTCCATTGCTGCAACAGGTCACGGCCCCATAAATTCACTGCAATATTGGCTACATATGGCCTTAATTTTCCTATTTGTCCTTCTGGCCCTATGCATTCAACCCATCTCGTGCTCTGCCTTACTTGAGATAGGGTTCCAATTCCCAGGAACTGAACATTTACATCCTGAAGAGGCCAATACGGATGCCAAGATTCTGGAGTAATGATACTTACATCCGCACCTGTGTCCAGTAGGCCAGTAATAAAAATGCCATTTACACATACTCTTAACTTTGGTCTTTGTTCATTTATAAAAGTCTGCCAAAATACACGTAACTCATCTTTCAGGCCATTTTTGCTTTTAACAGCAGGCATGGGGCTTTCTAATTTTCTTGACGAGGCATGTTCTCGGCAGTAACTGGAAATGACTGGACCACATTCGCCATGGGGGCCTGCGAGAGGCCCCCCATTGAGTTTCCCAGTGGCAACAGGTTGCCTTGTCTATCTCTTGTTGACCTGCACTCATTTGTCCAGTGTCTGCCTTTTCCACATCTCCTACATATACCTGAAGGCTGAGTCCTCCTACGTCTGTTATTTCTAGAAGAGGCATTATTATTATTATTATTATTATTATTATTATTATTATTATTATTATTGTTGTTATTATTATTATTATTATTTCTGAAAATCCGTTGTCTGCAATTCCTTTTAATATGTCCCATCTTGCCACAATTAAAACATTTGGTAACTTGATGCCTCCTTTTTGCATTAGAAATTGCTTCTTCGACCCATGCTTCAGTGCCATAGTCAAATGATTCAACATTCATTGTATGTAAGACCCATTCGTCCAAGGGCGCTGATCTCATCTTTAAAGGCCCCAGGATCCTTTTACACTCCACATTGGCATTCTCATAAGCCAAAGATTCAATTATTATACGTCTTGCTTCTGGGTCAGATATCCCTATCTGTACAGCTTTAGTTAGCCTTTGTAAAAAATCACTAAAGGGTTCTCTCTGACCCTGTTTAACTCTGATATATGATTCCAGTCTCTGTCCTGGGTCTTGAACCCTGTCCCAAGCCTTTAAAGCTGCTGTAGTACATATGGATAGGGTGTGTTCATCATAATTCGCTTGTTCCAGAGGATCGGAGAAAAGTCCTTCACCTAGAATTTGATCTAGGGAGATTTCAATTCCCTTTGCTCTTTCCTGCTGTTCTAAAAGTTTAGCCTCTTGTCTGAACATGCATTTCCAATTTAATTGTGACCCACTCTCTAGAACAGCTGATACTAATTGTACCCAATCATGGGGCATTGCCTTATTGCTTATAGACCAAGTTTTGAGCATCTCTCTAACAAAGGACGAATGTAGCCCAAAGTTCATAATGGCTTGTTTAATTTCTTTGAGATCATTCATACGGACGGGTTCCCATGTATATTCCTTGATGACTTTAGGGTTTTTGGAACCAGTCACCTTTTCTGACGTTACTATTGGAAAGGCAGGTAGAACTTTATGGAAATTATCCCGGAGAGTTTTATTCATTGACGGAGTTAAATTTCGCCTTTGTACCGTTTGCTCCTGTTCTATAATTTCCTCAATCTTTTCTAATCTGCTTACTATTGCCTTCTGTAAGGCCTGGATCTCCTGTCCAGAATTATGCTCCAAGGCCTTCATGGAGGATTCCAAAACATGAAGTTTGTCCAGTAGAGTTAGTATCTCATCCTTGGATAGAATTTTCATGGCATGAATTGTGCCTTCTTGTATTGACAATCTGTCAGCCAATCTGTCATATCCTTTAGACAAAGTCCGATTTTCACATTCAGCAGTTTTAATTCTCTCTGATAATGTTTCAGACAGGGACTGAAGTTTACGATCCAAATCAGCTGTTCTCTCCTCCGCAGCAATGAGTCTCTCCTTAATATCAGACTGTAGTTTTTCTAAATTTTGCTCATTTGACCGAGTCATATCAGACAAAGCCCTATTCCCTTCCTTGAGACCTTCAAACTCTTTCTTGGTGTCAGTCTGAATTGTTTTTGCAAATACCTCGACCGACTTAAAGTTGTCACTCAAAACAGTTGTGCCCTTTCTTAAGCATTCAACCTCTGTCCTAAGAATCCTGGTTTCATTCTGTAAGGACTTTATCATTTTTCTATTTTCAAACCATGTAAGTTGCCCTAAACCAAATACGAGAAAAATTGCAAGCCCTATAAACATCCAAGTTATGGGAATATCATATGTATCCTGTAATATTTCTACCATAGTATAATTAAATAGATTGCAGAAGCTTTCAACGGTGATATGGTCAGACATTTTTTTTTTTTTTAATCAAAAGAAATTTTACCTGAAATGACCGTTCCCTGCCAGTAGGTCGCTAGGGCAATAACCGCTCGGCCAAACCGAGTCTGCAGTACCAGCGGAGCTCGAATGTTGGGACTCCGGCAGTAACCGCTAGTCTCCGGCAGGTCAGGGCCCAGGCCGAACTCAGCCGGGACTGGTGCTGCCTGAGGGGTTAGCGAGCTCGGACTGAGTCACCCGCGCACACACACGTCCTTTGCTCCGTACAAGCGGGGCTGGGACAGGCTAGTCTGGGAAACTGCTCTGAAGCAATCAAGAGCCCAAGGCCGAATCCCTGCCACGCAGTGTGGGAACTGGAGCTGAAGGCTCCCAAATGCCCTAGTTGGACGCCAAATGAAGGTGCGTGGTTGATCGGCAGTTATGATTCACCAGACAAGCTTTAATATATATAATTCAGTTTTAATAAAGGAAAGGAAAGGGAACTTACAAATCCAAGGTTCCAGCGAGGAGGGCAGGAAAACAAAGAGCAGGCAGGCCGCAGGCCCGCAAGATTTTATAAGTCAATATTAGCCTAAGGGGGACACGCCTAAGAGGGACACGCCTTTAGACCAAGGGGGACACGCCTTTAAACCAAGGGGGACACGCCTTACAAAACAAGGTTTTGGGCTAGGCTTCCCCTTCATTTCCCTATGAATCCTCAAAATGTCCTTGCAAGGTAAGCATTTTCCAGAAGAGGACTTGGGAGCACAGAGAGATTAGGTGTCTATTCTGAAGTCGTGTGACTTGGAAGAGGTAGCTCTGGGACTCCAAATCCATTCTTTGCCTTTAATCCCTTTTCCTCCTTCCCCTAATATCTCAGTGTTGGGCAGTTTCGTGTTGTTAATGTATCATTCTCTCATCGTGATAGCCTGGCTTCATATTGTGTGTCTAACTGGATTGTGAACTCCCCAAGAGTAAGGAAGATACTTTGCCCTTCTCTTTCCCACATCTCTTCGCTTGTTATGGCAATAGGTTGACAATTCTAAAATTGTACGTTCTATATTATTTGATCAGTGAATGTCACAAATCAAAATTTACTGTGAGATCAATTTTTTAAGCTCTGCTTTGCAAAAAAAATCTGATTTGTATAATGAGATCATTAAAAGGAAACATGAAATAGACTCGAAGTAGTGTGGAACAGCAATATTTGAGCTTCCTGAGTATTTATAAAAAACGACCACAGAAGCTGGTGTGCTTATTAAACCTCACAAAAATTGCTTTAGTCATTGCAATTGAAAAGGCTTCCACATAACACTTGCCTGCCTAGCATCACAGATGATCCGGTGGGGCAGAATCTGGTAACATATCTTCACACTTGGAGACAGGTCTAGGTTTTGTGGAGATCTCTTCTCTTTCCAAATAGGATATTTCCTGACTTCAGAACAATGATTGGGTTAATCTTCTCTGCCCCTTGACTTCATCCCCACTCACTGTATTTAAATGAAGTCAATGCAGTCTTCTGGGTTATGTAATAGTTTCGTGCTGAGTCATATGACTGAGCAGTTATCATCTTCTTGGTTATATAACAAGTTCTCTGCTGAGTCATGTGATTGACTGTCTAATTTTGTTCTAGAAACATGTCACTGAAAGTCATATCATTCACTGGGAGCCTGCAGTGCTCAGTCTTATAAAATATTGAAATATTACCCCCTGCAACTTGAAATACATTTTCCTTATCAAAGACTTAAGTTATAATTGGCACATAAAATTAGACATAATATGTGATTGAAAAATGTTTTTTTAAATATTTGTTTTTATTTTACATGTGTTTGTTTTGTCTGCAGGTATGTCTGTGCACCAAGTGCATGCAGTGCCTGTGGAGGCTGGAAGATGATGTCAGATTCCTAGGAACCAGTGTTGCCGAGAGCTGTGAGCCTCCATGTGAAGCTGGGACTCAAAACTTTATCCTCTGGACGAGCATTCAGCCAGTGCTCTTCACTGCTGAGCCATACCTCTACGCCCATTTTCAAAAGACATTCATTTTATTTATTTTGTGGGTGTTATGTGCATGACTGTGCAGGTGTCCACAGAAGCGGGAAGAGGGTGTCAGATTCTCTGGTGTGGGAGTCCATCTCTGATCGTCTTTGAGGATCGCAAGTGCTCCTAACAACTGAGCCATCTCTCTAGCCCTCATGTGATGTTTTCTATTGTGTACATTATGTAATGTTCAAATCTAGATAAACACATGTCTGCCCTCAAACTTTTGTCCTTTCTTTGTGGTGAAAGCATTCCAAGCCATTTCTTCCAGCTGTTTTGCAATACACAGCTCGTTGTCTTTCTCCACGGTCAGCTCACTGTGCAGTACAATGTCAGAAGGCTTTTCCTAACTGTAACCTTGTACTCATCCATCAACCTCTCTCCCTCTCTGCACCTTTCCTTGCCTCTGGTAAGCATTGTTCTGCTGAATAGTCCAGTTTTTCTTCTCCTTGAAGAAAGCTAAAGAAGCTTCATCAAACCTGAATTCAATTTAATTTGCATGCAACTCAGGGAGATCTGCACAGTTACTGATGCTGCAGAAGGCATTGGACTAATAGCCCGGCTATCAGGATAAGGGAAGTGACACTCCACACTTCCAAGTAGCTCAGAGCTTAATTTGGAGTTCAAGTCAATGCATTTTAAAAGGCAAATTCTTCCAGAGACATTACACCACAGGGCTAAGTGAAGCAAAGAGAAAGACTGCAACCAGCACATACAGCATCCGACTTCATGCACAAGACAGAATTCCCTTGAGTCCCAAGTGGGAAACTGGCATTTGAGAGGTAAGGGCAGCGCACAGACAAAGTTAAACTACTGGGAGAGAAATTGGCCAGGGCATATTGATAACTCTGGCTGTGGTAGTGATTAATGAGGATTGGAATTATTTTGCCAGGCACGGAATCTTCTCCAGGAGGATATTTGCTTATTTGTGTTATATTGCTGCTGTTATAAACCTGTTATAAACTTTTTTTTTTTGCAGTCTGGGGAACTGCACATGCTAAGCAGGTGCTTTGCTATTGAGCTACATGTCCAACCTACCCAGAAGACCTTTGTCCTTTTTAAAATATATTTAATTTTTGAAGAGATAATTTAATTATCTTTCCTCTTTCCATTTTCTTCCTCCAGTCCCTACTATGTGTCCCCCAACCTCCCATGCTTTCTTTCAAATTCATGTTTTCTTTTTCTTTAGTTGTTGTTACATATATATTCTTAAGCATATGAATATAACCTTCTTAGTCTGTATAATACTGAATGAATGAAATTTATGCCCTGGCAATGCTGACGCATGCTTGGGCAACCTGTATATGGCAGTTCTCTTGAACTTGTCCATGTTGGGTTTCATGGTTAAAGCTGATGAGGACGATTGATCAGGTCTCTCCCTCAAGAGGGCACCAGCTCTCACTACATACAGATGGTTGCTAGGAATTGAACTCAGTACCTTTGGAAGAGCAGGCAGTGCTCTTAACCGCTGTGTAATATTGCTTGTGTGCATAGTGTTTATGTTTTCAGGTCTGATCACTGGTATTTAATGAGCAGTCAGTGTGTGCTTCCCTAGGTAAGGCATTTCCTTCCTTACTCTCAGCCTCCAAGTCCAGCCAACTGAAAACCTGGATTCTGGCTTTGATTTTTTTCTGTTGGTGCCTTAAATTCAGGTTCTACCCATTCAGTTTCTGGCCCCTCAGATTGAGGGATACAACCACTTCAGAATATCATTTCTCCTTTAACACTGCCTCTCTATAAACTGAGCTACCCATTGTGAGTATTCTGTTTCCCAAGGGAAGAGTTCACAGTAAATTTGTGTGTGTGTGTGTGTGTGTGTGTGTGTATGTTGCTGGGGACCAGGGCCTTGTACATGTAGGCAAAAATTTCCCCATAACCCTGTGACCTAACAGTATTTTTGAAGACCAAACTATGATGCTTTCCAGTTGTCATGAAAATGAGAGTGTGGCGTTGCAGCTAGGTCTTCAGAGGCCAATTCAGAGGAAAGTGGGGTCTTGCATCTGTAAGCCTTTAAGCTAGGCTTCTATTAACACTTAAGTAATTCTTTTCTTAGAGGTTTACTGCTTTCAATTAGATTAAAAGAGCACTACAGTTAGCAAGCACTGGCCTGTAAAAATAGCTTTTCTGGCAAAAATATCTCCTTTGTAATATAGTTGATTATAATCAGTTTTCACAATTTGCCACAAAGCCAGACCTGCTTGTAAAAAGTCAAGTGAGATGTGCCCCACATGTGACATACAGCCATTCCATTGGTAAAGTGCCCAGCCAAGGGACAGTGACGGATATGATAGTGTCACCTTACCCTGTTTGTCACCTTTTCTTTTCTGTATCTCTCAACTTACATCTCCCATCTACATGACAGAATGTGTGTCCCACTATCTTCCCGTCTACACGGCAGAGTGTGTGTCCCACTATCTTCCCGTCTACATGGCAGAGTGGGTGTCCCACTATCTTCCCGTCTACACGGCAGAGTGAGTGTTCCCACTATTTTCCTGTCTATACCATAGAGTGCGTGTTCTCACTGGAGATTTAACCTTTGTGTTTCCTTCCTTTTCTTAATCAAACTTGATTTTTAGGCTTTTCTTTACTTTTGAGAATTTGTTTTTACTTTTTAAATTTTATTTTGTGTACACTGGTGTCTAGCTTGCGTGCATGTCTGTAAGACGTATCAGATCTTGACGCTACAGACAGTTGTGAGCTGCCACATGGGTGCTGGAATTTGAACCCAGATCCTCTGGAGGAGGAACTAGTGCTCTATTTCATACATGCATACAGAAAAAAATATGATCATATCTAGCCTCATTTCCTTTCCTAAGTTGCTCCATGTCCTTCCCAGTGTGGACCCTCCCAACTTCCTCTCTTTTTCTCCCAGTAACCCACTAATTACAGTTAGTGTGTGGGTGTGGAGACCATCCACTGGAGCACAAAGAAACCTGTTAGCAGCCACATCTTCCACTAGAAGATTGATAGAAAGAATGATTGTCTTTCCTTGACAATTATTCTCAACCAGTAGCTCTTCAGTAAGGGGTGAGGCCTGGAGATCACCCACTCTATCTGTTCTGTTTTTTTCCCCCAGCTGGACACAAGCTGGAGTAGATAGGAAGAGAAACCTCAATTGAGAAAATGTTTCCATCAGATTGTCAATACATTAGTCTGTAGGGGCATTTTCTTAGTTAATGATTGTTACGGGAGGATCTAGCTCTCTATGGGCAGTGCCTCTCCTGGGCCTGTGGTCCTGTTTAGTATAAGAGAGAAGGCTGAGCAAGCCATGTGGGGCAAGCCAGTAGGCAGTGTTCCTCCATGACTGATAGGTGCGAGTTCCTGCTCTGACTTCTCCGGATAACAGAGTGTGAGCTGTATCATGAAAACACCTTTCCCTCCAGATTTGCTTTTGGTCATGATTTTCATCTCAGCAACAGAAAGCAAACTAAAACACTGGTCCATGGTGGGCTGACCTGATTGTGTGCAGATAACTGCAGGTACTGGGAGGTCACAGGTTGGTATGGTCAGTCTTCCTTTTGCTTTTTGGGTTTTGAGACAGTCTCTCAAAATAGCCCTGGTTGTCCTGGAACTCACTCTACAGACCAGACTGGTTTTGAACTTATGGAGATCTGCCTGCCTGTTGCCTTCTAATCAGGATGTAGCCAGCTTCATGTCTGCCTGCACACTGCCATGCTCCCCGCCATGATTGTAAGTGTGAGCAAAGCACCCCAATTAATTTTCTCTTCCTGATAAGAGTTTCTGTGGTCATGGTGTCTCTTCATAGCAATAGCAACACTAACTAAAACAGAGAGATACTGATTTTTTGGATTAATCTTGTATCCAGCCATTTCACTGAAGATTTTTGTCAGTTGTAAGAGTTTCCTGGTAGAATTTTTAGGAACACTTATATATACTATCATATCATCTGTGAACAGTGATACTTTGAAGTCTTCCTTTCCTAATTATTCTTTGGATTTCCTTGGTGATTGGTATATTGTTTCTGATTTTATTAATTTGAATTTTTTTATTTAGTTTGGATAAAAGTTTGTCTATTTTGTTGATTTTCTTTACAGATCTTGAAAGAACAATATGCAACTTCTTATGGAAAAACAACTCTATATGCCTGCAAGATGTGCTGGGGAAATGTGCAGATGTGCAGAGTCTCGACAGTCCAGAGACCTAGGACTCTTTTCCTCCTACTGGGTTCTCTTATTCAGCCTTAATATGAGGGAATGTGCCTTGTCTTGTTATAACTTGATATGCCGTGTTTGGTTGATATCCCTGGGAGGCTTGGCCTTTTCTGAAGGCAAAAGAGGAATAGATCTAAGGGACAGGGAGATGTGTGTGTGTATGTGGGGAGGCACTAGGAGGAGAAGAGGTAGAGGGAACTGTGGTAGAGATGTAATAGATGACAGAAGAATAAATGATAATAATAATAATAATTAATAATAATAGGACAGTGTATTGGCTCACTTTTAATGCTATAACAAAGTACTTGAGACAGGTTAATATTGTGAATGAAAGATTATTTAACTTAGTTTTGGAGGTTCAAAATCCAAGCTCCAGTGGCTCCACTGGAGAAAGCCTAACTGGCAGATGGCATCACAATGGCTGGTGTGTGTGTGTGTGTGTGTGTGTGTGTGTATAAGAGAGGTTCATCTCCATGCGAAGTCTTAAGGACATCACTAGAGCTTCTGTAATCTTTTCAGTAACCCCAATGACTTAAGGACTTTTCAGTATCTCAGTATCTTAAAAACCCCATTACCTCTACACTGCCAGGCTAAGGATCAAGCTTCCCACAGATGGACCTGTGGCGGCCAAGCCACACCCAAGCCATAGCAGACAAATGATGCCATCCCAGAAGACATGCATCATAGCATGTCATGTCAATAACCTTTGCTTTTCTAGCATCGCTCTGAGCATCATTAGATGTGATCATACAGCATACCTCTTAGGGAGAAGCCCGCTTCTCTGGGTTCTTAGAATAGCATCGAAGGTGGCACAAACGCCCTGCAGTTTACTTCCAGAGTGATGATCACACTTGGGCAAATCCATCAGTCATCAAATGATCCCCCAAAGATTCGTGGAGACTGAACGCAGTGCAAGATCAATATCATATTTCACTGTGCTGGCAGCGGGTGTCTGAGATGACTGTGGGATGAAGGAGAAATGGGTTATTGGATTACTGAGTTAGTTCCCTGTGCTTAACTGGAATTCATCAGAAATGAACTAGGAGCTTAGTGTTTTGTTGACCATAGATCCAGAAAGAGAGAAAATGCCTTCCATTTCATATCTGCTCAGGTATAACTTGTGGAGAGTGACGTAATATTCTGGGCTATAAAGCAAAAACTTGTATATTCTGGTGGTAATTGATTGTATGATTAAAACTCCTGTAGCTCTTGATACTTTTTCAGATGTATGATAGTCCACAAGTATTCCCTTCCAAGCTGGTGTGTCTTTCCCATGTTTACTCCGGCATTTCTAAAGCAAACAGTTTTCAAAGATGATTTCTTTCCTCTTTTGTTAATGGTACTAGAACATGAAGTTCAATTACTTAGCAAATATTCATCTTACATTTACTAGTTGCTTACAAAATGAAGGAGGTGCCTTCCTTGTCACCCTGAATCGTGCAGAGTTGCAAAAGAAAGAAGAACTAAATGTCTTGGAGCTCATTCTACCCTGTAAGACAGATTATGTGATGAAAACACACTAGCTGGAAAGGACCTGGCGGCCTGTGCTATTGCTGCTGCTGCTGCTGGAGGTGGTGGTGGTGGTGGTGGTGGTGGTGGTGGTGGTGGTGGTGTGTGTGTGTGTATTTACGTGCACACATGTGTGTTTGCATGCATGTGGTGGGGGCTGAGGAATTCTTTTACTACAACCAAGTGTCTGAGAACTGACTCGCAGGCACCTGCTAGAAATGATGGAGAGGCTCTATCAGTCAGGACAGGAACCTCCATTTCCAGTGACAAATTAACCCAAAATTTTCAGGCTTAGTACAGCGAAGGCTTTTTCTTGTCAGACAATGTTTTTCCTACTTCACATTAGTGTTAGTTTTTGCTCCAGAGTTTCTTGATGGTTGAACACCTGCTGCTGATTTTTTTTTTCAGGCATTAGTCAGCAAGCACTCATAATTCTTTGGCCAGAGCTGGTCATGCTGCCAGGTCAGAGGTAGGCTGGAAGTGTGCTATTGCCAAGTGCTCTGAGTACAGAGAGTCGGGCATAGTAAGAAAATGAAGTTACTGCAGAGTCTGGAGGAAAGGAGGCCAGCTAGTAGGGAGGAAGAGCTGATCGTCTCTCCAGCAAGAAGAAACAGTCTGGAGAACAAACAAATGAAATAGAAGGAACCAAAGTGCAGACACAGATCCAGATCTCAAATTGGCAGCCTAGCCGACATGTCTGAGCCAGTTTCTTTATCAAGACCAAGTCTATAGGACTGATTCTTTAAGCCTCAGGATTACTTCTTTTATGCATGTGTGCATACTTACATGTGTACATGTGTGTGCAGGTACAGTGGATGTAATAGGTGTGCATGTGTGTGTGTAGACAAGTGGACAAACTCAGGGGCTGTCTTTGGGAGGAACCTACCTTGCTTTTTGAGAGAGGATCTATCACCAGCCTGGAGCTTCCCGGGTAGATTAGTCTAGCTGTCCAGTAACCTGGGGTCTGCCCTTCCCTCTATCCACAGTGGGGAGAGTGCTGACTTTACAATGTGTGCCACCATCCTTGGCATTTTTATACGGGTTCTGGGGTTGAACTCAGGTCCTCATGTTTACAGGGCAAGTACTTTATCAAATGAGCTATCTCCCCAGCTCTCTTGAAGAATTCTGATGAAAAACTTGTAAGCTTTTAATGCCCAGTTTCATGGGAGTGTTCCGAAAACATTCAGAGTTATGTTCAGTAAGAACAAGGCACACGAAGTGGGTGTGGTGGCACCACCTAGAATCCCAGAACTCAGGAAGCAGAGGCAGGGAGAGCTCTGTGAATTCAAGAGAAGTTTTGGCCTATAGAGTGATCAAGGTCAGTCATACCTACATAGTAAGAGAGAGAGAGAGAGAGAGAGAGAGAGAGAGAGAGAGAGAGAGAGAGAGAGAGAGAGAGAGAGAGAGAGAGAGAGACAGAGAGAGAGAGACAGAGAGAGAGAGACAGAGAGAGAGACAGAGAGAGAGAGAGACAGAGACAGAGAGAGAGACAGAGAGAGAGATCTAGCAACCTTTCCTGTTTTTTGTTTTGTTTTGTTTTGTTTTGTTTCCTGTCCCTCCTTGAATATTTTCTCATTTTCTACCTAAGCACTTGTGTTTTCTCCCTGGCAAATGAATGAGAAAGCTTGAGAGTTTCCCTGAAATAGTGCACAAGCCGAGACTATAAGGGGGAACACGTGGCGAGATGGCCGTGGCTCTCATCCAGAGGCTTCTCTGTCTCAGCCAGAAATGTTTGGGCCTGTTGGAGGCACTTTGCTTGTGTACAGTGATTGGGGTACCCTTTTGGCACTAGGTAAGCGTCAGGCAGGGATGCTAATTATCCTGCAATGCCCAGGACAGTCCTACCCAGTAATGAATTGTACAACCCCAGACAACAGTAATGGAGAAACATCAGCAGAGGCAGGAACAGCTGGCAACCTGAGTAGGAAACCTCGGCAACGGCTGTCCATGTCAAAGAGGCTCTCAATAAAATGGCCAGATTTGTGGAACCGTGCTCTTAGGTTTCTTCTCTCCCAGCCAAGCAGCAGCACAAAACAGAGACTGATCAGTTAAATACAGGGTGAGGTTGCTATGTCCTTTCTCATGCACCGTCATCATCTTTCAGATGTCTAGAGATTTATGTGGAAAGTTCAGATGAATTCATAGGTGATAGCATACATACACATATGCGACCAGCGAAAACAGCATATACCTTAAAAGGGAGGATAGGGACACCGTAGGTGTGCTGTCACTTCTGTCCCTCGGTGCCGTGACTCCGATCAGAAGAACTTTCTGGAGACACAGAGCCTAGATCAGGTTATTCTCTGGTTCCTGCAATCTCACTGTGCGCTTATGTCTTGTCGTCTTTTCCAGCTCTACTGTTCCTTAATGCAAGACTCAGTGATGCTCGGGTAAGGAGAAGTTTGAATGAGCCCCAGCAAACTGCAGTCTCTCTGTCCCTTACAATCCTGGTTTAGCATCAGAAGCTTTCACCTGGGACACCTGCTTCTTCTGAGAGATTTTAAGGAAAGGCTAGCGGAAATTTGTTATGCAAATGAGATGGAGGATGAAGGAGAGCACAGATAAGCACCTACAAATTCTACACATAGTCTGTTTGGCTACAAGGCTTGTTTAGACAATACCAATTTGTTCCAATAAGATTGGAATCTTAGGGGACAATTTGAGCATGACGTGGTGTCTTTTGAATTGGCTTATGCGTGACTGGGGAGGAAATGAATGCAGAGACCACACACCGCTTTCCTGAGTTGCTGAGGAAACAAAGTGGCTCCCTCCTCACGGGGCTTGTTCAGAGCTGTGTCCACCCACGTCTGATTTCAGACAGCCTCCAGGCTAAGCAATCTTTCCCGCACTCAAGGTCACAGGCAAACTCAGGCCTTCCTTTCTCAAGGTAAAGAGTTCAGTTTACTGCAGCAAGCACACATTTTGTTACAATTTAACATGTGGAAACCCATTGCCCATGGGTTTCTTTTATTTGGTCTTTATCGCTTGTTTATATGTCACACACATCATTTCAAATGTCATATCCCTAGCCTCATTTTCTCTTCAAGCCCTGGAAATTTTTGTTGCACATTTTCCCACAATGTGATGATTGGTTTAGGAAAACATAGTCAAATTGTAACAGAACTGATGGCACTTTTAATTTTTTTGTTGCCATCTAAGTTAAATGGTCAGTTAACTACAAGGAGGAGAATATGAGGCACAGATTTTGTCTTATTCATTGTAGCAAGACTCACATCCAATAATAAGTTGTAAAGGTCTTCATCTAGACAGGACTAAAGGACCCAGGGAGATGGCTCAGCTGTGAAGAGCACTGGCTGCTCTTGCCGAGGACCTGGGTGTGGATTCCAGCATCCACAGGTTTGCTCACAAGCTGTAGCTCAAGTTCCAGGGCATCCGACTCCTCTTCTGACCTCCGTTGGCTCCTGCACACATGTGGTGCACACAGATGTGGTGCACACACATATACTCAGGCATCTACACATGCACATACAATAAATGAATATTAAAAGGAGACAGACCAACGTGAGATGTTTTAAAGGGGAAAGAAAATTATGTATTTGTACATCAGATGACCAAGAATTTACTATGTAATATTATGTCTTAGATCTTATTTTATAGATTTCTTTGTTTTTAACCAGGTAGGAGAGAATATAAATCTTCCTTAATGCCGTATGCCTTTCACAGCCTCATCTATGGAGCATTCCCATCCTTCTTGGTCATTTTTTATTTATGTCTTCAAGACAGAGTAACTTCTTTACATGTATTCATAGGCCACAAATGGTAAGAAATGGAGCTTAGACGTGTACTCTGAGCATCAACCAGTGAATCGACACACAATGGCACTAACAGCGTAGTCATTGTTAGTTTTGAAATAACACCTAGAATCAATCTTTTGCCTGAATGTGGCAAAAGAAGTTTTGGGACAGTCTTGGTGAAATCAGGCCCATTTAGAGAAAGAGAGAAAAGTCAAGGAAGTGGAAGTCAGGGCTTAGGAAGGGTTTGTGGACTCTTCCTTCCAGCTTAGCCTCTGTGTCTGCTCTCTCTAGCCCAAGCCGTCCCTTCTGTCTTGATCATCTATCATTTGGACAGTCTGAGATATGTCCTTATAGTCTGCCTATCCCTAAACTCTCAGAGGAAAATAGAAATGGAGGACCAGGGAGACGGCTTTATTCGGTGAAGCACTTTTCACACAGGAGTGAGGACCTGAGCTCAGGTTCCCAGCACTCTGCTAGAAAATTTCATGGCTTTGGTGCTGCCTGAGGCTTTTGAACACTGTCCTGTGACAAATGGTCATCCTAAAGAGACAAGGCCCCATCTGCCACAGTCAGCAAGAAATCATCGATCCGTTTGCCAAGATCGGGTCTTCCTCTCCTTATGGACGTCAACATGGTTGAGTGCTTTGTGCACACGATGTTAGAGGAGGCACCACTGACTGCGGTGGGGTCTGTCATTGAACTCGCATTGTGACATGTATGTTTTCAATAACAGTGTTGTGTAGATATTTACCCTGAGTTGAAACATTCTCCTTTAGAGGGAGACTCCTTAGGACTCAGCAAATACTTTACAAGGCTTAGGAAGTTAAAAACAAACAAACAACAACAAAATAAAACAAAAAACCTATCTCTCAAGTCTCTGCAAGTTCTTAAAATTTACAAGATACACAAGGCCCTTCCTCCAGGTTACATAAGCAGCAGCATTTGCTAGGAAGAGAGGACTCTGACCTGCTAATCTGTCTGCAAGTTACACCAGAAGCTAAAGAGTTAGGGCCTTGTGAGCCCTGAGTTGTCCCTCATGCTGGGGGAGGCTTTTCAGTGGCAATGCTGACTCATTCATTGTCCTAGAAGCAACCTCTCATAGTTCATAGATGTCAGGCATACAGGATGGAGGAGAGGTTAAAAAGTCCCTCAACAGAAGGTAAATGAACAGAAACAGGTTAATTTAAGTTGAAAGAGGTAGTTAGAAAGAAGCCCAAACTGAAGGCCGAGCTTTCATAATTAATAACAAGTCTCCATGTCATTTTTGGGAGCTGGTGGTCTCAAAAGAAAGAAAGTCTAACTACAGGTTGCATTCACACACACTGTGTCCAGAAGCTCACAGGTGAGTTCAAGGCATAGAGTAAGGGCCTGCAGCACAACCTCTGGTACTGCCTTCTGATGTTGTCTATTCCTAGCTGGGCGATTCTGAGCAAGTCCTTAAGCTAGTCTTCATTTTCATTATTTACTTTATTTATTCATTCATTCACTAAGTATTTGTAGACTTGTCTGCAATGTGAGTAATATTGGACTAAGATACTGTGTATAACAAACAAATATTACTGCCTTAGTAGGGATAGTTTTAAGTAAGGTATTGTACAGGCACAAGCCATGACTTTAACGTCCTGAAGATGATGGTAGTGAGGATAGCGTTATACGAATAAACACAGTTCTTACTGTTTCAGGCAGCTGTGTGACCCAGCCCCGATTATCCCTCTAAGCATGGCGAACGTACAGCGTCAGCAGTTTCCTTCCCTTGGTGCAGAGATCTCAATTTCTCTGTCATTCTAGACAAGCCCCGTGCAGTTTTAACATTTATAATTGTCCCTGCACAGGTTCCCAGATCCCCCAGGGCCAAGCACGCCAAGGTCATTGAGATGCACCTCCTGTCACTCTCTGTCACTGGCACACATGTCATGGCTGTGTGACTGATGAGGAGGGAGCCAGGGGCCCAGCATTAACACACACCAATCAAGGCTTTGCCAGCCTGAGAGGTGCTGATGGGATTTCTGTTCTTTCAGCAATATTTAGTGTTACAAAATGCTGTGTAGTGGTGGGGAAGGGAAGTGCCTCCATGGCACTGGCTAGTGCCTGTTTACAGTCAGCCACAGGGGCAGCATCAGCCGGATCCTCTGACTAATTAAGGACTCTGCAGGCTGAAGTAGACGAGGGAGCTGGAGGGAAGTGAGTGTGCCATACAGATTCCTTCTGATTGTGACTTAGCCCCCATCTCTGCAAAGCCAGAAGATTTAGAAGTTTTTGTTCTCTCCAGTAATAGGATTTCATTGAGCATTTCCTGGGCATCTAGCACCAAGCTGAGCCCGCAGGCAATCGGACATGATGTGACTTTTGAGTTCAGCAATTTCACATTTAGCTGATGGAAAACACAAGATCTTATTGCAAGAATCCTTTCTATGGCATGCCTTCTAAGTGCTCATCTTTATTTTCCCGCCTGTGCTTAGATCGATACAACAGAGGGTCAGAGCATGTAATTCCAGCTCCTGACATTTGGAAGAAGACAGTGAAGAATGTGTAGAAGGCTCTCCGTCACTGCCTATCAACTTATCTTTGTCTAGGGAGACAGAACACTCTTACACTCAAGTAACTGAAGTGGACTTATTACTTACAGATATGCAGCAGGGAGCCTCCGGAAGCCTGGGATGCACTGAGTCCATCTCCCATGGCCCTGCAAGTCTGGCTTACGGTGGATGGACTCACCTCCAAGGACACTTGCATTGCAGCAAAGGGATGAAGAAGGCAGTCTACTCTCTGTGTTTCTCCTGGAGAATGATGGGATTCACCAGTTTCAAATACTGTTTCTAAAGAGGCTACCACAGAACCCAAGCTTTGATGTTCACTTCCTCTGTATCCCAGGATGTTCCAGTTCTCGCACATTCCACAGTTAGTTTTGAGGCCTACAAGTGATGAACAAGAAGGCATTGGGTTGGCTCAAGGCCACCCAGAGAACATTTCTGCAGGAAAAGACACAAAGATGGAAAAGAATAAATGATGTCCCCTGTAGCATGATTAATAAAAACCCAGAGACAGATACTGGGGTTCAACCTGAAGGTCAGACAAACAAAACAGTCAACCATTGGTTCTTACCTCTACCTTAGTCTGAAATGGTGATCTTGTCTCCAAAAATCTCAGAATGAGACTCTGTCTGAGAGCTGTCTCCTCCCATTTTATATTCCTCTCTAAGCCTGGGATTAAAGGCGTGCAACAATACCCTCTGGTTTCTATGGCAAACTAGTGAGGCTACTGGGATTAAAAGTGTGTGTCACCACTGTCTGATCTATAAGGCTGACTAGTGGGGTTGTTTTACTCTCTGATCTTCAGGCATGCTTTATTTATTAAAACACAAATGAAGTATCACTGCATCCCACTTCTCTGAAGTCTCCCTGAGCACCCAAAGTGTGACAGTAATCAAGAAAGCAATCGAGCAGCTCTATGCTCCATCTATAACGGACTTCAGTGTACTTTAATTATGGTCATCAGACCATATACATCAGCTTGTTAGTTTCTGAGCATTTATCATGCTCCCTGTCATAGCATTCTTGGTCCTTGTAAACTTCATAGGAGTTTTCTTTGAAGTCTCATACAGGCTTTTATGTGTCTCACGCAATTCTCAGACTTGCTACAATAATGACCTTGAGTTGATCCTCCTGAATGCTGGGATTATAAGTGTGTGTACTTTGCCCAGTTTATGCAGTGTTAAGGATCAATTGGTTGGGCTCTGTGCAAGTCAGTAAGCAATATTCCAACTGAGCCACAGCTCCAGGCTAGGACTGACCCATATCTTAAATGTTATGCACAACCTCACCATTGCCCAACCAAAGTCCCTGTCTCTCCAGCCTACTTGCTTTTTTTTCTATTACAAAACGTACCTCCTGTTCCACTCCCTGAGCTGCCGTCACAGAGTGTTTTCTGAACGATGGAGTATCATCTTGCCCATTCTTTTGTTGTGATCATGCCAGGATTTTAATCCTCTAGACCTTCTGCTGAGTTTTCTATACCATCCCTTTTTGGGATCCATGTGGCTGTCTGCTTCTCAGCTCTTGTTCCCAGATGGCTGCGTGCTGAAGGGAGGAGAAATCCAGGCGACTGTGCAGGTGTGGTTTCCAGCTTTAGCTTCGTCCTCTGGGCTGCTCTGTGGTCCCCTTAGGAGGCTCCAGGGATCTTCTCATTTGTTATTACAGGACTCTGACTCTGTCCAATCTTTAAATTTTTTCCTCAGAGTTGGCCTTGATTATATTGATTATCACAAAGCAAATAAGCCTATTAGACACACACTTCACCATTATTTCTCCCCCAACTGCTAGGGATTGCCTCAGGCCACAAGGTATCTTTTCCCAAGGCGCTTCTGCAGCATTTCAGAAGAAGAAAGAATTTTACTCTGTATAATTACTCGGTGGTAGGGGTGGGGGTGGGAGGGTGGGGTGGGGGGCGAGGGTGGGTGGTTCCCTGGACTGTTCAAGAGAAGTGGGCAAGGAGGGAAAATAATGGTGTCTGTAGTGTCAAACAGGCTTCCTCAGCAAGTAACAGTAATTTAATTCTCTGTGACCTCAAGGCTCAGTTCATTCTTCAGGCCTGTGCTATGAAGGACAAAGACTGTTGGAACCCAGAGTTCTTTCAATCAGGGTCAAGGCTTCTTCCGGGGTTGTGTGTCTTTACTTCTCCGCTGCACCCAGCCCACTGCAGTCCTCTTTCTCAGGAGGTCGGCTTGCACCAGCTAGCTAAACCTCCTCTGGAACACTGGGCTGAGATCTAATTAGCTCTGACCTATTGTGTCTACTCTCTCCACACTACGCTACTTATCCAGGGATACTAGGGGTTTTTTTTTCTGTCAGGTTTTAATTATTTGTATATGAGTCAAAAGTTTTTGATTGAATATTGTAATTCCCCACCAGGAACCTTGCTCTTGTATTTGAAAGTCGTGTCTTTCAATCCTTCTTCCTTCCTTCTTTCTGTGTGCTTGTACGTGTGACGTACTTACAAAATACAGCTGTGTCTTGTAGTTCTTCAGCCCCGAGCTCATCTCTGTGTTTACTGTGGGAAGGATGAAGATAATGATGTTGAGGATGCTAAAGGGAACAGCAAAGATGACAGTAATTAAAACAATCCCTGGGAAAACAGGTTAAAAATACCACCTGGCTACATTTTGTCCAACAGTGTCCTACCGCCTGGAGGTCACCACTGAACAGACTTCTGATGCCTGACAAGGCTGCGTACTGACCTGGTGTCGATTCTGGAACTGACGCCACTGGATAATGCTTACAACTGATGTTATTTGAAATTTTATTTGCATTTATGGGTATGGGTATTTATCTGCATATATGTATATGTACATGTGCATGCCGAGGACTGTAGGGAGCCAGAAAAGGGTGTCGGATCTCCTGGAAATGGAGTTAATGACAGTTGGTGCTGGGAGCAGAGCCCAGTTTCTCTGTGAGAGCAGCAAGTGCTCTTAGTCACCGAGTCGTCTCTCCACCCCTAGAGCTGAGGTCACTGTGTACAGTTATGTCCTTTACTGTTGAGCCCAGAGTTTCTCTTACTCTCAGTTCTCTGACTATTTTTAAAAAATTCCAGTTATGAGGTAGTAATGAAATGATTTTATGGTTGGCGGTCACCTGTATTAAAGGGTCACCGATTTAGGCAGGTTGAGAAGCACTGGCCTAGTAAGAACCATGTTTCCTTATGAGCTTTACATACATCATTTTGGTAGTACCGCCTCTGATGCTTCCTGAAAGAAGAAAGCACAAATTGGCAATAAATACTTCTAAAAGGTGTCAAGTGTCTTTAGTTACTAGAGAAATTCAGACTGCTTTTAAGATTTCAGCTCACACTGGTCAGAAAGATCACCATTAAACCACGAACTGCGCCGAATGCTGGGCAGGGACACAGGGAGAGGACGCGTTTTTGGCTTCTGCTGTGTGTGGTAAGTGCTGCAGTCACTATGGAAATCATCATGGGTGTCTCACAAACACACTAAAATTAGAGGCGCCACATCGATCAGCTGTGATACTCTTGGGCACACACACTGCAGAGTCGTGTGTTATGTCCATCTCCTTCCTGCTCTTGCCGCAGGAACATGGAAACGGAGGCAGCCGGGACATCCATTACCAGCTTTGACTGCATGGAAAAATGTGGTACAGATACACAGTAGAATCTCTTCATGTGTGAAGAAAACCGAGATGCTAAAATTAGAAAGAAAACGGTGAATCTCTGGATTACTATCTTAAGTGCTATAACCTGGACCTAGAACGACAAATGCCCATGTTCTTTCTCACACGCAGAGGTATGGACATGGGTGCAGGTGTGGGTGAGGACGTCTGTTGGTCATAAGATGCCTTACTTTGGTTCCTGCTTCCTCTTTCCAGATATATCCCCCCTAAGAATTGGGTATAAGTCCCTGTCCTCCTCACTAGACCCAACTCAAGTGGCATGTGGTACACAGGGCTCTACACACACACACACACACACACACACACACACCTCTCTTTCCGCCATTCTTTCTCACTGTCCAGAAGCCGGTCTTGGGGGAGATGGGTCTGTATCCAAGAGATGAATGCCATTTCCAGGCTTTCTCACCTGCCCCCTTCATGTTAGTTCTTGCAAGTCCGACTCCCAGTGTGAGAAGATGATAGCCCGGCTCTCCTACACACGTAAAGCTATTTCCACTTCTCTAGACTCAGCCTTCTCTCTCTCCTCCATTCCTCAACACATTTCTCTGTCAAGTTTTCCATCTCTTAGCTATATTTTCAACTTCTCTGCTTACACACTGGGCATTTTCTTATGGTCGATAAACAGCCTCAGATGTCCCATCTTAAAAAGCAATTCCCCCACTATGGTACTGTCACTTTTGATTTTCCTCCTTTCTTCACAGCCTGCTCCTCGAAGGCATAATCTACACATGCTGTCTCTACTTCAGTATCGTTTATTTGTCCTTCATCACCCTGCAGGCTGGCTGCTGTCCTTCCACTCAGCTGAAGCCTTCACCACGTCTGACCTCCTCCGTATTCACCACTGTCAGCCACATTATTATTTGTGAAGTTCTCTTCTTCCTTAATTCCCATTATTCCCTTTGTTTCTTTGCTGCTTGTCATGTCTCTGACCATCCCTTCCCGTCACCTTTGGTGAGCTCTATTCTTACTCTAGAAAGTGCTCATGGTTTTGCCCCTTAGGGTTCAGTCCTCAAAGGATTTCCTTGTCTCTTCTCATTCTGTGTGATGTTTCCCAGACATGTTTCCTACCAGGCTATCTTCTTGAAGTCTCTATGTGCTCTCTCTCTCCCTCCCTCCCTCCCTCCCTCCCTCCTTCTCTCCCTCCCTCCCTCTCTCTCTCTCTCTCTCTCTCTCTCTCTCTCTCTCTCTCTCTCTCTCTCATCTTTAACCTCATCATTTCCATTAAGGAACTTAGCTGAGTACTGATTGTCCAGTCTTCACTTGTGTAATCTACTGTGAAGATCATCTAGGCCACAGATGT
Organism: Arvicola amphibius; assembly: GCF_903992535.2. Taxonomy (NCBI): domain Eukaryota; kingdom Metazoa; phylum Chordata; class Mammalia; order Rodentia; family Cricetidae; genus Arvicola; species Arvicola amphibius. Next base: position 74,201,790 of record NC_052048.2, on the reverse strand, counting down.
CATTGGTATGCACATTTCCCAGTTCCTACAGCATAGGAATGAGTGTCTTACTCAACCTGTACCACAACTGCTGCTACAAGCTGACATTTGCCTATAGTATTTTTTAGATCAAAATCACCCCCATTATTTTGCGTCATGTTTAAACTTACTTTATTCAAAACTAGACTTTTTAGAGCCAGGAAACCAGTGTGATGGTAATTATATGGCATTATACATCTGCCAAACCCACAGACCTGTACAGTACTAAGTGTAACAAGAGTGAATCCTGCTGGGAACTGAGGGCTGCACTTAACAGTCACGTGATCATTCAGGCTCATCAGCGGCAACCTATGAACCACAGGGATGCAAGCCGGAAATAAAGGAGAAGATGAGAGAGTAGACAGAGGCAGGGGGCAAAGGGGAATTACTGGCTAATTCCATTTTTTCCCTGTAAATTCATAATTATTTTAGAAAATAAACTCAAGAAAAACAGTGCATGAAGGTGCTAGGGTGTGTGTGTGTTGTCTGTCAGGAGGAGACGCGGTGGGACTGGAAGGATGCCTGCAGAGGTAAGAGCACAGACTACTTGCTCTTGGAGAGGGACTGGGTTCATTACCCAGTACCCTCAGCAGGTGGCTCACAGCCCCTTGTAATTTCAGTTCCAGGAGATCTAACACCCTCTCCTGGACTCCGCTGGCATGGGCACTCACACATGCACATGATTGCTCATGTCATATGCACACAATTAAAAATAAAATAAGCCTTTAAATAGATGTGCTTTGGTTTGACCCAAGGTCATACAATGAACATAGTCAAAAACAATTCTTTAAAAATTAAAAAAAGATATCATTAAAAATTTATTTGCATATATGTGTATATATATTCAAATAAATATGCATATATATATATGGGTATTTCTCCTGCATGTTTAGCAGTGTGCCACAGTGCAGTCCTGGCAGAGACCAGACGGAGGCACTGGACATCCTGGAGCTGCAATTGCAGTGTGAGAGACACCTCCCAAGGGTACTGGGAACGGAACTCAGGTGTCCTAGTTGTCAGTCTTTGAAGACAGGATTCTGGTCTCTACTCTCTGTGTGTCCTGCATTTCAAAAGCTTCAGCGTTTGTAAGGAATGACTTCTTGATCTCTATTCAACTTTTTGTGAGAGATTCAACAATCTCATCATTGACATTCTCCTTTCGGCACTTGTGAAGAGCGAGTCCGAGGCAGAGTGGAGTTTATTAGGGACTGTACGCGGATACCCTTCACAAGACTCATTCAGAGCCTTTATGACTCAGTGGAGGCTGTCAATCCTAAGTTATTTGACGTTTAATTCCTGCTGATGTAAATTTTATATGACAAATAGTTTCATTTAATTGTGTCACCTCTGGCTTATGTACACTATAAAAGGTTTCAGTTTTAACAGCCAGCAACAAAAGAGCCCTGGCTGGGAAGGATAATGTCAAGGCTCCATGCAAGGGCACAGCTGGCTGGGGGAGGGTGGGTGGTTCAGAGCTAGGAGCCCTGGAAGGAGGCTGGACTCAGGAGGGCCACACCTCTGCTGAGAGTCGCTATGCTGTCAAGGGCTTTAGCTCCCAAGGACCTTGATTGATGGTCTCTCCTTCCTGGAGCTGAGCACAACCCCATCCCCCAGCCCTCCTCCCCCTTTCTCCCACCCTGCCCCGTGGCTCCTGTGTTTTCTTGATGGATTTCCACAAAGAACAACACCACTTCTTGAAAACTCCCTGACTCTATATCTGGGTTTTTTTCATATATAACTTCCATGTTCTTGACTAATCCCTTTAAATATTGGAAAAATACTCTCATATCTGGGTCTTCTCTTTGTTTCTTCAAGCCCCAGTGACACCAAGAACTCTTTATAAAAAGACATGGAAGTTTGTATGGAATTATTATGATACACGGGATCCCACTTTTAACTGTGCTTCTGTAAGTCTTGGCGCTGTGATCTCTCCACACTACCCATCTCCTGCTCAACCCTTGTACTCACAGATTTTTCACAGTGAAAATAAGCAAAGTGACCTCAGTAAGAAAACCCCAGAGATGGAGATGGAGAAGGAGACTGAGACAAAAGGATGTGATAGAAAGAAGGCGAGGGAGTGATGGTGGGCGGAGCTGGAGCTAACAGGCAAGAGAGCCTCGGAGAAACCATCATACAGCAAGTTTGAGGTATTTTGAGGCGTACATAAAGGTTTGTTTTTAAACACATATTTTAGGGAAATTGACCAGCACAGTGGAAAGAAACTGGAAACACCAGTCTCCTTTGCTGACTTCTCAGATTTAGTAGCTTTCTGATAAAATTCAGATAATATAACTCCAGGCCCTTAATAAATGATAAGAATTTCTACTTTTATTTGAGGTTTAATTGTTGTCTCTAGACATATTTATAAAGCAAATAAAATATGCATTCCTAGGAAGGTATTTTCCCTAGAAAATATTTGCCCCTTTGTGAGGAATCTTCATTTTTATGTTAGATATGAGGAAATTCAGGTTATTAATGATCACTGTGACATCAATTTTATCTTAAATTATCTGTCAGTTGACGTCTGCTATCCATGGTTGGGATAATCTTAGCTGGTGCTGGGCTGTCCTGAGGATCAGGAGTTCAGAGACTGCTGGCACCGTATCATATCTCTGACTGCATACCTCAGGGATGTGTCTGTGAAGTAGCTTCATGTTCACTAAAATCTTGCAAGGTCTATGTTCAAGCCTTCTCCCATAAAACTGAGTCTTGGCCAGTATCGCCAGAAGCTCCCTGACCAGTTAGGGGAAGGACAGGAAGGCATCAGAAGCATCTACTCATCTTTATTCCCGCACCATCAACAACTCAGCCTGGTGCTGTACAGAGTCTATTAGATTTTGATCAGTCAACTGCCAACAACACCAGGAACAAAATGCAAGGACAGGGAAGTTTGGGGTGGGGCAGCACAGGGGTGCACACCCCTAATCTCAGCTTTTGAGAAGCCAAGGCAGGAGAATGTAAGTTTTGACTAGCTTGGGCTAATTAGTTTAAAAAGGAAGAAAAGAAAAAGAAAAAGAAAGAATGAAAGAAAGAAAAAGGAAGGAAGAAGCAGAAACTAACTGAGAAGAGAAAGCATTGCTATTTGTGTGCTTTTAAAATTCATGGTGATGGAGGCTAAAATGGACCTTGATCAAAACATAAATGCAGGCATCTCTAGAGGGCAGCAAACACATTTCCTAGGATTAATTATTTGCACGGTATTGACTTATTGAGAAGTATCCAGTAAAATGTTATGAATCTTAACAGAAAATGACTTGCCAACACAAATTTACACAGTCTTGCTTTTAGGATTCAATTTATACGGTCGATACAGAAAGTTGTATCGTTTTTTTTTTTTTTTTTTTTAAGGTCTCACTAATGGCGAGTTACAGGAGACATGCCATTTGCCTCAAGTATACTGCCATAGCATCTTTTGATCAGCATGAATCCATAATAAATGAGATAGGTGACACCATATCCACTTAAGGTGAAACCTTTACAGTGCTGATCTAATGGGGTTAGAGAGAAATGGACAGATTCATCAACGAGTGAAGGCTGGTAAGGACAGGGGCAGGCCCTCTAGAGATGGATGTCGGCGGTGTTGGCAACCGGGTCTTTCTATATGGTGGGAAGTGGGAAGAGTCCGGTTTTCAGGAATCCCGATGAGAACGAAGTGTTCAGCAGACGCACAGTGTTTGTCAATGGAAGCACACTGTACAAAGCTGCCTACCGGTGGAGGAAAAGAGACATGTGGCTTAATGCTGCCAGTAGGGGGCACTGCAGGCAAGCAGATCAGGAATTAGGCACGCGTTCTCAGATGTGACACTCTTCTGTGAATTTGAAAGTTTGACAGCAACAGGACATTCAGATGTCAGTAAGGGTCAGTAAATGGTTGGGATGTTTTAGGACCTGTCCTGGAATATTGGGAGACAAGTGAGATTCCGAAGAGGTGGCCTTGGAATCAGAGTGTAATGTAGAAGAGAGCCAGGAGAGTTTGGGGACTTGTTCTTCTATTAGCTAGTCGTGTGACTTTGGGTTAATGCCTCCATGCCTCAGCTTCCTTACTGATGAGTTAGGACTGTAAGGTTTTAATGAAGGTGCTAGTTTTCAGAGAAGCGGAAATGTTTCTGACTGTGGCGAGTCTTCTTGTCAGTCATGTTGTAAGTTACTGCCCGAGGTGAACTTTTTTTTCTGGATGTTCCTTCTGTATTGCTGTGGGGAATGATGTTCACATGCCGTTGCTGTTGTATCATGAGAGAGAGGACTGGGGAATGGCTCAAGTGTTAAGAGCACTTGCTTCTCCAGAAGATCTGGGTTCAGTTCCCAGTACCCATTTTTGCTGGATAACATTCCCTGGAAACTCTAGATCCAGGGCATCTGACACCCTCTTCTGGCCTCAGGCACCTCACATACATACAACACCCAAAAGGAATAAACGATGCAACAAATCTTTAAGAAAGAGAGGGATGAGCAGAGCCATGCAGAACCACTCTTCAATCCCTCCCCAAATCTGTCCGCAGCTCCAGAAGTTACCTGGAGGATGCTTCAGTGACCTTTATGGCAGTGTGCCTGAGTAGCATCCTTCCAAACCTCTTAAGCTACTGGACACCAGAGCTGTGCTGTGACCAAGGAACTTTCCGCAAAGAAGTGATGCCAGGATCCGGGTGAGTGTTTAATGTCAGCTGCAGCCTGCCTTCCTGGGATGGGGAGAAAAGTCAAGATTGACTTTTTTAACTTAGCCAGAATATGATCCTTTCTGGGAGGCTTCTGGGACTCTCATCCCTTCTTGTGCTGTTCATGAGACCATGGGGTTCCTGCCTGCCCATTTCAGTCCTGGCTTGATCTTGGTTTTCTGCTCTTTATGTGGGGGTTTATGTGAGGGTCATCTGTTTTGATAGGCTTTGCTCCATGAGGGGAACTTTGCTCTTTGCAGAAAACACAGCCTCTGTTTTTAGTGCTGTTTGCTTTCTCTGTTGATATTTATTGTTTATCTGTTTTAGTCACGTGGTTTTGCCTTCGTTGGTGTGACTGTCTAAATGTAAGTTCATATTTGCTGACAAGTTTGAGCTCAGACTTTATACCTCCTAGTAGTTTTGGTGATGATTAAGGCAAGGTGTGTGTGCGTGTGCGTGTGCGTGCGTGCATGTGCATGCGTGCGTGCGTGCGTGCGTGTGTGTGTGTGTGTGTGTGTGTGAAGGGGGAGTTTTCCTGTCTGTGTGTGCAGATAGAGAAAGTCAGAGTATTTGAGCCCAAGCCCACGCCTTTGAAGGGTAATGGAATAGGGCTTTCTAGAATTGGGGTTTTGGGAAGTAACACTTCCAATTTATATGAAACTAAGTTTCAGAGTACACAGCACCCATATTTATCTGTGGCTCCCTTATTCATTCATAGGTTACCACTCTGTGCTGGCTTCTGTGGCTGGTGGTCATTGGAGGGAAGAATATAAAAGGAAAAGCAGGGGTTGGGAAAATCATTATATATCCTAACTGGCAAACGTGACCTTTCCAAGTGACCTCTGGATTAGTCCTAGTGTGTGAAAAGCCTTTCAGTCAGTTATGTCATTGATCACGAAAAAGCCCGTCAAGGGAAAGACAGTCTGTGATTGCCAGGGGGCCAACTTTTCATCGTCAGTTCACCTGAGGGCAGGGGTTCCACCTTACTGAACAACTGAAAAGGAATTGCACTATACGGTGATTATCTTTCTCATAGGAAAATGGTTTTCTCTCTCTGTCTCTGTGTGTGTGTGCGCCATATGCTTGTGTAAGCGTGTGTGGTGTGTGCATCTGGAGGACAGAGGTTCATGTTGGTGTCTTCCTCAACCACTTTCCACTCTTTCCTTCCTTCCTTCCTCTTCCTTCCTTCCTTCCTTCCTTCCTTCTTTCCTTCCTTCCTTTCCTCCTTCCTTCCTTCCTTCCTTCCCTCCTTTCCTCCCTCCCTCCTTCCTTCCTTCCTTCCTTCCTTCCTTCCTTCCTTCCTTCCTTCCTCCTTCCTTCCTTCCCTTCCCTTCCCTTCCTTCCTTCCTTCCTTCCTTCCTTCCTTCCTTCCTTCCTTCCTTCCTTCCTTCCTTCCTTTTTTTTTGAGACAGGGTTTCTCTATGTAGCCCTGGCTGTCTGGAATTTGTTCTGTAGACCAGGCCAGCCTTGAACTCAGAGATTCACCTGACTCTGCCTTTTGAGTGTTGGGAATAAAGGCGTGTGCCACCACTGCTTGTCTCTTCCTTATTTTCTTGAGACAAGGTCTTAGGATATGTCCTCTTAGAGGGTTACTGTTGCTTAAAGGTTTGTTTCTATCCTTTGTTTTTAAGGTATTCATTAGCTGGTCCCATTGTTTTTAGGATGTAAGCTGTAGGAGGAAAGAAAGACTCAGACAAACACTGAAGGAAGGAAGAGAACCAAGAGAGCAGTAGCCTGCTAGGAGATGAACTCTCTTATGGGACTTACCTCTTTGACTGCTGCTCAGCCATGTTACCACAGTCAACAGCAAGCAGTTGATGTCAATGGCCCCCTGTGAGCTCCAGTTCACCACTGTAACTGTTCAGATACATTTCAGACTGGATTATAAAAAGACCCTTTCCTTTTCAGTCGAATGCCATCTGAATATTTGATGAGCATTACTCAGAACTTGTAAATTGTTTGCCAATATGCAGCAGAAGAGCTGAGTGTGCTGAGGTATGCCTGCAATCCCCAGTTTACTGGAGGAGGATGATTCTGGCTTTGAGGCCATGCTATCAAGTGAAATCCTGTCTTAAAACAGCAGCAACAATAGAAACATAACTGAAGAGGTGCTCCAGTTCTGGAGACTGTGCTGGTGCAGGGGACTCAAGTCCAGGGCTAGTCCATGTCCTCCACAGCCCAAGAAGCATTGAGCTCCAGTCTACTCCAGATTACAGTTAGTGCACTCCACATATAAGTCTCAGCCTGGCCATCGCTCCCACCCTACTCTGTACCAGGTGAGTCTCAGCCATGGTTCCCGTCCTCCTCTGTACCAGGTGAGTCTCAGCCATCGCTCCCACCCTCCTCTGTTCCTATAAAGGATGGGAATGTCTCCTTTCTAAGACGTACTTTTCTGTTGTGAATGACAATGTGACTCAAGTCTCGCACTAATATCACATACCCCTGAGCTACCCCTTTTGGCTCTATCACTATTTTCATGGCTAAAAGAGTAGTCATAGTCATTAATATTGTCTGGCCCTTTAATACACGCATGGAGTGTAATGAATATATTGCACATGTAATTGCCCTTGTCCCCAAGGGAATTCTATACATGATTTACTGTGGATCTATTTTTATGAGAAATCTAAGACTTAAGTAGGAAGAAGTCACTGTCAGGGTATGTGAGTAGGCCATGTCTTAAAGATGGATTTTTTTTCTGGTGATGAAACATGGGCTCTTTCCAAGTTTTGCTCTTTGGGGTGTGGAGTCAACAGTTAATTGATTGTGAAACTCAGGGGTTGAGCATAATGACTGATTTTCTCTCTCCCTAGTGAAGAGAAGACTGACGATGAGTGGACTCGATGGGTGGGCCTAAATATTTGCAACAAAGAGAGGAGGAAGCCAGGATCACGGGGAGAGGTCGACCTTCTGTATGGGTATGTTTTCCTCATCAGATTGATATTGGCTTTTCAATGAAGTAAAAAAAAATATCATTTACTTATGGGCATTTGTGCCTTCCCTAAGTCAATAAGATTCTTGGGGTAAAATAGGGGAGTCTATTCAGTGAGAAGATGCTTGGCCTCCCCTATTTTAGTTCTCTGTGCATATTTTATCTAAAACATTTAAAGATAATGTTTGACAAACTGGATATCTACACCATTGGAGCCTAATGTTGCACTCAGTGGTAAAAAAATGACATCTTGAAATTTGCAGGCTATTGGATGGATCTAGAAAAAAAAACCATATTGAGTGAGGCAACCCAGACCCAGAAAGAGAAATATAGTATGTGCTCACACATAAGTGGCTTCTAGACACAAAGTAAAGAAAAAACCAGCCCACGGTCCACAACTCCAGAGAACCTAGACAACGAAGAGGACCCTAAGAGAGACATAGATGGATCCACATAGGAAGGAGAAAAAGACAAGATCTCCTGAGTAAAGTGGGAGTGTGGGAATCATGGGGAAGGGTAGAAGGGGAGAGGGGAGGAAGGGATGGGAGCAGAGAAAAATGTATAGCTCAAAAAAACCAATTAAATAAAATAAAAAAGAATAATGTTGCTATAGGACACACCCAGATCTTTATTGTTCCTCTTTTATTAGCTGCCCAAGCATAGTTTTTTTTTAACTCTGTCACTTGCATGGTACGAAGTTGCTGTCAATTCCACTTACATATTCAAGACTTCTCATTATTTCTGACTTACTTAGGTTCTTGGGGAAAGGATGGCTTCTCCTTTGCTCTTCAATCCCAACTCTTTGGTTGAGGTTTGATCTCAGTTAAAGCACAAATTCCCTGGGAGGGCTACACTAAATGATGTTCATCTGAATTGGATTAGCAGTTCTGAGAATGGAAAGAAACAAGGCAGTGTGCTAATCACCAAAACTGGGACTACTGGGGGCACAGATGACACTTTCCCTGTCTTGAGTATTGACCAGGGTGACTCCCCCTACCCCCTCCAAGAGACAGGGTTTCTCTATGTAGCCCCGGTTGTCCTGGAACTAGCTTTGTAGACCAGGCTAGCCTTGAATTTAGAGATCCGCCTGCCTCTGACTCCTGAATGCTGGGATTAAAGGTGTGCACCATCATGCCTGGCTAACCCTTTTATAAGAACTGTTAAGGATGGTTCCATTGAGATGGTGGGGCTGATCTATTAGGAGCTTACCAAGCCCAGCTGGACTGGGACTGAAAAAGCATGAGATAAAACCGGACTCCCTGAACATGGCAGACAATGAGGGCTGCTGAGAAGCCAAGGGCAATGACACTGGATTTGGATTCTACTACAAATACTGGCTTTGGGGGGTGGGGGCTAGCCTGTTTGGATGCTCACCTTCCTGGACCTGGATGGAGGGGGGAGGAACTTTTACTTCCCACAGGGCAGGGAACCCTTACTGCTCTCTGGTCAAGAGAGGGAGGGGGAGTGGAGGGGGAAGAGGGTTAATGGGAGGCCGGGAGGAGGCAGAAATTTTTTAATAATAAAAAAAAAAGAACTGTTAAGGATGGTTAAACAAGGTTTGTGGAAAAGTACCATGCTTCTCTTCCATGGGAACCATGCCTCCTAAAATTACTTCTCTTAGCTCACTTCAAACTCAGTAACTTAAAACCCTGATTATAGCTCAGATCTGAGGTCAGAAGTCTTGAGGGGTGCTTTGATGGAGGAGAGTTATCTGTCTATGTTACTTTCATTGGTTAATTAATAAAGAAAACTGCCTTGGCCCTTTAAGAGACAGAAAATTAGGTAGGTGGAGTAGACAGAACAGAGTTCTGGGAAAGAGAGGGGAGATGCTTCAGGAAGTCTCCATGCTTCTCCTCTCCAAGATAGACGCAGGTTAAGATCTCTCCTGGTAAGCCACACCTCATGGTGCTACACAGATTACTAAATATGGGTTAAAGGAAGATGTGAGAATTAGCCAATAAGAGGCTGAATCTAATGGGCCAGGCAGTGTTTTAAAAGAACACAGTTTCTGTGTAATTATTTTGGATAAAGCTAGCCAGCGGCCGGGTGGCGGGACGCAGCCCCGCCGCTTCCTTCTACAGTGCTTAAAGAGTGTCTTATCATCTCAGGGTGCTGACATTAACATGCACAGTGTAGTCTGATCACAATGTCTCCTCCCTTGTCTCTTTCTGGATCTTCTCCCCCTCCCCCACATCCAACTCTACAGACCTTCTCTCTCTCTCTCTCTCTCTCTCTCTCTCTCTCTCTCTCTCTCTCTCTCTCTCTCTCTCTCTCTCTCTCTGAAGTGGATATGAGTCCCCATCCCTAACTTTAAAGCTATTTCCAATTGACAAGTTCCATCAAAGGAGACATTAATTTTCTCTGCTCAAGTCTCACTGAGTATACAAACCACTCTTAAGTGAGCCCCCATACCCCGCCCTGCTATGCCAAGCAGCAGCTGGCAACACAGACAGCCTTATTGCAGTTGGGGTGAATGGCATGTCTGTCAGGTATTTCCACAGCTCCATCGGTACACTGAGTCTTTCTCACATTTTGCTCTCTCTTTCTGTTTTTCTGCTCTCTTAAAATATGGAGGAAGATTTATACTTTTATTTTTATTTTATTTTTGTGTTTATTTGTCTGTATGTGTGACTCATATATGTAGTACCCATGGAGCCAAAAGGGGCCACCAAATCCTTGGAACGAGAGTTACAGATGGCTGAGAGCACCTCACCTCTTCCCAGCCACAGCAAGAGCAGTAGAGGCTCCTAACTGCTGAGTCATCTCTCCATTCCCAGAGCTGGGATTTTAAAGGTGAATGTGATCAGTTTGGGTCTATTCAGAAAAATATCCAAATTTTAAGGTCAACTGTCTTGAGAATTTGATGAAAACTGCAAAAATGGCTTTACACTAGCCCCAGTTTTTGCTTGATCAGTCACTAAGTAGGGATTTTAGTTTGGAGGGGGCACCTTATCATTGTTAGTTACTTCTTGGCCCAACAAGTAGTGTCCAAAGCTCTATTTCTTCACCACAGAAGGGAAGGATTAACCTTATGGCTGTTTATGCTCAGTTATGTTTCTCTCCATTTCTTCACAGTTCATTTTGTGAACAATCAGCTGAGAGGCTACTTAATTTTTTCCCTTAAGACAAGAGCAAAACATTTGGATTTATTGTCTGTGACTGGGTGTCTTGGGATTCCTGCAGCCGGGACTGGATTCCCACATGGATGTAGCTGGAATTGCTCTGTGGTGTATTCAAGAGACTCGGAGGCTACAGTCATCTCTGATTTGTTCTGATATCTCCAAACTCTCCCGGGAGGATGTATGACAAACGGCAATTCAGACTCCTCTTGATCTTCTATTTCCCGAAACCTTATAAAAGAAGTGTTTCCAATGTTAGCGGCTGCGGCTATTACAGTTTCTTGCTCAGACTGAGCCAAATGTGCTTCTTGTGGGTTCTAGTTCTGACATTACAAGAATAAATCAGCCCAGTAAAATCTTTTCCTCTCTTTTCCCTTCCCTCCCTTTGCCCCCTTTCTTCTTCCTTCTCAAGTATTTCCTTCCCCCTCCTCCCTGCCTTTTATCTCTTCCTCCTCTTCTTCCTCTACTTATTCCCTTCCTCCCTTTTTTGTCTGTTTTTTCTTTCTTCCTTTGCTGGAAAGGAACATATGCTTTTTTCAGCTGAGGTAAATGATGAACTCTGTCTTGAACAAAAACACATACCAACCTTTTAGACCTTTACCACCTCCATATGTGTGATTTCTTCCTAATGTGAATTTTGAATAGGGAACTGTGCAGTGTGGGTGTAGTGGAGTCAGCAGCCGATTCAGGCTGTGCACACCCAGGAGCCTGCACAGCATGCCGAGAAAATGCTTTCTCCTGGGATGAATGAGTTTGTCTGCTGGCCTGTTTCACATGTGGAGCCCTGTGGATGGAGAGGAGACTGAGAAATAAAAGCATGCTATATACAGGTGGGTCACAGGCAGAACAGGCATTAACCTTGGGGCAGTAGAAACCAGGGGTGTTTGTAACAGGCGTTTACAGAATGGGGTGGTGGTTAACTGAAAGCTTAACCAGAGTACAAGATGATGGGGAAAATTATGGTTGCCCATTTGCCTCACAAATAGGCCTTGCAATGTGCGTGCCTGCTCATGAGCTCACCACAGCTCCGATTACCTCCACAAAATCTGAACATTTCAGTCAATGAGTTCAGTCATCCCTTTAGCAGGCAGCAGTAGTTGGCTTCTGAACGTGTGAAGGTGCAAGTGGAATTGGAGGTTGTTCTGTCCCACCAGGTCCCACAGTTGCTTCCAAAAGTCACTCAGAGGCTTAGTATTATCTACAAAATGTTTGACCTATAAGTCAGGCTTATTACTAACTAGCTCTTACATCTTACATTAATCCATTTCTATTAATCTACGTCTTGCCTCATGGCCATGGCTTTTACCAGTCTGCTGGCATCTTGTTTCTTGGACAGCTGGTTTGCATCTCTCTCCACTTTGTCCTTCTTTCTCCCTGTATTCAATTTGGCTTTCCAGCCTAGCTATATTCTGCCTTGTTACAGGCCAAAGCAGCTTTTATTATTAACCAATGAGGACAACATATATTCACAGCGTACAGAAGAATTATCCCACAGCTTGGGAGGGTAACATGTTGGGAGATAGCTGGGGAAAGTGGGAGGGTACAGTTGGGGGTGGGTATGATCAACATATATTGCATGTATGTATAAAATGGCCAAAGAATAAAAAGAAATTAGAAATGGGTGTGTATATATTTATATGCCTATAGTGTTTGGTATACTCTAAATTTATTGCAGTTACAGTGAAAGGGGTCTGTGTCAGGCATCTTAGGTATTATTCGAACATATTACATGTACAAACCACCTTGATTTTTGAGATGTGAGTAAATATGCAGTTGGATATCTGAGAAATTCTGTACCCTCATATGATATCTACAAACCTATGGGGTTATAATTCAGCACCAGTCCCTGCGTCCTTACCGTTCTCCAAGTCATTTTTAATGACCATTTTTGCTCATTCCACTCTGTTTCCCTAGTTTTGGAACCTAGCACCCTGGGTTTAAAAGGCTCCCTTCCTAAACCACACGATGTTGAAAAATGTCACAGTCTAACAGAAGCAATAGTGGGAGAGAAAAGATGATGTATAGTACCATTAATAATTTTAATAAGGACATTAGCTATTCTTGTTCTTAAATGTCCATCAGTTCTGCTGCTGTTGGAGACTTCTTGCAGGCCACTTTTCTTTGCAGCCGCTTCATGTCATATATTTTTGCCCTTCCCACACTTCTTGTCTCTCCCCTCTAGTTCCCACTTCTTGCTTATATCTTAAGACAGTTTAGCTGTCAGATTGACCCATGGTCATCTCCTCAGTCATTGCCTCAATGGCTGTACTGGAAAAGGCTTTCCCGAGTCTAGCTGTGGCATCCTTCAGAACAAACCCGAACGCAGACAATTCCCCTGTGAGAATTCTGCAAATAACTTTCTTTTACCCAATTGGCATTTATTGCCCAGAAGAAGTTTAAGTCAAAGTTTTGTGGTTCTTGTGGCCAAAGCTGCCGATAGACTCTTCTTGCCTAAGACTGCGGGCTCTGAGGGCTCAAGGCTTCTGTGTGCTTATCTGTGTGTGCAATCCCTCACAGCCCTGGTGCAGAAGAGATGCTTCACACGTGTTAAATCAAGTGACCAGTGTTTCTTGGCTAGCATGGTGCTTCTATGTGTGTGTTCAGACAGTGGTAAGCAAGCTGCATACCAGATTTGTATGCTCTCCTATGCCATTCCCCCCGTGTGAATGCTTAGACCTTTAAAGGTTACAAGTTGACGGAAACAGTAACTGCACAGGACTGAGGCTGAGCACTCCTGGGAACACCACCATCCTCAACCATAACATCTCCTAAGACTGGAGTGATTGAGGGTGGTGGGTTTGGGGTGTGGGTTCCATGTAACAGAACCAGAATTTTTCCTTTAAGTTTTTAAAAATAAATGGAAGGGTCTTGTGTAGACTGGCTTCAAATTTGATACGGTAAATGGGTATAATCAAAATACATTGTATACATATATAAAATTCTCAAAGAATAAATTTTTAAAATTCTTCTTATAATGCTGGTGATGACCTTGATTCATAATCCTCCTGCCACTATCTTCTGGAGACTGGAATTTCAGGCATGTAGGCTGCTGTGTTCACATAATATTGGGGATCAAGTCCAGAACCCTCTGCAGGCTGGGCAAGAGTGTGAGGCACTAACCTCCAGCTTCAGTCCCAGACCCAGGGTCTGCATGTCTCTCACAGACGTCACACATACATCTGCCTGTGTCTGCTCTTTAGAGCCTGGAACCTGCCGTAATGCTTTAGTCACAGCTCCAGGAGAAAGTGGAGTTTATATGGTCTGCCCCCTCCAAAACCTGCAAGGCTAGGGGGTTCACAAGGGCTTTTGGTTATATAGAATGAGGTAGAGCATCTCAAAATTATTTGACAGAATATCTTATTTCATCAGGGTATGTATGGTCAGAGAATATGTGGTGTGGAACATGCCAAATCCCTGAAAATGGGTCAAGATAAGGTCAAGCTTAAGTTTTGCAGAAAACAGGAATGAACTTATTCTGACCTTGTAATAAATGGCTTCTAATCTTAAGATGGAGGTGGGCTGGCCCATCATTCCCTGAATGGTGACTGAGGTCCATACAGGCTTCTCTCCTTTCTTTTTTTCATATCCTTATGTTCCAGTCTGCATTTCTACTTAAGATGAATTTTCCTTCCAAGATGGATTTGTACATACCTTTCCAAGAAACATTCTCATTTCTCCCAGTAGGAATTCCTTTATTTGTGCTTATCCCAGCTCATGCTGATTGCAGCATCATTGTATGCTGATTAAAAGCTGCCCCGAGGCCCACATTTAATAAGCACTGGTGATGTTCCTTATGTAACTATTAGTATAATTAGCATTGCAGTGTAGCTTTTGTTAGTTACATTGCGCTAGGCTATTCACTACTTTTTTTTTTTTCCCATTCTACTCAACAATTCTACCGAATGGGTATTGTGATCAGCTCTGTTTTGCACATGAGGAAAATATGTTCTTTTACGGATTTAAGTAGGTGCACACATGATACATCAATCCACAGACTCTTTACTTACTTCATTTCCTGGGGGACACAGAATACAAGAAGATGCTTTTATATTTCATGAGCACCACTGGAACCCACTTGAGCGCTGTGTATTGCTGTTTCTCAGCTGCACTGGGACCCCTTTTGGAACACGCACGTCTGTCGGATTATCGTCGTTGACTTCTGCTACTAGGAGACATGCAGGCTTGGGAGCGTGCGGTGACAATGGCTCTAGTATTTTCCTGTTCAAATGTGAAAGTATGGTTTCGATGAGAGCACAATTTATGTACGCCATTCATTTTAGAGCTGCCTCTAGGAAGTGTGAAAGTGAGAGAAACCCTCACTATGCTTGTGGCATTCTCTCCTGTTTTCAGCAGTTTCGGTTCCTCCGGTCAGCATGCCAGCTCCAGTTGGCGGCCCAGTCTTCTGCAGTATCAGTGAAGAAAGATCACCCCAGATAGTAGAAGTGATTTGTTCTGGGCAAGAACTGGCATCTGTGTGGTCAGGTTCAGGCTCCCCCAGCTTGTCGCCTTTATCACCTGCTTCTCACAGCAGGGGATTTAGAAAATACACAGGAAGATGTTTCAGTGCATGCAAGTACCCTGCAGCAAAGGGCAAGGCAGGATGCTCCATGCTAGAGTCTACAGCATGGTACGGGCTGGAAGTCGGCAGTAGAAAACACCAATAATGACACTTGCAGTACGTTTAGGGCAGTATGAACCTATATTCAGTAAGTTTTGATAAACGTCAAGATGTTAAGTAACATAAAAGGGAGCCCTAAGTTTGTAATCAGTTCTTCGCTTTCTCACATGATCTCTGTAGAATAAGCAGCGTGTTTTACTCATTCATATATTTCTCATTCATCTCTCATCCTTTGCCGGTGCCACATGCAGAAAATAGCATTTGTTGAATTCATACTGTGTGCCAGGCTCTGTCCCAAATGCATTATATGGACGATCTCATTTATACCTCACGATAAGCCATGGAAATGGGCTCTCTGATTCTTTTACAGATGAGAAGAAATTAGACAGTCAGAGGCTTGGATCTATGAGTACAAAGCCAGGGTCATTGTGCCGAGCTACCTGGCTCAGTTCTGCTCAGCCTGCGTTGCATAGTAGAAATACCAGGGAAGACTGGGAAGTTCTTAGTGACCAGGTTTAATTGGCCAGAAGTGAAGCAGAGCCATCGATCCTTTCTGCTGCTCCCCAGCTGATTCTCACGGCAGCCAGACTGAGTACTAATAGAGAGCAGGCAGCCGGCAAACTTGTGTTGAATCTCAATAAGGATGACCCAACCTTGACAGCTGCAAATCAGTTCAGTGCTGAATGCATGCAGAACATAATTTGACCACTGGGTATTTGTGGAGCTCGTATGTATGCAGGGTCCTCTCTGCGCACATTGTTGGCCAGGCTAACAGACCTGTGCAGTGGGAACATCTTTAGGGAAGGGAGAGGTGTTGGAGGGGTCTGAAGGAAAGTTGTAAATGGTCTGCGGGAGAGAAGAGAAGTAGTTTGCTGCTAAAGATGTTTACAATTGCCAGGGTATGATTGTGATACAACAGGGTCTGATTTTCAGTTGGTGTCACTATTGTGATTCTCTGTGCACAATTGTTACTCTCTGTTACTAATGGCAGCCGTGGAGGTCCACTCTCAGCCAACCCCATTGGTGGCTACCACTGGGCACATTGCTGCTGCTCCTCTTAAATATATTGTCAGATGACAAAATATACATGTACCCACAAATGTAAAAAATGAAACTGATAATTCAAAATCATATATAAAAATATGTACCATGATGTTGAATCATATTTACATATAAATTATTTTTATATTTATAATTTATTTGTGCAGTTATATTAACTAAATAGTGGAAGGAATTCCAGAAACAAAAACACTACTCACAGCGATATTTTGAGAGAAGTGCCTCTATGGTTTGAATATGTATTCTCTCCCAGAGGTGCTGTATTGAAGCTGGGATCTCAGCTTCTGTATGTCTAGAAACTCTAGGAGGGGGCACCTACCTTGAGGAAGTGGATCACTTTAAAAATTGCTCTTGTCCCCTGCTCTCTTTTTCCTCTCTCCTTCCTTTCCACCAAGATGCAGACAGTCTCTTCCTGATCTCTGCCATGTGGCTTTGCCTCCCAGTGGTGAGAATCAAAGGCATCATGAAGGATTGGGATGGCACTGACACTCTGAGCCCAAAGACCTTCTCTCCCTCAAGGTTATTCTGTTAGGCGTTTGGTTACGACAGGGAAAAAGTCTCTTTAATGCAGTACAGTAAGCTCCGTTTTCCATTTTCCAGGTAAGAATTAATTATTTCCTTAGTGCTAGAAGTTAGCAATACCCAGGAAATGTTTATGACGTGTTTTACTGCTGTCATTTCTTCTAGTCTGATCAGTGACGCTATGAAGAGATTTCTTTTTAAGTCTTTCTTTTTAAAGGCAAAATCAAGGAACGAAGAAAACCGGGCTATTTTTCTCAGCCTCACCCTATTATGAAGTATTTGAGTTAGAAGACAGCCCTTTACTATAAAAATCTCAAGAGAAAGCCAGGCACAATGACATATACTGGGAGGGATGGCAGGTAGATCTCTGTGAGTTCTAGGCCAGCCTGGATCACCAAGTCAACTCAAGGTCAACCAGAATATATATTCTATATGTGTGTGCATGTGTATGTATGCATATATGTATATATATCAAGAGGAGAAAGCCAACTTCAGTTGTACACAGCTCCATAGAACTTTGTTTAAAACCCATTTCAAGATACATCTTCCTGGTTCAACCCTGAGTATTCCCCTCAACATACTGAACACTTCTCTCCTTCCATCCAGCCCCTGTTTCTGAGAGTTGGTGAGCTGTACCAGTATCCTGAACTCTCCCACACTGAGCTCAAACTTAGTGTTTTGGAGTTGTAGTGTGTGTGTGTGAGAGAGAGAAAAAAGAGAGAGAGAGAGAGAGAGCGAGAGCGAGAGAGAGAGAGAGAGAGAGAGAGAGCATGGGTTTATGAATGTGTGTATGAGGAAAGCAACTTCAGGAGTCATCCCTCAGAAGCATCACCCTCCTCAGTTTGAGAGAAAGACGTGGGCTCTAACTGGCCTGGGAATCTGTGAGAAGCCTATACTGGCTGGGGAGCCCCAGGATCTGCTGTTTCTTCACCCACCGCAGTTGGCTATTTCACACGGGTTCTGGTGATCAAGCTCAGGTTCTACTGCTTGGAAGGCACGTGGTTTTCAGACCAACTCTGGCTTCCTCATGCTTATAGATACACATATATGCACACCTGATGCACATGTGTATACACACACAGACAGACACAGACAGACTTACAAATTAATAAATAAAAGTAAAATGACCCCCGTTAAAGACTGAACTTTCCCCTTCCTTGATCTGTATGAAGTTCTGCCTTTCTGTGTGATGGACCATACTGGAAACAGAGTCATCAAAGTGTTGGTTAAAAAGTGGTGGTGGCAGTGGGACCTCGTGCATTCTGAACAGTGTTCACACGAGAAGGGAAAGAGAAGGCGGAAAGAAGGTCAAGATGATACAGCTGTCTGCCAGGCACAGAGCGAGGCCTCAGGAGAAGGGAAACCTACAGGCTAGCCTGTCTCAGACTTCTAGTCACCAGAACTGTGAGAGAGTCACACTTCCTGCTGTTCCAGCCTCCAATCTGTGGGATTGTTTTTCAGGGCAGTTCCAGCAGACAGAAACAATCATCTCAGGTCTACAGATGTGACTCCAAGTGGTGAACTTCCTGTTTGTTCATTTCATCTTGGCTGGGGTGACAGCAGATGCTTTAGAAGCCATCAAGACTGGGCACAGGGTTTCAAGTCAGCCCATTTCATTGTTAAAAACAAAAATCACTTTAATATGCATGAAAATCTTTTCCTCTAACGACCTAAAATGTATCAATGCTTTCTGGAACTTCCCTTTGCACAGTACCCCTTGTCTTCTGTGTCTTTGAAGTGGTCCAGCCTTTAACAGAGAAACTTTGATGTCTGTCCCAATTTCATGTCTGTTATAAAAATCTCTGCCAGGCAGGGGGCCAAGATGGAAGTTTCTGCCACCTTCCGCCTTGTAATTGGACCCAGCACTGAGTGACAGATCAAATGATCCTAAATTAATAACAATGACAAATTGCCTTCGGATGGCACTTGCACACAAAATGAAACACTTCCATTAAACAAATGTTATGTCATCAAGAAACCCATTAATAGTTCTGCTGTGATCATAGGAGTATAATTTTTCTCATCACTGTTAATAACCAGCAAAGTTATAATTGCATATGGGGCTTAATTAAAACTTTCTATCCTATTAATGAATGCCCATGCTTCAGATATCCCATTAAATGGTTTTCAAAATTGAGACCATATTTCTTGAGGTGTCAGTTCTTGGAACACATGAGGAGGTATGGACAGAGACAAGGTTGAATTATAAAATCTCAATACACCACAATTACTAGTAAGTGGATAGTAAAGGCAGAATTGGTTTTACACATTATTTAAAGTATTTTAGGCTGTTTTTTATATTTTATATGTCTTATTTGTAATCTGACATAAATAGAATGAAACCTTACATAGCAAGTAAACCTGCCTCCTAAGTAAATTTAATCCTTCTAAATCCACAGCTTCTTTCTTCCCATGCCTTTACACACTGTGGCACAGAGCAGCCCAGGCTCACCGTGGACCCTCTTTCATATTTCAATATGAGAGAGTGTCAACTCTCTCATATTGTGCCTTCCAGTATGCTTATCCAAGTGGAGCTGGAGGAGACATTGCTAATATTTGGCCATGTCCCTGGGCAGAAGCTTCGGTTGTCATTTAAATGACAGTATGCCTTTTCTATTCTCCTTGAGGATGAGGCACTGGCAGATGGCAGAAGAGGCACTTGATTGAATGGTGCGGAGTCCCTATGGCGACTGCATAGAGTAGAGTCAGCCCACTGCTCTCTGCTGACTTTCATTAGATTCAGATGTACCTGAGACATTAGCCTGAGTTCAGCCATTTATAGTTCAGGATTATTTATATCCTAACCAACCCTAGTAAACATGTTTTACCCAATTACATAAGTATATATAATTTGTTAGACTATTTTATTCACTTATTTATCTATGTATTTATTCATTTATCATCTATCTATCTATCTATCTATCTATCATCATCATCTTCATCATCATCATCATCTATCTACCTATATATCCATTATCTAAATATCGATTGATTGCTTTTTTCAGGACAAGATTTCTCCATGTAACAGTCTTAGCTGTCCTGGAACTAATTCTTATAGACCAGGCTGCCTCGAACTTACAAAGATCCACCTGCCTCTCTCTCCCAAGTACTAGGTTTAAAGGCATGCACCACAATTGCCTGGCTTGTTAGACTATTTTATAAAGGACAAGGAATAATATAATTGAAAATTTGGGGGTTTCTATTATTTTAATACATGATTCTCCTGACTATATAATTTGCAAAATTAAATATTAAACATATTATAGGAAGTTTTATAAATAACTGTAAACTTTAAATACTTCTAAATGCATTTAAGTATATTATTTTTCTATAAAAATGATAGATTTTACATATTTTCTATTGTAGATTAAGCATTTAAAAATTTATCATTTGTCTTACTTTTAGAAATTATATTTTCTTCAGTCAAGAAAATAAACTAGTCAAATTGTTACTTTTAAAATTTTTCGTAAATTATATTTTAATTAAATTCTTTCCTGTCCCTTAACTTCTCCCAGATCATCCCTCCTTCCTTAACCATGCATTTCTATGTTCCTTTTTTCTTTTAAAAATACAAAATAAAATAAAATTAAAAAGCACAAAATATCCATGTTTTGTATTAGCCAGCTTTTTTGATATACAGCATGTATAATGATCACTGAATGAAAATAAAATAACTTATTTTGAGAATATATTAGGCTAACCAAAAGTATGTTTTATTGATATTTATAAGTAATAAATTTCATATTGATGGCAAAATGAATTCTAGTGGAGTAAGAACTGAATACAAAGTATGTTTTGATCTTTTTAAATTTAAGTGAAAAACTTATTTTAATAGCCTCTGAACTGGAATACACCTATGTTTTATGCACATTCAATGTCATTACACTAGCTAAATATATTTTCCTTAACTGATATTATAATATTTAATTACTTGAAGTTGGTCATTATTTGATTGTAATCAGTTACAATTGAGTTGTAGTTGGATATGTTGCCCAGTGTGCTCAGGGCAAAGGTGGAAGGCTTGCAAGAGTGATGTTGTACAGAGAGAACTAAGTCTTCTGGGGAAACGCAATCTCAAATTCTTATTCCACTTGATCACATTTGAATTATGAGCAATATATGTATGTATATACATATATATACACACTCTATAGCATAACTATAGTCATGGTAAATATGTGATGTGGCAAATTGACAGAACCATTTTGAACATATTAAATATGTGGCTTTTTTTGAATTATATTACATTTTTTTTTAATTTCATATGCCTAAAAGGGTAGAACAGTTAGAAACAACTTTTCTGAAGTTGAAAATCTGTCTTTTGAAAACTTCCCTGACATTAAAGGACGTCCTATACAGAAACTGTATGGGCACATACGCTTTATGCTTTATTAATGACTGGTGAGTCTTGCATTTTTACTATAGACTTATGATTAATAGATGCTTTCGCACAGGACTTTAGTCCTGCAAATTGACAGACCCACAGCTCATCCACTTAACAGCTGAGAGCTGAGATCAGTGAGAGGAATTGTGTGAAGACAATGGATGGATTAACAGCTAAGAGCTGAGGTTAGAAAGGGGAAGAGCGAAGAGGATGAATGGATTAGACAGAGCACAGATCTTTTGATTTAAATGTGCAAACTTTCCTACTATACTCTGTATTTATGATGTATAGTATTTAAGATGTATAGTATTTATGATGTATAGTATGCCATCTGGCCATTACAACTATCATTCTGGAAAGAATGTTTATGATAATAAATAAAACATGCATTTCATAGGAGATCATTAGCTGTCACTTAGCAGACAAGATACATTTTAAAAAGCCCCCCAGGCACCCCTGGAAGCACAGATATCATCAAACTCATTCTGGTTATAGATGGAGGTAACCACATTGACACTTTATGTATCTTAAACTCCTGCATTTTTTCTATATGATCGAGGGGGAAATTAAATTTAGACAATTGGTTGAGTATTAGTTATTGAGTAGTCAAGTGGCATAACTGGCATGAAGAGGGTTAAACAGAGAGGCTACTTAGAAGCAAAGTGACAGATAGGCTGGAAAGACAAATGAGAGCTGGTGAAATTTAATTCAGTAACTATTGAGTTTCTACTATCTATCATGTTCTGCTCTAGTTCCTGGATTGATGAGAAACAAATCAGATAATGCCTTGTTTTGCTCTTCTGTATTCATAAGTGTAGGAACTAGAGAATGCCCCAGTGAGTTAAGTCCTGAGTAAATGTGTGTTGTTGACATGAGCTGGCCACGCAAAAGACCCTTGAGCCTCAGAACCATGGAGAAATGGCAAAACCTTTTGATGTGGGAGGGTTTTCTATCTATCTATCTGTTGCTTTCATTGGTTAATTAATAAAGAAAACTGCTTGGCCTGATAGGTCAGAACATAGGTAGGTGGGGAAGACAGAACAGAATTCTGGGAGGAAGAAGGCAGTGAGACAGTTGCCATGAAGCTTGCCGCCAGGTCAGACATGCTGAATCTTCCTGGTAAGTGACCACCTCGTGGTACTACACACATTAATAGAAGTGAGTTAAGCAAGATGTGAGAGTTAGCCAGTAAGAGGCTAGAGCTAATGGGCCAAGTAGTGTTTAAATGAATACAATTTGTGTGTTGTTATTTTGAGTGTAAAGCTAGCCATGTGGAACCCAGGTGGGACGAAAAGCAGGCTTGCCCGCAGCTCCTTCTACAACTTTTCTCCAGGGGTGAGGCTCAGAGGCACAGAAAAGCATTCCTCTGCTCAAGTGTGGATGTGTGCAGAGAATGTCAACCATAGTCCCCAAACACTGCCTTCCCCCATGTTCATGACCTAAAGACCACTTCCCTATAGAGATTGTACCTATTGAGATGAGCCTTCTCCTTAACCCAGCTGCACACCATATAACCAGTCTCCTTATTTATCTGCATATAATAACTTTGTCTCCTTGTTCAGCTGGATGCAACAACCCTACCTCTTAATTAAATATTGAGAGCTTCTATGGTGCTATATTTTCTTCAGTAGGGCCTCCAGACCACACAATTTAGTTAATATTTCTGTGAAGAGACACTGTGACCAAGATGGCTGATAGAAGAAAACATTTAATTGGTGGCTTACTTATAGTTTCAGACGGTGAATCATCATCATAATGGTGGGGAGAGCAGGCACCTAGGCATGGTGCTAGAGCAGTAGCCGAGACCTCCTAACCTGATCTGCAGGCAGGAGGCAGAGAGAGACCAGACCTGGTGTGGCCTTTTGAAACCTCAAAGCCCACTCCCAGTGTCATACCTCCTCCAACACAGCCACACCTCCGAATCCTTCCTAAATAGTTCCACCAATTTGGAGCCAGATATTAACTATATGAGCCTATGGATGCCATTCCTATTCAAATCACCTCACCAAACAATTCCAGCTTTCTGTCCATCTGTCCATCTGTCCATCTGTTTTTATTTCATTACCTTGACAGCCCAGTTAAGTCTAAGTGTCTAGAGGTGTGGTAGATATGGTACATAAGGGAGACTGTGGTTTAGTGAGAGACAAAAGTCCTTGGGTGGTTATATTGGTGAAACTTTACAAGTGTAGCTTCTGAGGTTACTAGGAGACTTGGGGAAAAGTCTATGAGGCCTCAAGGAAGAACTACAGGCAACCAAGTAAAGCTGGAATTTGGAAGACTTGAGAGCCAGGAAGAGCCCACAGTTGGTTATCCAGTGCCAAATGGTCAGGCCTAGAAACACACAAGTAACATTGTATGGGCTGAGTTGCTTATATTTCTGGATGTGTAGGTATATATAAAAACACATATGTATGCAATAACAATTAATGAAAAAAGAGGCAATTTGAAGGGGAGTTGGGGGAAGGTATACGAGAAGGTTTTGTGGGAAAAAAAGACTGGAGAAATCTCAAAAGTAGACAATAACAAGAATAACCACAATAAGTTAAAGCAAAGAAACAAATAAATGAAAGACTTTGGGATTCTCCTCAGCTGTGATGCTTCACTCTGAGGATGTTTGTCTTAGCAAATCTACCTATTTATTCTCTGTAGCTTTCCTCCTTGCAAAGTCAGGGTAATTATTAATACATAATTTTTTGTCAAGAAGGTCTGCTGGGATTTTATCCATAAAGATTGTAATGTACCACCTGGTGCTTAGTGTAGTCACTGAATTGTGTTATTATTATTTCAAAACATTTCTAAATATTCTTTGAGAGTTTCATGATTGTGTCCAATGCATTTTAATCACACCCATTCCCGTTCTCTCTTTCCAGCTCCTCTCAGACCCCACCACCATTACCCCTCCCCTCATATCCTCTTCTGTTCTCTTTAAAATCCATTGAGTTTAATTTGTGCTGCTCACATACACATGAGTGTAAAACCATCCACTGGAATATGAATAGCCTGCTGGGGTTATCTTCCTGAGAAAACTTGACTCTCCCTCCATAAGCAGCAATAGCTGTTCAATTATGCCTCCTAAGCCCCTCCGCTATTCATGCTGGAATGTTTGACTTGGTCATGTACAGGATTTGTTTGGGCAATCATGCCTTCTGTAAGCACATGCATACAATGGTCCTGCTATTAACTGCAGACTGTCAAAGTCCTTCTATTACATCACATTTGTATGCAATATAGAAACCCAGACATGATTCAGAGTTAGTAGAGATGAGATTGGGGAACATAGCTATTCTCAAAGTATATTGAATAATTGATATTTATTTTTGACTCCTTCTGTGTTCATAGCACTTGCTATGTGACTTTTAAAGATCATCCCATTTCCATGGAAAAAGTTATATTTCCTGTACTTACTTTACTTTACCATCTGTCTATTTTCACCAATGGATCTTAGCAAGTATGAGGTAATGGGAAGCTGGAGCAACACTTGTGGAATTGTGTATATGGCTGTTTAACTTCTAATCCATGTGACTAGTGGTGCTTGCTATCACCATTGTCCTTGGAGGCAAATGAGAGACACAAAGCTAAGCCAGATTCACAGAACTTTAAACTGAAGCATAGTCATCTCTGAATCCAACTTAGATCAGCAACTTCCTCATGCACGGCCGTGATATAAATGCTCATTGCTATCTGCCAATGAGATGTTGTCTCACAGCAATGTTTGATTGGCATGGAAACAAAGGCTTAAGGATGATCTTTTAAAGAAATAAGAATAAATTGAAAATTAGATTTTAAAGGAACTACAGGGCTTTTTGGAAGAAAGTATTAAGAGTATTACAGAAGTAGTAACACCAAGCACAGAAATTCCAAGTTTTGTGGAGCTTAGAGCTCTGAGGGATGAAGGACTGAAGCATTGCTTGCCATTTTTGCATTTGGGTTTTTGTCAGGAGCAAATTATCTAATGTTGGTGAAGAAAACATGGAAAAGAGACACTGAACACAAAAATTTTAAGACCTCAGGGTGATGTTTAGTGTATTAAATAATAAGTGAAAATATGTTGAATTATTTACTAATTTATTTATGGGTTAGTGGAGATGCCAGCTTTTTTAAGCATTGACATCATTTTTAGAGGGCTTAGAACAAATACAATCTATTGCTATGGGACAATGTTCTTTTATCCTGTCACTTGTATTATTTTAATCAAACACTGATTGGTCAGTAGCCAGGCAGGAAGTATAGGCAGGGCAACCAGGTAAGAAGTATAGGCAGGGCTACAAGAACAAGAACATTCTGGGAAGAGAAAAGAGTCAGTCTATAGTCCTCATCCAGACAGAGGAAGCAAGATGACAATGTCTTGCTGATGAAAGGTACCAAGCCACATGGCTAACACAGACAAGAATTATGGGCTAATATTAGTTATAAGAGTTAATAAGAAGCCTGAGCTAATAGACCAACCAGTTCATAATTAATGTAGACCTCTGTGTGTTTCTTTGGGACTGAACAGCCACGGGAACCTCTGTCAACAATTATGGTCCTTTCAAGCTGTAACAGGCCTTATTTTTTTCTTTCTTTCTTTCTTTCTTTCTTTCTTTCTTTCTTTCTTTCTTTCTTTCTTTCTTTCTTTCTTTCTTTATTTTTTATTAAAGATTTCCATCTCCTTCCCTCCCCTCCCTTCCACCCATACCCCCTCTCCACCCCTCTCCAAGACAAAGAGCCATCAGGGTTCCCTTCACTATGTTAAGTCCAAGGTCCTCCCAGCTCCCCCTAAGTCCAGGAAGGTGAGCAACCAAACTGACAAGGCTCACAGTGAGCCCGTCCATGCTGTAGAGTTCATGTTCATTGCCTTTGTCCTTGGTTTCTCAGTCCTCCTCCACCATCAGCAACATTCAGAGAGTCCTGTTTGGTCCCCTGTTCCATCAGTCCCATTCCAACTGGACTTGGTGGTCTCCCGTTAGATCTGTCCCACCGTCTCAATGGGTAAACGCACTCCTCACGGTCCTGACTTCCTTGCTCATGATCTCCCTCCTTTTGCTCCTCATCGGGACCTTGGGAGCTCAGTCCGGTGCTCCTATGTGGGGCTCTGTCATTTTCTCCATCCAATGCCAGGTATTTTTATGACAAAGTATCTTTAAGTTGCATGAAAATATCCCCTTGTAATTCTTCTGTGCTATAGGGCTTACGAATAGCAACTAAATATACTTTATAGACCCTAAGATGGGGTACTACTATTTTCTGTGGCTGTGAATAGATCCCTAGTGAAAGCAAGTTAAAGAAAGAAGTGCTTATTTTGGCTCATGTTGGGAAAGGTGTGGCAGCAAGAGATGAGGCAGATGATCTCTCTGTGGTCCTCAGTGCACCCATAGCAAGCAAGCAGAGAGAGATGGACTCTAGTATCCAGATCACAGTCTTCTTCTCACTCCATCCAGGATTTCAGCCCAGCCTGCCCACCTCTATCAACCCACCAAGAAATCTCTCACAGACATGCCAAAAGGCTTAGTTCTATGGTTATTCTAAACCTCATCAAGCTGATGCTTCAGATTAACCAGTACTGAGCATCTAATTACTAGAAAGCTGATTCTCAGCCCCTCTGGCCCCCCACAACTCTGGGGATGTTTTAGTTGAAACCGTGTGTGACTCTCAACATTCGTTTTTGGAGTTGGTGGCATAGAACCAAAAATTTGCAAGTTTGGGTTGCAAACAAATTGGGAAGCTGTATGACACCTCTTTCAGGGCTTTGTATGGTCACCTGATCATACTTTAGGAGTAGAACTCTTTGAGTTCCGGTCCACAGATCACTTGTTTTCATCTGGGTTCTTGGGGAGGATTCTGTAGACCTCTGTTCTGACAACTGCTACTGGGGTAGCCCGGTCATCAGGAGGCTATGCCGTAGCAGCTCTCATTCTGGCGAACAGAACTGGCTCATTTCCTAGCCACTTCCATGTACAACAGGTGCCTTGTCAGCCAGCAGCTCTCAAACTTTTGTTTAGACTTTCACTCACCTGAGAAAAAGTTTACCCAAGACCTCATTTGGCAAATTTCAAAAGGAGGAAAACACTCCTTGTTCAATTGTGAGGGGATGTCGTTGTAGGAGCAAAAGTCTTAATGAGATAAACACTTCACCAGTCTTACAACAAAGTTTTCAGGCAGGAGTGAATCATTAACTTTCCATGTTTTCCTTACAAATTATGTATCACTCAAAGTCTAGTATTTGAAAATAATAATCAAACTAGCCAGACAACAGAATTACTAACAGACAAGATAGATGAAATAATATTCTGGGGACTGGAGAGATGGCCCGTGGTTAAGAGCACTGGCTGATCTTCCAGAGAACTTAGGCTTGATTTCCAGTACTAAGTTGGCAGCCTACAACCTTTTGTAGCTCCAGTTCCAGGGCTCTGATGCCTTCTTTTGGCCTTCACAGGCATTGAATGATGTGGTATATAGACATACATGTAGGAAAAAAAATACCTATGCACGTAAAATAAAAATAAATATGTCTTAAAAATATTCTATTCTAAAAATCTTAAAATTTCCTTCTTTACTTAATGCACTGCACCCATGAGCTCATAGCAATTGTAGTTCTTTTCACATCATCGAGTCAGTCAGTATTCTAGCATGGAATGTGTCTTAGTTAGGGTCACTATTGCTATTGCTGAGATGAAACACTAAGACCAAAGCAACTAGGAGAGGAAAGGGGTTATTTGGCTCACACGTTCACATTGCTGTTCATCGTTAAAGGAAGTTAGGGAGCAGTCAAAGGTCTCATATGAATGAGAATGGGGCCTCACAAACCTAGATTACAAGACACAAGTACCATCACCAGATGTGAGGCATCAGTAGAGTGCCTGAACTGGAAACTCCAATTACACCTATTCACAGTTCCACCAGTGCCCAAATGCAGGGTCTGGAGTGTTCTACCCAGACACTGAGTTACAAACAGCCAGTCTGGTCCTACACCTTGATAAGCAATTTTGGTATCAATGGGTCTTATTTTCTCAGCACATTATTTAAAGTCAGGTATAGGGACTAAGAGGTCTCAGTAAAAATGCTTACCCAAACCGAAAATGATTTCTGTTAAAACAGTTTTTTTTATATCACAGATATCATATAATACAAATATTTAATGCTTTTTTTTAGTATGGACATGAACTGCCATAATACTAGATCCAAGTATTACGTATTAAGTATTAATCAAGGTTATGAACTTATCTATTGCCTCCAAATGACTCTGTATATGTTTAGATCTATTTTTGTTACATTTATTTATGTATTCACGTGTATGTATGTGCATGTGTGTACATGTATGTTGTGTGTGCATGTGTGCATAGATAAAAATCAACTTAAGTATCTAGTCTTTGCTCCCATTATGCGGGTCCTGTCCTTGGGATTGAACTTGAGCCATCAGTAACTTGCCTGTTACTAAGAATTCTTAACATGAGACTTCTAAAAAATTCTAGTGTATAAAATACTGTATTGCTAAATATAGAATCATAATGAATAAATTTCCTACAACATATTCATTTAAAATAATTGAATCTTTGTATACATGCCAATAACTGAATAACTGTCCATTAATAAAGTTGTCCTCGAGAAAGAGAAAGAAGAGACTGTTACCAACTGCTCATCAAACAATAACAATTTTGGTAGGCATTGTTACACAGTATTATGTTTGGTCTTCTCATTAGTTCATAAGACATTCATTAGTTAATTAACATGATAGAAAGTTAGAATCCGAGAAAGCTAATGAATTTGATTGAGTTTACACAACAGTGAAGCTTAGATTTGAACTAGCATCTTGTCATCTCAAAGGCTGTTCATTTTATGTTGCCTCTTACAAAGGTTGCAGTCATCCCTCCCCAGTTCTTAGGATATACTCTGTGCACTTTCTTACCCTAGGCTGATGAACTCTGTCCTCACTGTGCCCTTTTTCTGGGTCTATGGTAGGTAAAGCTGCAGTGTCAGCCGAGATGGTTTCACTAAGGCTTAGCACAAGGCAAGGGCATGCGAGTTTTTTCTTGAAATACAATTTACTGGCATTTACTAATTCCAGATTCTTGACATGATAATGCATAGTGATATTTCCTCATATTCTTTAATTTTTAAAAGTTAAATAAATTTAGGATCATGAACTAATCCTTTGGAAAGAAGACCAACAAGAGGAATATGTAGTTTCCTTGGTTGTGATGCAGTTTCAAAGCTTGCAATTCCGTGTTTCATCTCCCCTAATCTCACAGGACTGTCTACCCAGGAATACCACTGGAGGGTCTCAGCATTTCTGAGAACAGACTGTTCAGCCACAGACAAGAAACAGTTCATAATAGGAGTCGCATCGTTAGCTGGATTGCCTGTGGAGCCTTGTGCTGTGTGGAGGACACCACCGAGAAGATAGGTGGAAACCAAAATCTTGCTCCTGTGAACTTAGCACCAGGAGGCCTTCAGAGTAATTTATGTGTAAGTCACTATAATTACATATGTTCATACATATTCATTCACATGGTTCCAATTTCCGAGAAGAAAGAACAGAATAAGTTGATTAATAATTTGTTGGTATTTCATTTACCTGGCTCTCCAAGCTTCTTGTAAAGGTCTTGTGTCAATTTTCACTCATATGATCCAGTCAATGACCTTGCCCAAGCATAGATTTACTGCTGTTGGGGTGACTTAACCATTCATTTATTCATTTAAAAAGTGTCCCGTATTATCTCTATGCACTCTGCTTGGTAGAACAGGTACTGGGCTGATCAGTAATTGGATTGTCAACCTGGGAGCAATCTGCTTGCGGAGGTACCACTTCCAGGACAGCGTGGCCAGGCACTAAAGGTGTTCATTACAGGCTGGAGTTTCTGCACTCATTTCTCGGAGATGGAGAAACCTGAGCTGCTTTTGGAAGTGAGGCTGAGAGTTATCTGATGATACATGGAAAACATTGCAGCTGGAGTACAGCAATGAGCAGGGCTCCGGTCCCAGAAATTCTTTGAGTATAAGAAACTCATTAACAAATCACAGGCATCCATAAGTCAACGGGTCCCCTGCTACCAGCGATCAGAGGTAGTCTGAGTGCAAGTGTGTATTATAGGCTCATCAGCCACATTGCATAGGAAACCTGTAAGAGGTGACCCCACATTTCCCTGTGGGCTCCAACTCTACTAATAGTCTATGTTGTTAGTAACTCCTCTAATAAATCCCTTACCCTAAGGGACAATCTGCCTCAATGTCCCCCTTTAATCTTAGACTTTATAATAGGGAATAGGTAGAGTGGTTGAGAAATAGACTCCACTCCCTGGTGTGTGTGTTAGATAGTAAATGGTCTTTTGTGATATATTAAGGAATTATAGTTTATCTCTTTTAAAATCTAGTATTGAGGTATGGGAAGATTTTATAGCTTGGTGACGTAGAGGTTTTCATCTTGTAAAGAATACTCAGGCACCTCTGTAGAAAACAGAATCCATTTAGCACAGACTGTGGGCAGATTATAGAGACAGAGAGATATCAGAGAAATAAATACAGGGAAAAATGTAGCCCAGAGATAACTTCTTAAGACTAGAGTGAAATGAAAGTTAAGGACAGATGGATATGAGGCAGACAGAAGTACTACACCTTCTGGATATTGCAGTGTGTAAGAAGAGGTTCAAGGTAAAGAAGGTTCTGTTTAGGCAACTGGAAGATGCCTTTTTTTTTGTTTTTACAAGGAAAACATGATGACAGGAAAAGTTCTCGGAATAAGTATATATCAATTAAGGGTATTTTAAATTTTAGAAGTCCTCAAATTCATGCAGAAGCCCCTCTATCAAACTACCAGTACCAAACACCTAAAAGAGAATCCATTCTTCCATCTGTGATAGCACTGTCTCCTGGCCTCTGACTTAAGGCCATGCCTTTGCTTCTCCTTAGGGTGCTACATCTTCCCATATTTTGGTCCTCAGCAAACATGCTCTCACTTCTCTTTCAATGGCCCTTTCCATAGAAGTTTCCCCATGGAATCTCCCATCTTCTCATTCTTCCACGGTAGACATCTTTATATCCATTCTCATTTCCCTGGAGAGCTAAGTCTTACTTCTTCCCCCATCCTTTATACATCAAACTGTCATGGTATAAGCACATGTTTGTCTTTCTTGATGTCTCCAGACTTCCCTGAGGATAGGGATGGCCCTTATATTATCCACCTTTCTAAATTTAGATCATAAAGGGCATACAAATATATTTATATACCCTATCAAACAGCTCTTCTCTGTCCTCAAATTTCTTTCTTACTCAGTTTTTTTATTCTTACATTATATGGAAACATAGCCTTGTCTGTCAGAGGCCATGGAATTATACAGCATATCACAATATGTAATTCAAATGTCAACCCATCAGAGGAGTGACTCTGATGGAAGCTAATCCTGTCCAGGCAAGGCGTGTAGGACCATCAACTCTGGAAACTGTTGCTCACTTTTGCTAAAGCAGCTTGGTGTCTCCCCAATACCTGCATTGTAGTGTGTAATCTCATGTGATATTCATATGTAATCTCATGATTACATCTCAGTCTTACGGGGGCATATATCTGTTGGTGGTCAGGAGAATGACTTTTATTCAGCTATCTAATTTTTTATATAGAATATATGCTTCATAACTAGATCTATTTGTTCCATAGAGGAGTGTAGACACTTAAAAGCCTGCTTTATTCCTTTTCGCTCAGACTATCTGCACACAATTAACTCACTTTCACCTTAGAGCAAATTCAAACTAGACTTTTTGTAAATAGATCATGAGTTTTAAACTTTACAGCTATGCACAAGGTCAGAGTCACAGATGTCCAACCAAAGTTGCAACACAAAGCACCCTAAGAAAAGCATGCCAATTCTTCACTTGCCACTCTGCTGACAATAGACCTATGTCTCAAAATTTGTCATTGGGCACTGTGCATGCCCCCCTGGTCTGGTCACAGTTAAGTTCCTGTAACCTGGAACCTTGTGTTGCCATGGCAATGAATGGCTCAGCTCCTTATTCGCTTACCCTGGGAATATGCTTTTGACCAATGACAGGTAATTTCGCTTCAAGGCTCCTGTGAGAAAGAGAGGTTTTAGGAGAGAGGAGAAGAAGCTAGGGGAAGAAGCTAGAAGGAATTAGAAGTAGGACAGGAAAAGTAGAAGAGGAACAAAAGAATAAAGAGTCGTGTTCAGAACAGATGTGTGAGAGCATTCATTCGCCTTCAGATAATCTAAGAAAAAGTCCTTTTCCATTGCTGTTGTGTCCACTCGGAATGCTGAAGAGAGACTTGGGCTCGTCCTCAAAAGGCCCTCATTACAGTCCAAGGAGGCAAGACATACACCTTTACTTTGGCCATCTGCACAGTGGCTCTACACTTTGGAAATGGTGTGGAGTGTGGTCTAGACTTCAATCCCTCTTCTTACAGAGGATCTGCAGAATTCTAAGAGAAACACTGTCAGAAGATTTCTTTTCTAGTTCCCTGTTTCGCAAGGACATGCAGTGACAACATGCAGGAAAAAGAGGGAGGGATGGAGGAAATCTGGCAGTGTTTCTCTGCACCTGACCAGACTCAGAAGACTGGCATCGCTTGGAGGAATTTTGACTTAGAATCCTAGAGAGCTATGAGTTGGATGTCTAGGGTCTTTCTCAGTTATACCTTGGTATCCACAGCATCTCATGAAGATAAGCTTAAAAAAGCATTTCTTTTTTAAAATTGATTTTTATTGAGCTCTACACTTTTCTCTGCTCCCCTCCTTGTCTCTCCCACAAAAGCATCTCTAAGCAAAACCCTGTGGGTCCCATGTTAGAGCCAACTTAACTGACTATAGCAATTTGAGCCTGCAACAAAGGCAAGTCTTGGGTACTCTGTTCTAATGATTAAAGACTCGGTTATCTTTTTGGTACTGTGACAAATCATGCAAGAAAGACAACTTAACCAAGACAGGTGCATCAAAATGAGCTCATGGTTACCAAGGTTTCAGCTCATGGTTGGCTGGATTCAATATGAATGGGCCAATGGTGGGGCAGAGCATCATGGTGAAAAGTGATGATGGAGCAGAGCTGTCCACCCCATGCCAGCTGGGAGAGAGGATGAGGAGCATGAATGTGAACACATGCCTGTAGTAGTGGGCTTCTTTCTTTTCCATTTGCTTCATGTGCGCCCTTTGCCTACATTAAGGCTGAGTCTTCCCTTTCATTGTTAACACTCTCTGGAAATGCATACATACATACATACACACACACATACACTCACACACACTCACACACTCACTCATACACACATTCACACACATGCACACTCACACACACCTCCTAGCTTCTCAATACAGTCAAGTTGATAATCAAGCTTGTCTCTTTCAGACTTTGCAATGGCTCTAAATTTACCCATGATCACATTGTCCCACACAGGCAAGGAGTCTGCCGTGTCAACCATTCTCACAGTGGAGTTTAGATTTGGGGTAGAGTTAGAACCTATGACCTTGGGGCTTTAGTTGTTATTCAATCTGTGTTCCAGTTTACTTCCAATTATGTTCGTTTCTTGTAGCTCGGTCTCAAAATTAATCTTTGTTTCTCAATCTGTTTTTATCAGTCTCTACCAATAACCCCATTTCCTTTTTTTTGAGATGAATATGTTCCTGTGGTTTCTATTATTATGCTTTTTGCCTGGGTGTCCCTCAGATTGCCACCTTCCCACAGTGCTTCAAAAGGTTAACAATGCTTAGTGTCAAAGCTCTAATCTTGGCTTCAGACTTATCTCCTCCTGTCTTCCTGGTCCTAACCTCTGAACTTCTCCCAACCACCCCTGTACAGGGCTGGTCAGTGGCTGTGTCAGTTTACATTGGATGCTATTTGTCCTTGGATGCAATCTCTGCTTGTTTTCTCTTCCCCACTGCAGGAGCCCTTAGCAGTCAGAGCAGCCAGCATCAACACTGGCTTCTCTTTCCATACACAATGGTCACCATTTGTTGCCAATTCATTTATTACCCTAGAGTTTATAAAGAGAGAGAAGAGGGATTTGTTCTGGAATAGAGCCAGGGAAGCTGAGCTTGTCACTTGCTCATTCCCGAGTCGTACTGTGTGGAAGCAAGGCCAATTGGCTTAGGGAAGAAATAGAGAGCATCCAAATGACAGCAGAGCCTCTGGGATTCCATTAAAGGAGGTATGTAGGGACAATAGGAACTATGTAATTGGATTTTTCCCTGTTGCACCAGCCAGCTCCCAAATCACGACGTGGAGACTTATTATTAATTATGAAAGCTTGACTGATAGCTGAGGGTTGTTTTTAACTAGCCCTTATAACTTAAATTAACACATTTCTCTTAATCTATTTGCTGCCTTGAGGCTTGTTTACCTCATTTATGAACTGTCCATCCTGTATTCCTCCTTTTTCTTTGTCTCCACAGGGCTCTTCCCTTCTTCTCGGTGTCCTCCCTGCCCCCAAATACTGCCTAGCTATTGGCCATTCAGATTTTTATTAAACCGATTCAAGTGACACATCTTCACAGAGGTACTAAAAATTATTTCACAACAGAAGTGGAGGTGGTTTAAAGCAGAAAAAGAGGGACTCAGAGTGGCACACCTGTGGATGAGCTGTGCTTGAGATGTATTTGCTGAGGTCACACCAAGAATGAGCATCCCAGGCTCCTAGAAGCTCGTAATTGGCAGTTAGATAAGCCCATTGGGGAAAGGTGGGCAGCCTGAACGAATGAGGAGGTTGGAGGCAATGGCAGACAATGGGCTATACTCCCCACAGAGGCAACTAGTACCACTGCTTTCTGGCCCAGGTTGGCAGGACTTCCAAAATTTCTAAATGTAGTCAAATAATTATAAATTATAAATATAAAAATTATAAAAAAATCTCAAAACATATCCAAGGACTAGTGACAGACTCTAATCTAAGGGGTGCATTTTGTATTTTGAAACACATGATAGCTGAGCCAAGTGGAGCAAGTGGGCTTCTCTGGGGTCTAATGGTTGATTCATAGAAGGGAAAAGATGGCTCAGTGTTTTCATTTCAAGAACGAAAGAAAAAAGAAAGAAAGACAGAAAAAAATCAAGACAGCAATACTATCAGACCCATCAACCCCTCCTACCTCCATCCCTCCCTCCTCCATCCCTTCCCTTCTTCTTTCTTTTTTTTTCTTTCTTTCTTTCTTTCTTTCTTTCTTTCTTTCTTTCTTTCTTTCTTTCTCCTTCCCTATGATACTGTAGAAATGTGGGCAGGAAATGCTCTACTCTTCCTCAATCAAAGGTCCTATACAAATGCTAAAGGTATAATTTCTCTGACTTGCTTGGTTCCTCTCGTATAAGCTCAGTACAGAGAAAGTAGGAAGACTTCTGGGTTGCAGTGTAGTCCTGGTTTAGCCACTAACTTAACTCACAGCATCAGAAGACTCCTGTCTCATTGGATCTAATTGTGTTTATATATACAATGAGTCTGTCAACCTAAGGAACTTTAAAGGTCCTTACAAGAATAACCTGCATGAACCCAAGCTTGTTTTAAACACCTTTGGAAGACCCTATTTCATGGTCATTTCAGCCCTGATTACTTTCTCCTCTTCTGTCCTCATTCCCATTTATCCTCTAAGAACTCATACCCACATCCTTAGTCCCTGTGTGTTTAAGCTGTTCATTATTCACACACAGTGCTGAGGTTCGCCTTCTATTTCGCATTGTGAGATTACTTCCAAATCTCTTTTACCCTGAAAACCACACTCCCCAGGTAAGCCCAGTAAATATTGAAACAGGGTAAATACTCTTTTATATATGCAGAAGCTTAAATTGAAAGACTTTGTGAAAAACATGACAATAATAGAACAAAATGAAGTGGCCAGTTCCAAAACAAATACGCACAAGCCAATGCTTTCCTTTAGATCACCCATAACCAATATGTATAAACTTTTCTATAGCTATATAGATACAAGGCTGAATACCCTTTCTAAATAATAAAAAATTGCTGCAACCCATTTACATACATAGTATACATACATTTACATAGTATTGATGAATCTATAACGACATTTGGTCTTTACCACAACCTTTTGGGGAAGGAAGTAAAAAAAGTCAGTATTATATAAGATCCTCTAGGAGAGACTAGGTCTGTTGAATGACATCTCTTGCTCAAGGTCACCACCCCTGTTTAACTAATGCTCCTTAAGGATTCTCACTATGAAAAGAGATCCAAATCACATGCAGGCAGTATGGTGACCCACACAGAGAAGAGCTGACCCCAAAGGGACTTGCTCTCAGTGCTCTTTCATCCACCCACCTACTATTCACATCCAATTCTTACAGCTGAGGGCACACGAAGAAATAAGTAGCAGCTACAAGTGAGAGGACTTGGAGGTCAGAGGGAAAAGCAGTCCACGCAGGGGAATGATGTCCTAAAATTGAAACATATTAATACATTTGAGGTAAGGCCTCCAAACAGGCAAGGGAAGCTGAAGTGTTTGAGGGAAGAAGAACTCACGGACTTGGAATTCCTCAAGGTCTGCTCTTTTGGAGTCCTGTCTGCTCTATGGAGACCATTCACCATACTGCTGGTGAAAAAGGAAAATCCCACAGACTTTTCCACAGGGTGGTTGTTGAGCAGCAGTGGTGGTGGGGTTTAATCAGAGAACATTAGTTTGATTATGGAGTTGACCTTGAGGCATTTAGAAATAAGATCAAGAGGGTGCACTGAAAATGCTGGAAAATTAGTTATGGATGACTACTCTTTTCATAGCTAATTTTAATAAACAGAGTAGAAATATCATTCTAAATGAGAATGTTGGTCTATGGTGCTAAGAATCACTTGTTTTGTAGAGAGAAGTTCATGACACAGGTAAGGCAGTACAGTGGGAGTAATGTGGCTCGGGGCAAAGGAGAGGCTAGAGCTGCAGTGAAGAGTCGGATGCGGATGGGGAGGAGATGGCCACTCCCAAGGCCGACCAGAGAGCTTAATGAAAGGTTTGCTGATTTACCTGTTTGAGAAAAGATGCTTGATAGCCTGGGCTATCCTTGAGCCAGCTATGCAGGGGAGACTGGCCTTGAATTCACATCTTCCTGCTGGTCCCTCCCAAGTGCAGGCGTACAGGCAAGTGCTGCGGCATCCTGGTGAAAGGTCAGCTGATAAGGCATCCATCAGGCTAGAGGGACCCACAGAAGAGGAGAGATGGTGGCATGGGAAGGGATGAGTAGGAAATAGGTGCTATCTATAGGTTTTCAGGATCCAGATATATTGGCAATGCTTTTTCATTTCCTGTCTTCCTGCTTCTCAGCCTCTCCCAGGGCTAATCTATTTAGGCAGCAAACACCTCCTTTGCCAGTGTGTCTGTTTTTTTAAATGTAAACCAAGCAGTTGGGAGCTCATATCAGCCATCTCCTTTGATGAAACTTGTAAACCAACCTAATTGTCCTGTTGCTCTAAATCATTCCAGCACTCCTGAGAGGGCTGATATCAATTATCACCTTGACCAAATCTGAGAATGTTTGTGATGGAATTTACAGATGGTTTAATTGTGGCAGGAAGGCCCACCTTAAATGTGGACTCCATGGACTCAGGGGAAAGAAAATATATCAAAAGAAACATAAAGATCAAGGTCTAACTCTAAATGTCAAGTTGAGCACACAACTACAACTTTAGAATCCAGTATTTCTTTCTTCATATTATTAGAGATGAGCACTGGATTTAAATTTTTCAAATATTCAGAAAATTCATTCTAATGTATTCACATTTTTATTTTCCAATTTAAGTTCTTAATTGTTTCTTCTACCTATTACAATTTTTATCATAATAAATTTGGTATTACACTTTTTATTGTTTTTATTGAGTTATATATTTTTCTCTGCTTCCCTTCCTTTCTCACCCATCTTTACCCTTCTACCCTCTTCCCCATGCTCCCAATTTACTCAGAAGATCTTGTCTTTTTCTCCTTTGTATTTGGATCTATGTATGTCTCTCTTAGGGTCCTCTTTGTTGTCTAGGTTCTCTCAGGTCATGGACCATAGGCTGGTTTTCTTTGTTTTATGTCTAAAAGCCACTCATGAGTTAGTATATGTTATGTTTATCCTTCTGGGTCTGTATTACCTCATTCAATGTAGTTTTTTTCTAGATCCATCCATTTGCCTGCAAATTTCAAGAATGCAAGATGAACGCAAGCATTCAGCTCTTGACTATGGAGGCAGTGTGAGCAGCTGCCTCATGTTCTTCCTGCCTGGCTATCTTGCTATGTTGGATTGTATACTCAAATGTCAAACTAATAATAAGTTCTGCTTTCTTTCAGTTGCTTTAGTGAGATATTTTGTCACAGTGATGGGAAAAGTAGCAAACCCATATGTTATTTACAACCCAGAGCCTGTTTAATTGGCTCAGACTACTCCTTCCTTATACTTTGCAAGACCTTGGATGCATGTCCCAGACTGTGTTCCCCTTCTCTTCTTCCTATGGACCAATTGTGGTTCTTCGAACTTTGTAGTCCTCATTGTGTGGGGCACTCCAGCTTCCAGGGAACATACCCCTATGCGGCAATCATTTGTGCGCATGCCTGATGCAAACAAATCCTGGCACAACTTTAGAACCCATGGTAAGGATTCACTAGTGCTTAGAATGTAGAAGGAACAACAGCTACAGAGAGGCTGCAGATGGAGAGAGGGGCAGGATGCTGCTGCTGCTGCTGCTGCTGCTGCTGCTGCTGAACAGTGTGCACTCTCGAGTGGGAGCTGGACTTTTTGATCTCCTGGAGAATATTAAAGACAAATCAACTGGAAGGAAGGAGGAGAACGGGAGAAGGATCAGGTGCTTCTGAAGGAACAGTCAGCTCCACAGGGCATAGCACAGGATAGGGAGGTGATGTGGGATTCCCCTCTGTATGCTTTGAATGTGTTTTGTTAATGAATAAAGCTGCTTTGGTCCTATAGCAGGGCAGAATAGAGCCAGGTGGGAAAATTAAGCTGAATGCTGGGAGAAAGTAGGCCGAGTCAGAGAGACACCATGTATTCTCCACAGGAGACAAAGAAGCTGGAAGATTGCCAGTAAATCATGAGCCTTGGGGTAAAATATAAAATAATAGAAATGGGTTAATTTAAGAGGTAAAAGCTAGCTAAAAATATGCTTAAGCTATTGGCCAAACAGTATTGCAAATAATAGTTTCTGTGAGATTATTTCAGGTCTGGGAGGCCAGAAATGAAGGAGCAGCCTCCGACAACAGAGAGGTATCAGGAATATTGCCAGATGCAGGTGATGAGTCAGTAAACTGCTTCTGTTAGTCTTGAGCTTCAGACACCTTGTTGCCTGTCCATGCTAGCACAGCCTTCAAAGGATTTTGATTATGGTTCAGATTTGAATTTAGAAGTGCAAAATAAATAAACTCGTTGTTTGGCAAGTGGTTTTTGTTTTTTAACTTTTGACATTGTGACATGATGTCATCTGAGCCCCATTCATAGCTTTACTGGGACACATGGAACCCTTAGGCCACAGGTTAGTCTTGCATAGTACACCAGTCCTAGTGGACTATGGACTCTAGTGAAGAGTTTAGTGTCTTCTAAAAATATTACAGAATTGGGCTGGAAGAGGTGAATGACGATAGTGCTGTGGTGAGGTGCTTGCCTTGCAAACACAAGGTCCTGAATTCCTGAATTTGAGTCTCCGAATCCATGAAAAAAAAGCTGAGTGTGGTAGAACCTACCTGTAATCCCACTGCAGGAGGTAGAACAGGCATATCCCGGGGTTCAGTGGCCATCCAGTTTAGTCTACTTGGAACTTGCTAGGTCAATGAGAATCCTGTTTCAAAAACCAAGGTGATGAAACCTGAGGAAGGACACCTGAACATGTCCTCTGGCTTCACATATGTGAGCACACATATGTATGCAACATCCAACATGCATTCATATTTACACATACACACACAGACATAGGCACACACACATACACTCATGAGAGATTCTGAAGTGCACAGCACTATACTTAGTGTTTCCATCTCTAGTTTTCCACACTCCCATTCCACATTTAATCCTTTAGCCAGTTACCTTTCTAAAACACTGGCTGAATGGTGCTTTCCCTTCATCTAAAACCAGCTGTGGCCCCCTGTCACACCCCTTGCCTTCCATCATCGGTTTTGTTTGCTCCCTGTCATGCCACATCTGGATTATAGTGTTAGCCTTCATGTCAGGCCCCTTGATTTCATTTCTCTCTCATCTTCTGCCCTCCTTACAGGAGGGTCTTCCTCTAACACTGAGCTATCTTTCTGGGTCACTCACTTGCCTACTCTCGTGTGGCTCTCCTCTGCCTGGTTGTCATACCACTTATCCCCTTCCACGCTGTGCCCTGCCATTCTCCATGTTTCCTCTGGAGTGTTCTGCCTTCCATCTCAGAGTCACTGTCTTTCTTTCCCATTATTTCTTCCTTATCTTCTCTATCTTTCTTCTGATGTCCCCCTCTCCTTTTTCCTTTGCACAGAAAACTCTGCACCAGTTTCAAGTTCGTTGGCTGCCCAATGTTTCCCCTGCTAGCCCGTCCTTCCCCAAGCCTCATCGTCTTAGGAGGTGTGTTCCTGACGATTGTGACTCTGTCCTTCATCACTGGCCTCATTTGGGTTCTGCTACCAATGACATCTACCAGTAGATATTTGATAAGCCTCTGGTGTTCAGACACTTACGGACACGGCAATTCCATCACTTCTTTTCTTCTTTCATCTCAGAAAGGGAACGACACAAGAAGACTGCAGTAACTACATGTGTAGTAATTTTATTCTGCCAGCTGCTGTCTCAGAAAATGCTCTACTTCAAGGGTATCCAACCAGTACAAAGAAAGGCAGTAGAATATGGTAATGTATTTATTCATTTGGTCAGTCATCCATGCTCCTTTGAATTTCAGATCATGAAGCCAATTGCCCTAGTACTGTTTCCTGAATAATTTATAATTTCCCCACTGATCTGAAATAACTTTTTATCATATCCTAACATCTGCTTTGTCCTGGAGTGATATTTTCTTCAATATGCTCTTCAATAGCATTCCGAATTGTTTTAATATTTGTTAGAGAAACATTTCTTTAGTTTTTCTTATTAAAAAATTCTTGCTTAAATTCAGCCATCATTTTTCAGCAAGGGGGGAAATCCCATACTGTGCTCTGGTAATCGTGGTGCAGCTATTATCCCTGTCTTGAATCGTTCTTTCTGAGAGGGAGGCTTATGAGACTCAGGGAGTTGATGCAACTAAATGGACTCAGGAGTTAGAAATGTCATGAACACCATCTCCAAGGTCATACACAGAGTTCCAATCCCAGGGAGAAGGGGCCACTGTGGTGGTGCACTCTGCAATGCAGGGAGAAGGGGCCACTGTGGTGGTGCACTCTGCAATGCAGGGAGAAGGGGCCACTGTGGTGGTGCACTCTGCAATGCAGGGAGAAGGGGCCACTGTGGTGGTGCACTCTGCAATGCAGGGAGAAGGGGCCACTGTGGTGGTGCACTCTGCAATGCAGGGAGAAGGGGCCACTGTGGTGGTGCACTCTGCAATGCAGGGAGAATGGGCCACTGTGGTGGTGCACTCTGCAGTGCAGGGAGAAGGGCTTCTCTGGTGGAGAGATCTGCATTACAGAAAAAAAGGCCCAATTTTTGCACGGCAAACTTGTACGGCAAACTTGTCTGCTTCCAATATCCAGGAGGATAACTATATGTTTTTCTTTGGTTCCACCTTCTTATTGTCTTCTCAAGGATCACAAATTATAGGCTCAATGTCCTTTATTTATGGCTAAATACCGATTATGAGTGAGTACATCCCATGTTCATCTTTTTGGGTCTGGGTTACCTCACTCAGAATAGTGTTTTCTATTTCCATCCATTTGCATGCAAAATTCAAGATGTCATTGTTTTTTATCGCGGGGGTGGGGTGGGTTGGGGGCAAGGGGAGGATAGGGAGAGCTTGGGGGAATGGGATGCTTGGGATATAGGAAGGGTGGATATGGGACTAGGGAAGCATATATCCTAATTAATGGAGCCATCTTAGGATTATTAAGCGACTTGACTCTAGAGGGGTTTCCAGGTATCCAGTGAGATGCCCCCAGCTAGTTCCGTGGGCAGCTAAGGAGAGGGAGTCGGAAAAGGCTAGATCCTATAGCCATACTGACGATTATCTTGCATATCACCATAGAATCTTCATCTGGCAATGGATGGAGCTAGAGACAGAGCCCCACATTGGAGCAACGGACTGAGTTCCCAAGGTCCTGACGAGGAGCAGAAGGAGGGAGAACATGAGAAAGAAAGTCAGGACAGTGAGGGAAACTTCATCTGGCGATGAATGGAGATAAAGACAAAGCCACACATTGGTGCACCGAACTGAGCACCCAAGGTCCAAATGAGGAGCAGAAGGAAGGAAAACATGAGCAAGGAAGTCTGGACTGCGAGGAGTGCTCCCACCCACTGAGATGGTGGGGCTGATCCATTCAGAGCTTACCAAGCCCAGCTGGACTGGGACTGAAAAAGCATGAGATAAAACCGGTCTCCGTGAACATGGCAGACAATGAGGGCTGCTGAGAAGCCAAGGACAATGACACGGGATTTGGACCCTACTATACATACTGGCTTTGGGGGGGGGGCTGGCCTGTTTGGATGCTCACCTTCCTGGACCTGGATGGAGGGGGGAGGAACTTGGACTTCCCACAGGGCAGGGAACCCTTACTGCTCTCTGGACAGGAGAGGGAGGGGAAGTGGAGGAGGGAGGGGGGTAAATGGGAGGCGGGGAGGAGGCGGAAATTTTTAATAAAAATAAAAAAAAGAACAAAAAGGCTCCTCAAATCTGCAAGACAGGGAAGAGGATATTTCTCGGGTGGAGCTACCGGCAAGGTGGGCAGGAGTTGCAGCATTTGTGAGTTGTTACCCACACTGGGAGGGACAGCTCAGTGAGGCAGCTGCTTGAGTTAATTATGTTAAGCTCCTGTGCAGAACTGCAATGAACTTATGGGGTCATCCTGGTAGACTTGGGTGGAAGCATTTCTTCGGCTTGTAACCAGATCCCTTTCTGGGATGAGGAAGCCTCTAATTAGGTCTTCCCAGGAATTGTCGTACTTCAGTAAGTTTCAAGACTCCATTGGGACTTGACTGGACTTTTATTAATACTGTACATTAATTTGAGAGAGAATTGACACCGTCACTATTTACAGTAGTGTTATAAACCAGTTTGATTTGGTGTTTATTCAAAATTTCTTTTTGTATATTCTGGCACAAAGCAAAATATGGACAACAGGATCTGTAGTAGCAGGATATTTTGGGGGAGTCTATCAGACATCCCTGCAGAGCCCTTCATGTGCTCTGCACACATGCAATCACCAGGGATCAGAAAGTGTGGACACCTTTGTGGATGGGGCTAAAAATCATGGCCATCCTTATTGGGGCAGCT
This sequence comes from Arvicola amphibius, assembly GCF_903992535.2. NCBI lineage: Eukaryota > Metazoa > Chordata > Mammalia > Rodentia > Cricetidae > Arvicola > Arvicola amphibius. The sequence goes on along the minus strand of NC_052048.2, from coordinate 74,158,159 downwards.
GGGTGGATCACAAATTATGAGAATTTGTTTTTCTGGTTATGAAGGCTGGAAATCCAAGGACACTTGTTAACATTTTCAGTTAGCTACCTTAGTGTGGGCTTCTGTTATAATGTAGACTGCTGACTAATTGTCCCCTCACATGGTGGCTATAGAGCAAGCTAGACCCCTTTGTTTTGTAAGAACATTGTCGTGGTGGGTTCTAGTTATCCTCTGGTGATGACTTAAATCTCTTGGGAAGAAAGCCTTGATGAAGTATTAGCTACAAGTTCTCAGCGAAGGATCTACTACACCAGCTTGGCCTGTGGTGAGATTGTCTTTTTTTTTTTTTTTTAAAAATTACTTCATTAAACTATACATTTTCTCTGCTCCCCTCCTATTCTCTTCCCCTCCCCTTCAATCTTCTCCCATGGCCCCCATGCTCCCAATTTACTCAGGAGATCTTGTCTTTTTTCTATTTTCCATGTAGATTAGATTTATGTATGTCTCTCTTAGGGTCTTCATTGTTGTCTAGGTTCTCTGGGATTGTGATTTGTAGGCTGGTTTTCTTTGCTTTATGTTTAAAATCCACTAATGAGTGAGTATATATGATATATATCTTTCAGGATCTGGGTTACCTCATTCAATATGATGTTTTCTAGCTCCATCCATTTGCCTGGAAATTTTAGGATGTCATTTTTTTTTTCTGCTGTGTCATACTCCATTGTGTAAATGTACCACATTTTCCTTATCCATGTTGTCTTAATTGTTGCAGGAAGACCCACTCTAAGTGTGCAGTGCCTTCTGGTAGCAGCTCAGATAAAATGACATGGAAGAAGGAATGCTTTTGCTTTGTGCCTGCTTGCCCTCATTCTGCAGACAAGTTTATCTACTCTGTCCTTGTCAGTGTTGATTTCTTCGCTGACATTAGGACCAGCTTGTTCAGTGTGGACTGAAGACCAGCGGCTCTACGGGAATTTCTGGTTCTTTGACACCAGAATGGTACACCGAGACACCCAGCCTCCTAGACTCAGCATCTTCTGGGTTTTTGTCCTCTATGGTATGAGACAGCTGTTGTAGGGCTATTCTGACCATGTCGTGTAAGCCAGTCTAGTGCCCCTCCCTTTAGTGTCTACTCACTGTATCTGTTCTACTCCTCCAGAGAACCCTAACACAGACGCTAATTCTGTTATAGGTTTCTCCCCTAAGACCCAATTTTCTCACCAAGGCTCCACCTCTTAATAAGCATTGGATTAGGGCTTCTAGTTTAAATAGGCATTTGGGAGTCTACAATATACCCACCCCATTTCTGTGAACCACACCATTCTATGAGATAAGTAGGTGAGTGAATGATAAGGTTTTTCCCCCTGAAATTTATGAAAAGATTATGTTTATTTTTTTGCAAGTCAATCTGAGGCCTGTTTGCATGAAGCCAGTACTAGGAATCCCTAGTATGTATCTATACTGGCCACATGGTAGGAAATTAAACAGACTCCTGTATGATCCACACACCATTCTCCATGACTGTGTTTCTTTTCACCAATGTGGGAGATTCAACATTCCTGTTTATTTTTTTTGCTTTTTTATTTATTTATTTTTTGGGGATAAGGTCTTCTGTATCCCAGGCTTGTCTCAAATTCACTAGGTAGCTAAAATCACCTTGAATTCATAATCCTTCTGCTTCTAACTTACAAGCTCTGGGATTATAGGTGTGCATCACCATACTTGACTGAGATTCAGTAATTATTAATGGAATTTTGAATAATTCTGTTTTCTCTTTATTATCTGAAATTTGATATTACATAGTTTTGCTTAGTTTGAGAGACTCTACTTTCAGAGCACCTGTCCCTTCACCTCTTTATCAAGGATAATCTCCCCCTCATCCTGGGCCTTATATTGTTTTTACTTGTATTCTTGGTAGTTTTTCTCTGTTACTTTATGTAGGATTTTATTCTTGTCCTTTATATAATTAGAATTTAAAGCACAATTTAATTTATTTTTCTTGTTTTTGGCTTACTAATGAAGTCATTTACGTTTTATAATATTGTCTCCAAACATGACTTTTACTGTGTGTCTTATTAGAATTGATATATACTATTTCTCATATAATAATGTATAATTTCAGTGTGGATTTCTTCATTGGCTCAAGAGTTATTATTTAAGACAGTAAAAGTCCTTGTTTTATTATAGCTTTTTACTTTTTACTCTCCAAGTGGTCATTTATTCTTGATTTTATTTTATTGAATGATAGGGACAACAGCAAATGCATTTCTGAATAGGATAGTTTATTGACTAAATATCAGATACATGTTTTGTAAATGCTCCACAAAGTTTTTAATAAAACATTTATTTCTCTCAAAGGCATTTGCAATTGTTCCCTTTCCTATACTACTCAAAACCAGTTTATTACCAAATTGTGTCAAACATCAGGAGAAAATATTTTATCAGCATCGTTTCAAAAGCTATGACTTCCGCTGCCCTCTCAGCAGCCACATTTTCCCCTTGGTCCAGTGGTATTGTTCTCTCGGATCCTCTCAAACTCTTGACCCTTTCTGATCAATTGGTGTCTATTGTCTAGGTGATTAAGGAAGCTAGATAGCTTGAGTTTCTACTCTATATCGTAGGATGCTCTCTATTTATTTTTACCCCTAAGACAGAAACAATGCCTGGATGCACCATACGGTTGGGGACCCATCTTTATCCTTCATGTGACCACAACCCCCTTTCCATCTTTTTGAGTGGAGCTTTTTCCAGACCACCTTATGGAAAGGGGATCTATGCTTCCCACAATACAGTCTCAGTGGCTTCCTTGTACTTTTCCCTTATAAACCTTAGTGCACTTTAGAAGTGCACTACACTTGTAAATGCAAGTTCAAAGACCATTTGTTACACCAAGTTACAAGTTCAAAGATTGTTCACCAAGCCAAAATCTCAGCAAATATAGAAACTTTGTTTATGACCTGCAGAAAAACTATTGCTTAGCATGTTTTCAAAGGACAATAATCTCTCAAAAATATGTTAAAAGGAAGAGTGACTCTGGCAGAGCATAGGGTATGAAATGTGTCCCCATATTAAGCCTTAGTAGTTTCAGTATTCGCCACACAGAGCCTTGTGTGTTTGTTCTTCTTCATTGGTCAAGTGTGTAGCATAAAATACTAAAGTTTCCACCACAATTAAGTTTCTGTCAATTTCTTTCCAGATTCCTGTCGTATTTGGCTTTATAGATGCCAATGCAATGTTGTTTATAGCATAAATGGGTCTTTTTGACTTTTATACTTTGGGATGATTTTAGACTCTTTTCCTTGTGACTAATGGAATCCAATGTAAGCTTACAGCAGTGGACCATGAAGGAAGGAGCATAAAGGATTGCAGGGACATTTATAGAACTCAAGAACAGGAGAACAATAAGTCCTAACGTGTGTGTGTGTGTGTGTGTGTGTGTGTGTGTGTATGTGTTCACATTTGTTTTATTTTGTCTATGCAAGTGTTTACCTATAAACAGTAGATGTAGATTCTCCATCACACTCTCATTGATCACATGGGTTAAATCCTTCCCACATCATAAACTGAAGCCTGATGAATATGACTATCCCAAGGTTGATTTGATGTCCCTGCTATGTGTTGTGTGAGTCTGGTGAAGCAGCATTTTTGTGGATTGGTCCTCTGTACCATAGATTTTCATCTGAGTTCTAGAAGTCAGTGAGACAAGGGCAAATTAGCTAGTTACAGTGTTCCTCCTACTGGTCCTGGCTACTATACCTGGCTTTTGACAAAATTCTTTCATTGTCAGTTGTTGAACCAAGACAGAAACAAAGCAGTGACAAATAACCCAACAGAGTGGTATGTGATGGTGATATGAGGAGGATAATCAGTCCAAAGAAATACAGGAATGTGTCAGCATGAACGGTAGGCAGGGTCTCAGCTACTGCAAAGTTTGAACACTTAAAAAGGTCACTGAAACAATAGTGATCATTAAAATGATGATGCTGAAAATTTTTGGGCCTCAGTATGATAACACACTTTTACAAGGCCACAGCCTGACTTGCAGCTAGATCTTCAGTGGGGTCAAAGTGTTGGGATGGTTTGGAAGAATTGTCACTGCTTGATGAGTTTAGGAAGGCTGATTACCTCCTGACACTATGTAGTAAAATCACCAGTCCTCTCTCCAAGCTATAGATAGAGATTATGTGACACCACGGTGTGGAAAGAATATGGAAGGAATTATTTTATCCATCATCTAACTGGGCTTGGTGGCACCAACAACCAATTACTGTATTTCCTAAGAACTTGCCTGTGTATGTTGGGCCTATAACTGGAGAAACCAGTCTCATGTGTGAGCAGAAAATAATATTTATGAAATAAATATTGTAAAAAACATTTCCTCACTGAAGTGCCCAGCAGTCTGCCTTTAGTTGATTTCAGAAATAATCAGTTGACAATGAAGAATAACCAGCATATCTATCTTGCAACTATTACTGTGGCTTCTTGTTAATTCTGTAATTTGTCATCTCCCAACATTGTTAGGTGACCATACTTAGACAGAATTATAAACTTTTAAGAAATATTCCATTTAATGGATGGAGCTATAAAAATTGTCTGAAGTGAAGTAACCCGTACCTCAATAGAGAAATATCATATGAATTCTCTTGTATGTAGATTGTTGCTTTTAAACCTTTGATAGACATCCTGAAATCCATAGAACCACAGAGATTAGGTATAGACTGAGGGACGAGGGAGGGAAGAAGGCCACAACAAGGAGGAAGACATGGAACATATAGTTATGGAGAGCAAGTAGTGGCTTTTGGTTGGAAGATGGCATTTCTTTATACCTTGATAGAATTTCTTTAAACTTTGGCTTTATTAATATTTTAGTCTAGATAATTCTTTTTTTGTAGGGACTGTCTAGAGCACTTGAATGCATTTATTACCTGTCCTAGCCTCAATTTCTTATGTTCTAGAAGCATCTCTTGTTCCCTTTTAATAGAATGACTTGTTTTCCTTTCAAAACTTTTTCATTTGTCAAAAGTATGTTCAGGATGTGTTAGACAGGCTGACTCACTTATAGATCCCGTCTAAAGTTTTCTGGCCCATTGATGCCAATCTTTCAGCACAATAAACCGTTCCTGCCCCTTGCCTCCTACAGTTATATCTGAACTCCAACTACAGCATCTGTATGGTCCTCTTCCTACAATTAATTAATTAGTCAAACATCTGTATTTTATGCATATTCAACCAACCCAAGATAAACAATATTTGAAAACAGTTGCACCAGTTCTGTTGCATTTGTACAGACATTTTGTGTTGGCTGTTATTCTGTCAACAATTTTATACAAGATCCACATATTATTAGATATCCAGAGCATACAGGTGTGTAGGTTCTAGATGATTACTCTGCCACTGTATATATGGAACTTAAACATGGATAGCTGTTGCTATCTGTGGGGCATCTTGGAACCAATGGGTATGAAGGGAGAATGGCACATTTCTATCCTTCATCTGGACATAGCACTCAATGTAATATTTGAAGCTTTTGACCATAGTAACTGTATTTAACTAAATTATATGATCATGCTCTTCTCATACAAACCTTGCTGTTATCTTTCATCAAAAGTTGAGAAGGGCAGGGGTACTGTGTTCCATTTACAGCCAAGGTTTTTCCTAATGGAATTTTCTATTACATTCCCTTTAGCTTGCTATCTATCACACACACACACACACACACACACACACACACACACACACACACACACACACGCACGCACGCATTTTGACTTGCAGTTTTTTCTTTCTCTAGTGCCAGCCATCACTGGTCACTTTTCCATGTATTCTGCAAAGTGGAAAGTGTAACAGAACACAAAGTAGCTCAAGGTCACTTGGCTGATGTGAGGGAAAGCCAGTGATCATCTGTGGCCAGCAAACCTGCACTTCCCACTCTGTCTGTCTAACAGATGGTCTATTGGAGAGGACAACGGAGACAAAAAATAAACCTTAAGTGGCTTATTAAGAGGCATTTAGGAAAAGAAAACACATTTCACAATGTCAGATAATGATGTAAATTTGGTACCTTGCAGTTATGTTAAACTTTGGAAAACATTTATCTGTGTGGTTGTCAGATAAATGGTTCCTTATGGCCAGCTCTCCTTCTGATGCAGTGGCGATGAGCCTTCAACTGTGACATTATTTCTGCGATGCTTTCCCAAATTCCTCTCTTTTTGATATACAGCCATCAGATGTATCACTGGGTGTGTGTTGTGCTATGGACTGTATCCCAACAGAGGCATTTGTTCTCACTTAAATGCCATACAAGCTTAGAGGAGCAAAGTGAGAATGAATGTAGTAGTGCAGGGAGGCTCACAGCTCCACCTGTCCCTGCTAGCCTGGCTTCCACTCTTCCCCTCATTTCCATCTTCTCTCTGTCCTTGGTTTTCACTCACCACACCCTCAATGTAGCAGAAAAGGGAGTGAGCAGACCCCTTACCTCCACACTCTAAAGAATTAAGATAAAATGTCTTTTGAGACAGGATCTCACTATGCAGCCTTGGCTGTCTTGGAATGAAATCCTCTGCATAGATGAGGCTGGCCTGGAACTCATAGAAATCTGCCTGTTTTTGCTTCCCAAGTTCTGGGATTAAGGGGTACATCACTATGCCTGGACTATAAAATAAATCTTTTTTTTTTCATGGTTTATATTTTTATATTTAAAATTTCCATCTCCTCCCCTCCCCCTCCCCCATCCCTCCCGTCCTTCTCCCCCTTCCCTCCCCTCCCCTCCACCCATACCTACCCTCCCTCCCTCTCAAGGCCAAGGAGCCATCAGGGTTCCCTACTCTATGCTAAGACCAAGGTCCTCCCAACTCCCCCCAGGTCCAGGAAGGTGATCGACCAAGCTGAGAAGGCTCCCACAGAGCCCGTCCGTGCAGAAGAATCAGAGCCTAGCGCCATTGTCCTTTGCTTCTCAGTCAGCCCACACTGTTGGCCACATTCAGAGAGACAGGTTTGGTCGCATGATCCATCAGTCCCATTCCAACTGGAGTTGGTGATCTCCCCTTAGTTCTGTCCCACCGTCTCCATGAGTGAACGCACCCCTCACGTTCCTGACTTTCTTTCTCATGTTCTCTCTCCTTCTGCTCCTCATCAGGACCTTGGGAGCTCAGTCCAGTGCTCCAATGTGGGGCTCAGTCATTTTCTTCATCTATCGCCAGGTGGAGGTTCCCTCACGGTCCTGACTTTCTTTCTCATGTTCTCTCTCCTTCTGCTCCTCATCAGGACCTTGGGAGCTCAGTCCGGTGCTCCAATGTGGGGCTCTGTCATTTTCTTCATCTATCGCCAGGTGGAGGTTCTATGGTGATATGCAAGAAATTCATCAGTATGGCTATAGGAACTGGCCTTTTCAGGCTCCCTCTCCTCAGCTGCCCAAGGAACTAACTGGGGGGCATCTCCCTGGAAACCTGGGAACCCCTCTAGGGTCAAGTCTCTTGACAACCCTCAGGTGGCTCCTTAAATTAAGATATATGCTTCCCTGCTCCCATATCCACCCTTCCTGTATCCCAAGCAACCCATTCCTCCGAGCTCCCCCCATTCTCCCCTTCACGCTTTTCTCTCCCCATCTTCCCTTGGCCGCGTCTGGCCCAACCCTCAAGTTCCCAATTTTTGCCTGGCGATCGTGTCTACTTCCAGTATCCAGGAGGATTACTATATCTTCTTTTGGGAGTTCACCTTCTTATTATCTTCTCAAGGATCCCAAATTATAGGCTCGATTTCCTTTAATTATGGCTAGAAACCAATTATGAGTGAGTACATCCCATGTTAAACCAAAAACTACTATTTTTAAACATGTAAGCTCAGTTGGTAATGTGCTTAAAGGAATTAATAGATGCATTTGATGTATTTTGCATATGTAGCTGTGTGTATGTGTGTATGTGCACATGCATGTGATTATGTATTTGTACATTATATAGATGCAGAACCCATAGGATATCCTATTGGTCCTCAGGTGTCTTCTTTTTGTTTCAAGGAGGATCTCTCACTGACTTAGAACATCGCCAGTCAGGCCAAGAGCTTCCAGGGATCCATTTGATCTGCTTCATATTTTCCTATTACTGGACTATAGGTTAGTGCCACCACAATCGCTTTTAATGTTCATCCTTGAAATTCAATCTCAGGTTATCATGATAGCTAAGCAAACACTTAATAGCCTGAGCCACCTTCCCAGTTCTGAACTTTCTCTTGAATGAAGTTTATAATCAAGAACATGTTTTGGATAGGGAGTTAGAAAGAGTATGAATGTCTCATGCCATAATTTAGACAATGGTACATGGCAAAAGAAGATTAAATGAAGACCTAGGAGTTTCATTTACCCAGCTGCAGAGCCCTTGGTCTTCTGAGGGATAGTACATAAATTCTTTGCATCTCAGGATGGTAAGCAAGGAAAAGTAATATTTCTATTTTGGGTTCTAGTTAAAGTTCCCCTGCATATATTAGAGCCTCTGAGATGGGGTAATATAGACTTAACTAGACACCCATCCTAGACCCTTCATAAACTGTTTCTATGGTATTAGCACACAAGTGTATTTTTTGTGTGTGGTAGTTTAAATGCGATTGTATCTAATAAGCTAAAAGGGAGTGACACTATTAGGAGATGTAGCTTTGTTGGAGTAGGTATGGCCTTATTGGAGGAAGTTTGTCACTGTCGAGGTCTCATATATGCTCAAGCCATGACCAGTGTCTCACTTCACTTCCTGTTGTTTTCAGATCAAGATATAGAATTCTTAACTCCTTCTCCAGCACTATGTCTGCTTACATGTTGCTGTATTCCACTATGACCATAATAGACTAAATCTCTGAACTATAAGTCACCTCAATTAAATATTTTCCATTATAAGAGTTGCCAAGGTCATGGTGTCTCTTTACAGTAATAGAAAGCCCAACTAAGATAGTGTGTATCTTGGATCTAGGAGCCAGAATTTTGTTTGCTAAATCATCACATGAAAATAAGAAATGAGAATTAGAAACTACTCCATTATTCTGATACACTATCTGTGTACATTTAACTTTCTCTTTATTTATCATAATGTGAAAAGAAATATTATTACTTGCCAATGGATAGAGTCCACAATATTTTACTGCCAGTGTTGTTACTCTCAACATCTGCATGTGTAATTAAAGAGACGAAGCACATTGGTTATAGCTCTTCATATACAAGATGGATAGAAGGAGAAGAATTATCTTTGCAGCCCGTGAGATGACGTTTGCTAATGGCTTAGAAAATAAAATAGGATTAGAAATGAAAATAAGCTATAAACTTTATTCTAGTCTTTGGTTTATTAAATTATCATGGAAAAATATATGCTAAACAAGCAATTTTATGGATTTCTGAACTCACAGAAAGTTAAAACTGAACTTACAAACAGGTTAAAATCTTCATGATGTTCACATATCTAGACCCACATACACATTCAAAAACCATTGCACATTGCTTTAGTTAGGGATTTATAGATCGATACAAAAGAATATACAGAGAAATAAAAGCACTTTTCCAAGGTCACATAGAATTGCTGCTAACCTTGAATTTTCTCATTCCTCATACTATTATTTTGTTTATCCCATTAGACTTGTGACAACTGAACAAAGAATAAGGAGAAAGAAAGGAAGGAGGAGGAGAAAGGAAGAAGTCAGGAGGAGGGAAGGGGAAAGAAAAGAAAAGATGAGAGAAGAGGGGAGGAGGGGAGACCCCGAGGCATCTAGGGAGAAGTGTAGAAGACTAGAAAGCTGATGTCCTTTCAAGAATCCAGTTAAGTTCTGCTGGGATCTTCCAGTAATATGGCCTCAGAGGTAAAATGAAGCTCAAGACTTTTTCTGGGCTGGGCCTGAAATTAGAAGTAGGTGCAGTGATTATAGTTTAGAGGGTTGGACTGTGATGCTGCTCCACCTTAGGTCATCTCTGCCTGGTCTTCTAGGGAAGATGCTGAGGACCAACAGAGACACCAAACGGAGATAGATAGGTTTTCTTTTTCTGGAAAAGTCTTTTGCTGCCACAAGGAAGCAACTCCTTCTGTTTATGCTTTCAAGGAGCATCAGGGCACATGGCCTTGGCATGTTCTCATGGATTTGAACCCCTGCTTAAGGACCTGGGTCACTCTTACTCTTTTTACCACACACCACATGTTGCAGCTACAAAAGTTCCAACAGGCAAACTTCTGCCAAATGATTTTCTTGAGTTCTATCTACTTGCTATGAGCTCCCTAACCTTCTTTCCTTAGCTATTTACCTTGTATGCTACTATGCTCACACAATGTCTTCTTCTGAGAATCCTTGCTGGTGTTAAACAAAGTCCTTCACATAGAAAGACTTATAACTTCATAGTATGTACATCCAATCCTGGGAAAGCCCACTATGGACCCGTTGTTGATAATTTAGGGCCAACTATGGTCAAAGTTTATTTGACACTATTTATTAAATACATGTATTCACTCATACCGGAGACTAAGCCAACAACATGTAAAATAGTAACATAGTTAGAAAGATGGCATAAGCATTAACACCACATACTACTTTTGCAGAGAATCTTAGTTCAGTTTCCAGGACCTATGTCAGGCAGCCCACAACATCTTGTAACAACAGCTTCATGAGATGTGACACTCTCTTCTGGGCACTGTGGGCACACACATTCAAGTGCACATACCTTGCCATACACACATATACATAACTAAAAACAAAAATGAATCTTTTAAAAATTAGAAAGAAAGAGTAGTATAACTTTTTAAAAGTATTTTTATAAACTTTATCCATGAGCACTGCATCTATATCGCTCTTGCTCCGTCCTTCCCTCCAGCTCTTCCTGTCTGCCCCTCCATCCTAAATTCATTTATTATTTTACACACACACACACACACACACACACGAGAGAGAGAGAGAGAGAGAGAGAGAGAGAGAGAGAGAGAGTCATTGAGTTCATTATGGTTTGCTCATACATGCATGTGTCCAGAACTGATTACTTGGGATTGGACAAGCAAGGTAGGAGCTTATCCCTGGGGGAAACGGATCCTTTCTCTCTCAGTAGCCGTTGACATATAACTCTTCTTCTAGGGATGAGGCTATCTTCCACACTGTCAGGTGTTATGTTCATCTTGTTCTTCAGGCAACATTGTTGTTGGGATTTCACATGGGACATCACTTAGCAGCAGGCATCCTTGTCCTCTGGATCTTGCAATTCTCAGCATCTACTCCAGTTTCTTGCAGAAGAAAGAAAAGAAAGCAAAGACAGAGACTGTAACTGTGAACCCCCAATGCAGATATAGCATCTTTTAAGGAAAACGGTGAACTCTCATCTGCATCTTTGCCAGTGTCACGAGGTGACACAGCCTACATGGGGAAGAGGGACACTATATTCTGAGTATGGCTGTCACACCACAGCTGTTCCTGCCATCTGTTCTGCCTTTGATTCATATTGTTTGCCATTTCCCTCGTGCCTTTTTTGGTACGTTGCTGTCCAGTGCTCATTTTTAAGTGACTTCTCTGAGGCCAGGGGATTGACAGTCATAACAGCATGTTTTCAATTCTATTTTACCTGGAGAGTTTCCCTTTCAGAAAAAGAAACCCAGGCAATACATCAACAGCCCATGTGGGCCCTGGAAAATTCAATCCAAGAAGTTGATCAAGATTTTTGTGATCTTTTGGTTTTGATGTCCTGCTTAATTAAGTTACTCAAAGCTGCTAGAGGGGATGTATTTGACTTAAATACAGACTGAAGGATAGAGACGTGGTTTACTTGACACATAGGCTTCAAGTCACAGCCAGCAATTGGCTAGTTTCTGTCAAATCAATCAATTCTACCTTTCATGCCTCTCTTGGTTACAGCCTAATGATTTGTTTAATTGAAGATTTCTGTCTTTCTCTAGACCTTTGTCTTTTTTCAGATCAAAAGGAGATTTTAAAATTAGATACGTTTATTCATTCAAAAGCCCTTGTTCCTATTCCAGGCTAACACTACATTGGCCTGGAGCCATCGTGAAGAACAAAGGACTTTCTTCTTTGAGAGACCGGATAGTATCTCAATGGATTTTTCTTATTTCCTGAAATAAACAAACAACAAAAAGGTCTTCATGCATTGCTTAATTGACACGGGAAGTGCAAAGACTCATTCCAACAAAACAATGAAGAAGCAGAGGAAATGAAAAGGGAAAGACAAACTCGGAGGAGACGTGGAGTCTTAGAACAGAAGACTGCCAACAGTAGATCAGACAGAATTTGCAACAAAGGAAAGCATCTGGAGATTTAATAGGAAGGTGTTTTGAAACATTTCCACCACAGTCTATTTGTGTTGCTTCATCTCGTCTTGTGAAAAACATTTTCTGCGTCCAAACCAACTTCTGTTATAGACAACTACCCTGGTGTCTGAAGACAAGAAGGAGCTCTTGACAAACAAGATTTTTGCATGCTAACAGCAACAATTGCAAATAACATCTGTTAACATTCACTGTGCTTTGTGTGTACAGTGCTTTCTTTAAACCTTAACGATTGTAAAAGCCAGGATGATTAATGTGTTGTTGCTCTTATTTAATAGGTGAGGCTATTCAAATTCAGAGAATTGAGAAACATGTGAAAAACTATCTAGAAAAGGAGCGAGGAGCGTTTTTGTTCTTGGCTGGTCTGACTCAAGAGGCGTGTACTAAAGAACAGGTTACCTTATGTATTCTGAAGGACGACTCTGGCTATCATGGATACCACTCACAGATTATTCCTTTTTCTCTCTTCACGGTAATCAGTTAGGTTATATCTCAGGATTCCTTTGTGGAGCAGAGGAGACACAGCCAACTCAGTCTATGACTGTGTAGTTGGAAATGATTGACAGTATGCCTTGTCTAGCTTTTTCAAACTATGTCTACTCACTCCATTTAAGGCAGCTGGGGACAGAGCAAGAAATGATTCCCCCAAAAGCAACTGGCCAAACCAACAAGCATGAGTGGTCACTCACAGATGACTCACGGGCAGCTGCATCACTGAAATCCCACCTCAGCCTGGGCACACAAGCTGCATCCTTGGAGGGCTCTGCATACCTACAGGCAGCTCTACAGGTTGGAGAGTCTCCTCTCCCAAGCAATTGCTTCGATTGCTGTGGGGAGGAGGTTGAAGCTTTATCCACACTTTCCTCTACACGCGTTGCTCCAATCCAGAGGAAATCATTGCACAACAACATGAGAGCTTCTAGAATTTTTTTCCAAATGGGTGGCTTTCAAGATGGTGGCAACACTCTTAGCCTGGGCTCTGGGTGAATATGAAGAACAGAATTCCTGATGGAGTTTTAGGTTACAAATGAGACACAGATGGTTTTTACTTTCAATCCATCAAACTGCTAGGAGTTATTGCTACTTTGCCATTCATGATTCCTGGCTACTACAGAGTCTAAGCTGTGGTTTTTTTTTTTTTTTTTTTTTTTTTTTTTTTTTTTTTTTTTTTTTTTTTTTTTTTTCAGAAAAGAAGTGTTACACAAATGCTCTGGCAGTTTGAGTAGGAATGGTCCCCATAGGCTCTTGTGTTTGAATACTTGGCCAATAGGGAGCAGCACTATTAGGGGGGCTGGCCTTGTTGGAGTAGGTGTGACTTTGTTGGAGTAGGTGTGGCCTTGTTGGAGTCAGTATGTCAATGTGGAGGTGGGCTTTGAGGTTTCCTATGCTCAGGCTATGTCCAGTGTGGGGCACAGCTCACTTCCTGTTCACTGTGGATCAGGATGTAGATCTCTCAACTTCTTCTCCAGTACTGTGTCTGCTTGCATTGCACCCCCCATGATGATAATGGACTAAATCTTTGAAACTGCAAGACATCCCTAATTAAATGTTTTCTTTTGTAAGATTTGCTTTGATTACACTGTCTCTTCACAGCAACAGAAACCCTGACTGAGACAGGTATATATCATCCTTATGTGTTCCTTTCTCACACTGGTGTCCTAGCCAAAATTAGTGACAGGGCTCACTGAGGGGTACACTTTAGAGTCTTACTCGAGACAATGAATGAAGTAGGTAATTTGGAAATGGCATTGTGAAGTGAGCTTTATATAAATGTTGAATAGGCAAGGTATTTTTTTCCAAACACTGTCAAAAAATCTGTGGTATTTATCAAAAATGTGACTTTGATTGGATTGAGACTGAGGTCAGAAAATTCTATTTCTGTGTGATCTCTGAAACCCTAAATTACCATTCCTAGGAAGGCTGTTGTTAAATGCCAATAACTGAGAATGTTCAAGGGCACTGTTCCTAAATTGTGGCATCCAGGCTCACTGGAACAACTGCTATCGATCCAGAGGCCTGGATCCTACTCTTAGAGAGTCCAACGTACTATCTGTTAGGAGTCCAGGGAGACCTTTTCAAAGAACAGATGCTAAAACCTTAATGCTGGAATCCTCTTTGGAGACTGAGGACCACAGTTAAGATGCCCATCCTTTGCTAACTCTCTCCATAAGCTCACACCCTAAGGTCCTTAGGTGAGTCTGGTTGGCTGTGACAGTTCTTTGTCTCATAGTTATCATGACAGGAATTTCTTAAGGGATACCAACAGGGCCAGGCTGGGGGTGCTGGGCAGAGAAGAGAGGGCAAAGAGGACAAACTCCACTCACCTGCTGCTTGGCAGAGCCCAGTGAGTAGACTGTTCGGGCTTCGTGTAGAGCCTTTTATCTTCACGCTGTCAGGAGCACACAAACACAGCCCATGCATATTTAGCAGTGCTTTACATCAAACAAGTAATTTATTATTTTGAAAGCAGAGGAATGTGTTTGATTTACTCATATTTTTCCTTTTTTTACACAAAGACAAAGACAAAACAGCCCCAGAGTTTGTAAGACCATCCAGTACCATCCAGTACCAAACAAAATTTGTCCAAACTCCACTCCATGATTGCATTCCAGGATTATTGTATATATAATAAGGAGCCAGAATGAACATCTCATTTTTTTCTAAAGAGATTTATTTTGTTTTTATTTATGTGTCTCTGTGTGTATGTGAATTTGTGTGTGGGTACTCACAGAAGCATGAAGAAGGTATCGAATTTTCTGGAGCTAGAGCTGTCAGTCACTTATTATGGGTGCTGGGAACAAACCTCAGGTCCTCTTTAAAAACAGCAAGTATTCTTAACTGATGAGCCATTTCTCCAGCCCCAACCCTTCCTTTCCATCTTTTTTTTTAAAAAATAAACTTCTCCCATATTGCTTCCACTCTCTGCTTTAGTTATTACTGTTTTGTATAGATATCTCCTACTAAGTACATTTGGTGCTGCTCATATATACATGTGTTTAGGGCTGATCTCTTGGGGTTGGATAACCTAGAAAGGGACTCATCCTTGGAGACATCTGATTCTCCCTCTCTTATCAGTAGCTGATTGCCTACAGCTCTTCATATGGGGTAGCTTGTGAAATTTCCACTATCCGTGTTGAAAGTTAGCCAACTGTCTAATTTGACCAAGATCCTCTCAGTAGGAGGGAACTCATGTCTGGTAGTATAAATCTAGTCCATCTCCTGTGGCAGAAAAGGCTACAGACCCTAGAGGAGAGCTTATGACTGCCTTTTACCCAAACCAATATAATTTCTAACTGTATTCTAAATATTTATCATTATTCTCAAGGTAAGAGTTTTTACCACCTTTTCTCAAATATGTGTCTTTTTTGCAGCATATGGAGACTGTTATTGAGTTCCAGAAAAAGTCAGCTATAGGGTCCTCAACCTCAAATGATGCATCTGCAACACAACCCATACACCCAAAGCTCAGGGACATCATGGGACAGGCTCCAAGACTATTAGAAGAGGCAGAGGACCAAGGGCCCTCTTGCTAGATAGTATCTTCTAGACATGATAGGAGCTCTATCCATGAAATCTCAACCAAATGCTTGCCTTTGTAAGACCCGTTCAATGATGACCCTTTCTTTCTTTCTTTCTTTCTTTCTTTTTTTTTTTTTTCGAGACAGGGTTTCCCTGTAGTTTCTAGAGCCTGTCCTGGAACTAGCTCTTGTAGACCAGGTTGGCCTTGAACTCAGAGATCTGCCTGCCTCTGCCTCCCGAGTGCTGGGATTAAAGGCGTGCGCCACCACCGCCCGGCTGAGCGACCTTTTCTTTCTTATATTAATTTTGTTAGTTATCTGTTGCTACAATGAGAATTCTAACAAACGCACCAGATCTACACAGTTGAAGAAGGTCAGAGGTGAGAGCACATACACTTGTTCAAAGGAGTTTTGGGGTGCTTGTCAGCTTTCTTCTCTTTCCCCCTACACAGTTATACAGCTCTCCAGTTCTCTCTCATTGAGAGGATTGCATTCATCTTATTCATCTTTGGTCTGTGGGTGCTCAGTCCACCATACTTATAATGGATTGGCTTGTTGTATAATTCTTTAGCGGTGTCTTCCTCTGCACACATCTACCTCCCCAGAATTTTATTTGTGCTATTCTATCTGCACCAGTGACTACCCTCCTTTTTCCTTCTAGAACTCCCAGCCGCTCTCTGAGGCTCAGTTCAGGTGCTACTACCAACTGTCAGGTTTGGAGAGCTGTTCTACTTGTTCTGTGCATGCCCCTCATGTAAGTCTCCCTCAGCCTGGCCCACATTCTATTAAAACCGCTCCTATTGCTTTCTTGTTTCTTCCTTTGCAGTTGTTCATTTTGGTGACTTGAGTTCCCCAGTGTAAAGCAAGAGAGATGAAGTGTTCAATATTTGTTGAGGCAAATGGGCTACATGATTATAAGGAAATATTTTCTTGGGAAATTGGAAGGAGAGCTTTAAACTGTCTGTAAATACAGTTATTTAAAAATAATTTTCCTTGTCCTAATAAAATTACCATTCTCATTAAAAATTAAACAGAAGAAAGTATGAAACATGAAAAAATAGTGTACAGCTAATGATTCAGGAAAATAAAGGTGAAGGCTGATATTAAAGGAACCCCTCCTGCCCCCCTGTCCCTATTCCAGACAGATGGAAGCAATTGTCAAAACTTGGAGGTGATGTATAATACTAGGTATGATTTAATTTTGCTTAGATTTATATATTTTATTTTATTCGTGCAAGTGTTTTGTCTGCATAGATGAATGCACACCATGTACATGCCTGGTGACTGAGGAACCCAGAACAGGGTTTTGGGTTCCAGTTGAAGTTACTGGTGGTTTTAGGCCACCATGTGAAATTGATCACAGGTCCTCTGTAAGAGCAACAAATGTTCTAAACAATTGAACCTTTTCTCCATCCCAAATTTTACATTTTAATTTCAATTGATTTTTTTTCCAAAAGGAAAAGAAAACTCAAACAGAAGGAATGACTGATTTTGTATAAATATATCTTCTCTCTAAGCATTTTTTGTCTCTAAAAGGTTCTTCCACACTGCAGACAAGAGCACGAGGAATGTGAAAATTTAGAAACAACATGCTTTTTTTTTTTATCATGGATTAAGTTTTATATAATAAAGCTCCCTGCTAAGATGGAATAGGAAATCAGCCTTCTCATTTTTGTTGCTTCCACCTCCAGGGTGCTGTTCACATTTTAATTTTATCAAATGTCATAATATTTGTATATTTTTCAAATGCAACAGCCTAACCAGCCTAACCTCTGCTATCAAACACTCTGTATTTTTGTTGTTGTTAACATGTGTTCTTTCACTCTTAGAGGTTCTTTATTGCAAAGAAAATACTTCTTATATGTTATTCACAAAGACTTCTCATTGCATTTGATAGATTCTTGATATTAACTCCCCAATAATTCCATCCTCCTTTTCCTCTTCCTTGTGATCTTAGGTAGCTCATGGTGGCTTCCAACTACTACATGACCGGAGATGACACTGAAATTCTCACCGTTCTGCCTCTGCTCCCGAAGTGTGAGGCTTCCAGGTGTGCAGCAACACACATTTTTTATGCAGCTCATGTGGTCCTGGAGAGCCAACCCAAGGCTGTGTGCCCAGCAAGCACGCACCTTATCAAATGAGCTACTTCTCCATTGGCATTCTCTTCAGTGTTATTTTCTCTCCATTATTTTGTATTTATGCTTTTTCTTCCATATCCACTGCATGAAACTCTATTAGTCAGGGAATGTGTTTTGGAAAGGAGCCTTTGTGCTTTGCGTCTACACAGTGTTATTGCAGTAACTGTGTAACACTGAGTAGCGGTTAGATGTGGAAAATCTATAGGATTACATGAAGAGAGAATGTCAATGAATGGAAGACTGACAACACTACTCTTCTTTCCAGACTACACACACAAGTAGGAAACTCACTGTGATCTTGGTTATGAGGTTTAACTTTTTAGAATCTCTGTTTTCTCATTAATAATGTGGATTTAGTAGTATTAAACTGTTATCAAGGAAAAATTTAAACGATTTGATGTGTGATACAAGTGGTTCCTCAATGTATTAAAACAAGTGTGATTTATCTATAAATACGTGTACAAGAAAGTAACTTGGTCCTTCTAAAACGAAGGTTAGTATGGTAAAGTGTGGTTGAGACTGGTAAGGTGGTTAATCTTGGGGTAAGTTAAGTTACTTACAGGTGTAGACATTTGTAGCTAAATAATGTAGATAGAAAATTAACACCTCAAAGTACTGAAAAGTACCAATTATAGTAGTGAAAAAAAATGTAAAAATGTTCTTTTAGAAATCTGAAGTTCAATAGAACTATTTCCATTAAAACCTTTTTGTTTGGAGACATGTCATGATTGGGGAATCAAAAGAACTTCAGATATAGGCAAAGTTTAAGTCTGCATCTCACATTGGTCATTGGATTATGGTCTTTCTGAAAGCACCTATGTGAGTTAGCCTTTATGTATGGCATTTCCCACAGTTGGAAGTACATGAAAGACTAAATCCAACTTTACAAGACTATTTAAATCAAAACACTTCTGAATAGCTTCATAGTGCTGTTCTCTTGTAGGCTAGTTAAGAGTCCCATCTTCTCTCCTTTCTTTCCAATTGTTTCATTTGCATTATGACTCTCTAGAGCTGGATGTCCTCCTCCTAACTAGAGTTTTTGCATGCTCTGTGCTTTGGTGGAAGACGTGGTTCAAGTGGAGGCTGGAGATTACACAGTGGGTTTGCCCTCCTGTGTCCCTGCCATCTTCAGAGCTTCCTTGAGCAGTAGCCATCTCTTTATCTTAGGACCCAGGATGAAGACAGATAGGGGAACCTGAGCCTAAGACTCAGTGAAGACTCAAACTTAGCTCAGAGCTCAGAGCAGTGTTTAAATTAGTTGATCCTTGTCCACTAGGAGGAAATGCTCCAGGAAAGCTAGTTATATCGTGCCATTGGGGCGTGTACGGCTGATACTCTGGCTTGCAGCATATGCTCAGTATACATAGATACAATATTTACAAGACTGTCAGTGGCACTGTTATGATCCATCTTGAAAAAGTTGGCATTGAATTAGGAAAAGAATATCAAAGTAAGAACATTGTTTAAAAGAATAGGCAGAGGAGCAGACAGCATGGGTGCTCTGAGTATTTTATGAATGGTGGGTGCGGCTTTTCACATTTCCCTTATTCCCAGGGACAGTTAAGTTATTTTAATAGAACTTCACAAATGTGCCTTCGAGTAAAGACTGATAACGAAATACAAGTAAATCAGTATTGTTGTTGTGTGACCGCCAACCAAAAGTACAAGCAAGAGTAAGAGAATACTATTAAATAATGCTGTAGTCAGTGTTCCAATTACTATAGACACTATGAACACAGCAACTCTTATAAAGAAAAGCATTTTTAATTCATTTTTATTGAACACTACATTTTTCTCTGCCCCCTGCCTCCTCCCTCCCCTTCAACCCTCTCCCAAGGTTCCCATGCTCTCAATTTACTCAGGAGATCTTGTCTTTTTCTACTTCCCATATAGATTAGATCTATGTATGTCTCTCTTAGGGTCCTCATTGTTGTCTAGGTTTTCTGGGATTGTGATTTGTGGGATTTTTTTTTTTTTTGCTTTATGTTTAAAAACCACTTATGAGTGAGTACATGTGATAATTATCTTTCAGGGTCTGGGTTACTCAAAATGATGTTTTCTAGCTCCATCCATGCCTGCAAAATTCAAGATGTCATTATTTTTTTTCTTCTGTGTATTACTCCATTGTATAAATGGACCACATATTCCTTATCCATTCTTTGGTCAAAGGGCATTTAGGTTGTTTCCAGGTTCTTCCTATGACAAACAAAGCTGCTATGAACATATTTGAGCACATGTCCTTGTGGCATGATTGAATATCCTTTGGATATATACCCAAAAGCGGTATTACTGGGTCTTGAGGAAGGTTGTTTCCTAATTTTCTGAGAAATTGCCACACTGATATCCAAAGGGGTTGTGCCAGTTTGCACCACCAGAAAAACATTTAATTAGGGCTGTCTTACAGTTTCAGAGGCTTGGGCCATTGTCATCATGGCAGGAAGCATGGTGGTGAACAGGAGGTATGATGCTGAGGAAGCTGATAGTTCTACATCTGGATCTGAAGGCAGCAGGATGAGAGAGAGGAGACTCTGGGCCTGGTTTGAGCTTTAGAAACCCCAAATCCCAGCCCAAGTGATACACTTCATGCCTTCTCCCTCAAGGCCACACCTTCTAATCCCTGCTAAGTAGCCTCACTCCTTAAAGAACATTCAAGCCATTCTTATTCAAACCACCACAGATCTCTCTCTCTCTCTCTCTCTCTCTCTCTCTCTCTCTCTCTGTTTATGTGATTTATTGTGAGTGCCCACAAAGGCCAGAAGAAGATAACATATCCTCTCGATCTGAAGTTCCAGGTGGTGGTTGTAACTTGCCCAACATGGGTACTGGGAGCCATTTTTTTTTTGTAAGAGCGACAGGTAAGTGCTCTTAATTTCTGAGCCATTTCTCCAACTACATAAACATTATTTTGAAGCTTTATATGGTCATATAAAATTTGACAAATGGGAATAACCACAGCAGAATTTGGTATTGTATAGACCTTATCTCTGTTTCCAGTTAAATCTAGGTTCATATTTTGCCTTCTCAAGTGCTAGACACATGGCTTGGGGTTTAAACTGTCCTCTAATCTCATCTCAGTGATAACATTTTAACATTTTAAGTGGATATGTAAATTAAGAGAAGTTAAAGATAGTCTTATTGAGTCGAGCACTCTTCCAATAAACGAGAAGCGGTCTAAGGATATGCAGTAACAACAATTTAGAATTTCTAGGCCGGGACTAAAAAGGGAAAATATACATCAACCATACAGTTAGTGTTACCACATTTTCCCTGTCCAGCCCTCGCCTGTCATCTCCAGGGGTCTTCACACATTAAATCTGTTTGCCTCCAATTTTATCTCGTCTCCTCGTTTTACAGTTTAAACTCTGCAGCTCCTTAGAGCACATACAGTTTGATATCCTGTTGTCCTCCGCCTTGAGAACTCTCCAGAATGCAAGCTGCTCCATAGGTAGCTGTCTCTGCAGTCAGCGATTACTTTTTAACAGCTTTTTGCCTTCTGGCATTTCTTTGTTTCAGCAAAACTAGATTTTGAAAATGGACTCATGCCTGGAGAGTTTACACATCTTCATAAGAAATATTTTGTATCAAGTAATAAATGTGTGAATACCAGAAGTTATAAGTAATTTCATAGCAACCTGTTCTCTAATGAACCACAGTGCTTTAATTCCATTTAAACACATTAAAACATCAAGTTCATGGTTGTTCAAGGTATTAAAAATTCCAAACATTTGTTTATATTATTATTTAAGTCTACCACTTGATATGCACTTTAACAAAATAAATGTCAGCAATTTTTTTGGGGGGGGTCACTTTAAATTTATTTTTAAAAAATTAAATGTATGTTTCTGTGTCTGTATGTGGGTATGTGCCTTGAGCGCAGTTGCCTGCAGAGGTCAGAAGAGGGCATCAGTATCCCCAGAGCTTGAGTTGCAGATGTTACCCAACATGGGTGTTGGGGAACAAACTCATATCCTTCTTAGCTCTAGTTTTGGTCATTTATAAAAGAAAATATCTGTTGTTTAGCTGTAGTGATATTTCATTTGTGTTTTAATAAATAAAGCTTGCCTGTAGATTAATGAGTAAAACAGCCCCACTGGTCAGCCTTACAGACCAGGCAGTGGTGACACACACCTTTAATCCCAGTAGCTACACTAGTTTGCCATAGAAACTGGGCAGTAGTGGTGCATGCCTTTAATCTCAGCCCTAGAGAAGAATATAAAATGGGAGGAGACAGCTCTCACTAACTCTCATTCTGAGATTCCTGGAGGCAGGAACACCATTTTGGACTGAGGTAGAGATAAGAGGCAGTATCTGGCTGTTTTGCTTTTCTGACCTTCAGGTTGAACCCCAATTTTTGTCTTTGGGTTTTATTAATTATGCTGGTTTAGCCAACTGGATTAAGGAAAAACAACTGTAATGTATGATCATGAAAACAGGACTTTGGCACAAAGATATACTCAACATGACCAAGTTGCTAGTGAGATAACTGAGTCTAATTTTATTTCCTTAGATAGCTCTCAAACTTACCCTTTTGGCTTTAGAAGTTAATAAAAGCAGTGGTATGCTAATGAACCATCCTAACACCAAAGTAATGGGGAGGAAAACTGTTAAGAAACCATTGAGGATGATACAGAGGAATATTCTTTGAATTTGGTTCAAAATTGTTCTCTGTGCTTCTTTTTAATAGTTTCACGGGATTGACTTTCTCATTCCCCAAGGAGAGAAACAGATCTCTGCCTTCCTTGTGATCTCTCTGTATTTCTAGCATACCCTTAAATTGAGGAAACTGGCAACAGTATCCTTACCTGGAGATTAAGAAGTGTTTGCATCTACAAGGATAGTGAAAGACAGGTTTTTGGAGTTCTATTAAGGATGCCATCTTCAAATATTTAAATGAAACAATAAATCCTTTTTCTCAGAGCTCCTAAAGTCAATGATAAAGACACAACCAGTATGGTTCTCTCTTCTGCTTCAATGGCTTTTTATAGAATCAAGGGGAAGCTTAATGTAGCTGAGTTCTCTCTACTGGAAGTTCCCATAACACCGGGCACACGCTGCTTGCTGTCTTCAGGCCAGAAGTGCTGTACTCTTACCTCTGAGTGCTCTTCTTCTCTCAACCTCATGGTACTGCTTGTTATTGTTTGGACTGGAGTGTCCCCACCACAAGTCAGACTGAAGATTTATTGCCCTTATAAGAATATCAAGAAGTAGGGACCTTATGAGGCCTTGAGGGTTCTGCCTTCATGAATGGATTAGTTCCTCACAGAACTGTGCTTCTGAGTGAATTCTTCTGAATCTTCTCTGGAGCATTCTTCTATTCTCCTTAGGCTATGCGATTACACAGCAAAAGCACTTTTACCTCATGCCGGTGACATGTTCCTAGACTTCCCCTAACTGATGACTATGCCATCCTCTTAGACTTTCTATCTTCCTGAACTTTTTTTCATCCGGTCTATGGTACTCTGTAATAGATTCAGAAAATGGATGAATACGCTTGGTAAACACGCAATTATACTAGGAATTCAATGAACAGAATATATTAAAACTTTATGAGGCAAATATTAGGGCATCTGACTGAAAATGGGATATTAGCAGTGCCCTCATGACTGTAGGCCATTTGTGTTATATTTTTGGGTTTAATCCATTTACTCCCTTCTTTCCTAGGCTTAGAATATAAAGTCTTCTGAAGTTAATATCTTTGTCTGTGCTTGTATAGTTCTTGAATTCCTAAAGCTGTCTCCACTGTAATGGTTTGGAGATAACCCAATATTTTGACTCTAATTTTCATCTTTCATTTTCCAATTATAGCTTAGAGATAGATGAACAGGAAAAGCCCATTCAGATTCACATAGAGGAAGAGCTCAAAACTCGTGTCTCTGAGTATTAAAGTCCACTTTCAGTTTGACAGAACTGAGAACTGCCTTGGAGATGGATTTCTGATCATAAATGTAAGAGCATTTCTGGAGATGTTTAATTGAAAGGCAAAGGCCTACATGCAATGTGGGGAGCATCATTCATGTGCTCAGATCCTACACTTAATAAAAAGGATGGAGTGAGTTGAGCTCCAGCATTCATCTCGCTCTGCTTCCTGACTGTGACTGCAAGTGACCTTCCACTTGATTCTTCTGCGGTCCTGCTTCCCCCACCCTTGATGGATTGATTGTATCTCCTCAAACTGTGAGTCAAAATAAACACCTCCTCCATCAAGGTGCTTCTTCTTGGGTGTTTGGCACAGTGCCAAGCATAGTAACTAAAACAGAGGCTTTCCTCCAAAGTGCTTTAAGACTATAAATAAATACCCCAGAAGTTAGTTCTTTGGCTATTCACACCAGAACCATCAAGACTTTTTAGAAATATTCAAATCACTGGACTTTTTCCTATTACTCTACTCACTGAGAGTTTTACAGAGTCAATCAGGGATCTGAAATAGTTAAATGCTCCTTAGGTGATTCCCAAACACATTAGTGTGTGTGGCCTGCCACCATAAATGGCACCATTAGTCACCCAATTGTTCACGCCAAACCCTGGCAGTAAGTCCTCCCCCTATGCCTCTTGCTCTTCCATGTTTAATCAATAAGTTAATCTACAAATTTGCTTCTTAGAGATGTCGTGATTTTAAGAGATATGGCCTGAGATAGTGATTTATCATTTGATTAGGTTGGGCACT